>NC_083488.1:18891061-21391061 GCF_905332965.1 Bombus pascuorum
TACGTACTAACGTATAACGTTATATACTATTACGTACTAACGTATAACGTTATATACTATCACGTACTAACGTATAACGTTATATACTAGTACGTAATGACGTATAACGTTATATACTAATACGTAACAACGTATAACGTTATGTACTAATACGTAATAACGTATATCGTTATACACTATTACGTACTAACGTATAACGTTATATAGTATTACCTGATGTCGTATAACGTTATATACTATTACGTACTAACGTATAACGTTATGTAATATTACGTACTAACTTATAACGTTATATACTATTACGTACTAACGTGTAACGTTATATAGTATTACCTGATGCCGTATAACGTTATATACTATTACGTGCTAACGTGTAACGTTATAAACTAATACGTAATGACGTATAACGTTATATACTATTACGTAATAACGTGTAACGTTATATACTAATACGTAATAACGTATAACGTTATATACTATTACGTAATAACGCATAACGTTATATACTATTACGTTATGACGTATAACGTTATACCATTATGTAATGACGTATAACGTTATTGAGTATTACCTTATATCGTATAACGTTATATCCTATTACTTATTAACGTATAACGTTATATTCTATTACGTACTAACGTGTAATGTTATATAGTATTACCTGGTGACGTATAACGTTATATGCTATTACGCACTAACGTATAACGTTATATGCTATTACGTAATAACGTATAACGTTATATGCTATTACGTACTAACGTATAACGTTATATACTGTTACGTACTAACGTATAACGTTATATACTATTACGTACTAACGTATAACGTTATATACTAGTACGTAATGACGTATAACGTTATATACTAATACGTAACAACGTATAACGTTATATACAAATACGTAATGACGTATAACGTTATATACTATTACGTACTAACGTGTAACGTTATATAGTATTACCTGATGCCGTATAACGTTATATACTATTACGTGCTAACGTGTAACGTTATAAACTAATACGTAATGACGTATAACGTTTTATACTATTACGTAATAACGTGTAATGTTATATACTAATACGTAATAACGTATAACGTTATATACTATTACGTAATAACGCATAACGTTATATACTATTACGTAATGACGTATAACGTTATACCATTATGTAATGACGTATAACGTTATATACTATTACGTACTAACGTATAACGTTATATACTATTACGTACTAACGTATAACGTTATATACTATTACGTACTAACGTATAACGTTATATACTATTACGTACTAACGTATAACGTTATATACTATTACGTACTAACGTATAACGTTATATACTAGTACGTAATGACGTACAACGTTATATAGTATTACCTGATAACGTATAACGTTATGTACTATTACGTACTAACGTATAACGTTATATCCTATTACGTAATAATGTATAACGTTATATACTATTACGTACTAACGTATAACGTTATATACTATTACGTACAAACGTATAACGTTATATACTATTACGTACTAACGTATAACGTTATATACTAGTACGTAATGACGTATAACGTTATATACTAATACGTAACAACGTATAACGTTATGTACTAATACGTAATAACGTATATCGTTATACACTATTACGTACTAACGTATAACGTTATATAGTATTACCTGATGTCGTATAACGTTATATACTATTACGTACTAACGTATAACGTTATGTAATATTACGTACTAACTTATAACATTATATAGTATTACGTACTAACGTGTAACGTTATATACTAATACGTAACAACGTATAACGTTATATACAAATACGTAATGACGTATAACGTTATATACTATTACGTACTAACGTGTAACGTTATATAGTATTACCTGATGCCGTATAATGTTATATACTATTACGTGCTAACGTGTAACGTTATAAACTAATACGTAATGACGTATAACGTTATATACTATTACGTAATAACGTGTAATGTTATATACTAATACGTAATAACGTATAACGTTATATACTATTACGTAATAACGCATAACGTTATATACTATTACGTAATGACGTATGACGTTATACCATTATGTAATGACGTATAACGTTATATACTATTACGTATTAACGTGTAATGTTATATGCTATTACGTACTAACGTATAACGTTACATACTGTTACGTACTAACGTATAACGTTATATACTATTACGTACTAACGTATAACGTTATATACTAGTACGTAATGACGTATAACGTTATATACTAATACGTAACAACGTATAACGTTATATACAAATACGTAATGACGTATAACGTTATATACTATTACGTACTAACGTGTAACTTTATATAGTATTACCTGATGTCGTATAACGTTATATACTATTACGTACTAACGTATAATGTTATGTTCTATTACGTACTAACGTATAACGTTATATACTATTACGTACAAACGTGTAACGTTATATAGTATTACCTGATGCCGTATAACGTTATATACTATTACGTACTAACGTATAACGTCATAAACTAATACGTAATGACGTATAACGTTATATACTATTACGTACTAACGTGTAACGTTATATAGTATTACCTGATGCCGTATAACGTTATAAACTAATACGTGCTAACGTGTAACGTTATATACTAATACGTAATATCGTATAACGTTATATACTAATACGTAATGACGTATAACGTTATATACTATTACGTAATAACGTGTAATGTTATATACTAATACGTAATAACGTATAACGTTATATACTATTACGTAATAACGTGTAACGTAATATAGTATTACCTGATGTCGTATAACGTTATATATTATTACGCAATAACGTATAACGCTATATACTATTACGTACTAACGTAGAACGTTATAAACTAATACGTAATGACTTATAACGATATATACTGTTACGTAATAACGTGCAACGTTATATACTAATACGTAATATCGTATAACGTAATATACTAATACGTAATATCGTATAACGTTATATACTATTACGCACTAACGTATAACGTTATACACTATTACGTAAAGACGTATAACGTTATATACTAATACGTAATAACGTATAACGTTATATACTATTACGTAATGACGTATAACGTTATATACTATTATGTAATGACGTATAACGTTATTGAGTATTACCTTATAACGTATAACGTTATATCCTATTACGTACATACGTATAACGTTATAATCTATTACGTACTAACTTGTAACGTTATATAGTATTACCTGATGACGTATAACGTTATATACTATTACGTACTAACGTATAACGTTATATCCTATTACGTAATAACGTATAACGTTATATACTATTACGTACTAACGTATAACGTTATATACTATTACGTACTAACGTATATCGTTATACACTATTACGTACTAACGTGTAACGTTATATAGTATTACCTGATGTCGTATAACGTTATATATTATTACGTACTAACGTATAACGTTATGTTCTATTACGTACTAACGTATAACGTTATATACTATTACGTACTAACGTATAACGTTATCTAATATTACGTACTAACTTATAACGTTATATACTATTACGTACTAACGTGTAACGTTATATAGTATTACCTGATGTCGTATAACGTTATATACTATTACGTGCTAACGTGTAACGTTATAAACTAATGCGTAATGACGTATAACGTTATATACTATCACGTACTAACGTATAACGTTATATACTAGTACGTAATGACGTATAACGTTATATACTAATACGTAACAACGTATAACGTTATGTACTAATACGTAATAACGTATATCGTTATACACTATTACGTACTAACGTATAACGTTATATAGTATTACCTGATGTCGTATAACGTTATATACTATTACGTACTAACGTATAACGTTATGTAATATTACGTACTAACTTATAACGTTATATACTATTACGTACTAACGTGTAACGTTATATAGTATTACCTGATGCCGTATAACGTTATATACTATTACGTGCTAACGTGTAACGTTATAAACTAATACGTAATGACGTATAACGTTATATACTATTACGTAATAACGTGTAACGTTATATACTAATACGTAATAACGTATAACGTTATATACTATTACGTACTAACGTATAACGTTATAAACTAGTACGTAATGACGTATAACGTTATATAATATTACGTACTAACGTATAACGTTATATACTAGTACGTAATGACGTATAACGTTATATAGTATTACCTGATGACGTATAACGTTATGTACTATTACGTACTAACGTATAACGTTATATACTATTACGTGTTAACGTATAACGTTATATCGTATTACGTAATAACGTATAACGTTATATACTATTACGTACTAACGTATAACGTTATATACTATTACGTACTAACGTATAACGTTATATACTAGTACGTAATGACGTATAACGTTATATACTAGTACGTAATGACGTATAACGTTATATAGTATTACCTGATGACGTATAACGTTATGTACTATTACGTACTAACGTAAAACGTTATATCCTATTACGTACTAACGTGTAACGTTATATAGTATTACCTGATGACGTATAACGTTATATACTATTACGTAGTAACGTGTAACGTTATATAGTATTACCTGATGACGTATAACGTTATGCACTATTACGTACCAACGTATAACGTCACAAACTAATACGTAATGACGTATAACGTTATATACTATTACGTACTAACGTATAACGTTATATACTATTACGTACTAACGTATAACGTTATATACTAGTACGTAATGACGTATAACGTTATATAGTATTACCTGATGACGTATAACGTTATGTACTATTACGTATTAACGTGTAACGTTATATAGTATTACCTGATGTCGTATAACGTTATATACTATTACGTACTAACGTATAACGTTATATACTATTACGTGCTAACGTATAACGTTATATCGTATTACGTAATAACGTATAACGTTATATACTATTACGTACTAACGTATAACGTTATATACTATTACGTACTAACGTATAACGTTATAAACTAGTACGTAATGACGTATAACGTTATATAATATTACGTACTAACGTATAACGTTATATACTAGTACGTAATGACGTATAACGTTATATAGTATTACCTGATGACGTATAACGTTATGTACTATTACGTACTAACGTATAACGTTATATACTATTACGTGTTAACGTATAACGTTATATCGTATTACGTAATAACGTATAACGTTATATACTATTACGTACTAACGTATAACGTTATATACTATTACGTACTAACGTATAACGTTATATACTAGTACGTAATGACGTATAACGTTATATACTAGTACGTAATGACGTATAACGTTATATAGTATTACCTGATGACGTATAACGTTATGTACTATTACGTACTAACGTAAAACGTTATATCCTATTACGTACTAACGTGTAACGTTATATAGTATTACCTGATGACGTATAACGTTATATACTATTACGTAGTAACGTGTAACGTTATATAGTATTACCTGATGACGTATAACGTTATGCACTATTACGTACCAACGTATAACGTCACAAACTAATACGTAATGACGTATAACGTTATATACTATTACGTACTAACGTATAACGTTATATACTATTACGTACTAACGTATAACGTTATATACTAGTACGTAATGACGTATAACGTTATATAGTATTACCTGATGACGTATAACGTTATGTACTATTACGTACTAACGTAAAACGTTATATCCTATTACGTACTAACGTGTAACGTTATATAGTATTACCTGATGACGTATAACGTTATATACTATTACGTAATAACGTGTAACGTAATATAGTATTACCTGATGACGTATAACGTTATGTACTAATACGTAATAACGTATATCGTTATACACTATTACGTACTAACGTATAACGATATATACTGTTACGTGCTAACGTATAACGTTATATCCTATTACGTAATAACGTATAACGTTATATACTATTACGTACTAACGTATAACGTTATATACTATTACGTACTAACGTATAACGTTATGTACTATTACGTGCTAACGTATAACGTTATATACTATTACGAACTAACGTATAACGTTATGTACTATTACGTGCTAACGTATAACGTTATATACTATTACGTACTAACGTGTAACGTTATATAGTATTACCTGATGCCGTATAACGTTATATACTATTACGTGCTAATGTGTAACGTTATATACTATTACGTAATGACGTATAACGCTATATACTATTACGTACTAACGTATAACGTTATATACTATTACGTAATGACGTATAACGTTATATACTATTATGTGATGACGTATAACGTTATTGAGTATTACCTTGTAACGTATAACGTTATATCCTATTACGTACAAACGTATAACGTTATAATCTATTACGTACTAACTTGTAACGTTATATAGTATTACCTGATGACGTATAACGTTATATACTATTACGTACTAACGTGTAACGTTATATAGTATTACCTGATGCCGTATAACGTTATATACTAATACGGGACAACGAATAACGTTATGTACTAATACGTAATAACGTATATCATTATACACTATTACGTACTAACGTATAACGTTATATAGTATTACCTGATGTCGTATAACGTTATATACTATTACGTACTAACGTATAACGTTATGTACTATTACGTGCTAACGTATAACGTTATATCCTATTACGTAATAACGTATAACGTTATATACTATTACGTACTAACGTATAACGTTATATACTATTACGTACTAACGTGTAACGTTATATAGTATTACATGATGCCGTATAACGTTATATACTATTACGTACTAACGTATAACGTCATAAACTAATACGTAGTGACGTATAACGTTATATACTATTACGTACTAACGTATAACGTTATATACTATTACGTACTAACGTATAACGTTATATACTATTACGTACTAACGTATAACGTTATATACTATTACGTACTAACGTATAACGTTATATACTATTACGTACTAACGTATAAAGTTATATACAAGTACGTAATGACGTACAACGTTATATAGTATTACCTGATGACGTATAACGTTATGTACTATTACGTACTAACGTATAACGTTATATCCTATTACGTAATAATGTATAACGTTATATACTATTACGTACTAACGTATAACGTTATATACTATTACGTACAAACGTATAACGTTATATACTATTACGTACTAACGTATAACGTTATATACTAGTACGTAATGACGTATAACGTTATATACTAATACGTAACAACGTATAACGTTATGTACTAATACGTAATAACGTATATCGTTATACACTATTACGTACTAACGTATAACGTTATATAGTATTACCTGATGTCGTATAACGTTATATACTATTACGTACTAACGTATAACGTTATGTAATATTGCGTACTAACTTATAACATTATATAGTATTACGTACTAACGTGTAACGTTATATACTAATACGTAACAACGTATAACGTTATATACAAATACGTAATGACGTATAACGTTATATACTATTACGTACTAACGTGTAACGTTATATAGTATTACCTGATGCCGTATAACGTTATATACTATTACGTGCTAACGTGTAACGTTATAAACTAATACGTAATGACGTATAACGTTATATACTATTACGTAATAACGTGTAATGTTATATACTAATACGTAATAACGTATAACGTTATATACTATTACGTAATAACGCATAACGTTATATACTATTACGTAATGACGTATGACGTTATACCATTATGTAATGACGTATAACGTTATATACTATTACGTATTAACGTGTAATGTTATATGCTATTACGTACTAACGTATAACGTTACATACTGTTACGTACTAACGTATAACGTTATATACTATTACGTACTAACGTATAACGTTATATACTAGTACGTAATGACGTATAACGTTATATACTAATACGTAACAACGTATAACGTTATATACAAATACGTAATGACGTATAACGTTATATACTATTACGTACTAACGTGTAACGTTATATAGTATTACCTGATGTCGTATAACGTTATATACTATTACGTACTAACGTATAATGTTATGTTCTATTACGTACTAACGTATAACGTTATATACTATTACGTACTAACGTGTAACGTTATATAGTATTACCTGATGACGTATAATGTTATATACTATTACGTACTAACGTATAACGTCATAAACTAATACGTAATGACGTATAACGTTATATACTAATACGTAACAACGTATAACGTTATGTACTAATACGTAATAACGTATATCGTTATACACTATTACGTGCTAACGTATAACGATATATACTAGTACGTAATGACGTATAACGTTATATACTAGTACGTAGTAACGTGTAACGTTATATAGTATTACCTGATGACGTATAACGTTATGTACTATTACGTACCAACGTATAACGTCATAAACTAATACGTAATGACGTATAACGTTATATACTATTACGTACTAACGTATAACGTTATATACTATTACGTACTAACGTATAACGTTATATACTAGTACGTAATGACGTATAACGTTATATAGTATTACCTGATGACGTATAACGTTATGTACTATTACGTACTAACGTAAAACGTTATATCCTATTACGTACTAACGTAAAACGTTATATCCTATTACGTACTAACGTGTAACGTTATATAGTATTACCTGATGACGTATAACGTTATATACTATTACGTAGTAACGTGTAACGTTATATAGTATTACCTGATGACGTATAACGTTATGCACTATTACGTACCAACGTATAACGTCACAAACTAATACGTAATGACGTATAACGTTATATACTATTACGTACTAACGTATAACGTTATATACTATTACGTACTAACGTATAACGTTATATACTAGTACGTAATGACGTATAACGTTATATAGTATTACCTGATGACGTATAACGTTATGTACTATTACGTACTAACGTAAAACGTTATATCCTATTACGTACTAACGTGTAACGTTATATAGTATTACCTGATGACGTATAACGTTATATACTATTACGTAATAACGTGTAACGTAATATAGTATTACCTGATGACGTATAACGTTATGTACTAATACGTAATAACGTATATCGTTATACACTATTACGTACTAACGTATAACGATATATACTGTTACGTGCTAACGTATAACGTTATATCCTATTACGTAATAACGTATAACGTTATATACTATTACGTACTAACGTATAACGTTATATACTATTACGTACTAACGTATAACGTTATGTACTATTACGTGCTAACGTATAACGTTATATACTATTACGAACTAACGTATAACGTTATGTACTATTACGTGCTAACGTATAACGTTATATACTATTACGTACTAACGTGTAACGTTATATAGTATTACCTGATGCCGTATAACGTTATATACTATTACGTGCTAATGTGTAACGTTATATACTATTACGTAATGACGTATAACGCTATATACTATTACGTACTAACGTATAACGTTATATACTATTACGTAATGACGTATAACGTTATATACTATTATGTAATGACGTATAACGTTATTGAGTATTACCTTGTAACGTATAACGTTATATCCTATTACGTACAAACGTATAACGTTATAATCTATTACGTACTAACTTGTAACGTTATATAGTATTACCTGATGACGTATAACGTTATATACTATTACGTACTAACGTGTAACGTTATATAGTATTACCTGATGCCGTATAACGTTATATACTAATACGGGACAACGAATAACGTTATGTACTAATACGTAATAACGTATATCATTATACACTATTACGTACTAACGTATAACGTTATATAGTATTACCTGATGTCGTATAACGTTATATACTATTACGTACTAACGTATAACGTTATGTACTATTACGTGCTAACGTATAACGTTATATCCTATTACGTAATAACGTATAACGTTATATACTATTACGTACTAACGTATAACGTTATATACTATTACGTACTAACGTATAACGTTATGTACTATTACGTGCTAACGTATAACGTTATATACTATTACGTACTAACGTATAACGTTATGTACTATTACGTGCTAACGTATAACGTTATATACTATTACGTACTAACGTGTAACGTTATATAGTATTACCTGATGCCGTATAACGTTATATACTATTACGTGCTAATGTGTAACGTTATATACTATTACGTAATGACGTATAACGCTATATACTATTACGTACTAACGTATAATGTTATAAACTAATACGTGCTAACGTGTAACGTTATATACTAATACGTAATATCGTATAACGTTATATACTAATACGTAATATCGTGTAACGTTATATACTATTACGTACTAACGTATAACGTTATATACTATTACGTACTAACGTGTAACGTTATATAGTATTACGTACTAACGTATAACGTTATGTTCTATTACGTACTAACTTATAACGTTATATACTATTACGTACTAACGTGTAACGTTATATAGTATTACCTGATGCCGTATAACGTTATATACTATTAGGTACTAACGTATAACGTCATAAACTAATACGTAGTGACGTATAACGTTATATACTATTACGTACTAACGTATAACGTTATATACTATTACGTACTAACGTATAACGTTATATACTATTACGTACTAACGTGTAACGTTATAAACTAATACGTAATGACGTATAATGTTATATACTATTACGTAATAACGTGTAACGTTATATACTAATACGTAATAACGTATAACGTTATATACTAATACGTAATGACGTATAACGTTATATACTATTACGTACTAACGTATAACGTTATATACTAGTACGTAATGACGTATAACGTTATATACTAGTACGTAGTAACGTGTAACGTTATATAGTATTACCTGATGACGTATAACGTTGTATACTATTACGTAATAACGTGTAACTTAATATAGTATTACCTGATGACGTATAACGTTATATACTATTACGTACCAACGTATAACGTCATAAACTAATACGTAATGACGTATAACGTTATATACTATTACGTACTAACGTATAATGTTATAAACTAATACGTGCTAACGTGTAACGTTATATACTAATACGTAATATCGTATAACGTTATATACTAATACGTAATATCGTGTAACGTTATATACTATTACGTACTAACGTATAACGTTATATACTATTACGTACTAACGTGTAACGTTATATAGTATTACCTGATAACGTATAACGTTATATACTATTACGTAATAACGTGTAACGTAATATAGTATTACCTGACGACGTATAACGTTATATATTATTACGTAATAACGTATAACGCTATATACTATTACGTACTAACGTAGAACGTTATAAACTAATACGTAATGACTTATAACGATATATACTGTTACGTAATAACGTGCAACGTTATATACTAATACGTAATATCGTATAACGTAATATACTAATACGTAATATCGTATAACGTTATATACTATTACGCACTAACGTATAACGTTATACACTATTACGTAAAGACGTATAACGTAATATACTAATACGTAATAACGTATAACGTTATATACTATTACGTAATGACGTATAACGTTATATACTATTATGTAATGACGTATAACGTTATTGAGTATTACCTTGTAACGTATAACGTTATATCCTATTACGTACAAACGTATAACGTTATAATCTATTACGTACTAACTTGTAACGTTATATAGTATTACCTGATGACGTATAACGTTATATACTATTACGTACTAACGTGTAACGTTATATAGTATTACCTGATGCCGTATAACGTTATATACTATTACGTACTAACGTATAACGTCATAAACTAATACGATGTGACGTATAACGTTATATACTATTACGTACTAACGTATAACGTTATAAACTAATACGTGCTAACGTGTAACGTTATATACTAATACGTATATCGTGTAACGTTATATACTAATACGTAATATCGTATAAAGTAATATACTAATACGTAATATCGTATAACGTTATATACTAATACGGGACAACGAATAACGTTATGTACTAATACGTAATAACGTATATCGTTATACACTATTACGTACTAACGTATAACGTTATATAGTATTACCTGATGTCGTATAACGTTATATACTATTACGTACTAACGTATAACGTTATGTACTATTACGTGCTAACGTATAACGTTATATCCTATTACGTAATAACGTATAACGTTATATACTATTACGTACTAACGTATAATGTTATATACTATTACGTACTAACGTATAACGTTATATACTATTACGTACTAACGTGTAACGTTATAAACTAATACGTAATGACGTATAATGTTATATACTATTACGTAATAACGTGTAACGTTATATACTAATACGTAATAACGTATAACGTTATAAACTAATACGTAATGACGTATAACGTTATATACTATTACGTACTAACGTATAACGTTATATACTAGTACGTAGTAACGTGTAACGTTATATAGTATTACCTGATGACGTATAACGTTGTATACTATTACGTAATAACGTGTAACGTAATATAGTATTACCTGATGACGTATAACGTTATATACTATTACGTACCAACGTATAACGTCATAAACTAATACGTAATGACGTATAACGTTATATACTATTACGTACTAACGTATAATGTTATAAACTAATACGTGCTAACGTGTAACGTTATATACTAATACGTAATATCGTATAACGTTATTTACTAATACGTAATATCGTGTAACGTTATATACTATTACGTACTAACGTATAACGTTATATACTATTACGTACTAACGTGTAATGTTATATAGTATTACCTGATAACGTATAACGTTATATACTATTACGTAATAACGTGTAACGTAATATAGTATTACCTGATGACGTATAACGTTATATATTATTACGTAATAACGTATAACGCTATATACTATTACGTACTAACGTATAACGTTATACACTATTACGTAAAGACGTATAACGTTATATACTAATACGTAATAACGTATAACGTTATATACTATTACGTAATGACGTATAACGTTATATACTACTATGTAATGACGTATAACGTTATTGAGTATTACCTTGTAACGTATAACGTTATATCCTATTACGTACAAACGTATAACGTTATAATCTATTACGTACTAACTTGTAACGTTATATAGTATTACCTGATGACGTATAACGTTATATACTATTACGTACTAACGTATAACGTTATATCCTATTACGTAATAACGTATAACGTTATATACTATTACGTACTAACGTATAACGTTATATACTATTACGTACTAACGTATATCGTTATACACTATCACGTACTAACGTGTAACGTTATATAGTATTACCTGATGTCGTATAACGTTATATATTATTACGTACTAACGTATAACGTTATGTTCTATTACGTACTAACGTATAACGTTATATACTATTACGTACTAACGTGTAACGTTATATAGTATTACCTGATGCCGTATAACGTTATATACTATTAGGTACTAACGTATAACGTCATAAACTAATACGTAGTGATGTATAACGTTATATACTATTACGTACTAACGTATAACGTTATATACTATTACGTACTAACGTATACCGTTATATACAATTACGTACTAACGTATAACGTTATATACTATTACGTACTAACGTATAACGTTATATACTATTACGTACTAACGTATAACGTTATATACTAGTACGTAATGACGTATAACGTTATATAGTATTACCTGATGACGTATAACGTTATGTACTATTACGTACTAACGTATAACGTTATATCCTATTACGTACTAACGTGTAACGTTATATAGTATTACCTGATGACGTGTAACGTTATATACTATTACGTAATAACGTGTAACGTTATATAGTATTACCTAATGACGTATAACGTTATATACTATTACGTAATGACGTATAACGTTATACACTATTACGTACTAACGTGTAACGTTATATAGTATTACCTGATGTCGTATAACGTTATGTACTATTACGTACTAACGTATAATGTTATGTTCTATTACGTTCTAACGTATAACGTTATATACTATTACGTACTAACGTGTAACGTTATATAGTATTACCTGATGCCGTATAACGTTATATACTATTACGTACTAACGTATAACGTCATAAACTAATACGATGTGACGTATAACGTTATATACTATTACGTACTAACGTATAACGTTATAAACTAATACGTGCTAACGTGTAACGTTATATACTAATACGTAATATCGTGTAACGTTATATACTAATACGTAATATCGTATAAAGTAATATACTAATACGTAATATCGTATAACGTTATATACTGTTACGCACTAACGTATAACGTTATACACTATTACGTAAAGACGTATAACGTTATATACTAATACGTAATAACGTATAACGTTATATACTATTACGTACTAACGTATAACGTTATGTACTATTACGTGCTAACGTATAACGTTCTATACTATTACGTACTAACGTGTAACGTTATATAGTATTACCTGATGTCGTATAACGTTATATATTATTACGTACTAACGTATAACGTTATGTTCTATTACGTACTAACGTATAACGTTATATACTATTACGTAAAGACGTATAACGTTATATACTAATACGTAATAACGTATAACGTTATACACTATTACGTAGAGACGTATAACGTTATATACTAATACGTAATAACGTATAACGTTATATACTATTACGTACTAACGTATAACGTTATATACTATTACGTACTAACGTATATCGTTATACACTATTACGTACTAACGTGTAACGTTATATAGTATTACCTGATGTCGTATAACGTTATATATTATTACGTACTAACGTATAACGTTATGTTCTATTACGTACTAACGTATAACGTTATATACTATTACGTACTAACGTGTAACGTTATATAGTATTACCTGATGCCGTATAACGTTATATACTATTAGGTACTAACGTATAACGTCATAAACTAATACGTAGTGATGTATAACGTTATATACTATTACGTACTAACGTATAACGTTATATACTATTACGTACTAACGTATATCGTTATACACTATTACGTACTAACGTATAACGTTATATAGTATTACCTGATGTCGTATAACGTTATATACTATTACGTACTAACGTATAACGTTATGTACTATTACGTGCTAACGTATAACGTTATATCCTATTACGTAATAACGTATAACGTTATGTACTATTACGTGCTAACGTATAACGTTATATCCTATTACGTAATAACGTATAACGTTATATACTATTACGTACTAACGTATAACGTTATATACTATTACGTACTAACGTATAACGTTATATACTATTACGTACTAACGTATAACGTTATGTACTAGTACGTAATAACGTATATCGTTATACACTATTACGTACTAACGTGTAACGTTATATAGTATTACCTGATGCCGTATAACGTTATATACTATTACGTGGTAATGTGTAACGTTATATACTATTACGTAATGACGTATAACGCTATATACTATTACGTACTAACGTATAACGTTATATACTATTACGTACTAACGTATAACTTTATACACTATTACGTACTAACGTATAACGTTATAAACTAATACGTGCTAACGTGTAACGTTATATACTAATACGTATATCGTGTAACGTTATATACTAATACGTAATATCGTATAAAGTAATATACTAATACGTAATATCGTATAACGTTATATACTAATACGGGACAACGAATAACGTTATGTACTAATACGTAATAACGTATATCGTTATACACTATTACGTACTAACGTATAACGTTATATAGTATTACCTGATGTCGTATAACGTTATATACTATTACGTACTAACGTATAACGTTATGTACTATTACGTGCTAACGTATAACGTTATATCCTATTACGTAATAACGTATAACGTTATATACTATTACGTACTAACGTATAACGTTATATACTATTACGTACTAACGTATAACGTTATATACTATTACGTACTAACGTGTAACGTTATAAACTAATACGTAATGACGTATAATGTTATATACTATTACGTAATAACGTGTAACGTTATATACTAATACGTAATAACGTATAACGTTATAAACTAATACGTAATGACGTATAACGTTATATACTATTACGTACTAACGTATAACGTTATATACTAGTACGTAGTAACGTGTAACGTTATATAGTATTACCTGATGACGTATAACGTTGTATACTATTACGTAATAACGTGTAACGTAATATAGTATTACCTGATGACGTATAACGTTATATACTATTACGTACCAACGTATAACGTCATAAACTAATACGTAATGACGTATAACGTTATATACTATTACGTACTAACGTATAATGTTATAAACTAATACGTGCTAACGTGTAACGTTATATACTAATACGTAATATCGTATAACGTTATTTACTAATACGTAATATCGTGTAACGTTATATACTATTACGTACTAACGTATAACGTTATATACTATTACGTACTAACGTGTAATGTTATATAGTATTACCTGATAACGTATAACGTTATATACTATTACGTAATAACGTGTAACGTAATATAGTATTACCTGATGACGTATAACGTTATATATTATTACGTAATAACGTATAACGCTATATACTATTACGTACTAACGTATAACGTTATACACTATTACGTAAAGACGTATAACGTTATATACTAATACGTAATAACGTATAACGTTATATACTATTACGTAATGACGTATAACGTTATATACTACTATGTAATGACGTATAACGTTATTGAGTATTACCTTGTAACGTATAACGTTATATCCTATTACGTACAAACGTATAACGTTATAATCTATTACGTACTAACTTGTAACGTTATATAGTATTACCTGATGACGTATAACGTTATATACTATTACGTACTAACGTATAACGTTATATCCTATTACGTAATAACGTATAACGTTATATACTATTACGTACTAACGTATAACGTTATATACTATTACGTACTAACGTATATCGTTATACACTATCACGTACTAACGTGTAACGTTATATAGTATTACCTGATGTCGTATAACGTTATATATTATTACGTACTAACGTATAACGTTATGTTCTATTACGTACTAACGTATAACGTTATATACTATTACGTACTAACGTGTAACGTTATATAGTATTACCTGATGCCGTATAACGTTATATACTATTAGGTACTAACGTATAACGTCATAAACTAATACGTAGTGATGTATAACGTTATATACTATTACGTACTAACGTATAACGTTATATACTATTACGTACTAACGTATAACGTTATATACAATTACGTACTAACGTATAACGTTATATACTATTACGTACTAACGTATAACGTTATATACTATTACGTACTAACGTATAACGTTATATACTAGTACGTAATGACGTATAACGTTATATAGTATTACCTGATGACGTATAACGTTATGTACTATTACGTACTAACGTATAACGTTATATCCTATTACGTACTAACGTGTAACGTTATATAGTATTACCTGATGACGTGTAACGTGATATACTATTACGTAATAACGTGTAACGTTATATAGTATTACCTAATGACGTATAACGTTATATACTATTACGTAATGACGTATAACGTTATACACTATTACGTACTAACGTGTAACGTTATATAGTATTACCTGATGTCGTATAACGTTATGTACTATTACGTACTAACGTATAATGTTATGTTCTATTACGTTCTAACGTATAACGTTATATACTATTACGTACTAACGTGTAACGTTATATAGTATTACCTGATGCCGTATAACGTTATATACTATTACGTACTAACGTATAACGTCATAAACTAATACGATGTGACGTATAACGTTATATACTATTATGTACTAACGTATAACGTTATAAACTAATACGTGCTAACGTGTAACGTTATATACTAATACGTAATATCGTGTAACGTTATATACTAATACGTAATATCGTATAAAGTAATATACTAATACGTAATATCGTATAACGTTATATACTGTTACGCACTAACGTATAACGTTATACACTATTACGTAAAGACGTATAACGTTATATACTAATACGTAATAACGTATAACGTTATATACTATTACGTACTAACGTATAACGTTATGTACTATTACGTGCTAACGTATAACGTTATATACTATTACGTACTAACGTGTAACGTTATTTAGTATTACCTGATGTCGTATAACGTTATATATTATTACGTACTAACGTATAACGTTATGTTCTATTACGTACTAACGTATAACGTTATATACTATTACGTAAAGACGTATAACGTTATATACTAATACGTAATAACGTATAACGTTATACACTATTACGTAGAGACGTATAACGTTATATACTAATACGTAATAACGTATAACGTTATATACTATTACGTACTAACGTATAACGTTATATACTATTACGTACTAACGTATATCGTTATACACTATTACGTACTAACGTGTAACGTTATATAGTATTACCTGATGTCGTATAACGTTATATATTATTACGTACTAACGTATAACGTTATGTTCTATTACGTACTAACGTATAACGTTATATACTATTACGTACTAACGTGTAACGTTATATAGTATTACCTGATGCCGTATAACGTTATATACTATTAGGTACTAACGTATAACGTCATAAACTAATACGTAGTGATGTATAACGTTATATACTATTACGTACTAACGTATAACGTTATATACTATAACGTACTAACGTATATCGTTATACACTATTACGTACTAACGTATAACGTTATATAGTATTACCTGATGTCGTATAACGTTATATACTATTACGTACTAACGTATAACGTTATGTACTATTACGTGCTAACGTATAACGTTATATCCTATTACGTAATAACGTATAACGTTATGTACTATTACGTGCTAACGTATAACGTTATATCCTATTACGTAATAACGTATAACGTTATATACTATTACGTACTAACGTATAACGTTATATACTATTACGTACTAACGTATAACGTTATATACTATTACGTACTAACGTATAACGTTATGTACTAATACGTAATAACGTATATCGTTATACACTATTACGTACTAACGTGTAACGTTATATAGTATTACCTGATGCCGTATAACGTTATATACTATTACGTGGTAATGTGTAACGTTATATACTATTACGTAATGACGTATAACGCTATATACTATTACGTACTAACGTATAACGTTATATACTATTACGTACTAACGTATAACGTTATACACTATTACGTACTAACGTATAACGTTATATACTATTACGTACTAACGTGTAACGTTATAAACTAATACGTAATGACGTATAATGTTATATACTATTACGTAATAACGTGTAACGTTATATACTAATACGTAATAACGTATAACGTTATATACTAATACGTAATAACGTATAACGTTATATACTATTACGTAATGACGTATAACGTTATATACTACTATGTAATGACGTATAACGTTATTGAGTATTACCTTGTAACGTATAACGTTATATCCTATTACGCACAAACGTATAACGTTATAATCTATTACGTACTAACTTGTAACGTTATATAGTATTACCTGATGACGTATAACGTTATATACTATTACGTACTAACGTATAACGTTATATCCTATTACGTAATAACGTATAACGTTATATACTATTACGTAATGTCGTATAACGTTGTATACTATTATGTAATGACGTATAACGTTATTGAGTATTATCTTATAACGTATAACGTTATATACTATTACGTACTAACGTATAACGTTATGTACTATTACGTGCTAACGTATAACGTTATATCCTATTACGTAATAACGTATAACGTTATGTACTATTACGTGCTAACGTATAACGTTATATCCTATTACGTAATAACGTATAACGTTATATACTATTACGTACTAACGTATAACGTTATATACTATTACGTACTAACGTATAACGTTATATACTATTACGTACTAACGTATAACGTTATGTACTAATACGTAATAACGTATATCGTTATACACTATTACGTACTAACGTGTAACGTTATATAGTATTACCTGATGCCGTATAACGTTATATACTATTACGTGGTAATGTGTAACGTTATATACTATTACGTAATGACGTATAACGCTATATACTATTACGTGCTAACGTATAACGTTATATACTATTACGTACTAACGTATAACGTTATACACTATTACGTACTAACGTATAACGTTATATACTATTACGTACTAACGTGTAACGTTATAAACTAATATGTAATGACGTATAATGTTATATACTATTACGTAATAACGTGTAACGTTATATACTAATACGTAATAACGTATAACGTTATATACTAATACGTAATAACGTATAACGTTATATACTATTACGTAATGACGTATAACGTTATATACTACTATGTAATGACGTATAACGTTATTGAGTATTACCTTGTAACGTATAACGTTATATCCTATTACGTACAAACGTATAACGTTATAATCTATTACGTACTAACTTGTAACGTTATATAGTATTACCTGATGACGTATAACGTTATATACTATTACGTACTAACGTATAACGTTATATCCTATTACGTAATAACGTATAACGTTATATACTATTACGTAATGTCGTATAACGTTGTATACTATTATGTAATGACGTATAACGTTATTGAGTATTATCTTATAACGTATAACGTTATATCCTATTACGTACTAACGTATATCGTTATAATCTATTACGTACTAACTTGTAACGTTATATAGTATTACCTGAGGACTTATAACGTTATATACTATTACGTACTAACGTATAACGTTATATACTAGTACGTAATGACGTATAACGTTATATACTAATACGGAACAACGAATAACGTTATGTACTAATACGTAATAACGTATATCGTTATACACTATAACGTACTAACGTATAACGTTATATAGTATTACCTGATGTCGTATAACGTTATATACTATTACGTAATAACGCATAACGTTATATACTATTACGTTATGACGTATAACGTTATACCATTATGTAATGACGTATAACGTTATTGAGTATTACCTTATAACGTATAACGTTATATCCTATTACGTACTAACGTATAACGTTATATTCTATTACATACTAACGTGTAATGTTATATAGTATTACCTGATGACGTATAACGTTATATATTATTACGTGCTAACGTATGACGTTATATACTATTACGTAATAACGTGTAACGTTATATAGTATTACCTAATGACGTATAACGTTATATACTATTACGTACAAACGTATAACGTTATATACCAGTACGTAATGACGTATAACGTTCTATTCTAATACGTAATAACGTATAACGTTATATACTATTACGTAGTAACGTGTAACGTTATATAGTATTACCTGATGCCGTATAACGTTATATACTAATACGCAACAACGTATAACGTTATATACAAATACGTAATGACGTATAACGTTATATACTATTACGTAATAACGTGTAACGTTATATACTATTACGTACTAACGTATAACGTTATATACTATTACGTACTAACGTGTAACGTTATATAGTATTACCTGATGACGTGTAACGTTATATACTATTACGTACTAACGTATAACGTTATATACTATTACGTACTAACGTGTAACGTTATATAGTATTACCTGATGACGTGTAACGTTATATACTATTACGTAATAACGTGTAACGTTATATAGTATTACCTAATGACGTATAACGTTATATACTATTACGTACAAACGTATAACGTTATATACCAGTACGTAATGACGTATAACGTTCTATTCTAATACGTAATAACGTATAACGTTATATACTATTACGTACTAACGTATAACGTTATATACTATTACGCACTAACGTATATCGTTATACACTATTACGTACTAACGTGTAACGTTATATAGTATTACCTGATGCCGTATAACGTTATATACTATTACGTGCTAATGTGTAACGTTATATACTATGACGTAATGACGTATAACGCTATATACTATTACGTACTAACGTGTAACGTTATATAGTATTACGTAATGACCTATAACGTCATATCCTATTACGTACTAACGTATAACGTTATATACTATTAAGTACTAACGTGTAACGTTATAAACTAATACGTAATGACGTATAATGTTATATACTATTACGTAATAACGTGTAACGTTATATACTAACACGTAATAACGTATAACGTTATAAACTAATACGTAATGACGTATAACGTTATATACTATTACGTACTAACGTATAACATTATATACTATTACGTAATGACGTATAACGTTATATACTAGTACGTAATGACGTATAACGTTATATACTAATACGTAACAACGTATAACGTTATATACAAATACGTTATGACGTATAACGTTATATACTAATACGTAATATCTTATAACGTTATTTACTAATACGTAATATCGTGTAACGTTATATACTATTACGTACTAACGTATAACGTTATATACTATTACGTACTAACGTGTAACATTATATAGTATTACCTGATAACGTATAACGTTATATACTATTACGTAATAACGTGTAACGTAATATAGTATTACCTGATGACGTATAACGTTATATATTATTACGTAATAACGTATAACGCTATATACTATTACGTACTAACGTATAACGTTATACACTATTACGTAAAGACGTATAACGTTATATACTAATACGTAATAACGTATAACGTTATATACTATTACGTAATGACGTATAACGTTATATACTACTATGTAATGACGTATAACGTTATTGAGTATTACCTTATAACGTATAACGTTATATCCTATTACGTACAAACGTATAACGTTATAATCTATTACGTACTAACTTGTAACGTTATATAGTACTACCTGATGACGTATAACGTTATATACTATTACGTACTAACGTATAACGTCATAAACTAATACGTAGTGATGTATAACGTTATATACTATTACGTACTAACGTATAACGTTATATACTATTACGTACTAACGTATAACGTTATAATCTATTACGTACTAACTTGTAACGTTATATAGTACTACCTGATGACGTATAACGTTATATACTATTACGTACTAACGTATATCGTTATACACTATTACGTACTAACGTGTAACGTTATATAGTATTACCTGATGTCGTATAACGTTATATATTATTACGTACTAACGTATAACGTTATGTTCTATTACGTACTAACGTATAACGTTATATACTATTACGTACTAACGTGTAACGTTATATAGTATTACCTGATGCCGTATAACGTTATATACTATTAGGTACTAACGTATAACGTCATAAACTAATACGTAGTGATGTATAACGTTATAAACTATTACGTACTAACGTATAACGTTATATACTATTACGTACTAACGTATAACGTTATATACTATTACGTACTAACGTATAACGTTATATACTATTACGTACTAACGTATAACGTTATATACTATTACGTACTAACGTATAACGTTATATACTAGTACGTAATGACGTATAACGTTATATAGTATTACCTGATGACGTATAACGTTATGTACTATTACGTACTAACGTATAACGTTATATCCTATTACGTACTAACGTGTAACGTTATATAGTATTACCTGATGACGTGTAACGTTATATACTATTACGTAATAACGTGTAACGTTATATAGTATTACCTAATGACGTATAACGTTATATACTATTACGTAATGACGTATAACGTTATACACTATTACGTACTAACGTGTTACGTAATATAGTATTACCAGATGTCGTATAACGTTATATACTATTACGTACTAACGTATAATGTTATGTTCTGTTACGTACTAACGTATAACGTTATATACTATTACGTACTAACGTGTAACGTTATATAGTATTACCTGATGCCGTATAACGTTATATACTATCACGTACTAACGTATAACGTCATAAACTAATACGATGTGACGTTATAACGTTATATACTATTACGTACTAACGTATAACGTTATAAACTAATACGTGCTAACGTGTAACGTTATATACTAATACGTAATATCGTGTAACGTTATATACTAATACGTAATATCGTATAAAGTAATGTACTAATACGTAATATCGTATAACGTTATATACTATTACGCACCAACGTATAACGTTATACACTATTACGTAAAGACGTATAACGTTATATACTAATACGTACTAACGTGTAACGTTATATAGTATTACCTGATGTCGTATAACGTTATATAGTATTACCTGATGTCGTATAACGTTATATACTATTACGTACTAACGTATAACGTTATATAGTATTACCTGATGTCGTATAACGTTATATACTATTACGTACTAACGTATAACGTTATATACTATTACTTACTAACGTATAACGTTATACACTATTACGTACTAACGTATAACGTTATATACTATTACGTACTAACGTGTAACGTTATAAACTAATACGTAGTGACGTATAATGTTATATACTATTACGTAATAACGTGTAACGTTATATACTAATACGTAATAACGTATAACGTTATATACTAATACGTAATAACGTATAACGTTATATACTATTACGTACTAACGTGTAACGTTATAAACTAATACGTAATGACGTATAATGTTATATACTATTACGTAATAACGTGTAACGTTATATACTAATACGTAATAACGTATAACGTTATATACTAATACGTAATAACGTATAACGTTATATACTAATACGTAGTGACGTATAATGTTATATACTATTACGTAATAACGTGTAACGTTATATACTAATACGTAATAACGTATAACGTTATATACTAATACGTAATAACGTATAACGTTATAAACTAATACGTAATGACGTATAACGTTATATACTATTACGTACTAACGTATAACGTTATATACTAGTACGTAGTAACGTGTAACGTTATATAGTATTACCTGATGACGTATAACGTTGTATACTATTACGTAATAACGTGTAACGTAATATAGTATTACCTGATGACGTATAACGTTATATACTATTACGTACCAACGTATAACGTCATAAACTAATACGTAATGACGTATAACGTTATATACTATTACGTACTAACGTATAATGTTATAAACTAATACGTGCTAACGTGTAACGTTATATACTAATACGTAATATCGTATAACGTTATTTACTAATACGTAATATCGTGTAACGTTATATACTATTACGTACTAACGTATAACGTTATATACTATTACGTACTAACGTGTAATGTTATATAGTATTACCTGATAACGTATAACGTTATATACTATTACGTAATAACGTGTAACGTAATATAGTATTACCTGATGACGTATAACGTTATATATTATTACGTAATAACGTATAACGCTATATACTATTACGTACTAACGTATAACGTTATACACTATTACGTAAAGACGTATAACGTTATATACTAATACGTAATAACGTATAACGTTATATACTATTACGTAATGACGTATAACGTTATATACTACTATGTAATGACGTATAACGTTATTGAGTATTACCTTGTAACGTATAACGTTATATCCTATTACGTACAAACGTATAACGTTATAATCTATTACGTACTAACTTGTAACGTTATATAGTATTACCTGATGACGTATAACGTTATATACTATTACGTACTAACGTATAACGTTATATCCTATTACGTAATAACGTATAACGTTATATACTATTACGTACTAACGTATAACGTTATATACTATTACGTACTAACGTATATCGTTATACACTATCACGTACTAACGTGTAACGTTATATAGTATTACCTGATGTCGTATAACGTTATATATTATTACGTACTAACGTATAACGTTATGTTCTATTACGTACTAACGTATAACGTTATATACTATTACGTACTAACGTGTAACGTTATATAGTATTACCTGATGCCGTATAACGTTATATACTATTAGGTACTAACGTATAACGTCATAAACTAATACGTAGTGATGTATAACGTTATATACTATTACGTACTAACGTATAACGTTATATACTATTACGTACTAACGTATAACGTTATATACAATTACGTACTAACGTATAACGTTATATACTATTACGTACTAACGTATAACGTTATATACTATTACGTACTAACGTATAACGTTATATACTAGTACGTAATGACGTATAACGTTATATAGTATTACCTGATGACGTATAACGTTATGTACTATTACGTACTAACGTATAACGTTATATCCTATTACGTACTAACGTGTAACGTTATATAGTATTACCTGATGACGTGTAACGTGATATACTATTACGTAATAACGTGTAACGTTATATAGTATTACCTAATGACGTATAACGTTATATACTATTACGTAATGACGTATAACGTTATACACTATTACGTACTAACGTGTAACGTTATATAGTATTACCTGATGTCGTATAACGTTATGTACTATTACGTACTAACGTATAATGTTATGTTCTATTACGTTCTAACGTATAACGTTATATACTATTACGTACTAACGTGTAACGTTATATAGTATTACCTGATGCCGTATAACGTTATATACTATTACGTACTAACGTATAACGTCATAAACTAATACGATGTGACGTATAACGTTATATACTATTATGTACTAACGTATAACGTTATAAACTAATACGTGCTAACGTGTAACGTTATATACTAATACGTAATATCGTGTAACGTTATATACTAATACGTAATATCGTATAAAGTAATATACTAATACGTAATATCGTATAACGTTATATACTGTTACGCACTAACGTATAACGTTATACACTATTACGTAAAGACGTATAACGTTATATACTAATACGTAATAACGTATAACGTTATATACTATTACGTACTAACGTATAACGTTATGTACTATTACGTGCTAACGTATAACGTTATATACTATTACGTACTAACGTGTAACGTTATTTAGTATTACCTGATGTCGTATAACGTTATATATTATTACGTACTAACGTATAACGTTATGTTCTATTACGTACTAACGTATAACGTTATATACTATTACGTAAAGACGTATAACGTTATATACTAATACGTAATAACGTATAACGTTATACACTATTACGTAGAGACGTATAACGTTATATACTAATACGTAATAACGTATAACGTTATATACTATTACGTACTAACGTATAACGTTATATACTATTACGTACTAACGTATATCGTTATACACTATTACGTACTAACGTGTAACGTTATATAGTATTACCTGATGTCGTATAACGTTATATATTATTACGTACTAACGTATAACGTTATGTTCTATTACGTACTAACGTATAACGTTATATACTATTACGTACTAACGTGTAACGTTATATAGTATTACCTGATGCCGTATAACGTTATATACTATTAGGTACTAACGTATAACGTCATAAACTAATACGTAGTGATGTATAACGTTATATACTATTACGTACTAACGTATAACGTTATATACTATAACGTACTAACGTATATCGTTATACACTATTACGTACTAACGTATAACGTTATATAGTATTACCTGATGTCGTATAACGTTATATACTATTACGTACTAACGTATAACGTTATGTACTATTACGTGCTAACGTATAACGTTATATCCTATTACGTAATAACGTATAACGTTATGTACTATTACGTGCTAACGTATAACGTTATATCCTATTACGTAATAACGTATAACGTTATATACTATTACGTACTAACGTATAACGTTATATACTATTACGTACTAACGTATAACGTTATATACTATTACGTACTAACGTATAACGTTATGTACTAATACGTAATAACGTATATCGTTATACACTATTACGTACTAACGTGTAACGTTATATAGTATTACCTGATGCCGTATAACGTTATATACTATTACGTGGTAATGTGTAACGTTATATACTATTACGTAATGACGTATAACGCTATATACTATTACGTACTAACGTATAACGTTATATACTATTACGTACTAACGTATAACGTTATACACTATTACGTACTAACGTATAACGTTATATACTATTACGTACTAACGTGTAACGTTATAAACTAATACGTAATGACGTATAATGTTATATACTATTACGTAATAACGTGTAACGTTATATACTAATACGTAATAACGTATAACGTTATATACTAATACGTAATAACGTATAACGTTATATACTATTACGTAATGACGTATAACGTTATATACTACTATGTAATGACGTATAACGTTATTGAGTATTACCTTGTAACGTATAACGTTATATCCTATTACGCACAAACGTATAACGTTATAATCTATTACGTACTAACTTGTAACGTTATATAGTATTACCTGATGACGTATAACGTTATATACTATTACGTACTAACGTATAACGTTATATCCTATTACGTAATAACGTATAACGTTATATACTATTACGTAATGTCGTATAACGTTGTATACTATTATGTAATGACGTATAACGTTATTGAGTATTATCTTATAACGTATAACGTTATATACTATTACGTACTAACGTATAACGTTATGTACTATTACGTGCTAACGTATAACGTTATATCCTATTACGTAATAACGTATAACGTTATGTACTATTACGTGCTAACGTATAACGTTATATCCTATTACGTAATAACGTATAACGTTATATACTATTACGTACTAACGTATAACGTTATATACTATTACGTACTAACGTATAACGTTATATACTATTACGTACTAACGTATAACGTTATGTACTAATACGTAATAACGTATATCGTTATACACTATTACGTACTAACGTGTAACGTTATATAGTATTACCTGATGCCGTATAACGTTATATACTATTACGTGGTAATGTGTAACGTTATATACTATTACGTAATGACGTATAACGCTATATACTATTACGTGCTAACGTATAACGTTATATACTATTACGTACTAACGTATAACGTTATACACTATTACGTACTAACGTATAACGTTATATACTATTACGTACTAACGTGTAACGTTATAAACTAATATGTAATGACGTATAATGTTATATACTATTACGTAATAACGTGTAACGTTATATACTAATACGTAATAACGTATAACGTTATATACTAATACGTAATAACGTATAACGTTATATACTATTACGTAATGACGTATAACGTTATATACTACTATGTAATGACGTATAACGTTATTGAGTATTACCTTGTAACGTATAACGTTATATCCTATTACGTACAAACGTATAACGTTATAATCTATTACGTACTAACTTGTAACGTTATATAGTATTACCTGATGACGTATAACGTTATATACTATTACGTACTAACGTATAACGTTATATCCTATTACGTAATAACGTATAACGTTATATACTATTACGTAATGTCGTATAACGTTGTATACTATTATGTAATGACGTATAACGTTATTGAGTATTATCTTATAACGTATAACGTTATATCCTATTACGTACTAACGTATATCGTTATAATCTATTACGTACTAACTTGTAACGTTATATAGTATTACCTGAGGACTTATAACGTTATATACTATTACGTACTAACGTATAACGTTATATACTAGTACGTAATGACGTATAACGTTATATACTAATACGGAACAACGAATAACGTTATGTACTAATACGTAATAACGTATATCGTTATACACTATAACGTACTAACGTATAACGTTATATAGTATTACCTGATGTCGTATAACGTTATATACTATTACGTAATAACGCATAACGTTATATACTATTACGTTATGACGTATAACGTTATACCATTATGTAATGACGTATAACGTTATTGAGTATTACCTTATAACGTATAACGTTATATCCTATTACGTACTAACGTATAACGTTATATTCTATTACATACTAACGTGTAATGTTATATAGTATTACCTGATGACGTATAACGTTATATATTATTACGTGCTAACGTATGACGTTATATACTATTACGTAATAACGTGTAACGTTATATAGTATTACCTAATGACGTATAACGTTATATACTATTACGTACAAACGTATAACGTTATATACCAGTACGTAATGACGTATAACGTTCTATTCTAATACGTAATAACGTATAACGTTATATACTATTACGTAGTAACGTGTAACGTTATATAGTATTACCTGATGCCGTATAACGTTATATACTAATACGCAACAACGTATAACGTTATATACAAATACGTAATGACGTATAACGTTATATACTATTACGTAATAACGTGTAACGTTATATACTATTACGTACTAACGTATAACGTTATATACTATTACGTACTAACGTGTAACGTTATATAGTATTACCTGATGACGTGTAACGTTATATACTATTACGTACTAACGTATAACGTTATATACTATTACGTACTAACGTGTAACGTTATATAGTATTACCTGATGACGTGTAACGTTATATACTATTACGTAATAACGTGTAACGTTATATAGTATTACCTAATGACGTATAACGTTATATACTATTACGTACAAACGTATAACGTTATATACCAGTACGTAATGACGTATAACGTTCTATTCTAATACGTAATAACGTATAACGTTATATACTATTACGTACTAACGTATAACGTTATATACTATTACGCACTAACGTATATCGTTATACACTATTACGTACTAACGTGTAACGTTATATAGTATTACCTGATGCCGTATAACGTTATATACTATTACGTGCTAATGTGTAACGTTATATACTATGACGTAATGACGTATAACGCTATATACTATTACGTACTAACGTGTAACGTTATATAGTATTACGTAATGACCTATAACGTCATATCCTATTACGTACTAACGTATAACGTTATTTACTATTAAGCACTAACGTGAAACGTTATATACTACTTCGTAATACCGCATAATGTTATATACTATTACGTAATAACGGATAACGTTATATACTATCACGTAATAACGTATAACGTTATATACTAATGCGTAATGACGTATAACGTTATATACTATTACGTACTAACGTATAACATTATATACTATTACGTAATGACGTATAACGTTATATACTAGTACGTAATGACGTATAACGTTATATACTAATACGTAACAACGTATAACGTTATATACAAATACGTTATGACGTATAACGTTATATACTAATACGTAATATCTTATAACGTTATTTACTAATACGTAATATCGTGTAACGTTATATACTATTACGTACTAACGTATAACGTTATATACTATTACGTACTAACGTGTAACATTATATAGTATTACCTGATAACGTATAACGTTATATACTATTACGTAATAACGTGTAACGTAATATAGTATTACCTGATGACGTATAACGTTATATATTATTACGTAATAACGTATAACGCTATATACTATTACGTACTAACGTATAACGTTATACACTATTACGTAAAGACGTATAACGTTATATACTAATACGTAATAACGTATAACGTTATATACTATTACGTAATGACGTATAACGTTATATACTACTATGTAATGACGTATAACGTTATTGAGTATTACCTTATAACGTATAACGTTATATCCTATTACGTACAAACGTATAACGTTATAATCTATTACGTACTAACTTGTAACGTTATATAGTACTACCTGATGACGTATAACGTTATATACTATTACGTACTAACGTATAACGTCATAAACTAATACGTAGTGATGTATAACGTTATATACTATTACGTACTAACGTATAACGTTATATACTATTACGTACTAACGTATAACGTTATAATCTATTACGTACTAACTTGTAACGTTATATAGTACTACCTGATGACGTATAACGTTATATACTATTACGTACTAACGTATATCGTTATACACTATTACGTACTAACGTGTAACGTTATATAGTATTACCTGATGTCGTATAACGTTATATATTATTACGTACTAACGTATAACGTTATGTTCTATTACGTACTAACGTATAACGTTATATACTATTACGTACTAACGTGTAACGTTATATAGTATTACCTGATGCCGTATAACGTTATATACTATTAGGTACTAACGTATAACGTCATAAACTAATACGTAGTGATGTATAACGTTATATACTATTACGTACTAACGTATAACGTTATATACTATTACGTACTAACGTATAACGTTATATACTATTACGTACTAACGTATAACGTTATATACTATTACGTACTAACGTATAACGTTATATACTATTACGTACTAACGTATAACGTTATATACTAGTACGTAATGACGTATAACGTTATATAGTATTACCTGATGACGTATAACGTTATGTACTATTACGTACTAACGTATAACGTTATATCCTATTACGTACTAACGTGTAACGTTATATAGTATTACCTGATGACGTGTAACGTTATATACTATTACGTAATAACGTGTAACGTTATATAGTATTACCTAATGACGTATAACGTTGTATACTATTACGTAATGACGTATAACGTTATACACTATTACGTACTAACGTGTTACGTAATATAGTATTACCAGATGTCGTATAACGTTATATACTATTACGTACTAACGTATAATGTTATGTTCTGTTACGTACTAACGTATAACGTTATATACTATTACGTACTAACGTGTAACGTTATATAGTATTACCTGATGCCGTATAACGTTATATACTATCACGTACTAACGTATAACGTCATAAACTAATACGATGTGACGTTATAACGTTATATACTATTACGTACTAACGTATAACGTTATAAACTAATACGTGCTAACGTGTAACGTTATATACTAATACGTAATATCGTGTAACGTTATATACTAATACGTAATATCGTATAAAGTAATGTACTAATACGTAATATCGTATAACGTTATATACTATTACGCACTAACGTATAACGTTATACACTATTACGTAAAGACGTATAACGTTATATACTAATACGTACTAACGTGTAACGTTATATAGTATTACCTGATGTCGTATAACGTTATATAGTATTACCTGATGTCGTATAACGTTATATACTATTACGTACTAACGTATAACGTTATATAGTATTACCTGATGTCGTATAACGTTATATACTATTACGTACTAACGTATAACGTTATATACTATTACTTACTAACGTATAACGTTATACACTATTACGTACTAACGTATAACGTTATATACTATTACGTACTAACGTGTAACGTTATAAACTAATACGTAGTGACGTATAATGTTATATACTATTACGTAATAACGTGTAACGTTATATACTAATACGTAATAACGTATAACGTTATATACTAATACGTAATAACGTATAACGTTATATACTATTACGTAATGACGTATAACGTTATATACTACTATGTAATGACGTATAACGTTATTGAGTATTACCTTGTAACGTATGACGTTATATCCTATTACGTACAAACGTATAACGTTATAATCTATTACGTACTAACTTGTAACGTTATATAGTATTACCTGATGACGTATAACGTTATATACTATTACGTACTAACGTATAACGTTATATCCTATTACGTAATGACGTATAACGCTATATACTATTACGTACTAACGTATAACGTTATATACTATTACGTACTAACGTATAACGTTATACACTATTACGTACTAACGTATAACGTTATATACTATTACGTACTAACGTGTAACGTTATAAACTAATACGTAATGACGTATAATGTTATATACTATTACGTAATAACGTGTAACGTTATATACTAATACGTAATAACGTATAACATTATATACTAATACGTAATAACGTATAACGTTATATACTATTACGTAATGACGTATAATGTTATATACTACTATGTAATGACGTATAACGTTATTGAGTATTACCTTGTAACGTATAACGTTATATCCTATTACGTACAAACGTATAACGTTATAATCTATTACGTACTAACTTGTAACGTTATATAGTATTACCTGATGACGTATAACGTTATATACTATTACGTACTAACGTATAACGTTATATCCTATTACGTAATAACGTATAACGTTATATACTATTACGTACTAACGTATAACGTTATATACTATTACGTACTAACGTATATCGTTATACACTATTGCGTACTAACGTGTAACGTTATATAGTATTACCTGATGTCGTATAACGTTATATATTATTACGTACTAACGTATAACGTTATGTTCTATTACGTACTAACGTATAACGTTATATACTATTACGTACTAACGTGTAACGTTATATAGTATTACCTGATGCCGTATAACGTTATATACTATTAGGTACTAACGTATAACGTTATATACTATTACGTACTAACGTATAACGTTATATACTAGTACGTAATGACGTATAACGTTATATAGTATTACCTGATGACGTATAACGTTATGTACAATTACGTACTAACGTATAACGTTATATCCTATTACGTACAAACGTGTAACGTTATATAGTATTACCTGATGACGTGTAACATTATATACTATTACGTAATAACGTGTAACGTTATATAGTATTACCTAATGACGTATAACGTTATATACTATTACGTAATGACGTATAACGTTATACACTATTACGTACTAACGTGTAACGTTATATAGTATTACCTGATGTCGTATAACGTTATATACTATTACGTACTAACGTATAATGTTATGTTCTATTACGTACTAACGAATAACGTTATATACTACTACGTACTAACGTGTAACGTTATATAGTATTACCTGATGCCGTATAACGTTATATACTATTACGTACTAACGTATAACGTCATAAACTAATACGATGTGACGTATAACGTTATATACTATTACGTACTAACGTATAACGTTATAAACTAATACGTGCTAACGTGTAACGTTATATACTAATACGTAATATCGTGTAACGTTATATACTAATACGTAATATCGTATAAAGTAATATACTAATACGTAATATCGTATAAAGTAATATACTAATACGTAATATCGTATAACGTTATATACTATTACGCACTAACGTTTAACGTTATACACTATTACGTAAAGACGTATAACGTTATATACTAATACGTAATAACGTATAACGTTATATACTATTACGTAATGACGTATAACGTTATATACTATTATGTAATGACGTATAACGTTATTGAGTATTATCTTATAACGTATAACGTTATATCCTATTACGTACTAACGTATATCGTTATAATCTATTACGTACTAACTTGTAACGTTATATAGTATTACCTGAGGACGTATAACGTTATATACTATTACGTACTAACGTATAACGTTATATACTAGTACGTAATGACGTATAACGTTATATACTAATACGGAACAACGAATAACGTTATGTACTAATACGTAATAACGTATATCGTTATACACTATTACGTACTAACGTATAACGTTATATAGTATTACCTGATGTCGTATAACGTTATATACTATTACGTACTAACGTATAACGTTATGTAATATTACGTACTAACTTATAACGTTATATACTATTACGTACTAACGTGTAACGTTATATAGTATTACCTGATGTCGTATAACGTTATATACTATTACGTGCTAACGTGTAACGTTATAAACTAATACGTAATGACGTATAACGTTATATACTATTACGTAATAACGTTTAACGTTATATACTAACACGTAATAACGTATAACGTTATATACTATTACGTAATAACGCATAACGTTATATACTATGACGTTATGACGTATAACGTTATACCATTATGTAATGGCGTATAACGTTATTGAGTATTACCTTATAACGTATAACGTTATATCCTATTACGTACTAACGTATAACGTTATATTCTATTACATACTAACGTGTAATGTTATATAGTATTACCTGATGACGTATAACGTTATATACTATTACGTACTAACGTATAACGTTATATCCTATTACGTAATAACGTATAACGTTATATGCTATTACGTACTAACGTATAACGTTATATACTGTTACGTACTAACGTATAACGTTATATACTATTACGTACTAACGTATAACGTTATATACTAGTACGTAATGACGTATAACGTTATATACTAATACGTACTAAGGTATAACGTTATATACTATTACGTGCTAACGTATAACGTTATATACTATTACGTGCTAACGTATGACGATATATACTATTACGTAATGACGTATAACGTTATATACTATTACGTAATAACGTGTAACGTTATATACTATTACGTACTAACGTATAACGTTATATATTATTACGTACTAACGTGTAACGTTATATACTAATACGTAATATCGTATAACGTATTATGCATAATACGTAATATCGTATAACGTTATATACTATTACGCACTAACGTATAACGTTATACACTATTACGTAAAGACGTATAACGTTATATACTAATACGTAATAACGTATAACGTTATATACTATTACGTAATCACGTATAACGTTATATACTAATACGTAATATCGTACAACGTTATATAATAATACGTAATATCGTGTAACGTTATATACTATTACGTACTAACGTATAATGTTATATATTATTACGTACTAACGTGTAACGTTATATAGTATTACCTGATAACGTATAACATTATATACTATTACGTAATAACGTGTAACGTAATATAGTATTACCTGATGACGTATAACGTTATATATTATTACGTAATAACGTATAACGCTATATACAATTACGTACTAACGTAGAACGTTATAAACTAATACGTAATGACTTATAACGATATATACTATTACGTAATAACGTGTAACGTTATATACTAATACGTAATATCGTATAACGTAATATACTAATACGTAATATCGTATAACGTTATATACTATTACGCACTAACCTATAACGTTATATCCTATTACGTAATAACGTATAACTTTATATACTATTACGTACTAACGTATAACGTTATATACTATTACGTACTAACGTATAACGTTAGAAACTAATACGTAATGACTTATAACGATATATACTATTACGTAATAACGTATAACGATATATACTATTACGTAATGACGTATAACGTTATATACTAATACGTAATATCGTATAACGTTATATAGTATTACCTGATGACGTATAACGTTATATACTATTACGTACTAACCTATAACGTTATATCCTATTACGTAATAACGTATAACTTTATATACTATTACGTACTAACGTATAACGTTATATACTATTACGTACTAACGTATATCGTTATACACTATTACGTACTAACGTGTAACGTTATATAGTATTACCTGATGTCGTATAACGTTATATACTATTACGTACTAACGTATAACGTTATGTTCTATTGCGTACTAACGTATAACGTTATATACTATTACGTACTAACGTGTAACGTTATATAGTATTACCTGATGCCGTATAACGTTATATACTAATACGCAACAACGTATAACGTTATATACAAATACGTAATGACGTATAACGTTATATACTATTACGTACTATCGTATAACGTTATAAACTAATACGTGCTAACGTATAACGTTATATACTATTACGTACTAACGTGTAACGTTATATAGTATTACCTGATGCCGTATAACGTTATATACTATTACGTGCTAATGTGTAACGTTATATACTATTACGTAATGACGTATAACGCTATATACTATTACGTACTAACGTGTAACGTTATATAGTATTACGTAATGACCTATAACGTCATATCCTATTACGTACTAACGTATAACGTTATATACTATTAAGTACTAACGTGTAACGTTATAAACTAATACGTAATGACGTATAATGTTATATACTATTACGTAATAACGTGTAACGTTATATACTAATACGTAATAACGTATAACGTTATAAACTAATACGTAATGACGTATAACGTTATATACTATTACGTACTAACGTATAACATTATATACTAGTACGTAATGACGTATAACGTTATATACTAGTACGTAATGACGTATAACGTTATATACTAATACGTAACAACGTATAACGTTATATACAAATACGTTATGACGTATAACGTTATATACTATTACGTAATAACGTGTAACGTTATATACTAATACGTAATAACGTATAACGTTATATACTATTACGTAATAACGCATAACGTTATACACTATTACGTAATGACGTATAACGTTATACCATTATGTAATGACGTATAACGTTATTGAGTATTACCTTATAACGTATAACGTTATATCCTATTACGTACTAACGTATAACGTTATATTCTATTACGTACTAACGTGTAACGTTATATAGTATTACCTGATTACGTATAACGTTATATACTATTACGTACTAACGTATAATGTTATATCCTATTACGTAATAACGTATAACGTTATATGATATTACGTACTAACGTATAACGTTATATACTGTTACGTACTAACGTATAACGCTATATACTATTACGTACTAACGTATAACGTTATATACTAGTACGTAATGACGTATAACGTTATATACTAATACGTACTAACGTATAACGTTATGTTCTATTACGTAGTAACGTATAACGTTATATACTATTACGTACTAACGTGTAACGTTATATAGTATTACCTGATGCCGTATAACGTTATATACTATTACGTACTAACGTATAACGTCAAAAACTAATACGTAACAACGTATTACGTTATATACAAATACGTAATGACGTATAACGTTATATACTATTACGTAATAACTTGTAACGTTATATACTAATACGTAATAACGTAAAACGTTATATACTATTACGTAATAACGAGTAACGTTATATAGTATTACCTGATGCCGTATAACGTTATATACTATTACGTACTAACGTATAACGTCAAAAACTAATACGTAATGACGTATAACGTTATATACTAAAACGTAATGAGTTATAACGATATATACTATTACGTAATAACGTGTAACGTTATATACTAATACGTAATATCGTATAACGTAATATACTAATACGTAATATCGTATAACGTTATATACTATTACGTACTAACGTATAACGTTATAATCTATTAAGTACTAACTTGTAACGTTATATAGTATTACCTGATGACGTATAACGTTATATACTAATACGTAATAACGTATAACGTTATATACTATTACGTAATAACGCATAACGTTATATACTATTACGTAATGACGTATAACGTTATACCATTATGTAATGACGTATAACGTTATTGAGTATTACCTTATAACGTATAACGTTATATCCTATTACGTACTAACGTATATCGTTATAATCTATTACGTACTAACTTGTAACGTTATATAGTATTACCTGATGTCGTATAACGTTATATACTATTACGTACTAACGTATAATGTTATGTTCTATTACGTACTAACGAATAACGTTATATACTACTACGTACTAACGTGTAACGTTATATAGTATTACCTGATGCCGTATAACGTTATATACTATTACGTACTAACGTATAACGTCATAAACTAATACGATGTGACGTATAACGTTATATACTATTACGTACTAACGTATAACGTTATAAACTAATACGTGCTAACGTGTAACGTTATATACTAATACGTAATATCGTGTAACGTTATATACTAATACGTAATATCGTATAAAGTAATATACTAATACGTAATATCGTATAAAGTAATATACTAATACGTAATATCGTATAACGTTATATACTATTACGCACTAACGTTTAACGTTATACACTATTACGTAAAGACGTATAACGTTATATACTAATACGTAATAACGTATAACGTTATATACTATTACGTAATGACGTATAACGTTATATACTATTATGTAATGACGTATAACGTTATTGAGTATTATCTTATAACGTATAACGTTATATCCTATTACGTACTAACGTATATCGTTATAATCTATTACGTACTAACTTGTAACGTTATATAGTATTACCTGAGGACGTATAACGTTATATACTAATACGGAACAACGAATAACGTTATGTACTAATACGTAATAACGTATATCGTTATACACTATTACGTACTAACGTATAACGTTATATAGTATTACCTGATGTCGTATAACGTTATATACTATTACGTACTAACGTATAACGTTATGTAATATTACGTACTAACTTATAACGTTATATACTATTACGTACTAACGTGTAACGTTATATAGTATTACCTGATGTCGTATAATGTTATATACTATTACGTGCTAACGTGTAACGTTATAAACTAATACGTAATGACGTATAACGTTATATACTATTACGTAATAACGTTTAACGTTATATACTAACACGTAATAACGTATAACGTTATATACTATTACGTAATAACGCATAACGTTATATACTATTACGTTATGACGTATAACGTTATACCATTATGTAATGGCGTATAACGTTATTGAGTATTACCTTATAACGTATAACGTTATATCCTATTACGTACTAACGTATAACGTTATATTCTATTACATACTAACGTGTAATGTTATATAGTATTACCTGATGACGTATAACGTTATATACTATTACGTACTAACGTATAACGTTATATCCTATTACGTAATAACGTATAACGTTATATGCTATTACGTACTAACGTATAACGTTATATACTGTTACGTACTAACGTATAACGTTATATACTATTACGTACTAACGTATAACGTTATATACTAGTACGTAATGACGTATAACGTTATATACTAATACGTACTAAGGTATAACGTTATATACTATTACGTGCTAACGTATAACGTTATATACTATTACGTGCTAACGTATGACGATATATACTATTACGTAATGACGTATAACGTTATATACTATTACGTAATAACGTGTAACGTTATATACTATTACGTACTAACGTATAACGTTATATACTATTACGTACTAACGTGTAACGTTATATACTAATACGTAATATCGTATAACGTATTATGCATAATACGTAATATCGTATAACGTATTATGCATAATACGTAATATCGTATAACGTTATATACTATTACGCACTAACGTATAACGTTATACACTATTACGTAAAGACGTATAACGTTATATACTAATACGTAATAACGTATAACGTTATATACTATTACGTAATCACGTATAACGTTATATACTAATACGTAATATCGTACAACGTTATATACTAATACGTAATATCGTGTAACGTTATATACTATTACGTACTAACGTATAATGTTATATATTATTACGTACTAACGTGTAACGTTATATAGTATTACCTGATAACGTATAACATTATATACTATTACGTAATAACGTGTAACGTAATATAGTATTACCTGATGACGTATAACGTTATATATTATTACGTAATAACGTATAACGCTATATACAATTACGTACTAACGTAGAACGTTATAAACTAATACGTAATGACTTATAACGATATATACTATTACGTAATAACGTGTAACGTTATATACTAATACGTAATATCGTATAACGTAATATACTAATACGTAATATCGTATAACGTTATATACTATTACGCACTAACCTATAACGTTATATCCTATTACGTAATAACGTATAACTTTATATACTATTACGTACTAACGTATAACGTTATATACTATTACGTACTAACGTATAACGTTAGAAACTAATACGTAATGACTTATAACGATATATACTATTACGTAATAACGTATAACGATATATACTATTACGTAATGACGTATAACGTTATATACTAATACGTAATATCGTATAACGTTATATAGTATTACCTGATGACGTATAACGTTATATACTATTACGTACTAACCTATAACGTTATATCCTATTACGTAATAACGTATAACTTTATATACTATTACGTACTAACGTATAACGTTATATACTATTACGTACTAACGTATATCGTTATACACTATTACGTACTAACGTGTAACGTTATATAGTATTACCTGATGTCGTATAACGTTATATACTATTACGTACTAACGTATAACGTTATGTTCTATTGCGTACTAACGTATAACGTTATATACTATTACGTACTAACGTGTAACGTTATATAGTATTACCTGATGCCGTATAACGTTATATACTAATACGCAACAACGTATAACGTTATATACAAATACGTAATGACGTATAACGTTATATACTATTACGTACTATCGTATAACGTTATAAACTAATACGTGCTAACGTATAACGTTATATACTATTACGTACTAACGTGTAACGTTATATAGTATTACCTGATGCCGTATAACGTTATATACTATTACGTGCTAATGTGTAACGTTATATACTATTACGTAATGACGTATAACGCTATATACTATTACGTACTAACGTGTAACGTTATATAGTATTACGTAATGACCTATAACGTCATATCCTATTACGTACTAACGTATAACGTTATATACTATTAAGTACTAACGTGTAACGTTATAAACTAATACGTAATGACGTATAATATTACATACTATTACGTAATAACGTGTAACGTTATATACTAATACGTAATAACGTATAACGTTATAAACTAATACGTAATGACGTATAACGTTATATACTATTACGTACTAACGTATAACATTATATACTAGTACGTAATGACGTATAACGTTATATACTAGTACGTAATGACGTATAACGTTATATACTAATACGTAACAACGTATAACGTTATATACAAATACGTTATGACGTATAACGTTATATACTATTACGTAATAACGTGTAACGTTATATACTAATACGTAATAACGTATAACGTTATATACTATTACGTAATAACGCATAACGTTATACACTATTACGTAATGACGTATAACGTTATACCATTATGTAATGACGTATAACGTTATTGAGTATTACCTTATAACGTATAACGTTATATCCTATTACGTACTAACGTATAACGTTATATTCTATTACGTACTAACGTGTAACGTTATATAGTATTACCTGATTACGTATAACGTTATATACTATTACGTACTAACGTATAATGTTATATCCTATTACGTAATAACGTATAACGTTATATGATATTACGTACTAACGTATAACGTTATATACTGTTACGTACTAACGTATAACGCTATATACTATTACGTACTAACGTATAACGTTATATACTAGTACGTAATGACGTATAACGTTATATACTAATACGTACTAACGTATAACGTTATGTTCTATTACGTAGTAACGTATAACGTTATATACTATTACGTACTAACGTGTAACGTTATATAGTATTACCTGATGCCGTATAACGTTATATACTATTACGTACTAACGTATAACGTCAAAAACTAATACGTAACAACGTATTACGTTATATACAAATACGTAATGACGTATAACGTTATATACTATTACGTAATAACTTGTAACGTTATATACTAATACGTAATAACGTAAAACGTTATATACTATTACGTAATAACGAGTAACGTTATATAGTATTACCTGATGCCGTATAACGTTATATACTATTACGTACTAACGTATAACGTCAAAAACTAATACGTAATGACGTATAACGTTATATACTAAAACGTAATGAGTTATAACGATATATACTATTACGTAATAACGTGTAACGTTATATACTAATACGTAATATCGTATAACGTAATATACTAATACGTAATATCGTATAACGTTATATACTATTACGTACTAACGTATAACGTTATAATCTATTAAGTACTAACTTGTAACGTTATATAGTATTACCTGATGACGTATAACGTTATATACTAATACGTAATAACGTATAACGTTATATACTATTACGTAATAACGCATAACGTTATATACTATTACGTAATGACGTATAACGTTATACCATTATGTAATGACGTATAACGTTATTGAGTATTACCTTATAACGTATAACGTTATATCCTATTACGTACTAACGTATAACGTTATATTCTATTACGTACTAACGTGTAACGTTATATAGTATTACCTGATTACGTATAACGTTATATACTATTACGTACTAACGTATAATGTTATATCCTATTACGTAATAACGTATAACGTTACATGATATTACGTACTAACGTATAACGTTATATACTGTTACGTACTAACGTATAACGTTATATACTATTACGTACTAACGTATAACGTTATATACTAGTACGTAATGACGTATAACGTTATATACTAATACGTACTAACGTATAACGTTATGTTCTATTACGTAGTAACGTATAACGTTATATACTATTACGTACTAACGTGTAACGTTATATAGTATTACCTGATGCCGTATAACGTTATATACTATTACGTACTAACGTATAACGTTATGTTCTATTACGTAGTAACGTATAACGTTATATACTATTACGTACTAACGTGTAACGTTATATAGTATTACCTGATGCCGTATAACGTTATATACTATTACGTACTAACGTATAACGTCAAAAACTAATACGTAATGACGTGTAACGTTATATACTAAAACGTAATGAGTTATAACGATATATACTATTACGTAATAACGTGTAACGTTATATACTAATACGTAATATCGTATAACGTAATATACTAATACGTAATATCGTATAACGTTATATACTATTACGTACTAACGTATAACGTTATAATCTATTAAGTACTAACTTGTAACGTTATATAGTATTACCTGATGACGTATAACGTTATATACTAATACGTAATAACGTATAACTTTATATACTATTACGTAATAACGCATAACGTTATATACTATTACGTAATGACGTATAACGTTATACCATTATGTAATGACGTATAACGTTATTGAGTATTACCTTATAACGTATAACGTTATATCCTATTACGTACTAACGTATAACGTTATATTCTATTACGTACTAACGTGTAACGTTATATAGTATTACCTGATGACGTATAACGTTATATACTATTACGTACTAACGTATAATGTTATATCCTATTACGTAATAACGTATAACGTTATGTGCTATTACGTACTAACGTATAACGTTATATACTGTTATGTACTAACGTATAACGTTATATACTATTACGTACTAACGTATAACGTTATATACTAGTACGTAATGACGTATAACGTTATATACTAATACGTAACAACGTATTACGTTATATACAAATACGTAATGACGTATAACGTTATATACAATTACGTAATAACGTGTAACGTTATATACTAATACGTAATAACGTAAAACGTTATATACTATTACCTAATAACGTATAACGTTATATACTATTACGTAATGACGTATAACGTTATACACTATTACGTACTAACGTGTAACGTTATATAGTATTACCTGATGTCGTATAACGTTATATACTATTACGTACTAACGTATAACGTTATGTTCTATTACGTACTAACGTATAAAGTTATATACTATTACGTGCTAATGTGTAACGTTATATACTATTACGTAATGACGTATAACGCTATATACTATAACGTACTAACGTGTAACGTTATATAGTATTACGTAAAGACGTATAACGTCATATCCTATTACGTAATGACGTATAACGTTATATACTAATACGTAACAACGTATTACGTTATATACAAGTACGTAATGACGTATAACGTTATATACTATTACGTAATAACGTGTAACGTTATATACTAATACGTAATAACGTATAACGTTATATACTATTACGTACTAACGTATATCGTTATACACTATTACGTACTAACGTGTAACGTTATGTAGTATTACCTGATGTCGTATAACGTTATATACTATTACGTACCAACGTATAACGTTATAAACTAATACGTACTAACGTATGACGTTATATACTATTACGTGCTAACGTATAACGTTATATCCTATTACGTGCTAACGTGTGACGTTATATACTATTACGTAATGACGTATAACGTTATAAACTATTACGTAATAACGTGTAACGTTATATACTATTACGTACTAACGTATAACGTTATATACTATTACGTACTAACGTGTAACGTTATATAGTATTACCTGATGACGTGTAACGTTATATACTATTACGTAATAACGTGTAACGTTATATAGTATTACCTAATGGCGTATCACGTTATATACTATTACGTACAAACGTATAACGTTATATACCAGTACGTAATGACGTATAACGTTATATTCTAATACGTAATAACGTATAACGTTATATACTATTACGTAGTAACGTGTAACGTTATATAGTATTACCTGATGACGTATAACGTTATATACTATTACGTAATAACGTGTAACGTAATATAGTATTACCTGATGACGTATAACGTTATATACTATTACGTACCAACGTATAACGTTATAAACTAATACGTTCTAACGTATAACGTTATATACTATTACGTGCTAACGTATAACGTTATATCCTATTACGTAATAACGTATACCGTTATATACTATTACGTACTAACGTATAACGTTATATACTATTACGTACTAACGTATAACGTTATATACTATTACGTAATGACGTATAACGTTATATACTAATACGTAACAACGTATAACGTTATGTACTAATACGTAATAACGTATATCGTTATACACTATTACGTACTAACGTATAACGATATATACTATTACGTGCTAACGTATAACGTTATATCCTATTACGTAATAACGTATAACGTTATATACTATTACGTACTAACGTATAACGTTATATACTATTACGTACTAGCGTATAACGTTATGTACTATTAAGTGCTAACGTATAACGTTATATACTATTACGTACTAACGTGTAACGTTATATAGTATTACCTGATGCCGTATAACGTTATATACTATTACGTGCTAATGTGTAACGTTATATACTATTACGTAATGACGTATAACGCTATATACTATTACGTACTAACGTGTAAAGTTATATAGTATTACGTAATGACGTATAACGTCATATTATATTACGTACTAACGTATAACGTTATATACTATTACGTACTAACGTGTAACGTTATAAACTAATACGTAATGACGTATAATGTTATATACTATTACGTAATAACGTGTAACGTTATATACTAATACGTAATAACGTATAACGTTATAAACTAATACGTAATGACGTATAACGTTATATACTATTACGTACTAACGTATAACGTTATATACTAGTACGTAATGACGTATAACGTTATATACTAGTACATAATGACGTATAACGATATATACTAATACGTACTAACGTATAACGTTATGTTCTATTACGTAGTAACGTATAACGTTATATACTATTACGTACTAACGTGTAACGTTATATAGTATTACCTGATGCCGTATAACGTTATATACTACTACGTACTAACGTATAACGTCAAAAACTAATACGTAACAACGTATTACGTTATATACAAATACGTAATGACGTATAACGTTATATACTATTACGTAATAACGTGTAACGTTATATACTAATACGTAATAACGTAAAACGTTATATACTATTACGTAATAACGTATAACGTTATATACTATTACGTAATGACGTATAACGTTATACACTATTACGTACTAACGTGTAACGTTATATAGTATTACCTGATGTCGTATAACGTTATATACTATTACGTACTAACGTATAACGTTATGTTCTATTACGTAGTAACGTATAACGTTATATACTATTACGTACTAACGTGTAACGTTATATAGTATTACCTGATGCCGTATAACGTTATATACTATTACGTACTAACGTATAACGTCAAAAACAAATACGTAATGACGTATAACGTTATATACTAAAACGTAATGAGTTATAACGATATATACAATTACGTAATAACGTGTAACGTTATATACTATTACGTAATATCGTATAACGTAATATACTAATACGTAATATCGTATAACGTTATATACTATTACGTACTAACGTATAACGTTATAATCTATTAAGTACTAACTTGTAACGTTATATAGTATTACCTGATGACGTATAACGTTATATACTAATACGTAATAACGTATAACGTTATATACTATTACGTAATAACGCATAACGTTATATACTATTACGTAATGACATATAACGTTATACCATTATGTAATGACGTATAACGTTATTGAGTATTACCTTATAACGTATAACGTTATATCCTATTACGTACTAACGTATAACGTTATATTCTATTACGTACTAACGTGTAACGTTATATAGTATTACCTGATGACGTATAACGTTATATACTATTACGTACTAACGTATAATGTTATATCCTATTACGTAATAACGTATAACGTTATATGCTATTACGTACTAACGTATAACGTTATATACTGTTATGTACTAACGTATAACGTTATATACTATTACGTACTAACGTATAACGTTATATACTAGTACGTAATGACGTATAACGTTATATACTAATACGTAACAACGTATTACGTTATATACTAGTACGTAATGACGTATAACGATATATACTAATACGTAACAACGTATAACGTTATATACAAATACGTCATGACGTATAACGTTATAAACTAATACGTAATGACGTATAATGTTATATCCTATTACGTAATAACGTATAACGTTATATGCTATTACGTAATAACGTGTAACGTTATATACTAATACGTAATAACGTATAACGTTATATACTATTACGTAATAAAGCATAACGTTATTTACTATTACGTAATGACGTATAACGTTATACCATTATGTAATGACGTATAACGTCATTGAGTATTACCTTATAACGTATAACGTTATATCCTATTACGTACTAGCGTATAACGTTATGTACTATTACGTGCTAACGTATAACGTTATATACTATTACGTACTAACGTGTAAAGTTATATAGTATTACGTAATGACGTATAACGTCATATTATATTACGTACTAACGTATAACGTTATATACTATTACGTACTAACGTGTAACGTTATAAACTAATACGTAATGACGTATAATGTTATATACTATTACGTAATAACGTGTAACGTTATATACTAATACGTAATAACGTATAACGTTATAAACTAATACGTAATGACGTATAACGTTATATACTATTACGTACTAACGTATAACGTTATATACTAGTACGTAATGACGTATAACGTTATATACTAGTACGTAATGACGTATAACGATATATACTAATACGTAACAACGTATAAAGTTATATACAAATACGTTATGACGTATAACGTTATATACTATTACGTAATAACGTGTAACGTTACATACTAATACGTAATAACGTATAACGTTATATACTATTACGTAATAACGCATAACGTTATATACTATTACGTAATGACGTATAACGTTATACCATTATGTAAGGACGTATAACGTTATTGAGTATTACCTTATAACGTATAACGTTATATCCTATTACGTACTAACGTATAACGTTATATTCTATTACGTACTAACGTGTAACGTTATATAGTATTACCTGGTTACGTATAACGTTATATACTATTACGTACTAACGTATAATGTTATATCCTATTACGTAATAACGTATAACGTTATATGCTATTACGTACTAACGTATAACGTTATATACTGTTACGTACTAACGTATAACGTTATATACTATTACGTACTAACGTATAACGTTATATACTAGTACGTAATGACGTATAACGTTATATACTAATACGTACTAACGTATAACGTTATGTTCTATTACGTAGTAACGTATAACGTTATATACTATTACGTACTAACGTGTAACGTTATATAGTATTACCTGATGCCGTATAACGTTATATACTATTACGTACTAACGTATAACGTCAAAAACTAATACGTAACAACGTATTACGTTATATACAAATACGTAATGACGTATAACGTTATATACTATTACGTAATAACGTGTAACGTTATATACTAATACGTAATAACGTAAAACGTTATATACTATTACGTAATAACGTATAACGTTATATACTATTACGTAATGACGTATAACGTTATACACTATTACGTACTAACGTGTAACGTTATATAGTATTACCTGATGTCGTATAACGTTATATACTATTACGTACTAACGTATAACGTTATGTTCTATTACGTAGTAACGTATAACGTTATATACTATTACGTACTAACGTGTAACGTTATATAGTATTACCTGATGCCGTATAACGTTATATACTATTACGTACTAACGTATAACGTCAAAAACTAATACGTAATGACGTATAACGTTATATACTAAAACGTAATGAGTTATAACGATATATACTATTACGTAATAACGTGTAACGTTATATACTAATACGTAATATCGTATAACGTAATATACTAATACGTAATATCGTATAACGTTATATACTATTACGTACTAACGTATAACGTTATAATCTATTAAGTACTAACTTGTAACGTTATATAGTATTACCTGATGACGTATAACGTTATATACTAATACGTAATAACGTATAACGTTATATACTATTACGTAATAACGCATAACGTTATATACTATTACGTAATGACGTATAACGTTATACCATTATGTAATGACGTATAACGTTATTGAGTATTACCTTATAACGTATAACGTTATATCCTATTACGTACTAACGTATAACGTTATATTCTATTACGTACTAACGTGTAACGTTATATAGTATTACCTGATGACGTATAACGTTATATACTATTACGTACTAACGTATAATGTTATATCCTATTACGTAATAACGTATAACGTTATATGCTATTACGTACTAACGTATAACGTTATATACTGTTATGTACTAACGTATAACGTTATATACTACTACGTACTAACGTATAACGTTATATACTAGTACGTAATGACGTATAACGTTATATACTAATACGTAACAACGTATTACGTTATATACTAGTACGTAATGACGTATAACGATATATACTAATACGTAACAACGTATAACGTTATATACAAATACGTCATGACGTATAACGTTATATACTATTACGTAATAACGTGTAACGTTATATACTAATACGTAATAACGTATAACGTTATATACTATTACGTAATAAAGCATAACGTTATTTACTATTACGTAATGACGTATAACGTTATACCATTATGTAATGACATATAACGTTATTGAGTATTACCTTATAACGTATAACGTTATATCCTATTACGTACTAACGTATAATGTTATATTCTATTACGTACTAACGTGTAACGTTATATAGTATTACCTGATGACGTATAACGTTATATACTATTACGTACTAACGTATAATGTTATATCCTATTACGTAATAACGTATAACGTTATATGCTATTACGTACTAACGTATAACGTTATATACTGTTATGTACTAATGTATAACGTTATATACTATTACGTACTAACGTATAACGTTATATACTAGTACGTAATGACGTATAACGTTATATACTAATACGTAACAACGTATTACGTTATATACAAATACGTAATAACGTGTAACGTTATATACTAATACGTAATAACGTAAAACGTTATATACTATTACGTAATAACGTATAAAGTTATATACTATTACGTAATGACGTATAACGTTATACACTATTACGTACTAACGTGTAACGTTATATAGTATTACCTGATGTCGTATAACGTTATATACTATTACGTACTAACGTATAACGTTATGTTCTATTACGTACTAACGTATAACGTTATATACTATTACGTACTAACGTGTAACGTTATATAGTATTACCTGATGCCGTATAACGTTATATACTATTACGTACTAACGTATAACGTTATATACTAGTACGTAATGACGTATAACGTTATATACTAGTACGTAATGACGTATAACGATATATACTAATACGTAACAACGTATAAAGTTATATACAAATACGTTATGACGTATAACGTTATATACTATTACGTAATAACGTGTAACGTTACATACTAATACGTAATAACGTATAACGTTATATACTATTACGTAATAACGCATAACGTTATATACTATTACGTAATGACGTATAACGTTATACCATTATGTAAGGACGTATAACGTTATTGAGTATTACCTTATAACGTATAACGTTATATCCTATTACGTACTAACGTATAACGTTATATTCTATTACGTACTAACGTGTAACGTTATATAGTATTACCTGGTTACGTATAACGTTATATACTATTACGTACTAACGTATAATGTTATATCCTATTACGTAATAACGTATAACGTTATATGCTATTACGTACTAACGTATAACGTTATATACTGTTACGTACTAACGTATAACGTTATATACTATTACGTACTAACGTATAACGTTATATACTAGTACGTAATGACGTATAACGTTATATACTAATACGTACTAACGTATAACGTTATGTTCTATTACGTAGTAACGTATAACGTTATATACTATTACGTACTAACGTGTAACGTTATATAGTATTACCTGATGCCGTATAACGTTATATACTATTACGTACTAACGTATAACGTCAAAAACTAATACGTAACAACGTATTACGTTATATACAAATACGTAATGACGTATAACGTTATATACTATTACGTAATAACGTGTAACGTTATATACTAATACGTAATAACGTAAAACGTTATATACTATTACGTAATAACGTATAACGTTATATACTATTACGTAATGACGTATAACGTTATACACTATTACGTACTAACGTGTAACGTTATATAGTATTACCTGATGTCGTATAACGTTATATACTATTACGTACTAACGTATAACGTTATGTTCTATTACGTAGTAACGTATAACGTTATATACTATTACGTACTAACGTGTAACGTTATATAGTATTACCTGATGCCGTATAACGTTATATACTATTACGTACTAACGTATAACGTCAAAAACTAATACGTAATGACGTATAACGTTATATACTAAAACGTAATGAGTTATAACGATATATACTATTACGTAATAACGTGTAACGTTATATACTAATACGTAATATCGTATAACGTAATATACTAATACGTAATATCGTATAACGTTATATACTATTACGTACTAACGTATAACGTTATAATCTATTAAGTACTAACTTGTAACGTTATATAGTATTACCTGATGACGTATAACGTTATATACTAATACGTAATAACGTATAACGTTATATACTATTACGTAATAACGCATAACGTTATATACTATTACGTAATGACGTATAACGTTATACCATTATGTAATGACGTATAACGTTATTGAGTATTACCTTATAACGTATAACGTTATATCCTATTACGTACTAACGTATAACGTTATATTCTATTACGTACTAACGTGTAACGTTATATAGTATTACCTGATGACGTATAACGTTATATACTATTACGTACTAACGTATAATGTTATATCCTATTACGTAATAACGTATAACGTTATATGCTATTACGTACTAACGTATAACGTTATATACTGTTATGTACTAACGTATAACGTTATATACTACTACGTACTAACGTATAACGTTATATACTAGTACGTAATGACGTATAACGTTATATACTAATACGTAACAACGTATTACGTTATATACTAGTACGTAATGACGTATAACGATATATACTAATACGTAACAACGTATAACGTTATATACAAATACGTCATGACGTATAACGTTATATACTATTACGTAATAACGTGTAACGTTATATACTAATACGTAATAACGTATAACGTTATATACTATTACGTAATAAAGCATAACGTTATTTACTATTACGTAATGACGTATAACGTTATACCATTATGTAATGACATATAACGTTATTGAGTATTACCTTATAACGTATAACGTTATATCCTATTACGTACTAACGTATAATGTTATATTCTATTACGTACTAACGTGTAACGTTATATAGTATTACCTGATGACGTATAACGTTATATACTATTACGTACTAACGTATAATGTTATATCCTATTACGTAATAACGTATAACGTTATATGCTATTACGTACTAACGTATAACGTTATATACTGTTATGTACTAATGTATAACGTTATATACTATTACGTACTAACGTATAACGTTATATACTAGTACGTAATGACGTATAACATTATATACTAATACGTAACAACGTATTACGTTATATACAAATACGTAATAACGTGTAACGTTATATACTAATACGTAATAACGTAAAACGTTATATACTATTACGTAATAACGTATAAAGTTATATACTATTACGTAATGACGTATAACGTTATACACTATTACGTACTAACGTGTAACGTTATATAGTATTACCTGATGTCGTATAACGTTATATACTATTACGTACTAACGTATAACGTTATGTTCTATTACGTACTAACGTATAACGTTATATACTATTACGTACTAACGTGTAACGTTATATAGTATTACCTGATGCCGTATAACGTTATATACTATTACGTACTAACGTATAACGTCAAAAACTAATACGTAATGACGTATAACGTTATATACTAAAACGTAATGAGTTATAACGATATATACTATTACGTAATAACGTGTAACGTTATATACTAATACGTAATATCGTATAACGTAATATACTAATACGTAATATCGTATAACGTTATATACTATTACGTACTAACGTATAACGTTATAATCTATTAAGTACTAACTTGTAACGTTATATAGTATTACCTGATGAGGTATAACGTTATATACTATTACGTACTAACGTATAACGTTATATCCTATTACGTAATAACGTATAACGTTATATACTATTACGTACTAACGTATAACGTTATATACTATTACGTACTAACGTATATCGTTATACACTATTACGTACTAACGTGTAACGTTATATAGTATTACCTGATGCCGTATAACGTTATATACTATTACGTACTAACGTATAACGTCATAAACTAATACGTAATGACGTATAACGTTATATACTATTACGTACTAACGTATAACGTTATAAACTAATACGTACTAAGGTATAACGTTATATACTATTACGTGCTAACGTATAACGTTATTTACTATTACGTGCTAACGTGTGACGTTATATACTATTACGTAATGACGTATAACGTTATATACTATTACGTAATAACGTGTAACGTTATATACTATTACGTACTAACGTATAACGCTATATACTATTACGTACTGACGTAGAACGTTATAAACTAATACGTAATGACTTATAACGATATATACTATTACGTAATAACGTGTAACGTTATATAGTATTACCTAATGACGTATAACGTTATATACTATTACGTACAAACGTACAACGTTATATACCAGTACGTAATGACGTATAACGTTATATACTAATACGTAATAACGTATAACGTTATATACTATTACGTACTAACGTGTAACGTTATATAGTATTACCTGATGACGTGTAACGTTATATACTATTACGTAATAACGTGTAACGTTATATAGTATTACCTAATGACGTATAACGTTATATACTATTACGTACAAACGTACAACGTTATATACCAGTACGTAATGACGTATAACGTTATATACTAATACCTAATAACGTATAACGTTATATACTATTACGTACTAACGTGTAACGTTATATAGTATTACCTGATAACGTATAATGTTATACTATTATGTAATGACGTATAACGTTATTGAGTATTACCTTATAACGAATAACGTTATATCCTGTTACGTACTAACGTATAACGTTATATTCTATTACGTACTAACGTGTAACGTTATATAGTATTACCTGATGACGTATAACGTTATATACTATTACGTACTAACGTATAACGATATATACTGTTACGTACTAAGGTATAACGTTATATAATATTACGTACTAACGTATAACGTTATATACTAGTACGTAATGACGTATAACGTTATATACTAATACGTAACAACGTATAACGTTATATACAAATACGTAATGACGTATAACGTTATATACCATTACGTAATGACGTATAACGTTATACTGTTATGTAATGACGTATAACGTTATTGAGTATTACCTTATAACGTATAACGTTATATCCTATTACGTACTAACGTATAACGTTATATTCAATTACGTACTGACGTGTAACGTTATATAGCATTACCTGATGACGTATAACGTTATATACTATTACGTAATAACGCATAAAGTTATATACTATTACGTAATGACGTATAACGTTATACTATTATGTAATGACGTATAACGTTATTGAGTATTACCTTATAACGTATAACGTTATATCCTATTACGTACTAACGTATAACGTTATATTCTATTACGTACTAACGTGTAACGTTATATAGTATTACCTGATGACGTATAACGTTATATACTATTACGCACTAACGTATAACGTTATATACTATTACGTACTAACGTATAACGTTATATCCTATTACGTAATCACGTATAACGTTATATGCTATTACGTACTAACGTATAACGATATATACTGTTACGTACTAAGGTATAACGTTATATACTATTACGTACTAACGTATAACGTTATATACTAGTACGTAATGACGTATAACGTTATATACTAATACGTAACAACGTATAACGTTATATACAAATACGTAATGACGTATAACGTTATATCCTATTACGTACTAACGTATAACGTTATATTCTATTACGTACTAACGTGTAACGTTATATAGTATTACCTGAAGACGTATAACGTTATATACTATTACGTACTAACGTATAACATTATATACTAGTACGTAATGACGTATACCGTTATATACTAATACGTAACAACGTATAACGTTATATACTATTACGTAATAACGCATAAAGTTATATACTATTACGTAATGACGTATAACGTTATACCATTATGTAATGACGTATAACGTTATTGAGTATTACCTTATAACGTATAACGTTATATCCTATTACGTACTAACGTATAACGTTATATTCTATTACGTACTAACGTGTAACGTTATATAGTATTACCTGATGACGTATAACGTTATATACTATTACGTACTAACGTATAATGTTATATCCTATTACGTAATAACGTATAACGTTATATGCTATTACGTACTAACGTATAACGTTATATACTGTTATGTACTAACGTATAACGTTATATACTACTACGTTCTAACGTATAACGTTATATACTAGTACGTAATGACGTATAACGTTATATACTAATACGTAACAACGTATTACGTTATATACTAGTACGTAATGACGTATAACGATATATACTAATACGTAACAACGTATAACGTTATATACAAATACGTCATGACGTATAACGTTATATACTATTACGTAATAACGTGTAACGTTATATACTAATACGTAATAACGTATAACGTTATATACTATTACGTAATAAAGCATAACGTTATTTACTATTACGTAATGACGTATAACGTTATACCATTATGTAATGACATATAACGTTATTGAGTATTACCTTATAACGTATAACGTTATATCCTATTACGTACTAACGTATAATGTTATATTCTATTACGTACTAACGTGTAACGTTATATAGTATTACCTGATGACGTATAACGTTATATACTATTACGTACTAACGTATAATGTTATATCCTATTACGTAATAACGTATAACGTTATATGCTATTACGTACTAACGTATAACGTTATATACTGTTATGTACTAATGTATAACGTTATATACTATTACGTACTAACGTATAACGTTATATACTAGTACGTAATGACGTATAACGTTATATACTAATACGTAACAACGTATTACGTTATATACAAATACGTAATAACGTGTAACGTTATATACTAATACGTAATAACGTAAAACGTTATATACTATTACGTAATAACGTATAAAGTTATATACTATTACGTAATGACGTATAACGTTATACACTATTACGTACTAACGTGTAACGTTATATAGTATTACCTGATGTCGTATAACGTTATATACTATTACGTACTAACGTATAACGTTATGTTCTATTACGTACTAACGTATAACGTTATATACTATTACGTACTAACGTGTAACGTTATATAGTATTACCTGATGCCGTATAACGTTATATACTATTACGTACTAACGTATAACGTCAAAAACTAATACGTAATGACGTATAACGTTATATACTAAAACGTAATGAGTTATAACGATATATACTATTACGTAATAACGTGTAACGTTATATACTAATACGTAATATCGTATAACGTAATATACTAATACGTAATATCGTATAACGTTATATACTATTACGTACTAACGTATAACGTTATAATCTATTAAGTACTAACTTGTAACGTTATATAGTATTACCTGATGAGGTATAACGTTATATACTATTACGTACTAACGTATAACGTTATATCCTATTACGTAATAACGTATAACGTTATATACTATTACGTACTAACGTATAACGTTATATACTATTACGTACTAACGTATATCGTTATACACTATTACGTACTAACGTGTAACGTTATATAGTATTACCTGATGCCGTATAACGTTATATACTATTACGTACTAACGTATAACGTCATAAACTAATACGTAATGACGTATAACGTTATATACTATTACGTACTAACGTATAACGTTATAAACTAATACGTACTAAGGTATAACGTTATATACTATTACGTGCTAACGTATAACGTTATTTACTATTACGTGCTAACGTGTGACGTTATATACTATTACGTAATGACGTATAACGTTATATACTATTACGTAATAACGTGTAACGTTATATACTATTACGTACTAACGTATAACGCTATATACTATTACGTACTGACGTAGAACGTTATAAACTAATACGTAATGACTTATAACGATATATACTATTACGTAATAACGTGTAACGTTATATAGTATTACCTAATGACGTATAACGTTATATACTATTACGTACAAACGTACAACGTTATATACCAGTACGTAATGACGTATAACGTTATATACTAATACGTAATAACGTATAACGTTATATACTATTACGTACTAACGTGTAACGTTATATAGTATTACCTGATGACGTGTAACGTTATATACTATTACGTAATAACGTGTAACGTTATATAGTATTACCTAATGACGTATAACGTTATATACTATTACGTACAAACGTACAACGTTATATACCAGTACGTAATGACGTATAACGTTATATACTAATACCTAATAACGTATAACGTTATATACTATTACGTACTAACGTGTAACGTTATATAGTATTACCTGATAACGTATAATGTTATACTATTATGTAATGACGTATAACGTTATTGAGTATTACCTTATAACGAATAACGTTATATCCTGTTACGTACTAACGTATAACGTTATATTCTATTACGTACTAACGTGTAACGTTATATAGTATTACCTGATGACGTATAACGTTATATACTATTACGTACTAACGTATAACGATATATACTGTTACGTACTAAGGTATAACGTTATATAATATTACGTACTAACGTATAACGTTATATACTAGTACGTAATGACGTATAACGTTATATACTAATACGTAACAACGTATAACGTTATATACAAATACGTAATGACGTATAACGTTATATACCATTACGTAATGACGTATAACGTTATACTGTTATGTAATGACGTATAACGTTATTGAGTATTACCTTATAACGTATAACGTTATATCCTATTACGTACTAACGTATAACGTTATATTCAATTACGTACTGACGTGTAACGTTATATAGCATTACCTGATGACGTATAACGTTATATACTATTACGTAATAACGCATAAAGTTATATACTATTACGTAATGACGTATAACGTTATACTATTATGTAATGACGTATAACGTTATTGAGTATTACCTTATAACGTATAACGTTATATCCTATTACGTACTAACGTATAACGTTATATTCTATTACGTACTAACGTGTAACGTTATATAGTATTACCTGATGACGTATAACGTTATATACTATTACGCACTAACGTATAACGTTATATACTATTACGTACTAACGTATAACGTTATATCCTATTACGTAATCACGTATAACGTTATATGCTATTACGTACTAACGTATAACGATATATACTGTTACGTACTAAGGTATAACGTTATATACTATTACGTACTAACGTATAACGTTATATACTAGTACGTAATGACGTATAACGTTATATACTAATACGTAACAACGTATAACGTTATATACAAATACGTAATGACGTATAACGTTATATCCTATTACGTACTAACGTATAACGTTATATTCTATTACGTACTAACGTGTAACGTTATATAGTATTACCTGAAGACGTATAACGTTATATACTATTACGTACTAACGTATAACATTATATACTAGTACGTAATGACGTATACCGTTATATACTAATACGTAACAACGTATAACGTTATATACTATTACGTAATAACGCATAAAGTTATATACTATTACGTAATGACGTATAACGTTATACTATTGTGTAATGACGTATAACCTTATTGAGTATTACCTTATAACGTATATCGTTATATCCTATTACGTACTAACGTGTAACGTTATATAGTATTACCTGATGACGTATAACGTTATATACTATTACGTACTAACGTATAACGTTATATCCTATTACGTAATAACGTATAACGTTATATACTATTACGCAATGACGTATAACGTTATATACTATTACGTACTAACGTATAACGTTATATCCTATTACGTAATAACGTATAACGTTATATGCTATAACGTACTAACGTATAACGTTATATACTGATACGTACTAACGTATAACGTTATATACTATTACGTAATAACGCATAAAGTTATATACTATTACGTAATGACGTATAACTTTATACTATTATGTAATGACGTATAACGTTATTGAGTATTACCTTATAACGTATAACGTTATATCCTATTACGTACTAACGTATAACGTTATATTCTATTACGTACTAACGTGTAACGTTATATAGTATTACCTGATGACGTATAACGTTATATACTATTACGTACTAACGTATAACGTTATATCCTATTACGTACTAACGTATAACGTTATATACTAATACGTAATATCGTATAACGTTATATACTATTACGTACCAACGTATAACGTTATACACTATTGCGTAAAGACGTATAACGTTATATACTATTATGTAATGACGTATAACGTTATATACTATTACGTACTAACGTGTAACGTTATATATTATTACCTGATGACGTATAACGTTATACTATTATGTAATGACGTATAACGTTATTGAGTATTACCTTATAACATATAACGTTATATCCTATTACGTACTAACGTATAACGTTATATTCTATTACGTACTAACGTGTAACGTTATATAGTATTACCTGATGACGTATAACGTTATATACTATTACGTACTAACGTATAACGTTATATACTATTACGTACTAACGTATAACGTTATATCCTATTACGTAATAACGTATAACGTTATATGCTATTACGTACTAACGTATAACGATATATACTGTTACGTACTAAGGTATAACGTTATATACTATTACGTACTAACGTATAACGTTATATCCTATTACGTAATATCGTATAACGTTATATACTAATACGTAACAACGTATAACGTTATATACAAATACGTAATGACGTATAACGTTATATACTATTACGTAATGACGTATAACGTTATACTGTTATGTAATGACGTATAACGTTATTGAGTATTACCTTATAACGTATAACGTTATATCCTATTACGTACTAACGTATAACGTTATATTCAATTACGTACTGACGTGTAACGTTATATAGTATTACCTGATGACGTATAACGTTATATACTATTACGTAATAACGCATAAAGTTATATACTATTACGTAATGACGTATAACGTTATATACCAGTACGTAATGACGTATAACGTTATATACTAATACGTAACAACGTATAACGTTATATACAAATTCGTAATAACGTATATCGTTATACACCATTACGTACTAACGTGTAACGTTATATAGTATTACCTGATGTCGTATAACGTTATATATTATTACGTAATAACGTATAACGCTATACACTATTACGTACTAACGTATAACGTTATATACTAGTACGTAATGACGTATAACGTTATATACTAATACGTAACAACGTATAACGTTATATCCTATTACGTACTAACGTATAACGTTATATTCTATTACGTACTAACGTGTAACGTTATATAGTATTACCTGATGACGTATAACGTTATATACTATTACGTACTAACGTATAACGTTATATACTGTTACGTAACAACGTATAACGTTATATCCTATTACGTACTAACGTATAACGTTATATTCTATTACGTACTAACGTATAACGTTATATCCTATTACGTAATAACGTATAACGTTATATGCTATTACGTACTAACGTATAACGATATATACTGTTACGTACTAAGGTATAACGTTATATACTATTACGTACTAACGTATAACGTTATATACTATTACGTACTAACGTATAACGTCATATCCTATTACGTACCAACGAATAACGTTATATGCTATTACGTACTAACGTATAACGATATATACTGTTACGTACTAAGGTATAACGTTATATACTATTACGTACTAACGTATAACGTTATATACTATTACGTAATGACGTATAACGTTATATACTAATACGTAACAACGTATAACGTTATATACAAATACGTAATGACGTATAACGTTATATACTATTACGTAATGACGTATAACGTTATACTGTTATGTAATGACGTATAACGTTATTGAGTATTACCTTATAACGTATAACGTTATATCCTATTACGTACTAACGTATAACGTTATATTCTATTACGTACTAACGTGTAACGTTATATAGTATTACCTGATGACGTATAACGTTATATACTATTACGTACGAACGTATAACGTTATATACTATTACGAACTAACGTATAACGTTATATCCTATTACGTAATAACGTATAACGTTATATGCTATTACGTACTAACGTATAACGATATATACTGTTACGTACTAAGGTATAACGTTATATACTATTACGTACTAACGTATAACGTTATATACTAGTACGTAATGACGTATAACGTTATATACTAATACGTAACAACGTATAACGTTATATACAAATACGTAATGACGTATAACGTTATATCCTATTACGTACTAACGTATAACGTTTTATTCTATTACGTACTAACGTATAACGTTATATACCAGTACGTAATGACGTATAACGTTATATACTAATACGTAACAACGTATAACGTTATATACAAATACGTAATAAAGTATATCGTTATACACTATTACGTACTAACGTGTAACGTTATATAGTATTACCTGATGTCGTATAACGTTATATATTATTACGTAATAGCGTATAACGCTATATACTATTACGTACTAACGTATAACGTTATATACTAGTACGTAATGACGTATACCGTTATATACTAATACGTAACAACGTATAGCGTTATATACTATTACGTAATAACGCATAAAGTTATATACTATTACGTAATGACGTATAACGTTATATCCTATTACGTAATTACGTATAACGTTATATGCTATAACGTACTAACGTATAACGTTATATACTGATACGTACTAACGTATAACGTTATATACTATTACGTACTAACGTATAACGTTATATACTAGTACGTAATGACGTATAACGTTATATACTAATACGTAACAACGTATAACGTTATATACTATTACGTAATAACGCATAAAGTTATATACTATTACGTAATGACGTATAACGTTATACTATTATGTAATGACGTATAACGTTATTGAGTATTACCTTATAACGTATAACGTTATATCCTATTACGTACTAACGTATAACGTTATATTCTATTACGTACTAACGTGTAACGTTATATAGTATTTCCTGATGACGTATAACGTTATATACTATTACGTACTAAAGTATAACGTTATATCCTATTACGTACTAACGTATAACGTTATATACTAATACGTAATATCGTATAACGTTATATACTATTACGTACTAACGTATAACGTTATACACTATTACGTAAAGACGTATAACGTTATATACTATTATGTAATGACGTATAACGTTATATACTATTACGTACTAACGTGTAACGTTATATAGTATTACCTGATGACGTATAACGTTATACTATTATGTAATGACGTATAACGTTATTGAGTATTACCTTATAACGTATAACGTTATATCCTATTACGTACTAACGTATAACGTTATATTCTATTACGTACTAACGTGTAACGTTATATAGTATTACCTGATAACGTATAACGTTATATACTATTACGTACTAACGTATAACGTTATATACTATTACGTACTAACGTATAACGTTATATACTAGTACGTAATGACGTATAACGTTATATACTATTACGTAATGACGTATAACGTTATACTGTTATGTAATGACGTATAACGTTATTGAGTATTACCTTATAACGTATAACGTTATATCCTATTACGTACTAACGTATAACGTTATATTCAATTACGTACTGACGTGTAACGTTATATAGTATTACCTGATGACGTATAACGTTATATACTATTACGTAATAACGCATAAAGTTATATACTATTACGTAATGACGTATAACGTTATACTATTATGTAATGACGTATAACGTTATATACTATTACGTACTAACATGTAACGTTATATAGTATTACCTGATGACGTATAACGTTATACTATTATGTAATGACGTATAACGTTATTGAGTATTACCTTATAACGTATAACGTTATATCCTATTACGTACTAACGTATAACGTTATATTCTATTACGTACTAACGTGTAACGTTATATAGTATTACCTGATGACGTATAACGTTATATAATATTACGTACTAACGTATAACGTTATATACTATTACGTACTAACGTATAACGTTATATCCTATTACGTAATAACGTATAACGTTATATGCTATTACGTACTAACGTATAACGATATATACTGTTACGTACTAAGGTATAACGTTATATACTATTACGTACTAACGTATAACGTTATATACTAGTACGTAATGACGTATAACGTTATATACTAATACGTAACAACGTATAACGTTATATACAAATACGTAATGACGTATAACGTTATATACTATTACGTAATGACGTATAACGTTATACTGTTATGTAATGACGTATAACGTTATTGAGTATTACCTTATAACGTATAACGTTATATCCTATTACGTACTAACGTATAACGTTATATTCAATTACGTACTGACGTGTAACGTTATATAGTATTACCTGATGACGTATAACGTTATATACTATTACGTAATAACGCATAAAGCTATATACTATTACGTAATGACGTATAACGTTATACTATTATGTAATGACGTATAACGTTATTGAGTATTACCTTATAACGTATAACGTTATATCCTATTACGTACTAACGTATAACGTTATATTCTATTACGTACTAACGTATAACGTTATATACTAGTACGTAATGACGTATAACGTTATATACTAATACGTAACAACGTATAACGTTATATCCTATTACGTACTAACGTATAACGTTATATTCTATTACGTACTAACGTATAACGTTATATACTAGTACGTAATGACGTATAACGTTATATACTAATACGTAACAACGTATAACGTTATATCCTATTACGTACTAACGTATAACGTTATATTCTATTACGTACTAACGTGTAACGTTATATAGTATTACCTGATGACGTATAACGTTATATACTATTACGTAATAACGCATAAAGCTATATACTATTACGTAATGACGTATAACGTTATATCCTATTACGTAATTACGTATAACGTTATATGCTATAACGTACTAACGTATAACGTTATATACTGATACGTACTAACGTATAACGTTATATACTATTACGTACTAACGTATAACGTTATATACTAGTACGTAATGACGTATAACGTTATATACTAATACGTAACAACGTATAACGTTATATACTATTACGTAATAACGCATAAAGTTATATACTATTACGTAATGACGTATAACGTTATACTATTATGTAATGACGTATAACGTTATTGAGTATTACCTTATAACGTATAACGTTATATCCTATTACGTACTAACGTATAACGTTATATTCTATTACGTACTAACGTGTAACGTTATATAGTATTTCCTGATGACGTATAACGTTATATACTATTACGTACTAAAGTATAACGTTATATCCTATTACGTACTAACGTATAACGTTATATACTAATACGTAATATCGTATAACGTTATATACTATTACGTACTAACGTATAACGTTATACACTATTACGTAAAGACGTATAACGTTATATACTATTATGTAATGACGTATAACGTTATATACTATTACGTACTAACGTGTAACGTTATATAGTATTACCTGATGACGTATAACGTTATACTATTATGTAATGACGTATAACGTTATTGAGTATTACCTTATAACGTATAACGTTATATCCTATTACGTACTAACGTATAACGTTATATTCTATTACGTACTAACGTGTAACGTTATATAGTATTACCTGATGACGTATAACGTTATATACTATTACGTACTAACGTATAACGTTATATACTATTACGTACTAACGTATAACGTTATATCCTATTACGTAATAACGTATAACGTTATATGCTATTACGTACTAACGTATAACGATATATACTGTTACGTACTAAGGTATAATGTTATATACTATTACGTACTAACGTATAACGTTATATACTAGTACGTAATGACGTATAACGTTATATACTAATACGTAACAACGTATAACGTTATATACAAATACGTAATGACGTATAACGTTATATACTATTACGTAATGACGTATAACGTTATACTGTTATGTAATGACGTATAACGTTATTGAGTATTACCTTATAACGTATAACGTTATATCCTATTACGTACTAACGTATAACGTTATATTCAATTACGTACTGACGTGTAACGTTATATAGTATTACCTGATGACGTATAACGTTATATACTATTACGTAATAACGCATAAAGTTATATACTATTACGTAATGACGTATAACGTTATACTATTATGTAATGACGTATAACGTTATATACTATTACGTACTAACATGTAACGTTATATAGTATTACCTGATGACGTATAACGTTATACTATTATGTAATGACGTATAACGTTATTGAGTATTACCTTATAACGTATAACGTTATATCCTATTACGTACTAACGTATAACGTTATATTCTATTACGTACTAACGTGTAACGTTATATAGTATTACCTGATGACGTATAACGTTATATAATATTACGTACTAACGTATAACGTTATATACTATTACGTACTAACGTATAACGTTATATCCTATTACGTAATAACGTATAACGTTATATGCTATTACGTACTAACGTATAACGATATATACTGTTACGTAATAAGGTATAACGTTATATACTATTACGTACTAACGTATAACGTTATATACTAGTACGTAATGACGTATAACGTTATATACTAATACGTAACAACGTATAACGTTATATACAAATACGTAATGACGTATAACGTTATATACTATTACGTAATGACGTATAACGTTATACTGTTATGTAATGACGTATAACGTTATTGAGTATTACCTTATAACGTATAACGTTATATCCTATTACGTACTAACGTATAACGTTATATTCAATTACGTACTGACGTGTAACGTTATATAGTATTACCTGATGACGTATAACGTTATATACTATTACGTAATAACGCATAAAGCTATATACTATTACGTAATGACGTATAACGTTATACTATTATGTAATGACGTATAACGTTATTGAGTATTACCTTATAACGTATAACGTTATATCCTATTACGTACTAACGTATAACGTTATATTCTATTACGTACTAACGTATAACGTTATATACTAGTACGTAATGACGTATAACGTTATATACTAATACGTAACAACGTATAACGTTATATCCTATTACGTACTAACGTATAACGTTATATTCTATTACGTACTAACGTATAACGTTATATACTAGTACGTAATGACGTATAACGTTATATACTAATACGTAACAACGTATAACGTTATATCCTATTACGTACTAACGTATAACGTTATATTCTATTACGTACTAACGTGTAACGTTATATAGTATTACCTGATGACGTATAACGTTATATACTATTACGTACTAACGTATAACGTTATATACTATTACGTACTAACGTATAACGTTATATACCAGTACGTAATGACGTATAACGTTATATACTAATACGTAACAACGTATAACGTTATATACAAATTCGTAATAACGTATATCGTTATGCACTATTACGTACTAACGTGTAACGTTATATAGTATTACCTGATGTCGTATAACGTTATATACTAATACGTAACAACGTATAACGTTATATACTATTACGTAATAACGCATAAAGTTATATACTATTACGTAATGACGTATAACGTTATACTATTATGTAATGACGTATAACGTTATTGAGTATTACCTTATAACGTATAACGTTATGTCCTATTACGTACTAACGTATAACGTTATATTCTATTACGTACTAACGTGTAACGTTATATAGTATTAACTGATGACGTATAACGTTATATACTATTACGTACTAACGTATAACGTTATATACTATTACGTAACAACGTATAACGTTATATCCTATTACGTACTAACGTATAACGTTATATTCTATTACGTACTAACGTGTAACGTTATATAGTATTTCCTGATGACGTATAACGTTATATACTATTACGTACTAAAGTATAACGTTATATCCTATTACGTACTAACGTATAACGTTATATACTAATACGTAATATCGTATAACGTTATATACTATTACGTACTAACGTATAACGTTATACACTATTACGTAAAGACGTATAACGTTATATACTATTATGTAATGACGTATAACGTTATATACTATTACGTACTAACGTGTAACGTTATATAGCATTACCTGATGACGTATAACGTTATACTATTATGTAATGACGTATAACGTTATTGAGTATTACCTTATAACGTATAACGTTATATCCTATTACGTACTAACGTATAACGTTATATTCTATTACGTACTAACGTGTAACGTTATATAGTATTACCTGATGACGTATAACGTTATATACTATTACGTACTAACGTATAACGTTATATACTATTACGTACTAACGTATAACGTTATATCCTATTACGTAATAACGTATAACGTTATATGCTATTACGTACTAACGTATAACGATATATACTGTTACGTACTAAGGTATAACGTTATATACTATTACGTACTAACGTATAACGTTATATACTAGTACGTAATGACGTATAACGTTATATACTAATACGTAACAACGTATAACGTTATATACAAATACGTAATGACGTATAACGTTATATACTATTACGTAATGACGTATAACGTTATACTGTTATGTAATGACGTATAACGTTATTGAGTATTACCTTATAACGTATAACGTTATATCCTATTACGTACTAACGTATAACGTTATATTCAATTACGTACTGACGTGTAACGTTATATAGTATTACCTGATGACGTATAACGTTATATACTATTACGTAATGACGCATAAAGTTATATACTATTACGTAATGACGTATAACGTTATACTATTATGTAATGACGTATAACGTTATATACTATTACGTACTAACATGTAACGTTATATAGTATTACCTGATGACGTATAACGTTATACTATTATGTAATGACGTATAACGTTATTGAGTATTACCTTATAACGTATAACGTTATATCCTATTACGTACTAACGTATAACGTTATATTCTATTACGTACTAACGTGTAACGTTATATAGTATTACCTGATGACGTATAACGTTATATAATATTACGTACTAACGTATAACGTTATATACTATTACGTACTAACGTATAACGTTATATCCTATTACGTAATAACGTATAACGTTATATGCTATTACGTACTAACGTATAACGATATATACTGTTACGTACTAAGGTATAACGTTATATACTATTACGTACTAACGTATAACGTTATATACTAGTACGTAATGACGTATAACGTTATATACTAATACGTAACAACGTATAACGTTATATACAAATACGTAATGACGTATAACGTTATATACTATTACGTAATGACGTATAACGTTATACTGTTATGTAATGACGTATAACGTTATTGAGTATTACCTTATAACGTATAACGTTATATCCTATTACGTACTAACGTATAACGTTATATTCAATTACGTACTGACGTGTAACGTTATATAGTATTACCTGATGACGTATAACGTTATATACTATTACGTAATAACGCATAAAGTTATATACTATTACGTAATGACGTATAACGTTATACTATTATGTAATGACGTATAACGTTATATACTATTACGTACTAACATGTAACGTTATATAGTATTACCTGATGACGTATAACGTTATACTATTATGTAATGACGTATAACGTTATTGAGTATTACCTTATAACGTATAACGTTATATCCTATTACGTACTAACGTATAACGTTATATACTAGTACGTACTAACGTGTAACGTTATATAGTATTACCTGATGACGTATAACGTTATATAATATTACGTACTAACGTATAACGTTATATACTATTACGTACTAACGTATAACGTTATATCCTATTACGTAATAGCATATAACGTTATATGCTATTACGTACTAACGTATAACGATATATACTGTTACGTAATAAGGTATAACGTTATATACTATTACGTACTAACGTATAACGTTATATACTAGTACGTAATGACGTATAACGTTATATACTAATACGTAACAACGTATAACGTTATATACAAATACGTAATGACGTATAACGTTATATACTATTACGTAATGACGTATAACGTTATACTGTTATGTAATGACGTATAACGTTATTGAGTATTACCTTATAACGTATAACGTTATATCCTATTACGTACTAACGTATAACGTTATATTCAATTACGTACTGACGTGTAACGTTATATAGTATTACCTGATGACGTATAACGTTATATACTATTACGTAATAACGCATAAAGCTATATACTATTACGTAATGACGTATAACGTTATACTATTATGTAATGACGTATAACGTTATTGAGTATTACCTTATAACGTATAACGTTATATCCTATTACGTACTAACGTATAACGTTATATTCTATTACGTACTAACGTATAACGTTATATACTAGTACGTAATGACGTATAACGTTATATACTAATACGTAACAACGTATAACGTTATATCCTATTACGTACTAACGTATAACGTTATATTCTATTACGTACTAACGTATAACGTTATATACTAGTACGTAATGACGTATAACGTTATATACTAATACGTAACAACGTATAACGTTATATCCTATTACGTACTAACGTATAACGTTATATTCTATTACGTACTAACGTGTAACGTTATATAGTATTACCTGATGACGTATAACGTTATATACTATTACGTACTAACGTATAACGTTATATACTATTACGTACTAACGTATAACGTTATATACCAGTACGTAATGACGTATAACGTTATATACTAATACGTAACAACGTATAACGTTATATACAAATTCGTAATAACGTATATCGTTATGCACTATTACGTACTAACGTGTAACGTTATATAGTATTACCTGATGTCGTATAACGTTATATACTAATACGTAACAACGTATAACGTTATATACTATTACGTAATAACGCATAAAGTTATATACTATTACGTAATGACGTATAACGTTATACTATTATGTAATGACGTATAACGTTATTGAGTATTACCTTATAACGTATAACGTTATGTCCTATTACGTACTAACGTATAACGTTATATTCTATTACGTACTAACGTGTAACGTTATATAGTATTAACTGATGACGTATAACGTTATATACTATTACGTACTAACGTATAACGTTATATACTATTACGTAACAACGTATAACGTTATATCCTATTACGTACTAACGTATAACGTTATATTCTATTACGTACTAACGTGTAACGTTATATAGTATTTCCTGATGACGTATAACGTTATATACTATTACGTACTAAAGTATAACGTTATATCCTATTACGTACTAACGTATAACGTTATATACTAATACGTAATATCGTATAACGTTATATACTATTACGTACTAACGTATAACGTTATACACTATTACGTAAAGACGTATAACGTTATATACTATTATGTAATGACGTATAACGTTATATACTATTACGTACTAACGTGTAACGTTATATAGCATTACCTGATGACGTATAACGTTATACTATTATGTAATGACGTATAACGTTATTGAGTATTACCTTATAACGTATAACGTTATATCCTATTACGTACTAACGTATAACGTTATATTCTATTACGTACTAACGTGTAACGTTATATAGTATTACCTGATGACGTATAACGTTATATACTATTACGTACTAACGTATAACGTTATATACTATTACGTACTAACGTATAACGTTATATCCTATTACGTAATAACGTATAACGTTATATGCTATTACGTACTAACGTATAACGATATATACTGTTACGTACTAAGGTATAACGTTATATACTATTACGTACTAACGTATAACGTTATATACTAGTACGTAATGACGTATAACGTTATATACTAATACGTAACAACGTATAACGTTATATACAAATACGTAATGACGTATAACGTTATATACTATTACGTAATGACGTATAACGTTATACTGTTATGTAATGACGTATAACGTTATTGAGTATTACCTTATAACGTATAACGTTATATCCTATTACGTACTAACGTATAACGTTATATTCAATTACGTACTGACGTGTAACGTTATATAGTATTACCTGATGACGTATAACGTTATATACTATTACGTAATAACGCATAAAGTTATATACTATTACGTAATGACGTATAACGTTATACTATTATGTAATGACGTATAACGTTATATACTATTACGTACTAACATGTAACGTTATATAGTATTACCTGATGACGTATAACGTTATACTATTATGTAATGACGTATAACGTTATTGAGTATTACCTTATAACGTATAACGTTATATCCTATTACGTACTAACGTATAACGTTATATTCTATTACGTACTAACGTGTAACGTTATATAGTATTACCTGATGACGTATAACGTTATATAATATTACGTACTAACGTATAACGTTATATACTATTACGTACTAACGTATAACGTTATATCCTATTACGTAATAACGTATAACGTTATATGCTATTACGTACTAACGTATAACGATATATACTGTTACGTACTAAGGTATAACGTTATATACTATTACGTACTAACGTATAACGTTATATACTAGTACGTAATGACGTATAACGTTATATACTAATACGTAACAACGTATAACGTTATATACAAATACGTAATGACGTATAACGTTATATACTATTACGTAATGACGTATAACGTTATACTGTTATGTAATGACGTATAACGTTATTGAGTATTACCTTATAACGTATAACGTTATATCCTATTACGTACTAACGTATAACGTTATATTCAATTACGTACTGACGTGTAACGTTATATAGTATTACCTGATGACGTATAACGTTATATACTATTACGTAATAACGCATAAAGCTATATACTATTACGTAATGACGTATAACGTTATACTATTATGTAATGACGTATAACGTTATTGAGTATTACCTTATAACGTATAACGTTATATCCTATTACGTACTAACGTATAACGTTATATTCTATTACGTACTAACGTATAACGTTATATACTAGTACGTAATGACGTATAACGTTATATACTAATACGTAACAACGTATAACGTTATATCCTATTACGTACTAACGTATAACGTTATATTCTATTACGTACTAACGTATAACGTTATATACTAGTACGTAATGACGTATAACGTTATATACTAATACGTAACAACGTATAACGTTATATCCTATTACGTACTAACGTATAACGTTATATTCTATTACGTACTAACGTGTAACGTTATATAGTATTACCTGATGACGTATAACGTTATATACTATTACGTACTAACGTATAACGTTATATACTATTACGTAACAACGTATAACGTTATATCCTATTACGTACTAACGTATAACGCTATATTCTATTACGTACTAACGTATAACGTTATATAGTATTACCTGATGACGTATAACGTTATATACTAATACGTAGTGACGTATAACGATATATACTATTACGTAATGACGTATAACGTTATACTATTATGTAATGACGTATAACGTTATTGAGTATTACCTTATAACGTATAACGTTATATCCTATTACGTACTAACGTATAACGTTATATTCTATTACGTACTAACGTATAACGTTATATACTAGTACGTAATGACGTATAACGTTATATACTAATACGTAACAACGTATAACGTTATATCCTATTACGTACTAACGTATAACGTTATATTCTATTACGTACTAACGTATAACGTTATATACTAGTACGTAATGACGTATAACGTTATATACTAATACGTAACAACGTATAACGTTATATCCTATTACGTACTAACGTATAACGTTATATTCTATTACGTACTAACGTGTAACGTTATATAGTATTACCTGATGACGTATAACGTTATATACTATTACGTACTAACGTATAACGTTATATACTATTACGTACTAACGTATAACGTTATATACCAGTACGTAATGACGTATAACGTTATATACTAATACGTAACAACGTATAACGTTATATACAAATTCGTAATAACGTATATCGTTATGCACTATTACGTACTAACGTGTAACGTTATATAGTATTACCTGATGTCGTATAACGTTATATACTAATACGTAACAACGTATAACGTTATATACTATTACGTAATAACGCATAAAGTTATATACTATTACGTAATGACGTATAACGTTATACTATTATGTAATGACGTATAACGTTATTGAGTATTACCTTATAACGTATAACGTTATGTCCTATTACGTACTAACGTATAACGTTATATTCTATTACGTACTAACGTGTAACGTTATATAGTATTAACTGATGACGTATAACGTTATATACTATTACGTACTAACGTATAACGTTATATACTATTACGTAACAACGTATAACGTTATATCCTATTACGTACTAACGTATAACGTTATATTCTATTACGTACTAACGTGTAACGTTATATAGTATTTCCTGATGACGTATAACGTTATATACTATTACGTACTAAAGTATAACGTTATATCCTATTACGTACTAACGTATAACGTTATATACTAATACGTAATATCGTATAACGTTATATACTATTACGTACTAACGTATAACGTTATACACTATTACGTAAAGACGTATAACGTTATATACTATTATGTAATGACGTATAACGTTATATACTATTACGTACTAACGTGTAACGTTATATAGCATTACCTGATGACGTATAACGTTATACTACAGGGTGCGCCGTTAGAATCCGGACAAAAGAAGTTTTGTGCAGAAAGTTGTTTATTTAAGTCAATACACAAAAACACATGAAAATGTTGTTATATCTCATTTAAAGGGTCCTTGCTGAGAACTTTTATTCTATGTAACCACCCTCTGCCTCTATGACCTGCTCTATTCTTGCTCTAAAGCGCGAGCACGCTGACTTCAACTGGTCGCGTTTAATTGTCGCGAATTCTGACTCGATAGCAGCTCGTAGGGAGTTGACGTTGGGGTGCCTGCATTTATTAGTTTGTCTCTCGATAACGCCCCACACGTAATAGTCCAATGGGTTTAGGTCGGGACTGTTAGGAGGCCAGAAATCTTTCGACCAAAACATGTCCACATTGTCAGAGAGCCAATTTTGAACAAGATGACTTGTGTGAGCAGGTGCGCCATCTTGTTGAAATAAATACGGCCTTCCAGAAGCCGTAATTTCCATCCACGGCTTTATTACTGTCTTCAGGACCTCCAAATAAACCTCCTTTGTGATTCTTTCGCCTTTTTGGAAGAAGTGCGGAGGCATGACGTCGCCCTCACTTGAGACAACGCTGAACTTTTCTCGCCGGAGAAGGAGAACCCTTCTCGAACCACTCTGAGGCTGCGTATCTCTTAGCAATGTCGTATACCGTCGATCTTGGGTAGCTAAAGAATTTTATAATTTCGACCGGCGTTCTCCCGGCGCGAAGACTTTCTATAATCGCCGCTCTTCTATCGTATTCCGGGTTTTGCTTAACGAGTTCTGTCATTTTGAGGTTATAGAAGACTTATTGACATATTTAACTAACTTCAGAGTCAATCAGCACAAACATCTGAATTCTAATATGGTGGGAACTACAAATTGAATTCTGTCCGAATTCTAACGGCGCACCCTGTATTATGTAATGACGTATAACGTTATTGAGTATTACCTTATAACGTATAACGTTATATCCTATTACGTACTAACGTATAACGTTATATTCTATTACGTACTAACGTGTAACGTTATATAGTATTACCTGATGACGTATAACGTTATATACTATTACGTACTAACGTATAACGTTATATACTATTACGTACTAACGTATAACGTTATATCCTATTACGTAATAACGTATAACGTTATATGCTATTACGTACTAACGTATAACGATATATACTGTTACGTACTAAGGTATAACGTTATATACTATTACGTACTAACGTATAACGTTATATACTAGTACGTAATGACGTATAACGTTATATACTAATACGTAACAACGTATAACGTTATATACAAATACGTAATGACGTATAACGTTATATACTATTACGTAATGACGTATAACGTTATACTGTTATGTAATGACGTATAACGTTATTGAGTATTACCTTATAACGTATAACGTTATATCCTATTACGTACTAACGTATAACGTTATATTCAATTACGTACTGACGTGTAACGTTATATAGTATTACCTGATGACGTATAACGTTATATACTATTACGTAATAACGCATAAAGTTATATACTATTACGTAATGACGTATAACGTTATACTATTATGTAATGACGTATAACGTTATATACTATTACGTACTAACATGTAACGTTATATAGTATTACCTGATGACGTATAACGTTATACTATTATGTAATGACGTATAACGTTATTGAGTATTACCTTATAACGTATAACGTTATATCCTATTACGTACTAACGTATAACGTTATATTCTATTACGTACTAACGTGTAACGTTATATAGTATTACCTGATGACGTATAACGTTATATAATATTACGTACTAACGTATAACGTTATATACTATTACGTACTAACGTATAACGTTATATCCTATTACGTAATAACGTATAACGTTATATGCTATTACGTACTAACGTATAACGATATATACTGTTACGTACTAAGGTATAACGTTATATACTATTACGTACTAACGTATAACGTTATATACTAGTACGTAATGACGTATAACGTTATATACTAATACGTAACAACGTATAACGTTATATACAAATACGTAATGACGTATAACGTTATATACTATTACGTAATGACGTATAACGTTATACTGTTATGTAATGACGTATAACGTTATTGAGTATTACCTTATAACGTATAACGTTATATCCTATAACGTACTAACGTATAACGTTATATTCAATTACGTACTGACGTGTAACGTTATATAGTATTACCTGATGACGTATAACGTTATATACTATTACGTAATAACGCATAAAGCTATATACTATTACGTAATGACGTATAACGTTATACTATTATGTAATGACGTATAACGTTATTGAGTATTACCTTATAACGTATAACGTTATATCCTATTACGTACTAACGTATAACGTTATATTCTATTACGTACTAACGTATAACGTTATATACTAGTACGTAATGACGTATAACGTTATATACTAATACGTAACAACGTATAACGTTATATCCTATTACGTACTAACGTATAACGTTATATTCTATTACGTACTAACGTATAACGTTATATACTAGTACGTAATGACGTATAACGTTATATACTAATACGTAACAACGTATAACGTTATATCCTATTACGTACTAACGTATAACGTTATATTCTATTACGTACTAACGTGTAACGTTATATAGTATTACCTGATGACGTATAACGTTATATACTATTACGTACTAACGTATAACGTTATATACTATTACGTAACAACGTATAACGTTATATCCTATTACGTACTAACGTATAACGCTATATTCTATTACGTACTAACGTATAACGTTATATAGTATTACCTGATGACGTATAACGTTATATACTAATACGTAGTGACGTATAACGATATATACTATTACGTAATAACGTGTACCGTTATATACTAATACGTAATATCGTATAACGTTATATACTATTACGTAATGACGTATAACGTTATACTATTATGTAATGACGTATAACGTTATTGAGTATTACCTTATAACGTATAACGTTATATCCTATTACGTACTAACGTATAACGTTATATTCTATTACGTACTAACGTGTAACGTTATATAGTATTACCTGATGCCGTATAACGTTATATATTATTACGTAATAACGTATAACGCTATATACTATTACGTACTAACGTATAACGTTATATACTAGTACGTAATGACGTATAACGTTATATACTAATACGTAACAACGTATAACGTTATATACTATTACGTAATAACGCATAAAGTTATATACTATTACGTAATGACGTATAACGTTATACTATTATGTAATGACGTATAACGTTATTGAGTATTACCTTATAACGTATAACGTTATATCCTATTACGTACTAACGTATAACGTTATATTCTATTACGTACTAACGTGTAACGTTATATAGTATTACCTGATGACGTATAACGTTATATACTATTACGTACTAACGTATAACGTTATATCCTATTACGTACTAACGTATAACGTTATATACTAATACGTAATATCGTATAACGTTATATACTATTACGTACTAACGTATAACGTTATACACTATTACGTAAAGACGTATAACGTTATATACTATTATGTAATGACGTATAACGTTATATACTATTACGTACTAACGTGTAACGTTATATAGTATTACCTGATGACGTATAACGTTATACTATTATGTAATGACGTATAACGTTATTGAGTATTACCTTATAACGTATAACGTTATATCCTATTACGTACTAACGTATAACGTTATATACTGATACGTACTAACGTATAACGTTATATACTATTACGTACTAACGTATAACGTTATATACTAGTACGTAATGACGTATAACGTTATATACTAATACGTAACAACGTATAACGTTATATACTATTACGTAATAACGCATAAAGTTATATACTATTACGTAATGACGTATAACGTTATACTATTATGTAATGACGTATAACGTTATTGAGTATTACCTTATAACGTATAACGTTATATCCTATTACGTACTAACGTATAACGTTATATTCTCTTACGTACTAACGTGTAACGTTATATAGTATTTCCTGATGACGTATAACGTTATATACTATTACGTACTAAAGTATAACGTTATATCCTATTACGTACTAACGAATAACGTTATATACTAATACGTAATATCGTATAACGTTATATACTATTACGTACTAACGTATAACGTTATACACTATTACGTAAAGACGTATAACGTTATATACTATTATGTAATGACGTATAACGTTATATACTATTACGTACTAACGTGTAACGTTATATAGTATTACCTGATGACGTATAACGTTATACTATTATGTAATGACGTATAACGTTATTGAGTATTACCTTATAACGTATAACGTTATATCCTATTACGTACTAACGTATAACGTTATATTCTATTACGTACTAACGTGTAACGTTATATAGTATTACCTGATGACGTATAACGTTATATACTATTACGTACTAACGTATAACGTTATATACTATTACGTACTAACGTATAACGTTATATCCTATTACGTAATAACGTATAACGTTATATGCTATTACGTACTAACGTATAACGATATATACTGTTACGTACTAAGGTATAACGTTATATACTATTACGTACTAACGTATAACGTTATATACTAGTACGTAATGACGTATAACGTTATATACTAATACGTAACAACGTATAACGTTATATACAAATACGTAATGACGTATAACGTTATATACTATTACGTAATGACGTATAACGTTATACTGTTATGTAATGACGTATAACGTTATTGAGTATTACCTTATAACGTATAACGTTATATCCTATTACGTACTAACGTATAACGTTATATTCAATTACGTACTGACGTGTAACGTTATATAGTATTACCTGATGACGTATAACGTTATATACTATTACGTAATAACGCATAAAGTTATATACTATTACGTAATGACGTATAACGTTATACTATTATGTAATGACGTATAACGTTATATACTATTACGTACTAACATGTAACGTTATATAGTATTACCTGATGACGTATAACGTTATACTATTATGTAATGACGTATAACGTTATTGAGTATTACCTTATAACGTATAACGTTATATCCTATTACGTACTAACGTATAACGTTATATTCTATTACGTACTAACGTGTAACGTTATATAGTATTACCTGATGACGTATAACGTTATATAATATTACGTACTAACGTATAACGTTATATACTATTACGTACTAACGTATAACGTTATATCCTATTACGTAATAACGTATAACGTTATATGCTATTACGTACTAACGTATAACGATATATACTGTTACGTAATAAGGTATAACGTTATATACTATTACGTACTAACGTATAACGTTATATACTAGTACGTAATGACGTATAACGTTATATACTAATACGTAACAACGTATAACGTTATATACAAATACGTAATGACGTATAACGTTATATACTATTACGTAATGACGTATAACGTTATACTGTTATGTAATGACGTATAACGTTATTGAGTATTACCTTATAACGTATAACGTTATATCCTATTACGTACTAACGTATAACGTTATATTCAATTACGTACTGACGTGTAACGTTATATAGTATTACCTGATGACGTATAACGTTATATACTATTACGTAATAACGCATAAAGCTATATACTATTACGTAATGACGTATAACGTTATACTATTATGTAATGACGTATAACGTTATTGAGTATTACCTTATAACGTATAACGTTATATCCTATTACGTACTAACGTATAACGTTATATTCTATTACGTACTAACGTATAACGTTATATACTAGTACGTAATGACGTATAACGTTATATACTAATACGTAACAACGTATAACGTTATATCCTATTACGTACTAACGTATAACGTTATATTCTATTACGTACTAACGTATAACGTTATATACTAGTACGTAATGACGTATAACGTTGTATACTAATACGTAACAACGTATAACGTTATATCCTATTACGTACTAACGTATAACGTTATATTCTATTACGTACTAACGTGTAACGTTATATAGTATTACCTGATGACGTATAACGTTATATACTATTACGTAATAACGCATAAAGCTATATACTATTACGTAATGACGTATAACGTTATATCTTATTACGTAATTACGTATAACGTTATATGCTATAACGTACTAACGTATAACGTTATATACTGATACGTACTAACGTATAACGTTATATACTATTACGTACTAACGTATAACGTTATATACTAGTACGTAATGACGTATAACGTTATATACTAATACGTAACAACGTATAACGTTATATACTATTACGTAATAACGCATAAAGTTATATACTATTACGTAATGACGTATAACGTTATACTATTATGTAATGACGTATAACGTTATTGAGTATTACCTTATAACGTATAACGTTATATCCTATTACGTACTAACGTATAACGTTATATTCTATTACGTACTAACGTGTAACGTTATATAGTATTTCCTGATGACGTATAACGTTATATACTATTACGTACTAAAGTATAACGTTATATCCTATTACGTACTAACGTATAACGTTATATACTAATACGTAATATCGTATAACGTTATATACTATTACGTACTAACGTATAACGTTATACACTATTACGTAAAGACGTATAACGTTATATACTATTATGTAATGACGTATAACGTTATATACTATTACGTACTAACGTGTAACGTTATATAGTATTACCTGATGACGTATAACGTTATACTATTATGTAATGACGTATAACGTTATTGAGTATTACCTTATAACGTATAACGTTATATCCTATTACGTACTAACGTATAACGTTACATTCTATTACGTACTAACGTGTAACGTTATATAGTATTACCTGATGACGTATAACGTTATATACTATTACGTACTAACGTATAACGTTATATACTATTACGTACTAACGTATAACGTTATATCCTATTACGTAATAACGTATAACGTTATATGCTATTACGTACTAACGTATAACGATATATACTGTTACGTACTAAGGTATAACGTTATATACTATTACGTACTAACGTATAACGTTATATACTAGTACGTAATGACGTATAACGTTATATACTAATACGTAACAACGTATAACGTTATATACAAATACGTAATGACGTATAACGTTATATACTATTACGTAATGACGTATAACGTTATACTGTTATGTAATGACGTATAACGTTATTGAGTATTACCTTATAACGTATAACGTTATATCCTATTACGTACTAACGTATAACGTTATATTCAATTACGTACTGACGTGTAACGTTATATAGTATTACCTGATGACGTATAACGTTATATACTATTACGTAATAACGCATAAAGTTATATACTATTACGTAATGACGTATAACGTTATACTATTATGTAATGACGTATAACGTTACATACTATTACGTACTAACATGTAACGTTATATAGTATTACCTGATGACGTATAACGTCATACTATTATGTAATGACGTATAACGTTATTGAGTATTACCTTATAACGTATAACGTTATATCCTATTACGTACTAACGTATAACGTTATATTCTATTACGTACTAACGTGTAACGTTATATAGTATTACCTGATGACGTATAACGTTATATAATATTACGTACTAACGTATAACGTTATATACTATTACGTACTAACGTATAACGTTATATCCTATTACGTAATAACGTATAACGTTATATGCTATTACGTACTAACGTATAACGATATATACTGTTACGTAATAAGGTATAACGTTATATACTATTACGTACTAACGTATAACGTTATATACTAGTACGTAATGACGTATAACGTTATATACTAATACGTAACAACGTATAACGTTATATACAAATACGTAATGACGTATAACGTTATATACTAATACGTAACAACGTATAACGTTATATCCTATTACGTACTAACGTATAACGTTATATTCTATTACGTACTAACGTGTAACGTTATATAGTATTACCTGATGACGTATAACGTTATATACTATTACGTACTAACGTATAACGTTATATACTATTACGTACTAACGTATAACGTTATATACCAGTACGTAATGACGTATAACGTTATATACTAATACGTAACAACGTATAACGTTATATACAAATTCGTAATAACGTATATCGTTATGCACTATTACGTACTAACGTGTAACGTTATATAGTATTACCTGATGTCGTATAACGTTATACAGGGTGCGCCGTTAGAATTCGGACAGAATTCAATTTGTAGTTCCCACCATATTAGAATTCAGATGTTTGTGCTGATTGACTCTGAAGTTAGTTAAATATGTCAATAAGTCTTCTATAACCTCAAAATGACAGAACTCGTTAAGCAAAACCCGGAATACGATAGAAGAGCGGCGATTATAGAAAGTCTTCGCGCCGGGAGAACGCCGGTCGAAATTATAAAATTCTTTAGCTACCCAAGATCGACGGTATACGACATTGCTAAGAGATACGCAGCCTCAGAGTGGTTCGAGAAGGGTTCTCCTTCTCCGGCGAGAAAAGTTCAGGTTAGGGAAAAATCAACAAGGACGCCAGAAATTATTCAAAGGGCCCAAGACATGATTTTGGAAGATCCGGGAACTTCTCTCCGAAAATTAGCCTCCGTCTTGGGGGTGAGTGAAACGATTGTCCGTCGAATAGCTCAAGAGGATCTTAGATATGCCTCCTACGTTCTCAAAGTCCGTCAGATGCTCTCCGAGGCCGCCAAGCTTAAAAGATTTGCCCGTTGTCATTTGATTCTGTGTTCGTTAAAACACGAAGCTGCTGGCCGCATTAGGTTTTTTTCCGATGAGAAAATTTTTACTGTGGATGCCAAAGTGAATCGGAGGAACGACCGTTGGCTGGCCCACAATCTCGAAGATGTTCCTGTTGTGGGCAAAACCAAATTTCCAGCAAGTGTTCACGTTTTGAGCGTTGTCTCAAGTGAGGGCGACGTCATGCCTCCGCACTTCTTCCAAAAAGGCGAAAGAATCACAAAGGAGGATTATTTGGAGGTCCTGAAGACAGTAATAAAGCCGTGGATGGAAATTACGGCTTCTGGAAGGCCGTATTTATTTCAACAAGATGGCGCACCTGCTCACACAAGTCATCTTGTTCAAAATTGGCTCTCTGACAATGTGGACATGTTTTGGTCGAAAGATTTCTGGCCTCCTAACAGTCCCGACCTAAACCCATTGGACTATTACGTGTGGGGCGTTATCGAGAGACAAACTAATAAATGCAGGCACCCCAACGTCAACTCCCTACGAGCTGCTATCGAGTCAGAATTCGCGACAATTAAACGCGACCAGTTGAAGTCAGCGTGCTCGCGCTTTAGAGCAAGAATAGAGCAGGTCATAGAGGCAGAGGGTGGTTACATAGAATAAAAGTTCTCAGCAAGGACCCTTTAAATGAGATATAACAACATTTTCATGTGTTTTTGTGTATTGACTTAAATAAACAACTTTCTGCACAAAACTTCTTTTGTCCGGATTCTAACGGCGCACCCTGTATACTAATACGTAACAACGTATAACGTTATATACTATTACGTAATAACGCATAAAGTTATATACTATTACGTAATGACGTATAACGTTATACTATTATGTAATGACGTATAACGTTATTGAGTATTACCTTATAACGTATAACGTTATGTCCTATTACGTACTAACGTATAACGTTATATTCTATTACGTACTAACGTGTAACGTTATATAGTATTACCTGATGTCGTATAACGTTATATATTATTACGTAATAACGTATAACGCTATATACTATTACGTACTAACGTATAACGTTATATACTAGTACGTAATGACGTATAACGTTATATACTAATACGTAACAACGTATAACGTTATATACTATTACGTAATAACGCATAAAGTTATATACTATTACGTAATGACGTATAACGTTATACTATTATGTAATGACGTATAACGTTATTGAGTATTACCTTATAACGTATAACGTTATATCCTATTACGTACTAACGTATAACGTTATATTCTATTACGTACTAACGTGTAACGTTATATAGTATTACCTGATGACGTATAACGTTATATACTATTACGTACTAACGTATAACGTTATATCCTATTACGTACTAACGTATAACGTTATATACTAATACGTAATATCGTATAACGTTATATACTATTACGTACTAACGAATAACGTTATACACTATTACGTAAAGACGTATAACGTTATATACTATTATGTAATGACGTATAACGTTATATACTATTACGTACTAACGTGTAACGTTATATAGTATTACCTGATGACGTATAACGTTATACTATTATGTAATGACGTATAACGTTATTGAGTATTACCTTATAACGTATAACGTTATATCCTATTACGTACTAACGTATAACGTTATATTCTATTACGTACTAACGTGTAACGTTATATAGTATTACCTGATGACGTATAACGTTATATACTATTACGTACTAACGTATAACGTCATATTCTATTACGTACTAACGTGTAACGTTATATAGTATTACCTGATGACGTATAACGTCATATCCTATTACGTACTAACGTATAACGTTATATACTATTACGTACTAACGTGTAACGTTATAAACTAATACGTAATGACGTTTAACGTTATATACAAATACGTAATAACGTATATCGTTATACACTATTACGTACTAACGTGTAACGTTATATACTATTACGTACTAACGTGTAACGTTATATAGTATTACCAGATGACGTATAACGTTATATACTATTACGTAGTAACGTGTAACGTAATATAGTATTACCTGATGACGTATAACGTTATATACTATTACGTACTAACGTATAACGTTATATACTATTACGCAATGACGTATAACGTTATATACTATTACGCAATGACGTATAACGTTATATCCTATTACGTACTAACGTATAACGTTATATTCTATTACGTACTAACGTGTAACGTTATATACTATTACGTACTAACGTAGAACGTTATAAACTAATACGTAATGACGTATAACGATATATACTATTACGTAATATCGTATAACGATATATACTATTACGTACTACCGTATAACGTTATATTCTATTACGTACTCACGTGTAACGTTATATAGTATTACCTGATGACGTATAACGTTATATACTATTACGTACTAACGTATAACGTTATATACTATTACGCAATGACGTATAACGTTATATACTTTTACGCAATGACGTATAACGTTATATCCTATTACGTACTAACGTATAACGTTATATTCTATTACGTACTAACGTATAACGTTATATACCAGTACGTAATGACATATAACATTATATACTAATACGTAACAACGTATAACGTTATATCCTATTACGTACTAACGTATAACGTTATATTCTATTACGTACTAACGTGTAACGTTATATAGTATTACCTGATGACGTATAACGTTATATACTATTACGTACTAACGTATAACGTTATATACTATTACGTACTAACGTATAACGTTATATACCAGTACGTAATGACGTATAACGTTATATACTAATACGTAACAACGTATAACGTTATATACAAATTCGTAATAACGTATATCGTTATACACTATTACGTACTAACGTGTAACGTTATATAGTATTACCTGATGTCGTATAACGTTATATATTATTACGTAATAACGTATAACGCTATACACTATTACGTACTAACGTATAACGTTATATACTAGTACGTAATGACGTATAACGTTATATACTAATACGTAACAACGTATAACGTTATATACTATTACGTAATAACGCATAAAGTTATATACTATTACGTAATGACGTATAACGTTATACTATTATGTAATGACGTATAACGTTATTGAGTATTACCTTATAACGTATAACGTTATATCCTATTACGTACTAACGTATAACGTTATATTCTATTACGTACTAACGTGTAACGTTATATAGTATTACCTGATGACGTATAACGTTATATACTATTACGTACTAACGTATAACGTTATATACTATTACGTACTAACGTATAACGTTATATCCTATTACGTAATAACGTATAACGTTATATGCTATTACGTACTAACGTATAACGATATATACTGTTACGTACTAAGGTATAACGTTATATACTATTACGTACTAACGTATAACGTTATATACTAGTACGTAATGACGTATAACGTTATATACTAATACGTAACAACGTATAACGTTATATACAAATACGTAATGACGTATAACGTTATATACTATTACGTAATGACGTATAACATTATACTGTTATGTAATGACGTATAACGTTATTGAGTATTACCTTATAACGTATAACGTTATATCCTATTACGTACTAACGTATAACGTTATATTCTATTACGTACTGACGTGTAACGTTATATAGTATTACCTGATGACGTATAACGTTATATACTATTACGTAGTAACGTGTAACGTAATTTAGTATTACCTGATGACATATAACGTTATATACTATTACGTACTAACGTATAACGTTATAAACTAATACGTACTAACGTATAACGTTATATACTATTACGTGCTAACGTATAACGTTATATCCTATTACGTGTTAACGTATAACGTTATATACTATTACATACTAACGTATAACTTTATATACTATTACGTACTAACGTATAACGTTATATACTAATACGTAATATCGTATAACGTTATATACTAATACGTAATATCGTATAACGTTATATACTATTACGTACTAACGTATAACGTTATACACTATTACGTAAAGACGTATAACGTTATATACTATTATGTAATGACGTATAACGTTATATACTATTACGTACTAACGTGTAACGTTATATAGTATTACCTGATGACGTATAACGTTATATGCTAATACGTAGTGACGTATAACGATATATACTATTACGTAATAACGTGTATCGTTATATACTAATACGTAATATCGTATAACGTTATATACTATTACGTAATGACGTATAACGTTATATTCTATTACGTACTGACGTGTAACGTTATATAGTATTACCTGATGACGTATAACGTTATATACTATTACGTACTAACATGTAACGTTGTATAGTATTACCTGATGACGTATAACGCTATATACTATTACGTACTAACGTATAACGTTATATACTAGTACGTAATGACGTATAACGTTATATACTAATACGTAACAACGTATAACGTTATATACTATTACGTAATATCGTATAACGTTATATACTATTACGTACTAACGTGTAACGTTATATACTATTACGTACTAACGTATAACGTTATATTCTATTACGTACTAACGTATAACGTTATATGCTATAACGTACTAACGTATAACGTTATATACTGATACGTACTAACGTATAACGTTATATACTATTACGTACTAACGTATAACGTTATATACTAGTACGTAATGACGTATAACGTTATATACTAATACGTAACAACGTATAACGTTATATACTATTACGTAATAACGCATAAAGTTATATACTATTACGTAATGACGTATAACGTTATACTATTATGTAATGACGTATAACGTTATTGAGTATTACCTTATAACGTATAACGTTATATCCTATTACGTACTAACGTATAACGTCATATTCTATTACGTACTAACGTGTAACGTTATATAGTATTACCTGATGACGTATAACGTTATATACTATTACGTACTAACGTATAACGTTATATCCTATTACGTACTAACGTATAACGTTATATACTAATACGTAATATCGTATAACGTTATATACTATTACGTACTAACGTATAACGTTATACACTATTACGTAAAGACGTATAACGTTATATACTATTATGTAATGACGTATAACGTTATATACTATTACGTACAAACGTGTAACGTTATATAGTATTACCTGATGACGTATAACGTTATACTATTATGTAATGACGTATAACGTTATTGAGTATTACCTTATAACGTATAACGTTATATCCTAATTCGTACTAACGTATAACGTTATATTCAATTACGTACTGACGTGTAACGTTATATAGTATTACCTGATGACGTATAACGTTATATACTATTACGTAATAACGCATAAAGTTATATACTATTACGTAATGACGAATAACGTTATACTATTATGTAATGACGTATAACGTTATTGAGTATTACCTTATAACGTATAACGTTATATCCTATTACGCACTAACGTGTAACGTTATATAGTATTACCTGATGACGTATAACGTTATACTATTATGTAATGACGTATAACGTTATTGAGTATTACCTTATAACGTATAACGTTATATCCTATTACGTACTAACGTGTAACGTTATATGGTATTACCTGATGACGTATAACGTTATACTATTATGTAATGACGTATAACGTTATTGAGTATTACCTTATAACGTATAACGTTATATCCTATTACGTACTAACGTATAACGTTATATTCTATTACGTACTAACGTGTAACGTTATATACTATTACCTGATGACGTATAACGTTATATACTGTTACGTTCTAACGTATAACGTTATATTCTATTACGTACTAACGTGTAACGTTATATAGTATTACCTGATGACGTATAACGTTATATACTATTACGTACTAACGTATAACGTTATATACTAGTACGTAATGACGTATAACGTTATATACTAATACGTAACAACGTATAACGTTATATTCTATTACGTACTAACGTGTAACGTTATATAGTATTACCTGATGACGTATAACGTCATATCCTATTACGTACTAACGTATAACGTTATATACTATTACGTACTAACGTGTAACGTTATAAACTAATACGTAATGACGTATAACGTTATATACAAATACGTAATAACGTATATCGTTATACACTATTACGTACTAACGTGTAACGTTATATACTATTACGTACTAACGTGTAACGTTATATAGTATTACCAGATGACGTATAACGTTATATACTATTACGTAATAACGTGTAACGTAATATAGTATTACCTGATGACGTATAACGTTATATACTATTACGTACTAACGTGTAACGTTATATACTATTACGCAATGACGTATAACGTTATATACTATTACGCAATGACGTATAACGTTATATCCTATTACGTACTAACGTATAACGTTATATTCTATTACGTACTAACGTGTAACGTTATATACTATTACGTACTAACGTAGAACGTCATAAACTAATACGTAATGACGTATAACGATATATACTATTACGCAATATCGTATAACGATATATACTATTACGTACTACCGTATAACGTTATATTCTAGTACGTACTCACGTGTAACGTTATATAGTATTACCTGATGACGTATAACATTATATACTATTACGTACTAACGTATAACGTTATATACTATTACGCAATGACGTATAACGTTATATACTATTACGTACTAACGTATAACGATATATCCTATTACGTAATATCGTATAACGATATATACTATTACGTACTACCGTATAACGTTATATACTATTACGTACTATCGTATAACGTTATATACTATTACGTACTAACGTATAACGTTATATACTATTACGTAATGACGTATAACGTTATATACTATTATGTAATGACGTATAACGTTATTGAGTATTACCTTATAACGTATAACGTTATATCCTATTACGTACTAACGTATAACGTTATAAACTAATACGTACTAACATATAACGTTATATACTATTACGTACTAACGTATAACGTTATATACTATTACGTACTAACGTATAACGTTATATACTATTACGTACTAACTTATAACGTTATATACTATTACGTACTAACGTATAACGTTATATACTATTATGTAATGACGTATAACGTTATTGAGTATTATCTTATAACGGATAACGTTATATCCTATTACGTACTAACGTATAACGTTATTATCTAATACGTACTAACGTGTAACGTTATATAGTATTACCTGATGCCGTATAACGTTATATACTATTACGTACTAACGTATAACGTTATAAACTAATACGTAATGACGTATAACGTTATATACTATTACGTACTAACGTATAACATTATAAACTAATACGTACTAACGTATAACGTTATATACTATTACGCAATGACGTATAACGTTATATACTATTACGCAATAACGTATAACGTTATATCCTATTACGTACTAACGTATAACGTTATATTCTATTACGTACTAACGTGTAACGTTACATAGTATTACCTGATGACGTATAACGTTATATACTATTACGTACTAACGTATAACGTTATATCCTATTACGTAAGATCGTATAACGTTATATACTATTACGTACTAACGTATAACGTTATATACTATTACGTACTAACGTATAACGTTATATACTATTACGTACTAACTTATAACGTTATATACTATTACGTACTAACGTATAACGTTATATACTATTATGTAATGACGTATAACGTTATTGAGTATTATCTCATAACGGATAACGTTATATCCTATTACGTACTAACGTATAACGTTATTATCTAATACGTACTAACGTGTAACGTTATATAGTATTACCTGATGCCGTATAACGTTATATACTATTACGTACTAACGTATAACGTTATAAACTAATACGTAATGACGTATAACGTTATATACTATTACGTACTAACGTATAACATTATAAACTAATACGTACTAACATATAACGTTATATACTATTACGTGCTAACGTATAACGTTATATACTATTACGTACTAACGTATAACGTTATATACTATTATGTAATGACGTATAACGTTATTGAGTATTATCTTATAACGTATAACGTTATATCCTATTACGTACTAACGTATAACGTTATTATCTAATACGTACTAACGTGTAACGTTATATAGTATTACCTGATGCCGTATAACGTTATATACTATTACGTACTAACGTATAACGTTATAAACTAATACGTAATGACGTATAACGTTATATACTATTACGTACTAACGTATAACATTATAAACTAATACGTACTAACATATAACGTTATATACTATTACGTGCTAACGTATAACGTTATATACTATTACGTGCTAACGTGTAACGTTATATAGTATTACCTGATGACGTATAACGTTATATAAAATTACGTACTAACGTATAACGTTATATTCCATTACGTACTAACGTGTAACGTTATATAGTATTACCTGATGACGTATAACGTTATATAGTAATACGTAATGACGTATAACGTTATATATTATTACGTAATAACGTATAACGCTTTATACTATTACGTACTATCGTAGAACGTTATAAACTCTTACGTAATGACGTATAACGTTATAAACTAATACGTAATGACGTATAACGTTATATACTATTACGTACTAACGTATAACGTTATAAAATAATACGTAATATCGTATAACGTTATATACTAATACGTAATATCGTATAACGTTATATACTATTACGTACTAACGTATAACGTTATATACTATTACGCAATGACGTATAACGTTATATACTATTACGCAATAACGTATAACGTTATATCCTATTACGTACTAACGTATAACGTTATATTATATTACGTACTAACGTGTAACGTTACATAGTATTACCTGATGACGTATAACGTTATATACTATTACGTACTAACATATAAGGTTATAAACTAATACGTACTAACGTATAGCGTTATATACAATTACGTGCTAACGTATAACGTTATATACTATTACGTGCTAACGTGTAACGTTATATACTATTATGTACTAACGTATAACGTTATATACTAGTACGTAATGACGTATAACGTTATATACTAATACGTAACAACGTATAACGTTATATACTAATACGTAATAACGTATATCGTTATACACTATTACGTACTAACGTGTAACGTTATATAGTATTACCTGATGTCGTATAACGTTATATACTATTACGTACTAACGCATAACGTTATGTACTATTACGTACTAACGTATAACGTTATATACTCTTACGAACTAACGTGTAACGTTATATAGTATTACCTGATGACGTATAACGTTATATACTATTACGTACTAACGTACAACGTTATAAACTAATACGTACTAACGAATAACGTTTTATACTATTACGTACTAACGTATAACGTTATATACTAATACGTAATATCGTATAACGTTATACACTAATACGTAATATCGTATAACGTTATATACTATTACGTACTAACGTATAACGCTATACACTATCACATAAAGACGTATAACGTTATATACTATTATGTAATGACGTATAACGTTATATACTATTACGTACTAACGTGTAACGTATTATAGTATTACCTGATGACGTATAACGTTATATACTAATACGTAATGACGTATAACGATATGTACTATTACGTAATAACGTGTACCGTTATATACTATTACGTAATAACGCATAAAGTTATATACTATTACGTAATGACGTATAACGTTATACTATTATGTAATGACGTATAACGTTATTGAGTAGTACCTTATAACGTATAACGTTATATCCTATTACGTACTAACGTATAACGTTATATACTCTTACATACTAACGTGTAACGTTATATAGTATTACCTGATGACGTATAACGTTATATACTATTACGTACTAACGTACAACGTTATAAACTAATACGTACTAACGAATAACGTTTTATACTATTACGTACTAACGTATAACGTTATATACTAATACGTAATATCGTATAACGTTATACACTAATACGTAATATCGTATAACGTTATATACTATTACGTACTAACGTATAACGTTATACACTATTACATAAAGACGTATAACGTTATATACTATTATGTAATGACGTATAACGTTATATACTATTACGTACTAACGTGTAACGTATTATAGTATTACCTGATGACGTATAACGTTATATACTATTACGTACTAACGTATAACGTTATATCCTATTACGTACTAACGTATAACGTTATATACTAATACGAAATATCGTATAACGTTATATACTAATACGTAATATCGTATAACGTTATATACTATTACGTACTAACGTATAACGTTATACACTATTACGCAAAGGCGTATAACGTTATATACTATTATGTAATGACGTATAACGTTATATACTATTACGTACTAACGTGTAACGTTATATAGTATTACCTGATGACGTATAACGTTATACTATTATGTAATGACGTATAACGTTATTGAGTATTACCTTATAACGTATAACGTTATATCCTATTACGTACTAACGTATAACGTTATATTCTATTACGTACTAACGTGTAACGTTATATAGTATTACCTGATGACGTATAACGTTATATACTATTACGTACTAACGTATAACGTTACATACTATTACGTACTAACGTATAACGTTATATACTAGTACGTAATGACGTATAACGTTATATACTAATACGTAACAACGTATAACGTTATATACAAATACGTAATAACGTATATCGTTATACACTATTACGTACTAACGTGTAACGTTATATAGTATTACCTGATGACGTATAACGTTATATACTATTACGTACTAACGTATAACGTTATATACTATTACGTACTAACGTATAACGTTATATCATATTACGTAATAACGTATAACGTTATATGCTATTACGTACTAACGTATAACGATATATACTGTTACGTACTAAGGTATAACGTTATATACTATTACGTACTAACGTATAACGTTATATACTAGTACGTAATGACGTATAACGTTATATACTAATACGTAACAACGTATAACGTTATATACAAATACGTAATGACGTATAACGTTATATACTATTACGTAATGACGTATAACGTTATACTGTTATGTAATGACGTATAACGTTATTGAGTATTACCTTGTAACGTATGACGTTATATCCTATTACGTACTAACTTATAACGTTATATTCTATTACGTACTGACGTGTAACGTTATATAGTATTACCTGATGACGTATAACGTTATATACTATTACGTACTAACGTGTAACGTTATATAGTATTACCTGATGACGTATAACGTTATATACTATTACGTACTAACGTATAACGTTATATACTATTAAGTACTAACGTATAACGTTATATCCTATTACGTAATAACGTATAACGTTATATGCTATTACGTACTAACGTATAATGTTATATACTGTTACGTACTAAGGTATAACGTTATATACTGTTACGTACTAACGTCTAACGCTATACAGTATTACCTGATGCCGTATAACGTTATATACTATTACGTACTAACGTATAACGTTATAAACTAACACGTAATGACATATAACGTTATATACTATTACGTACTATCGTATAACGTTATATACTATTACGTACTATCGTATAACGTTATATACTATTACGTACTAACGTATAACGTTATATACTATTACGAAATGACCAATAATGTTATATACTATTATGTAATGACGTATAACGTTATTGAGTATTACCTTATAACGTATAACGTTATATCCTATTACGTACTAACGTATAACGTTATTATCTAATACGTGCTAACGTTTAACGTTATATAGTATTACCTGATGACGTGTATAACGTTATATACATTTACGTACTAACGTATAACGTTATATTCTATTACGTACTAACGTGTAACGTTATATAGTATTACCTGATGACGTATAACGTCATATCCTATTACGTACTAACGTATAACGTTATATACTATTACGTACTAACGTGTAACGTTATAAACTAATACGTAATGACGTGTAACGTTATATAGTATTACCAGATGACGTATAACGTTATATACTATTACGTAATAACGAGTAACGTAATATAGTATTACGCAATGACGTATAACGTTATATACTATTACCCAATGACGTATAACGTTATATCCTATTACGTACTAACGTATAACGTTATATTCTATTACGTACTAACGTGTAACGTTATATACTATTACGTACTAACGTAGAACGTTATAAACTAATACGTAATTACGTATAACGATATATCCTATTACGTAATATCGTATAACGATATATACTATTACGTTCTACCGTATAACGTTATATACTATTACGTACTATCGTATAACGTTATATACTATTACGTACTATCGTATAACGTTATATACTATTACGTACTAACGTATAACGTTATATACTATTACGTAATGACGTATAACGTTATATACTATTACGTAATAACGTGTAACGTTATATACTAATACGTAATAACGTAAAACGTTATATACTATTACGTAATAACGTATAACGTTATATACTATTACGTAATGACGTATAACGTTATATACTATTATGTAATGACGTATAACGTCTTATCCTATTACGTACTAACGTATAACGTTATATATTATTACGTACTAACGTGTAACGTTATAAACTAATACGTAATGACGTATAACGTTATATACAAATACGTAATAACGTATATCGTTATACACTATTACGTACTAACGTGTAACGTTATATACTATTACGTACTAACGTGTAACGTTATAGAGTATTACCAGGTGACGTATAACGTTATATACTATTACGTAATAACGTGTAACGTTATATAGTATTACCTGATGACGTATAACGTTATATACTATTACGTACTAACGTATAACGTTATATACTATTACGTACTAACGTATAACGTTATATCATATTACGTAATAACGTATAACGTTATATGCTATTACGTACTAACGTATAACGATATATACTGTTACGTACTAAGGTATAACGTTATATACTATTACGTACTAACGTATAACGTTATATACTAGTACGTAATGACGTATAACGTTATATACTAATACGTAACAACGTATAACGTTATATACAAATACGTAATGACGTATAACGTTATATACTATTACGTAATGACGTATAACGTTATACTGTTATGTAATGACGTATAACGTTATTGAGTATTACCTTGTAACGTATGACGTTATATCCTATTACGTACTAACTTATAACGTTATATTCTATTACGTACTGACGTGTAACGTTATATAGTATTACCTGATGACGTATAACGTTATATACTATTACGTACTAACGTGTAACGTTATATAGTATTACCTGATGACGTATAACGTTATATACTATTACGTACTAACGTATAACGTTATATACTATTAAGTACTAACGTATAACGTTATATCCTATTACGTAATAACGTATAACGTTATATGCTATTACGTACTAACGTATAATGTTATATACTGTTACGTACTAAGGTATAACGTTATATACTGTTACGTACTAACGTCTAACGCTATACAGTATTACCTGATGCCGTATAACGTTATATACTATTACGTACTAACGTATAACGTTATAAACTAACACGTAATGACATATAACGTTATATACTATTACGTACTATCGTATAACGTTATATACTATTACGTACTATCGTATAACGTTATATACTATTACGTACTAACGTATAACGTTATATACTATTACGAAATGACCAATAATGTTATATACTATTATGTAATGACGTATAACGTTATTGAGTATTACCTTATAACGTATAACGTTATATCCTATTACGTACTAACGTATAACGTTATTATCTAATACGTGCTAACGTTTAACGTTATATAGTATTACCTGATGACGTGTATAACGTTATATACATTTACGTACTAACGTATAACGTTATATTCTATTACGTACTAACGTGTAACGTTATATAGTATTACCTGATGACGTATAACGTCATATCCTATTACGTACTAACGTATAACGTTATATACTATTACGTACTAACGTGTAACGTTATAAACTAATACGTAATGACGTGTAACGTTATATAGTATTACCAGATGACGTATAACGTTATATACTATTACGTAATAACGAGTAACGTAATATAGTATTACGCAATGACGTATAACGTTATATACTATTACGCAATGACGTATAACGTTATATCCTATTACGTACTAACGTATAACGTTATATTCTATTACGTACTAACGTGTAACGTTATATACTATTACGTACTAACGTAGAACGTTATAAACTAATACGTAATTACGTATAACGATATATCCTATTACGTAATATCGTATAACGATATACAGTAGCGGACAAAAGTTTAAGACGAAATGGAAGAAATAAATAATTGATTTACTTTCCATAAAAAATATAAATACGGTGTTCTACTTTTGGTATTAACTAATTGTACATTTGTTTGTACACTTAGAAAAAAAATTTCATTTTGATATTTTGCTCAATAGCTAAGTTATAAAAAAGGAACGAAATCTGTATAATATTTCGTCGGTCAAAAGTTTAAGACTATACAAAAAATATTAATTTTTGGTTAAAAAATATACACAATTTTTGTTTAAATTCAATATTTTGTTCAATATCCGTTATTTCTTATCCCTTCGGTACATCTTCTTGGCATAGAATCTATTAATTTTTTATATTAATCTACCGTAATATTATTCCAGGCTGTTTCAATCGTAGAGTAAAGTTCATTTAAATTTTTCGGTTTATAACCTTGTACTGTCTTTTTTATGATGCTTCACAAATTCTCGATTGGGTTAATGTCTGGTGAATGCGACGGCCACGGCAGCACGGTGATATTTTCTTCTTGAAAAAACTGTTTCACAACCCGAGCCGTGTGCTTCGGATCATTATCATTTTGAAAAATAAAATCATCACTCATATTGTTGCGTGCAAAAGGTAACATTGTGTTCTTGAGTATGTCCTTGTATTGAAAACGGTCCATAATTCCATTGATACGACATATCGGACCAGGGCCGCTTCGAGAAAAACACGCCCACACCATAACGTTGCCACCACCATGTTTAAGAGTTTTTAAAACGCACTGTGTTTTCAAACTTTCGCCAATTCGACGTCTAACGTACCGTATCCCGTCAGAACAGACGCGATTGAATTTCGATTCGTCAGAAAACAATACCTTTTGCCAATCTTCACTTGTCCAATGCTTATGAGCTTTAGCAAATGCAAGTCGTCTTTTTCGATTCCTAGAACTCAGCAGTGGTTTCTTTTGGGGTTTTCGTCCTCTTAAGTTAAAGTCTTCTAATCTTCTCCTAACAGTTCTAGCACTAATTTGTGTATCGTTTTCATAGTTTATCTCCGCAGCAATATTATTTGCACTACGAAAACGATCCTTTTCGCTCAATCGATGAATCCGGCGATCCATTTTCGGTGTTGTTTTCCGTGGTCTTCCGTTTTTCGGTTGATCGCAATACATGCCTGTCTTTAAACATTTATACCAAGCTTGTTTACAAGCTGTTTCTGACCTGTTCACTATATTTGCTATTTCGGTGAAGGTTTTACTTTGCTTTCGCAGCCTTACGATTAGTTCCCTTTCGTTTTCAAGTAAATTCTTTGATTTACCCATAGTCTGTTCCTACCTAAATGAATTTTAAGCAATAAAAGGTACACTAAACAATGATTTTGACATTCCAGAATCAAAATGTTCAAAAACTGTACTCGTACTCACGTTTTACACAGATCGTCTTAAACTAATGTCCACTGTTTCCAAGTGCTAGGCGGTAACTAACTGTTGTAACTCCTACATTGTTTGTATTTAACAACTGACTGTCTGAGGTTACGAAGGTCAAACATACAGCTACGTTATTCCAAAGAGACAAACCGAATAGAAGAACAATATGCGTATAAGATGTTTGTAATCCGGTTTACAAATCATCGTCTTAAACTTTTGTCCGCTACTGTATACTATTACGTTCTACCGTATAACGTTATATACTATTACGTACTATCGTATAACGTTATATACTATTACGTACTATCGTATAACGTTATATACTATTACGTACTAACGTATAACGTTATATACTATTACGTAATGACGTATAACGTTATATACTATTACGTAATAACGTGTAACGTTATATACTAATACGTAATAACGTAAAACGTTATATACTATTACGTAATAACGTATAACGTTATATACTATTACGTAATGACGTATAACGTTATATACTATTATGTAATGACGTATAACGTCTTATCCTATTACGTACTAACGTATAACGTTATATATTATTACGTACTAACGTGTAACGTTATAAACTAATACGTAATGACGTATAACGTTATATACAAATACGTAATAACGTATATCGTTATACACTATTACGTACTAACGTGTAACGTTATATACTATTACGTACTAACGTGTAACGTTATAGAGTATTACCAGGTGACGTATAACGTTATATACTATTACGTAATAACGTGTAACGTAATATAGTATTACCTGATGACGTATAACGTTATATACTATTACGTACTAACGTATAACGTTATATACTATTACGCAATGACGTATAACGATATATACTATTACGCAATAACGTATAACGTTATATCCTATTACGTACTAACGTATAACGTTATATTCTATTACGTACTAACGTGTAACGTTACATAGTATTACCTGATGACGTATAACGTTATATACTATTACGTACTAACGTATAACGTTATATCCTATTACGTAAGATCGTATAACGTTATATACTATTACGTACTAACGTATAACGTTATATACTATTACGTACTAACGTATAACGTTATATACTATTACGTACTAACTTATAACGTTATATACTATTACGTACTAACGTATAACGTTATATACGATTATGTAATGACGTATAACGTTATTGAGTATTATCTTATAACGTATAACGTTATATCCTATTACGTACTAACGTATAACGTTAGTATGTAATACGAACTAACGTGTAACGTTATATAGTATTACCTGATGCCGTATAACGTTATATCCTATTACGTACTAACGTATAACGTTATTATCTAATACAAACTAACGTGTAACGTAATATAGTACTACCTGATGACGTATAACGTTATATACTAATACGTAACAACGTATAACGTTATATACTAATACGTAATAACGTATATCGTTATACACTATTACGTACTAACGTGTAACGTTATATAGTATTACCTGATGTCGTATAACGTTATATACTATTACGTACTAACGCATAACGTTATGTACTATTACGTACTAACGTATAACGTTATCTACTCTTACGTACTAACGTTTAACGTTATATACTATTATGTAATGACGTATAACGTTATTGAGTATTATCTTATAACGTATAACGTTATATTCTATTACGTACTAACGTGTAACGTTATATACTATTACGTACTAACGTAGAACGTTATATACTATTACGTAATGACGTATAACGTTATATACTATTACGTAATAACGTGTAACGTTATATACTAATACGTAATAACGTAAAACGTTATATACTATTACGTAATAACGTATAACGTTATATACTATTACGTACTATCGTATAACGTTATATACTATTACGTACTATCGTATAACGTTATATACTATTACGTACTAACGTATAACTTTATATCCTATTATGTAATAACGTATAACGTTATATACTATTACGTACTAACGTATAACGTTATATACTATTACGTACTAACGTATAACGTTATATACTATTACGTACTAACGTATAACGTTATATCCTATTACGTAATATCGTATAACGATATATACTATTACGTACTACCGTATAACGTTATATACTATTACGTAATGACGTATAACGTTATATACTATTATGTAATGACGTATAACGTTATTGAGTATTACCTTATAACGTATAACGTTCTTTCCTATTAAGTACTAACGTATAACGTTATTATCTAATACGTACTAACGTGTAACGTTATATAGTATTACCTGATGCCGTATAACGTTATATACTATTACGTACTAACGTATAACGTTATAAACTAACACGTAATGACATATAACGTTATATACTATTACGTACTATCGTATAACGTTATATACTATTACGTACTACCGTATAACGTTATATACTATTACGTACTAACGTATAACGTTATATACTATTACGTAATGACGTATAACGTTATATACTATTACGTAATAACGTGTAACGTTATATACTAATACGTAATAACGTAAAACGTTATATACTATAACGTAATAACGTATAACGTTATATACTATTACGTAATGACGTATAACGTTATATACTATTATGTAATGACGTATAACGTTATATAGTATTACCTGATGACGTATAACGTTATATACTATTACGTACTAACGTATAACGTTATAAACTAACACGTAATGACATATAACGTTATATACTATTACGTACTATCGTATAACGTTATATACTATTACGTACTAACGTATAACGTTATTATCTAATACGTGCTAACGTGTAACGTTATATAGTATTACCTGATGACGTGTATAACGTTATATACATTTACGTACTAACGTATAACGTTATATTCTATTACGTACTAACGTGTAACGTTATATAGTATTACCTGATGACGTATAACGTCATGTCCTATTACGTACTAACGTAAAACGTTATATACTATTACGTACTAACGTGTAACGTTATAAACTAATACGTAATGACGTGTAACGTTATATAGTATTACCAGATGACGTATAACGTTATATACTATTACGTAATAACGTGTAACGTAATATAGTATTACGCAATGACGTATAACGTTATATACTATTACGCAATGACGTATAACGTTATATCCTATTACGTACTAACGTATAACGTTATATTCTATTACGTACTAACGTGTAACGTTATATACTATTACGTACTAACGTAGAACGTTATAAACTAATACGTAATGACGTATAACGATATATCCTATTACGTAATATCGTATAACGATATATACTATTACGTTCTACCGTATAACGTTATATACTATTACGTACTATCGTATAACGTTATATACTATTACGTACTATCGTATAACGTTATATACTATTACGTACTAACGTATAACGTTATATACTATTACGTAATGACGTATAACGTTATATACTATTACGTAATAACGTGTAACGTTATATACTAATACGTAATAACGTAAAACGTTATATACTATTACGTAATAACGTATAACGTTATATACTATTACGTAATGACGTATAACGTTATATACTATTATGTAATGACGTATAACGTTATATAGTATTACCTGATGACGTATAACGTTATATACTATTACGTACTAACGTATAACGTTATATCCTATTATGTAATAACGTATAACGTTATATACTATTACGTACTAACGTATAACGTTATATACTATTACGTACTAACGTATAACGTTATATACTATTACGTACTAACGTATAACGTTATATACTATTACGAAATGACCAATAATGTTATATACTATTATGTAATGACGTATAACGTTATTGAGTATTACCTTATAACGTATAACGTTATATCCTATTACGTACTAACGTATAACGTTATTATCTAATACGTGCTAACTTGTAACGTTATATAGTATTACCTGATGACGTGTATAACGTTATATACAATTACGTACTAACGTATAACTTTATATCCTATTATGTAATAACGTATAACGTTATATACTATTACGTACTAACGTATAACGTTATATACTATTACGTACTAACGTATAACGTTATATACTATTACGTACTAACGTATAACGTTATATCCTATTACGTAATATCGTATAACGATATATACTATTACGTACTACCGTATAACGTTATATACTATTACGTAATGACGTATAACGTTATATACTATTATGTAATGACGTATAACGTTATTGAGTATTACCTTATAACGTATAACGTTCTTTCCTATTAAGTACTAACGTATAACGTTATTATCTAATACGTACTAACGTGTAACGTTATATAGTATTACCTGATGCCGTATAACGTTATATACTATTACGTACTAACGTATAACGTTATAAACTAACACGTAATGACATATAACGTTATATACTATTACGTACTATCGTATAACGTTATATACTATTACGTACTATCGTATAACGTTATATACTATTACGTACTAACGTATAACGTTATATACTATTACGAAATGACCAATAATGTTATATACTATTATGTAATGACGTATAACGTTATTGAGTATTACCTTATAACGTATAACGTTATATCCTATTACGTACTAACGTATAACGTTATTATCTAATACGTGCTAACTTGTAACGTTATATAGTATTACCTGATGACGTGTATAACGTTATATACAATTACGTACTAACGTATAACGTTATATACTATTACGTACTAACGTGTAACGTTATATAGTATTACCTGATGACGTACAACGTTATATACTATTACGTACTAACATATAAGGTTATAAACTAATACGTACTAACGTATAGCGTTATATACTATTACGTGCTAACGTATAACGTTATATACTATTACGTGCTAACGTGTAACGTTATAAACTAACACGTAATGACATATAACGTTATATACTATTACGTACTATCGTATAACGTTATATACTATTACGTACTAACGTATAACGTTATATACTATTACGTGCTAACGTGTAACGTTATATAATATTACGTACTAACGTATAACGTTATATACTAGTACGTAATGACGTATAACGTTATATACTAATACGTAACAACGTATAACGTTATATACTAATACGTAATAACGTATATCGTTATACACTATTACGTACTAACGTGTAAGGTTATATAGTATTACCTGATGTCGTATAACGTTATATACTATTACGTACTAACGCATAACGTTATGTACTATTACGTACTAACGTATAACGTTATATTCTATTACGAACTAACGTGTAACGTTATATAGTATTACCTGATGACGTATAACGTTATATACTATTACGTACTAACGTATAACGTTATATCCTATTACGTAATATGGTATAACGATATATACTATTACGTACTACCGTATAACGTTATATACTATTACGTAATGACGTATAACGTTATATACTATTATGTAATGACGTATAACGTTATTGAGTATTACCTTATATCGTATAACGTTCTTTTCTATTACGTACTAACGTATAACGTTATTATCTAATACGTACTAACGTGTAACGTTATATAGTATTACCTGATGCCGTATAACGTTATATACTATTACGTACTAACGTATAACGTTATAAACTAATACGTAATGACGTATAACGTTATATACTATTACGTACTATCGTATAACGTTATATACTATTACGTACTATCGTATAACGTTATATACTATTACGTACTAACGTATAACGTTATATACTATTACGTAATGACCAATAACGTTATATACTATTATGTAATGACGTATAACGATATATCCTATTACGTAATATCGTATAACGATATATACTATTACGTTCTACCGTATAACGTTATATACTATTACGTACTATCGTATAACGTTATATACTATTACGTACTATCGTATAACGTTATATACTATTACGTACTAACGTATAACGTTATATACTATTACGTAATGACGTATAACGTTATATACTATTACGTAATAACGTGTAACGTTATATACTAATACGTAATAACGTAAAACGTTATATACTATTACGTAATAACGTATAACGTTATATACTATTACGTAATGACGTATAACGTTATATACTATTATGTAATGACGTATAACGTTATATAGTATTACCTGATGACGTATAACGTTATATACTATTACGTACTAACGTATAACGTTATATCCTATTATGTAATAACGTATAACGTTATATACTATTACGAACTAACGTATAACGTTATATACTATTACGTACTAACGTTTAACGTTATATACTATTACGTACTAACGTATAACGTTATATACTATTACGAAATGACCAATAATGTTATATACTATTATGTAATGACGTATAACGTTATTGAGTATTACCTTATAACGTATAACGTTATATCCTATTACGTACTAACGTATAACGTTATTATCTAATACGTGCTAACTTGTAACGTTATATAGTATTACCTGATGACGTGTATAACGTTATATACAATTACGTACTAACGTATAACTTTATATCCTATTATGTAATAACGTATAACGTTATATACTATTACGTACTAACGTATAACGTTATATACTATTACGTACTAACGTATAACGTTATATACTATTACGTACTAACGTATAACGTTATATCCTATTACGTAATATCGTATAACGATATATACTATTACGTACTACCGTATAACGTTATATACTATTACGTAATGACGTATAACGTTATATACTATTATGTAATGACGTATAACGTTATTGAGTATTACCTTATAACGTATAACGTTCTTTCCTATTAAGTACTAACGTATAACGTTATTATCTAATACGTACTAACGTGTAACGTTATATAGTATTACCTGATGCCGTATAACGTTATATACTATTACGTACTAACGTATAACGTTATAAACTAACACGTAATGACATATAACGTTATATACTATTACGTACTATCGTATAACGTTATATACTATTACGTACTATCGTATAACGTTATATACTATTACGTACTAACGTATAACGTTATATACTATTACGAAATGACCAATAATGTTATATACTATTATGTAATGACGTATAACGTTATTGAGTATTACCTTATAACGTATAACGTTATATCCTATTACGTACTAACGTATAACGTTATTATCTAATACGTGCTAACTTGTAACGTTATATAGTATTACCTGATGACGTGTATAACGTTATATACAATTACGTACTAACGTATAACGTTATATACTATTACGTACTAACGTGTAACGTTATATAGTATTACCTGATGACGTACAACGTTATATACTATTACGTACTAACATATAAGGTTATAAACTAATACGTACTAACGTATAGCGTTATATACTATTACGTGCTAACGTATAACGTTATATACTATTACGTGCTAACGTGTAACGTTATAAACTAACACGTAATGACATATAACGTTATATACTATTACGTACTATCGTATAACGTTATATACTATTACGTACTAACGTATAACGTTATATACTATTACGTGCTAACGTGTAACGTTATATAATATTACGTACTAACGTATAACGTTATATACTAGTACGTAATGACGTATAACGTTATATACTAATACGTAACAACGTATAACGTTATATACTAATACGTAATAACGTATATCGTTATACACTATTACGTACTAACGTGTAAGGTTATATAGTATTACCTGATGTCGTATAACGTTATATACTATTACGTACTAACGCATAACGTTATGTACTATTACGTACTAACGTATAACGTTATATTCTATTACGAACTAACGTGTAACGTTATATAGTATTACCTGATGACGTATAACGTTATATACTATTACGTACTAACGTATAACGTTATATCCTATTACGTAATATGGTATAACGATATATACTATTACGTACTACCGTATAACGTTATATACTACTACGTAATGACGTATAACGTTATATACTATTATGTAATGACGTATAACGTTATTGAGTATTACCTTATATCGTATAACGTTCTTTTCTATTACGTACTAACGTATAACGTTATTATCTAATACGTACTAACGTGTAACGTTATATAGTATTACCTGATGCCGTATAACGTTATATACTATTACGTACTAACGTATAACGTTATAAACTAATACGTAATGACGTATAACGTTATATACTATTACGTACTATCGTATAACGTTATATACTATTACGTACTATCGTATAACGTTATATACTATTACGTACTAACGTATAACGTTATATACTATTACGTAATGACCAATAACGTTATATACTATTATGTAATGACGTATAACGTTATTATCTAATACGTGCTAACGTGTAACGTTATATAGTATTACCTGATGACGTGTATAACGTTATATACAATTACGTACTAACGTATAACGTTATATTCTATTACGTACTAACGTGTAACGTTATATAGTATTACCTGATGACGTATAACGTCATATCCTATTACGTACTAACGTATAACGTTATATACTATTACGTACTAACGTGTAACGTTATAAACTAATACGTAATAACGTGTAACGTTATATAGTATTACCAGATGACGTATAATGTTATATACTATTACGTAATAACGTGTAACGTAGTATAGTATTACGCAATGACGTATAACGTTATATACTATTACGCAATGACGTATAACGTTATATCCTATTACGTACTAACGTATAACGTTATATTCTATTACGTACTAACGTGTAACGTTATATACTATTACGTACTAACGTAGAACGTTATAAACTAATACGTAATGACGTATAACGATATATCCTATTACGTAATATCGTATAACGATATATACTATTACGTACTACCGTATAACGTTATATACTATTACGTACTATCGTATAACGTTATATACTATTACGTACTATCGTATAACGTTATATACTATTACGTACTAACGTATAGCGTTATATACTATTACGTAATGACGTATAACGTTATATACTATTATGTAATGGCGTATAACGTTATTGAGTATTACCTTATAACGTATAACGTTATATTCTATTACGTACTGACGTGTAACGTTATATAGTATTACCTGATGACGTATAACGTTATATACTATTACGTACTAACGTATAACGTTATATACTATTACGTACTAACGTATAACGTTATATACCAGTACGTAATGACGTATAACGTTATATACTAATACGTAACAACGTATAACGTTATATACATATACGTAATAAAGTATATCGTTATACACTATAACGTACTAACGTGTAACGTTATATAGTATTACCTGATGTCGTATAACGTTATATATTATTACGTAATAACGTATAACGCTATATACTATTACGTACTAACGTATAACGTCATATACTAGTACGTAATGACGTATACCGTTATATACAAATACGTAAAAACGTATAACGTTATATACTATTACGTACTAACGTATAACGTTATATCCTATTACGTACTAACGTATAACGTTATATAATAATACGTAATATCGTATAACGTTATATACTAATACGTAATATCGTATAACGTTATATACTATTACGTTCTAACGTATAACGTTATACAGTATTACGCAAGGCGTATAACGTTATATACTATTATGTAATGACGTATAACGTTATATACTATTACGTACTAACGTGTAACGTTATATAGTATTACCTGATGACGTATAACGTTATATACTAATACGTAATGACGTATAACGATATATACTATTACGTAATAACGTATAACGTTATATGCTATTACGTACTAACGTATAACGTTATACTATTATGTAATGACGTATAACGTTATTGAGTATTACCTTATAACGTATAACGTTATATCCTATTACGTACTAACGTATAACGTTATATCCTATTACGTAATAACGTATAACGTTATATGCTATTACGTACTAACGTTATATACTGTTACGTACTAACGTATAACGTTATATACTATTACGTACTAACGTATAACGTTATATACCAGTACGTAATGACGTATAACGTTATATACTAATACGTAACAACGTATAACGTTATATACAAATACGTAATAACGTATATCGTTATACACTATTACGTACTAACGTATAACGATATAGTATTACCTGATGTCGTATAACGTTATATATTATTACGTAATAACGTATAACGCTATATACTATTACGTACTAACGTATAACGTTATATACTAGTACGTAATGACGTATAACGTTATATACTAATACGTAACAACGTATAACGTTATATACTATTACATAATAACGCATAAAGTTATATACTATTACGTAATGATGTATAACGTTATACTATTATGTAATGACGTATATCGTTATTGAGTATTACCTTATAACGTATAACGTTATATCCTATTACGTACTAACGTATAACGTTATATTCTATTACGTACTAACGTGTAACGTTATATAGTATTACCTGATGACGTATAACGTTATATACTATTACGTACTAACGTATAACGTTATATCCTATTACGTAATAACGTATAACGTTATATGCTATTACGTACTAACGTATAACGTTATATACTGTTACGTACTAACGTATAACGTTATATACTATTACGTACTAACGTATAACGTTATATACTATTACGTAATGACGTATAACGTTATATACTAATACGTAGCAACGTATAACGTTATATACAAATACGTAATAACGTGTAACGTTATATATTATTACCTAATGACGTATAACGTTATATACTATTACGTACAAACGTATAACGTTATATACCATTACGTAATAACGTATAACGTTATATACTAATACGTACTAACGTGTAAGGTTATATAGTATTACCTGATGTCGTATAACGTTATATACTATTACTTACTAACGCATAACGTTATGTACTATTACGTACTAACGTATAACGTTATATTCTATTACGAACTAACGTGTAACGTTATATAGTATTACCTGATGACGTATAACGTTATATACTATTACGTACTAACGTATAACGTTATATCCTATTACGTAATATGGTATAACGATATATACTATTACGTACTACCGTATAACGTTATATACTATTACGTAATGACGTATAACGTTATATACTATTATGTAATGACGTATAACGTTATTGAGTATTACCTTATATCGTATAACGTTCTTTTCTATTACGTACTAACGTATAACGTTATTATCTAATACGTACTAACGTGTAACGTTATATAGTATTACCTGATGCCGTATAACGTTATATACTAATACGTAATAACGTATATCGTTATACACTATTACGTACTAACGTGTAAGGTTATATAGTATTACCTGATGTCGTATAACGTTATATACTATTACGTACTAACGCATAACGTTATGTACTATTACGTACTAACGTATAACGTTATATTCTATTACGAACTAACGTGTAACGTTATATAGTATTACCTGATGACGTATAACGTTATATACTATTACGTACTAACGTATAACGTTATATCCTATTACGTAATATGGTATAACGATATATACTATTACGTACTACCGTATAACGTTATATACTACTACGTAATGACGTATAACGTTATATACTATTATGTAATGACGTATAACGTTATATAGTATTACCTGATGACGTATAACGTTATATACTATTACGTACTAACGTATAACGTTATAAACTAACACGTAATGACATATAACGTTATATACTATTACGTACTATCGTATAACGTTATATACTATTACGTACTAACGTATAACGTTATTATCTAATACGTGCTAACGTGTAACGTTATATAGTATTACCTGATGACGTGTATAACGTTATATACATTTACGTACTAACGTATAACGTTATATTCTATTACGTACTAACGTGTAACGTTATATAGTATTACCTGATGACGTATAACGTCATGTCCTATTACGTACTAACGTAAAACGTTATATACTATTACGTACTAACGTGTAACGTTATAAACTAATACGTAATGACGTGTAACGTTATATAGTATTACCAGATGACGTATAACGTTATATACTATTACGTAATAACGTGTAACGTAATATAGTATTACGCAATGACGTATAACGTTATATACTATTACGCAATGACGTATAACGTTATATCCTATTACGTACTAACGTATAACGTTATATTCTATTACGTACTAACGTGTAACGTTATATACTATTACGTACTAACGTAGAACGTTATAAACTAATACGTAATGACGTATAACGATATATCCTATTACGTAATATCGTATAACGATATATACTATTACGTTCTACCGTATAACGTTATATACTATTACGTACTATCGTATAACGTTATATACTATTACGTACTATCGTATAACGTTATATACTATTACGTACTAACGTATAACGTTATATACTATTACGTAATGACGTATAACGTTATATACTATTACGTAATAACGTGTAACGTTATATACTAATACGTAATAACGTAAAACGTTATATACTATTACGTAATAACGTATAACGTTATATACTATTACGTAATGACGTATAACGTTATATACTATTATGTAATGACGTATAACGTTATATAGTATTACCTGATGACGTATAACGTTATATACTATTACGTACTAACGTATAACGTTATATCCTATTATGTAATAACGTATAACGTTATATACTATTACGTACTAACGTATAACGTTATATACTATTACGTACTAACGTATAACGTTATATACTATTACGTACTAACGTATAACGTTATATACTATTACGAAATGACCAATAATGTTATATACTATTATGTAATGACGTATAACGTTATTGAGTATTACCTTATAACGTATAACGTTATATCCTATTACGTACTAACGTATAACGTTATTATCTAATACGTGCTAACTTGTAACGTTATATAGTATTACCTGATGACGTGTATAACGTTATATACAATTACGTACTAACGTATAACTTTATATCCTATTATGTAATAACGTATAACGTTATATACTATTACGTACTAACGTATAACGTTATATACTATTACGTACTAACGTATAACGTTATATACTATTACGTACTAACGTATAACGTTATATCCTATTACGTAATATCGTATAACGATATATACTATTACGTACTACCGTATAACGTTATATACTATTACGTAATGACGTATAACGTTATATACTATTATGTAATGACGTATAACGTTATTGAGTATTACCTTATAACGTATAACGTTCTTTCCTATTAAGTACTAACGTATAACGTTATTATCTAATACGTACTAACGTGTAACGTTATATAGTATTACCTGATGCCGTATAACGTTATATACTATTACGTACTAACGTATAACGTTATAAACTAACACGTAATGACATATAACGTTATATACTATTACGTACTATCGTATAACGTTATATACTATTACGTACTATCGTATAACGTTATATACTATTACGTACTAACGTATAACGTTATATACTATTACGAAATGACCAATAATGTTATATACTATTATGTAATGACGTATAACGTTATTGAGTATTACCTTATAACGTATAACGTTATATCCTATTACGTACTAACGTATAACGTTATTATCTAATACGTGCTAACTTGTAACGTTATATAGTATTACCTGATGACGTGTATAACGTTATATACAATTACGTACTAACGTATAACGTTATATACTATTACGTACTAACGTGTAACGTTATATAGTATTACCTGATGACGTACAACGTTATATACTATTACGTACTAACATATAAGGTTATAAACTAATACGTACTAACGTATAGCGTTATATACTATTACGTGCTAACGTATAACGTTATATACTATTACGTGCTAACGTGTAACGTTATAAACTAACACGTAATGACATATAACGTTATATACTATTACGTACTATCGTATAACGTTATATACTATTACGTACTAACGTATAACGTTATATACTATTACGTGCTAACGTGTAACGTTATATAATATTACGTACTAACGTATAACGTTATATACTAGTACGTAATGACGTATAACGTTATATACTAATACGTAACAACGTATAACGTTATATACTAATACGTAATAACGTATATCGTTATACACTATTACGTACTAACGTGTAAGGTTATATAGTATTACCTGATGTCGTATAACGTTATATACTATTACGTACTAACGCATAACGTTATGTACTATTACGTACTAACGTATAACGTTATATTCTATTACGAACTAACGTGTAACGTTATATAGTATTACCTGATGACGTATAACGTTATATACTATTACGTACTAACGTATAACGTTATATCCTATTACGTAATATGGTATAACGATATATACTATTACGTACTACCGTATAACGTTATATACTATTACGTAATGACGTATAACGTTATATACTATTATGTAATGACGTATAACGTTATTGAGTATTACCTTATATCGTATAACGTTCTTTTCTATTACGTACTAACGTATAACGTTATTATCTAATACGTACTAACGTGTAACGTTATATAGTATTACCTGATGCCGTATAACGTTATATACTATTACGTACTAACGTATAACGTTATAAACTAATACGTAATGACGTATAACGTTATATACTATTACGTACTATCGTATAACGTTATATACTATTACGTACTATCGTATAACGTTATATACTATTACGTACTAACGTATAACGTTATATACTATTACGTAATGACCAATAACGTTATATACTATTATGTAATGACGTATAACGATATATCCTATTACGTAATATCGTATAACGATATATACTATTACGTTCTACCGTATAACGTTATATACTATTACGTACTATCGTATAACGTTATATACTATTACGTACTATCGTATAACGTTATATACTATTACGTACTAACGTATAACGTTATATACTATTACGTAATGACGTATAACGTTATATACTATTACGTAATAACGTGTAACGTTATATACTAATACGTAATAACGTAAAACGTTATATACTATTACGTAATAACGTATAACGTTATATACTATTACGTAATGACGTATAACGTTATATACTATTATGTAATGACGTATAACGTTATATAGTATTACCTGATGACGTATAACGTTATATACTATTACGTACTAACGTATAACGTTATATCCTATTATGTAATAACGTATAACGTTATATACTATTACGAACTAACGTATAACGTTATATACTATTACGTACTAACGTTTAACGTTATATACTATTACGTACTAACGTATAACGTTATATACTATTACGAAATGACCAATAATGTTATATACTATTATGTAATGACGTATAACGTTATTGAGTATTACCTTATAACGTATAACGTTATATCCTATTACGTACTAACGTATAACGTTATTATCTAATACGTGCTAACTTGTAACGTTATATAGTATTACCTGATGACGTGTATAACGTTATATACAATTACGTACTAACGTATAACTTTATATCCTATTATGTAATAACGTATAACGTTATATACTATTACGTACTAACGTATAACGTTATATACTATTACGTACTAACGTATAACGTTATATACTATTACGTACTAACGTATAACGTTATATCCTATTACGTAATATCGTATAACGATATATACTATTACGTACTACCGTATAACGTTATATACTATTACGTAATGACGTATAACGTTATATACTATTATGTAATGACGTATAACGTTATTGAGTATTACCTTATAACGTATAACGTTCTTTCCTATTAAGTACTAACGTATAACGTTATTATCTAATACGTACTAACGTGTAACGTTATATAGTATTACCTGATGCCGTATAACGTTATATACTATTACGTACTAACGTATAACGTTATAAACTAACACGTAATGACATATAACGTTATATACTATTACGTACTATCGTATAACGTTATATACTATTACGTACTATCGTATAACGTTATATACTATTACGTACTAACGTATAACGTTATATACTATTACGAAATGACCAATAATGTTATATACTATTATGTAATGACGTATAACGTTATTGAGTATTACCTTATAACGTATAACGTTATATCCTATTACGTACTAACGTATAACGTTATTATCTAATACGTGCTAACTTGTAACGTTATATAGTATTACCTGATGACGTGTATAACGTTATATACAATTACGTACTAACGTATAACGTTATATACTATTACGTACTAACGTGTAACGTTATATAGTATTACCTGATGACGTACAACGTTATATACTATTACGTACTAACATATAAGGTTATAAACTAATACGTACTAACGTATAGCGTTATATACTATTACGTGCTAACGTATAACGTTATATACTATTACGTGCTAACGTGTAACGTTATAAACTAACACGTAATGACATATAACGTTATATACTATTACGTACTATCGTATAACGTTATATACTATTACGTACTAACGTATAACGTTATATACTATTACGTGCTAACGTGTAACGTTATATAATATTACGTACTAACGTATAACGTTATATACTAGTACGTAATGACGTATAACGTTATATACTAATACGTAACAACGTATAACGTTATATACTAATACGTAATAACGTATATCGTTATACACTATTACGTACTAACGTGTAAGGTTATATAGTATTACCTGATGTCGTATAACGTTATATACTATTACGTACTAACGCATAACGTTATGTACTATTACGTACTAACGTATAACGTTATATTCTATTACGAACTAACGTGTAACGTTATATAGTATTACCTGATGACGTATAACGTTATATACTATTACGTACTAACGTATAACGTTATATCCTATTACGTAATATGGTATAACGATATATACTATTACGTACTACCGTATAACGTTATATACTACTACGTAATGACGTATAACGTTATATACTATTATGTAATGACGTATAACGTTATTGAGTATTACCTTATATCGTATAACGTTCTTTTCTATTACGTACTAACGTATAACGTTATTATCTAATACGTACTAACGTGTAACGTTATATAGTATTACCTGATGCCGTATAACGTTATATACTATTACGTACTAACGTATAACGTTATAAACTAATACGTAATGACGTATAACGTTATATACTATTACGTACTATCGTATAACGTTATATACTATTACGTACTATCGTATAACGTTATATACTATTACGTACTAACGTATAACGTTATATACTATTACGTAATGACCAATAACGTTATATACTATTATGTAATGACGTATAACGTTATTATCTAATACGTGCTAACGTGTAACGTTATATAGTATTACCTGATGACGTGTATAACGTTATATACAATTACGTACTAACGTATAACGTTATATTCTATTACGTACTAACGTGTAACGTTATATAGTATTACCTGATGACGTATAACGTCATATCCTATTACGTACTAACGTATAACGTTATATACTATTACGTACTAACGTGTAACGTTATAAACTAATACGTAATAACGTGTAACGTTATATAGTATTACCAGATGACGTATAATGTTATATACTATTACGTAATAACGTGTAACGTAGTATAGTATTACGCAATGACGTATAACGTTATATACTATTACGCAATGACGTATAACGTTATATCCTATTACGTACTAACGTATAACGTTATATTCTATTACGTACTAACGTGTAACGTTATATACTATTACGTACTAACGTAGAACGTTATAAACTAATACGTAATGACGTATAACGATATATCCTATTACGTAATATCGTATAACGATATATACTATTACGTACTACCGTATAACGTTATATACTATTACGTACTATCGTATAACGTTATATACTATTACGTACTATCGTATAACGTTATATACTATTACGTACTAACGTATAGCGTTATATACTATTACGTAATGACGTATAACGTTATATACTATTATGTAATGGCGTATAACGTTATTGAGTATTACCTTATAACGTATAACGTTATATTCTATTACGTACTGACGTGTAACGTTATATAGTATTACCTGATGACGTATAACGTTATATACTATTACGTACTAACGTATAACGTTATATACTATTACGTACTAACGTATAACGTTATATACCAGTACGTAATGACGTATAACGTTATATACTAATACGTAACAACGTATAACGTTATATACATATACGTAATAAAGTATATCGTTATACACTATAACGTACTAACGTGTAACGTTATATAGTATTACCTGATGTCGTATAACGTTATATATTATTACGTAATAACGTATAACGCTATATACTATTACGTACTAACGTATAACGTCATATACTAGTACGTAATGACGTATACCGTTATATACAAATACGTAAAAACGTATAACGTTATATACTATTACGTACTAACGTATAACGTTATATCCTATTACGTACTAACGTATAACGTTATATAATAATACGTAATATCGTATAACGTTATATACTAATACGTAATATCGTATAACGTTATATACTATTACGTTCTAACGTATAACGTTATACAGTATTACGCAAGGCGTATAACGTTATATACTATTATGTAATGACGTATAACGTTATATACTATTACGTACTAACGTGTAACGTTATATAGTATTACCTGATGACGTATAACGTTATATACTAATACGTAATGACGTATAACGATATATACTATTACGTAATAACGTATAACGTTATATGCTATTACGTACTAACGTATAACGTTATACTATTATGTAATGACGTATAACGTTATTGAGTATTACCTTATAACGTATAACGTTATATCCTATTACGTACTAACGTATAACGTTATATCCTATTACGTAATAACGTATAACGTTATATGCTATTACGTACTAACGTTATATACTGTTACGTACTAACGTATAACGTTATATACTATTACGTACTAACGTATAACGTTATATACCAGTACGTAATGACGTATAACGTTATATACTAATACGTAACAACGTATAACGTTATATACAAATACGTAATAACGTATATCGTTATACACTATTACGTACTAACGTATAACGATATAGTATTACCTGATGTCGTATAACGTTATATATTATTACGTAATAACGTATAACGCTATATACTATTACGTACTAACGTATAACGTTATATACTAGTACGTAATGACGTATAACGTTATATACTAATACGCAACAACGTATAACGTTATATACTATTACATAATAACGCATAAAGTTATATACTATTACGTAATGATGTATAACGTTATACTATTATGTAATGACGTATAACGTTATTGAGTATTACCTTATAACGTATAACGTTATATCCTATTACGTACTAACGTATAACGTTATATTCTATTACGTACTAACGTGTAACGTTATATAGTATTACCTGATGACGTATAACGTTATATACTATTACGTACTAACGTATAACGTTATATCCTATTACGTAATAACGTATAACGTTATATGCTATTACGTACTAACGTATAACGTTATATACTGTTACGTACTAACGTATAACGTTATATACTATTACGTACTAACGTATAACGTTATATACTATTACGTAATGACGTATAACGTTATATACTAATACGTAGCAACGTATAACGTTATATACAAATACGTAATAACGTGTAACGTTATATATTATTACCTAATGACGTATAACGTTATATACTATTACGTACAAACGTATAACGTTATATACCATTACGTAATAACGTATAACGTTATATACTAATACGTACTAACGTGTAAGGTTATATAGTATTACCTGATGTCGTATAACGTTATATACTATTACTTACTAACGCATAACGTTATGTACTATTACGTACTAACGTATAACGTTATATTCTATTACGAACTAACGTGTAACGTTATATAGTATTACCTGATGACGTATAACGTTATATACTATTACGTACTAACGTATAACGTTATATCCTATTACGTAATATGGTATAACGATATATACTATTACGTACTACCGTATAACGTTATATACTATTACGTAATGACGTATAACGTTATATACTATTATGTAATGACGTATAACGTTATTGAGTATTACCTTATATCGTATAACGTTCTTTTCTATTACGTACTAACGTATAACGTTATTATCTAATACGTACTAACGTGTAACGTTATATAGTATTACCTGATGCCGTATAACGTTATATACTATTACGTACTAACGTATAACGTTATAAACTAATACGTAATGACGTATAACGTTATATACTATTACGTACTATCGTATAACGTTATATACTATTACGTACTATCGTATAACGTTATATACTATTACGTACTAACGTATAACGTTATATACTATTACGTAATGACCAATAACGTTATATACTATTATGTAATGACGTATAACGTTATTATCTAATACGTGCTAACGTGTAACGTTATATAGTATTACCTGATGACGTGTATAACGTTATATACAATTACGTACTAACGTATAACGTTATATTCTATTACGTACTAACGTGTAACGTTATATAGTATTACCTGATGACGTATAACGTCATATCCTATTACGTACTAACGTATAACGTTATATACTATTACGTACTAACGTGTAACGTTATAAACTAATACGTAATAACGTGTAACGTTATATAGTATTACCAGATGACGTATAATGTTATATACTATTACGTAATAACGTGTAACGTAGTATAGTATTACGCAATGACGTATAACGTTATATACTATTACGCAATGACGTATAACGTTATATCCTATTACGTACTAACGTATAACGTTATATTCTATTACGTACTAACGTGTAACGTTATATACTATTACGTACTAACGTAGAACGTTATAAACTAATACGTAATGACGTATAACGATATATCCTATTACGTAATATCGTATAACGATATATACTATTACGTACTACCGTATAACGTTATATACTATTACGTACTATCGTATAACGTTATATACTATTACGTACTATCGTATAACGTTATATACTATTACGTACTAACGTATAGCGTTATATACTATTACGTAATGACGTATAACGTTATATACTATTATGTAATGACGTATAACGTTATTGAGTATTACCTTATAACGTATAACGTTATATTCTATTACGTACTGACGTGTAACGTTATATAGTATTACCTGATGACGTATAACGTCATATCCTATTACGTACTAACGTATAACGTTATATACTATTACGTACTAACGTATAACGTTATATACTATTACGTACTAACGTATAACGTTATATACCAGTACGTAATGACGTATAACGTTATATACTAATACGTAACAACGTATAACGTTATATACATATACGTAATAAAGTATATCGTTATACACTATAACGTACTAACGTGTAACGTTATATAGTATTACCTGATGTCGTATAACGTTATATATTATTACGTAATAACGTATAACGCTATATACTATTACGTACTAACGTATAACGTCATATACTAGTACGTAATGACGTATACCGTTATATACAAATACGTAAAAACGTATAACGTTATATACTATTACGTACTAACGTATAACGTTATATCCTATTACGTACTAACGTATAACGTTATATAATAATACGTAATATCGTATAACGTTATATACTAATACGTAATATCGTATAACGTTATATACTATTACGTTCTAACGTATAACGTTATACAGTATTACGCAAGGCGTATAACGTTATATACTATTATGTAATGACGTATAACGTTATATACTATTACGTGCTAACGTATACCGTTATATCCTATTACGTAATAACGTATAACGTTATATACCAGTACGTAATGACGTATAACGTTATATACTAATACGCAATAACGTATAACGTTATATACTATTACGTACTAACGTGTAACGTTATATAGTATTACCTGATGCCGTATAACGATATATACTATTACGTGCTAACGTGTAACGTTATATACTATTACGTAATAACGTGTAACGTTATATACTAATACGTAATATCGTATAACGTTATATACTAATACGTAATATCGTATAACGTTATATTCTATTACGTACTAACGTGTAACGTTATATTCTATTACGTACTGACGTGTAACGTTATATACTAATACGTAATATCGTATAACGTTATATGCTAATACGTAATAACGTATAACGTTATATACTATTACGTACTAACGTGTAACGTTATATAGTATTACGTATAGACGTATAACGTCATATCCTATTACGTACTAACGTGTAACGCTATAAACTAATACGTAATGACGTATAACGTTATATACTAATACGTAATAACGTATAACGTTATATACTATTACGTAATAACGTGTAACGTTATATGTATACTAATACGTAATAACGTATAACGTTATATACTATTACGTAAAAACGCATAACGTTATATACTATTACGTAATGATGTATAACATTATACTATTATGTAATGACGTATAACGTTATTGAGTATTACCTTATAACGTATAACGTTATATCTATTACGTACTAACGTATAACGTTATATTCTATTACGTACTAACGTGTAACGTTATATAGTATTACCTGATGACGTATAACGTTATATACTATTACGAACTAACGTATAACGTTATATACTATTACGTGCTAACGTATAACGTTATAAACTAATACGTACTAACCTATAACGTTATATACTATTACGTACTAACGTATAACGTTATATACTAGTACGTAATATCGTATAACGTTATATACTATTATGTGCTAACGTATAACGTTATATCCTATTACGTAATAACGTATAACGTTATATACCAGTACGTAATGACGTATAACGTTATATACTAATACGCAATAACGTATAACGTTATATACTATTACGTACTAACGTGTAACGTTATATAGTATTACCTGATGCCGTATAACGATATATACTATTACGTGCTAACGTGTAACGTTATATACTATTACGTAATAACGTGTAACGTTATATACTAATACGTAATATCGTATAACGTTATATACTAATACGTAATATCGTATAACGTTATATTCTATTACGTACTAACGTGTAACGTTATATTCTATTATGTACTGACGTGTAACGTTATATACTAATACGTAATATCGTATAACGTTATATGCTAATACGTAATAACGTATAACGTTATATACTATTACGTACTAACGTGTAACGTTATATAGTATTACGTATAGACGTATAACGTCATATCCTATTACGTACTAACGTGTAACGCTATAAACTAATACGTAATGACGTATAACGTTATATACTAATACGTAATAACGTATAACGTTATATACTATTACGTAATAACGTGTAACGTTATATACTAATACGTAATAATGTATAACGTTATATACTATTACGTAAAAACGCATAACGTTATATACTATTACGTAATGATGTATAACATTATACTATTATGTAATGACGTATAACGTTATTGAGTATTACCTTATAGCGTATAACGTTATATCTATTACGTACTAACGTATAACGTTATATTCTATTACGTACTAACGTGTAACGTTATATAGTATTACCTGATGACGTATAACGTTATATACTATTACGAACTAACGTATAACGTTATATACTATTACGTACTAACGTATAACGTTATATACCAGTACGTAATGACGTATAACGTTATATACTAATACGTAACAACGTATAACGTTATATACAAATACGTAATAACGTATATCGTTATACACTATTACGTACTAACGTGTAACGTTATATAGTATTACCTGATGTCGTATAACGTTATATATTATTACGTAATAACGTATAACGCTATATACTATTACGTACTAACGTATAACGTTATATACCAGTACGTAATGACGTATAACGTTATATACTATTACGTACTACCGTATAACGTTATATACTATTACGTACTATCGTATAACGTTATATACTATTACGTACTATCGTATAACGTTATATACTGTTACGTACTAACGTTTAACGTTATATACTATTACGTAATGACGTATAACGTTATATACTATTATGTAATGACGTATAACGTTATTGAGTATTACCTTATAACGTATAACGTTATATTCTATTACGTACTGACGTGTAACGTTATATAGTATTACCTGATGACGTATAACGTTATATACTATTACGTACTAACGTATAACGTTATATACCAGTACGTAATGTCGTATAACGTTATATACTAATACGTAACAACGTATAACGTTATATACAAATACGTAATAAAGTATATCGTTATACACTATTACGTACTAACGTGTAACGTTATATAGTATTACCTGATGTCGTATAACGTTATATATTATTACGTAATAACGTATAACGCTATATACTATTACGTACTAACGTATAACGTTATATACTAGTACGTAATGACGTATACCGTTATATACTAATACGTAACAACGTATAACGTTATATACTATTACGTACTAACGTATAATGTTATATCCTATTACGTACTAACGTATAACGTTATATACTAATACGTAATATCGTATAACGTTATATACTAATACGTAATATCGTATAACGTTATATACTATTACGTACTTACGTATAACGTTATACACTATTACGCAAAGGCGTATAACGTTATATACTATTATGTAATGACGTATAACGTTATATACTATTACGTACTAACGTGTAACGTTATATAGTATTACCTGATGACGTATAACGTTATACTATTATGTAATGACGTATAACGTTATTGAGTATTACCTTATAACGTATAACGTTATATCCTATTACGTACTAACGTATAACGTTATATCCTATTACGTACTAACGTGTAACGTTATATAGTATTACCTGATGACGTATAACGTTATATACTATTACGTACTAACGTATAACGTTATATCCTATTACGTAATAACGTATAACGCTATATACTATTACGTACTAACGTATAAAGTTATATACTAGTACGTAATGACGTGTAACGTTATATACTAATACGTAACAACGTATAACGTTATATACTATTACGTAATAACGCATAAAGTTATATACTATTACGTAATGACGTATAACGTTATACTATTATGTAATGACGTATAACGTTATTGAGTATTACCTTATAACGTATAACGTTATATCCTATTACGTAATAACGTATATCGTTATACACTATTACGTACTAACGTGTAACGTTATATAGTATTACCTGATGTCGTATAACGTTATATATTATTACGTAATAACGTATAACGCTATATACTATTACGTACTAACGTATAACGTTATATACCAGTACGTAATGACGTATAACGTTATATACTAATACGTAATAACGTATAACGTTATATACTATTACGTACTAACGTCTAACGTTATATAGTATTACCTGATGACGTATAACGTTATATACTATTACGTAATAACGTGTAACGTTATATAGTATTACTTAATGACGTATAACGTTATATACTATTACGTACAAACGTATAACGTTATATACCAGTACGTAATGACGTATAACGTTATATACTAATACGTAATAACGTATAACGTTATGTACTATTACGTACTAACGTGTAACGTTATATAGTATTACCTGGTTGACGTATAACGTTATATACTATTACGTAATAACGTGTAACGTAATATAGTATTGCCTGATATCGTATAACGTTATATACTATTACGTACTGACGTATAACGTTATAAACTAATACGTATTAACGTATAACGTTATATGCTATTACATAATAACGTGTAACGTAATATAGTATTACCTGATGACGTATAACGTTATATACTATTATGTACTAACGTATAACGTTATAAACTAATACGTACTAACGTATAACGTTATATACTATTACGTGCTAACGTATAACGTTATAAACTAATACGTACTAACGTATAACGTTATATACTATTACGTACTAACGTATAACGTTATATACTAGTACGTAATATCGTATAACGTTATATACTATTACGTACTAACGTATAACGTTATATCCTATTACGTAATAACGTATAACGTTATATACCAGTACGTAATGACGTATAACGTTATATACTAATACGCAATAACGTATAACGTTATATACTATTACGTACTAACGTGTAACGTTATATAGTATTACCTGATGCCGTATAACGATATATACTATTACGTGCTAACGTGTAACGTTATATACTATTACGTACTAACGTGTAACGTTATATAGTATTACCTGATGACGTATAACGTTATATACTATTACGTAATAACGTGTAACGTTATATAGTATTACCTAATGACGTATAACGTTATATACTATTACGTACATACGTATAACGTTATATACCAGTACGTAATGACGTATAACGTTATATACTAATACGTAATAACGTATAACGTTATATACTATTACGTATTAACGTGTAACGTTATATAGTATTACGTAATGACGTATAACGTCATATCCTATTACGTACTAACGTGTAACGCTATAAACTAATACGTAATGACGTATAATGTTATATACTAATACGTAATAACGTATAACGTTATATACTATTACGTAATAACGTGTAACGTTATATACTAATACGTAATAACGTATAACGTTATATACTATTACGTAAAAACGCATAATTTTATATACTATTACGTAATGATGTATAACATTATACTATTATGTAATGACGTATAACGTTATTGAGTATTACCTTATAACGTATAACGTTATATCTATTACGTACTAACGTATAACGTTATATTCTATTACGTACTAACGTGTAACGTTATATAGTATTACCTGATGACGTATAACGTTATATACTATTACGAACTAACGTATAACGTTATATACTATTACGTACTAACGTATAACGTTATATACCAGTACGTAATGACGTATAACGTTATATACTAATACGTAACAACGTATAACGTTATATACAAATACGCAATAACGTATAACGTTATATACTATTACGTACTAACGTCTAACGTTATATAGTATTACCTGATGACGTATAACGTTATATACTATTACGTAATAACGTGTAACGTTATATAGTATTACCTAATGACGTATTACGTTATATACTATTACGCACAAACGTATAACGTTATATACCAGTACGTAATGACGTATAACGTTATATACTAATACGTAATAACGTATAACGTTATGTACTGTTACGTACTAACGTGTAACGTTATATAGTATTACCTGGTTGACGTATAACGTTATATACTATTACGTAATAACGTGTAACGTAATATAGTATTACCTGATGACGTATAACGTTATATACTATTACGTACTGACGTATAACGTTATAAACTAATACGTATTAACGTATAACGTTATATACTATTACGTAATAACGTGTAACGTAATATAGTATTACTTGATGACGTATAACGTTATATACTATTACGTACTAACGTATAACGTTATAAACTAATACGTACTAACGTATAACGTTATATACTATTACGTGCTAACGTATGACGTTATAAACTAATACGTACTAACGTATAACGTTATATACTATTACGTACTAACGTATAACGTTATATACTAGTACGTAATATCGTATAACGTTATATACTATTACGTGCTAACGTATAACGTTATATCCTATTACGTAATAACGTATAACGTTATATACCAGTACGTAATGACGTATAACGTTATATACTAATACGCAATAACGTATAACGTTATATACTATTACGTACTAACGTGTAACGTTATATAGTATTACCTGATGCCGTATAACGATATATACTATTACGTGCTAACGTGTAACGTTATATACTATTACGTAATAACGTGTAACGTTATATACTAATACGTAATATCGTATAACGTTATATACTAATACGTAATATCGTATAACGTTATATTCTATTACGTACTAACGTGTAACGTTATATTCTATTACGTACTAACGTGTAACGATATATACTAATACGTAATAACGTATAACGCTATATACTATTACGTACTAACGTGTAACGTTATATAGTATTACGTAATGACGTATAACGTCATATCCTATTACGTACTAACGTGTAACGCTATAAACTAATACGTAATGACGTATAACGTTATATACTAATACGTAATAACGTATAACGTTATATACTATTACGTAATAACGTGTAACGTTATATACTAATACGTAATAACGTATAACGTTATATACTATTACGTAAAAACGCATAACGTTATATACTATTACGTAATGATGTATAACATTATACTATTATGTAATGACGTGTAACGTTATTGAGTATTACCTTATAACGTATAACGTTATATCTATTACGTACTAACGTATAACGTTATATTCTATTACGTACTAACGTGTAACGTTATATAGTATTGCCTGATGACGTATAACGTTATATACTATTTCGTACTAACGTATAACGTTATATCCTATTACGTAATAACGTATAACGTTATATACTATTACGTACTAACGAATAACGTTATATACTATTACGTACTAACGTATAACGTTATATACTATTACGTAATGACGTATAACGTTATATACTATTATGTAATGACGTATAACGTTATTGTGTATTACCTTATAACGTATAACGTTATATCCTGTTACGTACTAACGTATAACGTTATATTCTATTACGTACTAACGTGTAACGTTATATAGTATTACCTGATGACGTATAACGTTATATACTATTACGTACTAACGTATAACGTTATATCCTATTACGTAATAACGTATAACGTAATATACTATTACGTACTAACGTATAACGTTATATACTATTACCTACTGACGTAAAACGTTATATACCAGTACGTACTAACGTGTAACGTTATATAGTATTACCTGATACCGTATTACGATATATCCTATTACGTGCTAACGTGTAACGTTATATACTATTACGTAATGACGTATAACGCTATATACTATTACGTACTAACGTGTAACGTTATATAGTATTACCTGATGCCGTATAACGATATATACTATTAGGTAATGACGTATAACGTTATATACTATTATGTAATGACGTATAACGTTATTGAGTATTACCTTATAACGTATAACGTTATATCCTATTACGTACTAACGTATAACGTTATATAGTATTACCTGATGCCGTATAACGTTACATACTATTACGTGCTAACGTGTAACGTTATATACTATTACGTAATGACGTATAACGCTATATACTATTACGTACTAACGTGTAACGTTATATAGTATTACGTAATGACGTATAACGTCATAACCTATTACGTAATGACGTATAACGTTATACTATTACGTAATGACGTATAACGTTATACTATTATGTAATGACGTATAACGTTATTGAGTATTACCTTATAACGTATAACGTTATATCCTATTACGTAATAACGTATAACGTTATATGCTATCACGTAATGACGTATAACGTTATATACTATTACGTAATAACGTGTAACGTTATATAGTATTACATGATGCCGTATAACGTTATACACTATTACGTAAAAACGCATAACGTTATATACTATTACGTAATGATGTATAACGTTATACTATTATGTAATGACGTATAACGTTATTGAGTATTACCGTATAACGTATAACGTTATATCTATTACGTACTAACGTATAACGTTATATTCTATTACGTACTAACGTGTAACGTTATATAGTATTGCCTGATGACGTATAACGTTATATACTATTACGTACTAACGTATAACGTTATATCCTGTTACGTAATAACGTATAACGTTATATACTATTACGTACTAACGTATAACGTTATATACTATTACGTACTAACGTATAACGTTATATATAATTACGTACTAACGTATAACGTTATATACTAGTACGTAATGACGTATAACGTTATATACTAATACGTAACAGCGTATAACGTTATATACAAATACGTAATAACGAATATCGTTATACACTATTACGTACTAACGCGTAACGTTATATAGTATTACCTGATGTCGTATTACGATATATCCTATTACGTGCTAACGTGTAACGTTATATTCTATTACGTACTAACGTGTAACGTTATATAGTATTACCTGATGACCTATAACGTTTTATACTATTACGTACTAACGTATAACGTTATATCCTATTACGTAATAACGTATAACGTTATATACTATTACGTACTAACGTATAACGTTATATACTATTACCTACTGACGTATAACGTTATATACCAGTACGTACTAACGTGTAACGTTATATAGTATTACCTGATGCCGTATTACGATATATCCTATTACGTGCTAACGTGTAACGTTATATACTATTACGTAATGACGTATAACGCTATATACTATTACGTACTAACGTGTAACGTTATATAGTATTACGTAATGACGTATAACGTCATATCCTATTACGTACTAACGTATAACGTTATATACTATTACGTACTAACGTGTAACGTTATAAACTATTACGTACTAACGTATAACGTTATATATAATTACGTACAAACGTATAACGTTATATATAATTACGTACAAACGTATAACGTTATATACCAGTACGTAATGACGTATAACGCTATATACTAATACGTAATAACGTATAACGTTATATACTATTACGTACTTACGTGTAACGTTATATAGTATTACCTGATGCCGTATTACGATATATCCTATTACGTGCTAACGTGTAACGTTATATACTATTACGTAATGACGTATAACGCTATATACTATTACGTACTAACGTGTAACGTTATATAGTATTACCTGATGCCGTATAACGTTATATACTATTAGGTAATGACGTATAACGTTATATACTATTATGTAATGACGTATAACGTTATTGAGTATTACCTTATAACGTATAACGTTATATCCTATTACGTACTAACGTATAACGTTATATACTATTACCTGATGCCGTATAACGTTATATACTATTACGTGCTAACGTGTAACGTTATATACTAATACGTAATAACGTACAACGTTATATACTATTACGTACTAACGTGTAACGTTATATAGTATTACGTAATGACGTATAACGTCATATCCTATTACGTACTAACGTGTAACGCTATAAACTAATACGTAATGACGTATAACGTTATATACTAATACGTAATAACGTATAACGTTATATACTATTACGTAATAACGTGTAACGTTATATACTAATACGTAATAACGTATAACGTTATATACTATTACGTAAAAACGCATAACGTTATATACTATTACGTAATGATGTATAACATTATACTATTATGTAATGACGTATATCGTTATTGAGTATTACCTTATAACGTATAACGTTATATCTATTACGTACTAACGTATAACGTTATATTCTATTACGTACTAACGTGTAACGTTATATAGTATTGCCTGATGACGTATAACGTTATGTACTATTTCGTACTAACGTATAACGTTATATCCTATTACGTAATAACGTATAACGTTATATACTATTACGTACTAACGGATAACGTTATATACTATTACGTACTAACGTATAACGTTATATACTATTACGTAATGACGTATAACGTTATATACTATTATGTAATGACGTATAACGTTATTGTGTATTACCTTATAACGTATAACGTTATATCCTATTACGTACTAACGTATAACGTTATATTCTATTACGTACTAACGTGTAACGTTATATCCTATTACGTAATAACGTATAACGTTATATACTATTACGTACTAACGTATAACGTTATATACTATTACCTACTGACGTATAACGTTATATACCAGTACGTACTAACGTGTAACGTTATATAGTATTACCTGATGCCGTATAACGATATATCCTATTACGTGCTAACGTGTAACGTTATATACTATTACGTAATGACGTATAACGCTATATACTATTACGTACTAACGTGTAACGTTATATAGTATTACCTGATGCCGTATAACGTTATATACTATTAGGTAATGACGTATAACGTTATATACTATTATGTAATGACGTATAACGTTATTGAGTATTACCTTATAACGTATAACGTTATATCCTATTACGTACTAACGTATAACGTTATATAGTATTACCTGATGCCGTATAACGTTATATACTATTACGTGCTAACGTGTAACGTTATATACTATTACGTAATGACGTATAACGCTATATACTATTACGTACTAACGTGTAACGTTATATAGTATTACGTAATGACGTATAACGTCATATCCTATTACGTACTAACGTATAACGTTATATATTATTACGTACTAACGTGTAACATTATAAACTAATACGTAATGACGTATAACGTTATATACTATTACGTAAAACCGTGCAACGTTATATACTAATACGTAATAACGTATAACGTTATATACTATTACGTAATGACGTATAACGTTATACTATTACGTAATGACGTATAACGTTATACTATTATGTAATGACGTATAACGTTATTGAGTATTACCTTATAACGTATAACGTTATATCCTATTACGTAATAACGTATAACCTTATATACTATCACGTAATGACGTATAACGTTATATACTATTACGTAAAAACGAATAACGTTATATACTATTACGTAATGATGTATAACGTTATACTATTATGTAATGACGTATAACGTTATTGAGTATTACCTTATAACGTATAACGTTATATCTATTATGTACTAACGTATAACGTTATATTCTATTACGTACTAACGTGTAACGTTATATAGTATTGCCTGATGACGTATAACGTTATATACTATTACGTACTAACGTATAACGTTATATCCTGTTACGTAATAACGTATAACGTTATATACTATTACGTACTAACGTATAACGTTATATACTATTACGTACTAACGTATAACGTTATATACTATTACGTAACGACGTATAACGTTATACTATTATGTAATGACGTATAACGTTATTGAGTATTACCTTATAACGTATAACGTTATATCCTATTACGCACTAACGTATAACGTTATATACTAGTACGTAATGACGTATAACGTTATATACTAATACGTAACAGCGTATAACGTTATATACAAATACTTAATAACGAATATCGTTATACACTATTACGTACTAACGCGTAACGTTATATAGTATTACCTGATGTCGTATAACGTTATATATTATTACGTACAAACGTATAACGTTATATACCAGTACGTAATGACGTATAACGCTATATACTAATACGTAATAACGTATAACGTTATATACTATTACGTACTTACGTGTAACGTTATATAGTATTACCTTATAACGTATAACGTTATATCCTATTACGTACTAACGTATAACGTTATATTCTATTACGTACTAACGTGTAACGTTATATAGTATTACCTGATGACCTATAACGTTTTATACTATTACGTACTAACGTGTAACGTTATAAACTAATACGTAATGACGTATAACGTTATATACTATTACGTAATAACGTGTAACGTTATATAGTATTACCTGATGCCGTATAACGTTATATACTATTACGTAAAAACGCATAACGTTATATACTATTACGTAATGATGTATAACGTTATACTATTATGTAATGACGTATAACGTTATTGAGTATTACCTTATAACGTATAACGTTATATCTATTACGTACTAACGTATAACGTTATATTCTATTACGTACTAACGTGTAACGTTATATAGTATTGCCTGATGACGTATAACGTTATATACTATTTCGTACTAACGTATAACGTTATATCCTATTACGTAATAACGTATAACGTTATATACTATTACGTACTAACGTATAACGTTATATACTATTACGTAATGACGTATAACGTTATATACTATTATGTAATGACGTATAACGTTATTGTGTATTACCTTATAACGTATAACGTTATATCCTATTACGTACTAACGTATAACGTTATATTCTATTACGTACTAACGTGTAACGTTATATACTATTACCTACTGACGTATAACGTTATATACCAGTACGTGCTAACGTGTAACGTTATATAGTATTACCTGATGCCGTATAACGATATATCCTATTACGTGCTAACGTGTAACGTTATATACTATTACGTAATGACGTATAACGCTATATACTATTACGTACTAACGTGTAACGTTATATAGTATTACCTGATGCCGTATAACGTTATATACTGTTAGGTAATGACGTATAACGTTATATACTATTATGTAATGACGTATAACGTTATTGAGTATTACCTTATAACGTATAACGCTATATCCTATTACGTGCTAACGTGTAACGTTATATAGTATTACCTGATGCCGTATAACGATATATCCCATTACGTGCTAACGTGTAACGTTATATACTATTACGTAATGACGTATAACGCTATATACTATTACGTACTAACGTGTAACGTTATATAGTATTACCTGATGCCGTAGAACGTTATATACTATTAGGTAATAACGTATAACGTTATATACTATTACGTAATGACGTATAACGCTATATACTATTACGTACTAACGTGTAACGTTATATAGTATTACGTAATGACGTATAACGTCATATCCTATTACGTACTAACGTATAACGTTATATACTAATACGTAATAACGTATAACGTTATATACTATTACGTAATGACGTATAACGTTATACTATTACGTAATGACGTATAACGTTATACTATTATGTAATGACGTATAACGTTATTGAGTATTACCTTATAACGTATAACGTTATATCCTATTACGTAATAACGTATAACGTTATATACTATCACGTAATGACGTATAACGTTATATACTATTACGTAATAACGTGTAACGTTATATAGTATTACATGATGCCGTATAACGTTATATACTATTACGTAAAAACGAATAACGTTATATATTATTACGTAATGATGTATAACGTTATACTATTATGTAATGACGTATAACGTTATTGAGTATTACCTTATAACGTATAACGTTATATCTATTACGTACTAACGTATAACGTTATATTCTATTACGTACTAACGTGTAACGTTATATAGTATTGCCTGATGACGTATAACGTTATATACTATTACGTACTAACGTATAACGTTATATCCTGTTACGTAATAACGTATAACGTTATATATTATTACGTACTAACGTATAACGTTATATACTATTACGTACTAACGTATAACGTTATATATAATTACGTACTAACGTATAACGTTATATACTAGTACGTAATGACGTATAACGTTATATACTAATACGTAATAACGTGTAACGTTATATACTATTACGTACTAACGTATAACGTTATATAGTATTACGTACTAACGTGTAACGTTATATAGTATTACCTTATAACGTATAACGTTATATCCTATTACGTACTAACGTATAACGTTATATTCTATTACGTACTAACGTGTAACGTTATATAGTATTACCTGATGACCTATAACGTTTTATACTATTACGTACTAACGTGTAACGTTATAAACTAATACGTAATGACGTATAACGTTATATACTATTACGTAATAACGTGTAACGTTATATACTATTACGTACTAACGTATAACGTTATATACTATTACGTACTAACGTATAACGTTATAAACTATTACGTAATGACGTATAACGTTATATACTATTATGTAATGACGTATAACGTTATTGTGTATTACCTTATAACGTATAACGTTATATCCTATTACGTACTAACGTATAACGTTATGTACTATTACGTAATGACGTATAACGTTATACTATTATGTAATGACGTATAACGTTATATAGTATTACCTGATGCCGTATAACGTTATATACTATTAAGTAATGACGTATAACGTTATATACTACTATGTAATGACGTATAACGTTATTGAGTATTACCTTATAACGTATAACGTTATATCCTATTACGTACTAACGTATAACGTTATATTCTATTACGTACTAACGTGTAACGTTATATAGTATTACCTGATGACGTATAGCGTTATATACTATTACGTACTAACGTATAACGTTATATCCTATTACGTAATAACGTATAACGTTATATAATATTACGTACTAACGTATAACGTTATATACTATTGCCTACTAACGTATAACGTTATATACCAGTACGTACTAACGTGTAACGTTATAGAGTATTACCTGATGCCGTATAACGTTATATACTATTACGTGCTAACGTGTAACGTTATATACTATTACGTAATGACGTATAACGCTATAGACTATTACGTACTAACGTGTAACGTTATATAGTATTACCTGATGCCGTATAACGTTATATACTATTACGTGCTAACGTGTAACGTTATATACTATTACGTAATGACGTATAACGCTATATACTATTACGTACTAACGTGTAACGTTATATACTATTACGTGCTAACGTGTAACGTTATATACTATTACGTAATGACGTATAACGCTATATACTATTACGTACTAACGTGTAACGTTATATAGTATTACCTGATGTCGTATAACGTTACATACTATTACGTGCTAACGTGTAACGTTATATACTATTACGTAATGACGTATAACGCTATATACTATTACGTACTAACGTGTAACGTTATATAGTATTACGTAATGACGTATAACGTTATATACCATTACGTACAAACGTATAACGTTATATACCAGTACGTAATGACGTATAACGTTTTATACTAATACGTAATAACGTATAACGTTATATACTATTACGTACTAACGTGTAACGTTATATAGTATTACCTTATAACGTATAACGTTATATCTATTACGTACTAACGTATAACGTTATATTCTATTACGTACTAACGTGTAACGTTATATAGTATTACCTGATGCTGTATAACGTTATATACTATTAGGTAATGACGTATAACGTTATATACTATTATGTAATGACGTATAACGTTATTGAGTATTACCTTATAACGTATAACGTTATATCCTATTACGTGCTAACGTGTAACGTTATATAGTATTACCTGATGCCGTATAACGATATATCCTATTACGTGCTAACGTGTAACGTTATATACTATTACGTAATGACGTATAACGCTATATACTATTACGTACTAACGTGTAACGTTATATAGTATTACCTGATGCCGTATAACGTTATATACTATTCGGTAATGACGTATAACGTTATATCCTATTACGTAATGACGTATAACGCTATATACTATTACGTACTAACGTGTAACGTTATATAGTATTACGTAATGACGTATAACGTCATATCCTATTACGTACTAACGTATAACGTTATATACTACTACGTACTAACGTGTAACGTTATAAACTAATACGTAATGACGTATAACGTTATATACTATTACGTAAAACCTTGCAACGTTATATACTAATACGTAATAACGTATAACGTTATATACTATTACGTAATGACGTATAACGTTATACTATTACGTACTAACGTGTAACGTTATATAGTATTACCTTATAACGTATAACGTTATATCCTATTACGTACTAACGTATAACGTTATATTCTATTACGTACTAACGTGTAACGTTATATAGTATTACCTGATGACCTATAACGTTTTATACTATTACGTACTAACGTGTAACGTTATAAACTAATACGTAATGACGTATAACGTTATATACTATTACGTAATAACGTGTAACGTTATATACTATTACGTACTAACGTATAACGTTATATACTATTACGTACTAACGTATAACGTTATATACTATTACGTAATGACGTATAACGTTATATACTATTATGTAATGACGTATAACGTTATTGTGTATTACCTTATAACGTATAACGTTATATCCTATTACGTACTAACGTATAACGTTATGTACTATTACGTAATGACGTATAACGTTATACTATTATGTAATGACGTATAACGTTATATAGTATTACCTGATGCCGTATAACGTTATATACTATTACGTAATGACGTATAACGTTATATACTACTATGTAATGACGTATAACGTTATTGAGTATTACCTTATAACGTATAACGTTATATCCTATTACGTACTAACGTATAACGTTATATTCTATTACGTACTAACGTGTAACGCTATATAGTATTACCTGATGACGTATAGCGTTATATACTATTACGTACTAACGTATAACATTATATCCTATTACGTAATAACGTATAACGTTATATACTATTACGTACTAACGTATAACGTTATATACTATTACCTACTAACGTATAACGTTATATACCAGTACGTACTAACGTGTAACGTTATAGAGTATTACCTGATGCCGTATAACGTTATATACTATTACGTGCTAACGTGTAACGTTATATACTATTACGTAATGACGTATAACGCTATATACTATTACGTACTAACGTGTAACGTTATATAGTATTACCTGATGCCGTATAATGTTACATACTATTACGTGCTAACGTGTAACGTTATATACTATTACGTAATGACGTGTAACGCTATATACTATTACGTACTAACGTATAACGTTATATAGTATTACGTAATGACGTATAACGTTATATACCATTACGTACAAACGTATAACGTTATATACCAGTACGTAATGACGTATAACGTTTTATACTAATACGTAATAACGTATAACGTTATATACTATTACGTACTAACGTGTAACGTTATATAGTATTACCTGATGACGTATAACGTTATATACTATTACGTACTAACGTATAACGTTATATAGTATTACGTACTAACGTGTAACGTTATATACTAGTACGTAATGACGTATAACGTTATATACTAATACGTAACAACGTATAACGTTATATAGTATTACCTGATGTCGTATAACGTTATATACTATTACGTACTAACGTATAACGTTATGTACTATTACGTAATGACGTATAACGTTATACTACTATGTAATGACGTATAACGTTATATAGTATTACCTGATGCCGTATAACGTTATATACTATTACGTAATGACGTATAACGTTTTATACTAATACGTAATAACGTATAACGTTATATACTATTACGTACTAACGTGTAACGTTATATAGTATTACCTGATGACGTATAACGTTATATAGTATTACGTACTAACGTGTAACGTTATAAACTAATACGTAATGACGTATAACGTTATATACTATTACGTAATAACGTGTAACGTTATATACTAATACGTACTAACGTATAACGTTATATAGTATTACGTACTAACGTGTAACGTTATATAGTATTACCTGATGACGTATAACGTTATATACCATTACGTACAAACGTATAACGTTATATACCAGTACGTAATGACGTATAACGATTTATACTAATACGTAATAACGTATAACGTTATATACTATTACGTACTAACGTGTAACGTTATATAGTATTACCTGATGACGTATAACGTTATATACTATTACGTACTAACGTATAACGTTATATACTATTACGTACTAACGTATAACGTTATATACTAGTACGTAATGACGTATAACGTTATATACTAATACGTAACAACGTATAACGTTATATAGTATTACCTGATGTCGTATAACGTTATATACTATTACGTACTAACGTATAACGTTATGTACTATTACGTAATGACGTATAACGTTATACTATTATGTAATGACGTATAACGATATTGAGTATTACCTTATAACGTATAACGTTATATCCTATTACGTACTAACGTATAACGTTATATTCTATTACGTACTAACGTATAACGTTATATAGTATTATCTGATGACGTATAACGTAATATACTATTACGTACAAACTTATAACGTTATATACCAGTACGTAATGACGTACAACGTTATATACAAATACGTAATAACGTATATCGTTATACACTATTACGTACTAATGTGTAACGTTATATAGTATTACCTGATGTCGTATAACGTTATATATTATTACGTAATAACGTATAACGCTATATACTATTACGTACTAGCGTACAACGTTATAAACTAATACGTAATGACGTATAACGATATATACTATTACGTAATAACGTGTAACGTTATATACTAATACGTAATATCGTATAACGTTATATACTAATACGTAATATCGTATAACGTTATATACTATTACGTACTAACGTATAACGTTATACACTATTACGTAAAGATGTATAACGTTATGTACTATTACGTAATGACGTATAACGTTATACTATTATGTAATGACGTATAACGTTATATAGTATTACCTGATGCCGTATAACGTTATGTACTATTACGTAATGACGTATAACGTTATACTATTATGTAATGACGTATAACGATATTGAGTATTACCTTATAACGTATAACGTTATATCCTATTACGTACTAACGTATAACGTTATATTCTATTACGTACTAACGTATAACGTTATATAGTATTATCTGATGACGTATAACGTAATATACTATTACGTACAAACTTATAACGTTATATACCAGTACGTAATGACGTACAACGTTATATACAAATACGTAATAACGTATATCGTTATACACTATTACGTACTAATGTGTAACGTTATATAGTATTACCTGATGTCGTATAACGTTATATATTATTACGTAATAACGTATAACGCTATATACTATTACGTACTAGCGTACAACGTTATAAACTAATACGTAATGACGTATAACGATATATACTATTACGTAATAACGTGTAACGTTATATACTAATACGTAATATCGTATAACGTTATATACTAATATGTAATATCGTATAACGTTATATACTATTACGTACTAACGTATAACGTTATACACTATTACGTAAAGATGTATAACGTTATATACTAATACGTAATAACGTATAACGTTATATACTATTACGTACTAACGTGTAACGTTATAAACTAATACGTAATGACGTATAACGTTATATTCTAATACGTAATAACGTATAACGTTATATACTATTACGTACTAACGTATAACGTTATATACTATTACGTAATGACGTATAACGTTATATACTATTATGTAATGACGTATAACGTTATTGTGTATTACCTTATAACGTATAACGTTATATCCTATTACGTACTAACGTATAACGTTATGTACTATTACGTAATGACGTATAACGTTATACTATTATGTAATGACGTATAACGTTATATAGTATTACCTGATGCCGTATAACGTTATATACTATTACGTAATGACGTATAACGTTATATACTACTATGTAATGACGTATAACGTTATTGAGTATTACCTTATAACGTATAACGTTATATCCTATTACGTACTAACGTATAACGTTATATTCTATTACGTACTAACGTGTAACGCTATATAGTATTACCTGATGACGTATAGCGTTATATACTATTACGTACTAACGTATAACATTATATCCTATTACGTAATAACGTATAACGTTATATACTATTACGTACTAACGTATAACGTTATATATTATTACCTACTAACGTATAACGTTATATACCAGTACGTACTAACGTGTAACGTTATAGAGTATTACCTGATGCCGTATAACGTTATATACTATTACGTGCTAACGTGTAACGTTATATACTATTACGTAATGACGTATAACGCTATATACTATTACGTACTAACGTGTAACGTTATATAGTATTACCTGATGCCGTATAATGTTACATACTATTACGTGCTAACGTGTAACGTTATATACTATTACGTAATGACGTGTAACGCTATATACTATTACGTACTAACGTATAACGTTATATAGTATTACGTAATGACGTATAACGTTATATACCATTACGTACAAACGTATAACGTTATATACCAGTACGTAATGACGTATAACGTTTTATACTAATACGTAATAACGTATAACGTTATATACTATTACGTACTAACGTGTAACGTTATATAGTATTACCTGATGACGTATAACGTTATATACTATTACGTACTAACGTATAACGTTATATAGTATTACGTACTAACGTGTAACGTTATATACTAGTACGTAATGACGTATAACGTTATATACTAATACGTAACAACGTATAACGTTATATAGTATTACCTGATGTCGTATAACGTTATATACTATTACGTACTAACGTATAACGTTATGTACTATTACGTAATGACGTATAACGTTATACTACTATGTAATGACGTATAACGTTATATAGTATTACCTGATGCCGTATAACGTTATATACTATTACGTAATGACGTATAACGTTTTATACTAATACGTAATAACGTATAACGTTATATACTATTACGTACTAACGTGTAACGTTATATAGTATTACCTGATGACGTATAACGTTATATAGTATTACGTACTAACGTGTAACGTTATAAACTAATACGTAATGACGTATAACGTTATATACTATTACGTAATAACGTGTAACGTTATATACTAATACGTACTAACGTATAACGTTATATAGTATTACGTACTAACGTGTAACGTTATATAGTATTACCTGATGACGTATAACGTTATATACCATTACGTACAAACGTATAACGTTATATACCAGTACGTAATGACGTATAACGATTTATACTAATACGTAATAACGTATAACGTTATATACTATTACGTACTAACGTGTAACGTTATATAGTATTACCTGATGACGTATAACGTTATATACTATTACGTACTAACGTATAACGTTATATACTATTACGTACTAACGTATAACGTTATATACTAGTACGTAATGACGTATAACGTTATATACTAATACGTAACAACGTATAACGTTATATAGTATTACCTGATGTCGTATAACGTTATATACTATTACGTACTAACGTATAACGTTATGTACTATTACGTAATGACATACAACGTTATATACTATTATGTAATGACGTATAACGATATTGAGTATTACCTTATAACGTATAACGTTATATCCTATTACGTACTAACGTATAACGTTATATTCTATTACGTACTAACGTATAACGTTATATAGTATTATCTGATGACGTATAACGTAATATACTATTACGTACAAACTTATAACGTTATATACCAGTACGTAATGACGTACAACGTTATATACAAATACGTAATAACGTATATCGTTATACACTATTACGTACTAATGTGTAACGTTATATAGTATTACCTGATGTCGTATAACGTTATATATTATTACGTAATAACGTATAACGCTATATACTATTACGTACTAGCGTACAACGTTATAAACTAATACGTAATGACGTATAACGATATATACTATTACGTAATAACGTGTAACGTTATATACTAATACGTAATATCGTATAACGTTATATACTAATACGTAATATCGTATAACGTTATATACTATTACGTACTAACGTGTAACGTTATAAACTAATACGTAATGACGTATAACGTTATATTCTAATACGTAATAACGTATATCGTTATATACTATTACGTAAAAACGCATAACGTTATATACTATTACGTAATGATGTATAACGTTATACTATTATGTAATGACGTATAACGTTATTGAGTATTACCTTATAACGTATAACGTTATATCCTATTACGTACTAACGTATAACGTTATATTCTATTACGTACTAACGTGTAACGTTATATAGTATTACCTGATGACGTATAACGTTATATACTATTACGTACTAACGTATAACGTTATATCCTATTACGTAATAGCGTATAACGTTATATACTATTACGTACTAACGTATAACGTTATATACTATTACCTACTATCGTATAACGTTATATACCAGTACGTACTAACGTGTAACGTTATATAGTATTACCTGATGCCGTATAACGTTATATACTATTACGTGCTAACGTGTAACGTTATGTACTATTACGTAATGACGTATAACGCTATATACTATTACGTACTAACGTGTAACGTTATATAGTCTTACCTGATGCCGTATAACGTTATATACTATTACATAATGACGTATAACGTTATATACTATTATGTAATGACGTATAACGTTATATACTATTATGTAATGACGTATAACGTTATTGAGTATTACCTTATAACGTATAACGTTATATCCTATTACGTACTAACGTATAACGTTATATTCTATTACGTACTAACGTGTAACGTTATATAGTATTACCTGATGACGTATAACGTTATATACTATTACGTACTAACGTATAACGTTATATCCTATTACGTAGTAACGTATAACGTTATATACTATTACGTACTAACGTATAACGTTATATACTATTACCTACTAACGCATAACGTTATATACCAGTACGTACTAACGTGTAACGTTATATAGTATTACCTGATGCCGTATAACGTTATATACTATTACGTGCTAACGTGAAACGTTATATACTAGTACGTAATGACGTATAACGCTATATACTAATACGTACTAACGTGTAACGTTATATAGTCTTACCTGATGCCGTATAACGTTATATACTATTACGTGCTAACGTGTAACGTTATATACTATTACGTAATGACGTATAACGCTATATACTATTACGTACTAACGTGTAACGTTATATAGTATTACGTAATGACTATAACGTCATATCCTATTACGTACTAACGTATAACGTTATATACTATTACGTACTAACGTGTAACGTTATAAACTAATACGTAATGACGTATAACGTTATATACAAATACGTAATAACGTATATCGTTATACACTATTACGTACTAATGTGTAACGTTATATAGTATTACCTGATGTCGTATAACGTTATATATTATTACGTAATAACGTATAACGCTATATACTATTACGTACTAGCGTACAACGTTATAAACTAATACGTAATGACGTATAACGATATATACTATTACGTAATAACGTGTAACGTTATATACTAATATGTAATATCGTATAACGTTATATACTAATACGTAATATCGTATAACGTTATATACTATTACGTACTAACGTATAACGTTATACACTATTACGTAAAGACGTATAACGTTATATACTAATACGTAATAACGTACAACGTTGTATACTATTACGTACTAACGTGTAACGTTATAAACTAATACGTAATGACGTATAACGTTATATTCTAATACGTAATAACGTATATCGTTATATACTATTACGTAAAAACGCATAACGTTATATACTATTACGTAATGACGTATAACGTTATACTATTATGTAATGACGTATAACGTTATTGAGTATTACCTTATAACGTATAACGTTATATCCTATTACGTACTAACGTATAACGTTATATTCTATTACGTACTAACGTATAACGTTATATAGTATTACCTGATGACGTATAACGTTATATACTATTACGTACTAACGTGTAACGTTATAAACTAATACGTAATGACGTATAACGTTATATACTATTACGTACTAACGTGTAACGTTATAAACTAATACGTAATGACGTATAACGTTATATACTATTACGTAATAACGTGTAACGTTATATACTATTACGTACTAAAGTATAACGTTATATAGTAATACGTACTAACGTGTAACGTTATATAGTATTACCTGATGACGTATAACGTTGTATACTATTACGTACAAACGTATAACGTTATATACCAGTACGTAATGACGTATAACGTTATATACTAATACGTAATAACGTATAACGTTATATACTATTACGTACTAACGTGTAACGTTATATAGTATTACCTGATGACGTATAACGTTATATACTATTACGTAATAACGTATAACGTTATATACTATTACGTACTAACGTGTAACGTTATAAATTAATACGTAATGACGTATAACGTTACATACTATTACGTAATAACGTGTAACGTTATATACTAATACGTAATAACGTATAACGTTATATACTATTATGTAATGACGTATAATGTTATTGAGTATTACCTTATAACGTATAACGTTACATCCTATTACGTACTAACGTATAACGTTATATTCTATTACGTACTAACGTGTAACGTTATATAGTATTACCTGATGCCGTATAACGTTATATACTATTACGTACTAATGTATAACGTTATATCCTATTACGTAATAACGTATAACGTTATATACTATCACGTAACAACGTATAACGTTATATACAAATACGTAATAACGTATATCGTTATACACTATGACGTACTAACGTGTAACGTTATATAGTATTATCTGATGTCGTATAACGTTATATATTATTACGTAATAACGTATAACGCTATATACTATTACGTACTAACGTATAACGTTATAAACTAATACGTAATGACGTATAACGTTATATACTATTACGTAATAACGTATAACGTTATATAATATTACGTACTATTGTATAACGTTATATACTATTACGTACTACCGTATAACTATATATACTATTACGTACTAACGTATAACGTTATATACTATTACGTAATGACGTATAACGTTATACTATTATGTAATGACGTATAACGTTATTGAGTATTATCTTATAACGTATAACGTTATATCCTATTACGTACTAACGTATAACGTTATATTCTATTACGTACTAACGTATAACGTTATATAGTATTACCTGATGACGTATAACGTTATATACTATTACGTACTAACGTGTAACGTTATAAACTAATACGTAATGACGTATAACGTTATATACTATTACGTACTAACGTGTATCGTTATAAACTAATACGTAATGACGTATAACGTTATATACTATTACGTAATAACGTGTAACGTTATATACTATTACGTACTAAAGTATAACGTTATATAGTAATACGTACTAACGTGTAACGTTATATAGTATTACCTGATGACGTATAACGTTGTATACTATTACGTACAAACGTATAACGTTATATACCAGTACGTAATGACGTATAACGTTATATACTAATACGTAATAACGTATAACGTTATATACTATTACGTACTAACGTGTAACGTTATATAGTATTACCTGATGACGTATAACGTTATATACTATTACGTAATAACGTATAACGTTATATACTATTACGTACTAACGTGTAACGTTATAAATTAATACGTAATGACGTATAACGTTATATACTATTACGTAATAACGTGTAACGTTATATACTAATACGTAATAACGTATAACGTTATATACTATTACGTAATAACGCATAACGTTATATACTATTACGTAATGACGTATAACCTTATACTATTATGTAATGACGTATAACGTTATTGAGTATTACCTTATAACGTATAAGGTTATATCCTATTACGTACTAACGTATAACGTTATATACTATTACGTACTAACGTGTAACGTTATATAGTATTACCTGATGACGTATAACGTTATATACTATTACGTACTAACGTATAACGATATATACTATTACGTACTACCGTATAACGTTATATACTATTACGTACTATCGTATAACGTTATATACTATTACGTACTACCGTATAACGTTATATACTATTACGTACTAACGTATAACGTTATATACTATTACGTAATGACGTATAACGTTATATACTATTATGTAATGACGTATAATGTTATTGAGTATTACCTTATAACGTATAACGTTACATCCTATTACGTACAAACGTATAACGTTATATTCTATTACGTACTAACGTGTAACGTTATATAGTATTACCTGATGACGTATAACGTTATATACTATTACGTACTAATGTATAACGTTATATCCTATTACGTAATAACGTATAACGTTATATACTATCACGTAACAACGTATAACGTTATATACAAATACGTAATAACGTATATCGTTATACACTATTACTATACTAACGTGTAACGTTATATAGTATTATCTGATGTCGTATAACGTTATATATTATTACGTAATAACGTATAACGCTATATACTATTACGTACTAACGTATAACGTTATAAACTAATACGTAATGACGTATAACGTAATATACTATTACGTACAAACGTATAACGTTATATCCTATTACGTAAAAACGTATAACGTTATATGCTATTACGTACTAACGTATAACGTTATATACTGTTACGTACTAACGTATAACGTTATATACTATTACGTACTAACGTATAACGTTATATACTAGTACGTAATGACGTTAACGTTATATACTAATACGTAACAACGTATAACGTTATATAGAAATACGTAATGACGTATAACGTTATATACTATTACGTAATAACGTGTAACGTTATATACTAATACGTAATAACGTAAAACGTTATATACTACTACGTAATAACGTATAACGTTATATACTATTACGTAATGACGTATAACGTTATATACTAATACGTAATAACGTAAAACGTTATATACTACTACGTAATAACGTATAACGTTATATACTATTACGTAATGACGTATAACGTTATATACTAATACGTAATAACGTAAAACGTTATATACTACTACGTAATAACGTATAACGTTATATATTATTACGTAATAACGTATAACGCTATATACTATTACGTACTAACGTAGAAAGTTATAAACTAATACGTAATGACTTATAACGATATATACTATTACGTAATAATGTGTAACGTTATATACTAATACGTAATAACGTATAACGTTATATACTATTACGTACTAACGTGTAACGTTATATACTAATACGTAACAACGTATAACGTTATGTACTAATACGTAATAACGTATATCGTTATACACTATTACGTACTAACGTGTAACGTTATATAGTATTATCTGATGTCGTATAACGTTATATATTATTACGTAATAACGTATAACGCTATATACTATTACGTACTAACGTATAACGTTATAAACTAATACGTAATGACGTATAACGTTATACTATTACGTAATGACGTATAACGTTATACTATTATGTAATGACGTATAACGTTATTGAGTATTACCTTATAACGTATAACGTTATATCCTATTACGTAATAACGTATAACGTTATATACTATCACGTAATGACGTATAACGTTATATACTATTACGTAATAACGTGTAACGTTATATAGTATTACATGATGCCGTATAACGTTATATACTATTACGTAAAAACGAATAACGTTATATACTATTACGTAATGATGTATAACGTTATACTATTATGTAATGACGTATAACGTTATTGAGTATTACCTTATAACGTATAACGTTATATCTATTACGTACTAACGTATAACGTTATATTCTATTACGTACTAACGTGTAACGTTATATAGTATTGCCTGATGACGTATAACGTTATATACTATTACGTACTAACGTATAACGTTATATCCTGTTACGTAATAACGTATAACGTTATATACTATTACGTACTAACGTATAACGTTATATACTATTACGTACTAACGTATAACGTTATATATAATTACGTACTAACGTATAACGTTATATACTAGTACGTAATGACGTATAACGTTATATACTAATACGTAACAGCGTATAACGTTATATACAAATACGTAATAACGAATATCGTTATACACTATTACGTACTAACGCGTAACGTTATATAGTATTACCTGATGTCGTATAACGTTATATATTATTACGTACAAACGTATAACGTTATATACCAGTACGTAATGACGTATAACGCTATATACTAATACGTAATAACGTATAACGTTATATACTATTACGTACTTACGTGTAACGTTATATAGTATTACCTTATAACGTATAACGTTATATCCTATTACGTACTAACGTATAACGTTATATTCTATTACGTACTAACGTGTAACGTTATATAGTATTACCTGATGACCTATAACGTTTTATACTATTACGTACTAACGTGTAACGTTATAAACTAATACGTAATGACGTATAACGTTATATACTATTACGTAATAACGTGTAACGTTATATAGTATTACCTGATGCCGTATAACGTTATATACTATTACGTAAAAACGCATAACGTTATATACTATTACGTAATGACGTATAACGCTATATACTATTACGTACTAACGTGTAACGTTATATAGTATTACGTAATGACTATAACGTCATATCCTATTACGTACTAACGTATAACGTTATATACTATTACGTACTAACGTGTAACGTTATAAACTAATACGTAATGACGTATAACGTTATATACAAATACGTAATAACGTATATCGTTATACACTATTACGTACTAATGTGTAACGTTATATAGTATTACCTGATGTCGTATAACGTTATATATTATTACGTAATAACGTATAACGCTATATACTATTACGTACTAGCGTACAACGTTATAAACTAATACGTAATGACGTATAACGATATATACTATTACGTAATAACGTGTAACGTTATATACTAATACGTAATATCGTATAACGTTATATACTAATACGTAATATCGTATAACGTTATATACTATTACGTACTAACGTATAACGTTATACACTATTACGTAAAGACGTATAACGTTATATACTAATACGTAATAACGTACAACGTTGTATACTATTACGTACTAACGTGTAACGTTATAAACTAATACGTAATGACGTATAACGTTATATTCTAATACGTAATAACGTATATCGTTATATACTATTACGTAAAAACGCATAACGTTATATACTATTACGTAATGACGTATAACGTTATACTATTATGTAATGACGTATAACGTTATTGAGTATTACCTTATAACGTATAACGTTATATCCTATTACGTACTAACGTATAACGTTATATTCTATTACGTACTAACGTATAACGTTATATAGTATTACCTGATGACGTATAACGTTATATACTATTACGTACTAACGTGTAACGTTATAAACTAATACGTAATGACGTATAACGTTATATACTATTACGTACTAACGTGTAACGTTATAAACTAATACGTAATGACGTATAACGTTATATACTATTACGTAATAACGTGTAACGTTATATACTATTACGTACTAAAGTATAACGTTATATAGTAATACGTACTAACGTGTAACGTTATATAGTATTACCTGATGACGTATAACGTTGTATACTATTACGTACAAACGTATAACGTTATATACCAGTACGTAATGACGTATAACGTTATATACTAATACGTAATAACGTATAACGTTATATACTATTACGTACTAACGTGTAACGTTATATAGTATTACCTGATGACGTATAACGTTATATACTATTACGTAATAACGTATAACGTTATATACTATTACGTACTAACGTGTAACGTTATAAATTAATACGTAATGACGTATAACGTTACATACTATTACGTAATAACGTGTAACGTTATATACTAAAACGTAATAACGTATAACGTTATATACTATTATGTAATGACGTATAATGTTATTGAGTATTACCTTATAACGTATAACGTTACATCCTATTACGTACTAACGTATAACGTTATATTCTATTACGTACTAACGTGTAACGTTATATAGTATTACCTGATGCCGTATAACGTTATATACTATTACGTACTAATGTATAACGTTATATCCTATTACGTAATAACGTATAACGTTATATACTATCACGTAACAACGTATAACGTTATATACAAATACGTAATAACGTATATCGTTATACACTATGACGTACTAACGTGTAACGTTATATAGTATTATCTGATGTCGTATAACGTTATATATTATTACGTAATAACGTATAACGCTATATACTATTACGTACTAACGTATAACGTTATAAACTAATACGTAATGACGTATAACGTTATATACTATTACGTAATAACGTATAACGTTATATAATATTACGTACTATTGTATAACGTTATATACTATTACGTACTACCGTATAACTATATATACTATTACGTACTAACGTATAACGTTATATACTATTACGTAATGACGTATAACGTTATACTATTATGTAATGACGTATAACGTTATTGAGTATTATCTTATAACGTATAACGTTATATCCTATTACGTACTAACGTATAACGTTATATTCTATTACGTACTAACGTATAACGTTATATAGTATTACCTGATGACGTATAACGTTATATACTATTACGTACTAACGTGTAACGTTATAAACTAATACGTAATGACGTATAACGTTATATACTATTACGTACTAACGTGTAACGTTATAAACTAATACGTAATGACGTATAACGTTATATACTATTACGTAATAACGTGTAACGTTATATACTATTACGTACTAAAGTATAACGTTATATAGTAATACGTACTAACGTGTAACGTTATATAGTATTACCTGATGACGTATAACGTTGTATACTATTACGTACAAACGTATAACGTTATATACCAGTACGTAATGACGTATAACGTTATATACTAATACGTAATAACGTATAACGTTATATACTATTACGTACTAACGTGTAACGTTATATAGTATTACCTGATGACGTATAACGTTATATACTATTACGTAATAACGTATAACGTTATATACTATTACGTACTAACGTGTAACGTTATAAATTAATACGTAATGACGTATAACGTTATATACTATTACGTAATAACGTGTAACGTTATATACTAATACGTAATAACGTATAACGTTATATACTATTACGTAATAACGCATAACGTTATATACTATTACGTAATGACGTTTAACCTTATACTATTATGTAATGACGTATAACGTTATTGAGTATTACCTTATAACGTATAAGGTTATATCCTATTACGTACTAACGTATAACGTTATATACTATTACGTACTAACGTGTAACGTTATATAGTATTACCTGATGACGTATAACGTTATATACTATTACGTACTAACGTATAACGATATATACTATTACGTACTACCGTATAACGTTATATACTATTACGTACTATCGTATAACGTTATATACTATTACGTACTACCGTATAACGTTATATACTATTACGTACTAACGTATAACGTTATATACTATTACGTAATGACGTATAACGTTATATACTATTATGTAATGACGTATAATGTTATTGAGTATTACCTTATAACGTATAACGTTACATCCTATTACGTACAAACGTATAACGTTATATTCTATTACGTACTAACGTGTAACGTTATATAGTATTACCTGATGACGTATAACGTTATATACTATTACGTACTAATGTATAACGTTATATCCTATTACGTAATAACGTATAACGTTATATACTATCACGTAACAACGTATAACGTTATATACAAATACGTAATAACGTATATCGTTATACACTATTACTATACTAACGTGTAACGTTATATAGTATTATCTGATGTCGTATAACGTTATATATTATTACGTAATAACGTATAACGCTATATACTATTACGTACTAACGTATAACGTTATAAACTAATACGTAATGACGTATAACGTTATATACTATTACGTACAAACGTATAACGTTATATCCTATTACGTAAAAACGTATAACGTTATATGCTATTACGTACTAACGTATAACGTTATATACTGTTACGTACTAACGTATAACGTTATATACTATTACGTACTAACGTATAACGTTATATACTAGTACGTAATGACGTTAACGTTATATACTAATACGTAACAACGTATAACGTTATATAGAAATACGTAATGACGTATAACGTTATATACTATTACGTAATAACGTGTAACGTTATATACTAATACGTAATAACGTAAAACGTTATATACTACTACGTAATAACGTATAACGTTATATACTATTACGTAATGACGTATAACGTTATATACTAATACGTAATAACGTAAAACGTTATATACTACTACGTAATAACGTATAACGTTATATAATATTACGTAATGACGTATAACGTTATATACTAATACGTAATAACGTAAAACGTTATATACTACTACGTAATAACGTATAACGTTATATATTATTACGTAATAACGTATAACGCTATATACTATTACGTACTAACGTAGAAAGTTATAAACTAATACGTAATGACTTATAACGATATATACTATTACGTAATAACGTGTAACGTTATATACTAATACGTAATAACGTATAACGTTATATACTATTACGTACTAACGTGTAACGTTATATACTAATACGTAACAACGTATAACGTTATGTACTAATACGTAATAACGTATATCGTTATACACTATTACGTACTAACGTGTAACGTTATATAGTATTATCTGATGTCGTATAACGTTATATATTATTACGTAATAACGTATAACGCTATATATTATTACGTACTAACGTATAACGTTATAAACTAATACGTAATGACGTATAACGTTATACTATTACGTAATGACGTATAACGTTATACTATTATGTAATGACGTATAACGTTATTGAGTATTACCTTATAACGTATAACGTTATATCCTATTACGTAATAACGTATAACGTTATATACTATCACGTAATGACGTATAACGTTATATACTATTACGTAATAACGTGTAACGTTATATAGTATTACATGATGCCGTATAACGTTATATACTATTACGTAAAAACGAATAACGTTATATACTATTACGTAATGATGTATAACGTTATACTATTATGTAATGACGTATAACGTTATTGAGTATTACCTTATAACGTATAACGTTATATCTATTACGTACTAACGTATAACGTTATATTCTATTACGTACTAACGTGTAACGTTATATAGTATTGCCTGATGACGTATAACGTTATATACTATTACGTACTAACGTATAACGTTATATCCTGTTACGTAATAACGTATAACGTTATATACTATTACGTACTAACGTATAACGTTATATACTATTACGTACTAACGTATAACGTTATATATAATTACGTACTAACGTATAACGTTATATACTAGTACGTAATGACGTATAACGTTATATACTAATACGTAACAGCGTATAACGTTATATACAAATACGTAATAACGAATATCGTTATACACTATTACGTACTAACGCGTAACGTTATATAGTATTACCTGATGTCGTATAACGTTATATATTATTACGTACAAACGTATAACGTTATATACCAGTACGTAATGACGTATAACGCTATATACTAATACGTAATAACGTATAACGTTATATACTATTACGTACTTACGTGTAACGTTATATAGTATTACCTTATAACGTATAACGTTATATCCTATTACGTACTAACGTATAACGTTATATTCTATTACGTACTAACGTGTAACGTTATATAGTATTACCTGATGACCTATAACGTTTTATACTATTACGTACTAACGTGTAACGTTATAAACTAATACGTAATGACGTATAACGTTATATACTATTACGTAATAACGTGTAACGTTATATAGTATTACCTGATGCCGTATAACGTTATATACTATTACGTAAAAACGCATAACGTTATATACTATTACGTAATGATGTATAACGTTATACTATTATGTAATGACGTATAACGTTATTGAGTATTACCTTATAACGTATAACGTTATATCTATTACGTACTAACGTATAACGTTATATTCTATTACGTACTAACGTGTAACGTTATATAGTATTGCCTGATGACGTATAACGTTATATACTATTTCGTACTAACGTATAACGTTATATCCTATTACGTAATAACGTATAACGTTATATACTATTACGTACTAACGGATAACGTTATATACTATTACGTACTAACGTATAACGTTATATACTATTACGTAATGACGTATAACGTTATATACTATTATGTAATGACGTATAACGTTATTGTGTATTACCTTATAACGTATAACGTTATATCCTATTACGTACTAACGTATAACGTTATATTCTATTACGTACTAACGTGTAACGTTATATACTATTACCTACTGACGTATAACGTTATATACCAGTACGTGCTAACGTGTAACGTTATATAGTATTACCTGATGCCGTATAACGATATATCCTATTACGTGCTAACGTGTCACGTTATATACTATTACGTAATGACGTATAACGCTATATACTATTACGTACTAACGTGTAACGTTATATAGTATTACCTGATGCCGTATAACGTTATATACTGTTACGTAATGACGTATAACGTTATATACTATTATGTAATGACGTATAACGTTATTGAGTATTACCTTATAAGTATAACGTTATATCCTATTACGTGCTAACGTGTAACGTTATATAGTATTACCTGATGCCGTATAACGATATATCCTATTACGTGCTAACGTGTAACGTTATATACTGTTACGTAATGACATATAACGCTATATACTATTACGTACTAACGTGTAACGTTATATAGTATTATCTGATGTCGTATAACGCTATATATTATTACGTAATAACGTATAACGCTATATACAATTACGTACTAACGTATAACATTATAAACTAATACGTAATGACGTATAACGTTATATACTATTACGTAATAACGTGTAACGTTATATACTATTACGTACTAACGTATAACGTTATGTAGTATAACGTACTAACGTGTAACGTTATATAGTATTACCTGATGACGTATAACGTTACATACTACTACGTACAAACGTATAACGTTATATACCAGTACGTAATGACGTATAACGTTATATACTAATACGTAATAACGTATAACGTTATATACTATTACGTACTAACGTGTAACGTTATATAGTATTACCTGATGACGTATAACGTTATATACTATTACGTAATAACGTATAACGTTATATACCATTACGTACTAACGTGTAACGTTATAAACTAATACGTAATGACGTATAACGTTATATACTATTACGTAATAACGTGTAACGTTATATACTATTACGTAATAACGTATAACGTTATATAGTATTACGTAATAACGCATAACGTTATATACTATTACGTAATGACGTATAACGTTATACTATTATGTAATGACGTATAACGTTATTGAGTATTACCTTATAACGTATAACGTTATATCCTATCACGTAATAACGTATAACGTTATATGCTATTACGTACTAACGTATAACGTTATATACTGTTACGTACTAACGTATAACGTTATATACTATTACGTACTAACGTATAACGTTATATAATAGTACGTAATGACGTATGACGTTATATACTAATACGTAACAACGTATCACGTTATATACCAGTACGTAATGACGTATAACGTTATATACTAATACGTAATAACGTATAACGTTATATACTATTACGTACTAACGTGTAACGTTATATAGTATTACCTGATGACGTATAACGTTATATACTATTACGTAATAACGTATAACGTTATATACCATTACGTACTAACGTGTAACGTTATAAACTAATACGTAATGACGTATAACGTTATATACTATTACGTAATAACGTGTAACGTTATATACTATTACGTAATAACGTATAACGTTATATAGTATTACGTAATAACGCATAACGTTATATACTATTACGTAATGACGTATAACGTTATTGAGTATTACCTTATAACGTATAACGTTATATCCTATCACGTACTAACGTGTAACGTTATATACTAATACGTAATAACGTATAACGTTATATACTATTACGTACTAACGTGTAACGTTATATAGTATTACCTGATGACATATAACGTTATATACTATTACGTAATAACGTATAACGTTATATACCATTACGTACTAACGTGTAACGTTATAAACTAATACGTAATAACGTATAACGTTATATACTATTACGTAATAACGTGTAACGTTATATACTATTACGTACTAACGTATAACGTTATGTAGTATAACGTACTAACGTGTAACGTTATATAGTATTACCTGATGACGTATAACGTTACATACTATTACGTACAAACGTATAACGTTATATACCAGTACGTAATGACGTATAACGTTATATACTAATACGTAATAACGTATAACGTTATATACTATTACGTACTAACGTGTAACGATATATAGTATTACCTGATGACGTATAACGTTACATACTATTACGTACAAACGTATAACGTTATATACCAGTACGTAATGACGTATAACGATATATGCTATTACGTACTAACGTATAACGTTATATACTGTTACGTACTAACGTATAACGTTATATACTATTACGTACTAACGTATAACGTTATATACTATTACGTACTAACGTATAACGTTATATACTATTACGTACTCACGTATAACGTTATATACTAGTACGTAATGACGTATAACGTTATATACTAATACGTAACAACGTATAACGTTATATACAAATACGTAATAACGTATATCGTTATACACTATTACGTACTAACGTGTGACGTTATATAGTATTACCCGATGACGTATAACGTTATATATTATTACGTAATAACTTATAACGCTATATACTATTACGTACTAACGTATAACGTTAAAAACTAATACGTACTAACGTATAACGTTATATACTATTACGTAATAACATATAACGTTATATACTATTACGTACTAACGTGTGACGTTATATAGTATTACATGATGACGTATAACGTTATATACTATTACGTAATAACGTGTAACGTAATATAGTATTACCTGATGACGTATAACGTTATATACTATTACGTAATAACGTGTAACGTAATATAGTATTACCTGATGACGTATAACGTTATATACTATTAAGTACTAACGTATAACGTTAAAAACTAATACGTACTAACGTATAACGTTTTATACTATTACGTAATAACGTATGACGGTATATACTAATACGTAATATCGTATAACGTTATATACCAATACGTAATGACGTATAACGTTATATACTATTACGTACTAACGTGTAACGTAATATAGTATTACCTGATGACGTATAACGTTATATACTATTACGTACTAACGTATAACGTTAAAAACTAATACGTACTAACGTATAACGTTATATACTATTACGTAATAACGTGTGACGGTATATACTAATACGTAATATCGTATAACGTTATATACTAATACGTAATATCGTATAATGTTATATACTATTACGTACTAACGTATAACGTTATATACTATTACGTACTAACGTGTAACGTTATAAAGTATTACCTGATGCCGTATAACGTTATACACTAATAGGTGCTAACGTGTAACGTTATATAATAATACGTAATAACGTATAACGTTATATCCTATCACGTACTAACGTGTAACGTTATATACTAATACGTAATAACGTATAACGTTATATACTATTACGTACTAACGTGTAACGTTATATAGTATTACCTGATGACATATAACGTTATATACTATTACGTAATAACGTATAACGTTATATACCATTACGTACTAACGTGTAACGTTATAAACTAATACGTAATAACGTATAACGTTATATACTATTACGTAATAACGTGTAACGTTATATACTATTACGTAATAACGTGTAACGTAATATAGTATTACCTGATGACGTATAACGTTATATACTATTACGTAATAACGTGTAACGTAATATAGTATTACCTGATGACGTATAACGTTATATACTATTAAGTACTAACGTATAACGTAATATAGTATTACCTGATGACGTATAACGTTATATACTATTAAGTACTAACGTATAACGTTAAAAACTAATACGTACTAACGTATAACGTTTTATACTATTACGTAATAACGTATGACGGTATATACTAATACGTAATATCGTATAACGTTATATATGTACTAATACGTAGTATCGTGTAACGTTATATAGTATTACGTAATGACGTATGTCGTCATATCCTATTACGTACTAACGTATAACGTTATATTCTATTACGTACTAACGTGTAACGTTATATAGTATTACCTGATGACGTATAACGTTATATACTATTACGTACTAACGTATAACGTAATATAGTATTACCTGATGACGTATAACGTTATATACTATTAAGTACTAACGTATAACGTTAAAAACTAATACGTACTAACGTATAACGTTTTATACTATTACGTAATAACGTATGACGGTATATACTAATACGTAATATCGTATAACGTTATATACTAATACGTAGTATCGTGTAACGTTATATAGTATTACGCAATGACGTATGTCGTCATATCCTATTACGTACTAACGTATAACGTTATATTCTATTACGTACTAACGTGTAACGTTATATAGTATTACCTGATGACGTATAACGTTATATACTATTACGTACTAACGTATAACGTTATATACTGTTACGTACTAACGTATAACGTTATATACTATTACGTACTAACGTATAACGTTATATAATAGTACGTAATGACGTATGACGTTATATACTAATACGTAACAACGTATAACGTTATATACAAATACGTAATGACGTATAACGTTATATACTATTACGTACTAACGTATAACGTTATATACTATTACGTACTAACGTATAACGTTATATAATAGTACGTAATGACGTATGACGCTATATACTATTACGTAATGACGTATAACGTTATATGCTATTACGTAATAACGTATAACGTTATATACTATTACGTACTTACGTATAACGTTATATACAAATACGTAATGACGTATAACGTTATATACTATTACGTACTAACGTATAACGTTATAAACTAATACGTAATGACGTATAACGTTATATACTATTACGTAATAACGTGTAACGTTATATACTATTACGTACTAACGTGTAACGTAATATAGTATTACCTGATGACGTATAACGTTATATACTATTATGTACTAACGTATAACGTTAAAAACTAATACGTACTAACGTATAACGTTATATACTATTACGTAATAACGTATAACGTTATATACTATTACGTACAAACGTGTGACGTTATATAGTATTACCTGATGACGTATAACGTTATATACTATTACGTAATAACGTGTAACGTAATATAGTATTACCTGATGACGTATAACGTTATATACTATTAAGTACTAACGTATAACGTTAAAAACTAATACGTACTAACGTATAACGTTAAAAACTAATACGTACTAACGTATAACGTTATATACTATTACGTAATAACGTATGGCGGTATATACTAATACGTAATATCGTATAACGTTATATACTAATACGTAATATCGTATAATGTTATATACTATTACCTACTAACGTATAACGTTATATACTATTACGTACTAACGTGTAACGTTATAAAGTATTACCTGATGCCGTATAACGTTATATACTAATAGGTGCTAACGTGTAACGTTATATACTAATACGTAATAACGTATAACGTTATATACTAATACGTAACAACGTATAACGTTATATACAAATACGTAATAACGTATATCGTTATACACTATTACGTACTAACGTGTGACGTTATATAGTATTACCTGATGTCGTATAACGTTATATATTATTACGTAACAACGTATAACGCTATATACTATTACGTACTAACGTATAACGTTATAAACTAATACGTAATGACGTATAACGTTATATACTATTACGTAATAACGTGTAACGTTATATACTATTACGTACTAACGTGTAACGTAATATAGTATTACCTGATGACGTATAACGTTATATACTATTACGTACTAACGTATAACGTTATGTACTATTACGTAATAACGTATGACGGTATATACTAATACGTAATATCGTATAACGTTATATACTAATACGTAATAACGTATAACGTTATATGCTATTACGTACTAACGTATAACGTTATATACTGTTACGTACTAACGTATAACGTTATATACTATTACGTACTAACGTATAGCGTTATATACTATTACGTACTAACGTATAACGTTATATACTATTACGTACTAACGTGTAACGTTATACACTAATAGGTGCTAACGTGTAACGTTATATAATAATACGTAATAACGTATAACGTTATATCCTATCACGTACTAACGTGTAACGTTATATACTAATACGTAATAACGTATAACGTTATATACTATTACGTACTAACGTGTAACGTTATATAGTATTACCTGATGACATATAACGTTATATACTATTACGTAATAACGTATAACGTTATATACCATTACGTACTAACGTGTAACGTTATAAACTAATACGTAATAACGTATAACGTTATATACTATTACGTAATAACGTGTAACGTTATATACTATTACGTAATAACGTGTAACGTAATATAGTATTACCTGATGACGTATAACGTTATATACTATTACGTAATAACGTGTAACGTAATATAGTATTACCTGATGACGTATAACGTTATATACTATTAAGTACTAACGTATAACGTAATATAGTATTACCTGATGACGTATAACGTTATATACTATTAAGTACTAACGTATAACGTTAAAAACTAATACGTACTAACGTATAACGTTTTATACTATTACGTAATAACGTATGACGGTATATACTAATACGTAATATCGTATAACGTTATATATGTATTAATACGTAGTATCGTGTAACGTTATATAGTATTACGTAATGACGTATGTCGTCATATCCTATTACGTACTAACGTATAACGTTATATTCTATTACGTACTAACGTGTAACGTTATATAGTATTACCTGATGACGTATAACGTTATATACTATTACGTACTAACGTATAACGTAATATAGTATTACCTGATGACGTATAACGTTATATACTATTAAGTACTAACGTATAACGTTAAAAACTAATACGTACTAACGTATAACGTTTTATACTATTACGTAATAACGTATGACGGTATATACTAATACGTAATATCGTATAACGTTATATACTAATACGTAGTATCGTGTAACGTTATATAGTATTACGCAATGACGTATGTCGTCATATCCTATTACGTACTAACGTATAACGTTATATTCTATTACGTACTAACGTGTAACGTTATATAGTATTACCTGATGACGTATAACGTTATATACTATTACGTACTAACGTATAACGTTATATACTGTTACGTACTAACGTATAACGTTATATACTATTACGTACTAACGTATAACGTTATATAATAGTACGTAATGACGTATGACGTTATATACTAATACGTAACAACGTATAACGTTATATACAAATACGTAATGACGTATAACGTTATATACTATTACGTACTAACGTATAACGTTATATACTATTACGTACTAACGTATAACGTTATATAATAGTACGTAATGACGTATGACGCTATATACTATTACGTAATGACGTATAACGTTATATGCTATTACGTAATAACGTATAACGTTATATACTATTACGTACTTACGTATAACGTTATATACAAATACGTAATGACGTATAACGTTATATACTATTACGTACTAACGTATAACGTTATAAACTAATACGTAATGACGTATAACGTTATATACTATTACGTAATAACGTGTAACGTTATATACTATTACGTACTAACGTGTAACGTAATATAGTATTACCTGATGACGTATAACGTTATATACTATTATGTACTAACGTATAACGTTAAAAACTAATACGTACTAACGTATAACGTTATATACTATTACGTAATAACGTATAACGTTATATACTATTACGTACAAACGTGTGACGTTATATAGTATTACCTGATGACGTATAACGTTATATACTATTACGTAATAACGTGTAACGTAATATAGTATTACCTGATGACGTATAACGTTATATACTATTAAGTACTAACGTATAACGTTAAAAACTAATACGTACTAACGTATAACGTTAAAAACTAATACGTACTAACGTATAACGTTATATACTATTACGTAATAACGTATGGCGGTATATACTAATACGTAATATCGTATAACGTTATATACTAATACGTAATATCGTATAATGTTATATACTATTACGTACTAACGTATAACGTTATATACTATTACGTACTAACGTGTAACGTTATAAAGTATTACCTGATGCCGTATAACGTTATATACTAATAGGTGCTAACGTGTAACGTTATATACTAATACGTAATAACGTATAACGTTATATACTAATACGTAACAACGTATAACGTTATATACAAATACGTAATAACGTAAATCGTTATACACTATTACGTACTAACGTGTGACGTTATATAGTATTACCTGATGTCGTATAACGTTATATATTATTACGTAACAACGTATAACGCTATATACTATTACGTACTAACGTATAACGTTATAAACTAATACGTAATGACGTATAACGTTATATACTATTACGTAATAACGTGTAACGTTATATACTATTACGTACTAACGTGTAACGTAATATAGTATTACCTGATGACGTATAACGTTATATACTATTACGTACTAACGTATAACGTTATGTACTATTACGTAATAACGTATGACGGTATATACTAATACGTAATATCGTATAACGTTATATACTAATACGTAATAACGTATAACGTTATATGCTATTACGTACTAACGTATAACGTTATATACTGTTACGTACTAACGTATAACGTTATATACTATTACGTACTAACGTATAGCGTTATATACTATTACGTACTAACGTATAACGTTATATACTATTACGTACTAACGTATAACGTTATATACTAGTACGTAATGACGTATAACGTTATATACTAATACGTGACAACGTATAACGTTATATACAAATACGTAATAACGTATATCGTTATACACTATTACGTACTAACGTGTGACGTTATATAGTATTACCTGATGTCGTATAATGTTATATATTATTACGTAATAACTTATAACGCTATATACTATTACGTACTAACGTGTGACGTTATATAGTATTACCTGATGACGTATAACGTTATATACTATTACGTACTAACGTGTAACGTAATATAGTATTACCTGATGACGTATAACGTTATATACTATTACGTACTAACGTATAACGTTATATACTATTACGTAATAACGTATGACGGTATATACTAATACGTAATATCGTATAACGTTATATACTAATACGTAATAACGTATAACGTTATATGCTATTACGTACTAACGTATAACGTTATATACTGTTACGTACTAACGTATAACGTTATATACTATTACGTACTAACGTATAACGTTATATACTATTACGTACTAACGTATAACGTTATAGACTAATACGTACTAACGTATAGCGTTGTATACTATTTCGTACTAACGTATAATGTTATATAATATTACGTACTAAAGCATAGCGTTATATACTAATACGTAATGACGTATAACCTAATATAATATTATGTAATGACGTATAACGTTATTGAGTATTACCTTATAACGTATAACGTTATATACTATTACGTACTAACGTATAACGTTATAAACTAATACGTACTAACGTATAGCGTTATATACTATTACGTACTAACGTATAATGTTATATACTATAACGTACTAACGTATAACGTTATATACTAATACGTAATAACGTATAACGTTATATACTAATACGTAACAACGTATAACGTTATATACAAATACGTAATAACGTATATCGTTATACACTATTACGTACTAACGTGTGACGTTATATAGTATTACCTGATGTCGTATAACGTTATATATTATTACGTAACAACGTATAACGCTATATACTATTACGTACTAACGTATGACGGTATATACTAATACGTAATATCGTATAACGTTATATACTAATACGTAATAACGTATAACGTTATATGCTATTACGTACTAACGTATAACGTTATATACTGTTACGTACTAACGTATAACGTTATATACTATTACGTACTAACGTATAACGTTATATACTATTACGTACTAACGTATAACGTTATATACTATTACGTACTAACGTATAACGCTATATACTATTACGTACTAACGTATAACGTTATAAAGTAATACGTAATGACGTATAACGTTATATACTATTACGTAATAACGTGTAACGTTATATACTATTACGTACTAACGTGTAACGTAACATAGTATTACCTGATGACGTATAACGTTATATACTATTACGTACTAACGTATAACGTTAAAAACTAATACGTACTAACGTACAACGTTATATACTATTACGTAATAACGTATAACGTTATATACTATTACGTATTAACGTGTGACGTTATATAGTATTACCTGATGACGTATAACGTTATATACTATTACGTAATAACGTGTAACGTAATATAGTATTACCTGATGACGTATAACGTTTATACTATTACGTAATAACGTGTAACGTAATATAGTATTACCTGATGACGTATAACGTTATATACTATTAAGTACTAACGTATAACGTTAAAAACTAATACGTACTAACGTATAACGTTTTATACTATTACGTAATAACGTATGACGGTATATACTAATACGTAATATCGTATAACGTTATATACTAATACGTAATATCGTATAATGTTATATACTATTACGTACTAACGTATAACGTTATATACTATTACGTACTAACGTGTAACGTAATATAGTATTACCTGATGACGTATAACGTTATATACTATTACGTACTAACGTATAACGTTATATACTATTACGTAATAACGTATGACGGTATATACTAATACGTAATATCGTATAACGTTATATACTAATACGTAATAACGTATAACGTTATATGCTATTACGTACTAACGTATAACGTTATATACTGTTACGTACTAACGTATAACGTTATATACTATTACGTACTAACGTATAACGTTATAAACTAATACGTACTAACGTATAGCGTTGTATACTATTTCGTACTAACGTATAATGTTATATAATATTACGTACTAAAGTATAGCGTTATATACTAATACGTAATGACGTATAACGTAATATAAAATTATGTAATGACGTATAACGTTATTGAGTATTACCTTATAACGTATAACGTTATATACTATTACGTACTAACGTATAACGTTATAAACTAATACGTACTAACGTATAGCGTTATATACTATTACGTACTAACGTATAATGTTATATACTATAACGTACTAACGTGTAACGTTATATACTGTTACGTACTAACGTATAACGTTATATACTATTACGTACTAACGTATAACGTTACATAATAGTACGTAATGACGTATAACGTTATATACTAATACGTAACAACGTATAACGTTATATGCTATTACGTACTAACGTATAACGTTATATACTGTTACGTACTAACGTATAACGTTATATACTATTACGTACTAACGTATAACGTTACATAATAGTACGTAATGACGTATAACGTTATATACTAGTACGTAACAACGTATAACGATATATACAAATACGTAATGACGTATAACGTTATATACTATTACGTAATAACGTATAACGTTATATGCTATTACGTACTAACGTATAACGTTATATACTGTTACGTACTAACGTATAACGTTATATACTATTACGTACTAACGTATAACGTTATATACTATTACGTACTAACGTGTAACGTAATATAGTATTACCTGATGACGTATAACGTTATATACTATTACGTACTAACGTATAACGTTAAAAACTAATACCTACTAACGTATAACGTTATATACTATTACGTAATAACGTATGACGGTATATACTAATACGTAATATCGTATAACGTTATATACTAATAGGTAATATCGTATAACGTTATATACAAATACGTAATAACGTATATCGTTATACACTATTACGTACTAACGTGTGACGTTATATAGTATTACCTGATGTCGTATAACGTTATATATTATTACGTAATAACGTATAACGCTATATACTATTACGTACTAACGTATAACGTTATAAACTAATACGTAATGACGTATAACGTTATATACTATTACGTAATAACGTATGACGGTATATACTAATACGTAATATCGTATAACGTTATATACTAATACGTAATATCGTATAATGTTATATACTATTACGTACTAACGTATAACGTTATGTACTATTACGTACTAACGTGTAACGTAATATAGTATTACCTGATGACGTATAACGTTATATACTATTACGTACTAACGTATAACGTTATATACTATTACGTAATAACGTATGACGGTATATACTAATACGTAATATCGTATAACGTTATATACTAATACGTAATAACGTATAACGTTATATGCTATTACGTACTAACGTATAACGTTATATACTGTTACGTACTAACGTATAACGTTATATACTATTACGTACTAACGTATAACGTTATATACTATTACGTACTAACGTATAACGTTATAAACTAATACGTACTAACGTATAGCGTTGTATACTATTTCGTACTAACGTATAATGTTATATAATATTACGTACTAAAGTATAGCGTTATATACTAATACGTAATGACGTATAACGTAATATAATATTATGTAATGACGTATAACGTAATTGAGTATTACCTTATAACGTATAACGTTATATACTATTACGTACTAACGTATAACGTTATAAACTAATACGTACTAACGTATAGCGTTATATACTATTACGTACTAACGTATAATGTTATATACTATAACGTACTAACGTATAACGTTATAAACTAATGCGTAATGACGTATAACGTTATATGCTATTACGTAATAACGTGTAACGTTATATACTATTACGTAATGACGTATAACGCTATATACTATTACGTACTAACGTGTAACGTTATATACTATTACGAACTAACGTGTAACGTTATATAGTATTACCTGATGACGTATAACGTTATATACTATTACGTAATAACGTATAACGTCATATCCTATTACGTACTAACGTATAACGTTATATACTATTACGTACTAACGCGTAACGTTATAAACTAATACGTAATGACGTATAACGTTATATACTATTACGTAATAACGTGTAACGTTATTGAGTATAACCTTATAACGTATAACGTTATATCCTATTACGTAATAACGTATAACGTTATATGCTATTACGTACTAACGTATAACGTTATATACTGTTACGTACTAACGTATAACGTTATATACTATTACGTACTAACGTATAACGTTATATAATAGTACGTAATGACGTATAACGTTATATACTAATACGTAACAACGTATAACGATATATACAAATACGTAATGACGTATAACGTTATATACTATTACGTAATAACGTATAACGTTATATGCTATTACGTACTAACGTATAACGTTATATACTGTTACGTACTAACGTATAACGTTATATACTATTACGTACTAACTTATAACGTTATATACTATTACGTACTAACGTGTAACGTAATATAGTATTACCTGATGACGTATAACGTTATATACTATTACGTAATAACGTGTAACGTAATATAGTATTACCTGATGACGTATAACGTTATATACTATTAAGTACTAACGTATAACGTTAAAAACTAATACGTACTAACGTATAACGTTATATACTATTACGTAATAACGTATGACGGTATATACTAATACGTAATATCGTATAACGTTATATACTAATAGGTAATATCGTATAACGTTATATACAAATACGTAATAACGTATATCGTTATACACTATTACGTACTAACGTGTGACGTTATATAGTATTACCTGATGTCCCATAACGTTATATATTATTACGTAATAACGTATAACGCTATATACTATTACGTACTAACGTATAACGTTATAAACTAATACGTAATGGCGTATAACGTTATATACTATTACGTAATAACGTGTAACGTTATATACTATTACGTACTAACGTGTAACGTAATATAGTATTACCTGATGACGTATAACGTTATATACTATTACGTACTAACGTATAACGTTATATACTATTACGTAATAACGTATGACGGTATATACTAATACGTAATATCGTATAACGTTATGTACTAATACGTAATATCGTATAATGTTATATACTATTACGTACTAACGTATAACGTTATATACTATTACGTAATAACGTGTAACGTAATATAGTATTACCTGATGACGTATAACGTTATATACTATTACGTACTAACGTATAACGTTATATACTATTACGTAATAACGTATGACGGTATATACTAATACGTAATATCGTATAACGTTATATACTAATACGTAATAACGTATAACGTTATATGCTATTACGTACTAACGTATAACGTTATATACTGTTACGTACTAACGTATAACGTTATATACTATTACGTACTAACGTATAACGTTATATACTATTACGTACTAACGTATAACGTTATAAACTAATACGTACTAACGTATAGCGTTGTATACTATTTCGTACTAACGTATAATGTTATATAATATTACGTACTAAAGTATAGCGTTATATACTAATACGTAATGACGTATAACGTAATATAATATTATGTAATGACGTATAACGTTATTGCGTATTACCTTATAACGTATAACGTTATATACTATTACGTACTAACGTATAACGTTATATACTATTACGTAAAAACGTATGACGGTATATACTAATACGTAATATCGTATAACGTTATATACTAATAGGTAATATCGTATAACGTTATATACAAATACGTAATAACGTATATCGTTATACACTATTACGTACTAACGTGTGACGTTATATAGTATTACCTGATGTCCCATAACGTTATATATTATTACGTAATAACGTATAACGCTATATACGATTACGTACTAACGTATAACGTTATAAACTAATACGTAATGGCGTATAACGTTATATACTATTACGTAATAACGTGTAACGTTATATACTATTACGTACTAACGTGTAACGTAATATAGTATTACCTGATGACGTATAACGTTATATACTATTACGTACTAACGTATAACGTTATATACTATTACGTAATAACGTATGACGGTATATACTAATACGTAATATCGTATAACGTTATGTACTAATACGTAATATCGTATAATGTTATATACTATTACGTACTAACGTATAACGTTATATACTATTACGTAATAACGTGTAACGTAATATAGTATTACCTGATGACGTATAACGTTATATACTATTACGTACTAACGTATAACGTTATATACTATTACGTAATAACGTATGACGGTATATACTAATACGTAATATCGTATAACGTTATATACTAATACGTAATAACGTATAACGTTATATGCTATTACGTACTAACGTATAACGTTATATACTGTTACGTACTAACGTATAACGTTATATACTATTACGTACTAACGTATAACGTTATATACTATTACGTACTAACGTATAACGTTATAAACTAATACGTACTAACGTATAGCGTTGTATACTATTTCGTACTAACGTATAATGTTATATAATATTACGTACTAAAGTATAGCGTTATATACTAATACGTAATGACGTATAACGTAATATAATATTATGTAATGACGTATAACGTTATTGCGTATTACCTTATAACGTATAACGTTATATACTATTACGTACTAACGTATAACGTTATAAACTAATACGTACTAACGTATAGCGTTATATACTATTACGTACTAACGTATAATGTTATATACTATAACGTACTAACGTATAACGTTATAAACTAATACGTAATGACGTATAACGTTATATGCTATTACGTAATAACGTGTAACGTTATATACTATTACGTAATGACGTATAACGCTATATACTATTACGTACTAACGTGTAACGTTATATACTATTACGAACTAACGTGTAACGTTATATAGTATTACCTGATGACGTATAACGTTATATACTATTACGTAATAACGTGTAACGTTATATACTATTACGTAATGACGTATAACGCTATATACTATTACGTACTAACGTGTAACGTTATATAGTATTACGTAATGACGTATATCGTCATATCCTATTACGTACTAACGTATAACGTTATATACTATTACGAACTAACGTGTAACGTTATATAGTATTACCTGATGACGTATGACGTTCTATACTATTACGTAATAACGTGTAACGCAATATAGTATTACCTGATGACGTATAACGTTATATATTGTTACGTAATAACGTATAACGCTATATACTATTACGTACTAACGTAGAACGTTATAAACTAATACGTAATGACTTATAACGATATATACTATTACGTAATAACGTGTAACGTTATATACTAATACGTAATAACGTATAACGTTATATACTATTACGTACTAACGTATAACGTTATAAACTAATACGTACTAACGTATAGCGTTGTATACTATTTCGTACTAACGTATAATGTTATATAATATTACGTACTATAGCATAGCGTTATATACTAATACGTAATGACGTATAACCTAATATAATATTATGTAATGACGTATAACGTTATTGAGTATTACCTTATAACGTATAACGTTATATACTATTACGTACTAACGTATAACGTTATAAACTAATACGTACTAACGTATAGCGTTATATACTATTACGTACTAACGTATAATGTCATATACTATAACGTACTAACGTATAACGTTATATACTAATACGTAATAACGTATAACGTTATATACTAATACGTAACAACGTATAACGTTATATACAATACGTAATAACGTATATCGTTATACACTATTACGTACTAACGTGTGACGTTATATAGTATTACCTGATGTCGTATAACGTTATATATTATTACGTAACAACGTATAACGCTATATACTATTACGTACTAACGTATGACGGTATATACTAATACGTAATATCGTATAACGTTATATACTAATACGTAATAACGTATAACGTTATATGCTATTACGTACTAACGTATAACGTTATATACTGTTACGTACTAACGTATAACGTTATATACTATTACGTACTAACGTATAACGTTATATACTATTACGTACTAACGTATAACGTTATATACTATTACGTACTAACGTATAACGCTATATACTATTACGTACTAACGTATAACGTTATAAACTAATACGTAATGACGTATAACGTTATATACTATTACGTAATAACGTGTAACGTTATAAACTAATACGTACTAACGTGTAACGTAACATAGTATTACCTGATGACGTATAACGTTATATACTATTACGTTCTAACGTATAACGTTAAAAACTAATACGTACTAACGTACAACGTTATATACTATTACGTAATAACGTATAACGTTATATACTATTACGTACTAACGCGTGACGTTATATAGTATTACCTGATGACGTATAACGTTATATACTATTACGTAATAACGTGTAACGTAATATAGTATTACCTGATGACGTATAACGTTATATACTATTAAGTACTAACGTATAACGTTAAAAACTAATACGTACTAACGTATAACGTTATATACTATTACGTAATAACGTATGACGGTATATACTAATACGTAATATCGTATAACGTTATATACTAATAGGTAATATCGTATAACGTTATATACAAATACGTAATAACGTATATCGTTATACACTATTACGTACTAACGTGTGACGTTATATAGTATTACCTGATGTCCCATAACGTTATATATTATTACGTAATAACGTATAACGCTATATACTATTACGTACTAACGTATAACGTTATAAACTAATACGTAATGGCGTATAACGTTATATACTATTACGTAATAACGTGTAACGTTATATACTATTACGTACTAACGTGTAACGTAATATAGTATTACCTGATGACGTATAACGTTATATACTATTACGTACTAACGTATAACGTTATATACTATTACGTAATAACGTATGACGGTATATACTAATACGTAATATCGTATAACGTTATGTACTAATACGTAATATCGTATAATGTTATATACTATTACGTACTAACGTATAACGTTATATACTATTACGTAATAACGTGTAACGTAATATAGTATTACCTGATGACGTATAACGTTATATACTATTACGTACTAACGTATAACGTTATATACTATTACGTAATAACGTATGACGGTATATACTAATACGTAATATCGTATAACGTTGTATACTAATACGTAATAACGTATAACGTTATATGCTATTACGTACTAACGTATAACGTTATATACTGTTACGTACTAACGTATAACGTTATATACTATTACGTACTAACGTATAACGTTATATACTATTACGTACTAACGTATAACGTTATAAACTAATACGTACTAACGTATAGCGTTGTATACTATTTCGTACTAACGTATAATGTTATATAATATTACGTACTAAAGTATAGCGTTATATACTAATACGTAATGACGTATAACGTAATATAATATTATGTAATGACGTATAACGTTATTGCGTATTACCTTATAACGTATAACGTTATATACTATTACGTACTAACGTATAACGTTATATACTAATACGTACTAACGTATAGCGTTATATACTATTACGTACTAACGTATAACGTTATATACTATTACGTACTAACGTATAACGTTATATACTAATACGTACTAACGTATAACGTCATATACTATTACGTAATAACGTATAACGTTATATACTATTACGTACTAACGTGTGACGTTATATAGTATTACCTGATGACGTATAACGTTATATACTATTACGTAATAACGTGTAACGTAATATAGTATTACCTGATGACGTATAACGTTATATACTATTAAGTACTATCGTATAACGTTAAAAACTAATACGTACTAACGTATAACGTTATATACTATTACGTAATAACGTATGACGGTATATACTAATACGTAATACCGTATAACGTTATATACTAATAGGTAATATCGTATAACGTTATATACAAATACGTAATAACGTATATCGTTATACACTATTACGTACTAACGTGTGACGATATATAGTATTACCTGATGTCCCATAACGTTATATATTATTACGTAATAACGTATAACGCTATATACTATTACGTACTAACGTATAACGTTATAAACTAATACGTAATGGCGTATAACGTTATATACTATTACGTAATAACGTGTAACGTTATATACTATTACGTACTAACGTGTAACGTAATATAGTATTACCTGATGACGTATAACGTTATATACTATTACGTACTAACGTATAACGTTATATACTATTACGTAATAACGTATGACGGTATATACTAATACGTAATATCGTATAACGTTATGTACTAATACGTAATATCGTATAATGTTATATACTATTACGTACTAACGTATAACGTTATATACTATTACGTAATAACGTGTAACGTAATATAGTATTACCTGATGACGTATAACGTTATATACTATTACGTACTAACGTATAACGTTATATACTATTACGTAATAACGTATGACGGTATATACTAATACGTAATATCGTATAACGTTGTATACTAATACGTAATAACGTATAACGTTATATGCTATTACGTACTAACGTATAACGTTATATACTGTTACGTACTAACGTATAACGTTATATACTATTACGTACTAACGTATAACGTTATATACTATTACGTACTAACGTATAACGTTATAAACTAATACGTACTAACGTATAGCGTTGTATACTATTTCGTACTAACGTATAATGTTATATAATATTACGTACTAAAGTATAGCGTTATATACTAATACGTAATGACGTATAACGTAATATAATATTATGTAATGACGTATAACGTTATTGCGTATTACCTTATAACGTATAACGTTATATACTATTACGTACTAACGTATAACGTTATATACTAATACGTACTAACGTATAGCGTTATATACTATTACGTACTAACGTATAACGTTATATACTATTACGTACTAACGTATAACGTTATATACTAATACGTACTAACGTATAACGTCATATACTATTACGTACTAACGTATAACGTTATATACTATTACGTACTAACGTGTGACGTTATATAGTATTACCTGATGACGTATAACGTTATATACTATTACGTAATAACGTGTAACGTAATATAGTATTACCTGATGACGTATAACGTTATATACTATTAAGTACTATCGTATAACGTTAAAAACTAATACGTACTAACGTATAACGTTATATACTATTACGTAATAACGTATGACGGTATATACTAATACGTAATACCGTATAACGTTATATACTAATAGGTAATATCGTATAACGTTATATACAAATACGTAATAACGTATATCGTTATACACTATTACGTACTAACGTGTGACGATATATAGTATTACCTGATGTCCCATAACGTTATATATTATTACGTAATAACGTATAACGCTATATACTATTACGTACTAACGTATAACGTTATAAACTAATACGTAATGGCGTATAACGTTATATACTATTACGTAATAACGTGTAACGTTATATACTATTACGTACTAACGTGTAACGTAATATAGTATTACCTGATGACGTATAACGTTATATACTATTACGTACTAACGTATAACGTTATATACTATTACGTAATAACGTATGACGGTATATACTAATACGTAATATCGTATAACGTTATGTACTAATACGTAATATCGTATAATGTTATATACTATTACGTACTAACGTATAACGTTATATACTATTACGTAATAACGTGTAACGTAATATAGTATTACCTGATGACGTATAACGTTATATACTATTACGTACTAACGTATAACGTTATATACTATTACGTAATAACGTATGACGGTATATACTAATACGTAATATCGTATAACGTTATATACTAATACGTAATAACGTATAACGTTATATGCTATTACGTACTAACGTATAACGTTTTATACTGTTACGTACTAACGTATAACGTTATATACTATTACGTACTAACGTATAACGTTATATACTATTACGTACTAACGTATAACGTTATAAACTAATACGTACTAACGTATAGCGTTGTATACTATTTCGTACTAACGTATAATGTTATATAATATTACGTACTAAAGTATAGCGTTATATACTAATACGTAATGACGTATAACATAATATAATATTATGTAATGACGTATAACGTTATTGCGTATTACCTTATAACGTATAACGTTATATACTATTACGTACTAACGTATAACGTTATAAACTAATACGTACTAACGTATAGCGTTATATACTATTACGTACTAACGTATAATGTTATATACTATAACGTACTAACGTATAACGTTATAAACTAATACGTAATGACGTATAACGTTATATGCTATTACGTAATAACGTGTAACGTTATATACTATTACGTAATGACGTATAACGCTATATACTATTACGTACTAACGTGTAACGTTATATACTATTACGAACTAACGTGTAACGTTATATAGTATTACCTGATGACGTATAACGTTATATACTATTACGTAATAACGTGTAACGTTATATACTATTACGTAATGACGTATAACGCTATATACTATTACGTACTAACGTGTAACGTTATATAGTATTACGTAATGACGTATATCGTCATATCCTATTACGTACTAACGTATAACGTTATATACTATTACGAACTAACGTGTAACGTTATATAGTATTACCTGATGACGTATGACGTTATATACTATTACGTAATAACGTGTAACGCAATATAGTATTACCTGATGACGTATAACGTTATATATTGTTACGTAATAACGTATAACGCTATATACTATTACGTACTAACGTAGAACGTTATAAACTAATACGTAAAGACTTATAACGATATATACTATTACGTAATAACGTGTAACGTTATATACTAATACGTAATAACGTATAACGTTATATACTATTACGTACTAACGTATAACGTTATAAACTAATACGTACTAACGTATAGCGTTGTATACTATTTCGTACTAACGTATAATGTTATATAATATTACGTACTATAGCATAGCGTTATATACTAATACGTAATGACGTATAACCTAATATAATATTATGTAATGACGTATAACGTTATTGAGTATTACCTTATAACGTATAACGTTATATACTATTACGTACTAACGTATAACGTTATAAACTAATACGTACTAACGTATAGCGTTATATACTATTACGTACTAACGTATAATGTTATATACTATAACGTACTAACGTATAACGTTATATACTAATACGTAATAACGTATAACGTTATATACTAATACGTAACAACGTATAACGTTATATACAAATACGTAATAACGTATATCGTTATACACTATTACGTACTAACGTGTGACGTTATATAGTATTACCTGATGTCGTATAACGTTATATATTATTACGTAACAACGTATAACGCTATATACTATTACGTACTAACGTATGACGGTATATACTAATACGTAATATCGTATAACGTTATATACTAACACGTAATAACGTATAACGTTATATGCTATTACGTACTAACGTATAACGTTATATACTGTTACGTACTAACGTATAACGTTATATACTATTACGTACTAACGTATAACGTTATATACTATTACGTACTAACGTATAACGTTATATACTATTACGTACTAACGTATAACGCTATATACTATTACGTACTAACGTATAACGTTATAAACTAATACGTAATGACGTATAACGTTATATACTATTACGTAATAACGTGTAACGTTATATACTATTACGTACTAACGTGTAACGTAACATAGTATTACCTGATGACGTATAACGTTATATACTATTACGTTCTAACGTATAACGTTAAAAACTAATACGTACTAACGTACAACGTTATATACTATTACGTAATAACGTATAACGTTATATACTATTACGTACTAACGTGTGACGTTATATAGTATTACCTGATGACGTATAACGTTATATACTATTACGTAATAACGTGTAACGTAATATAGTATTACCTGATGACGTATAACGTTATATACTATTACGTAATAACGTGTAACGTAATATAGTATTACCTGATGACGTATAACGTTATATACTATTAAGTACTAACGTATAACGTTAAAAACTAATACGTACTAACGTATAACGTTTTATACTATTACGTAATAACGTATGACGGTATATACTAATACGTAATATCGTATAACGTTATATACTAATACGTAATATCGTATAATGTTATATACTATTACGTACTAACGTATAACGTTATATACTATTACGTACTAACGTGTAACGTAATATAGTATTACCTGATGACGTATAACGTTATATACTATTACGTACTAACGTATAACGTTATATACTATTACGTAATAACGTATGACGGTATATACTAATACGTAATATCGTATAACGTTATATACTAATACGTAATAACGTATAACGTTATATGCTATTACGTACTAACGTATAACGTTATATACTGTTACGTACTAACGTATAACGTTATACACTATTACGTACTAACGTATAACGTTATAAACTAATACGTACTAACGTATAGCGTTGTATACTATTTCGTACTAACGTATAATGTTATATAATATTACGTACTAAAGTATAGCGTTATATACTAATACGTAATGACGTATAACGTAATATAAAATTATGTAATGACGTATAACGTTATTGAGTATTACCTTATAACGTATAACGTTATATACTATTACGTACTAACGTATAACGTTATAAACTAATACGTAATGACGTATAACGTTATATACTATTACGTAATAACGTATGACGGTATATACTAATACGTAATATCGTATAACGTTATATACTAATACGTAATATCGTATAATGTTATATACTATTACGTACTAACGTATAACGTTATGTACTATTACGTACTAACGTGTAACGTAATATAGTATTACCTGATGACGTATAACGTTATATACTATTACGTACTAACGTATAACGTTATATACTATTACGTAATAACGTATGACGGTATATACTAATACGTAATATCGTATAACGTTATATACTAATACGTAATAACGTATAACGTTATATGCTATTACGTACTAACGTATAACGTTATATACTGTTACGTACTAACGTATAACGTTATATACTATTACGTACTAACGTATAACGTTATATACTATTACGTACTAACGTATAACGTTATAAACTAATACGTACTAACGTATAGCGTTGTATACTATTTCGTACTAACGTATAATGTTATATAATATTACGTACTAAAGTATAGCGTTATATACTAATACGTAATGACGTATAACGTAATATAATATTATGTAATGACGTATAACGTTATTGAGTATTACCTTATAACGTATAACGTTATATACTATTACGTACTAACGTATAACGTTATAAACTAATACGTACTAACGTATAGCGTTATATACTATTACGTACTAACGTATAATGTTATATACTATAACGTACTAACGTATAACGTTATAAACTAATACGTAATGACGTATAACGTTATATGCTATTACGTAATAACGTGTAACGTTATATACTATTACGTAATGACGTATAACGCTATATACTATTACGTACTAACGTGTAACGTTATATACTATTACGAACTAACGTGTAACGTTATATAGTATTACCTGATGACGTATAACGTTATATACTATTACGTAATAACGTATAACGTCATATCCTATTACGTACTAACGTATAACGTTATATACTATTACGTACTAACGCGTAACGTTATAAACTAATACGTAATGACGTATAACGTTATATACTATTACGTAATAACGTGTAACGTTATTGAGTATAACCTTATAACGTATAACGTTATATCCTATTACGTAATAACGTATAACGTTATATGCTATTACGTACTAACGTATAACGTTATATACTGTTACGTACTAACGTATAACGTTATATACTATTACGTACTAACGTATAACGTTATATACTATTACGTACTAACGTATAACGTTATATACTATTACGTACTAACGTATAACGCTATATACTATTACGTACTAACGTATAACGTTATAAACTAATACGTACTAACGTATAGCGTTATATACTATTACGTACTAACGTATAATGTTATATACTATAACGTACTAACGTATAACGTTATAAACTAATACGTAATGACGTATAACGTTATATGCTATTACGTAATAACGTGTAACGTTATATACTATTACGTAATGACGTATAACGCTATATACTATTACGTACTAACGTGTAACGTTATATACTATTACGAACTAACGTGTAACGTTATATAGTATTACCTGATGACGTATAACGTTATATACTATTACGTAATAACGTGTAACGTTATATACTATTACGTAATGACGTATAACGCTATATACTATTACGTACTAACGTGTAACGTTATATAGTATTACGTAATGACGTATATCGTCATATCCTATTACGTACTAACGTATAACGTTATATACTATTACGAACTAACGTGTAACGTTATATAGTATTACCTGATGACGTATGACGTTATATACTATTACGTAATAACGTGTAACGCAATATAGTATTACCTGATGACGTATAACGTTATATATTGTTACGTAATAACGTATAACGCTATATACTATTACGTACTAACGTAGAACGTTATAAACTAATACGTAAAGACTTATAACGATATATACTATTACGTAATAACGTGTAACGTTATATACTAATACGTAATAACGTATAACGTTATATACTATTACGTACTAACGTATAACGTTATAAACTAATACGTACTAACGTATAGCGTTGTATACTATTTCGTACTAACGTATAATGTTATATAATATTACGTACTATAGCATAGCGTTATATACTAATACGTAATGACGTATAACCTAATATAATATTATGTAATGACGTATAACGTTATTGAGTATTACCTTATAACGTATAACGTTATATACTATTACGTACTAACGTATAACGTTATAAACTAATACGTACTAACGTATAGCGTTATATACTATTACGTACTAACGTATAATGTTATATACTATAACGTACTAACGTATAACGTTATATACTAATACGTAATAACGTATAACGTTATATACTAATACGTAACAACGTATAACGTTATATACAAATACGTAATAACGTATATCGTTATACACTATTACGTACTAACGTGTGACGTTATATAGTATTACCTGATGTCGTATAACGTTATATATTATTACGTAACAACGTATAACGCTATATACTATTACGTACTAACGTATGACGGTATATACTAATACGTAATATCGTATAACGTTATATACTAACACGTAATAACGTATAACGTTATATGCTATTACGTACTAACGTATAACGTTATATACTGTTACGTACTAACGTATAACGTTATATACTATTACGTACTAACGTATAACGTTATATACTATTACGTACTAACGTATAACGTTATATACTATTACGTACTAACGTATAACGCTATATACTATTACGTACTAACGTATAACGTTATAAACTAATACGTAATGACGTATAACGTTATATACTATTACGTAATAACGTGTAACGTTATATACTATTACGTACTAACGTGTAACGTAACATAGTATTACCTGATGACGTATAACGTTATATACTATTACGTTCTAACGTATAACGTTAAAAACTAATACGTACTAACGTACAACGTTATATACTATTACGTAATAACGTATAACGTTATATACTATTACGTACTAACGTGTGACGTTATATAGTATTACCTGATGACGTATAACGTTATATACTATTACGTAATAACGTGTAACGTAATATAGTATTACCTGATGACGTATAACGTTATATACTATTACGTAATAACGTGTAACGTAATATAGTATTACCTGATGACGTATAACGTTATATACTATTAAGTACTAACGTATAACGTTAAAAACTAATACGTACTAACGTATAACGTTTTATACTATTACGTAATAACGTATGACGGTATATACTAATACGTAATATCGTATAACGTTATATACTAATACGTAATATCGTATAATGTTATATACTATTACGTACTAACGTATAACGTTATATACTATTACGTACTAACGTGTAACGTAATATAGTATTACCTGATGACGTATAACGTTATATACTATTACGTACTAACGTATAACGTTATATACTATTACGTAATAACGTATGACGGTATATACTAATACGTAATATCGTATAACGTTATATACTAATACGTAATAACGTATAACGTTATATGCTATTACGTACTAACGTATAACGTTATATACTGTTACGTACTAACGTATAACGTTATACACTATTACGTACTAACGTATAACGTTATAAACTAATACGTACTAACGTATAGCGTTATATACTATTACGTACTAACGTATAATGTTATATACTATAACGTACTAACGTATAACGTTATAAACTAATACGTAATGACGTATAACGTTATATGCTATTACGTAATAACGTGTAACGTTATATACTATTACGTAATGACGTATAACGCTATATACTATTACGTACTAACGTGTAACGTTATATACTATTACGAACTAACGTGTAACGTTATATAGTATTACCTGATGACGTATAACGTTATATACTATTACGTAATAACGTGTAACGTTATATACTATTACGTAATGACGTATAACGCTATATACTATTACGTACTAACGTGTAACGTTATATAGTATTACGTAATGACGTATATCGTCATATCCTATTACGTACTAACGTATAACGTTATATACTATTACGAACTAACGTGTAACGTTATATAGTATTACCTGATGACGTATGACGTTATATACTATTACGTAATAACGTGTAACGCAATATAGTATTACCTGATGACGTATAACGTTATATATTGTTACGTAATAACGTATAACGCTATATACTATTACGTACTAACGTAGAACGTTATAAACTAATACGTAAAGACTTATAACGATATATACTATTACGTAATAACGTGTAACGTTATATACTAATACGTAATAACGTATAACGTTATATACTATTACGTACTAACGTATAACGTTATAAACTAATACGTACTAACGTATAGCGTTGTATACTATTTCGTACTAACGTATAATGTTATATAATATTACGTACTATAGCATAGCGTTATATACTAATACGTAATGACGTATAACCTAATATAATATTATGTAATGACGTATAACGTTATTGAGTATTACCTTATAACGTATAACGTTATATACTATTACGTACTAACGTATAACGTTATAAACTAATACGTACTAACGTATAGCGTTATATACTATTACGTACTAACGTATAATGTTATATACTATAACGTACTAACGTATAACGTTATATACTAATACGTAATAACGTATAACGTTATATACTAATACGTAACAACGTATAACGTTATATACAAATACGTAATAACGTATATCGTTATACACTATTACGTACTAACGTGTGACGTTATATAGTATTACCTGATGTCGTATAACGTTATATATTATTACGTAACAACGTATAACGCTATATACTATTACGTACTAACGTATGACGGTATATACTAATACGTAATATCGTATAACGTTATATACTAACACGTAATAACGTATAACGTTATATGCTATTACGTACTAACGTATAACGTTATATACTGTTACGTACTAACGTATAACGTTATATACTATTACGTACTAACGTATAACGTTATATACTATTACGCACTAACGTATAACGTTATAAACTAATACGTACTAACGTATAACGCTATATACTATTACGTACTAACGTATAACGTTATAAACTAATACGTAATGACGTATAACGTTATATACTATTACGTAATAACGTGTAACGTTATATACTATTACGTACTAACGTGTAACGTAACATAGTATTACCTGATGACGTATAACGTTATATACTATTACGTTCTAACGTATAACGTTAAAAACTAATACGTACTAACGTACAACGTTATATACTATTACGTAATAACGTATAACGTTATATACTATTACGTACTAACGTGTGACGTTATATAGTATTACCTGATGACGTATAACGTTATATACTATTACGTAATAACGTGTAACGTAATATAGTATTACCTGATGACGTATAACGTTATATACTATTACGTAATAACGTGTAACGTAATATAGTATTACCTGATGACGTATAACGTTATATACTATTAAGTACTAACGTATAACGTTAAAAACTAATACGTACTAACGTATAACGTTTTATACTATTACGTAATAACGTATGACGGTATATACTAATACGTAATATCGTATAACGTTATATACTAATACGTAATATCGTATAATGTTATATACTATTACGTACTAACGTATAACGTTATATACTATTACGTACTAACGTGTAACGTAATATAGTATTACCTGATGACGTATAACGTTATATACTATTACGTACTAACGTATAACGTTATATACTATTACGTAATAACGTATGACGGTATATACTAATACGTAATATCGTATAACGTTATATACTAATACGTAATAACGTATAACGTTATATGCTATTACGTACTAACGTATAACGTTATATACTGTTACGTACTAACGTATAACGTTATACACTATTACGTACTAACGTATAACGTTATAAACTAATACGTACTAACGTATAGCGTTGTATACTATTTCGTACTAACGTATAATGTTATATAATATTACGTACTAAAGTATAGCGTTATATACTAATACGTAATGACGTATAACGTAATATAAAATTATGTAATGACGTATAACGTTATTGAGTATTACCTTATAACGTATAACGTTATATACTATTACGTACTAACGTATAACGTTATAAACTAATACGTAATGACGTATAACGTTATATACTATTACGTAATAACGTATGACGGTATATACTAATACGTAATATCGTATAACGTTATATACTAATACGTAATATCGTATAATGTTATATACTATTACGTACTAACGTATAACGTTATGTACTATTACGTACTAACGTGTAACGTAATATAGTATTACCTGATGACGTATAACGTTATATACTATTACGTACTAACGTATAACGTTATATACTATTACGTAATAACGTATGACGGTATATACTAATACGTAATATCGTATAACGTTATATACTAATACGTAATAACGTATAACGTTATATGCTATTACGTACTAACGTATAACGTTATATACTGTTACGTACTAACGTATAACGTTATATACTATTACGTACTAACGTATAACGTTATATACTATTACGTACTAACGTATAACGTTATAAACTAATACGTACTAACGTATAGCGTTGTATACTATTTCGTACTAACGTATAATGTTATATAATATTACGTACTAAAGTATAGCGTTATATACTAATACGTAATGACGTATAACGTAATATAATATTATGTAATGACGTATAACGTTATTGAGTATTACCTTATAACGTATAACGTTATATACTATTACGTACTAACGTATAACGTTATAAACTAATACGTACTAACGTATAGCGTTATATACTATTACGTACTAACGTATAATGTTATATACTATAACGTACTAACGTATAACGTTATAAACTAATACGTAATGACGTATAACGTTATATGCTATTACGTAATAACGTGTAACGTTATATACTATTACGTAATGACGTATAACGCTATATACTATTACGTACTAACGTGTAACGTTATATACTATTACGAACTAACGTGTAACGTTATATAGTATTACCTGATGACGTATAACGTTATATACTATTACGTAATAACGTATAACGTCATATCCTATTACGTACTAACGTATAACGTTATATACTATTACGTACTAACGCGTAACGTTATAAACTAATACGTAATGACGTATAACGTTATATACTATTACGTAATAACGTGTAACGTTATTGAGTATAACCTTATAACGTATAACGTTATATCCTATTACGTAATAACGTATAACGTTATATGCTATTACGTACTAACGTATAACGTTATATACTGTTACGTACTAACGTATAACGTTATATACTATTACGTACTAACGTATAACGTTATATAATAGTACGTAATGACGTATAACGTTATATACTAATACGTAACAACGTATAACGATATATACAAATACGTAATGACGTATAACGTTATATACTATTACGTAACAACGTATAACGTTATATGCTATTACGTACTAACGTATAACGTTATATACTGTTACGTACTAACGTATAACGTTATATACTATTACGTACTAACTTATAACGTTATATACTATTACGTACTAACGTGTAACGTAATATAGTATTACCTGATGACGTATAACGTTATATACTATTACGTACTAACGTATAACGTTAAAAACTAATACGTACTAACGTATAACGTTATATACTATTACGTAATAACGTATAACGTTATATACTATTACGTACTAACGTGTGACGTTATATAGTATTACCTGATGACGTATAACGTTATATACTATTACGTAATAACGTGTAACGTAATATAGTATTACCTGATGACGTATAACGTTATATACTATTAAGTACTAACGTATAACGTTAAAAACTAATACGTACTAACGTATAACGTTATATACTATTACGTAATAACGTATGACGGTATATACTAATACGTAATATCGTATAACGTTATATACTAATAGGTAATATCGTATAACGTTATATACAAATACGTAATAACGTATATCGTTATACACTATTACGTACTAACGTGTGACGTTATATAGTATTACCTGATGTCCCATAACGTTATATATTATTACGTAATAACGTATAACGCTATATACTATTACGTACTAACGTATAACGTTATAAACTAATACGTAATGGCGTATAACGTTATATACTATTACGTAATAACGTGTAACGTTATATACTATTACGTACTAACGTGTAACGTAATATAGTATTACCTGATGACGTATAACGTTATATACTATTACGTACTAACGTATAACGTTATATACTATTACGTAATAACGTATGACGGTATATACTAATACGTAATATCGTATAACGTTATGTACTAATACGTAATATCGTATAATGTTATATACTATTACGTACTAACGTATAACGTTATATACTATTACGTAATAACGTGTAACGTAATATAGTATTACCTGATGACGTATAACGTTATATACTATTACGTACTAACGTATAACGTTATATACTATTACGTAATAACGTATGACGGTATATACTAATACGTAATATCGTATAACGTTATATACTAATACGTAATAACGTATAACGTTATATGCTATTACGTACTAACGTATAACGTTATATACTGTTACGTACTAACGTATAACGTTATATACTATTACGTACTAACGTATAACGTTATATACTATTACGTACTAACGTATAACGTTATAAACTAATACGTACTAACGTATAGCGTTGTATACTATTTCGTACTAACGTATAATGTTATATAATATTACGTACTAAAGTATAGCGTTATATACTAATACGTAATGACGTATAACGTAATATAATATTATGTAATGACGTATAACGTTATTGCGTATTACCTTATAACGTATAACGTTATATACTATTACGTACTAACGTATAACGTTATATACTATTACGTAATAACGTATGACGGTATATACTAATACGTAATATCGTATAACGTTATATACTAATAGGTAATATCGTATAACGTTATATACAAATACGTAATAACGTATATCGTTATACACTATTACGTACTAACGTGTGACGTTATATAGTATTACCTGATGTCCCATAACGTTATATATTATTACGTAATAACGTATAACGCTATATACGATTACGTACTAACGTATAACGTTATAAACTAATACGTAATGGCGTATAACGTTATATACTATTACGTAATAACGTGTAACGTTATATACTATTACGTACTAACGTGTAACGTAATATAGTATTACCTGATGACGTATAACGTTATATACTATTACGTACTAACGTATAACGTTATATACTATTACGTAATAACGTATGACGGTATATACTAATACGTAATATCGTATAACGTTATGTACTAATACGTAATATCGTATAATGTTATATACTATTACGTACTAACGTATAACGTTATATACTATTACGTAATAACGTGTAACGTAATATAATATTACCTGATGACGTATAACGTTATATACTATTACGTACTAACGTATAACGTTATATACTATTACGTAATAACGTATGACGGTATATACTAATACGTAATATCGTATAACGTTATATACTAATACGTAATAACGTATAACGTTATATGCTATTACGTACTAACGTATAACGTTATATACTGTTACGTACTAACGTATAACGTTATATACTATTACGTACTAACGTATAACGTTATATACTATTACGTACTAACGTATAACGTTATAAACTAATACGTACTAACGTATAGCGTTGTATACTATTTCGTACTAACGTATAATGTTATATAATATTACGTACTAAAGTATAGCGTTATATACTAATACGTAATGACGTATAACGTAATATAATATTATGTAATGACGTATAACGTTATTGCGTATTACCTTATAACGTATAACGTTATATACTATTACGTACTAACGTATAACGTTATAAACTAATACGTACTAACGTATAGCGTTATATACTATTACGTACTAACGTATAATGTTATATACTATAACGTACTAACGTATAACGTTATAAACTAATACGTAATGACGTATAACGTTATATGCTATTACGTAATAACGTGTAACGTTATATACTATTACGTAATGACGTATAACGCTATATACTATTACGTACTAACGTGTAACGTTATATACTATTACGAACTAACGTGTAACGTTATATAGTATTACCTGATGACGTATAACGTTATATACTATTACGTAATAACGTGTAACGTTATATACTATTACGTAATGACGTATAACGCTATATACTATTACGTACTAACGTGTAACGTTATATAGTATTACGTAATGACGTATATCGTCATATCCTATTACGTACTAACGTATAACGTTATATACTATTACGAACTAACGTGTAACGTTATATAGTATTACCTGATGACGTATGACGTTATATACTATTACGTAATAACGTGTAACGCAATATAGTATTACCTGATGACGTATAACGTTATATATTGTTACGTAATAACGTATAACGCTATATACTATTACGTACTAACGTAGAACGTTATAAACTAATACGTAAAGACTTATAACGATATATACTATTACGTAATAACGTGTAACGTTATATACTAATACGTAATAACGTATAACGTTATATACTATTACGTACTAACGTATAACGTTATAAACTAATACGTACTAACGTATAGCGTTGTATACTATTTCGTACTAACGTATAATGTTATATAATATTACGTACTATAGCATAGCGTTATATACTAATACGTAATGACGTATAACCTAATATAATATTATGTAATGACGTATAACGTTATTGAGTATTACCTTATAACGTATAACGTTATATACTATTACGTACTAACGTATAACGTTATAAACTAATACGTACTAACGTATAGCGTTATATACTATTACGTACTAACGTATAATGTTATATACTATAACGTACTAACGTATAACGTTATATACTAATACGTAATAACGTATAACGTTATATACTAATACGTAACAACGTATAACGTTATATACAAATACGTAATAACGTATATCGTTATACACTATTACGTACTAACGTGTGACGTTATATAGTATTACCTGATGTCGTATAACGTTATATATTATTACGTAACAACGTATAACGCTATATACTATTACGTACTAACGTATGACGGTATATACTAATACGTAATATCGTATAACGTTATATACTAATACGTAATAACGTATAACGTTATATGCTATTACGTACTAACGTATAACGTTATATACTGTTACGTACTAACGTATAACGTTATATACTATTACGTACTAACGTATAACGTTATATACTATTACGTACTAACGTATAACGTTATATACTATTACGTACTAACGTATAACGCTATATACTATTACGTACTAACGTATAACGTTATAAACTAATACGTAATGACGTATAACGTTATATACTATTACGTAATAACGTGTAACGTTATATACTATTACGTACTAACGTGTAACGTAACATAGTATTACCTGATGACGTATAACGTTATATACTATTACGTTCTAACGTATAACGTTAAAAACTAATACGTACTAACGTACAACGTTATATACTATTACGTAATAACGTATAACGTTATATACTATTACGTACTAACGTGTGACGTTATATAGTATTACCTGATGACGTATAACGTTATATACTATTACGTAATAACGTGTAACGTAATATAGTATTACCTGATGACGTATAACGTTATATACTATTACGTAATAACGTGTAACGTAATATAGTATTACCTGATGACGTATAACGTTATATACTATTAAGTACTAACGTATAACGTTAAAAACTAATACGTACTAACGTATAACGTTTTATACTATTACGTAATAACGTATGACGGTATATACTAATACGTAATATCGTATAACGTTATATACTAATACGTAATATCGTATAATGTTATATACTATTACGTACTAACGTATAACGTTATATACTATTACGTACTAACGTGTAACGTAATATAGTATTACCTGATGACGTATAACGTTATATACTATTACGTACTAACGTATAACGTTATATACTATTACGTAATAACGTATGACGGTATATACTAATACGTAATATCGTATAACGTTATATACTAATACGTAATAACGTATAACGTTATATGCTATTACGTACTAACGTATAACGTTATATACTGTTACGTACTAACGTATAACGTTATATACTATTACGTACTAACGTATAACGTTATAAACTAATACGTACTAACGTATAGCGTTGTATACTATTTCGTACTAACGTATAATGTTATATAATATTACGTACTAAAGTATAGCGTTATATACTAATACGTAATGACGTATAACGTAATATAAAATTATGTAATGACGTATAACGTTATTGAGTATTACCTTATAACGTATAACGTTATATACTATTACGTACTAACGTATAACGTTATAAACTAATACGTACTAACGTATAGCGTTATATACTATTACGTACTAACGTATAATGTTATATACTATAACGTACTAACGTGTAACGTTATATACTATTACGAACTAAAGTGTAACGTTATATAGTATTACCTGATGACGTATAACGTTATATACTATTACGTAATAACGTATAACGTCATATCCTATTACGTACTAACGTATAACGTTATATACTATTACGTACTAACGCGTAACGTTATAAACTAATACGTAATGACGTATTACGTTATATACTATTACGTAATAACGTGTAACGTTATTGAGTATTACCTTATAACGTATAACGTTATATCCTATTACGTAATAACGTATAACGTTATATGCTATTACGTACTAACGTATAACGTTATATACTGTTACGTACTAACGTATAACGTTATATACTATTACGTACTAACGTATAACGTTATATAATAGTACGTAATGACGTATAACGTTATATACTAATACGTAACAACGTATAACGATATATACAAATACGTAATGACGTATAACGTTATATACTATTACGTAATAACGTATAACGTTATATGCTATTACGTACTAACGTATAACGTTATATACTGTTACGTACTAACGTATAACGTTATATACTATTACGTACTAACGTATAACGTTATATACTATTACGTACTAACGTGTAACGTAATATAGTATTACCTGATGACGTATAACGTTATATACTATTACGTTCTAACGTATAACGTTAAAAACTAATACGTACTAACGTATAACGTTATATACTATTACGTAATAACGTATGACGGTATATACTAATACGTAATATCGTATAACGTTATATACTAATAGGTAATATCGTATAACGTTATATACAAATACGTAATAACGTATATCGTTATACACTATTACGTACTAACGTGTGACGTTATATAGTATTACCTGATGTCCTATAACGTTATATATTATTACGTAATAACGTATAACGCTATATACTATTACGTACTAACGTATAACGTTATAAACTAATACGTAATGACGTATAACGTTATATACTATTACGTAATAACGTATGACGGTATATACTAATACGTAATATCGTATAACGTTATATACTAATACGTAATATCGTATAATGTTATATACTATTACGTACTAACATATAACGTTATGTACTATTACGTACTAACGTGTAACGTAATATAGTATTACCTGATGACGTATAACGTTATATACTATTACGTACTAACGTATAACGTTATATACTATTACGTAATAACGTATGACGGTATATACTAATACGTAATATCGTATAACGTTATATACTAATACGTAATAACGTATAACGTTATATGCTATTACGTACTAACGTATAACGTTATATACTGTTACGTACTAACGTATAACGTTATATACTATTACGTACTAACGTATAACGTTATATACTATTACGTACTAACGTATAACGTTATAAACTAATACGTACTAACGTATAGCGTTGTATACTATTTCGTACTAACGTATAATGTTATATAATATTACGTACTAAAGTATAGCGTTATATACTAATACGTAATGACGTATAACGTAATATAATATTATGTAATGACGTATAACGTTATTGAGTATTACCTTATAACGTATAACGTTATATACTATTACGTACTAACGTATAACGTTATAAACTAATACGTACTAACGTATAGCGTTATATACTATTACGTACTAACGTATAATGTTATATACTATAACGTACTAACGTATAACGTTATAAACTAATACGTAATGACGTATAACGTTATATGCTATTACGTAATAACGTGTAACGTTATATACTATTACGTAATGACGTATAACGCTATATACTATTACGTACTAACGTGTAACGTTATATACTATTACGAACTAACGTGTAACGTTATATAGTATTACCTGATGACGTATAACGTTATATACTATTACGTAATAACGTATAACGTCATATCCTATTACGTACTAACGTATAACGTTATATACTATTACGTACTAACGCGTAACGTTATAAACTAATACGTAATGACGTATAACGTTATATACTATTACGTAATAACGTGTAACGTTATTGAGTATAACCTTATAACGTATAACGTTATATCCTATTACGTAATAACGTATAACGTTATATGCTATTACGTACTAACGTATAACGTTATATACTGTTACGTACTAACGTATAACGTTATATACTATTACGTACTAACGTATAACGTTATATAATAGTACGTAATGACGTATAACGTTATATACTAATACGTAACAACGTATAACGATATATACAAATACGTAATGACGTATAACGTTATATACTATTACGTAATAACGTATAACGTTATATGCTGTTACGTACTAACGTATAACGTTATATACTGTTACGTACTAACGTATAACGTTATATACTATTACGTACTAACTTATAACGTTATATACTATTACGTACTAACGTGTAACGTAATATAGTATTACCTGATGACGTATAACGTTATATACTATTACGTACTAACGTATAACGTTAAAAACTAATACGTACTAACGTATAACGTTATATACTATTACGTAATAACGTATAACGTTATATACTATTACGTACTAACGTGTGACGTTATATAGTATTACCTGATGACGTATAACGTTATATACTATTACGTAATAACGTGTAACGTAATATAGTATTACCTGATGACGTATAACGTTATATACTATTAAGTACTAACGTATAACGTTAAAAACTAATACGTACTAACGTATAACGTTATATACTATTACGTAATAACGTATGACGGTATATACTAATACGTAATATCGTATAACGTTATATACTAATAGGTAATATCGTATAACGTTATATACAAATACGTAATAACGTATATCGTTATACACTATTACGTACTAACGTGTGACGTTATATAGTATTACCTGATGTCCCATAACGTTATATATTATTACGTAATAACGTATAACGCTATATACTATTACGTACTAACGTATAACGTTATAAACTAATACGTAATGGCGTATAACGTTATATACTATTACGTAATAACGTGTAACGTTATATACTATTACGTACTAACGTGTAACGTAATATAGTATTACCTGATGACGTATAACGTTATATACTATTACGTACTAACGTATAACGTTATATACTATTACGTAATAACGTATGACGGTATATACTAATACGTAATATCGTATAACGTTATGTACTAATACGTAATATCGTATAATGTTATATACTATTACGTACTAACGTATAACGTTATATACTATTACGTAATAACGTGTAACGTAATATAGTATTACCTGATGACGTATAACGTTATATACTATTACGTACTAACGTATAACGTTATATACTATTACGTAATAACGTATGACGGTATATACTAATACGTAATATCGTATAACGTTATATACTAATACGTAATAACGTAGAACGTTATATGCTATTACGTACTAACGTATAACGTTATATACTGTTACGTACTAACGTATAACGTTATATACTATTACGTACTAACGTATAACGTTATATACTATTACGTACTAACGTATAACGTTATAAACTAATACGTACTAACGTATAGCGTTGTATACTATTTCGTACTAACGTATATTGTTATATAATATTACGTACTAAAGTATAGCGTTATATACTAATACGTAATGACGTATAACGTAATATAATATTATGTAATGACGTATAACGTTATTGCGTATTACCTTATAACGTATAACGTTATATACTATTACGTACTAACGTATAACGTTATATACTATTACGTAATAACGTATGACGGTATATACTAATACGTAATATCGTATAACGTTATATACTAATAGGTAATATCGTATAACGTTATATACAAATACGTAATAACGTATATCGTTATACACTATTACGTACTAACGTGTGACGTTATATAGTATTACCTGATGTCCCATAACGTTATATATTATTACGTAATAACGTATAACGCTATATACGATTACGTACTAACGTATAACGTTATAAACTAATACGTAATGGCGTATAACGTTATATACTATTACGTAATAACGTGTAACGTTATATACTATTACGTACTAACGTGTAACGTAATATAGTATTACCTGATGACGTATAACGTTATATACTATTACGTACTAACGTATAACGTTATATACTATTACGTAATAACGTATGACGGTATATACTAATACGTAATATCGTATAACGTTATGTACTAATACGTAATATCGTATAATGTTATATACTATTACGTACTAACGTATAACGTTATATACTATTACGTAATAACGTGTAACGTAATATAGTATTACCTGATGACGTATAACGGTATATACTATTACGTACTAACGTATAACGTTATATACTATTACGTAATAACGTATGACGGTATATACTAATACGTAATATCGTATAACGTTATATACTAATACGTAATAACGTATAACGTTATATGCTATTACGTACTAACGTATAACGTTATATACTGTTACGTACTAACGTATAACGTTATATACTATTACGTACTAACGTATAACGTTATATACTATTACGTACTAACGTATAACGTTATAAACTAATACGTACTAACGTATAGCGTTGTATACTATTTCGTACTAACGTATAATGTTATATAATATTACGTACTAAAGTATAGCGTTATATACTAATACGTAATGACGTATAACGTAATATAATATTATGTAATGACGTATAACGTTATTGCGTATTACCTTATAACGTATAACGTTATATGCTATTACGTACTAACGTATAACGTTATAAACTAATACGTACTAACGTATAGCGTTATATACTATTACGTACTAACGTATAATGTTATATACTATTACGTACTAACGTATAACGTTATATAATAGTACGTAATGACGTATAACGTTATATACTAATACGTAACAACGTATAACGATATATACAAATACGTAATGACGTATAACGTTATATACTATTACGTAATAACGTATAACGTTATATGCTGTTACGTACTAACGTATAACGTTATATACTGTTACGTACTAACGTATAACGTTATATACTATTACGTACTAACTTATAACGTTATATACTATTACGTACTAACGTGTAACGTAATATAGTATTACCTGATGACGTATAACGTTATATACTATTACGTACTAACGTATAACGTTAAAAACTAATACGTACTAACGTATAACGTTATATACTATTACGTAATAACGTATAACGTTATATACTATTACGTACTAACGTGTGACGTTATATAGTATTACCTGATGACGTATAACGTTATATACTATTACGTAATAACGTGTAACGTAATATAGTATTACCTGATGACGTATAACGTTATATACTATTAAGTACTAACGTATAACGTTAAAAACTAATACGTACTAACGTATAACGTTATATACTATTACGTAATAACGTATGACGGTATATACTAATACGTAATATCGTATAACGTTATATACTAATAGGTAATATCGTATAACGTTATATACAAATACGTAATAACGTATATCGTTATACACTATTACGTACTAACGTGTGACGTTATATAGTATTACCTGATGTCCCATAACGTTATATATTATTACGTAATAACGTATAACGCTATATACTATTACGTACTAACGTATAACGTTATAAACTAATACGTAATGGCGTATAACGTTATATACTATTACGTAATAACGTGTAACGTTATATACTATTACGTACTAACGTGTAACGTAATATAGTATTACCTGATGACGTATAACGTTATATACTATTACGTACTAACGTATAACGTTATATACTATTACGTAATAACGTATGACGGTATATACTAATACGTAATATCGTATAACGTTATGTACTAATACGTAATATCGTATAATGTTATATACTATTACGTACTAACGTATAACGTTATATACTATTACGTAATAACGTGTAACGTAATATAGTATTACCTGATAACGTATAACGTTATATACTATTACGTACTAACGTATAACGTTATATACTATTACGTAATAACGTATGACGGTATATACTAATACGTAATATCGTATAACGTTATATACTAATACGTAATAACGTATAACGTTATATGCTATTACGTACTAACGTATAACGTTATATACTGTTACGTACTAACGTATAACGTTATATACTATTACGTACTAACGTATAACGTTATATACTATTACGTACTAACGTATAACGTTATAAACTAATACGTACTAACGTATAGCGTTGTATACTATTTCGTACTAACGTATATTGTTATATAATATTACGTACTAAAGTATAGCGTTATATACTAATACGTAATGACGTATAACGTAATATAATATTATGTAATGACGTATAACGTTATTGCGTATTACCTTATAACGTATAACGTTATATACTATTACGTACTAACGTATAACGTTATATACTATCACGTAATAACGTATGACGGTATATACTAATACGTAATATCGTATAACGTTATATACTAATAGGTAATATCGTATAACGTTATATACAAATACGTAATAACGTATATCGTTATACACTATTACGTACTAACGTGTGACGTTATATAGTATTACCTGATGTCCCATAACGTTATATATTATTACGTAATAACGTATAACGCTATATACGATTACGTACTAACGTATAACGTTATAAACTAATACGTAATGGCGTATAACGTTATATACTATTACGTAATAACGTGTAACGTTATATACTATTACGTACTAACGTGTAACGTAATATAGTATTACCTGATGACGTATAACGTTATATACTATTACGTACTAACGTATAACGTTATATACTATTACGTAATAACGTATGACGGTATATACTAATACGTAATATCGTATAACGTTATGTACTAATACGTAATATCGTATAATGTTATATACTATTACGTACTAACGTATAACGTTATATACTATTACGTAATAACGTGTAACGTAATATAGTATTACCTGATGACGTATAACGTTATATACTATTACGTACTAACGTATAACGTTATATACTATTACGTAATAACGTATGACGGTATATACTAATACGTAATATCGTATAACGTTATATACTAATACGTAATAACGTATAACGTTATATGCTATTACGTACTAACGTATAACGTTATATACTGTTACGTACTAACGTATAACGTTATATACTATTACGTACTAACGTATAACGTTATATACTATTACGTACTAACGTATAACGTTATAAACTCATACGTACTAACGTATAGCGTTGTATACTATTTCGTACTAACGTATAATGTTATATAATATTACGTACTAAAGTATAGCGTTATATACTAATACGTAATGACGTATAACGTAATATAATATTATGTAATGACGTATAACGTTATTGCGTATTACCTTATAACGTATAACGTTATATGCTATTACGTACTAACGTATAACGTTATAAACTAATACGTACTAACGTATAGCGTTATATACTATTACGTACTAACGTATAATGTTATATACTATAACGTACTAACGTATAACGTTATAAACTAATACGTAATGACGTATAACGTTATATGCTATTACGTAATAACGTGTAACGTTATATACTATTACGTAATGACGTATAACGCTATATACTATTACGTACTAACGTGTAACGTTATATACTATTACGAACTAACGTGTAACGTTATATAGTATTACCTGATGACGTATAACGTTATATACTATTACGTAATAACGTGTAACGTTATATACTATTACGTAATGACGTATAACGCTATATACTATTACGTACTAACGTGTAACGTTATATAGTATTACGTAATGACGTATATCGTCATATCCTATTACGTACTAACGTATAACGTTATATACTATTACGAACTAACGTGTAACGTTATATAGTATTACCTGATGACGTATGACGTTATATACTATTACGTAATAACGTGTAACGCAATATAGTATTACCTGATGACGTATAACGTTATATATTGTTACGTAATAACGTATAACGCTATATACTATTACGTACTAACGTAGAACGTTATAAACTAATACGTAATGACTTATAACGATATATACTATTACGTAATAACGTGTAACGTTATATACTAATACGTAATAACGTATAACGTTATATACTATTACGTACTAACGTATAACGTTAAAAACTAATACGTACTAACGTATAACGTTATATACTATTACGTAATAACGTATGACGGTATATACTAATACGTAATATCGTATAACGTTATATACTAATAGGTAATATCGTATAACGTTATATACAAATACGTAATAACGTATATCGTTATACACTATTACGTACTAACGTGTGACGTTATATAGTATTACCTGATGTCCCATAACGTTATATATTATTACGTAATAACGTATAACGCTATATACTATTACGTACTAACGTATAACGTTATAAACTAATACGTAATGGCGTATAACGTTATATACTATTACGTAATAACGTGTAACGTTATATACTATTACGTACTAACGTGTAACGTAATATAGTATTACCTGATGACGTATAACGTTATATACTATTACGTACTAACGTATAACGTTATATACTATTACGTAATAACGTATGACGGTATATACTAATACGTAATATCGTATAACGTTATGTACTAATACGTAATATCGTATAATGTTATATACTATTACGTACTAACGTATAACGTTATATACTATTACGTAATAACGTGTAACGTAATATAGTATTACCTGATAACGTATAACGTTATATACTATTACGTACTAACGTATAACGTTATATACTATTACGTAATAACGTATGACGGTATATACTAATACGTAATATCGTATAACGTTATATACTAATACGTAATAACGTATAACGTTATATGCTATTACGTACTAACGTATAACGTTATATACTGTTACGTACTAACGTATAACGTTATATACTATTACGTACTAACGTATAACGTTATATACTATTACGTACTAACGTATAACGTTATAAACTAATACGTACTAACGTATAGCGTTGTATACTATTTCGTACTAACGTATATTGTTATATAATATTACGTACTAAAGTATAGCGTTATATACTAATACGTAATGACGTATAACGTAATATAATATTATGTAATGACGTATAACGTTATTGCGTATTACCTTATAACGTATAACGTTATATACTATTACGTACTAACGTATAACGTTATATACTATCACGTAATAACGTATGACGGTATATACTAATACGTAATATCGTATAACGTTATATACTAATAGGTAATATCGTATAACGTTATATACAAATACGTAATAACGTATATCGTTATACACTATTACGTACTAACGTGTGACGTTATATAGTATTACCTGATGTCCCATAACGTTATATATTATTACGTAATAACGTATAACGCTATATACGATTACGTACTAACGTATAACGTTATAAACTAATACGTAATGGCGTATAACGTTATATACTATTACGTAATAACGTGTAACGTTATATACTATTACGTACTAACGTGTAACGTAATATAGTATTACCTGATGACGTATAACGTTATATACTATTACGTACTAACGTATAACGTTATATACTATTACGTAATAACGTATGACGGTATATACTAATACGTAATATCGTATAACGTTATGTACTAATACGTAATATCGTATAATGTTATATACTATTACGTACTAACGTATAACGTTATATACTATTACGTAATAACGTGTAACGTAATATAGTATTACCTGATGACGTATAACGTTATATACTATTACGTACTAACGTATAACGTTATATACTATTACGTAATAACGTATGACGGTATATACTAATACGTAATATCGTATAACGTTATATACTAATACGTAATAACGTATAACGTTATATGCTATTACGTACTAACGTATAACGTTATATACTGTTACGTACTAACGTATAACGTTATATACTATTACGTACTAACGTATAACGTTATATACTATTACGTACTAACGTATAACGTTATAAACTCATACGTACTAACGTATAGCGTTGTATACTATTTCGTACTAACGTATAATGTTATATAATATTACGTACTAAAGTATAGCGTTATATACTAATACGTAATGACGTATAACGTAATATAATATTATGTAATGACGTATAACGTTATTGCGTATTACCTTATAACGTATAACGTTATATGCTATTACGTACTAACGTATAACGTTATAAACTAATACGTACTAACGTATAGCGTTATATACTATTACGTACTAACGTATAATGTTATATACTATAACGTACTAACGTATAACGTTATAAACTAATACGTAATGACGTATAACGTTATATGCTATTACGTAATAACGTGTAACGTTATATACTATTACGTAATGACGTATAACGCTATATACTATTACGTACTAACGTGTAACGTTATATACTATTACGAACTAACGTGTAACGTTATATAGTATTACCTGATGACGTATAACGTTATATACTATTACGTAATAACGTGTAACGTTATATACTATTACGTAATGACGTATAACGCTATATACTATTACGTACTAACGTGTAACGTTATATAGTATTACGTAATGACGTATATCGTCATATCCTATTACGTACTAACGTATAACGTTATATACTATTACGAACTAACGTGTAACGTTATATAGTATTACCTGATGACGTATGACGTTATATACTATTACGTAATAACGTGTAACGCAATATAGTATTACCTGATGACGTATAACGTTATATATTGTTACGTAATAACGTATAACGCTATATACTATTACGTACTAACGTAGAACGTTATAAACTAATACGTAATGACTTATAACGATATATACTATTACGTAATAACGTGTAACGTTATATACTAATACGTAATAACGTATAACGTTATATACTATTACGTACTAACGTATAACGTTATAAACTAATACGTACTAACGTATAGCGTTGTATACTATTTCGTACTAACGTATAATGTTATATAATATTACGTACTATAGCATAGCGTTATATACTAATACGTAATGACGTATAACCTAATATAATATTATGTAATGACGTATAACGTTATTGAGTATTACCTTATAACGTATAACGTTATATACTATTACGTACTAACGTATAACGTTATAAACTAATACGTACTAACGTATAGCGTTATATACTATTACGTACTAACGTATAATGTTATATACTATAACGTACTAACGTATAACGTTATATACTAATACGTAATAACGTATAACGTTATATACTAATACGTAACAACGTATAACGTTATATACAATACGTAATAACGTATATCGTTATACACTATTACGTACTAACGTGTGACGTTATATAGTATTACCTGATGTCGTATAACGTTATATATTATTACGTAACAACGTATAACGCTATATACTATTACGTACTAACGTATGACGGTATATACTAATACGTAATATCGTATAACGTTATATACTAATACGTAATAACGTATAACGTTATATGCTATTACGTACTAACGTATAACGTTATATACTGTTACGTACTAACGTATAACGTTATATACTATTACGTACTAACGTATAACGTTATATACTATTACGTACTAACGTATAACGTTATATACTATTACGTACTAACGTATAACGCTATATACTATTACGTACTAACGTATAACGTTATAAACTAATACGTAATGACGTATAACGTTATATACTATTACGTAATAACGTGTAACGTTATATACTATTACGTACTAACGTGTAACGTAACATAGTATTACCTGATGACGTATAACGTTATATACTATTACGTTCTAACGTATAACGTTAAAAACTAATACGTACTAACGTACAACGTTATATACTATTACGTAATAACGTATAACGTTATATACTATTACGTACTAACGCGTGACGTTATATAGTATTACCTGATGACGTATAACGTTATATACTATTACGTAATAACGTGTAACGTAATATAGTATTACCTGATGACGTATAACGTTATATACTATTAAGTACTAACGTATAACGTTAAAAACTAATACGTACTAACGTATAACGTTATATACTATTACGTAATAACGTATGACGGTATATACTAATACGTAATATCGTATAACGTTATATACTAATAGGTAATATCGTATAACGTTATATACAAATACGTAATAACGTATATCGTTATACACTATTACGTACTAACGTGTGACGTTATATAGTATTACCTGATGTCCCATAACGTTATATATTATTACGTAATAACGTATAACGCTATATACTATTACGTACTAACGTATAACGATATAAACTAATACGTAATGGCGTATAACGTTATATACTATTACGTAATAACGTGTAACGTTATATACTATTACGTACTAACGTGTAACGTAATATAGTATTACCTGATGACGTATAACGTTATATACTATTACGTACTAACGTATAACGTTATATACTATTACGTAATAACGTATGACGGTATATACTAATACGTAATATCGTATAACGTTATGTACTAATACGTAATATCGTATAATGTTATATACTATTACGTACTAACGTATAACGTTATATACTATTACGTAATAACGTGTAACGTAATATAGTATTACCTGATGACGTATAACGTTATATACTATTACGTACTAACGTATAACGTTATATACTATTACGTAATAACGTATGACGGTATATACTAATACGTAATAACGTATAACGTTATATACTAATACGTAATAACGTATAACGTTATATGCTATTACGTACTAACGTATAACGTTATATACTGTTACGTACTAACGTATAACGTTATATACTATTACGTACTAACGTATAACGTTATATACTATTACGTACTAACGTGTAACGTAATATAGTATTACCTGATGACGTATAACGTTATATACTATTACGTACTAACGTATAACGTTATATACTATTACGTAATAACGTATGACGGTATATACTAATACGTAATATCGTATAACGTTATATACTAATAGGTAATATCGTATAACGTTATATACAAATACGTAATAACGTATATCGTTATACACTATTACGTACTAACGTGTGACGTTATATAGTATTACCTGATGTCCCATAACGTTATATATTATTACGTAATAACGTATAACGCTATATACGATTACGTACTAACGTATAACGTTATAAACTAATACGTAATGGCGTATAACGTTATATACTATTACGTAATAACGTGTAACGTTATATACTATTACGTACTAACGTGTAACGTAATATAGTATTACCTGATGACGTATAACGTTATATACTATTACGTACTAACGTATAACGTTATATACTATTACGTAATAACGTATGACGGTATATACTAATACGTAATATCGTATAACGTTATGTACTAATACGTAATATCGTATAATGTTATATACTATTACGTACTAACGTATAACGTTATATACTATTACGTAATAACGTGTAACGTAATATAGTATTACCTGATGACGTATAACGTTATATACTATTACGTACTAACGTATAACGTTATATACTATTACGTAATAACGTATGACGGTATATACTAATACGTAATATCGTATAACGTTATATACTAATACGTAATAACGTATAACGTTATATGCTATTACGTACTAACGTATAACGTTATATACTGTTACGTACTAACGTATAACGTTATATACTATTACGTACTAACGTATAACGTTATATACTATTACGTACTAACGTATAACGTTATAAACTCATACGTACTAACGTATAGCGTTGTATACTATTTCGTACTAACGTATAATGTTATATAATATTACGTACTAAAGTATAGCGTTATATACTAATACGTAATGACGTATAACGTAATATAATATTATGTAATGACGTATAACGTTATTGCGTATTACCTTATAACGTATAACGTTATATGCTATTACGTACTAACGTATAACGTTATAAACTAATACGTACTAACGTATAGCGTTATATACTATTACGTACTAACGTATAATGTTATATACTATAACGTACTAACGTATAACGTTATAAACTAATACGTAATGACGTATAACGTTATATGCTATTACGTAATAACGTGTAACGTTATATACTATTACGTAATGACGTATAACGCTATATACTATTACGTACTAACGTGTAACGTTATATACTATTACGAACTAACGTGTAACGTTATATAGTATTACCTGATGACGTATAACGTTATATACTATTACGTAATAACGTGTAACGTTATATACTATTACGTAATGACGTATAACGCTATATACTATTACGTACTAACGTGTAACGTTATATAGTATTACGTAATGACGTATATCGTCATATCCTATTACGTACTAACGTATAACGTTATATACTATTACGAACTAACGTGTAACGTTATATAGTATTACCTGATGACGTATGACGTTATATACTATTACGTAATAACGTGTAACGCAATATAGTATTACCTGATGACGTATAACGTTATATATTGTTACGTAATAACGTATAACGCTATATACTATTACGTACTAACGTAGAACGTTATAAACTAATACGTAATGACTTATAACGATATATACTATTACGTAATAACGTGTAACGTTATATACTAATACGTAATAACGTATAACGTTATATACTATTACGTACTAACGTATAACGTTATAAACTAATACGTACTAACGTATAGCGTTGTATACTATTTCGTACTAACGTATAATGTTATATAATATTACGTACTATAGCATAGCGTTATATACTAATACGTAATGACGTATAACCTAATATAATATTATGTAATGACGTATAACGTTATTGAGTATTACCTTATAACGTATAACGTTATATACTATTACGTACTAACGTATAACGTTATAAACTAATACGTACTAACGTATAGCGTTATATACTATTACGTACTAACGTATAATGTTATATACTATAACGTACTAACGTATAACGTTATATACTAATACGTAATAACGTATAACGTTATATACTAATACGTAACAACGTATAACGTTATATACAATACGTAATAACGTATATCGTTATACACTATTACGTACTAACGTGTGACGTTATATAGTATTACCTGATGTCGTATAACGTTATATATTATTACGTAACAACGTATAACGCTATATACTATTACGTACTAACGTATGACGGTATATACTAATACGTAATATCGTATAACGTTATATACTAATACGTAATAACGTATAACGTTATATGCTATTACGTACTAACGTATAACGTTATATACTGTTACGTACTAACGTATAACGTTATATACTATTACGTACTAACGTATAACGTTATATACTATTACGTACTAACGTATAACGTTATATACTATTACGTACTAACGTATAACGCTATATACTATTACGTACTAACGTATAACGTTATAAACTAATACGTAATGACGTATAACGTTATATACTATTACGTAATAACGTGTAACGTTATATACTATTACGTACTAACGTGTAACGTAACATAGTATTACCTGATGACGTATAACGTTATATACTATTACGTTCTAACGTATAACGTTAAAAACTAATACGTACTAACGTACAACGTTATATACTATTACGTAATAACGTATAACGTTATATACTATTACGTACTAACGCGTGACGTTATATAGTATTACCTGATGACGTATAACGTTATATACTATTACGTAATAACGTGTAACGTAATATAGTATTACCTGATGACGTATAACGTTATATACTATTAAGTACTAACGTATAACGTTAAAAACTAATACGTACTAACGTATAACGTTATATACTATTACGTAATAACGTATGACGGTATATACTAATACGTAATATCGTATAACGTTATATACTAATAGGTAATATCGTATAACGTTATATACAAATACGTAATAACGTATATCGTTATACACTATTACGTACTAACGTGTGACGTTATATAGTATTACCTGATGTCCCATAACGTTATATATTATTACGTAATAACGTATAACGCTATATACTATTACGTACTAACGTATAACGATATAAACTAATACGTAATGGCGTATAACGTTATATACTATTACGTAATAACGTGTAACGTTATATACTATTACGTACTAACGTGTAACGTAATATAGTATTACCTGATGACGTATAACGTTATATACTATTACGTACTAACGTATAACGTTATATACTATTACGTAATAACGTATGACGGTATATACTAATACGTAATATCGTATAACGTTATGTACTAATACGTAATATCGTATAATGTTATATACTATTACGTACTAACGTATAACGTTATATACTATTACGTAATAACGTGTAACGTAATATAGTATTACCTGATGACGTATAACGTTATATACTATTACGTACTAACGTATAACGTTATATACTATTACGTAATAACGTATGACGGTATATACTAATACGTAATATCGTATAACGTTATATACTAATACGTAATAACGTATAACGTTATATGCTATTACGTACTAACGTATAACGTTATATACTGTTACGTACTAACGTATAACGTTATATACTATTACGTACTAACGTATAACGTTATATACTATTACGTACTAACGTATAACGTTATAAACTAATACGTACTAACGTATAGCGTTGTATACTATTTCGTACTAACGTATAATGTTATATAATATTACGTACTAAAGTATAGCGTTATATACTAATACGTAATGACGTATAACGTAATATAATATTATGTAATGACGTATAACGTTATTGCGTATTACCTTATAACGTATAACGTTATATACTATTACGTACTAACGTATAACGTTATAAACTAATACGTACTAACGTATAGCGTTATATACTATTACGTACTAACGTATAATGTTATATACTATAACGTACTAACGTATAACGTTATAAACTAATACGTAATGACGTATAACGTTATATGCTATTACGTAATAACGTGTAACGTTATATACTATTACGTAATGACGTATAACGCTATATACTATTACGTACTAACGTGTAACGTTATATACTATTACGAACTAACGTGTAACGTTATATAGTATTACCTGATGACGTATAACGTTATATACTATTACGTAATAACGTGTAACGTTATATACTATTACGTAATGACGTATAACGCTATATACTATTACGTACTAACGTGTAACGTTATATAGTATTACGTAATGACGTATATCGTCATATCCTATTACGTACTAACGTATAACGTTATATACTATTACGAACTAACGTGTAACGTTATATAGTATTACCTGATGACGTATGACGTTATATACTATTACGTAATAACGTGTAACGCAATATAGTATTACCTGATGACGTATAACGTTATATATTGTTACGTAATAACGTATAACGCTATATACTATTACGTACTAACGTAGAACGTTATAAACTAATACGTAATGACTTATAACGATATATACTATTACGTAATAACGTGTAACGTTATATACTAATACGTAATAACGTATAACGTTATATACTATTACGTACTAACGTATAACGTTATAAACTAATACGTACTAACGTATAGCGTTGTATACTATTTCGTACTAACGTATAATGTTATATAATATTACGTACTATAGCATAGCGTTATATACTAATACGTAATGACGTATAACCTAATATAATATTATGTAATGACGTATAACGTTATTGAGTATTACCTTATAACGTATAACGTTATATACTATTACGTACTAACGTATAACGTTATAAACTAATACGTACTAACGTATAGCGTTATATACTATTACGTACTAACGTATAATGTTATATACTATAACGTACTAACGTATAACGTTATATACTAATACGTAATAACGTATAACGTTATATACTAATACGTAACAACGTATAACGTTATATACAATACGTAATAACGTATATCGTTATACACTATTACGTACTAACGTGTGACGTTATATAGTATTACCTGATGTCGTATAACGTTATATATTATTACGTAACAACGTATAACGCTATATACTATTACGTACTAACGTATGACGGTATATACTAATACGTAATATCGTATAACGTTATATACTAATACGTAATAACGTATAACGTTATATGCTATTACGTACTAACGTATAACGTTATATACTGTTACGTACTAACGTATAACGTTATATACTATTACGTACTAACGTATAACGTTATATACTATTACGTACTAACGTATAACGTTATATACTATTACGTACTAACGTATAACGCTATATACTATTACGTACTAACGTATAACGTTATAAACTAATACGTAATGACGTATAACGTTATATACTATTACGTAATAACGTGTAACGTTATATACTATTACGTACTAACGTGTAACGTAACATAGTATTACCTGATGACGTATAACGTTATATACTATTACGTTCTAACGTATAACGTTAAAAACTAATACGTACTAACGTACAACGTTATATACTATTACGTAATAACGTATAACGTTATATACTATTACGTACTAACGCGTGACGTTATATAGTATTACCTGATGACGTATAACGTTATATACTATTACGTAATAACGTGTAACGTAATATAGTATTACCTGATGACGTATAACGTTATATACTATTAAGTACTAACGTATAACGTTAAAAACTAATACGTACTAACGTATAACGTTATATACTATTACGTAATAACGTATGACGGTATATACTAATACGTAATATCGTATAACGTTATATACTAATAGGTAATATCGTATAACGTTATATACAAATACGTAATAACGTATATCGTTATACACTATTACGTACTAACGTGTGACGTTATATAGTATTACCTGATGTCCCATAACGTTATATATTATTACGTAATAACGTATAACGCTATATACTATTACGTACTAACGTATAACGATATAAACTAATACGTAATGGCGTATAACGTTATATACTATTACGTAATAACGTGTAACGTTATATACTATTACGTACTAACGTGTAACGTAATATAGTATTACCTGATGACGTATAACGTTATATACTATTACGTACTAACGTATAACGTTATATACTATTACGTAATAACGTATGACGGTATATACTAATACGTAATATCGTATAACGTTATGTACTAATACGTAATATCGTATAATGTTATATACTATTACGTACTAACGTATAACGTTATATACTATTACGTAATAACGTGTAACGTAATATAGTATTACCTGATGACGTATAACGTTATATACTATTACGTACTAACGTATAACGTTATATACTATTACGTAATAACGTATGACGGTATATACTAATACGTAATATCGTATAACGTTATATACTAATACGTAATAACGTATAACGTTATATGCTATTACGTACTAACGTATAACGTTATATACTGTTACGTACTAACGTATAACGTTATATACTATTACGTACTAACGTATAACGTTATATACTATTACGTACTAACGTGTAACGTAATATAGTATTACCTGATGACGTATAACGTTATATACTATTACGTACTAACGTATAACGTTATATACTATTACGTAATAACGTATGACGGTATATACTAATACGTAATATCGTATAACGTTATATACTAATAGGTAATATCGTATAACGTTATATACAAATACGTAATAACGTATATCGTTATACACTATTACGTACTAACGTGTGACGTTATATAGTATTACCTGATGTCCCATAACGTTATATATTATTACGTAATAACGTATAACGCTATATACGATTACGTACTAACGTATAACGTTATAAACTAATACGTAATGGCGTATAACGTTATATACTATTACGTAATAACGTGTAACGTTATATACTATTACGTACTAACGTGTAACGTAATATAGTATTACCTGATGACGTATAACGTTATATACTATTACGTACTAACGTATAACGTTATATACTATTACGTAATAACGTATGACGGTATATACTAATACGTAATATCGTATAACGTTATGTACTAATACGTAATATCGTATAATGTTATATACTATTACGTACTAACGTATAACGTTATATACTATTACGTAATAACGTGTAACGTAATATAGTATTACCTGATGACGTATAACGTTATATACTATTACGTACTAACGTATAACGTTATATACTATTACGTAATAACGTATGACGGTATATACTAATACGTAATATCGTATAACGTTATATACTAATACGTAATAACGTATAACGTTATATGCTATTACGTACTAACGTATAACGTTATATACTGTTACGTACTAACGTATAACGTTATATACTATTACGTACTAACGTATAACGTTATATACTATTACGTACTAACGTATAACGTTATAAACTCATACGTACTAACGTATAGCGTTGTATACTATTTCGTACTAACGTATAATGTTATATAATATTACGTACTAAAGTATAGCGTTATATACTAATACGTAATGACGTATAACGTAATATAATATTATGTAATGACGTATAACGTTATTGCGTATTACCTTATAACGTATAACGTTATATGCTATTACGTACTAACGTATAACGTTATAAACTAATACGTACTAACGTATAGCGTTATATACTATTACGTACTAACGTATAATGTTATATACTATAACGTACTAACGTATAACGTTATAAACTAATACGTAATGACGTATAACGTTATATGCTATTACGTAATAACGTGTAACGTTATATACTATTACGTAATGACGTATAACGTTATATACTATTACGAACTAACGTGTAACGTTATATAGTATTACCTGATGACGTATAACGTTATATACTATTACGTAATAACGTGTAACGTTATATACTATTACGTAATGACGTATAACGCTATATACTATTACGTACTAACGTGTAACGTTATATACTATTACGAACTAACGTGTAACGTTATATAGTATTACCTGATGACGTATAACGTTATATACTATTACGTAATAACGTGTAACGTTATATACTATTACGTAATGACGTATAACGCTATATACTATTACGTACTAACGTGTAACGTTATATAGTATTACGTAATGACGTATATCGTCATATCCTATTACGTACTAACGTATAACGTTATATACTATTACGAACTAACGTGTAACGTTATATAGTATTACCTGATGACGTATGACGTTATATACTATTACGTAATAACGTGTAACGCAATATAGTATTACCTGATGACGTATAACGTTATATATTGTTACGTAATAACGTATAACGCTATATACTATTACGTACTAACGTAGAACGTTATAAACTAATACGTAATGACTTATAACGATATATACTATTACGTAATAACGTGTAACGTTATATACTAATACGTAATAACGTATAACGTTATATACTATTACGTACTAACGTATAACGTTATAAACTAATACGTACTAACGTATAGCGTTGTATACTATTTCGTACTAACGTATAATGTTATATAATATTACGTACTATAGCATAGCGTTATATACTAATACGTAATGACGTATAACCTAATATAATATTATGTAATGACGTATAACGTTATTGAGTATTACCTTATAACGTATAACGTTATATACTATTACGTACTAACGTATAACGTTATAAACTAATACGTACTAACGTATAGCGTTATATACTATTACGTACTAACGTATAATGTTATATACTATAACGTACTAACGTATAACGTTATATACTAATACGTAATAACGTATAACGTTATATACTAATACGTAACAACGTATAACGTTATATACAATACGTAATAACGTATATCGTTATACACTATTACGTACTAACGTGTGACGTTATATAGTATTACCTGATGTCGTATAACGTTATATATTATTACGTAACAACGTATAACGCTATATACTATTACGTACTAACGTATGACGGTATATACTAATACGTAATATCGTATAACGTTATATACTAATACGTAATAACGTATAACGTTATATGCTATTACGTACTAACGTATAACGTTATATACTGTTACGTACTAACGTATAACGTTATATACTATTACGTACTAACGTATAACGTTATATACTATTACGTACTAACGTATAACGTTATATACTATTACGTACTAACGTATAACGCTATATACTATTACGTACTAACGTATAACGTTATAAACTAATACGTAATGACGTATAACGTTATATACTATTACGTAATAACGTGTAACGTTATATACTATTACGTACTAACGTGTAACGTAACATAGTATTACCTGATGACGTATAACGTTATATACTATTACGTTCTAACGTATAACGTTAAAAACTAATACGTACTAACGTACAACGTTATATACTATTACGTAATAACGTATAACGTTATATACTATTACGTACTAACGCGTGACGTTATATAGTATTACCTGATGACGTATAACGTTATATACTATTACGTAATAACGTGTAACGTAATATAGTATTACCTGATGACGTATAACGTTATATACTATTAAGTACTAACGTATAACGTTAAAAACTAATACGTACTAACGTATAACGTTATATACTATTACGTAATAACGTATGACGGTATATACTAATACGTAATATCGTATAACGTTATATACTAATAGGTAATATCGTATAACGTTATATACAAATACGTAATAACGTATATCGTTATACACTATTACGTACTAACGTGTGACGTTATATAGTATTACCTGATGTCCCATAACGTTATATATTATTACGTAATAACGTATAACGCTATATACTATTACGTACTAACGTATAACGATATAAACTAATACGTAATGGCGTATAACGTTATATACTATTACGTAATAACGTGTAACGTTATATACTATTACGTACTAACGTGTAACGTAATATAGTATTACCTGATGACGTATAACGTTATATACTATTACGTACTAACGTATAACGTTATATACTATTACGTAATAACGTATGACGGTATATACTAATACGTAATATCGTATAACGTTATGTACTAATACGTAATATCGTATAATGTTATATACTATTACGTACTAACGTATAACGTTATATACTATTACGTAATAACGTGTAACGTAATATAGTATTACCTGATGACGTATAACGTTATATACTATTACGTACTAACGTATAACGTTATATACTATTACGTAATAACGTATGACGGTATATACTAATACGTAATATCGTATAACGTTATATACTAATACGTAATAACGTATAACGTTATATGCTATTACGTACTAACGTATAACGTTATATACTGTTACGTACTAACGTATAACGTTATATACTATTACGTACTAACGTATAACGTTATATACTATTACGTACTAACGTGTAACGTAATATAGTATTACCTGATGACGTATAACGTTATATACTATTACGTACTAACGTATAACGTTATATACTATTACGTAATAACGTATGACGGTATATACTAATACGTAATATCGTATAACGTTATATACTAATAGGTAATATCGTATAACGTTATATACAAATACGTAATAACGTATATCGTTATACACTATTACGTACTAACGTGTGACGTTATATAGTATTACCTGATGTCCCATAACGTTATATATTATTACGTAATAACGTATAACGCTATATACGATTACGTACTAACGTATAACGTTATAAACTAATACGTAATGGCGTATAACGTTATATACTATTACGTAATAACGTGTAACGTTATATACTATTACGTACTAACGTGTAACGTAATATAGTATTACCTGATGACGTATAACGTTATATACTATTACGTACTAACGTATAACGTTATATACTATTACGTAATAACGTATGACGGTATATACTAATACGTAATATCGTATAACGTTATGTACTAATACGTAATATCGTATAATGTTATATACTATTACGTACTAACGTATAACGTTATATACTATTACGTAATAACGTGTAACGTAATATAGTATTACCTGATGACGTATAACGTTATATACTATTACGTACTAACGTATAACGTTATATACTATTACGTAATAACGTATGACGGTATATACTAATACGTAATATCGTATAACGTTATATACTAATACGTAATAACGTATAACGTTATATGCTATTACGTACTAACGTATAACGTTATATACTGTTACGTACTAACGTATAACGTTATATACTATTACGTACTAACGTATAACGTTATATACTATTACGTACTAACGTATAACGTTATAAACTCATACGTACTAACGTATAGCGTTGTATACTATTTCGTACTAACGTATAATGTTATATAATATTACGTACTAAAGTATAGCGTTATATACTAATACGTAATGACGTATAACGTAATATAATATTATGTAATGACGTATAACGTTATTGCGTATTACCTTATAACGTATAACGTTATATGCTATTACGTACTAACGTATAACGTTATAAACTAATACGTACTAACGTATAGCGTTATATACTATTACGTACTAACGTATAATGTTATATACTATAACGTACTAACGTATAACGTTATAAACTAATACGTAATGACGTATAACGTTATATGCTATTACGTAATAACGTGTAACGTTATATACTATTACGTAATGACGTATAACGCTATATACTATTACGTACTAACGTGTAACGTTATATACTATTACGAACTAACGTGTAACGTTATATAGTATTACCTGATGACGTATAACGTTATATACTATTACGTAATAACGTGTAACGTTATATACTATTACGTAATGACGTATAACGCTATATACTATTACGTACTAACGTGTAACGTTATATAGTATTACGTAATGACGTATATCGTCATATCCTATTACGTACTAACGTATAACGTTATATACTATTACGAACTAACGTGTAACGTTATATAGTATTACCTGATGACGTATGACGTTATATACTATTACGTAATAACGTGTAACGCAATATAGTATTACCTGATGACGTATAACGTTATATATTGTTACGTAATAACGTATAACGCTATATACTATTACGTACTAACGTAGAACGTTATAAACTAATACGTAATGACTTATAACGATATATACTATTACGTAATAACGTGTAACGTTATATACTAATACGTAATAACGTATAACGTTATATACTATTACGTACTAACGTATAACGTTATAAACTAATACGTACTAACGTATAGCGTTGTATACTATTTCGTACTAACGTATAATGTTATATAATATTACGTACTATAGCATAGCGTTATATACTAATACGTAATGACGTATAACCTAATATAATATTATGTAATGACGTATAACGTTATTGAGTATTACCTTATAACGTATAACGTTATATACTATTACGTACTAACGTATAACGTTATAAACTAATACGTACTAACGTATAGCGTTATATACTATTACGTACTAACGTATAATGTTATATACTATAACGTACTAACGTATAACGTTATATACTAATACGTAATAACGTATAACGTTATATACTAATACGTAACAACGTATAACGTTATATACAATACGTAATAACGTATATCGTTATACACTATTACGTACTAACGTGTGACGTTATATAGTATTACCTGATGTCGTATAACGTTATATATTATTACGTAACAACGTATAACGCTATATACTATTACGTACTAACGTATGACGGTATATACTAATACGTAATATCGTATAACGTTATATACTAATACGTAATAACGTATAACGTTATATGCTATTACGTACTAACGTATAACGTTATATACTGTTACGTACTAACGTATAACGTTATATACTATTACGTACTAACGTATAACGTTATATACTATTACGTACTAACGTATAACGTTATATACTATTACGTACTAACGTATAACGCTATATACTATTACGTACTAACGTATAACGTTATAAACTAATACGTAATGACGTATAACGTTATATACTATTACGTAATAACGTGTAACGTTATATACTATTACGTACTAACGTGTAACGTAACATAGTATTACCTGATGACGTATAACGTTATATACTATTACGTTCTAACGTATAACGTTAAAAACTAATACGTACTAACGTACAACGTTATATACTATTACGTAATAACGTATAACGTTATATACTATTACGTACTAACGCGTGACGTTATATAGTATTACCTGATGACGTATAACGTTATATACTATTACGTAATAACGTGTAACGTAATATAGTATTACCTGATGACGTATAACGTTATATACTATTAAGTACTAACGTATAACGTTAAAAACTAATACGTACTAACGTATAACGTTATATACTATTACGTAATAACGTATGACGGTATATACTAATACGTAATATCGTATAACGTTATATACTAATAGGTAATATCGTATAACGTTATATACAAATACGTAATAACGTATATCGTTATACACTATTACGTACTAACGTGTGACGTTATATAGTATTACCTGATGTCCCATAACGTTATATATTATTACGTAATAACGTATAACGCTATATACTATTACGTACTAACGTATAACGATATAAACTAATACGTAATGGCGTATAACGTTATATACTATTACGTAATAACGTGTAACGTTATATACTATTACGTACTAACGTGTAACGTAATATAGTATTACCTGATGACGTATAACGTTATATACTATTACGTACTAACGTATAACGTTATATACTATTACGTAATAACGTATGACGGTATATACTAATACGTAATATCGTATAACGTTATGTACTAATACGTAATATCGTATAATGTTATATACTATTACGTACTAACGTATAACGTTATATACTATTACGTAATAACGTGTAACGTAATATAGTATTACCTGATGACGTATAACGTTATATACTATTACGTACTAACGTATAACGTTATATACTATTACGTAATAACGTATGACGGTATATACTAATACGTAATATCGTATAACGTTATATACTAATACGTAATAACGTATAACGTTATATGCTATTACGTACTAACGTATAACGTTATATACTGTTACGTACTAACGTATAACGTTATATACTATTACGTACTAACGTATAACGTTATATACTATTACGTACTAACGTATAACGTTATAAACTAATACGTACTAACGTATAGCGTTGTATACTATTTCGTACTAACGTATAATGTTATATAATATTACGTACTAAAGTATAGCGTTATATACTAATACGTAATGACGTATAACGTAATATAATATTATGTAATGACGTATAACGTTATTGCGTATTACCTTATAACGTATAACGTTATATACTATTACGTACTAACGTATAACGTTATAAACTAATACGTACTAACGTATAGCGTTATATACTATTACGTACTAACGTATAATGTTATATACTATAACGTACTAACGTATAACGTTATAAACTAATACGTAATGACGTATAACGTTATATGCTATTACGTAATAACGTGTAACGTTATATACTATTACGTAATGACGTATAACGCTATATACTATTACGTACTAACGTGTAACGTTATATACTATTACGAACTAACGTGTAACGTTATATAGTATTACCTGATGACGTATAACGTTATATACTATTACGTAATAACGTGTAACGTTATATACTATTACGTAATGACGTATAACGCTATATACTATTACGTACTAACGTGTAACGTTATATAGTATTACGTAATGACGTATATCGTCATATCCTATTACGTACTAACGTATAACGTTATATACTATTACGAACTAACGTGTAACGTTATATAGTATTACCTGATGACGTATGACGTTATATACTATTACGTAATAACGTGTAACGCAATATAGTATTACCTGATGACGTATAACGTTATATATTGTTACGTAATAACGTATAACGCTATATACTATTACGTACTAACGTAGAACGTTATAAACTAATACGTAATGACTTATAACGATATATACTATTACGTAATAACGTGTAACGTTATATACTAATACGTAATAACGTATAACGTTATATACTATTACGTACTAACGTATAACGTTATAAACTAATACGTACTAACGTATAGCGTTGTATACTATTTCGTACTAACGTATAATGTTATATAATATTACGTACTATAGCATAGCGTTATATACTAATACGTAATGACGTATAACCTAATATAATATTATGTAATGACGTATAACGTTATTGAGTATTACCTTATAACGTATAACGTTATATACTATTACGTACTAACGTATAACGTTATAAACTAATACGTACTAACGTATAGCGTTATATACTATTACGTACTAACGTATAATGTTATATACTATAACGTACTAACGTATAACGTTATATACTAATACGTAATAACGTATAACGTTATATACTAATACGTAACAACGTATAACGTTATATACAATACGTAATAACGTATATCGTTATACACTATTACGTACTAACGTGTGACGTTATATAGTATTACCTGATGTCGTATAACGTTATATATTATTACGTAACAACGTATAACGCTATATACTATTACGTACTAACGTATGACGGTATATACTAATACGTAATATCGTATAACGTTATATACTAATACGTAATAACGTATAACGTTATATGCTATTACGTACTAACGTATAACGTTATATACTGTTACGTACTAACGTATAACGTTATATACTATTACGTACTAACGTATAACGTTATATACTATTACGTACTAACGTATAGCGTTATATACTATTACGTACTAACGTATAACGCTATATACTATTACGTACTAACGTATAACGTTATAAACTAATACGTAATGACGTATAACGTTATATACTATTACGTAATAACGTGTAACGTTATATACTATTACGTACTAACGTGTAACGTAACATAGTATTACCTGATGACGTATAACGTTATATACTATTACGTTCTAACGTATAACGTTAAAAACTAATACGTACTAACGTACAACGTTATATACTATTACGTAATAACGTATAACGTTATATACTATTACGTACTAACGCGTGACGTTATATAGTATTACCTGATGACGTATAACGTTATATACTATTACGTAATAACGTGTAACGTAATATAGTATTACCTGATGGCGTATAACGATATATACTATTACGTAATAACGTGTAACGTAATATAGTATTACCTGATGACGTATAACGTTATATACTATTAAGTACTAACGTATAACGTTAAAAACTAATACGTACTAACGTATAACGTTTTATACTATTACGTAATAACGTATGACGGTATATACTAATACGTAATATCGTATAACGTTATATACTAATACGTAATATCGTATAATGTTATATACTATTACGTACTAACGTATAACGTTATATACTATTACGTACTAACGTGTAACGTAATATAGTATTACCTGATGACGTATAACGTTATATACTATTACGTACTAACGTATAACGTTATATACTAATACGTAATATCGTATAATGTTATATACTATTACGTACTAACGTATAACGTTATATACTATTACGTACTAACGTGTAACGTAATATAGTATTACCTGATGACGTATAACGTTATATACTATTACGTACTAACGTATAACGTTATATACTATTACGTAATAACGTATGACGGTATATACTAATACGTAATATCGTATAACGTTATATGCTATTACGTACTATCGTATAACGTTATAAACTAATACGTACTAACGTATAGCGTTGTATACTATTTCGTACTAACGTATAATGTTATATAATATTACGTACTAAAGTATAGCGTTATATACTAATACGTAATGACGTATAACGTAATATAATATTATGTAATGACGTATAACGTTATTGAGTATTACCTTATAACGTATAACGTTATATACTATTACGTACTAACGTATAACGTTATAAACTAATACGTACTAACGTATAGCGTTATATACTATTACGTACTAACGTATAATGTTATATACTATAACGTACTAACGTATAACGTTATAAACTAATACGTAATGACGTATAACGTTATATGCTATTACGTAATAACGTGTAACGTTATATACTATTACGTAATGACGTATAACGCTATATACTATTACGTACTAACGTGTAACGTTATATACTATTACGAACTAAAGTGTAACGTTATATAGTATTACCTGATGACGTATAACGTTATATACTATTACGTAATAACGTATAACGTCATATCCTATTACGTACTAACGTATAACGTTATATACTATTACGTACTAACGCGTAACGTTATAAACTAATACGTAATGACGTATAACGTTATATACTATTACGTAATAACGTGTAACGTTATTGAGTATTACCTTATAACGTATAACGTTATATCCTATTACGTAATAACGTATAACGTTATATGCTATTACGTAATAACGTATAACGTTATATACTGTTACGTACTAACGTAAAACGTTATATACTATTACGTACTAACGTATAACGTTATATAATAGTACGTAATGACGTATAACGTTATATACTAATACGTAACAACGTATAACGATATATACAAATACGTAATGACGTATAACGTTATATACTATTACGTAATAACGTATAACGTTATATGCTATTACGTACTAACGTATAACGTTATATACTGTTACGTACTAACGTATAACGTTATATACTATTACGTACTAACGTATAACGTTATATACTATTACGTACTAACGTGTAACGTAATATAGTATTACCTGATGACGTATAACGTTATATACTATTACGTACTAACGTATAACGTTAAAAACTAATACGTACTAACGTATAACGTTATATACTATTACGTAATAACGTATGACGGTATATACTAATACGTAATATCGTATAACGTTATATACTAATAGGTAATATCGTATAACGTTATATACAAATACGTAATAACGTATATCGTTATACACTATTACGTACTAACGTGTGACGTTATATAGTATTACCTGATGTCGTATAACGTTATATATTATTACGTAATAACGTATAACGCTATATACTATTACGTACTAACGTATAACGTTATAAACTAATACGTAATGACGTATAACGTTATATACTATTACGTAATAACGTATGACGGTATATACTAATACGTAATATCGTATAACGTTATATACTAATACGTAATATCGTATAATGTTATATACTATTACGTACTATCGTATAACGTTATGTACTATTACGTACTAACGTGTAACGTAATATAGTATTACCTGATGACGTATAACGTTATATACTATTACGTACTAACGTATAACGTTATATACTATTACGTAATAACGTATGACGGTATATACTAATACGTAATATCGTATAACGTTATATACTAATACGTAATAACGTATAACGTTATATGCTATTACGTACTAACGTATAACGTTATATACTGTTACGTACTAACGTATAACGTTATATACTATTACGTACTAACGTATAACGTTATATACTATTACGTACTAACGTATAACGTTATAAACTAATACGTACTAACGTATAGCGTTGTATACTATTTCGTACTAACGTATAATGTTATATAATATTACGTACTAAAGTATAGCGTTATATACTAATACGTAATGACGTATAACGTAATATGCTATTACGTAATAACGTGTAACGTTATTGAGTATTACCTTATAACGTATAACGTTATATCCTATTACGTAATAACGTATAACGTTATATGCTATTACGTACTAACGTATAACGTTATATACTGTTGCGTACTAACGTATAACGTTATATACTATTACGTACTAACGTATAACGTTATATAATAGTACGTAATGACGTATAACGTTATATACTAATACGTAACAACGTATAACGATATATACAAATACGTAATGACGTATAACGTTATATACTATTACGTAATAACGTATAACGTTATATGCTATTACGTACTAACGTATAACGTTATATACTGTTACGTACTAACGTATAACGTTATATACTATTACGTACTTACGTATAACGTTATATACTATTACGTACTAACGTGTAACGTAATATAGTATTACCTGATGACGTATAACGTTATATACTATTACGTACTAACGTATAACGTTAAAAACTAATACGTACTAACGTATAACGTTATATACTATTACGTAATAACGTATAACGTTATATACTATTACGTACTAACGTGTGACGTTATATAGTATTACCTGATGACGTATAACGTTATATACTATTACGTAATAACGTGTAACGTAATATAGTATTACCTGATGACGTATAACGTTATATACTATTAAGTACTAACGTATAACGTTAAAAACTAATACGTACTAACGTATAACGTTTTATACTATTACGTAATAACGTATGACGGTATATGCTAATACGTAATATCGTATAACGTTATATACTAATACGTAATATCGTATAATGTTATATACTATTACGTACTAACGTATAACGTTATATACTATTACGTACTAACGTGTAACGTAATATAGTATTACCTGATGACGTATAACGTTATATACTATTACGTACTAACGTATAACGTTATATACTATTACGTAATAACGTATGACGGTATATACTAATACGTAATATCGTATAACGTTATATACTAATACGTAATAACGTATAACGTTATATGCTATTACGTACTAACGTATAACGTTATATACTGTTACGTACTAACGTATAACGTTATATACTATTACGTACTAACGTATAACGTTATATACTATTACGTACTAACGTATAACGTTATAAACTAATACGTACTAACGTATAGCGTTGTATACTATTTCGTACTAACGTATAATGTTATATAATATTACGTACTAAAGTATAGCGTTATATACTAATACGTAATGACGTATAACGTAATATAATATTATGTAATGACGTATAACGTTATTGCGTATTACCTTATAACGTATAACGTTATATACTATTACATACTAACGTATAACGTTATATTCTATTACGTACTAACGTGTAACGTTATATAGTATTACCTGATGACCTATAACGTTATATACTATTACGTACTAACGTGTAACGTTATATAGTATTACCTGATGACGTATAACGTTATATACTATTACGTACTAACGTGTAACGTTATATAGTATTACCTGATGACGTATAACGCTATATACTATTACGTACTAACGTAGAACGTTATATACTATTACGAACTAACGTGTAACGTTATATAGTATTACCTGATGACGTATAACGTTATATACTATTACGTAATAACGTGTAACGTTATATACTAATACGTAATGACGTATAACGCTATATACTATTACGTACTAACGTGTAACGTTATATAGTATTACGTAATGACGTATATCGTCATATCCTATTACGTACTAACGTATAACGTTATATACTATTACGAACTAACGTGTAACGTTATATAGTATTACCTGATGACGTATGACGTTATATACTATTACGTAATAACGTGTAACGTTATTGAGTATAACCTTATAACGTATAACGTTATATCCTATTACGTAATAACGTATAACGTTATATGCTATTACGTACTAACGTATAACGTTATATACTGTTACGTACTAACGTATAACGTTATATACTATTACGTACTAACGTATAACGTTATATAATAGTACGTAATGACGTATAACGTTATATACTAATACGTAACAACGTATAACGATATATACAAATACGTAATGACGTATAACGTTATATACTATTACGTAATAACGTATAACGTTATATGCTATTACGTACTAACGTATAACGTTATATACTGTTACGTACTAACGTATAACGTTATATACTATTACGTACTAACTTATAACGTTATATACTATTACGTACTAACGTGTAACGTAATATAGTATTACCTGATGACGTATAACGTTATATACTATTACGTACTAACGTATAACGTTAAAAACTAATACGTACTAACGTATAACGTTATATACTATTACGTAATAACGTATAACGTTATATACTATTACGTACTAACGTGTGACGTTATATAGTATTACCTGATGACGTATAACGTTATATACTATTACGTAATAACGTGTAACGTAATATAGTATTACCTGATGACGTATAACGTTATATACTATTAAGTACTAACGTATAACGTTAAAAACTAATACGTACTAACGTATAACGTTATATACTATTACGTAATAACGTATGACTGTATATACTAATACGTAATATCGTATAACGTTATATACTAATAGGTAATATCGTATAACGTTATATACAAATACGTAATAACGTATATCGTTATACACTATTACGTACTAACGTGTGACGTTATATAGTATTACCTGATGTCCCATAACGTTATATATTATTACGTAATAACGTATAACGCTATATACTATTACGTACTAACGTATAACGTTATAAACTAATACGTAATGGCGTATAACGTTATATACTATTACGTAATAACGTGTAACGTTATATACTATTACGTACTAACGTGTAACGTAATATAGTATTACCTGATGACGTATAACGTTATATACTATTACGTACTAACGTATAACGTTATATACTATTACGTAATAACGTATGACGGTATATACTAATACGTAATATCGTATAACGTTATGTACTAATACGTAATATCGTATAATGTTATATACTATTACGTACTAACGTATAACGTTATATACTATTACGTAATAACGTGTAACGTAATATAGTATTACCTGATGACGTATAACGTTATATACTATTACGTACTAACGTATAACGTTATATACTATTACGTAATAACGTATGACGGTATATACTAATACGTAATATCGTATAACGTTATATACTAATACGTAATAACGTATAACGTTATATGCTATTACGTACTAACGTATAACGTTATATACTGTTACGTACTAACGTATAACGTTATATACTATTACGTACTAACGTATAACGTTATATACTATTACGTACTAACGTATAACGTTATAAACTAATACGTACTAACGTATAGCGTTGTATACTATTTCGTATTAACGTATAATGTTATAGAATATTACGTACTAAAGTATAGCGTTATATACTAATACGTAATGACGTATAACGTAATATAATATTATGTAATGACGTATAACGTTATTGCGTATTACCTTATAACGTATAACGTTATATACTATTACGTACTAACGTATAACGTTATAAACTAATACGTACTAACGTATAGCGTTATATACTATTACGTACTAACGTATAATGTTATATACTATAACGTACTAACGTATAACGTTATAAACTAATACGTAATGACGTATAACGTTATATGCTATTACGTAATAACGTGTAACGTTATATACTATTACGTAATGACGTATAACGCTATATACTATTACGTACTAACGTGTAACGTTATATACTATTACGAACTAACGTGTAACGTTATATAGTATTACCTGATGACGTATAACGTTATATACTATTACGTAATAACGTGTAACGTTATATACTATTACGTAATGACGTATAACGCTATATACTATTACGAACTAACGTGTAACGTTATATAGTATTACCTGATGACGTATGACGTTATATACTATTACGTAATAACGTGTAACGCAATATAGTATTACCTGATGACGTATAACGTTATATATTGTTACGTAATAACGTATAACGCTATATACTATTACGTACTAACGTAGAACGTTATAAACTAATACGTAATGACTTATAACGATATATACTATTACGTAATAACGTGTAACGTTATATACTAATACGTAATAACGTATAACGTTATATACTATTACGTACTAACGTATAACGTTATAAACTAATACGTACTAACGTATAGCGTTGTATACTATTTCGTACTAACGTATAATGTTATATAATATTACGTACTAAAGCATAGCGTTATATACTAATACGTAATGACGTAAAACCTAATATAATATTATGTAATGACGTATAACGTTATTGAGTATTACCTTATAACGTATAACGTTATATACTATTACGTACTAACGTATAACGTTATAAACTAATACGTACTAACGTATAGCGTTATATACTATTACGTACTAACGTATAATGTTATATACTATAACGTACTAACGTATAACGTTATATACTAATACGTAATAACGTATAACGTTATATACTAATACGTAACAACGTATAACGTTATATACAATACGTAATAACGTATATCGTTATACACTATTACGTACTAACGTGTGACGTTATATAGTATTACCTGATGTCGTATAACGTTATATATTATTACGTAACAACGTATAACGCTATATACTATTACGTACTAACGTATGACGGTATATACTAATACGTAATATCGTATAACGTTATATACTAATACGTAATAACGTATAACGTTATATGCTATTACGTACTAACGTATAACGTTATATACTGTTACGTACTATCGTATAACGTTATATACTATTACGTACTAACGTATAACGTTATATACTATTACGTACTAACGTATAACGTTATATACTATTACGTACTAACGTATAACGCTATATACTATTACGTACTAACGTATAACGTTATAAACTAATACGTAATGACGTATAACGTTATATACTATTACGTACTAACGTATAACGCTATATACTATTACGTACTAACGTATAACGTTATAAACTAATACGTAATGACGTATAACGTTATATACTATTACGTAATAACGTGTAACGTTATATACTATTACGTACTAACGTGTAACGTAACATAGTATTACCTGATGACGTATAACGTTATATACTATTACGTTCTAACGTATAACGTTAAAAACTAATACGTACTAACGTACAACGTTATATACTATTACGTAATAACGTATAACGTTATATACTATTACGTACTAACGCGTGACGTTATATAGTATTACCTGATGACGTATAACGTTATATACTATTACGTAATAACGTGTAACGTAATATAGTATTACCTGATGGCGTATAACGGTATATACTATTACGTAATAACGTGTAACGTAATATAGTATTACCTGATGACGTATAACGTTATATACTATTAAGTACTAACGTATAACGTTAAAAACTAATACGTACTAACGTATAACGTTATATACTATTACGTAATAACGTATGACGGTATATACTAATACGTAATATCGTATAACGTTATATACTAATACGTAATAACGTATAACGTTATATGCTATTACGTACTATCGTATAACGTTATATACTGTTACGTACTAACGTATAACGTTATATACTATTACGTACTAACGTATAACGTTATATACTATTACGTACTAACGTGTAACGTTATAAACTAATACGTACTAACGTATAGCGTTGTATACTATTTCGTACTAACGTATAATGTTATATAATATTACGTACTAAAGTATAGCGTTATATACTAATACGTAATGACGTATAACGTAATATAATATTATGTAATGACGTATAACGTTATTGAGTATTACCTTATAACGTATAACGTTATATACTATTACGTACTAACGTATAACGTTATAAACTAATACGTACTAACGTATAGCGTTATATACTATTACGTACTAACGTATAATGTTATATACTATAACGTACTAACGTATAACGTTATAAACTAATACGTAATGACGTATAACGTTATATGCTATTACGTAATAACGTGTAACGTTATATACTATTACGTAATGACGTATAACGCTATATACTATTACGTACTAACGTGTAACGTTATATACTATTACGAACTAAAGTGTAACGTTATATAGTATTACCTGATGACGTATAACGTTATATACTATTACGTAATAACGTATAACGTCATATCCTATTACGTACTAACGTATAACGTTATATACTATTACGTACTAACGCGTAACGTTATAAACTAATACGTAATGACGTATAACGTTATATACTATTACGTAATAACGTGTAACGTTATTGAGTATTACCTTATAACGTATAACGTTATATCCTATTACGTAATAACGTATAACGTTATATGCTATTACGTAATAACGTATAACGTTATATACTGTTACGTACTAACGTAAAACGTTATATACTATTACGTACTAACGTATAACGTTATATAATAGTACGTAATGACGTATAACGTTATATACTAATACGTAACAACGTATAACGATATATACAAATACGTAATGACGTATAACGTTATATACTATTACGTAATAACGTATAACGTTATATACTATTACGTAATAACGTATGACGGTATATACTAATAGGTAATATCGTATAACGTTATATACAAATACGTAATAACGTATATCGTTATACACTATTACGTACTAACGTGTGACGTTATATAGTATTACCTGATGTCGTATAACGTTATATATTATTACGTAATAACGTATAACGCTATATACTATTACGTACTAACGTATAACGTTATAAACTAATACGTAATGACGTATAACGTTATATACTATTACGTAATAACGTGTAACGTTATATACTATTACGTACTAACGTGTAACGTAATATAGTATTACCTGATGACGTATAACGTTATATACTATTACGTAATAACGTGTAACGTAATATAGTATTACCTGATGACGTATAACGTTATATACTATTAAGTACTAACGTATAACGTTAAAAACTAATACGTACTAACGTATAACGTTTTATACTATTACGTAATAACGTATGACGGTATATGCTAATACGTAATATCGTATAACGTTATATACTAATACGTAATATCGTATAATGTTATATACTATTACGTACTAACGTATAACGTTATATACTATTACGTACTAACGTGTAACGTAATATAGTATTACCTGATGACGTATAACGTTATATACTATTACGTACTAACGTATAACGTTATATACTATTACGTAATAACGTATGACGGTATATACTAATACGTAATATCGTATAACGTTATATACTAATACGTAATAACGTATAACGTTATATGCTATTACGTACTAACGTATAACGTTATATACTGTTACGTACTAACGTATAACGTTATATACTATTACGTACTAACGTATAACGTTATATACTATTACGTACTAACGTATAACGTTATAAACTAATACGTACTAACGTGTAACGTTATATAGTATTACCTGATGCCGTATAACGTTATATACTATTACGTGCTAACGTGTAACGTTATATAGTATTACCTGATGACGTATAACGTTATATACTATTACGTACTAACGTGTAACGTTATATAGTATTACCTGATGACGTATAACGCTATATACTATTACGTACTAACGTAGAACGTTATATACTATTACGAACTAACGTGTAACGTTATATAGTATTACCTGATGACGTATAACGTTATATACTATTACGTAATAACGTGTAACGTTATATACTAATACGTAATGACGTATAACGCTATATACTATTACGTACTAACGTGTAACGTTATATAGTATTACGTAATGACGTATATCGTCATATCCTATTACGTACTAACGTATAACGTTATATACTATTACGAACTAACGTGTAACGTTATATAGTATTACCTGATGACGTATGACGTTATATACTATTACGTAATAACGTGTAACGCAATATAGTATTACCTGATGACGTATAACGTTATATATTGTTACGTAATAACGTATAACGCTATATACTATTACGTACTAACGTAGAACGTTATAAACTAATACGTAATGACTTATAACGATATATACTATTACGTAATAACGTGTAACGTTATATACTAATACGTAATAACGTATAACGTTATATACTATTACGTACTAACGTGTAACGTTATATACTAATACGTAACAACGTATAACGTTATGTACTAATACGTAATAACGTATATCGTTATACACTATTACGTACTAACGAATAACGTTATATAGTATTACCTGATGTCGTATAACGTTATATAGTATTACCTGATGTCGTATAACGTTATATACTATTACGTACTAACGTATAACGTTATGTACTATTACGTACTAACGTATAACGTTATATACTATTACGTACTAACGTGTAACGTTATATAGTATTACCTGATGCCGTATAACGTTATATACTATTACGTGCTAACGTGTAACGTTATATACTATTACGTAATGACGTATAACGCTATATACTATTACGTACTAACGTGTAACGTTATATAGTATTACCTGATGCCGTATAACGTTATATACTAATACGTGCTAACGTTTAACGTTATATATTATTACGTAATAACGTATAACGCTATATACTATTACATACTAACGTGTAACGTTATAAACTAATACGTAATGACTTATAACGATATATACTATTACGTAATAACGTGTAACGTTACATACTAATACGTAATAACGTATAACGTTATATACTATTACGTACTAACGTGTAACGTTATATACTAATACGTAACAACGTATAACGTTATGTACTAATACGTAATAACGTATATCGTTATACACTATTACGTACTAACGGATAACGTTATATAGTATTACCTGATGTCGTATAACGTTATATAGTATTACCTGATGTCGTATAACGTTATATACTATTACGTACTAACGTATAACGTTATGTACTATTACGTACTAACGTATAACGTTATATACTATTACGTACTAACGTGTAACGTTATATAGTATTACCTGATGCCGTATAACGTTATATACTATTACGTGCTAACGTGTAACGTTATATACTATTACGTAATGACGTATAACGCTATATACTATTACGTACTAACGTGTAACGTTATATAGTATTACCTGATGCCGTATAACGTTATATACTAATACGTGCTAACGTTTAACGTTATATATTATTACGTAATAACGTATAACGCTATATACTATTACGTACTAACGTGTAACGTTATAAACTAATACGTAATGACGTATAACGTTATATACTATTACGTAATAACGTGTAACGTTATTGAGTATTACCTTATAACGTATAACGTTATATCCTATTACGTAATAACGTATAACGTTATATACTATTACGTAATAACGCATAACGTTATATACTATTACGTAATGACGTATAACGTTATACTATTATGTAATGATGTATAACGTTATTGAGTATTACCTTATAACGTATAACGTTATATCCTATTACGTACTAACGTATAACGTTATATTCTATTACGTACTAACGTTTAACGTTATATAGTATTACCTGATGACGTATAACGTTATATACTATTACGTACTAACGTGTAACGTTATATAGTATTACCTGATGACGTATAACGTTATATACTATTACGTACAAACGTATAACGTTATATACCAGTACGTAATGACGTATAACGTTATATACTATTACGAAGTAACGTGTAACGTTGTATACTAATACGTAATAACGTAAAACGTTATATACTATTACGTAAAAACGTATAACGTTATATACTATCACGTAATGACGTATAACGTTATATACTATTACGTACTAACGTATAACGTTATATACTAGTACGTAATGACGTATAACGTTATATAGTATTACGTAATGACGTATAACGTCATATCCTATTACGTACTAACGTATAACGTTATATACTATTACGTACTAACGTGTAACGTTATAAACTAATACGTAATGACGTATAACGTTATATACTATTACGTAATAACGTATAACGTTATATACTATTACGTACTAACGTATAACGTTATATATTATTACGTACTAACTTATAACGTTATATACTATTACGTACTAACGTGTAACGTTATAAACTAATACGTAATGACGTATAACGTTATATACTATTACGTAATAACGTATAATGTTATATACTATCACGTAATGACGTATAACGTTATATACTATTAGGTAATGACGTATAACGTTATATAGTATTACGTACTAACGTATAACGTTATATCCTATTACGTAATAACGTATAACGTTATATGCTATTACGTAATAACGTATAACGTTATATACTGTTACGTACTAACGTAAAACGTTATATACTATTACGTACTAACGTATAACGTTATATAATAGTACGTAATGACGTATAACGTTATATACTAATACGTAACAACGTATAACGATATATACAAATACGTAATGACGTATAACGTTATATACTATTACGTAATAACGTATAACGTTATATACTATTACGTAATAACGTATGACGGTATATACTAATAGGTAATATCGTATAACGTTATATACAAATACGTAATAACGTATATCGTTATACACTATTACGTACTAACGTGTGACGTTATATAGTATTACCTGATGTCGTATAACGTTATATATTATTACGTAATAACGTATAACGCTATATACTATTACGTACTAACGTATAACGTTATAAACTAATACGTAATGACGTATAACGTTATATACTATTACGTAATAACGTGTAACGTTATATACTATTACGTACTAACGTGTAACGTAATATAGTATTACCTGATGACGTATAACGTTATATACTATTACGTAATAACGTGTAACGTAATATAGTATTACCTGATGACGTATAACGTTATATACTATTAAGTACTAACGTATAACGTTAAAAACTAATACGTACTAACGTATAACGTTTTATACTATTACGTAATAACGTATGACGGTATATGCTAATACGTAATATCGTATAACGTTATATACTAATACGTAATATCGTATAATGTTATATACTATTACGTACTAACGTATAACGTTATATACTATTACGTACTAACGTGTAACGTAATATAGTATTACCTGATGACGTATAACGTTATATACTATTACGTACTAACGTATAACGTTATATACTATTACGTAATAACGTATGACGGTATATACTAATACGTAATATCGTATAACGTTATATACTAATACGTAATAACGTATAACGTTATATGCTATTACGTACTAACGTATAACGTTATATACTGTTACGTACTAACGTATAACGTTATATACTATTACGTACTAACGTATAACGTTATATACTATTACGTACTAACGTATAACGTTATAAACTAATACGTACTAACGTATAGCGTTGTATACTATTTCGTACTAACGTATAATGTTATATAATATTACGTACTAAAGTATAGCGTTATATACTAATACGTAATGACGTATAACGTAATATACTATTACGTACTAACGTGTAACGTTATATAGTATTACCTGATGACGTATAACGTTATATACTATTACGTACTAACGTGTAACGTTATATAGTATTACCTGATGACGTATAACGCTATATACTATTACGTACTAACGTAGAACGTTATATACTATTACGAACTAACGTGTAACGTTATATAGTATTACCTGATGACGTATAACGTTATATACTATTACGTAATAACGTGTAACGTTATATACTAATACGTAATGACGTATAACGCTATATACTATTACGTACTAACGTGTAACGTTATATAGTATTACGTAATGACGTATATCGTCATATCCTATTACGTACTAACGTATAACGTTATATACTATTACGAACTAACGTGTAACGTTATATAGTATTACCTGATGACGTATGACGTTATATACTATTACGTAATAACGTGTAACGCAATATAGTATTACCTGATGACGTATAACGTTATATATTGTTACGTAATAACGTATAACGCTATATACTATTACGTACTAACGTAGAACGTTATAAACTAATACGTAATGACTTATAACGATATATACTATTACGTAATAACGTGTAACGTTATATACTAATACGTAATAACGTATAACGTTATATACTATTACGTACTAACGTGTAACGTTATATACTAATACGTAACAACGTATAACGTTATGTACTAATACGTAATAACGTATATCGTTATACACTATTACGTACTAACGAATAACGTTATATAGTATTACCTGATGTCGTATAACGTTATATAGTATTACCTGATGTCGTATAACGTTATATACTATTACGTACTAACGTATAACGTTATGTACTATTACGTACTAACGTATAACGTTATATACTATTACGTACTAACGTGTAACGTTATATAGTATTACCTGATGCCGTATAACGTTATATACTATTACGTGCTAACGTGTAACGTTATATACTATTACGTAATGACGTATAACGCTATATACTATTACGTACTAACGTGTAACGTTATATAGTATTACCTGATGCCGTATAACGTTATATACTAATACGTGCTAACGTTTAACGTTATATATTATTACGTAATAACGTATAACGCTATATACTATTACATACTAACGTGTAACGTTATAAACTAATACGTAATGACTTATAACGATATATACTATTACGTAATAACGTGTAACGTTACATACTAATACGTAATAACGTATAACGTTATATACTATTACGTACTAACGTGTAACGTTATATACTAATACGTAACAACGTATAACGTTATGTACTAATACGTAATAACGTATATCGTTATACACTATTACGTACTAACGGATAACGTTATATAGTATTACCTGATGTCGTATAACGTTATATAGTATTACCTGATGTCGTATAACGTTATATACTATTACGTACTAACGTATAACGTTATGTACTATTACGTACTAACGTATAACGTTATATACTATTACGTACTAACGTGTAACGTTATATAGTATTACCTGATGCCGTATAACGTTATATACTATTACGTGCTAACGTGTAACGTTATATACTATTACGTAATGACGTATAACGCTATATACTATTACGTACTAACGTGTAACGTTATATAGTATTACCTGATGCCGTATAACGTTATATACTAATACGTGCTAACGTTTAACGTTATATATTATTACGTAATAACGTATAACGCTATATACTATTACGTACTAACGTGTAACGTTATAAACTAATACGTAATGACGTATAACGTTATATACTATTACGTAATAACGTGTAACGTTATTGAGTATTACCTTATAACGTATAACGTTATATCCTATTACGTAATAACGTATAACGTTATATACTATTACGTAATAACGCATAACGTTATATACTATTACGTAATGACGTATAACGTTATACTATTATGTAATGATGTATAACGTTATTGAGTATTATCTTATAACGTATAACGTTATATCCTATTACGTACTAACGTATAACGTTATATTCTATTACGTACTAACGTTTAACGTTATATAGTATTACCTGATGACGTATAACGTTATATACTATTACGTACTAACGTGTAACGTTATATAGTATTACCTGATGACGTATAACGTTATATACTATTACGTACAAACGTATAACGTTATATACCAGTACGTAATGACGTATAACGTTATATACTATTACGAAGTAACGTGTAACGTTGTATACTAATACGTAATAACGTAAAACGTTATATACTATTACGTAAAAACGTATAACGTTATATACTATCACGTAATGACGTATAACGTTATATACTATTACGTACTAACGTATAACGTTATATACTAGTACGTAATGACGTATAACGTTATATAGTATTACGTAATGACGTATAACGTTATATACTATTACGTACTAACGTATAACGTTATATACTAGTACGTAATGACGTATAACGTTATATAGTATTACGTAATGACGTATAACGTCATATCCTATTACGTACTAACGTATAACGTTATATACTATTACGTACTAACGTGTAACGTTATAAACTAATACGTAATGACGTATAACGTTATATACTATTACGTAATAACGTATAACGTTATATACTATTACGTACTAACGTATAACGTTATATATTATTACGTACTAACTTATAACGTTATATACTATTACGTACTAACGTGTAACGTTATAAACTAATACGTAATGACGTATAACGTTATATACTATTACGTAATAACGTATAATGTTATATACTATCACGTAATGACGTATAACGTTATATACTATTAGGTAATGACGTATAACGTTATATAGTATTACGTACTAACGTATAACGTTATATCCTATTACGTAATAACGTATAACGTTATATACTATTACGTACTAACGTTTAACGTTATATAGTATTACCTGATGACGTATAACGTTATATACTATTACGTACTAACGTGTAACGTTATATAGTATTACCTGATGACGTATAACGTTATATACTATTACGTACAAACGTATAACGTTATATACCAGTACGTAATGACGTATAACGTTATATACTATTACGTACTAACGTATAACGTTATATTCTATTACGTACTAACGTGTAACGTTATATAGTATTACCTGATGACGTATAACGTTAAGTACTATTACGTACTAACGTATAACGCTATATCCTATTACGTAATAACTTTTAACGTTATATGCTATTACGTACTAACGTATAACGTTATATACTGTTACGTACTAACGTATGACGTTATATACTAGTACGTAATGACGTATAACGTTATATACTAATACGTAACAACGTATAACGTTATATAGAAATACGTAATGACGTATAACGTTATATACTATTACGTACTAACGTATAACGATATATACTAGTACGTAATGACGTATAACGTTATATACTAATACGTAACAACGTATAACGTTATATACAAATACGTAATAACGTATATCGTTATACACTATTACGTACTAACGTGTAACGTTATATAGTATTACCTGATGTCGTATAACGTTATATATTATTACGTAATAACGTATAACGCTATATACTATTACGTACTAACGTGTAACGTTATAAACTAATACGTAATGACGTATAACGTTATATACTATTACGTAATAACGTATAACGTTATATACTAATACGTAACAACGTATAACGTTATATAGAAATACGTAATGACGTATAACGTTATATACTATTACGTAATAACGTGTAAAGTTATATACTAATACGTAATAACGTAAAACGTTATATACTATTACGTAATAACGTATAACGTCATATCCTACTACGTACTAACGTATAACGTTCTATTCTATTACGTACTAACGTGTAACGTTATATAGTATTACCTGATGACGTATAACGTTATATACTATTACGTACTAACGTGTAACGTTATATAGTATTACCTGATGACGTATAACGTTATATACTATTACGTGCAAACGTATAACGTTATATACCAGTACGTAATGACGTATAACGTTATATACTATTACGTACTAACGTATAACGTTATATACTATTACGTACTAACGTATAACGTTATATACTATTACGTACTAACGTATAACGTTATATCCTATTACGTAATAACGTATAACGTTATATACTATTACGTACTAACGTATAACGTTATATACTATTACGTACTAACGTATAACGTTATATACTATTACGTACTAACGTATAACGTTATATAGTATTACCTGATGACGTATAACGTTATATACTATTACGTACTAACGTGTAACGTTATATAGTATTACCTGATGACGTATAACGTTATATACTATTACGTGCAAACGTATAACGTTATATACCAGTACGTAATGACGTATAACGTTATATACTATTACGAAGTAACGTGTAACGTTATATACTAATACGTAATAACGTAAAACGTTATATACTATTACGTAACAACGAATAACGTTATATACTAACACGTAATGACGTATAACGTTATATACTATTATGTAATGACGTATAACGTTATATAGTATTACGTAATGACGTATAACGTCATATCCTATTGCGTACTAACGTATAACGTTATATAGTATTACGTACTAACGCGTAACGTTATAAACTAAATACGTAATGACGTATAACGTTATATACTATTACGTAATAACGTGTAACGTTATATACTATTACGTACTAACGTATAACGCTATATACTATTACGTACTAACGTGTAACGTTATAAACTAATACGTAATGACGTATAACGTTATATACTATTACGTAATAACGTGTAACGTTATATACTAATACGTAATAACGTATAACGTTATATACTATTACGTAATAACGCATAACGTTATATACTATTACGTAATGACGTATAACGTTATACTATTATGTAATGACGTATAACGTTATTGAGTATTACCTTATAGTGTATAACGTTATATCCTATTACATACTAACGTATAACGTTATATTCTATTACGTACTAACGTGTAACGTTATATAGTATTACCTGATGACGTATAACGTTATATACTATTACGTGCAAACGTATAACGTTATATACCAGTACGTAAGGACGTATAACGTTATATACTATTACGAAGTAACGTGTAACGTTATATACTAATACGTAATAACGTAAAACGTTATATACTATTACGTAACAACGAATAACGTTATATACTATCACGTAAAGACGTATAACGTTATATACTATTATGTAATGACGTATAACGTTATATAGTATTACGTAATGACGTATAACGTCATATACTATTACGTACTAACGTATAACGTTATATACTATTACGTACTAACGCGTAACGTTATAAACTAATACGTAATGACGTATAACGTTATATACTATTACGTAATAACGTGTAACGTTATTGAGTATTACCTTATAACGTATAACGTTATATCCTATTACGTAATAACGCATAACGTTATATACTATTACGTGCAAACGTATAACGTTATATACCAGTACGTAATAACGTATAACGTTATATACTATTACGTACTAACGTATAACGTTAAAAACTAATACGTACTAACGTATAACGTTATATAGTATTACCTGATGACGTATAACGTTATATACTATTACGTACTAACGTGTAACGTTATATAGTATTACCTGATGACGTATAACGCTATATACTATTACGTACTAACGTGTAACGTTATATAGTATTACGTAATGACGTATATCGTCATATCCTATTACGTACTAACGTATAACGTTATATACTATTACGAACTAACGTGTAACGTTATATAGTATTACCTGATGACGTATGACGTTATATACTATTACGTAATAACGTGTAACGCAATATAGTATTACCTGATGACGTATAACGTTATATATTGTTACGTAATAACGTATAACGCTATATACTATTACGTACTAACGTAGAACGTTATAAACTAATACGTAATGACTTATAACGATATATACTATTACGTAATAACGTGTAACGTTATATACTAATACGTAATAACGTATAACGTTATATACTATTACGTACTAACGTGTAACGTTATATAGTATTACCTGATGTCGTATAACGTTATATAGTATTACCTGATGTCGTATAACGTTATATACTATTACGTACTAACGTATAACGTTATGTACTATTACGTACTAACGTATAACGTTATATACTATTACGTACTAACGTATAACGTTATGTACTATTACGTACTAACGTATAACGTTATATACTATTACGTACTAACGTGTAACGTTATATAGTATTACCTGATGCCGTATAACGTTATATACTATTACGTGCTAACGTGTAACGTTATATACTATTACGTAATGACGTATAACGCTATATACTATTACGTACTAACGTGTACCGTTATATAGTATTACCTGATGCCGTATAACGTTATATACTAATACGTGCTAACGTTTAACGTTATATATTATTACGTAATAACGTATAACGCTATATACTATTACGTACTAACGTGTAACGTTATAAACTAATACGTAATGACGTATAACGTTATATACTATTACGTAATAAAGTGTAACGTTATATACTAATACGTAATAACGTATAACGTTATATACTATTACGTACTAACGTATAACGTTATATCCTATTACGTAATAACGTGTAACGTTATATAGTATTACCTGATGTCGTATAACGTTATATATTATTACGTAATAACGTATAACGCTATATACTATTACGTACTAACGTGTAACGTTATAAACTAATAGGTAGTGACGTATAACGTTATATACTATTACGTAATAACGTATAACGTTATATACTAATACGTAATAACGTAAAACGTTATATACTATTACGTAATAACGTATAACGTTATATACTATCACGTAATGACGTATAACGTTATATACTATTAGGTAATGACGTATAACGTTATATAGTATTACCTGATGACGTATAACGTTATATACTATTACGTACTAACGTATAACGTTATATCCTATTACGTAATAACGTATAACGTTATATACTATTACGTACTAACGTATAACGTTATATACTATTACGTACTAACGTATAACGATATATACTAGTACGTAATGACGTATAACGTTATATCCTAATACGTAACAACGTATAACGTTATATACAAATACGTAATAACGTATATCGTTATACACTATTACGTACTAACGTGTAACGTTATATAGTATTACCTGATGTCGTATAACGTTATATATTATTACGTAATAACGTATAACGCTATATACTATTACGTACTAACGTGTAACGTTATAAACTAATAGGTAGTGACGTATAACGTTATATACTATTACGTAATAACGTATAACGTTATATACTAATACGTAATAACGTAAAACGTTATATACTATTACGTAATAACGTATAACGTTATATACTATCACGTAATGACGTATAACGTTATATACTATTAGGTAATGACGTATAACGTTATATAGTATTACCTGATGACGTATAACGTTATATACTATTACGTACTAACGTATAACGTTATATCCTATTACGTAATAACGTATAACGTTATATACTATTACGTACTAACGTATAACGTTATATACTATTACGTACTAACGTATAACGATATATACTAGTACGTAATGACGTATAACGTTATATCCTAATACGTAACAACGTATAACGTTATATACAAATACGTAATAACGTATATCGTTATACACTATTACGTACTAACGTGTAACGTTATATAGTATTACCTGATGTCGTATAACGTTATATATTATTACGTAATAACGTATAACGCTATATACTATTACGTACTAACGTGTAACGTTATAAACTAATACGTAAAGACGTATAACGTTATATACTATTACGTAATAACGTATAACGTTATATACTAATACGTAACAACGTATAACGTTATATAGAAATACGTAATGACGTATAACGTTATATACTATTACGTAATAACGTGTAAAGTTATATACTAATACGTAATAACGTAAAACGTTATATACTATTACGTAATAACGTATAACGTCATATCCTATTACGTACTAACGTATAACGTTCTATTCTATTACGTACTAACGTGTAACGTTATATAGTATTACCTGATGACGTATAACGTTATATACTATTACGTACTAACGTGTAACGTTATATAGTATTACCTGATGACGTATAACGTTATATACTATTACGTGCAAACGTATAACGTTATATACCAGTACGTAATGACGTATAACGTTATATACTATTACGTACTAACGTATAACGTTATATACTATTACGTACTAACGTATAACGTTATATACTATTACGTACTAACGTATAACGTTATATCCTATTACGTAATAACGTATAACGTTATATACTATTACGTACTAACGTATAACGTTATATACTATTACGTACTAACGTATAACGTTATATACTATTACGTACTAACGTATAACGTTATATAGTATTACCTGATGACGTATAACGTTATATACTATTACGTACTAACGTGTAACGTTATATAGTATTACCTGATGACGTATAACGTTATATACTATTACGTGCAAACGTATAACGTTATATACCAGTACGTAATGACGTATAACGTTATATACTATTACGAAGTAACGTGTAACGTTATATACTAATACGTAATAACGTAAAACGTTATATACTATTACGTAACAACGAATAACGTTATATACTAACACGTAATGACGTATAACGTTATATACTATTATGTAATGACGTATAACGTTATATACTATTACGTACTAACGTATAACGTTATATAGTATTACCTGATACCGTATAACGTTATATACTATTACGTACTAACGTATAACGTTATAAACTAATACGTAATGTCGTATAACGTCATATCCTATTGCGTACTAACGTATAACGTTATATAGTATTACGTACTAACGCGTAACGTTATAAACTAAATACGTATTGACGTATAACGTTATATACTATTACATAATAACGTGTAACGTTATATACTAATACGTAATAACGTATAACGTTATATACTATTACGTAATAACGCATAACGTTATATACTATTACGTAATGACGTATAACGTTATACTATTATGTAATGACGTATAACGTTATATACTATTACGTACTAACGTGTAACGTTATATAGTATTACCTGATGACGTATAACGTTATATACTATTACGTACAAACGTATAACGTTATATACCAGTACGTAATGACGTATAACGTTATATACTATTACGAAGTAACGTATAACGTTATATAGTATTACGTAATGAAGTATAACGTCATATCCTATTACGTACTAACGTATAACGTTATATACTATTACGTACTAACGTGTAACGTTATAAACTAATACGTAATGACGTATAACGTTATATACTATTACGTAATAACGTATAATGTTATATACTATCACGTAATGACGTATAACGTTATATACTATTAGGTAATGACGTATAACGTTATATAGTATTACCTGATGACGTATAACGTTATATACTATTACGTACTAACGTATAACGTTATATCCTATTACGTAATAACGTATAACGTTATATACTATTACGTACTAACGTATAACGTTATATACTATTACGTACTAACTTATAACGTTATATACTATTACGTACTAACGTATAACGTTATATACTAGTACGTAATGACGTATAACGTTATATAGTATTACGTAATGACGTATAACGTCATATCCTATTACGTACTAACGTATAACGTTATATACTATTACGTACTAACGTGTAACGTTATAAACTAATACGTAATGACGTATAACGTTATATACTATTACGTAATAACGTATAATGTTATATACTATCACGTAATGACGTATAACGTTATATACTATTATGTAATGACGTATAACGTTATATAGTATTACGTAATGACGTATAACGTCATATCCTATTACGTACTAACGTGTAACGTTATATAGTATTACGTAATGACGTATAACGTTATATACTATTACGAAGTAACGTATAACGTTATATAGTATTACGTAATGAAGTATAACGTCATATCCTATTACGTACTAACGTATAACGTTATATACTATTACGTACTAACGTGTAACGTTATAAACTAATACGTAATGACGTATAACGTTATATACTATTAGGTAATGACGTATAACGTTATATAGTATTACCTGATGACGTATAACGTTATATACTATTACGTACTAACGTATAACGTTATATCCTATTACGTAATAACGTATAACGTTATATACTATTACGTACTAACGTATAACGTTATATACTATTACGTACTAACTTATAACGTTATATACTATTACGTACTAACGTATAACGTTATATACTAGTACGTAATGACGTATAACGTTATATAGTATTACGTAATGACGTATAACGTCATATCCTATTACGTACTAACGTATAACGTTATATACTATTACGTACTAACGTGTAACGTTATAAACTAATACGTAATGACGTATAACGTTATATACTATTACGTAATAACGTATAATGTTATATACTATCACGTAATGACGTATAACGTTATATACTATTATGTAATGACGTATAACGTTATATAGTATTACGTAATGACGTATAACGTCATATCCTATTACGTACTAACGTGTAACGTTATATAGTGTTACGTAATGACGTATAACGTCATATCCTATTACGTACTAACGTATAACGTTATATTCTATTACGTACTAACGTGTAACGTTATATAGTATTACCTGATGACGTATAACGTTAAGTACTATTACGTACTAACGTATAACGCTATATCCTATTACGTAATAACTTTTAACGTTATATGCTATTACGTACTAACGTATAACGTTATATACTGTTACGTACTAACGTATAACGTTATATACTAGTACGTAATGACGTATAACGTTATATACTAATACGTAACAACGTATAACGTTATATAGAAATACGTAATGACGTATAACGTTATATACTATTACGTAATAACGTGTAACGTTATATAGTATTACCTGATGTCGTATAACGTTATATATTATTACGTAATAACGTATAACGCTATATACTATTACGTACTAACGTGTAACGTTATAAACTAATACGTAATGACGTATAACGTTATATACTATTACGTAATAACGTATAACGTTATATACTAATACGTAATAACGTAAAACGTTATATACTATTACGTAATAACGTATAACGTTATATACTATCACGTAATGACGTATAACGTTATATACTATTAGGTAATGACGTATAACGTTATATAGTATTACCTGATGACGTATAACGTTATATACTATTACGTACTAACGTATAACGTTATATCCTATTACGTAATAACGTATAACGTTATATACTATTACGTACTAACGTATAACGTTATATACTATTACGTACTAACGTATAACGTTATATACTAGTACGTAATGACGTATAACGTTATATACTAATACGTAACAACGTATAACGTTATATACAAATACGTAATAACGTATATCGTTATACACTATTACGTACTAACGTGTAACGTTATATAGTATTACCTGATGTCGTATAACGTTATATATGATTACGTAATAACGTATAACGCTATATACTATTACGTACTAACGTGTAACGTTATAAACTAATACGTAATGACGTATAACGTTATATACTATTACGTAATAACGTATAACGTTATATACTAATACGTAACAACGTATAACGTTATATTCTATTACGCACTAACGTGTAATGTTATATAGTATTACCTGATGACGTATAACGTTATATACTATTACGTACTAACGTATAACGTTATATCCTATTACGTAATAACGTATAACGTTATATGCTATTACGTACTAACGTATAACGTTATATACTGTTACGTACTAACGTATAACGTTATATACCAGTACGTAATGACGTATAACGTTATATACTATTACGAAGTAACGTATAACGTTATATAGTATTACGTAATGAAGTATAACGTCATATCCTATTACGTACTAACGTATAACGTTATATACTATTACGTACTAACGTGTAACGTTATAAACTAATACGTAATGACGTATAACGTTATATACTATTACGTACTAACGTGTAACGTTATATAGTATTACCTGATGACGTATAACGTTATATACTATTACGTACAAACGTATAACGTTATATACCAGTACGTAATGACGTATAACGTTATATACTATTACGAAGTAACGTATAACGTTATATAGTATTACGTAATGAAGTATAACGTCATATCCTATTACGTACTAACGTATAACGTTATATACTATTACGTACTAACGTGTAACGTTATAAACTAATACGTAATGACGTATAACGTTATATACTATTACGTAATAACGTATAATGTTATATACTATCACGTAATGACGTATAACGTTATATACTATTAGGTAATGACGTATAACGTTATATAGTATTACCTGATGACGTATAACGTTATATACTATTACGTACTAACGTATAACGTTATATCCTATTACGTAATAACGTATAACGTTATATACTATTACGTACTAACGTATAACGTTATATACTATTACGTACTAACTTATAACGTTATATACTATTACGTACTAACGTATAACGTTATATACTAGTACGTAATGACGTATAACGTTATATAGTATTACGTAATGACGTATAACGTCATATCCTATTACGTACTAACGTATAACGTTATATACTATTACGTACTAACGTGTAACGTTATAAACTAATACGTAATGACGTATAACGTTATATACTATTACGTAATAACGTATAATGTTATATACTATCACGTAATGACGTATAACGTTATATACTATTATGTAATGACGTATAACGTTATATAGTATTACGTAATGACGTATAACGTCATATCCTATTACGTACTAACGTGTAACGTTATATAGTATTACGTAATGACGTATAACGTCATATCCTATTACGTACTAACGTATAACGTTATATTCTATTACGTACTAACGTGTAACGTTATATAGTATTACCTGATGACGTATAACGTTAAGTACTATTACGTACTAACGGATAACGCTATATCCTATTACGTAATAACTTTTAACGTTATATGCTATTACGTACTAACGTATAACGTTATATACTGTTACGTACTAACGTATAACGTTATATACTAGTACGTAATGACGTATAACGTTATATACTAATACGTAACAACGTATAACGTTATATAGAAATACGTAATGACGTATAACGTTATATACTATTACGTAATAACGTGTAACGTTATATAGTATTACCTGATGTCGTATAACGTTATATATTATTACGTAATAACGTATAACGCTATATACTATTACGTACTAACGTGTAACGTTATAAACTAATACGTAATGACGTATAACGTTATATACTAGTACGTAATGACGTATAACGTTATATAGTATTACGTAATGACGTATAACGTCATATCCTATTACGTACTAACGTATAACGTTATATTCTATTACGTACTAACGTGTAACGTTATATAGTATTACCTGATGACGTATAACGTTAAGTACTATTACGTACTAACGTATAACGCTATATCCTATTACGTAATAACTTTTAACGTTATATGCTATTACGTACTAACGTATAACGTTATATACTGTTACGTACTAACGTATAACGTTATATACTAATACGTAATAACGTAAAACGTTATATACTATTACGTAATAACGTATAACGTTATATACTATCACGTAATGACGTATAACGTTATATACTAATACGTAACAACGTATAACGTTATATAGAAATACGTAATGACGTATAACGTTATATACTATTACGTAATAACGTGTAACGTTATATAGTATTACCTGATGTCGTATAACGTTATATATTATTACGTAATAACGTATAACGCTATATACTATTACGTACTAACGTGTAACGTTATAAACTAATACGTAATGACGTATAACGTTATATACTATTACGTAATAACGTATAACGTTATATACTAATACGTAATAACGTAAAACGTTATATACTATTACGTAATAACGTATAACGTTATATACTATCACGTAATGACGTATAACGTTATATACTATTAGGTAATGACGTATAACGTTATATAGTATTACCTGATGACGTATAACGTTATATACTATTACGTACTAACGTATAACGTTATATCCTATTACGTAATAACGTATAACGTTATATACTATTACGTACTAACGTATAACGTTATATACTATTACGTACTAACGTATAACGTTATATACTAGTACGTAATGACGTATAACGTTATATACTAATACGTAACAACGTATAACGTTATATACAAATACGTAATAACGTATATCGTTATACACTATTACGTACTAACGTGTAACGTTATATAGTATTACCTGATGTCGTATAACGTTATATATTATTACGTAATAACGTATAACGCTATATACTATTACGTACTAACGTGTAACGTTATAAACTAATACGTAATGACGTATAACGTTATATACTATTACGTAATAACGTATAACGTTATATACTAGTACGTAATGACGTATAACGTTATATACTAATACGTAACAACGTATAACGTTATATAGAAATACGTAATGACGTATAACGTTATATACTATTACGTAATAACGTGTAACGTTATATAGTATTACCTGATGTCGTATAACGTTATATACTATTACGTAATAACGTATAATGTTATATACTACCACGTAATGACGTATAACGTTATATACTATTATGTAATGACGTATAACGTTATATAGTATTACGTAATGACGTATAACGTCATATCCTATTACGTACTAACGTGTAACGTTATATAGTATTACGTAATGACGTATAACGTCATATCCTATTACGTACTAACGTATAACGTTATATTCTATTACGTACTAACGTGTAACGTTATATAGTATTACCTGGTGACGTATAACGTTAAGTACTATTACGTACTAACGTATAACGCTATATCCTATTACGTAATAACTTTTAAGGTTATATGCTATTACGTACTAACGTATAACGTTATATACTGTTACGTACTAACGTATAACGTTATATACTAGTACGTAATGACGTATAACGTTATATACTAATACGTAACAACGTATAACGTTATATAGAAATACGTAATGACGTATAACGTTATATACTATTACGTAATAACGTGTAACGTTATATAGTATTACCTGATGTCGTATAACGTTATATATTATTACGTAATAACGTATAACGCTATATACAATTACGTACTAACGTGTAACGTTATAAACTAATACGTAATGACGTATAACGTTATATACTATTACGTAATAACGTATAACGTTATATACTAATACGTAATAACGTAAAACGTTATATACTATTACGTAATAACGTATAACGTTATATACTATCACGTAATGACGTATAACGTTATATACTATTAGGTAATGACGTATAACGTTATATAGTATTACCTGATGACGTATAACGTTATATACTATTACGTACTAACGTATAACGTTATATCCTATTACGTAATAACGTATAACGTTATATACTATTACGTACTAACGTATAACGTTATATACTATTACGTACTAACGTATAACGTTATATACTTGTACGTAATGACGTATAACGTTATATACTAATACGTAACAACGTATAACGTTATATACAAATACGTAATAACGTATATCGTTATACACTATTACGTACTAACGTGTAACGTTATATAGTATTACCTGATGTCGTATAACGTTATATATTATTAAGTAATAACGTATAACGCTATATACTATTACGTACTAACGTGTAACGTTATAAACTAATACGTAATGGCGTATAACGTTATATACTATTACGTAATAACGTATAACGTTATATACTAATACGTAACAACGTATAACGTTATATAGAAATACGTAATGACGTATAACGTTATATACTATTACGTAATAACGTGTAAAGTTATATACTAATACGTAATAACGTAAAACGTTATATACTATTACGTAATAACGTATAACGTCATATCCTATTACGTACTAACGTATAACGTTCTATTCTATTACGTACTAACGTGTAACGTTATATAGTATTACCTGATGACGTATAACGTTATATACTATTACGTGCAAACGTATAACGTTATATACCAGTACGTAATGACGTATAACGTTATATACTATTACGTACTAACGTATAACGTTATATACTATTACGTACTAACGTATAACGTTATATACTATTACGTACTAACGTATAACGTTATATCCTATTACGTAATAACGTATAACGTTATATACTATTACGTACTAACGTATAACGTTATATACTATTACGTACTAACGTATAACGTTATATACTATTACGTACTAACGTATAACGTTATATAGTATTACCTGATGACGTATAACGTTATATACTACTACGTAATGACGTGTAACGTTATATACTAATACGTAACAACGTATAACGTTATATACAAATACGTAATGACGTATAACGTTATATACTATTACGTAATAACGTATAACGTTATATGCTATTACGTACTAACGTATAACGTTATATACTGTTACATACTAACGTATAACGTTATATACTATTACGTACTAACGCATAACGTTATATACTATTACGTACTTACGTATAACGTTATATACTACTACGTAATGACGTGTAACGTTATATACTATTACGTAACAACGTATAACGTTATATACAAATACGTAATGACGTATAACGTTATATACTATTACGTAATAACGTATAACGTTATATACTATTACGTACTAACGCATAACGTTATATACTATTACGTACTAACGCATAACGTTATATACTATTACGTACTTACGTATAACGTTATATACTACTACGTAATGACGTGTAACGTTATATACTAATACGTAACAACGTATAACGTTATATACAAATACGTAATGACGTATAACGTTATATACTATTACGTAATAACGTATAACGTTATATGCTATTACGTACTAACGTATAACGTTATATACTGTTACATACTAACGTATAACGTTATATACTATTACGTACTAACGTGTAACGTTATATAGTATTACCTGATGACGTATAACGTTATATACTATTACGTACAAACGTATAACGTTATATACCAGTACGTAATGACGTATAACGTTATATACTATTACGAAGTAACGTATAACGTTATATAGTATTACGTAATGAAGTATAACGTCATATCCTATTACGTACTAACGTATAACGTTATATACTATTACGTACTAACGTGTAACGTTATAAACTAATACGTAATGACGTATAACGTTATATACTATTACGTAATAACGTATAATGTTATATACTATCACGTAATGACGTATAACGTTATATACTATTAGGTAATGACGTATAACGTTATATAGTATTACCTGATGACGTATAACGTTATATACTATTACGTACTAACGTATAACGTTATATCCTATTACGTAATAACGTATAACGTTATATACTATTACGTACTAACGTATAACGTTATATACTATTACGTACTAACTTATAACGTTATATACTATTACGTACTAACGTATAACGTTATATACTAGTACGTAATGACGTATAACGTTATATAGTATTACGTAATGACGTATAACGTCATATCCTATTACGTACTAATGTATAACGTTATATACTATTACGTACTAACGTGTAACGTTATAAACTAATACGTAATGACGTATAACGTTATATACTATTACGTAATAACGTATAATGTTATATACTATCACGTAATGACGTATAACGTTATATACTATTATGTAATGACGTATAACGTTATATAGTATTACGTAATGACGTATAACGTCATATCCTATTACGTACTAACGTGTAACGTTATATAGTATTACGTAATGACGTATAACGTCATATCCTATTACGTACTAACGTATAACGTTATATTCTATTACGTACTAACGTGTAACGTTATATAGTATTACCTGATGACGTATAACGTTAAGTACTATTACGTACTAACGTATAACGCTATATCCTATTACGTAATAACTTTTAACGTTATATGCTATTACGTACTAACGTATAACGTTATATACTGTTACGTACTAACGTATAACGTTATATACTAGTACGTAATGACGTATAACGTTATATACTAATACGTAACAACGTATAACGTTATATAGAAATACGTAATGACGTATAACGTTATATACTATTACGTAATAACGTGTAACGTTATATAGTATTACCTGATGTCGTATAACGTTATATATTATTACGTAATGACGTATAACGTTATATACTATTACGTAATAACGTATAACGTTATATACTAATACGTAATAACGTAAAACGTTATATACTATTACGTAATAACGTATAACGTTATATACTATCACGTAATGACGTATAACGTTATATACTATTAGGTAATGACGTATAACGTTATATAGTATTACCTGATGACGTATAACGTTATATACTATTACGTACTAACGTATAACGTTATATCCTATTACGTAATAACGTATAACGTTATATACTATTACGTACTAACGTATAACGTTATATACTATTACGTACTAACGTATAACGTTATATACTAGTACGTAATGACGTATAACGTTATATACTAATACGTAACAACGTATAACGTTATATACAAATACGTAATAACCTATATCGTTATACACTATTACGTACTAACGTGTAACGTTATATAGTATTACCTGATGTCGTATAACGTTATATATTATTACGTAATAACGTATAACGCTATATACTATTACGTACTAACGTGTAACGTTATAAACTAATACGTAATGACGTATAACGTTATATACTATTACGTAATAACGTATAACGTTATATACTAATACGTAACAACGTATAACGTTATATAGAAATACGTAATGACGTATAACGTTATATACTATTACGTAATAACGTGTAAAGTTATATACTAATACGTAATAACGTAAAACGTTATATACTATTACGTAATAACGTATAACGTCATATCCTATTACGTACTAACGTATAACGTTCTATTCTATTACGTACTAACGTGTAACGTTATATAGTATTACCTGATGACGTATAACGTTATATACTATTACGTACTAACGTGTAACGTTATATAGTATTACCTGATGACGTATAACGTTATATACTATTACGTGCAAACGTATAACGTTATATACCAGTACGTAATGACGTATAACGTTATATACTATTACGTAATAACGTGTAACGTACTATTACGTACTAACGTATAACGTTATATACTATTACGTACTAACGTATAACGTTATATACTATTACGTACTAACGTATAACGTTATATCCTATTACGTAATAACGTATAACGTTATATACTATTACGTACTAACGTATAACGTTATATACTATTACGTACTAACGTATAACGTTATATACTATTACGTACTAACGTATAACGTTATATAGTATTACCTGATGACGTATAACGTTATATACTATTACGTACTAACGTGTAACGTTATATAGTATTACCTGATGACGTATAACGTTATATACTATTACGTGCAAACGTATAACGTTATATACCAGTACGTAATGACGTATAACGTTATATACTATTACGAAGTAACGTGTAACGTTATATACTAATACGTAATAACGTAAAACGTTATATACTATTACGTAACAACGAATAACGTTATATACTAACACGTAATGACGTATAACGTTATATACTATTATGTAATGACGTATAACGTTATATAGTATTACGTAATGACGTATAACGTCATATCCTATTACGTACTAACGTATAACGTTATATAGTATTACGTAATAACGCGTAACGTTATAAACTAAATACGTAATGACGTATAACGTTATATACTATTACGTAATAACGTGTAACGTTATATACTATTACGTACTAACGTATAACGTTATATACTATTACGTACTAACGCATAACGTTATATACTATTACGTACTTACGTATAACGTTATATACTACTACGTAATGACGTATAACGTTATATACTAATACGTAACAACGTATAACGTTATATACAAATACGTAATGACGTATAACGTTATATACTATTACGTAATAACGTATAACGTTATATGCTATTACGTACTAACGTATAACGTTAAATACTGTTACATACTAACGTATAACGTTATATACTATTACGTAATAACGTATAACGCTATATACTATTACGTACTAACGTATAACGTTAAAAACTAATACGTACTAACGTATAACGTTATATACTATTACGTAATAACGTATAACGTTATATACTATTACGTAATAACGTGTAACGTAATATAGTATTACCTGATGACGTATAACGTTATATACTATTAAGTACTATCGTATAACGTTAAAAACTAATACGTACTAACGTATAACGTTATATACTATTACGTAATAACGTATGACGGTATATACTAATACGTAATATCGTATAACGTTATATACTAATACGTAATATCGTATAATGTTATATACTATTACGTACTATCGTATAACGTTATATACTATTACGTACTAACGTGTAACGTTATAAAGTATTACCTGATGCCGTATAACGTTATATACTATTACGTGCTAACGTGTAACGCTATATACTATTACGTACTAACGTATAACGTTATAAACTAATACGTAATGACGTATAACGTTATATACTATTACGTAATAACGTGTAACGTTATATACTATTACGCACTAACGTGTAACGTTATATAGTATTACCTGATGACGTATAACGTTATATACTATTACGTAATAACGTGTAACGTAATATAGTATTACCTGATGACGTATAACGTTATATACTATTACGTACTAACGTATAACGTTATATACTATTACGCAATGACGTATAACGTTATATACTATTACGCAATGACGTATAACGCTATATACTATTACGTACTAACGTATAACGTTATAAACTAATACGTAATGACGTATAACGTTATATACTATTACGTACTAACGTATAACGTTATAAACTAATACGTACTAACGTATAGCGTTGTATACTATTTCGTACTAACGTATAATGTCATATAATATTACGTACAAAACTATAGCGTTATATACTAATACGTAATGACGTATAACGTTATATAATATTATGTAATGACGTATAACGTTATTGACTATTACCTTATAACGTATAACTTTATATACTATTACGTACTAACGTATAACGTTATAAACTAATACATACTAACGTATAGCGTTATATACTATTACGAACTAACGTGTAACGTTATATAGTATTACCTGATGACGTATAACGTTATATACTATCACGTAATAACGTGTAACGCAATATAGTATTACCTGATGACGTATAACGTTATATATTATTACGTAATAACGTATAACGCTATATACTATTACGTACTAACATAGAACGTTATAAACTAATACGTAATGACTTATAACGATATATACTATTACGTAATAACGTGTAACGTTATATACTAATACGTAATAACGTATAACGTTATATACTATTACGTACTAACGTGTAACGTTATATACTAATACGTAAGAACGTATAACGTTATGTACTAATACGTAATAACGTATATCGTTATACACTATTACGTACTAACGTATAACGTTATATAGTATTACCTGATGTCGTATAACGTTATATACTATTACGTACTAACGTATAACGTTATGTACTATTACGTACTAACGTATAACGTTATATACTATTACGTACTAACGTGTAACGTTATATAGTATTACCTGATGCCGTATAACGTTATATACTATTACGTGCTAACGTGTAACATTATATACTATTACGTAATGACGTATAACGCTATATACTATTACGTACTAACGTGTAACGTTATATAGTATTACCTGATGCCGTATAACGTTATATACTAATACGTGCTAACGTGTAACGATATATACTATTACGTAATGACGTATAACGCTATATACTATTACGTACTAACGTATAACGTTATGTACTATTACGTACTAACGTGTAACGTTATAAACTAATACGTAATGACGTATAACGCAATATAGTATTACCTGATGACGTATAACGTTATATATTATTACGTAATAACGTATAACGCTATATACTATTACGTACTAACATAGAACGTTATAAACTAATACGTAATGACTTATAACGATATATACTATTACGTAATAACGTGTAACGTTATATACTATTACGTAATGACGTATAACGCTATATACTATTACGTACTAACGTGTAACGTTATATAGTATTACCTGATGCCGTATAACGTTATATACTAATACGTGCAAACGTTTAACGTTATATATTATTACGTAATAACGTATAACGCTATATACTATTACGTACTAACGTGTAACGTTATAAACTAATACGTAATGACGTATAACGTTATATACTATTACGTAATAAAGTGTAACGTTATATACTAATACGTAATAACGTATAACGTTATATACTATTACGTAATAACGCATAACGTTATATACTATTACGTAATGACGTATAACGTTATACTATTATGTAATGACGTATAACGTTATTGAGTATTACCTTATAGTGTATAACGTTATATCCTATTACATACTAACGTATAACGTTATATTCTATTACGTACTAACGTGTAACGTTATATAGTATTACCTGATGACGTATAACGTTATATACTATTACGTACTAACGTGTAACGTTATATAGTATTACCTGATGACGTATAACGTTATATACTATTACGTGCAAACGTATAACGTTATATACCAGTACGTAATGACGTATAACGTTATATACTATTACGAAGTAACGTGTAACGTTATATACTAATACGTAATAACGTAAAACGTTATATACTATTACGTAACAACGAATAACGTTATATACTATCACGTAATGACGTATAACGTTATATACTATTATGTAATGACGTATAACGTTATATAGTATTACGTAATGACGTATAACGTCATATCCTATTACGTACTAACGTATAACGTTATATACTATTACGTACTAACGCGTAACGTTATAAACTAATACGTAATGACGTATAACGTTATATACTATTACGTAATAACGTGTAACGTTATTGAGTATTACCTTATAACGTATAACGTTATATCCTATTACGTAATAACGTATAACGTTATATACTATTACGTGCAAACGTATAACGTTATATACCAGTACGTAATGACGCATAACGTTATATACTATTACGTACTAACGTATAACGTTAAAAACTAATACGTACTAACGTATAACGTTATATACTATTACGTAATAACGTATAACGTTATATACTATTACGTACTAACGTGTGACGTTATATAGTATTACCTGATGACGTATAACGTTATATACTATTACGTAATAACGTGTAACGTAATATAGTATTACCTGATGACGTATAACGATATATACTATTAAGTACTAACGTATAACGTTAAAAACTAATACGTACTAACGTATAACGTTATATACTATTCCGTAATAACGTATGACGGTATATACTAATACGAAATATCGTATAACGTTATATACTAATACGTAATAACGTATAACGTTATATACTATTACGTAATAACGCATAACGTTATATACTATTACGTAATGACGTATAACGTTATATACTATTACGTACTAACGTGTAACGTTATATACTATTACGTAATGACGTATAACGTTATATACTATTACATGCAAACGTATAACGTTATATACCAGGACGTAATGACGAATACCGTTATATACTATTACGTACTAACGTGTAACGTTATATAGTATTACCTGATGCCGTATAACGTTATACACTATTACGTACTAACGTGTAACGTTATATACTATTACGTAATAACGTATAACGTTATATACTATTACGTACTAACGTATAACGTTATATTCTATTACGTAATAACGTCTAACGTTATATACTATTACGTACTAACATGTAACGTTATATAGTATTACCTGATGCCGTATAACGTTATATACTATTACGTGCTAACGTGTAACGTTATATATTATTACGTAATGACGTATAACGCTATATATTATTACGTACTAACGTGTAACGTTATAAACTAATACGTAATGACGTATAACGTTATATACTATTACGTAATAACGTGTAACGTTATATACTAATACGTAATAACGTATAACGTTATACACTCTTACGTACTAACGTGTAACGTTATATACTATTACGTAATGACGTATAACGTTATACTATTATGTAATGACGTATAACGTTATTTAGTATTACCTTATAACGTATAACGTTATATCCTATTACATACTAACGTATAACGTTCTATTCTATTACGTACTAACGTGTAACGTTATATAGTATTACCTGGTGACGTATAACGTTATATACTATTACGTACTAACGTGTAACGTTATATAGTATTACCTGATGACGTATAACGTTATATATTATTACGTGCAAACGTATAACGTTATATACCAGTACGTAATGACGTATAACGTTATATACTATTACGAAGTAACGTGTAACGTTATATACTAATACGTAATAACGTAAAACGTTATATACTATTACGTAACAACGAATAACGTTATATACTAACACGTAATGACGTATAACGTTATATACTATTATGTAATGACGTATAACGTTATATAGTATTACGTAATGACGTATAACGTCATATCCTATTACGTACTAACGTATAACGTTATATAGTATTACGTAATAACGCGTAACGTTATAAACTAAATACGTAATGACGTATAACGTTATATACTATTATGTAATGACGTATAACGTTATATAGTATTACGTAATGACGTATAACGTCATATCCTATTACGTACTAACGTATAACGTTATATAGTATTACGTAATAACGCGTAACGTTATAAACTAAATACGTAATGACGTATAACGCTATATATTATTACGTACTAACGTGTAACGTTAAAAACTAATACGTACTAACGTATAACGTTATATACTATTACGTAATAACGTATGACGGTATATACTAATACGTAATATCGTATAACGTTATATACTAATACGTAATATCGTATAATGTTATATACTATTACGTACTATCGTATAACGTTATATACTATTACGTACTAACGTGTAACGTTATAAAGTATTACCTGATGCCGTATAACGTTATATACTATTACGTGCTAACGTGTAACGCTATATACTATTACGTACTAACGTATAACGTTATAAACTAATACGTAATGACGTATAACGTTATATACTATTACGTAATAACGTGTAACGTTATATACTATTACGTACTAACGTGTAACGTTATATAGTATTACCTGATGACGTATAACGTTATATACTATTACGTAATAACGTGTGACGTAATATAGTATTACCTGATGACGTATAACGTTATATACTATTACGTTCTAACGTATAACGTTATATACTATTACGCAATGACGTATAACGTTATATACTATTACGCAATGACGTATAACGCTATATACTATTACGTACTAACGTATAACGTTATAAACTAATACGTAATGACGTATAACGTTATATACTATTACGTACTAACGTATAACGTTATAAACTAATACGTACTAACGTATAGCGTTGTATACTATTTCGTACTAACGTATAATGTCATATAATATTACGTACAAAACTATAGCGTTATATACTAATACGTACTGACGTATAACGTTATATAATATTATGTAATGACGTATAACGTTATTGACTATTACCTTATAACGTATAACTTTATATACTATTACGTACTAACGTGTAACGTTATAAACTAATACATACTAACGTATAGCGTTATATACTATTACGAACTAACGTGTAACGTTATATAGTATTACCTGATGACGTATAACGTTATATACTATCACGTAATAACGTGTAACGCAATATAGTATTACCTGATGACGTATAACGTTATATATTATTACGTAATAACGTATAACGCTATATACTATTACGTACTAACATAGAACGTTATAAACTAATACGTAATGACTTATAACGATATATACTATTACGTAATAACGTGTAACGTTATATACTAATACGTAATAACGTATAACGTTATATACTATTACGTACTAACGTGTAACGTTATATACTAATACGTAACAACGTATAACGTTATGTACTAATACGTAATAACGTATATCGTTATACACTATTACGTACTAACGTATAACGTTATATAGTATTACCTGATGTCGTATAACGTTATATACTATTACGTACTAACGTATAACGTTATGTACTATTACGTACTAACGTATAACGTTATATACTATTACGTACTAACGTGTAACGTTATATAGTATTACCTGATGCCGTATAACGTTATATACTATTACGTGCTAACGTGTAACATTATATACTATTACGTATAGACGTATAACGCTATATACTATTACGTACTAACGTGTAACGTTATATAGTATTACCTGATGCCGTATAACGTTATATACTAATACGTGCTAACGTGTAACGATATATACTATTACGTAATGACGTATAACGCTATATACTATTACGTACTAACGTATAACGTTATGTACTATTACGTACTAACGTGTAGCGTTATAAACTAATACGTAATGACGTATAACGCAATATAGTATTACCTGATGACGTATAACGTTATATATTATTACGTAATAACGTATAACGCTATATACTATTACGTACTAACATAGAACGTTATAAACTAATACGTAATGACTTATAACGATATATACTATTACGTACTAACGTGTAACGTTATATACTAATACGTAACAACGTATAACGTTATGTACTAATACGTAATAACGTATATCGTTATACACTATTACGTACTAACGTATAACGTTATATAGTACTACCTGATGTCGTATAACGTTATATACTATTACGTACTAACGTATAACGTTATGTACTATTACGTACTAACGTATAACGTTATATGCTATTACGTACTAACGTATAACGTTATATACTGTTACATACTAACGTATAACGTTATATACTATTACGTAATAACGTATAACGCTATATACTATTACGTACTAACGTATAACGTTAAAAACTAATACGTACTAACGTATAACGTTATATACTATTACGCAATGACGTATAACGTTATATACTATTACGCAATGACGTATAACGCTATATACTATTACGTACTAACGTATAACGTTATAAACTAATACGTAATGACGTATAACGTTATATACTATTACGTACTAACGTATAACGTTATAAACTAATACGTACTAACGTATAGCGTTGTATACTATTTCGTACTAACGTATAATGTCATATAATATTACGTACAAAACTATAGCGTTATATACTAATACGTAATGACGTATAACGTTATATAATATTATGTAATGACGTATAACGTTATTGACTATTACCTTATAACGTATAACTTTATATACTATTACGTACTAACGTGTAACGTTATAAACTAATACATACTAACGTATAGCGTTATATACTATTACGAACTAACGTGTAACGTTATATAGTATTACCTGATGACGTATAACGTTATATACTATCACGTAATAACGTGTAACGCAATATAGTATTACCTGATGACGTATAACGTTATATATTATTACGTAATAACGTATAACGCTATATACTATTACGTACTAACATAGAACGTTATAAACTAATACGTAATGACTTATAATGATATATACTATTACGTAATAACGTGTAACGTTATATACTAATACGTAATAACGTATAACGTTATATACTATTACGTACTAACGTGTAACGTTATATACTAATACGTAACAACGTATAACGTTATGTACTAATACGTAATAACGTATATCGTTATACACTATTACGTACTAACGTATAACGTTATATAGTATTACCTGATGTCGTATAACGTTATATACTAATACGTACTAACGTATAACGTTATGTACTATTACGTACTAACGTATAACGTTATATACTATTACGTACTAACGTGTAACGTTATATAGTATTACCTGATGCCGTATAACGTTATATACTATTACGTGCTAACGTGTAACATTATATACTATTACGTATAGACGTATAACGCTATATACTATTACGTACTAACGTGTAACGTTATATAGTATTACCTGATGCCGTATAACGTTATATACTAATACGTGCTAACGTGTAACGATATATACTATTACGTAATGACGTATAACGCTATATACTATTACGTACTAACGTATAACGTTATGTACTATTACGTACTAACGTGTAGCGTTATAAACTAATACGTAATGACGTATAACGCAATATAGTATTACCTGATGACGTATAACGTTATATATTATTACGTAATAACGTATAACGCTATATACTATTACGTACTAACATAGAACGTTATAAACTAATACGTAATGACTTATAACGATATATACTATTACGTAATAACGTGTAACGTTATATACTATTACGTAATGACGTATAACGCTATATACTATTACGTACTAACGTGTAACGTTATATAGTATTACGTAATGACGTATAACGTCATATCCTATTACGTACTAACGTGTAACGTTATATAGTATTACGTAATGACGTATAACGTCATATCCTATTACGTACTAACGTATAACGTTATATTCTATTACGTACTAACGTGTAACGTTATATAGTATTACCTGATGACGTATAACGTTAAGTACTATTACGTACTAACGTATAACGCTATATCCTATTACGTAATAACTTTTAACGTTATATGCTATTACGTACTAACGTATAACGTTATATACTGTTACGTACTAACGTATAACGTTATATACTAGTACGTAATGACGTATAACGTTATATACTAATACGTAACAACGTATAACGTTATATAGAAATACGTAATGACGTATAACGTTATATACTATTACGTAATAACGTGTAACGTTATATAGTATTACCTGATGTCGTATAACGTTATATATTATTACGTAATAACGTATAACGCTATATACTATTACGTACTAACGTGTAACGTTATAAACTAATACGTAATGACGTATAACGTTATATACTATTACGTAATAACGTATAACGTTATATACTATTACGTAATAACGTATAACGTTATATACTAATACGTAATAACGTAAAACGTTATATACTATTACGTAATAACGTATAACGTTTTATATTATCACGTAATGACGTATAACGTTATATACTATTAGGTAATGACGTATAACGTTATATAGTATTACCTGATGACGTATAACGTTATATACTATTACGTACTAACGTATAACGTTATATCCTATTACGTAATAACGTATAACGTTATATACTATTACGTACTAACGTATAACGTTATATACTATTACGTACTAACGTATAACGTTATATACTAGTACGTAATGACGTATAACGTTATATACTAATACGTAACAACGTATAACGTTATATACAAATACGTAATAACGTATATCGTTATACACTATTACGTACTAACGTGTAACGTTATATAGTATTACCTGATGTCGTATAACGTTATATATTATTACGTAATAACGTATAACGCTATATACTATTACGTACTAACGTGTAACGTTATAAACTAATACGTAATGACGTATAACGTTATATACTATTACGTAATAACGTATAACGTTATATACTAATACGTAACAACGTATAACGTTATATAGAAATACGTAATGACGTATAACGTTATATACTATTACGTAATAACGTGTAAAGTTATATACTAATACGTAATAACGTAAAACGTTATATACTATTACGTAATAACGTATAACGTCATATCCTATTACGTACTAACGTATAACGTTCTATTCTATTACGTACTAACGTGTAACGTTATATAGTATTACCTGATGACGTATAACGTTATATACTATTACGTACTAACGTGTAACGTTATATAGTATTACCTGATGACGTATAACGTTATATACTATTACGTGCAAACGTATAACGTTATATACCAGTACGTAATGACGTATAACGTTATATACTATTACGTAATAACGTGTAACGTACTATTACGTACTAACGTATAACGTTATATACTATTACGTACTAACGTATAACGTTATATACTATTACGTACTAACGTATAACGTTATATCCTATTACGTAATAACGTATAACGTTATATACTATTACGTACTAACGTATAACGTTATATACTATTACGTACTAACGTATAACGTTATATACTATTACGTACTAACGTATAACGTTATATAGTATTACCTGATGACGTATAACGTTATATACTATTACGTACTAACGTGTAACGTTATATAGTATTACCTGATGACGTATAACGTTATATACTATTACGTGCAAACGTATAACGTTATATACCAGTACGTAATGACGTATAACGTTATATACTATTACGAAGTAACGTGTAACGTTATATACTAATACGTAATAACGTAAAACGTTATATACTATTACGTAACAACGAATAACGTTATATACTAACACGTAATGACGTATAACGTTATATACTATTACGTACTAACGTGTAACGTTATATGCTATTACGTACTAACGTATAACGTTATATACTGTTACATACTAACGTATAACGTTATATACTATTACGTAATAACGTATAACGTTATATGCTATTACGTACTAACGTATAACGTTATATACTGTTACATACTAACGTATAACGTTATATACTATTACGTAATAACGTATAACGCTATATACTATTACGTACTAACGTATAACGTTAAAAACTAATACGTACTAACGTATAACGTTATATACTATGACGTAATAACGTATAACGTTATATACTATTACGTAATAACGTGTAACGTAATATAGTATTACCTGATGACGTATAACGTTATATACTATTAAGTACTATCGTATAACGTTAAAAACTAATACGTACTAACGTATAACGTTATATACTATTACGTAATAACGTATGACGGTATATACTAATACGTAATATCGTATAACGTTATATACTAATACGTAATATCGTATAATGTTATATACTATTACGTACTATCGTATAACGTTATATACTATTACGTACTAACGTGTAACGTTATAAAGTATTACCTGATGCCGTATAACGTTATATACTATTACGTGCTAACGTGTAACGCTATATACTATTACGTACTAACGTATAACGTTATAAACTAATACGTAATGACGTATAACGTTATATACTATTACGTAATAACGTGTAACGTTATATACTATTACGCACTAACGTGTAACGTTATATAGTATTACCTGATGACGTATAACGTTATATACTATTACGTAATAACGTGTAACGTAATATAGTATTACCTGATGACGTATAACGTTATATACTATTACGTACTAACGTATAACGTTATATACTATTACGCAATGACGTATAACGTTATATACTATTACGCAATGACGTATAACGCTATATACTATTACGTACTAACGTATAACGTTATAAACTAATACGTAATGACGTATAACGTTATATACTATTACGTACTAACGTATAACGTTATAAACTAATACGTACTAACGTATAGCGTTGTATACTATTTCGTACTAACGTATAATGTCATATAATATTACGTACAAAACTATAGCGTTATATACTAATACGTAATGACGTATAACGTTATATAATATTATGTAATGACGTATAACGTTATTGACTATTACCTTATAACGTATAACTTTATATACTATTACGTACTAACGTATAACGTTATAAACTAATACATACTAGCGTATAGCGTTATATACTATTACGAACTAACGTGTAACGTTATATAGTATTACCTGATGACGTATAACGTTATATACTATCACGTAATAACGTGTAACGCAATATAGTATTACCTGATGACGTATAACGTTATATATTATTACGTAATAACGTATAACGCTATATACTATTACGTACTAACATAGAACGTTATAAACTAATACGTAATGACTTATAACGATATATACTATTACGTAATAACGTGTAACGTTATATACTAATACGTAATAACGTATAACGTTATATACTATTACGTACTAACGTGTAACGTTATATACTAATACGTAAGAACGTATAACGTTATGTACTAATACGTAATAACGTATATCGTTATACACTATTACGTACTAACGTATAACGTTATATAGTATTACCTGATGTCGTATAACGTTATATACTATTACGTACTAACGTATAACGTTATGTACTATTACGTACTAACGTATAACGTTATATACTATTACGTACTAACGTGTAACGTTATATAGTATTACCTGATGCCGTATAACGTTATATACTATTACGTGCTAACGTGTAACATTATATACTATTACGTAATGACGTATAACGCTATATACTATTACGTACTAACGTGTAACGTTATATAGTATTACCTGATGCCGTATAACGTTATATACTAATACGTGCTAACGTGTAACGATATATACTATTACGTAATGACGTATAACGCTATATACTATTACGTACTAACGTATAACGTTATGTACTATTACGTACTAACGTGTAACGTTATAAACTAATACGTAATGACGTATAACGCAATATAGTATTACCTGATGACGTATAACGTTATATATTATTACGTAATAACGTATAACGCTATATACTATTACGTACTAACATAGAACGTTATAAACTAATACGTAATGACTTATAACGATATATACTATTACGTAATAACGTGTAACGTTATATACTATTACGTAATGACGTATAACGCTATATACTATTACGTACTAACGTGTAACGTTATATAGTATTACCTGATGCCGTATAACGTTATATACTAATACGTGCAAACGTTTAACGTTATATATTATTACGTAATAACGTATAACGCTATATACTATTACGTACTAACGTGTAACGTTATAAACTAATACGTAATGACGTATAACGTTATATACTATTACGTAATAAAGTGTAACGTTATATACTAATACGTAATAACGTATAACGTTATATACTATTACGTAATAACGCATAACGTTATATACTATTACGTAATGACGTATAACGTTATACTATTATGTAATGACGTATAACGTTATTGAGTATTACCTTATAGTGTATAACGTTATATCCTATTACATACTAACGTATAACGTTATATTCTATTACGTACTAACGTGTAACGTTATATAGTATTACCTGATGACGTATAACGTTATATACTATTACGTACTAACGTGTAACGTTATATAGTATTACCTGATGACGTATAACGTTATATACTATTACGTGCAAACGTATAACGTTATATACCAGTACGTAATGACGTATAACGTTATATACTATTACGAAGTAACGTGTAACGTTATATACTAATACGTAATAACGTAAAACGTTATATACTATTACGTAACAACGAATAACGTTATATACTATCACGTAATGACGTATAACGTTATATACTATTATGTAATGACGTATAACGTTATATAGTATTACGTAATGACGTATAACGTCATATCCTATTACGTACTAACGTATAACGTTATATACTATTACGTACTAACGCGTAACGTTATAAACTAATACGTAATGACGTATAACGTTATATACTGTTACGTAATAACGTGTAACGTTATTGAGTATTACCTTATAACGTATAACGTTATATCCTATTACGTAATAACGTATAACGTTATATACTATTACGTGCAAACGTATAACGTTATATACCAGTACGTAATGACGCATAACGTTATATACTATTACGTACTAACGTATAACGTTAAAAACTAATACGTACTAACGTATAACGTTATATACTATTACGTAATAACGTATAACGTTATATACTATTACGTACTAACGTGTGACGTTATATAGTATTACCTGATGACGTATAACGTTATATACTATTACGTAATAACGTGTAACGTAATATAGTATTACCTGATGACGTATAACGATATATACTATTAAGTACTAACGTATAACGTTAAAAACTAATACGTACTAACGTATAACGTTATATACTATTCCGTAATAACGTATGACGGTATATACTAATACGAAATATCGTATAACGTTATATACTAATACGTAATAACGTATAACGTTATATACTATTACGTAATAACGCATAACGTTATATACTATTACGTAATGACGTATAACGTTATATACTATTACGTACTAACGTGTAACGTTATATACTATTACGTAATGACGTATAACGTTATATACTATTACATGCAAACGTATAACGTTATATACCAGGACGTAATGACGAATACCGTTATATACTATTACGTACTAACGTGTAACGTTATATAGTATTACCTGATGCCGTATAACGTTATACACTATTACGTACTAACGTGTAACGTTATATACTATTACGTACTAACGTATAACGTTATATTCTATTACGTAATAACGTCTAACGTTATATACTATTACGTACTAACATGTAACGTTATATAGTATTACCTGATGCCGTATAACGTTATATACTATTACGTGCTAACGTGTAACGTTATATATTATTACGTAATGACGTATAACGCTATATATTATTACGTACTAACGTGTAACGTTATAAACTAATACGTAATGACGTATAACGTTATATACTATTACGTAATAACGTGTAACGTTATATACTAATACGTAATAACGTATAACGTTATACACTATTACGTACTAACGTGTAACGTTATATACTATTACGTAATGACGTATAACGTTATACTATTATGTAATGACGTATAACGTTATTTAGTATTACCTTATAACGTATAACGTTATATCCTATTACATACTAACGTATAACGTTCTATTCTATTACGTACTAACGTGTAACGTTATATAGTATTACCTGATGACGTATAACGTTATATACTATTACGTACTAACGTGTAACGTTATATAGTATTACCTGATGACGTATAACGTTATATATTATTACGTGCAAACGTATAACGTTATATACCAGTACGTAATGACGTATAACGTTATATACTATTACGAAGTAACGTGTAACGTTATATACTAATACGTTATAACGTAAAACGTTATATACTATTACGTAACAACGAATAACGTTATATACTAACACGTAATGACGTATAACGTTATATACTATTATGTAATGACGTATAACGTTATATAGTATTACGTAATGACGTATAACGTCATATCCTATTACGTACTAACGTATAACGTTATATAGTATTACGTAATAACGCGTAACGTTATAAACTAAATACGTAATGACGTATAACGTTATATACTATTACGTAATAACGTGTAACGTTATATACTATTACGTACTAACGTATAACGTTATATACTATTACGTACTAACGCATAACGTTATATACTATTACGTACTTACGTATAACGTTATATACTACTACGTAATGACGTATAACGTTATATACTAATACGTAACAACGTATAACGTTATATACAAATACGTAATGACGTATAACGTTATATACTATTACGTAATAACGTATAACGTTATATGCTATTACGTACTAACGTATAACGTTATATACTGTTACATACTAACGTATAACGTTATATACTATTACGTAATAACGTATAACGCTATATACTATTACGTACTAACGTATAACGTTAAAAACTAATACGTACCAACGTATAACGTTATATACTATTACGCAATAACGTATAACGTTATATACTATTACGTACTAACGTGTGACGTTATATAGTATTACCTGATGACGGATAACGTTATATACTATTACGTAATAACGTGTAACGTAATATAGTATTACCTGATGACGTATAACGTTATATACTATTAAGTACTATCGTATAACGTTAAAAACTAATACGTACTAACGTATAACGTTATATACTATTACGTAATAACGTATGACGGTATATACTAATACGTAATATCGTATAACGTTATATACTAATACGTAATATCGTATAATGTTATATACTATTACGTACTATCGTATAACGTTATATACTATTACGTACTAACGTGTAACGTTATAAAGTATTACCTGATGCCGTATAACGTTATATACTATTACGTGCTAACGTGTAACGCTATATACTATTACGTACTAACGTATAACGTTATAAACTAATACGTAATGACGTATAACGTTATATACTATTACGTAATAACGTGTAACGTTATATACTATTACGTACTAACGTGTAAGGTTATATAGTATTACCTGATGACGTATAACGTTATATACTATTACGTAATAACGTGTAACGTAATATAGTATTACCTGATGACGTATAACGTTATATACTATTACGTACTAACGTATAACGTTATATACTATTACGCAATGACGTATAACGTTATATACTATTACGCAATGACGTATAACGCTATATACTATTACGTACTAACGTATAACGTTATAAACTAATACGTAATGACGTATAACGTTATATACTATTACGTACTAACGTATAACGTTATAAACTAATACGTACTAACGTATAGCGTTGTATACTATTTCGTACTAACGTATAATGTCATATAATATTACGTACAAAACTATAGCGTTATATACTAATACGTAATGACGTATAACGTTATATAATATTATGTAATGACGTATAACGTTATTGACTATTACCTTATAACGTATAACTTTATATACTATTACGTACTAACGTATAACGTTATAAACTAATACATACTAACGTATAGCGTTATATACTATTACGAACTAACGTGTAACGTTATATAGTATTACCTGATGACGTATAACGTTATATACTATCACGTAATAACGTGTAACGCAATATAGTATTACCTGATGACGTATAACGTTATATATTATTACGTAATAACGTATAACGCTATATACTATTACGTACTAACATAGAACGTTACAAACTAATACGTAATGACTTATAACGATATATACTATTACGTAATAACGTGTAACGTTATATACTAATACGTAATAACGTATAACGTTATATACTATTACGTACTAACGTGTAACGTTATATACTAATACGTAACAACGTATAACGTTATGTACTAATACGTAATAACGTATATCGTTATACACTATTACGTACTAACGTATAACGTTATATAGTATTACCTGATGTCGTATAACGTTATATACTATTACGTACTAACGTATAACGTTATGTACTATTACGTACTAACGTATAACGTTATATACTATTACGTACTAACGTGTAACGTTATATAGTATTACCTGATGCCGTATAACGTTATATACTATTACGTGCTAACGTGTAACATTATATACTATTACGTATAGACGTATAACGCTATATACTATTACGTACTAACGTGTAACGTTATATAGTATTACCTGATGCCGTATAACGTTATATACTAATACGTGCTAACGTGTAACGATATATACTATTACGTAATGACGTATAACGCTATATACTATTACGTACTAACGTATAACGTTATGTACTATTACGTACTAACGTGTAGCGTTATAAACTAATACGTAATGACGTATAACGCAATATAGTATTACCTGATGACGTATAACGTTATATATTATTACGTAATAACGTATAACGCTATATACTATTACGTACTAACATAGAACGTTATAAACTAATACGTAATGACTTATAACGATATATACTATTACGTAATAACGTGTAACGTTATATACTATTACGTAATGACGTATAACGCTATATACTATTACGTACTAACGTGTAACGTTATATAGTATTACCTGATGCCGTATAACGTTATATACTAATACGTGCTAACGTTTAACGTTATATATTATTACGTAATAAAGTGTAACGTTATATACTAATACGTAATAACGTATAACGTTATATACTATTACGTAATAACGCATAACGTTATATACTATTACGTAATGACGTATAACGTTATACTATTATGTAATGACGTATAACGTTATATAGTATTACGTAATGACGTATAACGTCATATCCTATTACGTACTAACGTATAACGTTATATACTATTACGTACTAACGCGTAACGTTATAAACTAATACGTAATGACGAATAACGTTATATACTATTACGTAATAACGTATAACGTTATATACTATTACGTACTAACGTGTGACGTTATATAGTATTACCTGATGACGTATAACGTTATATACTATTACGTAATAACGTGTAACGTAATATAGTATTACCTGATGACGTATAACGATATATACTATTAAGTACTAACGTATAACGTTAAAAACTAATACGTACTAACGTATAACGTTATATACTATTCCGTAATAACGTATGAAGGTATATACTAATACGAAATATCGTATAACGTTATATACTAATACGTAATATCGTATAATGTTATATACTATTACGTACTAACGTATAACGTTATATACTATTACGTACTAACGTGTAACGTTATAAAGTATTACCTGATGCCGTATAACGTTATATACTATTACGTGCTAACGTGTAACGTTATATACTAATACGTAATAACGTATAACGTTATATACTAATACGTAACAACGTATAACGTTATATACAAATACGTAATAACGTGTAACGTTATATACTATTACGTACTAACGTGTAACGTAATATAGTATTACCTGATGACGTATAACGTTATATACTATTACGTACTAACGTATAACGTTATATACTATTACGTAATAACGTATGACGGTATATACTAATACGTAATATCGTATAACGTTATATACTAATTCGTAATATCGTATAATGTTATATACTATTACGTACTGACGTATAACGTTATATACTATTACGTACTAACGTGTAACGTTATATAGTATTACCTGATGCCGTATAACGTTATATACTATTACGTGCTAACGTGTAACGTTATATACTATTACGTAATGACGTATAACGCTATATACTATTACGTACTAACGTGTAACGTTATATAGTATTACCTGATGACGTATAACGTTATATACTAATACGTGCTAACGTGTAACGTTATATACTATTACGTAATGACGTATAAAGCTATATACTATTACGTACTAACGTGTAACGTTATAAACTAATACGTAATGACGTATAACGTTATATACTATTACGTAATAACGTGTAACGTTATATACTAATACGTAATAACGTATAACGTTATATACTATTACGTAATATCGTATAACGTTATATACTAATACGTAATAACGTGTAACGTTATATACTAATACGTAATAACGTATAACGTTATATACTATTACGTAATAACGAATAACGTTATATACTATCACGTAATGACGTATAACGTTATATACTATTATGTAATGACGTATAACGTTATATAGTATTACGTAATGACGTATAACGTCATATCCTATTACGTACTAACGTATAGCGTTATATACTATTACGTACTAACGCGTAACGTTATAAACTAATACGTAATGACGTGTAACGTTATATACTATTACGTAATAACGTGTAACGTTATTGAGTATTACCTTATAACGTATAACGTTATATCCTATTACGTAATAACGTATAACGTTATATACTATTACGTAATAACGCATAACGTTATATACTATTACGTAATGACGTATAACGTTATACTATTATGTAATGATGTATAACGTTATTGAGTATTACCTTATAACGTATAACGTTATATCCTATTACGTACTAACGTATAACGTTATATTCTATTACGTACTAACGTTTAACGTTATATAGTATTACCTGATGACGTATAACGTTATATACTATTACGTACTAACGTGTAACGTTATATAGTATTACCTGATGACGTATAACGTTATATACTATTACGTACAAACGTATAACGTTATATACCAGTACGTAATGACGTATAACGTTATATACTATTACGAAGTAACGTGTAACGTTGTATACTAATACGTAATAACGTAAAACGTTATATACTATTACGTAAAAACGTATAACGTTATATACTATCACGTAATAACGTATAACGTTATATACTATTACGTACTAACGTATAACGTTATATACTAGTACGTAATGACGTATAACGTTATATAGTATTACGTAATGACGTATAACGTCATATCCTATTACGTACTAACGTATAACGTTATATACTATTACGTACTAACGTGTAACGTTATAAACTAATACGTAATGACGTATAACGTTATATACTATTACGTAATAACGTATAACGTTATATACTATTACGTACTAACGTATAACGTTATATATTATTACGTACTAACTTATAACGTTATATACTATTACGTACTAACGTGTAACGTTATAAAATAATACGTAATGACGTATAACGTTATATACTATTACGTAATAACGTATAATGTTATATACTATCACGTAATGACGTATAACGTTATATACTATTAGGTAATGACGTATAACGTTATATAGTATTACGTACTAACGTATAACGTTATATCCTATTACGTAATAGCGTATAACGTTATATACTATTACGTACTAACGTTTAACGTTATATAGTATTACCTGATGACGTATAACGTTATATACTATTACGTACTAACGTGTAACGTTATATAGTATTACCTGATGACGTATAACGTTATATACTATTACGTACAAACGTATAACGTTATATACCAGTACGTAATGACGTATAACGTTATATACTATTACGAAGTAACGTATAACGTTATATAGTATTACGTAATGAAGTATAACGTCATATCCTATTACGTACTAACGTATAACGTTATATACTATTACGTACTAACGTGTAACGTTATAAACTAATACGTAATGACGTATAACGTTATATACTATTACGTACTAACGTGTAACGTTATAAACTAATACGTAATGACGTATAACGTTATATACTATTACGTAATAACGTATAATGTTATATACTATCACGTAATGACGTATAACGTTATATACTATTACGTACTAACGTATAACGTTATATACTATTACGTACTAACGTATAACGTTATATCCTATTACGTAATAACGTATAACGTTATATACTAGTACGTAATGACGTATAACGTTATATAGTATTACGTAATGACGTATAACGTCATATCCTATTACGTACTAACGTATAACGTTATATACTATTACGTACTAACGTGTAACGTTATAAACTAATACGTAATGACGTATAACGTTATATACTATTACGTAATAACGTATAATGTTATATACTATCACGTAATGACGTATAACGTTATATACTATTATGTAATGACGTATAACGTTATATAGTATTACGTAATGACGTATAACGTCATATCCTATTACGTACTAACGTGTAACGTTATATAGTATTACGTAATGACGTATAACGTCATATCCTATTACGTACTAACGTATAACGTTATATTCTATTACGTACTAACGTGTAACGTTATATACTGTTACGTACTAACGTATAACGTTATATACTAGTACGTAATGACGTATAACGTTATATACTAATACGTAACAACGTATAACGTTATATAGAAATACGTAATGACGTATAACGTTATATACTATTACGTAATAACGTGTAACGTTATATACTAGTACGTAATGACGTATAACGTTATATACTAATACGTAACAACGTATAACGTTATATAGAAATACGTAATGACGTATAACGTTATATACTATTACGTAATAACGTGTAACGTTATATAGTATTACCTGATGTCGTATAACGTTATATATTATTACGTAATAACGTATAACGCTATATACTATTACGTACTAACGTGTAACGTTATAAACTAATACGTAATGACGTATAACGTTATATACTATTACGTAATAACGTATAACGTTATATACTAATACGTAATAACCTAAAACGTTATATACTATTACGTAATAACGTATAACGTTATATACTATCACGTAATGACGTATAACGTTATATACTATTAGGTAATGACGTATAACGTTATATAGTATTACCTGATGACGTATAACGTTATATACTATTACGTACTAACGTATAACGTTATATCCTATTACGTAATAACGTATAACGTTATATACTATTACGTACTAACGTATAACGTTATATACTATTACGTACTAACGTATAACGTTATATACTAGTACGTAATGACGTATAACGTTATATACTAATACGTAACAACGTATAACGTTATATACAAATACGTAAGAACGTATATCGTTATACACTATTACGTACTAACGTGTAACGTTATATAGTATTACCTGATGTCGTATAACGTTATATATTATTACGTAATAACGTATAACGCTATATACTATTACGTACTAACGTGTAACGTTATAAACTAATACGTAATGACGTATAACGTTATATACTATTACGTAATAACGTATAACGTTATATACTAATACGTAACAACGTATAACGTTATATAGAAATACGTAATGACGTGTAACGTTATATACTATTACGTAATAACGTGTAAAGTTATATACTAATACGTAATAACGTAAAACGTTATATACTATTACGTAATAACGTATAACGTCATATCCTATTACGTACTAACGTATAACGTTCTATTCTATTACGTACTAACGTGTAACGTTATATAGTATTACCTGATGACGTATAACGTTATATACTATTACGTACTAACGTGTAACGTTATATAGTATTACCTGATGACGTATAACGTTATATGCTATTACGTGCAAACGTATAACGTTATATACCAGTACGTAATGACGTATAACGTTATATACTATTACGTACTAACGTATAACGTTATATACTATTACGTACTAACGTATAACGTTATATACTATTACGTACTAACGTATAACGTTATATCCTATTACGTAATAACGTATAACGTTATATACTATTACGTACTAACGTATAACGTTATATACTATTACGTACTAACGTATAACGTTATATACTATTACGTACTAACGTATAACGTTATATAGTATTACCTGATGACGTATAACGTTATATACTATTACGTACTAACGTGTAACGTTATAAAGTATTACCTGATGCCGTATAACGTTATATACTATTACGTGCTAACGTGTAACGTTATATACTAATACGTAATAACGTATAACGTTATATACTAATACGTAACAACGTATAACGTTATATACAAATACGTAATAACGTGTAACGTTATATACTATTACGTACTAACGTGTAACGTAATATAGTATTACCTGATGACGTATAACGTTATATACTATTACGTACTAACGTATAACGTTATATACTATTACGTAATAACGTATGACGGTATATACTAATACGTAATATCGTATAACGTTATATACTAATTCGTAATATCGTATAATGTTATATACTATTACGTACTGACGTATAACGTTATATACTATTACGTACTAACGTGTAACGTTATATAGTATTACCTGATGCCGTATAACGTTATATACTATTACGTGCTAACGTGTAACGTTATATACTATTACGTAATGACGTATAACGCTATATACTATTACGTACTAACGTGTAACGTTATATAGTATTACCTGATGACGTATAACGTTATATACTAATACGTGCTAACGTGTAACGTTATATACTATTACGTAATGACGTATAACGCTATATACTATTACGTACTAACGTGTAACGTTATAAACTAATACGTAATGACGTATAACGTTATATACTATTACGTAATAACGTGTAACGTTATATACTAATACGTAATAACGTATAACGTTATATACTATTACGTAATATCGTATAACGTTATATACTAATACGTAATAACGTGTAACGTTATATACTAATACGTAATAACGTATAACGTTATATACTATTACGTAATAACGAATAACGTTATATACTATCACGTAATGACGTATAACGTTATATACTATTATGTAATGACGTATAACGTTATATAGTATTACGTAATGACGTATAACGTCATATCCTATTACGTACTAACGTATAGCGTTATATACTATTACGTACTAACGCGTAACGTTATAAACTAATACGTAATGACGTATAACGTTATATACTATTACGTAATAACGTGTAACGTTATTGAGTATTACCTTATAACGTATAACGTTATATCCTATTACGTAATAACGTATAACGTTATATACTATTACGTAATAACGCATAACGTTATATACTATTACGTAATGACGTATAACGTTATACTATTATGTATTGATGTATAACGTTATTGAGTATTACCTTATAACGTATAACGTTATATCCTATTACGTACTAACGTATAACGTTATATTCTATTACGTACTAACGTTTAACGTTATATAGTATTACCTGATGACGTATAACGTTATATACTATTACGTACTAACGTATAACGTTATATACTATTACGTAATAACGTATGACGGTATATACTAATACGTAATATCGTATAACGTTATATACTAATTCGTAATATCGTATAATGTTATATACTATTACGTACTGACGTATAACGTTATATACTATTACGTACTAACGTGTAACGTTATATAGTATTACCTGATGCCGTATAACGTTATATACTATTACGTGCTAACGTGTAACGTTATATACTATTACGTAATGACGTATAACGCTATATACTATTACGTACTAACGTGTAACGTTATATAGTATTACCTGATGACGTATAACGTTATATACTAATACGTGCTAACGTGTAACGTTATATACTATTACGTAATGACGTATAACGCTATATACTATTACGTACTAACGTGTAACGTTATAAACTAATACGTAATGACGTATAACGTTATATACTATTACGTAATAACGTGTAACGTTATATACTAATACGTAATAACGTATAACGTTATATACTATTACGTAATATCGTATAACGTTATATACTAATACGTAATAACGTGTAACGTTATATACTAATACGTAATAACGTATAACGTTATATACTATTACGTAATAACGAATAACGTTATATACTATCACGTAATGACGTATAACGTTATATACTATTATGTAATGACGTATAACGTTATATAGTATTACGTAATGACGTATAACGTCATATCCTATTACGTACTAACGTATAGCGTTATATACTATTACGTACTAACGCGTAACGTTATAAACTAATACGTAATGACGTATAACGTTATATACTATTACGTAATAACGTGTAACGTTATTGAGTATTACCTTATAACGTATAACGTTATATCCTATTACGTAATAACGTATAACGTTATATACTATTACGTAATAACGCATAACGTTATATACTATTACGTAATGACGTATAACGTTATACTATTATGTAATGATGTATAACGTTATTGAGTATTACCTTATAACGTATAACGTTATATCCTATTACGTACTAACGTATAACGTTATATTCTATTACGTACTAACGTTTAACGTTATATAGTATTACCTGATGACGTATAACGTTATATACTATTACGTACTAACGTGTAACGTTATATAGTATTACCTGATGACGTATAACGTTATATACTATTACGTACAAACGTATAACGTTATATACCAGTACGTAATGACGTATAACGTTATATACTATTACGAAGTAACGTGTAACGTTGTATACTAATACGTAATAACGTAAAACGTTATATACTATTACGTAAAAACGTATAACGTTATATACTATCACGTAATGACGTATAACGTTATATACTATTACGTACTAACTTATAACGTTATATACTATTACGTACTAACGTATAACGTTATATACTAGTACGTAATGACGTATAACGTTATATAGTATTACGTAATGACGTATAACGTCATATCCTATTACGTACTAACGTATAACGTTATATACTATTACGTACTAACGTGTAACGTTATAGACTAATACGTAATGACGTATAACGTTATATACTATTACGTAATAACGTATAACGTTATATACTATTACGTACTAACGTATAACGTTATATATTATTACGTACTAACTTATAACGTTATATACTATTACGTACTAACGTGTAACGTTATAAACTAATACGTAATGACGTATAACGTTATATACTATTACGTAATAACGTATAATGTTATATACTATCACGTAACAACGAATAACGTTATATACTATCACGTAATGACGTATAACGTTATATAGTATTACGTACTAACGTATAACGTTATATCCTATTACGTAATAACGTATAACGTTATATACTATTACGTACTAACGTTTAACGTTATATAGTATTACCTGATGACGTATAACGTTACATACTATTACGTACTAACGTGTAACGTTATATAGTATTACCTGATGACGTATAACGTTATATACTATTACGTACAAACGTATAACGTTATATACCAGTACGTAATGACGTATAACGTTATATACTATTACGAAGTAACGTATAACGTTATATAGTATTACGTAATGAAGTATAACGTCATATCCTATTACGTACTAACGTATAACGTTATATAATATTACGTACTAACGTGTAACGTTATAAACTAATACGTAATGACGTATAACGTTATATACTATTACGTAATAACGTATAATGTTATATACTATCACGTAATGACGTATAACGTTATATACTATTAGGTAATGACGTATAACGTTATATAGTATTACCTGATGACGTATAACGTTATATACTATTACGTACTAACGTATAACGTTATATCCTATTACGTAATAACGTATAACGTTATATACTATTACGTACTAACGTGTAACGTTATAAACTAATACGTAATGACGTATAACGTTATATACTATTACGTAATAACGTATAATGTTATATACTATCACGTAATGACGTATAACGTTATATACTATTAGGTAATGACGTATAACGTTATATAGTATTACGTACTAACGTATAACGTTATATCCTATTACGTAATAACGTATAACGTTATATACTATTACGTACTAACGTTTAACGTTATATAGTATTACCTGATGACGTATAACGTTATATACTATTACGTACTAACGTGTAACGTTATATAGTATTACCTGATGACGTATAACGTTATATACTATTACGTACAAACGTATAACGTTATATACCAGTACGTAATGACGTATAACGTTATATACTATTACGAAGTAACGTATAACGTTATATAGTATTACGTAATGAAGTATAACGTCATATCCTATTACGTACTAACGTATAACGTTATATACTATTACGTACTAACGTGTAACGTTATAAACTAATACGTAATGACGTATAACGTTATATACTATTACGTAATAACGTATAATGTTATATATACTATCACGTAATGACGTATAACGTTATATACTATTAGGTAATGACGTATAACGTTATATAGTATTACCTGATGACGTATAACGTTATATACTATTACGTACTAACGTATAACGTTATATCCTATTACGTAATAACGTATAACGTTATATACTATTACGTACTAACGTATAACGTTATATACTATTACGTACTAACTTATAACGTTATATACTATTACGTACTAACGTATAACGTTATATACTAGTACGTAATGACGTATAACGTTATATAGTATTACGTAATGACGTATAACGTCATATCCTATTACGTACTAACGTATAACGTTATATACTATTACGTACTAACGTGTAACGTTATAAACTAATACGTAATGACGTATAACGTTATATACTATTACGTAATAACGTATAATGTTATATACTATCACGTAATGACGTATAACGTTATATACTATTATGTAATGACGTATAACGTTATATAGTATTACGTAATGACGTATAACGTCATATCCTATTACGTACTAACGTGTAACGTTATATAGTATTACGTAATGACGTATAACGTCATATCCTATTACGTACTAACGTATAACGTTATATTCTATTACGTACTAACGTGTAACGTTATATAGTATTACCTGATGACGTATAACGTTAAGTACTATTACGTACTAACGTATAACGCTATATCCTATTACGTAATAACTTTTAACGTTATATGCTATTACGTACTAACGTATAACGTTATATACTGTTACGTACTAACGTATAACGTTATATACTAGTACGTAATGACGTATAACGTTATATACTAATACGTAACAACGTATAACGTTATATAGAAATACGTAATGACGTATAACGTTATATACTATTACGTAATAACGTGTAACGTTATATAGTATTACCTGATGTCGTATAACGTTATATATTATTACGTAATAACGTATAACGCCATATACTATTACGTACTAACGTGTAACGTTATATCCTATTACGTAATAACGTATATCGTTATACACTATTACGTACTAACGTGTAACGTTATATAGTATTACCTGATGTCGTATAACGTTGTATATTATTACGTAATGACGTATAACGCTATATACTATTACGTACTAACGTGTAACGTTATAAACTAATACGTAATGACGTATAACGTTATATACTATTACGTAATAACGTATAACGTTATATACTAATACGTAACAACGTATAACGTTATACACTATTACGTACTAACGTGTAACGTTATATAGTATTACCTGATGTCGTATAACGTTATATATTATTACGTAATGACGTATAACGCTATATACTATTACGTACTAACGTGTAACGTTATATCCTATTACGTAATAACGTATAACGTTATATACTGTTACGTACTAACGTATAACGTTATATACTATTACGTACTAACGTATAACGTTATATACTAGTACGTAATGACGTATGACGTTATATACTAATACGTAACAACGTATAACGTTATATACAAATACGTAAGAACGAATAACGTTATATACTAACACGTAATGACGTATAACGTTATATACTATTATGTAATGACGTATAACGTTATATAGTATTACGTAATGACGTATAACGTCATATCCTATTGCGTACTAACGTATAACGTTATATAGTATTACGTACTAACGCGTAACGTTATAAACTAAATACGTAATGACGTATAACGTTATATACTATTACGTAATAACGTGTAACGTTATATACTATTACGTACTAACGTATAACGCTATATACTATTACGTACTAACGTGTAACGTTATAAACTAATACGTAATGACGTATAACGTTATATACTATTACGTAATAACGTGTAACGTTATATACTAATACGTAATAACGTATAACGTTATATACTATTACGTAATAACGCATAACGTTATATACTATTACGTAATGACGTATAACGTTATACTATTATGTAATGACGTATAACGTTATTGAGTATTACCTTATAGTGTATAACGTTATATCCTATTACATACTAACGTATAACGTTATATTCTATTACGTACTAACGTGTAACGTTATATAGTATTACCTGATGACGTATAACGTTATATACTATTACGTACTAACGTGTAACGTTATATAGTATTACCTGATGACGTATAACGTTATATACTATTACGTGCAAACGTATAACGTTATATACCAGTACGTAAGGACGTATAACGTTATATACTATTACGAAGTAACGTGTAACGTTATATACTAATAATTAATAACGTAAAACGTTATATACTATTACGTAACAACGAATAACGTTATATACTATCACGTAATGACGTATAACGTTATATACTATTATGTAATGACGTATAACGTTATATAGTATTACGTAATGACGTATAACGTCATATCCTATTACGTACTAACGTATAACGTTATATACTATTACGTACTAACGCGTAACGTTATAAACTAATACGTAATGACGTAGAACGTTATATACTATTACGTAATAACGTGTAACGTTATTGAGTATTACCTTATAACGTATAACGTTATATCCTATTACGTAATAACGTATAACGTTATATACTATTACGTGCAAACGTATAACGTTATATACCAGTACGTAATGACGTATAACGTTATATACTATTACGTACTAACGTATAACGTTAAAAACTAATACGTACTAACGTATAACGTTATATACTATTACGTAATAACGTATAACGTTATATACTATTACGTACTAACGTGTGACGTTATATAGTATTACCTGATGACGTATAACGTTATATACTATTACGTAATAACGTGTAACGTAATATAGTATTACCTGATGACGTATAACGATATATACTATTAAGTACTAACGTATAACGTTAAAAACTAATACGTACTAACGTATAACGTTATATACTATTCCGTAATAACGTATGACGGTATATACTAATACGAAATATCGTATAACGTTATATACTAATACGTAATAACGTATAACGTTATATACTATTACGTAATAACGTATAACGTTATATACTATCACGTAATGACGTATAACGTTATATACTATTAGGTAATGACGTATAACGTTATATAGTATTACCTGATGACGTATAACGTTATATACTATTACGTACTAACGTATAACGTTATATACTATTACGTACTAACGTATAACGTTATATCCTATTACGTAATAACGTATAACGTTATATACTATTACGTACTAACGTATAACGTTATATACTATTACGTACTAACGTATAACGTTATATACTATTACGTACTAACGTATAACGTTATATAGTATTACCTGATGACGTATAACGTTATATACTATTACGTACTAACGTGTAACGTTATATAGTATTACCTGATGACGTATAACGTTATATACTATTACGTGCAAACGTATAACGTTATATACCAGTACGTAATGACGAATACCGTTATATACTATTACGTACTAACGTGTAACGTTATATAGTATTACCTGATGCCGTATAACGTTATACACTATTACGTACTAACGTGTAACGTTATATACTATTACGTAATAACGTATAACGTTATATACTATTACGTACTAACGTATAACGTTATATTCTATTACGTAATAACGTCTAACGTTATATACTATTACGTACTAACATGTAACGTTATATAGTATTACCTGATGCCGTATAACGTCATATACTATTACGTGCTAACGTGTAACGTTATATAGTATTACGTAATGACGTATAACGTCATATCCTATTACGTACTAACGTATAACGTTATATTCTATTACGTACTAACGTGTAACGTTATATAGTATTACCTGATGACGTATAACGTTAAGTACTATTACGTACTAACGTATAACGCTATATCCTATTACGTAATAACTTTTAACGTTATATGCTATTACGTACTAACGTATAACGTTATATACTGTTACGTACTAACGTATAACGTTATATACTAGTACGTAATGACGTATAACGTTATATACTAGTACGTAATGACGTATAACGTTATATACTAATACGTAACAACGTATAACGTTATATAGAAATACGTAATGACGTATAACGTTATATACTATTACGTAATAACGTGTAACGTTATATAGTATTACCTGATGTCGTATAACGTTATATATTATTACGTAATAACGTATAACGCTATATACTATTACGTACTAACGTGTAACGTTATAAACTAATACGTAATGACGTATAACGTTATATACTATTACGTAATAACGTATAACGTTATATACTAATACGTAATAACGTAAAACGTTATATACTATTACGTAATAACGTATAACGTTATATACTATCACGTAATGACGTATAACGTTATATACTATTAGGTAATGACGTATAACGTTATATAGTATTACCTGATGACGTATAACGTTATATACTATTACGTACTAAAGTATAACGTTATATCCTATTACGTAATAACGTATAACGTTATATACTATTACGTACTAACGTATAACGTTATATACTATTACGTACTAACGTATAACGTTATATACTAGTACGTAATGACGTATAACGTTATATACTAATACGTGACAACGTATAACGTTATATACAAATACGTAATAACGTATATCGTTATACACTATTACGTACTAACGTGTAACGTTATATAGTATTACCTGATGTCGTATAACGTTATATATTATTACGTAATAACGTATAACGCTATATACTATTACGTACTAACGTGTAACGTTATAAACTAATACGTAATGACGTATAACGTTGTATACTATTACGTAATAACGTATAACGTTATATACTAATACGTAACAACGTATAACGTTATATAGAAATACGTAATGACGTATAACGTTATATACTATTACGTACTAACGTGTAACGTTATATAGTATTACCTGATGACGTATAACGTTATATACTATTACGTGCAAACGTATAACGTTATATACCAGTACGTAATGACGTATAACGTTATATACTATTACGTACTAACGTATAACGTTATATACTATTACGTACTAACGTATAACGTTATATACTATTACGTACTAACGTATAACGTTATATCCTATTACGTAATAACGTATAACGTTATATACTATTACGTACTAACGTATAACGTTATATACTATTACGTACTAACGTATAACGTTATATACTATTACGTACTAACGTATAACGTTATATAGTATTACCTGATGACGTATAACGTTATATACTATTACGTACTAACGTGTAACGTTATATAGTATTACCTGATGACGTATAACGTTATATACTATTACGTGCAAACGTATAACGTTATATACCAGTACGTAATGACGTATAACGTTATATACTATTACGAAGTAACGTGTAACGTTATATACTAATACGTAATAACGTAAAACGTTATATACTATTACGTAACAACGAATAACGTTATATACTAACACGTAATGACGTATAACGTTATATACTATTATGTAATGACGTATAACGTTATATAGTATTACGTAATGACGTATAACGTCATATCCTATTGCGTACTAACGTATAACGTTATATAGTATTACGTACTAACGCGTAACGTTATAAACTAAATACGTAATGACGTATAACGTTATATACTATTGCGTAATAACGTGTAACGTTATATACTATTACGTACTAACGTATAACGCTATATACTATTACGTACTAACATGTAACGTTATAAACTAATACGTAATGACGTATAACGTTATTTACTATTACGTAATAACGTGTAACGTTATCTACTAATACGTAATAACGCATAACGTTATATACTATTACGTAATGACGTATAACGTTATACTATTATGTAATGACGTATAACGTTATTGAGTATTACCTTATAGTGTATAACGTTATATCCTATTACATACTAACGTATAACGTTATATTCTATTACGTACTAACGTGTAACGTTATATAGTATTACCTGATGACGTATAACGTTATATACTATTACGTACTAACGTGTAACGTTATATAGTATTACCTGATGACGTATAACGTTATATACTATTACGTGCAAACGTATAACGTTATATACCAGTACGTAAGGACGTATAACGTTATATACTATTACGAAGTAACGTGTAACGTTATATACTAATACGTAATAACGTAAAACGTTATATACTATTACGTAACAACGAATAACGTTATATACTATCACGTAATGACGTATAACGTTATATACTATTATGTAATGACGTATAACGTTATATAGTATTACGTAATGACGTATAACGTCATATCCTATTACGTACTAACGTATAACGTTATATACTATTACGTACTAACGCGTAACGTTATAAACTAATACGTAATGACGTATAACGTTATATACTATTACGTAATAACGTGTAACGTTATTGAGTATTACCTTATAACGTATAACGTTATATCCTATTACGTAATAACGTATAACGTTATATACTATTACGTGCAAACGTATAACGTTATATACCAGTACGTAATGACGTATAACGTTATATACTATTACGTACTAACGTGTGACGTTATATAGTATTACCTGATGACGTATAACGTTATATACTATTACGTAATAACGTGTAACGTAATATAGTATTACCTGATGACGTATAACGATATATACTATTAAGTACTAACGTATAACGTTAAAAACTAATACGTACTAACGTATAACGTTATATACTATTCCGTAATAACGTATGACGGTATATACTAATACGAAATATCGTGTAACGTTATATACTAATACGTAATAACGTATAACGTTATATACTATTACGTAATAACGCATAACGTTATATACTATTACGTAATGACGTATAACGTTATATACTATTACGTACTAACGTGTAACGTTATATACTATTACGTAATGACGTATAACGTTATATACTATTACATGCAAACGTATAACGTTATATACCAGTACGTAATGACGAATACCGTTATATACTATTACGTACTAACGTGTAACGTTATATAGTATTACCTGATGCCGTATAACGTTATACACTATTACGTACTAACGTGTAACGTTATATACTATTACGTAATAACGTATAACGTTATATACTATTACGTACTAACGTATAACGTTATATTCTATTACGTAATAACGTCTAACGTTATATACTATTACGTACTAACATGTAACGTTATATAGTATTACCTGATGCCGTATAACGTCATATACTATTACGTGCTAACGTGTAACGTTATATAGTATTACGTAATGACGTATAACGTCATATCCTATTACGTACTAACGTATAACGTTATATTCTATTACGTACTAACGTGTAACGTTATATAGTATTACCTGATGACGTATAACGTTAAGTACTATTACGTACTAACGTATAACGCTATATCCTATTACGTAATAACTTTTAACGTTATATGCTATTACGTACTAACGTATAACGTTATATACTGTTACGTACTAACGTATAACGTTATATACTAGTACGTAATGACGTATAACGTTATATACTAGTACGTAATGACGTATAACGTTATATACTAATACGTAACAACGTATAACGTTATATAGAAATACGTAATGACGTATAACGTTATATACTATTACGTAATAACGTGTAACGTTATATAGTATTACCTGATGTCGTATAACGTTATATATTATTACGTAATAACGTATAACGCTATATACTATTACGTACTAACGTGTAACGTTATAAACTAATACGTAATGACGTATAGCGTTATATACTATTACGTAATAACGTATAACGTTATATACTAATACGTAATAACGTAAAACGTTATATACTATTACGTAATAACGTATAACGTTATATACTATCACGTAATGACGTATAACGTTATATACTATTAGGTAATGACGTATAACGTTATATAGTATTACCTGATGACGTATAACGTTATATACTATTACGTACTAAAGTATAACGTTATATCCTATTACGTAATAACGTATAACGTTATATACTATTACGTACTAACGTATAACGTTATATACTATTACGTACTAACGTATAACGTTATATACTAGTACGTAATGACGTATAACGTTATATACTAATACGTAACAACGTATAACGTTATATACAAATACGTAATAACGTATATCGTTATACACTATTACGTACTAACGTGTAACGTTATATAGTATTACCTGATGTCGTATAACGTTATATATTATTACGTAATAACGTATAACGCTATATACTATTACGTACTAACGTGTAACGTTATAAACTAATACGTAATGACGTATAACGTTGTATACTATTACGTAATAACGTATAACGTTATATACTAATACGTAACAACGTATAACGTTATATAGAAATACGTAATGACGTATAACGTTATATACTATTACGTAATAACGTGTAAAGTTATATACTAATACGTAATAACGTAAAACGTTATATACCATTACGTAATAACGTATAACGTCATATCCTATTACGTACTAACGTATAACGTTCTATTCTATTACGTACTAACGTGTAACGTTATATAGTATTACCTGATGACGTATAACGTTATATACTATTACGTACTAACGTGTAACGTTATATAGTATTACCTGATGACGTATAACGTTATATACTATTACGTGCAAACGTATAACGTTATATACCAGTACGTAATGACGTATAACGTTATATACTATTACGTACTAACGTATAACGTTATATACTATTACGTACTAACGTATAACGTTATATACTATTACGTACTAACGTATAACGTTATATCCTATTACGTAATAACGTATAACGTTATATACTATTACGTACTAACGTATAACGTTATATACTATTACGTACTAACGTATAACGTTATATACTATTACGTACTAACGTATAACGTTATATAGTATTACCTGATGACGTATAACGTTATATACTATTACGTACTAACGTGTAACGTTATATAGTATTACCTGATGACGTATAACGTTATATACTATTACGTGCAAACGTATAACGTTATATACCAGTACGTAATGACGTATAACGTTATATACTATTACGAAGTAACGTGTAACGTTATATACTAATACGTAATAACGTAAAACGTTATATACTATTACGTAACAACGAATAACGTTATATACTAACACGTAATGACGTATAACGTTATATACTATTATGTAATGACGTATAACGTTATATAGTATTACGTAATGACGTATAACGTCATATCCTATTGCGTACTAACGTATAACGTTATATAGTATTACGTACTAACGCGTAACGTTATAAACTAAATACGTAATGACGTATAACGTTATATACTATTGCGTAATAACGTGTAACGTTATATACTATTACGTACTAACGTATAACGCTATATACTATTACGTACTAACGTGTAACGTTATAAACTAATACGTAATGACGTATAACGTTATTTACTATTACGTAATAACGTGTAACGTTATATACTAATACGTAATAACGCATAACGTTATATACTATTACGTAATGACGTATAACGTTATACTATTATGTAATGACGTATAACGTTATTGAGTATTACCTTATAGTGTATAACGTTATATCCTATTACATACTAACGTATAACGTTATATTCTATTACGTACTAACGTGTAACGTTATATAGTATTACCTGATGACGTATAACGTTATATACTATTACGTACTAACGTGTAACGTTATATAGTATTACCTGATGACGTATAACGTTATATACTATTACGTGCAAACGTATAACGTTATATACCAGTACGTAAGGACGTATAACGTTATATACTATTACGAAGTAACGTGTAACGTTATATACTAATACGTAATAACGTAAAACGTTATATACTATTACGTAACAACGAATAACGTTATATACTATCACGTAATGACGTATAACGTTATATACTATTATGTAATGACGTATAACGTTATATAGTATTACGTAATGACGTATAACGTCATATCCTATTACGTACTAACGTATAACGTTATATACTATTACGTACTAACGCGTAACGTTATAAACTAATACGTAATGACGTATAACGTTATATACTATTACGTAATAACGTGTAACGTTATTGAGTATTACCTTATAACGTATAACGTTATATCCTATTACGTAATAACGTATAACGTTATATACTATTACGTGCAAACGTATAACGTTATATACCAGTACGTAATGACGTATAACGTTATATACTATTACGTACTAACGTATAACGTTAAAAACTAATACGTACTAACGTATAACGTTATATACTATTACGTAATAACGTATAACGTTATATACTATCACGTACTAACGTGTGACGTTATATAGTATTACCTGATGACGTATAACGTTATGTACTATTACGTAATAACGTGTAACGTAATATAGTATTACCTGATGACGTATAACGATATATACTATTAAGTACTAACGTATAACGTTAAAAACTAATACGTACTAACGTATAACGTTATATACTATTCCGTAATAACGTATGACGGTATATACTAATACGAAATATCGTGTAACGTTATATACTAATACGTAATAACGTATAACGTTATATACTATTACGTAATAACGCATAACGTTATATACTATTACGTAATGACGTATAACGTTATATACTATTACGTACTAACGTGTAACGTTATATACTATTACGTAATGACGTATAACGTTATATACTATTACATGCAAACGTATAACGTTATATACCAGGACGTAATGACGAATACCGTTATATACTATTACGTACTAACGTGTAACGTTATATAGTACTACCTGATGCCGTATAACGTTATATACTATTACGTGCTAACGTGTAACGTTATATATTATTACGTAATGACGTATAACGCTATATATTATTACGTACTAACGTGTAACGTTATAAACTAATACGTAATGACGTATAACGTTATATACTATTACGTAATAACGTGTAACGTTATATACTAATACGTAATAACGTATAACGTTATATACTATTACGTACTAACGTGTAACGATATATACTATTACGTAATGACGTATAACGTTATACTACTATGTAATGACGTATAACGTTATTTAGTATTACCTTATAACGTATAACGTTATATCCTATTACATACTAACGTATAACGTTCTATTCTATTACGTACTAACGTGTAACGTTATATAGTATTACCTGATGACGTATAACGTTATATACTATTACGTACTAACGTGTAACGTTATATAGTATTACCTGATGCCGTATAACGTTATACACTATTACGTACTAACGTGTAACGTTATATACTATTACGTAATAACGTATAACGTTATATACTATTACGTACTAACGTATAACGTTATATTCTATTACGTAATAACGTCTAACGTTATATACTATTACGTACTAACATGTAACGTTATATAGTATTACCTGATGCCGTATAACGTTATATACTATTACGTGCTAACGTGTAACGTTATATATTATTACGTAATGACGTATAACGCTATATATTATTACGTACTAACGTGTAACGTTATAAACTAATACGTAATGACGTATAACGTTATGTACTATTACGTAATAACGTGTAACGTTATATACTAATACGTAATAACGTATAACGTTATATACTATTACGTACTAACGTGTAACGATATATACTATTACGTAATGACGTATAACGTTATACTACTATGTAATGACGTATAACGTTATTTAGTATTACCTTATAACGTATAACGTTATATCCTATTACATACTAACGTATAACGTTCTATTCTATTACGTACTAACGTGTAACGTTATATAGTATTACCTGATGAAGTATAACGTTATATACTATTACGTACTAACGTGTAACGTTATATAGTATTACCTGATGACGTATAACGTTATATATTATTACGTGCAAACGTATAACGTTATATACCAGTACGTAATGACGTATAACGTTATATACTATTACGAAGTAACGTGTAACGTTATATACTAATACGTAATAACGTAAAACGTTATATACTATTACGTAACAACGAATAACCTTATATACTAACACGTAATGACGTATAACGTTATATACTATTATGTAATGACGTATAACGTTATATAGTATTACGTAATGACGTATAACGTCATATCCTATTACGTACTAACGTATAACGTTATATAGTATTACGTAATAACGCGTAACGTTATAAACTAAATACGTAATGACGTATAACGTTATATACTATTACGTAATAACGTGTAACGTTATATACTATTACGTACTAACGTATAACGTTATATACTATTACGTACTAACGCATAACGTTATATACTATTACGTACTTACGTATAACGTTATATACTACTACGTAATGACGTATAACGTTATATACTAATACGTAACAACGTATAACGTTATATACAAATACGTAATGACGTATAACGTTATATACTATTACGTAATAACGTATAACGTTATATGCTATTACGTACTAACGTATAACGTTATATACTGTTACATACTAACGTATAACGTTATATACTATTACGTAATAACGTATAACGCTATATACTATTACGTACTAACGTATAACGTTAAAAACTAATACGTACTAACGTATAACGTTATATACTATTACGTAATAACGTATAACGTTATATACTATTACGTACTAACGTGTGACGTTATATAGTATTACCTGATGACGGATAACGTTATATACTATTACGTAATAACGTGTAACGTAATATAGTATTACCTGATGACGTATAACGTTATATACTATTTAGTACTATCGTATAACGTTAAAAACTAATACGTACTAACGTATAACGTTATATACTATTACGTAATAACGTATGACGGTATATACTAATACGTAATATCGTATAACGTTATATACTAATACGTAATATCGTATAATGTTATATACTATTACGTACTATCGTATAACGTTATATACTATTACGTACTAACGTGTAACGTTATAAAGTATTACCTGATGCCGTATAACGTTATATACTATTACGTGCTAACGTGTAACGCTATATACTATTACGTACTAACGTATAACGTTATAAACTAATACGTAATGACGTATAACGTTATATACTATTACGTAATAACGTGTAACGTTATATACTATTACGTACTAACGTGTAACGTTATATAGTATTACCTGATGACGTATAACGTTATATACTATTACGTAATAACGTGTAACGTAATATAGTATTACCTGATGACGTATAACGTTATATACTATTACGTACTAACGTATAACGTTATATACTATTACGCAATGACGTATAACGTTATATACTATTACGCAATGACGTATAACGCTATATACTATTACGTACTAACGTATAACGTTATAAACTAATACGTAATGACGTATAACGTTATATACTATTACGTACTAACGTATAACGTTATAAACTAATACGTACTAACGTATAGCGTTGTATACTATTTCGTACTAACGTATAATGTCATATAATATTACGTACAAAACTATAGCGTTATATACTAATACGTAATGACGTATAACGTTATATAATATTATGTAATGACGTATAACGTTATTGACTATTACCTTATAACGTATAACTTTATATACTATTACGTACTAACGTATAACGTTATAAACTAATACATAGTAACGTATAGCGTTATATACTATTACGAACTAACGTGTAACGTTATATAGTATTACCTGATGACGTATAACGTTATATACTATCACGTAATAACGTGTAACGCAATATAGTATTACCTGATGACGTATAACGTTATATATTATTACGTAATAACGTATAACGCTATATACTATTACGTACTAACATAGAACGTTATAAACTAATACGTAATGACTTATAACGATATATACTATTACGTAATAACGTGTAACGTTATATACTAATACGTAATAACGTATAACGTTATATACTATTACGTACTAACGTGTAACGTTATATACTAATACGTAATATCGTATAACGTTATATACTATTACGTATCAACGTATAACGTTATATACTATTACGTAATAACGTGTAACGCAATATAGTATTACCTGATGACGTATAACGTTATATATTATTACGTAATAACGTATAATGCTATATACTATTACGTACTAACGTGTAACGTTAGAAACTAATACGTAATGACGTATAACGTTATATACTATTACGTAATAACGTGTAACGTTATATACTAATACGTAATAACGTATAACGTTATATACTATTACGTAATAACGCATAACGTTATATACTATTACGTAATGACATATAACGTTATACTATTATGTAATGACGTATAACGGTATTGAGTATTACCTTATAATGTATAACGTTATATCCTATTACGTACTAACGTATAACGTTATATTCTATTACGTACTAACGTGTAACGTTATATAGTATTACCTGATTTCGTATAACGTTATATACTATTACGTAATAACGTGTAACGTAATATAGTATTACCTGATGACGTATAACGTTATATACTAGTACGTAATGACGTATAACGTCATATCCTATTACGTACTAACGTATAACGTTATATACTATTACGTACTAACGTGTAACGTTATAAACTAATACGTAATGACGTATAACGTTATATACTATTACGTAATAACGTGTAACGTTATATACTAATACGTAATAACGGAAAACGTTATATACTATTACGTAATAACGTATAACGTTATATACTATTACGTACTAACGTGTAACGTTATAAATTAATACGTAATGACGTATAACGTTATATACTATTACGTAATTAACTTGTAACGTTATATACTAATACGTAATAACGTAAAACGTTATATACTATTACGTAATAACGTATAACGTTATATCCTATTACGTAATAACGTATAACGTTATATACTATTACGTACTAACGTGTAACGTTATAAACTAATACGTAATGACGTATAACGTTATATACTATTACGTAATAACGTGTAAGGTTATATACTATTAGGTAATGACGTATAACGTTATATAGTATTACCTGATGACGTATAACGTCATATCCTATTACGTACTAACGTATAACGTTATATACTATTACGTACTAACGTGTAACGTTATAAACTAATACGTAATGACGTATAACGTTATATACTATTACGTAATAACGTGTAACGTTATATACTGATACGTAATAACGTAAAACGTTATATAATATTACGTACTAACGTATAACGTTATATACTAGTACGTAATGACGTATAACGTCATATCCTATTACGTACTAACGTATAACGTTATATACTATTACGTAACAACGTATAACGTTATATACTATCACGTAACAACGTATAACGTTATATACAAATACGTAATGACGTATAACGTTATATACTATTACGTAATAACGTATAACGTTATATACTATTAAGTACTATCGTATAACGTTAAAAACTAATACGTACTAACGTATAACGTTATATACTATTACGTAATAACGTGTAACGTTATATACTAATACGTAATATCGTATAACGTTATATACTATTACGTATCAACGTATAACGTTATATACTAGTACGTAATGACGTATAACGTCATATCCTATTACGTACTAACGTATAACGTTATATACTATTACGTAACAACGTATAACGTTATATACTATTACGTAACAACGTATAACGTTATATACTATCACGTAATGACGTATAACGTTATATACTATTATGTAATGACGTATAACGTTATATACTATTATGTAATGACGTATAACGTTATATAGTATTACGTAATGACGTATAACGTCATATCCTATTACGTACTAACGTATAACGTTATATACTATTACGTACTAACGTGTAACGTTATAAACTAATACGTAATGACGTATAACGTTATATACTATTACGTAATAACGTGTAACGTTATATACTAATACGTAATAACGTAAAACGTTATATAATATTACGTAATAACGTATAACGTTATATACTATCACGTAATGACGTATAACGTTATATACTATTAGGTAATGACGTATAACGTTATATAGTAATACCTGATGACGTATAACGTTACATACTATTACGTACTAACGTATAACGTTATATACTATTATGCAATGACGTATAACGTTATATACTATTACGTACTAACGTATAACGTTATAAACTAATACGTACTAACGTATAGCGTTATATACTATTACGTACTAACGTATAATGTTATATACTATTACGTACTAAAGTATAACGTTATATACTAATACGTAATGACGTATAACGTTATATAATACTATGTAATGACGTATAACGTTATTGAGTATTACCTTATAACGTATAACGTTATATACTATTACGTACTAACGTATAACGTTATAAACTAATACGTAATGACGTATAACGTTATATACTATTACGTAATAACGTGTAGCGTTATATACTATGACGTAATGACGTATAACGGTATATACTATTACGTACTAACGTGTAACGTTATATAGTATTACGTAATGACGTATAACGTCATATCCTATTACGTACTAACGTATAACGTTATATTCTATTACGTACTAACGTGTAACGTTATATAGTATTACCTGATTTCGTATAACGTTATATACTATTACGTAATAACGTGTAACGTAATATAGTATTACCTGATGACGTATAACGTTATGTACTATTACGTAATAACGTCTAACGTTATATACTAATACGTAATAACGTAAAACGTTATATACTATTGCGTAATAACGTATAACGTTATATACTATCACGTAATGACGTATAACGTTATATACTATTACGTACTAACGTGTAACGTTATAAACTAATACGTAATGACGTATAACGTTATATACTATTACGTAATAACGTGTAAGGTTATATACTATTAGGTAATGACGTATAACGTTATATAGTATTACCTGATGACGTATAACGTCATATCCTATTACGTACTAACGTATAACGTTATATACTATTACGTACTAACGTGTAACGTTATAAACTAATACGTAATGACGTATAACATTATATACTATTACGTAATAACGTGTAACGTTATATACTGATACGTAATAACGTAAAACGTTATATAATATTACGTACTAACGTATAACGTTATATACTAGTACGTAATGACGTATAACGTCATATCCTATTACGTACTAACGTATAACGTTATATACTATTACGTAACAACGTATAACGTTATATACTATCACGTAATGACGTATAACGTTATATACTATTATGTAATGACGTATAACGTTATATAGTATTACGTAATGACGTATAACGTCATATCCTATTACGTACTAACGTATAACGTTATATACTATTACGTACTAACGTGTAACGTTATAAACTAATACGTAATGACGTATAACGTTATATACTATTACGTAATAACGTGTAACGTTATATACTAATACGTAATAACGTAAAACGTTATATAATATTACGTAATAACGTATAACGTTATATACTATCACGTAATGACGTATAACGTTATATACTATTAGGTAATGACGTATAACGTTATATAGTATTACCTGATGACGTATAACGTTACATACTATTACGTACTAACGTATAACGTTATATACTATTACGCAATGACGTATAACGTTATATACTATTACGTACTAACGTATAACGTTATAAACTAATACGTACTAACGTATAGCGTTATATACTATTACGTACTAACGTATAATGTTATATACTATTACGTACTAAAGTATAACGTTATATACTAATACGTAATGACGTATAACGTTATATAATACTATGTAATGACGTATAACGTTATTGAGTATTACCTTATAACGTATAACGTTATATACTATTACGTACTAACGTATAACGTTATAAACTAATACGTAATGACGTATAACGTTATATACTATTACGTAATAACGTGTAGCGTTATATACTATGACGTAATGACGTATAACGGTATATACTATTACGTACTAACGTGTAACGTTATATAGTATTACGTAATGACGTATAACGTCATATCCTATTACGTACTAACGTATAACGTTATATTCTATTACGTACTAACGTGTAACGTTATATAGTATTACCTGATGACGTATAACGTTAAGTACTATTACGTACTAACGTATAACGTTATATCCTATTACGTAATAACTTTTAACGTTATATGCTATTACGTACTAACGTATAACGTTATATAATGTTACGTACTAACGTATAACGTTATATACTAGTACGTAATGACGTATAACGTTATATACTAATACGTAACAACGTATAACGTTATATAGAAATACGTAATGACGTATAACGTTATATAATATTACTTGCTAACGTGTAACGTTATATACTATTACGTAATGACGTATAACGCTATATACTATTACGTACTAACGTGTAACTTTATATAGTATTACCTGATGACGTATAACGTTATATACTATTACGTAATAACGTGTAACGCAATATAGTATTACCTGATGACGTATAACGTTATATATTATTACGTAATAACGTATAACGCTATACACTAATACGTACTAACGTGTAACGTTATAAACTAATACGTAATGACGTATAACGTTATATACTATTACGTAATAACGTGTAACGTTATATACTAATACGTAATAACGTAAAACGTTATATACTATTACGTATCAACGTATAACGTTATATACTATTACGTAATAACGTGTAACGCAATATAGTATTACCTGATGACGTATAACGTTATATATTATTACGTAATAACGTATAATGCTATATACTATTACGTACTAACGTGTAACGTTAGAAACTAATACGTAATGACGTATAACGTTATATACTATTACGTAATAACGTGTAACGTTATATACTAATACGTAATAACGTATAACGTTATATACTATTACGTAATAACGCATAACGTTATATACTATTACGTAATGACATATAACGTTATACTATTATGTAATGACGTATAACGGTATTGAGTATTACCTTATAATGTATAACGTTATATCCTATTACGTACTAACGTATAACGTTATATTCTATTACGTACTAACGTGTAACGTTATATAGTATTACCTGATGACGTATAACGTTAAATACTATTACGTGCAAACGTATAACGTTATATACCAGTACGTAATGACGTATAACGTTATACACTATTAAGAAGTAACGTGTAACGTTATATACTAATACGTAATAACGTAAAACGTTATATACTATTACGTAACAACGAATAACGTTATATACTATCACGTAATGACGTATAACGTTATATACTATTATGTAATGACGTATAACGTTATATAGTATTACGTAATGACGTATAACGTCATATCCTATTACGTATTAACGTATAACGTTATATAGTATTACGTACTAACGCGTAACGTTATAAACTAAATACGTAATGACGTATAACGTTATATACTATTACGTAATAACGTGTAACGTTATATACTATTACGTACTAACGTATAACGTTATATACTATTACGTACTAACGCATAACGTTATATACTATTACGTACTTACGTATAACGTTATATACTAGTACGTAATGACGTATAACGTTATATACTAATACGTAACAACGTATAACGTTATATACAAATACGTAATGACGTATAACGTTATATACTATTACGTAATAACGTATAACGTTATATACTATTAAGTACTATCGTATAACGTTAAAAACTAATACGTACTAACGTATAACGTTATATACTATTACGTAATAACGTATGACGGTATATACTAATACGTAATATCGTATAACGTTATATACTAATACGTAATATCGTATAATGTTATATACTATTACGTACTATCGTATAACGTTATATACTATTACGTACTAACGTGTAACGTTATAAAGTATTACCTGATGCCGTATAACGTTATATACTATTACGTGCTAACGTGTAACGCTATATACTATTACGTACTAACGTATAACGTTATAAACTAATACGTAATGACGTATAACGTTATATACTATTACGTAATAACGTGTAACGTTATATACTATTACGTACTAACGTGTAACGTAATATAGTATTACCTGATGACGTATAACGTTATATACTATTACGTACTAACGTATAACGTTATATACTATTACGTAATAACGTATGACGGTATATACTAATACGTAATATCGTATAACGTTATATACTAATACGTAATATCGTATAATATTATATACTATTACGTACTAACGTATAACGTTATATACTATTACGTACTAACGTGTAACGTTATATAGTATTACCTGATGACGTATGACGTTATATACTATTACGTAATAACGTGTAACGTAATATAGTATTACCTGATGACGTATAACGTTATATACTATTACGTACTAACGTATAACGTTATATACTATTACGCAATGACGTATAACGTTATATACTATTACGCAATGACGTATAACGCTATATACTATTACGTACTAACGTATAACGTTATAAACTAATACGTAATGACGTATAACGTTATACACTATTACGTACTAACGTATAACGTTATAAACTAATACGTACTAACGTATAGCGTTGTATACTATTTCGTACTAACGTATAATGTTATATAATATTACGTACAAAAGTATAGCGTTATATACTAATGCGTAATGACGTATAACGTTATATAATATTATGTAATGACGTATAACGTTATTGAGTATTACCTTATAACGTATAACTTTATATACTATTACGTACTAACGTATAACGTTATAAACTAATACGTACTAACGTATAGCGTTATATACTATTACGAACTAACGTGTAACGTTATATAGTATTACCTGATGACGTATAACGTTATATACTATCACGTAATAACGTGTAACGCAATATAGTATTACCTGATGACGTATAACGTTATATATTATTACGTAATAACGTATAACGCTATATACTATTACGTACTAACATAGAACGTTATAAACTAATACGTAATGACTTATAACGATATATACTATTACGTAATAACGTGTAACGTTATATACTAATACGTAATAACGTATAACGTTATATACTATTACGTACTAACGTGTAACGTTATATACTAATACGTAACAACGTATAACGTTATGTACTAATATGTAATAACGTATATCGTTATACACTATTACATACTAACGTATAACGTTATATAGTATTACCTGATGTCGTATAACGTTATATAGTATTACCTGATGTCGTATAACGTTATATACTATTACGTACTAACGTACAACGTTATGTACTATTACGTACTAACGTATAACGTTATATACTATTACGTACTAACGTGTAACGTTATAAAGTATTACCTGATGACGTATAACGTTATATACTATTACGTGCTAACGTGTAACATTATATACTATTACGTAATGACGTATAACGCTATATACTATTACGTACTAACGTGTAACGTTATATAGTATTACCTGATGCCGTATAACGTTATATACTAATACGTGCTAACGTGTAACGTTATATACTATTACGTAATGACGTATAACGCTATATACTATTACGTACTAACGTGTAACGTTATAAACTAATACGTAATGACGTATAACGTTATATACTATTACGTAATAACGTGTAACGTTATATACTAATACGTAATAACGTATAACGTTATATACTATTACGTAATAACGCATAACGTTATATACTATTACGTACTAACGTGTAACGTTATATAGTATTACCTGATGACGTATAACGTTATATACTATTACGTACTAACGTGTAACGTTATATAGTATTACCTGATGACGTATAACGTTGTATACTATTACGTGCAAACGTATAACGTTATATACCAGTACGTAATGACGTATAACGTTATATACTATTACGAAGTAACGTGTAACGTTATATACTAATACGTAATAACGTAAAACGTTATATACTAACGTGTAACGTTATATAGTATTACCTGATGACGTATAACGTTAAGTACTATTACGTACTAACGTATAACGTTATATCCTATTACGTAATAACTTTTAACGTTATATGCTATTACGTACTAACGTATAACGTTATATAGTGTTACGTACTAACGTATAACGTTATATACTAGTACGTAATGACGTATAACGTTATATACTATTACGTAATAACGAGTAAAGTTATATACTAATACGTAATAACGTAAAACGTTATATACTATCACGTAATAACGTTTAACGTTATGTACTATTACGTAATGACGTATAACGTTATATACAATTATGTAATGACGTATAACGTTATTGAGTATTACCTTATAACGTATAACGTTATATCCTATTACGTACTAACGTATAACGTTATCTTCTATTACGTACTAACGTGTAACGTTATATAGTATTACCTGATTTCGGATAACGTTATATACTATTACGTAATAACGTGTAACGTAATATAGTATAACCTGATGACGTATAACGTTATATACTATTATGTACTAAAGTATAACGTTATAAACTAATACGTACTAACGTATAACGTTATATACTATTACGTGCCAACGTATAACGTCATATACTAATACGTAATATCGTATAACGTTATATACTAATACGTAATATCGTATAACGTTATATACTATTACGTACTAACGTATAACGTTATATACTATTACGTACTAACGTGTAACGTTATATAGTATTACCTGATGACGTATAACGTTATATACTATCACGTAATAACGTGTAACGCAATATAGTATTACCTGATGACGTATAACGTTATATATTATTACGTAATAACGTAGAACGCTATATACTATTACATACTATCGTAGAACGTTATATACTAATACGTAATGACGTATAACGCTATATACTATTACGTACTAACGTCTAACGTTATATAGTATTACCTGATGCCGTATAACGTTATATAATATTACTTGCTAACGTGTAACGTTATATACTATTACGTAATGACGTATAACGCTATATACTATTACGTACTAACGTGTAACTTTATATAGTATTACCTGATGACGTATAACGTTATATACTATTACGTAATAACGTGTAACGCAATATAGTATTACCTGATGACGTATAACGTTATATATTATTACGTAATAACGTATAACGCTATATACTAATACGTACTAACGTGTAACGTTATAAACTAATACGTAATGACGTATAACGTTATATACTATTACGTAATAACGTGTAACGTTATATACTAATACGTAATAACGTAAAACGTTATATACTATTACGTATCAACGTAAAACGTTATATACTATTACGTAATAACGTGTAACGCAATATAGTATTACCTGATGACGTATAACGTTATATATTATTACGTAATAACGTATAATGCTATATACTATTACGTACTAACGTGTAACGTTAGAAACTAATACGTAATGACGTATAACGTTATATACTATTACGTAATAACGTGTAACGTTATATACTAATACGTAATAACGTATAACGTTATATACTATTACGTAATAACGCATAACGTTATATACTATTACGTAATGACATATAACGTTATACTATTATGTAATGACGTATAACGGTATTGAGTATTACCTTATAATGTATAACGTTATATCCTCTTACGTACTAACGTATAACGTTATATTCTATTACGTACTAACGTGTAACGTTATATAGTATTACCTGATGACGTATAACGTTAAATACTATTACGTGCAAACGTATAACGTTATATACCAGTACGTAATGACGTATAACGTTATACACTATTAAGAAGTAACGTGTAACGTTATATACTAATACGTAATAACGTAAAACGTTATATACTATTACGTAACAACGAATAACGTTATATACTATCACGTAATGACGTATAACGTTATATACTATTATGTAATGACGTATAACGTTATATAGTATTACGTAATGACGTATAACGTCATATCCTATTACGTATTAACGTATAACGTTATATAGTATTACGTACTAACGCGTAACGTTATAAACTAAATACGTAATGACGTATAACGTTATATACTATTACGTAATAACGTGTAACGTTATATACTATTACGTACTAACGTATAACGTTATATACTATTACGTACTAACGCATAACGTTATATACTATTACGTACTTACGTATAACGTTATATACTAGTACGTAATGACGTATAACGTTATATACTAATACGTAACAACGTATAACGTTATATACAAATACGTAATGACGTATAACGTTATATACTATTACGTAATAACGTATAACGTTATTTGCTATTACGTACTAACGTATAACGTTATATACTGTTACATACTAACGTATAACGTTATATACTATTACGTAATAACGTATAACGCTATATACTATTACGTACTAACGTATAACGTTAAAAACTAATACGTACTAACGTATAACGTTATATACTATTACGTAATAACGTATAACGTTATATACTATTACGTACTAACGTGTGACGTTATATAGTATTACCTGATGACGTATAACGTTATATACTCTTACGTAATAACGTGTAACGTAATATAGTATTACCTGATGACGTATAACGTTATATACTATTAAGTACTATCGTATAACGTTAAAAACTAATACGTACTAACGTATAACGTTATATACTATTACGTAATAACGTATGACGGTATATACTAATACGTAATATCGTATAACGTTATATACTAATACGTAATATCGTATAATGTTATATACTATTACGTACTATCGTATAACGTTATATACTATTACGTACTAACGTGTAACGTTATAAAGTATTACCTGATGCCGTATAACGTTATATACTATTACGTGCTAACGTGTAACGCTATATACTATTACGTACTAACGTATAACGTTATAAACTAATACGTAATGACGTATAACGTTATATACTATTACGTAATAACGTGTAACGTTATATACTATTACGTACTAACGTGTAACGTAATATAGTATTACCTGATGACGTATAACGTTATATACTATTACGTACTAACGTATAACGTTATATACTATTACGTAATAACGTATGACGGTATATACTAATACGTAATATCGTATAACGTTATATACTAATACGTAATATCGTATAATGTTATATACTATTACGTACTAACGTATAACGTTATATACTATTACGTACTAACGTGTAACGTTATATAGTATTACCTGATGACGTATAACGTTATATACTATTACGTAATAACGTGTAACGTAATATAGTATTACCTGATGACGTATAACGTTATATACTATTACGTACTAACGTATAACGTTATATACTATTACGCAATGACGTATAACGTTATATACTATTACGCAATGACGTATAACGCTATATACTATTACGTACTAACGTATAACGTTATAAACTAATACGTAATGACGTATAACGTTATATACTATTACGTACTAACGTATAACGTTATAAACTAATACGTACTAACGTATAGCGTTGTATACTATTTCGTACTAACGTATAATGTTATATAATATTACGTACAAAAGTATAGCGTTATATACTAATACGTAATGACGTATAACGTTATATAATATTATGTAATGACGTATAACGTTATTGAGTATTACCTTATAACGTATAACTTTATATACTATTACGTACTAACGTATAACGTTATAAACTAATACGTACTAACGTATAGCGTTATATACTATTACGAACTAACGTGTAACGTTATATAGTATTACCTGATGACGTATAACGTTATATACTATCACGTAATAACGTGTAACGCAATATAGTATTACCTGATGACGTATAACGTTATATATTATTACGTAATAACGTATAACGCTATATACTATTACGTACTAACATAGAACGTTATAAACTAATACGTAATGACTTATAACGATATATACTATTACGTAATAACGTGTAACGTTATATACTAATACGTAATAACGTATAACGTTATATACTATTACGTACTAACGTGTAACGTTATATACTAATACGTAACAACGTATAACGTTATGTACTAATATGTAATAACGTATATCGTTATACACTATTACGTACTAACGTATAACGTTATATAGTATTACCTGATGTCGTATAACGTTATATAGTATTACCTGATGTCGTATAACGTTATATACTATTACGTACTAACGTACAACGTTATGTACTATTACGTACTAACGTATAACGTTATATACTATTAGGTACTAACGTGTAACGTTATATAGTATTACCTGATGCCGTATAACGTTATATACTATTACGTGCTAACGTGTAACATTATATACTATTACGTAATGACGTATAACGCTATATACTATTACGTACTAACGTGTAACGTTATATAGTATTACCTGATGCCGTATAACGTTATATACTAATACGTGCTAACGTGTAACGTTATATACTATTACGTAATGACGTATAACGCTATACACTATTACGTACTAACGTGTAACGTTATAAACTAATACGTAATGACGTATAACGTTATATACTATTACGTAATAACGTGTAACGGTATTGAGTATTACCTTATAACGTATAACGTTATATCCTATTACGTACTAACGTATAACGTTATATTCTATTACGTACTAACGTGTAACGTTATATAGTATTACCTGATGACGTATAACGTTATATACTATTACGTGCAAACGTGTAACGTTATATACCAGTACGTAATGACGTATAACGTTATACACTATTAAGAAGTAACGTGTAACGTTATATACTAATACGTAATAACGTAAAACGTTATATACTATTACGTAACAACGAATAACGTTATATACTATCACGTAATGACGTATAACGTTATATACTATTATGTAATGACGTATAACGTTATATAGTATTACGTAATGACGTATAACGTCATATCCTATTACGTACTAACGTATAACGTTATATAGTATTACGTACTAACGCGTAACGTTATAAACTAAATACGTAATGACGTATAACGTTATATACTATTACGTAATAACGTGTAACGTTATATACTATTACGTACTAACGTGTAACGTTATATACTATTACGTTCTAACCCATAACGTTATATACTATTACGTACTTACGTATAACGTTATATACTAGTACGTAATGACGTATAACGTTATATACTAATACGTAACAACGTATAACGTTATATACAAATACGTAATGACGTATAACGTTATATACTATTACGTAATAACGTATAACGTTATATGCTATTACGTACTAACGTATAACGTTATATACTGTTACGTACTAACGTATAACGTTATATACTATTACGTAATAACGTATAACGCTATATACTATTACGTACTAACGTATAACGTTAAAAACTAATACGTACTAACGTATAACGTTATATACTATTACGTAATAACGTATAACGTTATATACTATTACGTACTAACGTGTGACGTTATATAGTATTACCTGATGACGTATAACGTTATATACTATTACGTAATAACGTGTAACGTAATATAGTATTACCTGATGACGTATAACGTTATATACTATTAAGTACTATCGTATAACGTTAAAAACTAATACGTACTAACGTATAACGTTATATACTATTACGTAATAACGTATGACGGTATATACTAATACGTAATATCGTATAACGTTATATACTAATACGTAATATCGTATAATGTTATATACTATTACGTACTATCGTATAACGTTATATACTATTACGTACTAACGTGTAACGTTATAAAGTATTACCTGATGCCGTATAACGTTATATACTATTACGTGCTAACGTGTAACGCTATATACTATTACGTACTAACGTATAACGTTATAAACTAATACGTAATGACGTATAACGTTATATACTATTACGTAATAACGTGTAACGTTATATACTATTACGTACTAACGTGTAACGTAATATAGTATTACCTGATGACGTATAACGTTATATACTATTACGTACTAACGTATAACGTTATATACTATTACGTAATAACGTATGACGGTATATACTAATACGTAATATCGTATAACGTTATATACTAATACGTAATATCGTATAATGTTATATACTATTACGTACTAACGTATAACGTTATATACTATTCCGTACTAACGTGTAACGTTATATAGTATTACCTGATGGCGTATAACGTTATATACTATTACGTAATAACGTGTAACGTAATATAGTATTACCTGATGACGTATAACGTTATATACTATTACGTACTAACGTATAACGTTATATACTATTACGCAATGACGTATAACGTTATATACTATTACGCAATGACGTATAACGCTATATACTATTACGTACTAACGTATAACGTTATAAACTAATACGTAATGACGTGTAACGTTATATACTATTACGTACTAACGTATAACGTTATATAGTATTACCTGATGTCGTATAACGTTATATAGTATTACCTGATGTCGTATAACGTTATATACTATTACGTACTAACGTACAACGTTATGTACTATTACGTACTAACGTATAACGTTATATACTATTAGGTACTAACGTGTAACGTTATATAGTATTACCTGATGCCGTATAACGTTATATACTATTACGTGCTAACGTGTAACATTATATACTATTACGTAATGACGTATAACGCTATATACTATTACGTACTAACGTGTAACGTTATATAGTATTACCTGATGCCGTATAACGTTATATACTAATACGTGCTAACGTGTAACGTTATATACTATTACGTAATGACGTATAACGCTATACACTATTACGTACTAACGTGTAACGTTATAAACTAATACGTAATGACGTATAACGTTATATACTATTACGTAATAACGTGTAACGTTATATACTAATACGTAATAACGTATAACGTTATATACTATTACGTAATAACGCATAACGTTATATACTATTACGTACTAACGTGTAACGTTATATACTAATACGTAATAACGTATAACGTTATATACTATTACGTAATAACGCATGACGTTATATACTATTACGTAATGACGTATAACGTTATACTATTATGTAATGACGTATAACGGTATTGAGTATTACCTTATAACGTATAACGTTATATCCTATTACGTACTAACGTATAACGTTATATTCTATTACGTACTAACGTGTAACGTTATATAGTATTACCTGATGACGTATAACGTTATATACTATTACGTGCAAACGTGTAACGTTATATACCAGTACGTAATGACGTATAACGTTATACACTATTAAGAAGTAACGTGTAACGTTATATACTAATACGTAATAACGTAAAACGTTATATACTATTACGTAACAACGAATAACGTTATATACTATCACGTAATGACGTATAACGTTATATACTATTATGTAATGACGTATAACGTTATATAGTATTACGTAATGACGTATAACGTCATATCCTATTACGTACTAACGTATAACGTTATATAGTATTACGTACTAACGCGTAACGTTATAAACTAAATACGTAATGACGTATAACGTTATATACTATTACGTAATAACGTGTAACGTTATATACTATTACGTACTAACGTGTAACGTTATATACTATTACGTTCTAACCCATAACGTTATATACTATTACGTACTTACGTATAACGTTATATACTAGTACGTAATGACGTATAACGTTATATACTAATACGTAACAACGTATAACGTTATATACAAATACGTAATGACGTATAACGTTATATACTATTACGTAATAACGTATAACGTTATATGCTATTACGTACTAACGTATAACGTTATATACTGTTACGTACTAACGTATAACGTTATATACTATTACGTAATAACGTATAACGCTATATACTATTACGTACTAACGTATAACGTTAAAAACTAATACGTACTAACGTATAACGTTATATACTATTACGTAATAACGTATAACGTTATATACTATTACGTACTAACGTGTGACGTTATATAGTATTACCTGATGACGTATAACGTTATATACTATTACGTAATAACGTGTAACGTAATATAGTATTACCTGATGACGTATAACGTTATATACTATTAAGTACTATCGTATAACGTTAAAAACTAATACGTACTAACGTATAACGTTATATACTATTACGTAATAACGTATGACGGTATATACTAATACGTAATATCGTATAACGTTATATACTAATACGTAATATCGTATAATGTTATATACTATTACGTACTATCGTATAACGTTATATACTATTACGTACTAACGTGTAACGTTATAAAGTATTACCTGATGCCGTATAACGTTATATACTATTACGTGCTAACGTGTAACGCTATATACTATTACGTACTAACGTATAACGTTATAAACTAATACGTAATGACGTATAACGTTATATACTATTACGTAATAACGTGTAACGTTATATACTATTACGTACTAACGTGTAACGTAATATAGTATTACCTGATGACGTATAACGTTATATACTATTACGTACTAACGTATAACGTTATATACTATTACGTAATAACGTATGACGGTATATACTAATACGTAATATCGTATAACGTTATATACTAATACGTAATATCGTATAATGTTATATACTATTACGTACTAACGTATAACGTTATATACTATTACGTACTAACGTGTAACGTTATATAGTATTACCTGATGGCGTATAACGTTATATACTATTACGTAATAACGTGTAACGTAATATAGTATTACCTGATGACGTATAACGTTATATACTATTACGTACTAACGTATAACGTTATATACTATTACGCAATGACGTATAACGTTATATACTATTACGCAATGACGTATAACGCTATATACTATTACGTACTAACGTATAACGTTATAAACTAATACGTAATGACGTATAACGGTATATACTATTACGTACTAACGTATAACGTTATAAACTAATACGTACTAACGTATAGCGTTGTATACTATTTCGTACTAACGTATAATGTTATATAATATTACGTACAAAAGTATAGCGTTATATACTAATACGTAATGACGTATAACGTTATATAATATTATGTAATGACGTATAACGTTATTGAGTATTACCTTATAACGTATAACTTTATATACTATTACGTACTAACGTATAACGTTATAAACTAATACGTACTAACGTATAGCGTTATATACTATTACGAACTAACGTGTAACGTTATATAGTATTACCTGATGACGTATAACGTTATATACTATCACGTAATAACGTGTAACGCAATATAGTATTACCTGATGACGTATAACGTTATATATTATTACGTAATAACGTATAACGCTATATACTATTAGGTACTAACATAGAACGTTATAAACTAATACGTAATGACTTATAACGATATATACTATTACGTAATAACGTGTAACGTTATATACTAATACGTAATAACGTATATCGTTATACACTATTACGTACTAACGTATAACGTTATATAGTATTACCTGATGTCGTATAACGTTATATAGTATTACCTGATGTCGTATAACGTTATATACTATTACGTACTAACGTACAACGTTATGTACTATTACGTACTAACGTATAACGTTATATACTATTACGTACTAACGTGTAACGTTATATAGTATTACCTGATGCCGTATAACGTTATATACTATTACGTGCTAACGTGTAACATTATATACTATTACGTAATGACGTATAACGCTATATACTATTACGTACTAACGTGTAACGTTATATAGTATTACCTGATGCCGTATAACGTTATATACTAATACGTGCTAACGTGTAACGTTATATACTATTACGTAATGACGTATAACGCTATATACTATTACGTACTAACGTGTAACGTTATAAACTAATACGTAATGACGTATAACGTTATATACTATTACGTAATAACGTGTAACGTTATATACTAATACGTAATAACGTATAACGTTATATACTATTACGTAATAACGCATAACGTTATATACTATTACGTACTAACGTGTAACGTTATATAGTATTACCTGATGACGTATAACGTTATATACTATTACGTACTAACGTGTAACGTTATATATTATTACCTGATGACGTATAACGTTGTATACTATTACGTGCAAACGTATAACGTTATATACCAGTACGTAATGACGTATAACGTTATATACTATTACGAAGTAACGTGTAACGTTATATACTAATACGTAATAACGTAAAACGTTATATACTAACGTGTAACGTTATATAGTATTACCTGATGATGTATAACGTTAAGTACTATTACGTACTAACGTATAACGTTATATCCTATTACGTAATAACTTTTAACGTTATATGCTATTACGTACTAACGTATAACGTTATATAGTGTTACGTACTAACGTATAACGTTATATACTAGTACGTAATGACGTATAACGTTATATACTAATACGTAACAGCGTATAACGTTATATAGAAATACGTAATGACGTATAACGTTATATACTATTACGTAATAACGAGTAAAGTTATATACTAATACGTAATAACGTAAAACGTTATATACTATCACGTAATAACGTTTAACGTTATGTACTATTACGTAATGACGTATAACGTTATATACCATTATGTAATGACGTATAACGTTATTGAGTATTACCTTATAACGTATAACGTTATATCCTATTACGTACTAACGTATAACGTTATCTTCTATTACGTACTAACGTGTAACGTTATATAGTATTACCTGATTTCGGATAACGTTATATACTATTACGTAATAACGTGTAACGTAATATAGTATAACCTGATGCCGTATAACGTTATATACTATTACGTGCTAACGTGTAACGTTATATACTATTACGTAATGACGTATAACGCTATATACTATTACGTACTAACGTCTAACGTTATATAGTATTACCTGATGCCGTATAACGTTATATAATATTACTTGCTAACGTGTAACGTTATATACTATTACGTAATGACGTATAACGCTATATACTATTACGTACTAACGTGTAACTTTATATAGTATTACCTGATGACGTATAACGTTATATACTATTACGTAATAACGTGTAACGCAATATAGTATTACCTGATGACGTATAACGTTATATATTATTACGTAATAACGTATAACGCTATATACTATTACGTACTAACGTGTAACGTTATAAACTAATACGTAATGACGTATAACGTTATATACTATTACGTAATAACGTGTAACGTTATATACTAATACGTAATAACGTATAACGTTATTTACTATTACGTAATAACGCATAACGTTATATACTATTACGTAATGACGTATAACGTTATACTATTACGTAATGACGTATAACGTTATTGAGTATTACCTTATAACGTATAACGTTATATCCTATTACGTACTAACGTATAACGTTATATTCTATTACGTACTAACGTGTAACGTTATATAGTATTACCTGATGACGTATAACGTTATATACTATTACGTACTAACGTGTAACGTTATATAGTATTACCTGATGACGTATAACGTTATATACTATTACGTGCAAACGTATAACGTTATATACCAGTACGTAATGACGTATAACGTTATATACTATTACGAAGTAACGTGTAACGTTATATACTAAGACGTAATAACGTAAAACGTTATATACTATTACGTATCAACGTATAACGTTATATACTATTACGTAATAACGTGTAGCGCAATATAGTATTACCTGATGACGTATAACGTTATATATTATTACGTAATAACGTATAATGCTATATACTATTACGTACTAACGTGTAACGTTAGAAACTAATACGTAATGACGTATAACGTTATATACTATTACGTAATAACGTGTAACGTTATATACTAATACGTAATAACGTATAACGTTATATACTATTACGTAATAACGCATAACGTTATATACTATTACGTAATGACGTATAACGTTATACTATTTTGTAATGACGTATAACGGTATTGAGTATTACCTTATAACGTATAACGTTATATCCTATTACGTACTAACGTATAACGTTATATTCTATTACGTACTAACGTGTAACGTTATATAGTATTACCTGATGACGTATAACGTTATATACTATTACGTACTAACGTGTAACGTTATATAGTATTACCTGATGACGTATAACGTTATATACTATTACGTAATAACGTGTAAGGTTATATACTAATACGTAATAACGTATAACGTTATATACTATTACGTAATAACGCATAACGTTATATGCTATTACGTAATGACGTATAACGTTATATACTATTACGTAATAACGTGTGACGTTATATACTAGTACGTAATGACGTATAACGTTATATACTATTACGTAATAACGTGTGACGTTATATACTAGTACGTAATGACGTATAACGTTATATACTATTACGTAACAACGTATAACGTTATATACTATCACGTAATGACGTATAACGTTATATACTATTATGTAATGACGTATAACGTTATATAGTATTACGTAATGACGTATAACGTCATATCCTATTACGTACTAACGTATAACGTTATATACTATTACGTACTAACGTATAACGTTATATACTATTACGTACTAACGTATAACGTTATATACTAGTACGTAATGACGTATAACGTCATATCCTATTACGTACTAACGTATAACGTTATATACTATTACGTACTAACGTGTAACGTTATAAACTAATACGTAATGACGTATAACGTTATATACTAGTACGTAATGACGTATAACGTCATCTCCTATTACGTACTAACGTATAACGTTATATACTATTACGTACTAACGTATAACGTTATATACTATTACGTACTTACGTGTAACGTTATAAACTAATACGTAATGACGTATAACGTTATATACTATTACGTAATAACGTGTGACGTTATATACTAGTACGTAATGACGTATAACGTTATATACTATTACGTAATAACGTGTGACGTTATATACTAGTACGTAATGACGTATAACGCTATATACTATTACGTACTAACGTATAACGTTATATACTATTACGTGCTAACGTGTAACGTTATATACTATTACGTAATGACGCATAACGCTATATACTATTACGTACTAACGTCTAACGTTATATAGTATTACCTGATGCCGTATAACGTTATATAATATTACTTGCTAACGTGTAACGTTATATACTATTACGTAATGACGAATAACGCTATATACTATTACGTACTAACGTGTAACTTTATATAGTATTACCTGATGACGTATAACGTTATATACTATTACGTAATAACGTGTAACGCAATATAGTATTACCTGATGACGTATAACGTTATATATTATTACGTAATAACGTATAACGTTATATACTATTACGTAATAACGCATAACGTTATATGCTATTACGTAATGACGTATAACGTTATATACTATTACGTAATAACGTGTGACGTTATATACTAGTACGTAATGACGTATAACGTTATATACTATTACGTAATAACGTGTGACGTTATATACTAGTACGTAATGACGTATAACGTTATATACTATTACGTAACAACGTATAACGTTATATACTATCACGTAATGACGTATAACGTTATATACTATTATGTAATGACGTATAACGTTATATAGTATTACGTAATGACGTATAACGTCATATCCTATTACGTACTAACGTATAACGTTATATACTATTACGTACTAACGTATAACGTTATATACTATTACGTACTAACGTATAACGTTATATACTAGTACGTAATGACGTATAACGTCATATCCTATTACGTACTAACGTATAACGTTATATACTATTACGTACTAACGTGTAACGTTATAAACTAATACGTAATGACGTATAACGTTATATACTAGTACGTAATGACGTATAACGTCATCTCCTATTACGTACTAACGTATAACGTTATATACTATTACGTACTAACGTATAACGTTATATACTATTACGTACTTACGTGTAACGTTATAAACTAATACGTAATGACGTATAACGTTATATACTATTACGTAATAACGTGTAACGTTATATACTAATACGTAATAACGTAAAACGTTATATACTATTGCGTAATAACGTATAACGTTATATACTATCACGTAATGACGTATAACGTTATATACTATTATGTAATGACGTATAACGTTATAAAGTATTACCTGATTTCGTATAACGTTATATACTACTACGTAATAACGTGTAACGTAATATAGTATTACCTGATGACGTATAACGTTATATACTATTACGTACTAACGTATAACGTTATATACTATTACGTACTAACGTGTAACGTTATGAACTAATACGTAATGACGTATAACGTTATATACTAGTACGTAATGACGTATAACGTCATCTCCTATTACGTACTAACGTATAACGTTATATACTATTACGTACTAACGTGTAACGTTATAAACTAATACGTAATGACGTATAACGTTATATACTATTACGTAATAACGTGTAACGTTATATACTAATACGTAATAACGTAAAACGTTATATACTATTACGTAATAACGTATAACGTTATATACTATAACGTACTAACGTGTAACGTTATAAATTAATACGTAATGACGTATAACGTTATATACTATTACGTAATTAACTTGTAACGTTATATACTAATACGTAGTAACGTAAAACGTTATATACTATTACGTAAGAACGTATAACGTTATATCGTATTACGTGATAACGTATAACGTTATATACTATTACGTACTAACGTGTAACGTTATAAACTAATACGTAATGACGTATAACGTTATATACTATTACGTAATAACGTGTAAGGTTATATACTAATACGTAATAACGTATAACGTTATATACTATTACGTAATAACGCATAACGTTATATGCTATTACGTAATGACGTATAACGTTATATACTATTACGTAATAACGTGTGACGTTATATACTAGTACGTAATGACGTATAACGTTATATACTATTACGTAACAACGTATAACGTTATATACTATCACGTAATGACGTATAACGTTATATACTATTATGTAATGACGTATAACGTTATATAGTATTACGTAATGACGTATAACGTCATATCCTATTACGTACTAACGTATAACGTTATATACTATTACGTACTAACGTGTAACGTTATAAACTAATACGTAATGACGTATAACGTTATATACTATTACGTAATAACGTGTAACGTTATATACTAATTCGTAATAACGTAAAACGTTATATAATATTACGTAATAACGTATAACGCTATATACTATCACGTAATGACGTATAACGTTATATACTATTAGGTAATGACGTATAACGTTATATAGTATTACCTGATTTCGTATAACGTTATATACTATTACGTAATAACGTGTAACGTAATATAGTATTACCTGATGACGTATAACGTTATATACTATTACGTACTAAAGTATAACGTTATAAACTAATACGTGTTAACGTATAGCGCTATATACTATTACGTACTAACGTATAATGTTATATACTATTACGTACTAACGTATAACGTTATAAACTAATACGTAATGACGTATAACGTTATATACTATTACGTAATAACGTGTAGCGTTGTATACTATTACGTAATGACGTATAACGGTATATACTATTACGTACTAACGTGTAACGTTATATAGTATTACGTAATGACGTATAACGTCATATCCTATTACGTACTAACGTATAACGTTATATTCTATTACGTACTAACGTGTAACGTTATATAGTATTACCTGATGACGTATAACGTCATATCCTATTACGTACTAACGTATAACGTTATATACTATTACGTACTAACGTATAACGTTATATACTATTACGTACTAACGTATAACGTTATATACTAGTACGTAATGACGTATAACGTCATATCCTATTACGTACTAACGTATAACGTTATATACTATTACGTACTAACGTGTAACGTTATAAACTAATACGTAATGACGTATAACGTTATATACTAGTACGTAATGACGTATAACGTCATCTCCTATTACGTACTAACGTATAACGTTATATACTATTACGTACTAACGTATAACGTTATATACTATTACGTACTTACGTGTAACGTTATAAACTAATACGTAATGACGTATAACGTTATATACTATTACGTAATAACGTGTAACGTTATATACTAATACGTAATAACGTAAAACGTTATATACTATTGCGTAATAACGTATAACGTTATATACTATCACGTAATGACGTATAACGTTATATACTATTATGTAATGACGTATAACGTTATAAAGTATTACCTGATTTCGTATAACGTTATATACTACTACGTAATAACGTGTAACGTAATATAGTATTACCTGATGACGTATAACGTTATATACTATTACGTACTAACGTATAACGTTATATACTATTACGTACTAACGTATAACCTTATATACTATGACGTACTAACGTATAACGGTATATACTAGTACGTAATGACGTATAACGTCATATCCTATTACGTACTAACGTATAACGTTATATACTATTACGTACTAACGTGTAACGTTATGAACTAATACGTAATGACGTATAACGTTATATACTAGTACGTAATGACGTATAACGTCATCTCCTATTACGTACTAACGTATAACGTTATATACTATTACGTACTAACGTGTAACGTTATAAACTAATACGTAATGACGTATAACGTTATATACTATTACGTAATAACGTGTAACGTTATATACTAATACGTAATAACGTAAAACGTTATATACTATTACGTAATAACGTATAACGTTATATACTATAACGTACTAACGTGTAACGTTATAAATTAATACGTAATGACGTATAACGTTATATACTATTACGTAATTAACTTGTAACGTTATATACTAATACGTAATAACGTAAAACGTTATATACTATTACGTAAGAACGTATAACGTTATATCGTATTACGTGATAACGTATAACGTTATATACTATTACGTACTAACGTGTAACGTTATAAACTAATACGTAATGACGTATAACGTTATATACTATTACGTAATAACGTGTAAGGTTATATACTAATACGTAATAACGTATAACGTTATATACTATTACGTAATAACGCATAACGTTATATGCTATTACGTAATGACGTATAACGTTATATACTATTACGTAATAACGTGTGACGTTATATACTAGTACGTAATGACGTATAACGTTATATACTATTACGTAACAACGTATAACGTTATATACTATCACGTAATGACGTATAACGTTATATACTATTATGTAATGACGTATAACGTTATATAGTATTACGTAATGACGTATAACGTCATATCCTATTACGTACTAACGTATAACGTTATATACTATTACGTACTAACGTGTAACGTTATAAACTAATACGTAATGACGTATAACGTTATATACTATTACGTAATAACGTGTAACGTTATATACTAATTCGTAATAACGTAAAACGTTATATAATATTACGTAATAACGTATAACGCTATATACTATCACGTAATGACGTATAACGTTATATACTATTAGGTAATGACGTATAACGTTATATAGTATTACCTGATTTCGTATAACGTTATATACTATTACGTAATAACGTGTAACGTAATATAGTATTACCTGATGACGTATAACGTTATATACTATTACGTACTAAAGTATAACGTTATAAACTAATACGTGTTAACGTATAGCGCTATATACTATTACGTACTAACGTATAATGTTATATACTATTACGTACTAACGTATAACGTTATAAACTAATACGTAATGACGTATAACGTTATATACTATTACGTAATAACGTGTAGCGTTGTATACTATTACGTAATGACGTATAACGGTATATACTATTACGTACTAACGTGTAACGTTATATAGTATTACGTAATGACGTATAACGTCATATCCTATTACGTACTAACGTATAACGTTATATTCTATTACGTACTAACGTGTAACGTTATATAGTATTACCTGATGACGTATAACGTTAAGTACTATTACGTACTAACGTATAACGTTATATCCTATTACGTAATAACTTTTAACGTTATATGCTATTACGTACTAACGTATAACGTTATATACTATTACGTAATAACGTGTAGCGTTGTATACTATTACGTAATGACGTATAACGGTATATACTATTACGTACTAACGTGTAACGTTATATAGTATTACGTAATGACGTATAACGTCATATCCTATTACGTACTAACGTATAACGTTATATTCTATTACGTACTAACGTGTAACGTTATATAGTATTACCTGATGACGTATAACGTTAAGTACTATTACGTACTAACGTATAACGTTATATCCTATTACGTAATAACTTTTAACGTTATATACTATTACGTACTATCGTATAACGTTATAAACTAATACGTACTAAGGTATAACGTTATATACTATTACGTGCTAACGTATAACGTTATATACTATTACGTGCTAACGTGTGACGTTATATACTATTACGTAATGACGTTTAACGTTATATACTATTACGTAATAACGTGTAACGTTATATACTATTACGTACTAACGTAGAACGTTATATACTATTACGTACTAACGTGTAACGTTATATAGTATTACCTGATGACGTGTAACGTTATATACTATTACGTAATAACGTGTAACGTTATAAAGTATTACCTGATGCCGTATAACGTTATATACTATTACGTGCTAACGTGTAACGCTATATACTATTACGTACTAACGTATAACGTTATAAACTAATACGTAATGACGTATAACGTTATATACTATTACGTAATAACGTATAATGTTATATACTATTACGTAGTAACGTGTAACGTTATATAGTATTACCTGATGACGTATAACGTTATATACTATTACGTAATAACGTGTAACGTGATATAGTATTACCTGATGACGTATAACGTTATATACTATTACGTACCAACGTATAACGTTATAAACTAATACGTACTATCGTATAACGTTATATACTATTACGTGCTAACCTATAACGTTATATCCTATTACGTAATAACGTATAACGTTATATACTATTACGTGCTAACGTGTAACGTTATATACTATTACGTAATGACGTATAACGCTATATACTATTACGTACTAACGTCTAACGTTATATAGTATTACCTGATGCCGTATAACGTTATATAATATTACTTGCTAACGTGTAACGTTATATACTATTACGTAATGACGTATAACGCTATATACTATTACGTACTAACGTGTAACTTTATATAGTATTACCTGATGACGTATAACGTTATATACTATTACGTAATAACGTGTAACGCAATATAGTATTACCTGATGACGTATAACGTTATATATTATTACGTAATAACGTATAACGCTATATACTATTACGTACTAACGTGTAACGTTATAAACTAATACGTAATGACGTATAACGTTATATACTATTACGTAATAACGTGTAACGTTATATACTAATACGTAATAACGTATAACGTTATTTACTATTACGTAATAACGCATAACGTTATATGCTATTACGTAATGACGTATAACGTTATATACTATTACGTAATAACGTGTGACGTTATATACTAGTACGTAATGACGTATAACGTTATATACTATTACGTACTAACGTGTAACGTTATAAACTAATACGTAATGACGTATAACGTTATATACTAGTACGTAATGACGTATAACGTCATCTCCTATTACGTACTAACGTATAACGTTATATACTATTACGTACTAACGTATAACGTTATATACTATTACGTACTTACGTGTAACGTTATAAACTAATACGTAATGACGTATAACGTTATATACTATTACGTAATAACGTGTAACGTTATATACTAATACGTAATAACGTAAAACGTTATATACTATTGCGTAATAACGTATAACGTTATATACTATCACGTAATGACGTATAACGTTATATACTATTATGTAATGACGTATAACGTTATATAGTATTACCTGATTTCGTATAACGTTATATACTACTACGTAATAACGTGTAACGTAATATAGTATTACCTGATGACGTATAACGTTATATACTATTACGTACTAACGTATAACGTTATATACTATTACGTACTAACGTATAACCTTATATACTATGACGTACTAACGTATAACGGTATATACTAGTACGTAATGACGTATAACGTCATATCCTATTACGTACTAACGTATAACGTTATATACTATTACGTACTAACGTGTAACGTTATAAACTAATACGTAATGACGTATAACGTTATATACTAGTACGTAATGACGTATAACGTCATCTCCTATTACGTACTAACGTATAACGTTATATACTATTACGTACTAACGTATAACGTTATATACTATTACGTACTAACGTATAACGTTATATACTAGTACGTAATGACGTATAACGTCATATCCTATTACGTACTAACGTATAACGTTATATACTATTACGTACTAACGTGTAACGTTATAAACTAATACGTAATGACGTATAACGTTATATACTAGTACGTAATGACGTATAACGTCATCTCCTATTACGTACTAACGTATAACGTTATATACTATTACGTACTAACGTATAACGTTATATACTATTACGTACTTACGTGTAACGTTATAAACTAATACGTAATGACGTATAACGTTATATACTATTACGTAATAACGTGTAACGTTATATACTAATACGTAATAACGTAAAACGTTATATACTATTGCGTAATAACGTATAACGTTATATACTATCACGTAATGACGTATAACGTTATATACTATTATGTAATGACGTATAACGTTATATAGTATTACCTGATTTCGTATAACGTTATATACTACTACGTAATAACGTGTAACGTAATATAGTATTACCTGATGACGTATAACGTTATATACTATTACGTACTAACGTGTAACGTTATAAACTAATACGTAATGACGTATAACGTTATATACTATTACGTAATAACGTGTAACGTTATATACTAATACGTAATAACGTAAAACGTTATATACTATTACGTACTAACGTATAACGTTATATACTATTACGTAATAACGTCTAACGTTATATACTATTACGTACTAACATGTAACGTTATATAGTATTACCTGATGCCGTATAACGTTATATACTAATACGTGCTAACGTGTAACGTTATATACTATTACGTAATGACGTATAACGTTATATACTATTACGTACTAACGTATAACGTTATATACTATTACGTACTAACGTGTAACGTTATAAACTAATACGTAATTACGTATAACGTTATATACTATTACGTACTAACGTGTAACGTTATATAGTATTACGTAATGACGTATAACGTCATATCCTATTACGTACTAACGTATAACGTTATATACTATTACGTACTAACGTGAAACGTTATAAACTAATACGTAATGACGTATAACGTTATATACTATTACGTAATAACGTGTAACGTTATATACTAATACGTAATAACGTATAACGTTATATACAATTACGTAATAACGTCTAACGTTATATACTATTACGTACTAACATGTAACGTTATATAGTATTACCTGATGCCGTATAACGTTATATACTATTACGTGCAAACGTATAACGTTATATACCAGTACGTAATGACGAATAACGTTATATACTAATACGTACTAACGTATAACGTTATATACTATTACGTACTAACGTGTAACGTTATATAGTATTACCTGATGCCGTATAACGTTATATACTATTACGTGCTAACGTGTAACGATATATACTATTACGTAACGACGTATAACGCTATATACTCTTACGTACTAACGTGTAACGTTATAAACTAATACGTAAAGACGTATAACGTTATATACTATTACGTAATAACGTGTAACGTTATATACTAATACGTAATAACGTATAACGTTATATACTATTACGTAATAACGTATAACGTTATATACTATTACGTAATGTCGTATAACGTTATATACTATTATGTAATGACGTATAACGTTATATAGTATTACCTGATGTCGTATAACGTTATGTACTATTACGTACTAACGTATAACGTTATATCCTATTACGTAATAACGTATAACGTTATATACTATTACGTACTAACGTATAACGTTATATACTATTACGTACTAACGTGTAACGTTATATAGTATTACCTGATGACGTATAACGTTATATACTATTACGTACTAACGTGTAACGTTATAAACTAATACGTAATGACGTATAACGTTATATACTATTACGTAATAACGTGTAACGTTATATACTAATACGAAATAACGTAAAACGTTATATACTATTACGTAATAACGTATAACGTTATATACTATTACGTACTAAAGTGTAACGTTATAAATTAATACGTAATGACGTATAACGTTATATACTATTACGTAATTATCGTGTAAGGTTATATACTAATACGTAATAACGTATAACGTTATATACTATTACGTAATAACGCATAACGTTATATACTATTACGTAATGACGTATAACGTTATATACTATTACGTAATAACGTGTAACGTTATATACTAGTACGTAATGACGTATAACGTTATATAGTATTACGTACTAACGTGTAACGTTATATAGTATTACCTGATGACGTATAACGTTATATACTATTACATGCAAACGTATAACGTTATATACCAGTACGTAATGACGAATACCGTTATATACTATTACGTACTAACGTGTAACGTTATATTGTATTACCTGATGCCGTATAACGTTATACACTATTACGTACTAACGTGTAACGTTATATACTATTACGTAATAACGTATAACGTTATATACTATTACGTACTAACGTATAACGTTATATACTATTACGTAATAACGTCTAACGTTATATACTATTACGTACTAACATGTAACGTTATATAGTATTACCTGATGCCGTATAACGTTATATACTAATACGTGCTAACGTGTAACGTTATATACTATTACGTAATGACGTATAACGTTATATACTATTACGTACTAACGTATAACGTTATATACTATTACGTACTAACGTGTAACGTTATAAACTAATACGTAATTACGTATAACGTTATATACTATTACGTACTAACGTGTAACGTTATATAGTATTACGTAATGACGTATAACGTCATATCCTATTACGTACTAACGTATAACGTTATATACTATTACGTACTAACGTGAAACGTTATAAACTAATACGTAATGACGTATAACGTTATATACTATTACGTAATAACGTGTAACGTTATATACTAATACGTAATAACGTATAACGTTATATATTATTACGTAATAACGTCTAACGTTATATACTATTACGTACTAACATGTAACGTTATATAGTATTACCTGATGCCGTATAACGTTATATACTATTACGTGCAAACGTATAACGTTATATACCAGTACGTAATGACGAATAACGTTATATACTAATACGTACTAACGTATAACGTTATATACTATTACGTACTAACGTGTAACGTTATATAGTATTACCTGATGCCGTATAACGTTATATACTATTACGTGCTAACGTGTAACGATATATACTATTACGTAACGACGTATAACGCTATATACTCTTACGTACTAACGTGTAACGTTATAAACTAATACATAATGACGTATAACGTTAAATACTATTTCGTAATAACGTGTAACGTTATATACTAATACGTAATAACGTATAACGTTATATACTATTACGTAATAACGCATAACGTTATATACTATTACGTAATGACGTATAACGTTATACTATTATGTAATGACGTATAACGGTATTGAGTATTAACTTATAACGCATAACGTTATATCCTATTACGTACTAACGTATAACGTTATATTCTATTACGTACTAACGTGTAACGTTATATAGTATTACCTGATGCCGTATAACGTTATATACTATTACGTGCTAACGTGTAACGATATATACTATTACGTAACGACGTATAACGCTATATACTCTTACGTAATAACGTGTAACGTTATATACTAATACGTAATAACGTATAACGTTATATACTATTACGTAATAACGCATAACGATATACTATTACGTAATGACGTATAACGTTATATCATTATGTAATGACGTATAACGTTATTGAGTATTACCTTATAACGTATAACGTTATATCCTATTACGTGCTAACGTATAACGTTATATTCTATTACGTACTAACGTATAACGTTATAATCTATTACGTACTAACTTGTAACGTTATATAGTATTACCTGATGACGTATAACGTTATATACTATTACGTACTAACGTGTAACGTTATATACTATTACGTACTAACGTGTAACGTTATATACTAATACGAAATATCGTATAACGTAATATACTAATACGTAATATCGTATAACGTTATATACTATTACGCACTAACGTATAACGTTATGCACTATTACGTAAAGACGTATAACGTTATATACTAATACGTAATAACGTATAACGTTACATACTATTACGTAATGACGTATAACGTTATGCACTATTACGTAAAGACGTATAACGTTATATACTAATACGTAATAACGTATAACGTTACATACTATTACGTAATGACGTATAACGTTATATACTATTATGTAATGACGTATAACGTTATTGAGTATTACCTTATAACGTATAACGTTATATCCTATTACGTACTAACGTATAACGTTATAATCTATTACGTACTAACTTGTAACGTTATATAGTATTACCTGATGACGTATAACGTTATATACTATTACGTACTAACGTGTAACGTTATATACTATTACGTACTAACGTGTAACGTTATATAGTATTACCTGATGCCGTATAACGTTATATACTATTACGTACTAACGTGTAACGTTATATAGTATTACCTGATGCCGTATAACGTTATATACTATTACGTACTAACGTGTAACGTTATAAACTAATACGTAATGACGTATAACGTTACATACTATTACGTAATAACGTGTAACGTTATATACTAATACGTAATAACGTATAACGTTATATACTATTACGTAATAACGCATAACGATATACTATTACGTAATGACGTATAACGTTATATCATTATGTAATGACGTATAACGTTATTGAGTATTACCTTATAACGTATAACGTTATATCCTATTACGTACTAACGTATAACGTTATATTCTATTACGTACTAACGTATAACGTTATATACTAGTACGTAATGACGTATAACGTTATATACTAATACGTAACAACGTATAGCGTTATATACAAATACGTAATGACGTATAACGTTATATACTATTACGTACTAACGTGTAACGTTATATAGTATTACCTGATAACGTATAACGTTATATACTAATACGTAATAACGTATAACGTTATATAGTATTACGTACTAACGTGTAACGTTATATAGTATTACCTGATGACGAATAACGTTATATACTATTACGTCCAAACGTATAACGTTATATACCAGTACGTAATGACGAATAACGTTATATACTAATACGTACTAACGTATAACGTTATATACTATTACGTACTAACGTGAAACGTTATATAGTATTACCTGATGCCGTATAACGTTATATACTATTACGTGCTAACGTGTAACGTTATATACTATTACGTAATGACGTATAACGCTATATACTATTACGTACTAACGTGTAACGTTATATAGTATTACGTAATGACGTATAACGTCATATCCTATTACGTACTAACGTATAACGTTATATACTATTACGTACTAACGTGTAACTTTATAAACTAATACGTAATGACGTATAACGTTATATACTATTACGTAATAACGTGTAACGTTATATACTAATACGTAATAACGTATAACGTTATATACTATTACGTAATAACGCATAACGTTATATACTATTACGTAATGACGTATAACGTTATACTATTATGTAATGACGTATAACGTTATTGAGTATCACCTTATAACGTATAACGTTATATCCTATTACGTACTAACGTATAACGTTATATTCTATTACGTACTAACGTGTAACGATATATAGTATTACCTGATGACGTATAACGTTATATACTATTTCGTACTAATGTATAACGTTATATCCTATTACGTAATAACGTATAACGTTATATACTATTACGTACTAACGTATAACATTATATACTAGTACGTAATGACGTATAACGATATATACTAATACGTAACAACGTATAACGTTATATACAAATACGGAATGACGTATAACGTTATATACTATTACGTAATAACGTGTAACGTTATATACTAATACGTAATATCGTATAACGTAATATACTAATACGTAATATCGTATAACGTTATATACTATTACGCACTAACGTATAACGTTATACACTATTACGTAAAGACGTATAACGTTATATACTAATACGTAATAACGTATAACGTTACATACTATTACGTAATGACGTATAACGTTATATACTATTATGTAATGACGTATAACGTTATTGAGTATTACCTTATAACGTATAACGTTATATCCTATTACGTACTAACGTATAACGTTATAATCTATTACGTACTAACTTGTAACGTTATATAGTATTACCTGATGACGTATAACGTTATATACTATTACGTACTAACGTGTAACGTTATATACTATTACGTACTAACGTGTAACGTTATATAGTATTACCTGATGCCGTATAACGTTATATACTTGTACGTACTAACGTGTAACGTTATAAACTAATACGTAATGACGTATAACGTTATATACTATTACGTAATAACGTATAACGTTATATACCAGTACGTAATGACGAATAACGTTATATACTAATACGTACTAACGTATAACGTTATATACTACTACGTACTAACGTGTAACGTTATATAGTATTACCTGATGCCGTATAACGTTATATACTATTACGTGCTAACGTGTAACGTTATATACTATTACGTAATGACGTTTAACGCTATATACTATTACGTACTAACGTATAACGTTATATACTACTACGTACTAACGTGTAACGTTATATAGTATTACCTGATGCCGTATAACGTTATATACTATTACGTGCTAACGTGTAACGTTATATACTATTACGTAATGACGTATAACGCTATATACTATTACGTACTAACGTGTAACGTTATATAGTATTACGTAATGACGTATAACGTCATATCCTATTACGTACTAACGTATAACGTTATATACTATTACGTACTAACGTGTAACGTTATAAACTAATACGTAATGACGTATAACGTTATATACTATTACATAATAACGTGTAACGTTATATACTAATACGTAATAACGTATGACGTTATATACTATTACGTAATAACGCATAACGTTATATACTATTACGTAATGACGTATAACGTTATACTATTATGTAATGACGTATAACGTTATTGAGTATCACCATATAACGTATAACGTTATATCCTATTACGTACTAACGTATAACGTTATATTCCATTACGTACTAACGTGTAACGTTATATAGTATTACCTGATGACGTATAACGTTATATACTATTACGTACTAATGTATAACGTTATATCCTATTACGTAATAACGTATAACGTTATATGCTATTACGTACTAACGTATAACGTTATATACTGTTACGTACTAACGTATAACGTTATATACGATTACGTACTAACGTATAACATTATATACTAGTACGTAATGACGTATAACGATATATACTAATACGTAACAACGTATAACGTTATATACAAATACGTAATGACGTATAACGTTATATACTATTACGTAATAACGTGTAACGTTATATACTAATACGTAATAACGTAAAACGTTATATACTATTACGTAATAACGTATAACGTTATATACTATTACGTAATGTCGTATAACGTTATATACTATTATGTAATGACGTATAACGTTATATAGTATTACCTGATGACGTATAACGTTATGTACTATTACGTACTAACGTATAACGTTATATCCTATTACGTAATAACGTATAACGTTATATACTATTACGTACTAACGTATAACGTTATATACTATTACGTACTAACGTATAACGTTATATACTATTACGTACTAACGTATAACGTTATATACTAGTACGTAATGACGTATAACGTTATATACTAATACGTAACAACGTATAACGTTATGTACTAATACGTAATAACGTATATCGTTATACACTATTACGTACTAACGTATAACGTTATATACTATTACGTAATAACGCATAACGTTATATACTGTTACGTACCAACGTATAACGTTATATACAATTACGTAATAACGTGTAACGTAATATAGTATTACCTGATGACGTATAACGTTATATATTATTACGTAATAACGTATAACGTTATATACTATTACGTAATAACGCATAACGTTATATACTATTACGTAATGACGTATAACGTTATACTATTATGTAATGACGTATAACGTTATTGAGTATCACCATATAACGTATAACGTTATATCCTATTACGTACTAACGTATAACGTTATATTCTATTACGTACTAACGTGTAACGTTATATAGTATTACCTGATGACGTATAACGTTATATACTATTACGTACTAATGTATAACGTTATATCCTATTACGTAATAACGTATAACGTTATATGCTATTACGTACTAACGTATAACGTTATACATATACTGTTACGTACTAACGTATAACGTTATATACTATTACGTACTAACGTATAACGTTATATACTAGTACGTAATGACGTATAACGATATGTACTAATACGTAACAACGTATAACGTTATATACAAATACGTAATGACGTATAACGTTATAAACTATTACGTAATAACATGTAACGTTATATACTAATACGTAGTAACGTAAAACGTTATATACTATTACGTAATAACGTATAACGTTATATACTATTACGTAATGTCGTATAACGTTATACACTATTACGTACTAACGTGTAACGTTATAAATTAATACGTAATTACGTATAACGTTATATACTATTACGTAATAACGTGTAACGTTATATACTAATACGTAATAACGTATAACGTTATATACTATTACGTAATAACGCATAACGTTATATACTATTACGTAATGACGTATAACGTTATACCATTACGTAATGACGTATAACGTTATATCCTATTACGTACTAACGTATAACGTTATATTCTATTACGCACTAACGTGTAATGTTATATAGTATTACCTGATGACGTATAACGTTATATACTATTACGTACTAACGTATAACGTTATATCCTATTACGTAATAACGTATAACGTTATATGCTATTACGTACTAACGTGTAACGTTATATACTATTACGTACTAACGTATAACGTTATGTAATATTACGTACTAACGTATAACGTTATATACTATTACGTACTAACGTATAACGTTATGTAATATTACGTACTAACGTATAACGTTATATACTATTACGTACTAACGTGTAACGATATATAGTATTACCTGATAACATATGACGTTATATACAATTACGTAATAACGTGTAACGTAATATAGTATTACCTGATGACGTATAACGTTATATATTATTACGTAATAACGTATAACGCTATATACAATTACGTACTAACGTAGAACGTTATAAACTAATACGTAATGACTTATAACGATATATACTACTACGTAATATCGTGTAACGTTATATACTAATACGTAATATCGTATAACGTAATATACTAATACGTAATATCGTATAACGTTATATACTATTACGCACTAACGTATAACGTTATATACTGTTACGTACTAACGTATAACGTTATATACAATTACGCAATAACGTGTAACGTAATATAGTATTACCTGATGACGTATAACGTTATATCTTATTACGTAATAACGTATAACGTTATATACTATTACGTAATAACGCATAACGTTATATACTATTACGTAATGACGTATAACGTTATACTATTATGTAATGACGTATAACGTTATTGAGTATCACCATATAACGTATAACGTTATATCCTATTACGTACTAACGTATAACGTTATATTCTATTACGTACTAACGTGTAACGTTATATAGTATTACCTGATGACGTATAACGTTATATACTATTACGTACTAACGTGTAACGTTATATCCTATTACGTAATAACGTATATCGTTATATACTATTACGTACTAACGTATAACGTTATATACTATTACGTACTAACGTATATCGTTATACACTATTGCGTACTAACGTGTAACGTTATATAGTATTACCTGAAGTCGTATAACGTTATATACTATTACGTACTAACGTATAACGTTATGTTCTATTACGTACTAACGTATAACGTTATATACTATTACGTACTAACGTGTAACGTTATATAGTATTTCCTGATGCCGTATAACGTTATATACTATTAGGTACTAACGTATAACGTCATAAACTAGTACGTAGTGACGTATAACGTTATATACTATTACGTACTAACGTATAAAGTTATAAACTAATACGTACTAAGGTATAAGGTTATATACTATTACGTACTAACGTATAACGTTATATACTAGTACGTAATGACGTATAACGTTATATACTAATACGTAACAACGTATAACGTTATATACAAATACGTAATGACGTATAACGTTATATACTATTACGTACTAACGTATAACGTTATATACTATTACGTACTAACGTGTAACGTTATATAGTATTACCTGATGCCGTATAACGTTATATACTATTACGTGCTAACGTGTAACGTTATATACTATTACGTAATGACGTATAACGCTATATACTATTACGTACTAACGTGTAACGTTATATAGTATTACGTAATGACGTATAACGTTATATACTATTACGTAATGACGTATAACGTTATACTATTATGTAATGACGTATAACGTTATTGAGTATCACCTTATAACGTATAACGTTATATCCTATTACGTACTAACGTATAACGTTATATTCTATTACGTACTAACGTGTAACGATATATAGTATTACCTGATGACGTATAACGTTATATACTATTACGTACTAATGTATAACGTTATATCCTATTACGTAATAACGTATAACGTTATATGCTATTACTTACTAACGTATAACGTTATATACTGTTACGTACTAACGTAAAACGTTATATACTATTACGTACTAACGTATAACATTATATACTAGTACGTAATGACGTATAACGATATATACTAATACGTAACAACGTATAACGTTATATACAAATACGGAATGACGTATAACGTTATATACTATTACGTAATAACGTGTAACGTTATATACTAATACGTAATAACGTATAACGTTATATACTATTACGTAATAACGCATAACGTTATATACTATTACGTAATGACGTATAACGTTATACCATTACGTAATGACGTATAACGTTATATCCTATTACGTACTAACGTATAACGTTATATTCTATTACGCACTAACGTGTAATGTTATATAGTATTACCTGATGACGTATAACGTTATATACTATTACGTACTAACGTATAACGTTATATCCTATTACGTAATAACGTATAACGTTATATGCTATTACGTACTAACGTATAACGTTATATACTATTACGTACTAACGTATAACGTTATGTAATATTACGTACTAACGTATAACGTTATATACTATTACGTACTAACGTATAACGTTATGTAATATTACGTACTAACGTATAACGTTATATACTATTACGTACTAACGTGTAACGATATATAGTATTACCTGATAACATATGACGTTATATACAATTACGTAATAACGTGTAACGTAATATAGTATTACCTGATGACGTATAACGTTATATATTATTACGTAATAACGTATAACGCTATATACAATTACGTACTAACGTAGAACGTTATAAACTAATACGTAATGACTTATAACGATATATACTACTACGTAATATCGTGTAACGTTATATACTAATACGTAATATCGTATAACGTAATATACTAATACGTAATATCGTATAACGTTATATACTATTACGCACTAACGTATAACGTTATATACTGTTACGTACTAACGTATAACGTTATATACAATTACGCAATAACGTGTAACGTAATATAGTATTACCTGATGACGTATAACGTTATATCTTATTACGTAATAACGTATAACGTTATATACTATTACGTAATAACGCATAACGTTATATACTATTACGTAATGACGTATAACGTTATACTATTATGTAATGACGTATAACGTTATTGAGTATCACCATATAACGTATAACGTTATATCCTATTACGTACTAACGTATAACGTTATATTCTATTACGTACTAACGTGTAACGTTATATAGTATTACCTGATGACGTATAACGTTATATACTATTACGTACTAACGTGTAACGTTATATCCTATTACGTAATAACGTATATCGTTATATACTATTACGTACTAACGTATAACGTTATATACTATTACGTACTAACGTATATCGTTATACACTATTGCGTACTAACGTGTAACGTTATATAGTATTACCTGAAGTCGTATAACGTTATATACTATTACGTACTAACGTATAACGTTATGTTCTATTACGTACTAACGTATAACGTTATATACTATTACGTACTAACGTGTAACGTTATATAGTATTTCCTGATGCCGTATAACGTTATATACTATTAGGTACTAACGTATAACGTCATAAACTAGTACGTAGTGACGTATAACGTTATATACTATTACGTACTAACGTATAAAGTTATAAACTAATACGTACTAAGGTATAACGTTATATACTATTACGTACTAACGTATAACGTTATATACTAGTACGTAATGACGTATAACGTTATATACTAATACGTAACAACGTATAACGTTATATACAAATACGTAATGACGTATAACGTTATATACTATTACGTACTAACGTATAACGTTATATACTATTACGTACTAACGTGTAACGTTATATAGTATTACCTGATGCCGTATAACGTTATATACTATTACGTGCTAACGTGTAACGTTATATACTATTACGTAATGACGTATAACGCTATATACTATTACGTACTAACGTGTAACGTTATATAGTATTACGTAATGACGTATAACGTTATATACTATTACGTAATGACGTATAACGTTATACTATTATGTAATGACGTATAACGTTATTGAGTATCACCTTATAACGTATAACGTTATATCCTATTACGTACTAACGTATAACGTTATATTCTATTACGTACTAACGTGTAACGATATATAGTATTACCTGATGACGTATAACGTTATATACTATTACGTACTAATGTATAACGTTATATCCTATTACGTAATAACGTATAACGTTATATGCTATTACTTACTAACGTATAACGTTATATACTGTTACGTACTAACGTAAAACGTTATATACTATTACGTACTAACGTATAACATTATATACTAGTACGTAATGACGTATAACGCTATATAATATTACGTACAAACGTAGAACGTTATAAACTAATACGTAATGACATATAACGATATATACTATTACGTAATAACGTGTAACGTTATATACTAATACGTAATATCGTATAACGTAATATACTAATACGTAATATCGTATAACGTTATATACTATTACGCACTAACGTATAACGTTATACACTATTACGTAAAGACGTATAACGTTATATACTAATACGTAATAACGTATAACGTTATATACTATTACGTAATGACGTATAACGTTATATAATATTATGTAATGACGTATAACGTTATTGAGTATTACCTTATAACGTATAACGTTATATCCTATTACGTACTAACGTATAACGTTATAATCTATTACGTACTAACTTGTAACGTTATATAGTATTACCTGATGACGTATAACGTTATATACTATTACGTACTAACGTGTAACGTTATATCCTATTACGTAATAACGTATATCGTTATATACTATTACGTACTAACGTATAACGTTATATACTATTACGTACTAACGTATATCGTTATACACTATTGCGTACTAACGTGTAACGTTATATAGTATTACCTCAAGTCGTATAACGCTATATACTATTACGTACTAACGTATAACGTTATGTTCTATTACGTACTAACGTATAACGTTATATACTATTACGTACTAACGTATAACGTTATATACTAGTACGTAATGACGTATAACGTTATATACTATTACGTAATAACGCATAACGTTATATACTATTACGTAATGACGTATAACGTTATATCATTATGTAATGACGTATAACGTTATTGAGTATTACCTTATAACGTATAACGTTATATACTATTACGTACTAACGTGTAACGTTATATAGTATTACCTGATGCCGTATAACGTTAAATACTATTACGTGCTAACGTGTAACGTTATATACTATTACGTAATGACGTATAACGCCATATACTATTACGTACTAACGTGTAACGTTATATAGTATTACGTAATGACGTATAACGTCATATCCTATTACGTACTAACGTATAACGTTATTGACTATTACGTACTAACGTGTAACGTTATAAACTAATACGTAATGACGTATAATGTTATATACTATTACGTAATAACGTGTAACGTTATATACTAATACGTGATAACGTATAACGTTATATACTATTACGTAATAACGCTTAACGCTATATGCTATTACGTAATGACGTATAACGTTATACTATTATGTAATGACGTATAACGTTATTGAGTATCACCTTATAACGTATAACGTTATATCCTATTACGTACTAACGTATAACGTTATATTCTATTACGTACTAACGTGTAACGTTATATAGTATTACCTGATGACGTATAACGTTATATACTATTACGTACTAACGTGTAACGTTATAAACTAATACGTAATGACGTATAATGTTATATACTATTACGTAATAACGTGTAACGTTATATACTAATACGTGATAACGTATAACGTTATATACTATTACGTAATAACGCTTAACGCTATATGCTATTACGTAATGACGTATAACGTTATACTATTATGTAATGACGTATAACGTTATTGAGTATCACCTTATAACGTATAACGTTATATCCTATTACGTACTAACGTATAACGTTATATTCTATTACGTACTAACGTGTAACGTTATATAGTATTACCTGATGACGTATAACGTTATATACTATTACGTACTAATGTATAACGTTATATCCCATTACGTAATAACGTATAACGTAATATAGCATTACCTGATGACGTATAACGTTATATATTATTACGTAATAACGTATAACGCTATATACTATTACGTACTAACGTAGAACGTTATAAACTAATACGTAATGACTTATAACGGTATATACTATTACGTAATAACGTGTAACGTTATACACAAATACGTAATGACGTATAACGTTATATACTATTACGTAATAACGTGTAACGTTATATAGTGTTACCTGATGACGTGTAACGTTATATACTATTACGTAATAACGTGTAACGTTATATAGTATTACCTAATGACGTATAACGTTATATACTATTACGTAATGACGTATAACGTTATACACTATTACGTACTAACGTGTAACGTTATATAGTATTACCTGATATCGTATAACGTTATATACTATTACGTACTAAAGTATAATGTTATGTTCTATTACGTACTAACGTATAACGTTATATACTATTACGTAATAACGTGTAACGTTATTGAGTATCACCATATAACGTATAACGTTATATCCTATTACGTACTAACGTATAACGTTATATTCTATTACGTACTAACGTGTAACGTTATATAGTGTTACGTACTAACGTATAACGTTATATAGTATTACGTACTAACGTGAAACGTTATATAGTATTACCTGATGACGTATAACCTTATATACTATTACGTGCAAACGTATAACGTTATATACCAGTACGTAATGACGAATAACGTTATATACTAATACGTACTAACGTATAACGTTATATACTACTACGTACTAACGTGTAACGTTATATAGTATTACCTGATGCCGTATAACGTTATATACTATTACGTGCTAACGTGTAACGTTATATACTATTACGTAATGACGTTTAACGCTATATACTATTACGTACTAACGTATAACGTTATATACTACTACGTACTAACGTGTAACGTTATATAGTATTACCTGATGCCGTATAACGTTATATACTATTACGTGCTAACGTGTAACGTTATATACTATTACGTAATGACGTATAACGCTATATACTATTACGTACTAACGTGTAACGTTATATAGTATTACGTAATGACGTATAACGTCATATCCTATTACGTACTAACGTATAACGTTATATACTTTTACGTACTAACGTGTAACGTTATAAACTAATACGTAATGACGTATAACGTTATATACTATTACGTAATAACGTGTAACGTTATATACTAATACGTAATAACGTATGACGTTATATACTATTACGTAATAACGCATAACGTTATATACTATTACGTAATGACGTATAACGTTATACTATTATGTAATGACGTATAACGTTATTGAGTATCACCATATAACGTATAACGTTATATCCTATTACGTACTAACGTATAACGTTATATTCCATTACGTACTAACGTGTAACGTTATATAGTATTACCTGATGACGTATAACGTTATATACTATTACGTACTAATGTATAACGTTATATCCTATTACGTAATAACGTATAACGTTATATGCTATTACGTACTAACGTATAACGTTATATACTGTTACGTACTAACGTATAACGTTATATACGATTACGTACTAACGTATAACATTATATACTAGTACGTAATGACGTATAACGATATATACTAATACGTAACAACGTATAACGTTATATACAAATACGTAATGACGTATAACGTTATATACTATTATGTAATGACGTATAACGTTATATAGTATTACCTGATGACGTATAACGTTATGTACTATTACGTACTAACGTATAACGTTATATCCTATTACGTAATAACGTATAACGTTATATACTATTAAGTACTAACGTATAACGTTATATACTATTACGTACTAACGTATAACGTTATATACTATTACGTACTAACGTATAACGTTATATACTAGTACGTAATGACGTATAACGTTATATACTAATACGTAACAACGTATAACGTTATGTACTAATACGTAATAACGTATATCGTTATACACTATTACGTACTAACGTATAACGTTATATACTATTACGTAATAACGCATAACGTTATATACTGTTACGTACTAACGTATAACGTTATATACAATTACGTAATAACGTGTAGCGTAATATAGTATTACCTGATGACGTATAACGTTATATATTATTACGTAATAACGTATAACGTTATATACTATTACGTAATAACGCATAACGTTATATACTATTACGTAATGACGTATAACGTTATACTATTATGTAATGACGTATAACGTTATTGAGTATCACCATATAACGTATAACGTTATATCCCATTACGTACTAACGTATAACGTTATATTCTATTACGTACTAACGTGTAACGTTATATAGTATTACCTGATGACGTATAACGTTATATACTATTACGTACTAATGTATAACGTTATATCCTATTACGTAATAACGTATAACGTTATATGCTATTACGTACTAACGTATAACGTTATATACTGTTACGTACTAACGTATAACGTTATATACTATTACGTACTAACGTATAACGTTATATACTAGTACGTAATGACGTATAACGATATGTACTAATACGTAACAACGTATAACGTTATATACAAATACGTAATGACGTATAACGTTATAAACTATTACGTAATAACGTGTAACGTTATATACTAATACGTAGTAACGTAAAACGTTATATACTATTACGTAACAACGTATAACGTTATATACTATTACGTAATGTCGTATAACGTTATACACTATTACGTACTAACGTGTAACGTTATAAATTAATACGTAATTACGTATAACGTTATATACTATTACGTAATAACGTGTAACGTTATATACTAATACGTAATAACGTATAACGTTATATACTATTACGTAATAACGCATAACGTTATATACTATTACGTAATGACGTATAACGTTATACCATTACGTAATGACGTATAACATTATTGAGTATTACCTTATAACGTATAACGTTATATCCTATTACGTACTAACGTATAACGTTATATTCTATTACGCACTAACGTGTAATGTTATATAGTATTACCTGATGACGTATAACGTTATATACTATTACGTACTAACGTATAACGTTATATCCTATTACGTAATAACGTATAACGTTATATGCTATTACGTACTAACGTGTAACGATATATAGTATTACCTGATAACATATGACGTTATATACAATTACGTAATAACGTGTAACGTAATATAGTATTACCTGATGACGTATAACGTTATATATTATTACGTAATAACGTATAACGCTATATACAATTACGTACTAACGTAGAACGTTATAAACTAATACGTAATGACTTATAACGATATATACTACTACGTAATATCGTGTAACGTTATATACTAATACGTAATATCGTATAACGTAATATACTAATACGTAATATCGTATAACGTTATATACTATTACGCACTAACGTATAACGTTATATACTGTTACGTACTAACGTATAACGTTATATACAATCACGTAATAACGTGTAACGTAATATAGTATTACCTGATGACGTATAACGTTATATCTTATTACGTAATAACGTATAACGTTATATACTATTACGTAATAACGCATAACGTTATATACTATTACGTAATGACGTATAACGTTATACTATTATGTAATGACGTATAACGTTATTGAGTATCACCATATAACGTATAACGTTATATCCTATTACGTACTAACGTATAACGTTATATTCTATTACGTACTAACGTGTAACGTTATATAGTATTACCTGATGACGTATAACGTTATATACTATTACGTACTAATGTATAACGTTATATCGTATTACGTACTGACGTATAACGTTATATACTATTACGTACTAACGTATAACGTTATATACTAGTACGTAATGACGTATAACGATATGTACTAATACGTAACAACGTATAACGTTATATACAAATACGTAATGACGTATAACGTTATATACTATAACGTATTAACGTGTAACGTTATATACTAATACGTAATAACGTAAAACGTTATATACTATTACCTAATAACGTATAACGTTATATACTATTACGTAATGTCGTATAACGTTATATACTATTATGTAATGACGTATAACGTTATATAGTATTACCTGATGACGTATAACGTTATGTACTATTACGTACTAACGTGTAACGTTATAAACTAATACGTAATGACGTATAACGTTATATACTATTACGTAATAACGTGTAACGTTATAAACTAATACGTAATGACGTATAACGTTATATACTATTACGTAATAACGTGTAACGTTATATACTAATACGTAATAACGTATGACGTTATATACTATTACGTAATAACGCATAACGTTATATACTATTACGTAATGACGTATAACGTTATACTATTATGTAATGACGTATAACGTTATACCATTACGTAATGACGTATAACGTTATTGAGTATTACCTTATAACGTATAACGTTATATCCTATTACGTACTAACGTATAACGTTATATACTATTACGTACTAACGTGTAACGTTATATAGTATTACGTAATGACGTATAACGTCATATCCTATTACGTACTAACGTATAACGTTATATACTATTACGTACTAACGTGTAACGTTATAAACTAATACGTAATGACGTATAACGTTATATACTATTACGTAATAACGTGTAACGTTATATACTAATACGTAATAACGTATGACGTTATATACTATTACGTAATAACGCATAACGTTATATACTATTACGTAATGACGTATAACGTTATACTATTATGTAATGACGTATAACGTTATTGAGTATCACCATATAACGTATAACGTTATATCCTATTACGTACTAACGTAGAACGTTATATTCTATTACGTACTAACGTGTAACGTTATATAGTATTACCTGATGACGTATAACGTTATATACTATTACGTACTAATGTATAACGTTATATCCTATTACGTAATAACGTATAACGTTATATGCTATTACGTACTAACGTATAACGTTATATACTGTTACGTACTAACGTATAACGTTATATACTATTACGTACTAACGTATAACGTTATGTAATATTACGTACTAACGTATAACGTTATATACTATTACGTACAAACGTGTAACGTTATATAGTATTACCTGATGCAGTATAACGTTATATACTATTACGTGCTAACGTGTAACGTTATATACTATTACGTAATGACGTATAAGGCTATATAATATTACGTACAAACGTGTAACGTTATATAGTATTACGTAATGACGCATAACGTCAGATCCTATTACGTACTAACGTATAACGTTATATACTATTACGTACTAACGTGTAACGTTATAAATTAATACGTAATGACGTATAACGTTATATACTATTACGTAATAACGTGTAACGTTATATACTAATACGTAATAACGTATAACGTTATATACTATTACGTAATAACGCATAACGTTATATACTATTACGTAATGACGTATAACGTTATACCATTACGTAATGACGTATAACGTTATTGAGTATTACCTTATAACGTATAACGTTATATCCTATTACGTACTAACGTATAACGTTATATTCTATTACGCACTAACGTGTAATGTTATATAGTATTACCTGATGACGTATGACGTTATATACTATTACGTACTAACGTATAAAGTTATATCCTATTACGTAATAACGTATAACGTTATATGCTATTACGTACTAACGTATAACGTTATATACTATTACGTACTAACGTATAACGTTATGTAATATTACGTACTAACGTATAACGTTATATCCTATTACGTACTAACGTATAACGTTATATTCTATTACGCACTAACGTGTAATGTTATAAAGTATTACCTGATGACGTATGACGTTATATACTATTACGTACTAACGTATAAAGTTATATCCTATTACGTAATAACGTATAACGTTATATGCTATTACGTACTAACGTATAACGTTATATACTATTACGTAATAACGCATAACGTTATATATTATTACGTAATAACGTATAACGTTATATACTATTACGTACTAACGTAGAACGTTATAAACTAATACGTAATGACTTATAACGATATATACTATTACGTAATATCGTGTAACGTTATATACTAATACGTAATATCGTATAACGTAATATACTAATACGTAATATCGTATAACGTTATATACTATTACGCACTAACGTATAACGTTATATACTGTTTCGTACTAACGTATAACGTTATATACTATTACGTACTAACGTATAACGTTATATACTAGTACGTAATGACGTATAACGTTATATACTAATACGTAACAACGTATAACGTTATATACAAATACGTAATGACGTATAACGTTATATACTATTACGTACTAACGTGTAACGTTATATAGTATTACCTGATGACGTATAACGTTATATACAATTACGTAATAACGTGTAACGTAATATAGTATTACCTGATGACGTATAACGTTATATATTATTACGTAATAACGTATAACGTTATATACTATTACGTAATAACGCATAACGTTATATACTATTACGTAATGACGTATAACGTTATACTATTATGTAATGACGTATAACGTTATTGAGTATCACCATATAACGTATAACGTTATATCCTATTACGTACTAACGTATAACTTTATATTCTATTACGTACTAACGTGTAACGTTATATAGTATTACCTGATGACGTATAACGTTATATACTATTACGTACTAATGTATAACGTTATATCCTATTACGTACTAACGTAAAACGTTATATACTATTACGTAATAACGTATAACGTTATATACTATTACGTAATGTCGTATAACGTTATATACTGTTACGTACTAACGTATAACGTTATATACTATTACGTACTAACGTATAACATTATATACTAGTACGTAATGACGTATAACGATATATACTAATACGTAACAACGTATAACGTTATATACAAATACGTAATGACGTATAACGTTATATACTATTACGTAATAACGTGTAACGTTATATACTAATACGTAATAACGTAAAACGTTATATACTATTACGTAATAACGTATAACGTTATATACTATTACGTAATGTCGTATAACGTTATATACTGTTACGTACTAACGTATAACGTTATATACTATTACGTACTAACGTATAACATTATATACTAGTACGTAATGACGTATAACGATATATACTAATACGTAACAACGTATAACGTTATATACAAATACGTAATGACGTATAACGTTATATACTATTACGTAATAACGTGTAACGTTATATACTAATACGTAATAACGTAAAACGTTATATACTATTACGTAATAACGTATAACGTTATATACTATTACGTAATGTCGTATAACGTTATATACTATTATGTAATGACGTATAACGTTATATAGTATTACCTGATGACGTATAACGTTATGTACTATTACGTACTAACGTATAACGTTATATCCTATTACGTAATAACGTATAACGTTATATACTATTACGTACTAACGTATAACGTTATATACTATTACGTACTAACGTATAACGTTATATACTATTACGTACTAACGTATAAAGTTATATACTAGTACGTAATGACGTATAACGTTATATACTAATACGTAACAACGTATAACGTTATGTACTAATACGTAATAACGTATATCGTTATACACTATTACGTACTAACGTCTAACGTTATATAGTATTACCTGATGTCGTATAACGTTATATACTATTACGTACTAACGTATAACGTTATATACTATTACGTACTAACGTGTAACGTTATATAGTATTACGTAATGACGTATAACGTCATATCCTATTACGTACTAACGTATAACGTTATATACTATTACGTACTAACGTGTAACGTTATAAACTAATACGTAATGACGTATAACGTTATATACTATTACGTAATAACGTGTAACGTTATATACTAATACGTAATAACGTATGACGTTATATACTATTACGTAATAACGCATAACGTTATATACTATTACGTAATGACGTATAACGTTATACTATTATGTAATGACGTATAACGTTATTGAGTATCACCATATAACGTATAACGTTATATCCTATTACGTACTAACGTATAACGTTATATTCTATTACGTACTAACGTGTAACGTTATATAGTATTACCTGATGACGTATAACGTTATATACTATTACGTACTAATGTATAACGTTATATCCTATTACGTAAGAACGTATAACGTTATATGCTATTACGTACTAACGTATAACGTTATATACTGTTACGTACTAACGTATAACGTTATATACTATTACGTACTAACGTATAACGTTATGTAATATTACGTACTAACGTATAACGTTATATACTATTACGTACAAACGTGTAACGTTATATAGTATTACCTGATGCAGTATAACGTTATATACTATTACGTACTAACGTGTAACGTTATATACTATTACGTAATGACGTATAAGGCTATATAATATTACGTACAAACGTGTAACGTTATATAGTATTACGTAATGACGCATAACGTCAGATCCTATTACGTACTAACGTATAACGTTATATACTATTACGTACTAACGTGTAACGTTATAAATTAATACGTAATGACGTATAACGTTATATACTATTACGTAATAACGTGTAACGTTATATACTAATACGTAATAACGTATAACGTTATATACTATTACGTAATAACGCATAACGTTATATACTATTACGTAATGACGTATAACGTTATACCATTACGTAATGACGTATAACGTTATTGAGTATTACCTTATAACGTATAACGTTATATCCTATTACGTACTAACGTATAACGTTATATTCTATTACGCACTAACGTGTAATGTTATATAGTATTACCTGATGACGTATGACGTTATATACTATTACGTACTAACGTATAAAGTTATATCCTATTACGTAATAACGTATAACGTTATATGCTATTACGTACTAACGTATAACGTTATATACTATTACGTACTAACGTATAACGTTATGTAATATTACGTACTAACGTATAACGTTATATACTATTACGTACTAACGTGTAACGTTATTTAGTATTACCTGATAACGTATAACGTTATATACAATTACGTAATAACGTGTAACGTAATATAGTATTACCTGATGACGTATAACGTTATATATTATTACGTAATAACGTATAACGTTATATACTATTACGTACTAATGTAGAACGTTATAAACTAATACGTAATGACTTATAACGATATATACTATTACGTAATATCGTGTAACGTTATATACTAATACGTAATATCGTATAACGTAATATACTAATACGTAATATCGTATAACGTTATATACTATTACGCACTAACGTATAACGTTATATACTGTTTCGTACTAACGTATAACGTTATATACTATTACGTACTAACGTATAACGTTATATACTAGTACGTAATGACGTATAACGTTATATACTAATACGTAACAACGTATAACGTTATATACAAATACGTAATGACGTATAACGTTATATACTATTACGTACTAACGTGTAACGTTATATAGTATTACCTGATGACGTATAACGTTATATACAATTACGTAATAACGTGTAACGTAATATAGTATTACCTGATGACGTATAACGTTATATATTATTACGTAATAACGTATAACGTTATATACTATTACGTAATAACGCATAACGTTATATACTATTACGTAATGACGTATAACGTTATACTATTATGTAATGACGTATAACGTTATTGAGTATCACCATATAACGTATAACGTTATATCCTATTACGTACTAACGTATAACTTTATATTCTATTACGTACTAACGTGTAACGTTATATAGTATTACCTGATGACGTATAACGTTATATACTATTACGTACTAATGTATAACGTTATATCCCATTACGTACTAACGTAAAACGTTATATACTATTACGTAATAACGTATAACGTTATATACTATTACGTAATGTCGTATAACGTTATATACTGTTACGTACTAACGTATAACGTTATATACTATTACGTACTAACGTATAACATTATATACTAGTACGTAATGACGTATAACGATATATACTAATACGTAACAACGTATAACATTATATACTAGTACGTAATGACGTATAACGATATATACTAATACGTAACAACGTATAACGTTATATACAAATACGTAATGACGTATAACGTTATATACTATTACGTAATAACGTGTAACGTTATATACTAATACGTAATAACGTAAAACGTTATATACTATTACGTAATAACGTATAACGTTATATACTATTACGTAATGTCGTATAACGTTATATACTATTATGTAATGACGTATAACGTTATATAGTATTACCTGATGACGTATAACGTTATGTACTATTACGTACTAACGTATAACGTTGTATCCTATTACGTAATAACGTATAACGTTATATACTATTACGTACTAACGTATAACGTTATATACTATTACGTACTAACGTATAACGTTATATACTATTACGTACTAACGTATAACGTTATATACTAGTACGTAATGACGTATAACGTTATATACTAATACGTAACAACGTATAACGTTATGTACTAATACGTAATAACGTATATCGTTATACACTATTACGTACTAACGTCTAACGTTATATAGTATTACCTGATGTCGTATAACGTTATATACTATTACGTACTAACGTATAACGTTATGTAATATTACGTACTAACATATAACGTTATATACTATTACGTACTAACGTGTAACGTTATATAGTATTACCTGATGCCGTATAACGTTATATACTATTACGTGCTAACGTGTAACATTATATGCTATTACGTAATGACGTATAAGGCTATATACTATTACGTACTAACGTGTAACGTTATATAGTATTACGTAATGACGCATAACGTCAGATCCTATTACGTACTAACGTATAACGTTATATACTGTTACGTACTAACGTATAACGTTATATACTATTACGTACTAACGTATAACGTTATATACTAGTACGTAATGACGTATAACGTTATATACTAATACGTAACAACGTATAACGTTATATACAAATACGTAATGACGTATAACGTTATATACTATTACGTACTAACGTGTAACGTTATATAGTATTACCTGATAACGTATAACTTTATATACAATTACGTAATAACGTTTAACGTAATATAGTATTACCTGATGACGTATAACGTTATATATTATTACGTAATAACGTATAACGCTATATACTATTACGTACTAACGTATAACGTTATATGCTATTACGTACTAACGTATATCGTTATACACTATTGCGTACTAACGTGTAACGTTATATAGTATTACCTGAAGTCGTATAACGTTATATACTATTAGGTACTAACGTATAACGTCATAAACTAATACGTAGTGACGTATAACGTTATATACTATTACGTACTAACGTATAACGTTATAAACTAATACGTACTAAGGTATAACGTTATATACTAGTACGTGCTAACGTATAACGTTATATACTATTACGTGCTAACGTGTGACGTTATATACTATTACGTAATGACGTATAACGTTATATACTATTACGTAATAACGTGTAACGTTATATACTATTACGTACTAACGTATAACGTTATATACTACTACGTACTAACGTGTAACGTTATATAGTATTACCTGATGACGTGTAACGTTATATACTATTACGAAATAACGTGTAACGTTATATAGTATTACCTAATGACGTATAACGTTATATACTATTACGTAATGACGTATAACGTTATACACTATTACGTACTAACGTGTAACGTTATATAGTATTACCTGATGACGTATAACGTTATATACTATTACGTACTAACGTATAATGATATGTTCTATTACGTACTAACGTATAACGTTATATACTATTACGTACTAACGTGTAACGTTATATAGTATTACCTGATGCCGTATAACGTTATATACTATTACGTACTAACCTATAACGTCATAAACTAATACGTAATGACGTGTAACGTTATATACTATTACGTACTAACGTATAACGTTATAAACTAATACGTGCTAACGTGTAACGTTATATACTAATACGTAATATCGTATAACGTAATATACTAATACGTAATATCGTGTAACGTTATATACTATTACGTACTAACGTATAACGTTATATACTATTACGTACTAACGTGTAACGTTATATAGTATTACCTGATAACGTATAACGTTATATACTATTACGTAATAACGTGTAACGCTATATACTATTACGTACTAACGTAGAACGTTATAAACTAATACGTAATGACTTATAACGATATATACTGTTACGTAATAACGTGTAACGTTATATACTAATACGTAATATCGTATAACGTAATATACTAATACGTAATATCGTATAACGTTATATACTATTACGCACTAACGTATAACGTTATACACTATTACGTACTAACGTATAACGTTATATAGTATTACCTGATGCCGTATAACGTTATACATATACTATTACGTGCTAACGTGTAAAGTTATAAACTAATACGTAATGACGTATAACGTTATATACTATTACGTAATAACGTGTAACGTTATATACTAATAGGTAATAACGTATAACGTTATATACTATTACGTAATAACGCATAACGTTATATACTATTACGTAATGACGTATAACGTTATACCATTATGTAATGACGTATAACGTTATTGAGTATTACCTTATAACGTATAACGTTATATCCTATTACGTACAAACGTATAACGTTATAATCTATTACGTACTAACTTGTAATGTTATATAGTATTACCTGATGACGTATAACGTTATATACTATTACGTACTAACGTATAACGTTATATCCCATTACGTAATAACGTATAACGTTATATACTATTAAGTACTAACGTATATCGTTATACACTATTACGTACTAAGGTGTAACGTTATATAGTATTATCTGATGTCGTATAACGTTATATACTATTACGTACTAACGTATAACGTTATGTTCTATTACGTACTAACGTATAACGTTATATACTATTACGTACTAACGTGTAACGTTATATAGTATTACCTGTTGCCGTATAACGTTATATACTATTAGGTACTAACGTATAACGTCATAAACTAATATGTAGTGACGTATAACGTTATATACTATTACGTACTAACGTATAACGTTATATATTAATACGTAATATCGTATAACGTAATATACTAATACGTAATATCGTATAACGTTATATACTATTACGCACTAACGTATAACGTTATACACTATTACGTACTAACGTATAACGTTATATAGTATTACCTGATGCCGTATAACGTTATATACTATTACGTGCTAACGTGTAACGTTATAAACTAATACGTAATGACGTATAACGTTATATACTATTACGTAATAACGTGTAACGTTATATACTAATAAGTAATAACGTATAACGTTATATACTATTACGTAATAACGCATAACGTTATATACTATTACGTAATGACGTATAACGTTATATACTAATACGTAACAACGTATAACGTTATGTACTAATACGTAATAACGTATATCGTTATACACTATTACGTACTAACTTGTAACGTTATATAGTATTACCTGATGACGTATAACGTTATATACTATTACGTACTAACGTGTAACGTTATATCCTATTACGTAATAACGTATATCGTTATATACCATTACGTACAAACGTATAACGTTATATACTATTACGTACTAACGTATAACGTTATATCCTATTACGTAATAACGTATAACGTTATATGCTATTACGTACTAACGTATAACGTTATATACTATTACGTACTAACGTATAACGTTATGTAATATTACGTACTAACGTATAACGTTATATACTAGTACGTAATGACGTATAACGTTATATACAAATACGTAATGACGTATAACGTTATATACTATAACGTAATAACGCATAACGTTATATACTATTACGTAATGACGTATAACGTTATACTATTATGTAATGACGTATAACGTTATTGAGTATCACCATATAACGTATAACATTATATCCTATTATGTACTAACGTATAACGTTATATTCTATTACGTACTAACGTGTAACGTTATATAGTATTACCTGACGACGTATAACGTTATATAATATTACGTACTAATGTATAACGTTCTATCCTATTACGTAATAACGTATAACGTTATATGCTATTACGTACTAACGTATAACGTTATATACTATTACGTACTAACGTATAACGTTATATACTATTACGTACTAAGGTATAACGTTATATACTAGTACTTAATGACGTATAACGTTATATACTAATACGTAACAACGTATAACGTTATGTACTAATACGTAATAACGTATATCGTTATACACTATTACGTACTAACGTATAACGTTATATAGTATTACCTGATGTCGTATAACTTTATATACTATTACGTACTAACGTATAACGATATGTAATATTACGTACTAACATATAACGCTATATACTATTACGTACTAACGTGTAACGTTATATAGTATTACCTGATGCCGTATAACGTTATATACTATTACGTGCTAACGTGTAACATTATATACTATTACGTAATGACGTATTAGGCTATATACTATTACGTACTAACGTGTAACGTTATATAGTATTACGTAATGACGCATAACGTCAGATCCTATTACGTACTAACGTATAACGTTATATACTATTACGTACTAACGTGTAACGTTATAAATTAATACGTAATGACGTATAACGTTATATACTATTACGTAATAACGTGTAACGTTATATACTAATACGTAATAACGTATAACGTTATATACTATTACGTAATAACGCATAACGTTATATACTATTACGTAATGACGTATAACGTTATACCATTACGTAATGACGTATAACGTTATTGAGTATTACCTTATAACATATAAGGTTATATCCTATTACGTACTAACGTATAACGTTATATTCTATTACGCACTAACGTGTAATGTTATATAGTATTACCTGATGACGTATAACGTTATATGCTATTACGTACTAACGTATAACGTTATATCCTATTACGTAATAACGTATAACGTTATATGCTATTACGTACTAACGTATAACGTTATATACTGTTACGTACTAACGTATAACGTTATATACTATTACGTACTAACGTATAGCGTTATATACTAGTACGTAATGACGTATAACGTTGTATCCTATTACGTAATAACGTATAACGTTATATACTATTACGTACTAACGTATAACGTTATATACTATTACGTACTAACGTATATCGTTATACACTATTACGTACTAACGTATAACGTTATATACTATTACGTACTAACGTATATCGTTATACACTATTACGTACTAACGTGTAACGTTATATAGTATTACCAGATGTCGTATAACGTTATATACTATTACGTACTAACGTAGAACGTTATAAACTAATACGTAATGACTTATAACGATATATACTATTACGTAATAACGTGTAACGTTATATACTATTACGTACTAACGTATAACGTTATATACTATTACGTACTAACGTGTAACGTTATATAGTATTACCTGATGACGTGTAACGTTATATACTATTACATAATAACGTGTAACGTTATATAGTATTACCTAATGACGTATAACGTTATATACCATTACGTACAAACGTATAACGTTATATACCAGTACGTAATGACGTATAACGTTATATACTAATACGTAATAACGTATAACGTTATATACTATTACGTAGTAACGTGTAACGTTATATAGTATTACCTGATGACGTATAACGTTATATACTACTACGTAATAACGTGTAACGTAATATAGTATTACCTGATGACGTATAACGTTATATACTATTACGTACCAACGTATAACGTTATAAACTAATACGTACTAACGTATAACGTTATATACTATTACGTGCTAACGTATAACGTTATATCCTATTACGTAATAACGTATAACGTTATATACTATTACGTACTAACGTGTAACGTTATATAGTATTACCTGATGCCGTATAACGTTATATACTATTACGTGCCAATGTGTAACGTTATATACTATTACGTAATGACATATAATGCTATATAATATTACGTACTAACGTATAACGTTATATACTATTAGGTACTAACGTATAACGTTATATACTATTACGTACTAACGTATAACGTTATATACTATAACGTACTAACGTGTAACGTTATATAGTATTACCTGATAACGTATAACGTTATATATTATTACGTAATAACGTATAACGCTATATACTATTACGTACTAACGTAGAACGTTATAAACTAATACGTAATGACTTATAACGATATATACTGTTACGTAATAACGTGCAACGTTATATACTAATACGTAATATCGTATAACGTTATATACTATTACGTACTAACGTATAACGTTATATACTATTTCGCACTAACGTATATCGTTATACACTATTACGTACTAACGTGTAACGTTATATAGTATTACCTGATAACGTATAACGTTATATACTATTACGCAATAACGTGTAACGTAATATAGTATTACCTGACGACGTATAACGTTATATATTATTACGTAATAACGTATAACGCTATATACTATTACGTACTAACGTAGAACGTTATAAACTAATACGTAATGACTTATAACGATATATACTGTTACGTAATAACGTGCAACGTTATATACTAATACGTAATATCGTATAACGTAATATACTAATACGTAATATCGTATAACGTTATACACTATCACGTAAAGACGTATAACGTAATATACTAATACGTAATAACGTATAACGTTATATACTATTACGTAATGACGTATAACGTTATATACTATTATGTAATGACGTATAACGTTATATACTAGTACGTAATGACGTATAACGTTATATAGTATTACCTGATGACGTATAACGTTATATACTATTACGTACTAACGTATAACGTTATATCCTATTACGTACGAACGTATAACGTTATATACTATTACGTACTGACGAATAACGTTATATACTATTACGTACTAACGTGTAACGTCATAAACTAATACGTAATGACGTATAATGTTATATACTATTACGTAATAACGTGTAACGTTATATACTAATACGTAATAACGTATAACGTTATAAACTAATACGTAATGACGTATAACGTTATATACTATTAAGTACTAACGTATAACGTTATATACTAGTACGTAATGACGTATAACGTTATATACTAGTACGTAGTAACGTGTAACGTTATATAGTATTACCTGATGACGTATAACGTTATATACTATTACCTAATAACGTGTAACTTAATATAGTATTACCTGATGACGTATAACGTTATATACTATTACGTACCAACGTATAACGTCATAAACTAATACGTAATGACGTATAACGTTATATACTATTACGTACTAACGTATAATGTTATAAACTAATACGTGCTAACGTGTAACGTTATATACTAATACGTAATATCGTATAACGTTATATACTATTACGTACTAACGTATAACGTTATATACTATTTCGCACTAACGTATATCGTTATACACTATTACGTACTAACGTGTAACGTTATATAGTATTACCTGATAACGTATAACGTTATATACTATTACGCAATAACGTGTAACGTAATATAGTATTACCTGACGACGTATAACGTTATATATTATTACGTAATAACGTATAACGCTATATACTATTACGTACTAACGTAGAACGTTATAAACTAATACGTAATGACTTATAACGATATATACTGTTACGTAATAACGTGCAACGTTATATACTAATACGTAATATCGTATAACGTAATATACTAATACGTAATATCGTATAACGTTATACACTATCACGTAAAGACGTATAACGTAATATACTAATCCGTAATAACGTATAACGTTATATACTATTACGTACTAACGTATAACGTTATATACTATTACGTACTAACGTATATCGTTATACACTATTACGTACTAACGCATAACGTTATATACTATTACGTACTAACGTATATCGTTATATACTATTACGTACTAACGTATAACGTTATATACTATTACGTACTAACGTATAACGTTATATACTAGTACGAAATGACGTATAACGTTATATAGTATTACCTGATGACGTATAACGTTATGTACTATTACGTACTAACGTATAACGTTATATCCTATTACGTACTAACGTGTAACGTTATATAGTATTACCTGATGATGTGTAACGTTATATACTATTACGTAATAACGTGTAACGTTATATAGTATTACCTAATGACGTATAACGTTATATACTATTACGTAATGACGTATAACGTTATACACTATTACGTACTAACGTGTAACGTTATATAGTATTACCTGATGTCGTATAACGTTATATACTATTACGTACTAACGTATAATGTTATGTTCTATTACGTACTAACGTATAACGTTATATACTATTACGTACTAACGTGTAACGTTATATAGTATTACCTGATGCCGTATAACGTTATATACTATTACGTACTAACGTATAACGTCATAAACTAATACGATGTGACGTATAACGTTATATACTATTACGTACTAACGTATAATGTTATAAACTAATACGTGCTAACGTGTAACGTTATATACTAATACGTAATATCGTGTAACGTTATATACTAATACGTAATATCGTATAAAGTAATATACTATTACGTAATGACGTATAACGTTATACACTATTACGTACTAACGTGTAACGTTATAATCTATTAAGTACTAACTTGTAACGTTATATAGTATTACCTGATGCCGTATAACGTTATATACTATTACGTACTAACGTATAATGTTATGTTCTATTACGTACTAACGTATAACGTTATATACTATTACGTACTAACGTGTAACGTTATATAGTATTACCTGATGCCGTATAACGTTATATACTATTACGTACTAACGTATAACGTCATAAACTAATACGATGTGACGTATAACGTTATATACTATTACGTACTAACGTATAACGTTATATCCTATTACGTAATAACGTATAACGTTATATACTATTACGTACTAACGTATAACGTTATATACTATTACGTACTAACGTATAACGTTATATACTATTACGTACTAACGTATAACGTTATATACTATTACGTACTAACGTATATCGTTATACACTATTACGTACTAACGTGTAACGTTATATAGTATTACCTGATGCCGTATAACGTTATATACTATTACGTACTAACGTATAACGTCATAAACTAATACGTAATGACGTATAACGTTATATACTATTACGTACTAACGTATAACGTTATAAACTAATACGTACTAAGGTATAACGTTATATACTATTACGTGCTAACGTATAACGTTATTTACTATTACGTGCTAACGTGTGACGTTATATACTATTACGTAATGACGTATAACGTTATATACTATTACGTAATAACGTGTAACGTTATATACTATTACGTACTAACGTATAACGTTATATACTATTACGTACTAACGTGTAACGTTATATAGTATTACCTGATGACGTATAACGTTATATATTATTACGTAATAACGTATAACGCTATATACTATTACGTAAAGACGTATAACGTTATATCCTATTACGTAATAACGTATAACGTTATATACTATTACGTACTAACGTATAACGTTATATACTATTATGTAATGACGTATAACGTTATACACTATTACGTACTAACGTGTAACGTTATATAGTATTACCTGATGTCGTATAACGTTATACACTATTACGTACTAACGTATAACGTTATGTTCTATTACGTACTAACGTATAACGTTACATACTATTACGTACTAACGTGTAACGTTATATACTAACACGTAATTACGTATAACGTAATATACTAATACGTAATATCGTATAACGTTATATACTATTACGTACTAACGTATAACGTTATAATGTATTAAGTACTAACTTGTAACGTTATATAGTATTACCTGATGACGTATAACGTTATATACTAATACGTAATAACTTATAACGTTATATACTATTACGTAATAACGCATAACGTTATATACTATTACGTAATGACGTATAACGTTATACCATTATGTAATGACGTATAACGTTATTGAGTATTACCTTATAACGTATAACGTTATATCCTATTACGTACTAACGTATAACGTTATATTCTATTACATACTAACGTGTAACGTTATATAGTATTACCTGATGACGTATAACGTTATATACTATTACGTGCTAACGTGTGACGTTATATACTATTACGTAATGACGTATAACGTTATAAACTATTACGTAATAACGTGTAACGTTATATACTATTACGTACTAACGTATAACGTTATATACTATTACGTAGTAACGTGTAACGTTATATAGTATTACCTGATGACGTATAACGTTATATACTATTACGTACCAACGTATAACGTTATAAACTAATACGTACTAACGTATAACGTTATATACTATTACGTGCTAACGTATAACGTTATATCCTATTACGTAATAACGTATAACGTTATATACTATTACGTAGTAACGTATAACGTTATATACTATTACGTACTAACGTATAACGTTATATACTATTACGTACTAACGTGTAACGTTATATAGTATTACCTGATGCCGTATAACGTTATATACTAATACGTAACAACGTATAACGTTATATACTATTACGTACTAACGTATATCGTTATACACTATTACGTACTAACGTGTAACGTTATATAGTATTACCTGATGTCGTATAACGTTATATACTATTACGTACTAACGTATAACGTTATGTTCTATTGCGTACTAACGTATAACGTTATATACTATTACGTACTAACGTGTAACGTTATATAGTATTACCTGATGCCGTATAACGTTATATACTAATACGTAACAACGTATAACGTTATATACAAATACGTAATGACGTATAACGTTATATACTATTACGTACTATCGTATAACGTTATAAACTAATACGTACTAAGGTAAAACGTTATATACTATTACGTGCTAACGTATAACGTTATATACTATTACGTGCTAACGTGTAACGTTATATAGTATTACCTGATGACGTGTAACGTTATATACTATTACGTAATAACGTGTAACGTTATATAGTATTACCTAATGACGTATAACGTTATATACTAATACGTAACAACGTATTACGTTATATACAAATACGTAATGACGTATAACGTTATATACTATTACGTAATAACGTGTAACGTTATATACTAATACGTAATAACGTATAACGTTATATACTATTACGTACTAACGTATATCGTTATACACTATTACGTACTAACGTGTAACGTTATATAGTATTACCTGATGTCGTATAACGTTATATACTATTACGTACCAACGTATAACGTTATAATCTAATACGTACTAACGTATAACGTTATATACTATTACGTGCTAACGTATAACGTTATATCCTATTACGTGCTAACGTGTGACGTTATATACTATTACGTAATGACGTATAACGTTATAAACTATTACGTAATAACGTGTAACGTTATATACTATTACGTACTAACGTATAACGTTATATACTATTACGTACTAACGTGTAACGTTATATAGTATTACCTGATGACGTGTAACGTTATATACTATTACGTACTAACGTATAATGTTATATCCTATTACGTAATAACGTATAACGTTATATGCTATTACGTACTAACGTATAACGTTATATACTGTTATGTACTAATGTATAACGTTATATACTATTACGTACTAACGTATAACGTTATATACTAGTACGTAATGACGTATAACATTATATACTAATACGTAACAACGTATTACGTTATATACAAATACGTAATGACGTATAACGTTATATACTATTACGTAATAACGTGTAACGTTATATACTAATACGTAATAACGTAAAACGTTATATACTATTACGTAATAACGTATAAAGTTATATACTATTACGTAATGACGTATAACGTTATACACTATTACGTACTAACGTGTAACGTTATATAGTATTACCTGATGTCGTATAACGTTATATACTATTACGTACTAACGTATAACGTTATGTTCTATTACGTACTAACGTATAACGTTATATACTATTACGTACTAACGCGTAACGTTATATAGTATTACCTGATGCCGTATAACGTTATATACTATTACGTACTAACGTATAACGTCAAAAACTAATACGTAATGACGTATAACGTTATATACTAAAACGTAATGAGTTATAACGATATATACTATTACGTAATAACGTGTAACGTTATATACTAATACGTAATATCGTATAACGTAATATACTAATACGTAATATCGTATAACGTTATATACTATTACGTACTAACGTATAACGTTATAATCTATTAAGTACTAACTTGTAACGTTATATAGTATTACCTGATGAGGTATAACGTTATATACTATTACGTAATAACGTGTAACGTTATATACTATTACGTACTAACGTATAACGTTATATACTATTACGTACTAACGTGTAACGTTATATATTATTACCTGATGACGTATAACGTTATATACTATTACGTACTAACGTATAACGTTATATACTATTACGTACTAACGTATATCGTTATACACTATTACGTACTAACGTATAACGTTATAAACTAATACGTACTAAGGTATAACGTTATATACTATTACGTGCTAACGTATAACGTTATTTACTATTACGTGCTAACGTGTGACGTTATATACTATTACGTAATGACGTATAACGTTATATACTATTACGTAATAACGTGTAACGTTATATACTATTACGTACTAACGTATAACGTTATATACTATTACGTACTAACGTGTAACGTTATATAGTATTACCTGATGACGTATAACGTTATATATTATTACGTAATAACGTATAACGCTATATACTATTACGTAAAGACGTATAACGTTATATCCTATTACGTAATAACGTATAACGTTATATACTATTACGTACTAACGTATAACGTTATGTTCTATTACGTACTAACGTATAACGTTACATACTATTACGTACTAACGTGTAACGTTATATACTAACACGTAATTACGTATAACGTAATATACTAATACGTAATATCGTATAACGTTATATACTATTACGTAATAACGTGTAACGTTATATACTAATACGTAATAACGTAAAACGTTATATACTATTACGTAATAACGTATAAAGTTATATACTATTACGTAATGACGTATAACGTTATACACTATTACGTACTAACGTGTAACGTTATATAGTATTACCTGATGTCGTATAACGTTATATACTATTACGTACTAACGTATAACGTTATGTTCTATTACGTACTAACGTATAACGTTATATACTATTACGTACTAACGCGTAACGTTATATAGTATTACCTGATGCCGTATAACGTTATATACTATTACGTACTAACGTATAACGTCAAAAACTAATACGTAATGACGTATAACGTTATATACTAAAACGTAATGAGTTATAACGATATATACTATTACGTAATAACGTGTAACGTTATATACTAATACGTAATATCGTATAACGTAATATACTAATACGTAATATCGTATAACGTTATATACTATTACGTACTAACGTATAACGTTATAATCTATTAAGTACTAACTTGTAACGTTATATAGTATTACCTGATGAGGTATAACGTTATATACTATTACGTAATAACGTGTAACGTTATATACTATTACGTACTAACGTATAACGTTATATACTATTACGTACTAACGTGTAACGTTATATAGTATTACCTGATGACGTATAACGTTATATACTATTACGTACTAACGTATAACGTTATATACTATTGCGTACTAACGTATATCGTTATACACTATTACGTACTAACGTGTAACGTTATATAGTATTACCTGATGCCGTATAACGTTATATACTATTACGTACTAACGTATAACGTTATATACTATTACGTACTAACGTGTAACGTTATATAGTATTACCTGATGACGTATAACGTTATATATTATTACGTAATAACGTATAACGCTATATACTATTACGTAAAGACGTATAACGTTATATCCTATTACGTAATAACGTATAACGTTATATACTATTACGTACTAACGTATAACGTTATGTTCTATTACGTACTAACGTATAACGTTACATACTATTACGTACTAACGTGTAACGTTATATACTAATACGTAATATCGTATAACGTCATAAACTAATACGTAATGACGTATAACGTTATATACTATTACGTACTAACGTATAACGTTATAAACTAATACGTACTAAGGTATAACGTTATATACTATTACGTGCTAACGTATAACGTTATTTACTATTACGTGCTAACGTGTGACGTTATATACTATTACGTAATGACGTATAACATTATATACTATTACGTAATAACGTGTAACGTTATATACTATTACGTACTAACGTATAACGTTATATACTATTACGTACTAACGTGTAACGTTATATAGTATTACCTGATGACGTATAACGTTATATATTATTACGTAATAACGTATAACGCTATATACTATTACGTAAAGACGTATAACGTTATATCCTATTACGTAATAACGTATAACGTTATATACTATTACGTACTAACGTGTAACGTTATGTTCTATTACGTACTAACGTATAACGTTACATACTATTACGTACTAACGTGTAACGTTATATACTAACACGTAATTACGTATAACGTAATATACTAATACGTAATATCGTATAACGTTATATACTATTACGTACTAACGTATAACGTTATAATGTATTAAGTACTAACTTGTAACGTTATATAGTATTACCTGATGACGTATAACGTTATATACTAATACGTAATAACGTATAACGTTATATACTAATACGTAACAACGTATAACGTTATATACTATTACGTACTAACGTATATCGTTATACACTATTACGTACTAACGTGTAACGTTATATAGTATTACCTGATGTCGTATAACGTTATATACTATTACGTACTAACGTATAACGTTATGTTCTATTGCGTACTAACGTATAACGTTATATACTATTACGTACTATCGTGTAACGTTATATAGTATTACCTGATGCCGTATAACGTTATATACTAATACGTAACAACGTATAACGTTATATACAAATACGTAATGACGTATAACGTTATATACTATTACGTACTATCGTATAACGTTATAAACTAATACGTACTAAGGTATAACGTTATATACTATTACGTGCTAACGTATAACGTTATATACTATTACGTGCTAACGTGTAACGTTATATAGTATTACCTGATGACGTGTAACGTTATATACTATTACGTAATAACGTGTAACGTTATATAGTATTACCTAATGACGTATAACGTTATATACTATTACGTACAAACGTATAACGTTATATACCAGTACGTAATGACGTATAACGTTCTATTCTAATACGTAATAACGTATAACGTTATATACTATTACGTAGTAACGTGTAACGTTATATAGTATTACCTGATGACGTATAACGTTATATAGTATTACCTGATGACGTATAACGTTATATACTATTACGTAATAACGTGTAACGTAATATAGTATTACCTGATGACGTATAACGTTATATACTATTACGTACCAACGTATAACGTTATAAACTAATACGTACTAACGTATAACGTTATATACTATTACGTGCTAACGTATAACGTTATATCCTATTACGTAATAACGTATAACGTTATATACTATTACGTACTAACGTATAACGTTATATACTATTACGTACTAGCGTATAACGTTATGTACTATTACGTGCTAACGTATAACGTTATATACTATTACGTACTAACGTGTAACGTTATATAGTATTACCTGATGCCGTATAACGTTATATACTATTACGTGCTAATGTGTAACGTTATATACTATTACGTAATGACGTATAACGCTATATACTATTACGTACTAACGTGTAACGTTATATAGTATTACGTAATGACCTATAACGTCATATCCTATTACGTACTAACGTATAACGTTATATACTATTACGTACTAACGTGTAACGTTATATACTAATACGTAATAACGTATAACGTTATAAACTAATACGTAATGACGTATAACGTTATATACTATTACGTACTAACGTATAACATTATATACTAGTACGTAATGACGTATAACGTTATATACTAGTACGTAATGACGTATAACGATATATACTAATACGTAACAACGTATAACGTTATATACAAATACGTTATGACGTATAACGTTATATACTATTACGTAATAACGTGTAACGTTATATACTAATACGTAATAACGTATAACGTTATATACTATTACGTAATAACGCATAACGTTATATACTATTACGTAATGACGTATAACGTTATACCATTATGTAATGACGTATAACGTTATTGAGTATTACCTTATAACGTATAACGTTATATCCTATTACGTACTAACGTATAACGTTATATTCTATTACGTACTAACGTGTAACGTTATATAGTATTACCTGATTACGTATAACGTTATATACTATTACGTACTAACGTATAATGTTATATCCCATTACGTAATAACGTATAACGTTATATGATATTACGTACTAACGTATAACGTTATATACTGTTACGTACTAACGTATAACGTTATATACTATTACGTACTAACGTATAACGTTATATACTAATACGTACTAACGTATAACGTTATGTTCTATTACGTAGTAACGTATAACGTTATATACTATTACGTACTAACGTGTAACGTTATATAGTATTACCTGATGCCGTATAACGTTATATACTATTCCGTACTAACGTATAACGTCAAAAACTAATACGTAACAACGTATTACGTTATATACAAATACGTAATGACGTATAACGTTATATACTATTACGTAATAACGTGTAACGTTATATACTAATACGTAATAACGTAAAACGTTATATACTATTACGTAATAACGTATAACGTTATATACTATTACGTAATGACGTATAACGTTATACACTATTACGTACTAACGTGTAACGTTATGTAGTATTACCTGATGTCGTATAACGTTATATACTATTACGTACTAACGTTTAACGTTATGTTCTATTACGTAGTAACGTATAACGTTATATACTATTACGTACTAACGTGTAACGTTATATAGTATTACCTGATGCCGTATAACGTTATATACTATTACGTACTAACGTATAACGTCAAAAACTAATACGTAATGACGTATAACGTTATATACTAAAACGTAATGAGTTATAACGATATATACTATTACGTAATAACGTGTAACGTTATATACTAATACGTAATATCGTATAACGTAATATACTAATACGTAATATCGTATAACGTTATATACTATTACGTACTAACGTATAACGTTATAATCTATTAAGTAATAATTTCTAACGTTATATAGTATTACCTGATGACGTATAACGTTATATACTAATACGTAATAACGTATAACGTTATATACTATTACGTAATAACGCATAACGTTATATACTATTACGTAATGACCTATAACGTTATACCATTATGTAATGACGTATAACGTTATTGAGTATTACCTTATAACGTATAACGTTATATCCTATTACGTACTAACGTATAACGTTATATTCTATTACGTACTAACGTGTAACGTTATATAGTATTACCTGATGACGTATAACGTTATATACTATTACGTACTAACGTATAATGTTATATCCTATTACGTAATAACGTATAACGTTATATGCTATTACGTACTAACGTATAACGTTATATACTGTTATGTACTAACGTATAACGTTATATACTATTACGTACTAACGTATAACGTTATATACTAGTACGTAATGACGTATAACGTTATATACTAATACGTAACAACGTATTACGTTATATACAAATACGTAATGACGTATAACGTTATATACTATTACGTACTAACGTGTAACGTTATAAACTAATACGTAATGACGTATAATGTTATATACTATTACGTAATAACGTGTAACGTTATATACTAATACGTAATAACGTATAACGTTATAAACTAATACGTAATGACGTATAACGTTATATACTATTACGTACTAACGTATAACGTTATATACTATTACGTACTAACGTATAACGTTATATACTAGTACGTAATGACGTATAACGTTATATACTAATACGTAACAACGTATTACGTTATATACAAATACGTAATGACGTATAACGTTATATACTATTACGTAATAACGTATAACGTTATATACTATTACGTAATGACGTATAACGTTATACACTATTACGTACTAACGTGTAACGTTATATAGTATTACCTGATGTCGTATAACGTTATATACTATTACGTACTAACGTATAACGTTATGTTCTATTACGTACTAACGTATAACGTTATATACTATTACGTGCTAATGTGTAACGTTATATACTATTACGTAATGACGTATAACGCTATATACTATTACGTAATAACGTATAACGTTATAAACTAATACGTAATGACGTGTAACGTTATATACTATTACGTACTATCGTATAAATTTATATACTATTACGTACTATCGTATAACGTTATATACTATTACGTACTAACGTATGACGTTATATACTATTACGTACTAACGTATAACGTTATATACTATTACGTACTAACGTATAGCGTTATATACTAGTACGTAATAACGTATATCGTTATAGACTATTACGTACTAACGTGTAACGTTATATAGTATTACCTGATGTCGTATAACGTTATATACTATTACGTACTAACATATAACGTTATGTACTATTACGTACTAACGTATAACGTTATATACTATTACGTACTAACGTGCAACGTTATATAGTATTACGTAATGACGTATAACGTCATATCCTATTACGTACTAACGTATAACGTTATATACTATTACGCAATGACGTATAACGTTATATACTATTACGCAATGACGTATAACGCTATATACTATTACGTACTAACGTATAACGTTATAAACTAATACGTACTAACGTGTAACGTTATATAGTATTACCTGATGACGTATAACGTTATGTGCTATTACGTAATAACGTGTAACGTAATATAGTATTACCTGATGACGTATAACGTTATATACAATTACGTACTAACGTATGACGTTATATACTATTACGCAATGACGTATAACGTTATATACTATTACGCAATGACGTATAACGTTATATATTATTACGTAATAACGTATAACGCTATATACTATTACGTACTAACGTAGAACGCTATAAACTAATACGTAATTACGTATAACGGTATATACTATTACGTACTAACGTAGAACGCTATAAACTAATACGTAATTACGTATAACGGTATATACTATTACGTAATAACGTGTAACGTTATATACTAATACGTAATATCGTATAACGTTATATAATAATACGTAATATCGTTTAACGTTATATACTACTACGTACCAACGTGTAACGTTATACACTATTACGTAATGACGTATAACGTTATATACTATTATGTAATGACGTATAATGTTATTGAGTATTACCTTATAACGTATAACGTTATATCCTATTACGTACTAACGTATAACGTTATTATCTAATACGTACTAACGTGTAACGTTATATACTATTACGTACTAACGTATAACGTTATATACTATTACGTACTAACGTATAACGTTATATACTAGTACGTAATGACGTATAACGTTATATACTAATACGTAACAACGTATAACGTTATATACTAATACGTAATAACGTATATCGTTATACACTATTACATACTAACGTGTAACGTTATATAGTATTACCTGATGTCGTATAACGTTATATACTATTACGTATTAACATATAACGTTATGTACTATTACGTACTAACGTATAACGTTATATACTATTACGTACTTACGTGTAACGTTATATAGTATTACGTAATGACGTATAACGTCATATCCTATTACGTACTAACGTATAACGTTATATACTAATACGTAATGACGTATAACGTTATATACTATTATGCAATGACGTATAACGTTATTGAGTATTACCTTATAACGTATAACGTTGTATCCTATTACGTACTAACGTATAACGATATATACTATTACGTAATAACGTGTAACGTTATATATTAATACGTAATATCGTATTACGTTATATACTAATACGTAATATCGTATAACGTTATATACTATTACGTACTAACGTATAACGTTATACACTATTACGTAAAGACGTATAACGTTATATACTAATACGTAATAACGTATAACGTTATAAACTAATATTCAATGACGTATAACGTTATATACAAATACGTAATAACGTATATCGTTATACACTATTACGTGCTAACGTGTAACGTTATATACTATTACGTACTAACGTGTAACGTTATATAGTATTACGTAATTACGTATAACGTCATATCCTATTACGTACTGACGTATAGCGTTATATGCTATTACGTACTAACGTGTAACGTTATAAACTAATATTCAATGACGTATAACGTTATATACAAATACGTAATAACGTATATCGTTATACACTATTACGTGCTAACGTGTAACGTTATATACTATTACGTACTAACGTATAACGTTATATACTATTACGCGATGACGTATAACGTTATATACTATTACGCAATGACGTATAACCTTATATCCTATTACGTACTAACGTATAACGTTATACACTATTACGTACTAACGTGTAACGTTATATAGTATTACCTGAAGACGTATAACGTTATATACTAATACGTAATGACGTATAACGTTATATCCTATTACGTACTAACGTATAACGTTATTATCTAATACGTAACAACGTATAACGTTATATACTAATACGTAATAACGTATATCGTTATACACTATTACGTACTAACGTATAACGTTATATACTAGTACGTAATGACGTATAACGTTATATACTAATACGTAACAACGTATAACGTTATATACTAATACGTAATAACGTATATCGTTATACACTATTACATACTAACGTGTAACGTTATATAGTATTACCTGATGTCGTATAACGTTATATACTATTACGTATTAACATATAACGTTATGTACTATTACGTACTAACGTATAACGTTATATACTATTACGTACTAACGTATAATGTTATATACTAATACGTACTAACGTATAACGTTATATACTAATACGTAATGACGTATAACGTTATATACTATTATGCAATGACGTATAACGTTATTGAGTATTATCTTATAACGTATACCGTTATATCCTATTACGTACTAACGTATAACGTTATTATCTAATACGTACTAACGTGTAACGTTATATAGTATTACCTGATGCCGTATAACGATATATACTATTACGTACTGACGTATAACGTTATAAACTAGTACGTACTAACGTATAACGTTATATACTATTACGTATTAACGTGTAACGTTATATAGTATTACGTAATTACGTATAACGTCATATCCTATTATGTACTGACGTATAACGCTATATACTATTACGTACTAACGTGTAACGTTATAAACTAATACGTAATGACGTATAACGTTATATCCTATTACGTACTAACGTATAACGTTATATACTATTACGTACTAACGTGTAACGTTATAAACTAATACGTAATGACGTATAACGTTATATACTATTACGTACTAACGTATAACGTTATATACTATTACGTACTAACGTATAACGTTATATACTATTACGTACTAACGTGTAACGTTATATAGTATTACGTAATTACGTATAACGTCATATCCTATTACGCACTGACGTATAACGGTATATACTATTACGTACTAACGTGTAACGTTATAAACTAATACGTAATGACGTATAACGTTGTGTACAAATACGTAATAACGTATATCGTTATACACTATTACGTGCTAACGTGTAACGTTATTTACTATTACGTACTAACGTATAACGTTATATACTTTTACGCAATGACGTATAACGTCATATACTATTACGCAATGACGTATAACGTTATATCCTATTACGTACTAACGTATAACGTTATACTCTATTACGTACTAACGTGTAACGTTATATAGTATTACCTGATGACGTATAACGTTATATACTAATACGTAATGACGTATAACGTTATATACTATTATGTAATGACGCATAACGTTATTGAGTATTACCTTATAACGTATAACGTTATATCATGTTACGTACTAACGTATAACGTTATTATCTAATACGTACTAACGTGTAACGTTATATAGTATTACCTGATGCCGTATAACGTTATATACTAATACGTAATAACGTATAACGTTATATACTATTACGTACTAACGTATAACGTTATATACTATTACGTAATGCCGTATAACGTTATATACTATTATGTTATGACGTATAACGTTATATACTAATACGCAATGACGTATAACGTTGTATATTATTACGTAATAACTTATAACGCTATATACTATTACGTACTAACGTAGAACGTTATAAACTAATACGTAATGACGTATAAAGGTATATACTATTACGTAATAACATGTACCGTTATATACTAATACGTAGTATCGTATAACGTTATATAATAATACGTAATATCGTTTAACGTTATATACTACTACGTACCAACGTATAACGTTATACACTATAACGTAATGACGTATAACGTTATATACTATTATGTAATGACGTATAACGTTATTGAGTATTACCTTATAACGTATAACGTTATATCCTATTACGTACTAACGTATAACGTTATTATCTAATACGTACTAACGTGTAACGTTATATAGTATTACCTGATGCCGTATAACGTTATATACTATTACGTACTAACGTATATCGTTATAAATTAATACGTAATGACGCATAACGTTATATACTATTACGTACTAACGTATAACGTTATATACTATTACGTACTAACGTATAACGTTATATACTATTACGTACTAACGTGTAACGTTATAAACTAATACGTAATGACGTATAACGTTATATACTATTACGTACTAACGTATAACGTTATATACTATTACGTACTAACGTATAACGTTATATACTATTACGTACTAACGTGTAACGTTATATAGTATTACGTAATTACGTATAACGTCATATCCTATTACGCACTGACGTATAACGGTATATACTATTACGTACTAACGTGTAACGTTATAAACTAATACGTAATGACGTATAACGTTATGTACAAATACGTAATAACGTATATCGTTATACACTATTACGTGCTAACGTGTAACGTTATTTACTATTACGTACTAACGTATAACGTTATATACTTTTACGCAATGACGTATAACGTCATATACTATTACGCAATGACGTATAACGTTATATCCTATTACGTACTAACGTATAACGTTATACTCTATTACGTACTAACGTGTAACGTTATATAGTATTACCTGATGACGTATAACGTTATATACTAATACGTAATGACGTATAACGTTATATACTATTATGTAATGACGCATAACGTTATTGAGTATTACCTTATAACGTATAACGTTATATCATGTTACGTACTAACGTATAACGTTATTATCTAATACGTACTAACGTGTAACGTTATATAGTATTACCTGATGCCGTATAACGTTATATACTAATACGTAATAACGTATAACGTTATATACTATTACGTACTAACGTATAACGTTATATACTATTACGTAATGCCGTATAACGTTATATACTATTATGTTATGACGTATAACGTTATATACTAATACGCAATGACGTATAACGTTGTATATTATTACGTAATAACTTATAACGCTATATACTATTACGTACTAACGTAGAACGTTATAAACTAATACGTAATGACGTATAAAGGTATATACTATTACGTAATAACATGTACCGTTATATACTAATACGTAGTATCGTATAACGTTATATAATAATACGTAATATCGTTTAACGTTATATACTACTACGTACCAACGTATAACGTTATACACTATAACGTAATGACGTATAACGTTATATACTATTATGTAATGACGTATAACGTTATTGAGTATTACCTTATAACGTATAACGTTATATCCTATTACGTACTAACGTATAACGTTATTATCTAATACGTACTAACGTGTAACGTTATATAGTATTACCTGATGCCGTATAACGTTATATACTATTACGTACTAACGTATATCGTTATAAATTAATACGTAATGACGCATAACGTTATATACTATTACGTACTAACGTATAACGTTATATACTATTACGTGCTAACGTATAACGTTATATACTATTACGTGTTAACGTGTAACGTTATATACGATTACGTACTAACGTATAACATTATATACTAGTACGTAATGACGTATAACGTTATATACTAATACGTAACAACGTATAACGTTATATACTAATACGTAATAACGTATATCGTTATACACTATTACGTACTAACGTATAACGTTATATACTAGTACGTAATGACGTATAACGTTATATACTAATACGTAACAACGTATAACGTTATATACTAATACGTAATAACGTATATCGTTATACACTATTACGTACTAACGTGTAACGTTATATAATATTACCTGATGTCGTATTACGTTATATACTATTACGTACTAACGTATAACGTTATATACTATTACGTACTAACGTATAACGTTATAAACTAGTACGTAATGACGTATTACGTTATATACTATTACGTACTAACATATAACGTTATAAACTAATACGTACTAACGTATAACGTTATATACTATTACGTGCTAACGTATAACGTTATATACTATTACGTGCTAACGTGTAACGTTATATACTATTACGTACTAACGTATAACGTTATATACTAGTACGTAATGACGTATAACGTTATATACTAATACGTAACAACGTATATCGTTATACACTATTACGTACTAACGTGTTACGTTATATAGTATTACCTGATGTCGTATTACGTTATATACTATTACGTACTAACGTATAACGTTATATACTATTACGTACTAACGTGTAACGTTATATAGTATTACCTGATGACGTATAACGTTATATACTATTACGTACTAACGTATAACGTTATATACTAGTACGTAATGACGTATAACGTTATATACTAATACGTAACAACGTATATCGTTATACACTATTACGTACTAACGTGTTACGTTATATAGTATTACCTGATGTCGTATTACGTTATATACTATTACGTACTAACGTATAACGTTATATACTATTACGTACTAACGTGTAACGTTATATAGTATTACCTGATGACGTATAACGTTATATACTATTACGTAATAACGTGTAACGTAATATAGTATTACCTGATGACGTATAACGTTATATACAATTACGTACCAACGTATAACGTTATATACTATTACGCAATGACGTATAACGTTATATACTATTACGCAATGACTTATAACGCTATATACTATTACGTACTAACGTATAACGTTATATACTATTACGTACTAACGTATAACGTTATATATTATTACGTACTAACGTGTAACGTTATATAGTATTACGTAATTACGTATAACGTCATATCCTATTACGCACTGACGTATAACGGTATATACTATTACGTACTAACGTGTAACGTTATAAACTAATACGTAATGACGTATAACGTTATGTACAAATACGTAATAACGTATATCGTTATACACTATTACGTGCTAACGTGTAACGTTATTTACTATTACGTACTAACGTATAACGTTATATACTTTTACGCAATGACGTATAACGTCATATACTATTACGCAATGACGTATAACGTTATATCCTATTACGTACTAACGTATAACGTTATACTCTATTACGTACTAACGTGTAACGTTATATAGTATTACCTGATGACGTATAACGTTATATACTAATACGTAATGACGTATAACGTTATATACTATTATGTAATGACGCATAACGTTATTGAGTATTACCTTATAACGTATAACGTTATATCATGTTACGTACTAACGTATAACGTTATTATCTAATACGTACTAACGTGTAACGTTATATAGTATTACCTGATGCCGTATAACGTTATATACTAATACGTAATAACGTATAACGTTATATACTATTACGTACTAACGTATAACGTTATATACTATTACGTAATGCCGTATAACGTTATATACTATTATGTTATGACGTATAACGTTATATACTAATACGCAATGACGTATAACGTTGTATATTATTACGTAATAACTTATAACGCTATATACTATTACGTACTAACGTAGAACGTTATAAACTAATACGTAATGACGTATAAAGGTATATACTATTACGTAATAACATGTACCGTTATATACTAATACGTAGTATCGTATAACGTTATATAATAATACGTAATATCGTTTAACGTTATATACTACTACGTACCAACGTATAACGTTATACACTATAACGTAATGACGTATAACGTTATATACTATTATGTAATGACGTATAACGTTATTGAGTATTACCTTATAACGTATAACGTTATATCCTATTACGTACTAACGTATAACGTTATTATCTAATACGTACTAACGTGTAACGTTATATAGTATTACCTGATGCCGTATAACTTTATATACTATTACGTACTAACGTATATCGTTATAAATTAATACGTAATGACGCATAACGTTATATACTATTACGTACTAACGTATAACGTTATATACTATTACGTGCTAACGTATAACGTTATATACTATTACGTGTTAACGTGTAACGTTATATACGATTACGTACTAACGTATAACATTATATACTAGTACGTAATGACGTATAACGTTATATACTAATACGTAACAACGTATAACGTTATATACTAATACGTAATAACGTATATCGTTATACACTATTACGTACTAACGTATAACGTTATATACTAGTACGTAATGACGTATAACGTTATATACTAATACGTAACAACGTATAACGTTATATACTAATACGTAATAACGTATATCGTTATACACTATTACGTACTAACGTGTAACGTTATATAATATTACCTGATGTCGTATTACGTTATATACTATTACGTACTAACGTATAACGTTATATACTATTACGTACTAACGTGTAACGTTATATACTATTACGTACTAACGTATAACGTTATATACTAGTACGTAATGACGTATAACGTTATATACTATTATGCAATGACGTATAACGTTATTGAGTATTACCGTATAACGTATACCGTTATATCCTATTACGTACTAACGTATAACGTTATTATCTAATACGTACTAACGTGTAACGTTATATAGTATTACCTGATGCCGTATAACGTTATATACTATTACGTCCTAACGTATAACGTTATAAACTAGTACGTAATGACGTATTACGTTATATACTATTACGTACTAACATATAACGTTATAAACTAATACGTACTAACGTATAACGTTATATACTATTACGTGCTAACGTACAACGTTATATACTATTACGTGCTAACGTGTAACGTTATATACTATTACGTACTAACGTATAACGTTATATACTAGTACGTAATGACGTATAACGTTATATACTAATACGTAACAACGTATATCGTTATACACTATTACGTACTAACGTGTTAAGTTATATAGTATTACCTGATGTCGTATTACGTTATATACTATTACGTACTAACGTATAACGTTATATACTATTACGTACTAACGTGTAACGTTATATAGTATTACCTGATGACGTATAACGTTATATACTATTACGTAATAACGTGTAACGTAATATAGTATTACCTGATGACGTATAACGTTATATACAATTACGTACCAACGTATAACGTTATATACTATTACGCAATGACGTATAACGTTATATACTATTACGCAATGACTTATAACGCTATATACTATTACGTACTAACGTATAACGTTATAAACTAATATGTAATGACGTATAACGTTATATACTATTACGTACTAACGTATAACGTTATATACTATTACGTACTAACGTATAATGTTATATACTAATACGTACTAACGTATAACGTTATAAACTAATATGTAATGACGTATAACGTTATATACTATTACGTACTAACGTATAACGTTATATACTAATACGTAACAACGTATATCGTTATACACTATTACGTACTAACGTGTAACGTTATATAGTATTACCTGATGTCGTATTACGTTATATACTATTACGTACTAACGTATAACGTTATATACTATTACGTACTAACGTATAACGTTATATACTATTACGTAATGCCGTATAACGTTATATACTATTATGTTCTGACGTATAACGTTATATACTAATACGCAATGACGTATAACGTTGTATATTATTACGTAATAACTTATAACGCTATATACTATTACGTACTAACGTAGAACGTTATAAACTAATACGTAATGACGTATAAAGGTATATACTATTACGTAATAACATGTACCGTTATATACTAATACGTAGTATCGTATAACGTTATATAATAATACGTAATATCGTTTAACGTTATATACTACTACGTACCAACGTATAACGTTATACACTATAACGTAATGACGTATAACGTTATATACTATTATGTAATGACGTATAACGTTATTGAGTATTACCTTATAACGTATAACGTTATATCCTATTACGTACTAACGTATAACGTTATTATCTAATACGTACTATCGTGTAACGTTATATAGTATTACCTGATGCCGTATAACGTTATATACTATTACGTACTAACGTATATCGTTATAAATTAATACGTAATGACGCATAACGTTATATACTATTACGTACTAACGTATAACGTTATATACTATTACGTGCTAACGTATAACGTTATATACTATTACGTGTTAACGTGTAACGTTATATACGATTACGTACTAACGTATAACATTATATACTAGTACGTAATGACGTATAACGTTATATACTAATACGTAACAACGTATAACGTTATATACTAATACGTAACAACGTATAACGTTATATACTAATACGTAACAACGTATAACGTTATATACTAATACGTAATAACGTATATCGTTATACACTATTACGTACTAACGTGTAACGTTATATAGTATTACCTGATGTCGTATTACGTTATATACTATTACGTACTAACGTATAACGTTATATACTATTACGTACTAACGTGTAACGTTATATACTATTACGTACTAACGTATAACGTTATATACTAGTACGTAATGACGTATAACGTTATATACTATTATGCAATGACGTATAACGTTATTGAGTATTACCTTATAACGTATACCGTTATATCCTATTACGTACTAACGTATAACGTTATTATCTAATACGTACTAACGTGTAACGTTATATAGTATTACCTGATGCCGTATAACGTTATATACTATTACGTCCTAACGTATAACGTTATAAACTAGTACGTAATGACGTATTACGTTATATACTATTACGTACTAACATATAACGTTATAAACTAATACGTACTAACGTATAACGTTATATACTATTACGTGCTAACGTATAACGTTATATACTATTACGTGCTAACGTGTAACGTTATATACTATTACGTACTAACGTATAACGTTATATACTAGTACGTAATGACGTATAACGTTATATACTAATACGTAACAACGTATATCGTTATACACTATTACGTACTAACGTGTAACGTTATATAGTATTACCTGATGTCGTATTACGTTATATACTATTACGTACTAACGTATAACGTTATATACTATTACGTACTAACGTGTATCGTTATATAGTATTACCTGATGACGTATAACGTTATATACTATTACGTAATAACGTGTAACGTAATATAGTATTACCTGATGACGTATAACGTTATATACAATTACGTACCAACGTATAACGTTATATACTATTACGCAATGACGTATAACGTTATATACTATTACGCAATGACTTATAACGCTATATACTATTACGTACTAACGTATAACGTTATAAACTAATATGTAATGACGTATAACGTTATATACTATTACGTACTAACGTATAACGTTATATACTATTACGTACTAACGTATAATGTTATATACTAATACGTACTAACGTATAACGTTATAAACTAATATGTAATGACGTATAACGTTATATACTATTACGTACTAACGTATAACGTTATATACTAATACGTAACAACGTATATCGTTATACACTATTACGTACTAACGTGTAACGTTATATAGTATTACCTGATGTCGTATTACGTTATATACTATTACGTACTAACGTATAACGTTATATACTATTACGTACTAACGTGTAACGTTATATAGTATTACCTGATGACGTATAACGTTATATACTATTACGTAATAACGTGTGACGTAATATAGTATTACCTGATGACGTATAACGTTATATACAATTACGTACCAACGTATAACGTTATATACTATTACGCAATGACGTATAACGTTATATACTATTACGCAATGACTTATAACGCTATATACTATTACGTACTAACGTATAACGTTATAAACTAATATGTAATGACGTATAACGTTATATACTATTACGTACTAACGTATAACGTTATATACTATTACGTACTAACGTATAATGTTATATACTAATACGTACTAACGTATGACGTTATAAACTAATATGTAATGACGTATAACGTTATATACTATTACGTACTAACGTATAACGTTATAAACTAATACGTACTAACGAATAACGTTATATACTATTACGCAATGACGTATAACGCTATATACTATTACGTACTAACGTATAACGTTATTGAGTATTACCTTATAACGTATAACGTTATAACCTATTACGTACTAACGTATAACGTTATATACTATTACGCAATGACGTATAACGTTATATACTATTACGCAATGACGTATAACGCTATATACTATTATGTAATGACGTATAACGTTATTGAGTATTACCTTATAACGTATAACGTTATAACCTATTACGTACTAACGTATAACGTTATTATCTAATACGTACTAACGTGTAACGTTATATAGTATTACCTGATGCCGTATAACGTTATATACTATTACGTACTAACGTATAACGTTATATACTAATACGTAATGACGTATAACGTTATATACTATTACGTACTAACGTATAACGTTATAAACTAATACGTACTAACGAATAACGTTATATACTATTACGTACTAACGTATAACGTTATAAACTAATACGTACTAACGAATAACGTTATATACTATTACGTACTAACGTATAACGTTATACACTATTACGTAAAGACGTATAACGATATATACTAATACGTAATAACGTATAACGTTATATACTATTACGTACTAACGTATAACGTTATATAATATTACGTAATGACGTATAACGTTATATACTATTATGTAATGACGTATAACGTTACTGAGTATTACCTTATAACGTATAACGTTATAACCTATTACGTACTAGCGTATAACGTTATTATCTAATACGTACTAACGTGTAACGTTATATAGTATTACCTGATGCCGTATAACGTTATATACTATTACGTACTAACGTATAACGTTATACACTATTACGTAAAGACGCATAACGTTATATACTAATACGTAATAACGTATAACGTTAAATACTATTACGAACTAATGTATAACGTTATACACTATTACGTACTAACGTGTAACGTTATATAGTATTACGTAATGACGTATAACGTTATATACTATTATGTAATGACGTATAACGTTATTGAGTATTACCTTATAACGTATAACGTTATATCCTATTACGTACTAACGTAAAACGTTATTATCTGATACGTACTAACGTGTAACGTTATATAGTATTACCTGATGCCGTATAACGTTATATACTAATACGTAATAACGTATAACGTTATATACTATTACGTACTAACGTATAACGCTATACACTATTACGTACTAACGTGTAACGTTATATAGTATTACGTAATGACGTATAACGTTATATACTATTATGTAATGACGTATAACGTTATTGAGTATTACCTTATAACGTATAACGTTTTATCCTATTACGTACTAACGTATAACGTTATTATCTAATACGTACTAACGTGTAACGTTATATAGTATTACCTGATGCCGTATAACGTTATATACTATTACGTACTAACGTATAACGTTATACACTATTACGTAATGACGTATAACGTTATATACTATTATGTAATGACGTATAACGTTATTGACTATTACCTTATAACGTATAACGTTATATCCTATTACGTACTAACGTATAACGTTATTATCTAATACGTACTAATGTGTAACGTTATATAGTATTACCTGATGCTGTATAACGTTATATACTATTACGTACTAACGTATAACGTTATAAACTAATACGTAATGACGTATAACGTTATATACTATTACGTACTATCGTATAAATTTATATACTATTACGTACTATCGTATAACGTTATATACTATTACGTACTAACGTATAACGTTATATACTATTACGTAATGACGTATAACGTTATATACTATTATGTAATGACGTATAACGTTATTGAGTATTACCTTATAACGTATAACCTTATATACTATTACGTACTAACGTATAACGTTATTATCTAATACGTACTAATGTGTAACGTTATATAGTATTACCTGATGCTGTATAACGTTATATACTATTACGTACTAACGTATAACGTTATAAACTAATACGTAATGACGTATAACGTTATATACTATTACGTACTATCGTATAAATTTATATACTATTACGTACTATCGTCTAACGTTATATACTATTACGTACTAACGTATAACGTTATATACTATTACGTAATGACGTATAACGTTATATACTATTATGTAATGACGTATAACGTTATTGAGTATTACCTTATAACGTATAACCTTATATACTATTACGTACTAACGTATAACGTTATATACTATTACGTACTAACGTATAGCGTTATATACTAGTACGTAATAACGTATATCGTTATACTCTATTACGTACTAACGTGTAACGTTATATACTATTACGTACTAACGTATAACGTTATACTCTATTACGTACTAACGTGTAACGTTATATAGTATTACCTGATGACGTATAACGTTATATACTAATACGCAATGACGTATAACGTTATATATTATTACGTAATAACGTATAACGCTATATACTATTACGTACTAACGTAGAACGCTATAAACTAATACGTAATTACGTATAACGGTATATACTATTACGTAATAACGTGTAACGTTATATACTAATACGTAATATCGTATAACGTTATATAATAATACGTAATATCGTTTAACGTTATATACTACTACGTACCAACGTATAACGTTGTACAATATTACGTAATGACGTATAACGTTATATACTATTATGTAATGACGTATAACGTTATTGAGTATTACCTTATAACGTATAACGTTATATCCTATTACGTACTAACGTATAACGTTATAAACTAATACGTACTAACGTATAACGTTATATACTATTACGTGCTAACGTATAACGTTATATAGTATTACGTACTAACGTATAACGTTATACTCTATTACGTACTAACGTGTAACGTTATATACTATTACGTACTAACGTATAACGTTATACACTATTACGTACTAACGTGTAACGTTATATAGTATTAGGCTGATGACGTATAACGTTATATACTAATACGCAATGACGTATAACGTTATATATTATTACGTAATAACGTATAACGCTATATACTATTACGTACTAACGTAGAACGCTATAAACTAATACGTAATTACGTATAACGGTATATACTATTACGTTATAACGTGTAACGTTATATACTAATACGTAATATCGTATAACGTTATATAATAATACGTAATATCGTTTAACGTTATATACTACTACGTACCAACGTATAACGTTATACACTATTACGTAATGACGTATAACGTTATATACTATTATGTAATGACGTATAATGTTATTGAGTATTACCTTATAACGTATAACGTTATATCCTATTACGTACTAACGTATAACGTTATTATCTAATACGTAATGACGTATAACGTTATATACTAATACGCAATGACGTATAACGTTATATATTATTACGTAATAACGTATAACGCTATATACCATTACGTACTAACGTAGAACGTTATAAACTAATACGTAATGACGTATAACGGTATATACTATTACGTAATAACGTGTAACGTAATACAATAATACGTAATATCGTATAACGTTATATAATAATACGTAATATCGTTTAACGTTAAATAGTATTACCTGATGCCGTATAACCTTATATACTATTACGTACTAACGTATAACGTTATAAACTAATACGTAATGACGTATAACGTTATATAATGTTACGCAATGACGTATAACGCTATATACTATTACGTACTAACGTATAACGTTATACACTATTACGTAAAGACGCATAACGTTATATACTAATACGTAATATCGTATAACGTTATATACTATTACGTACTAACGTATAACGTTATAAACTAATACGTACTAACGAATAACGTTATATACTATTACGTACTAACGTATAACGTTATAAACTAATACGTACTAACGAATAACGTTATATACTATTACGTACTAACGTATAACGTTATACACTATTACGTACTAACGTGTAACGTTATATAGTATTACCTGATGCCGTATAACGTTATATACTATTACGTACTAACGTATAACGTTATACACTATTACGTAAAGACGCATAACGTTATATACTAATACGTAATAACGTATAACGTTAAATACTATTACGTACTAATGTATAACGTTATACACTATTACGTACTAACGTATAACGTTATAAACTAATACGTACTAACGAATAACGTTATATACTATTACGTACTAACGTATAACGTTATACACTATTACGTAAAGACGTATAACGTTATATACTAATACGTAATGACGTATAACGTTATATACTATTACGTACTAACGTATAACGTTATAAACTAATACGTACTAACGATTAACGTTATATACTATTACGTACTAACGTATAACGTTATAAACTAATACGTACTAACGAATAACGTTATATACTATTACGTACTAACGTATAACGTTATACACTATTACGTAAAGACGTATAACGTTATATACTAATACGTAATGACGTATAACGTTATATACTATTACGTACTAACGTATAACGTTATAAACTAATACGTACTAACGAATAACGTTATATACTATTACGTACTAACGTATAACGTTATAAACTAATACGTACTAACGAATAACGTTATATACTATTACGTACTAACGTATAACGTTATACACTATTACGTAAAGACGTATAACGTTATATACTAATACGTAATAACGTATAACGTTATATACTATTACGTACTAACGTATAACGTTATATAATATTACGTAATGACGTATAACGTTATATACTATTATGTAATGACGTATAGCGTTATTGAGTATTACCTTATAACGTATAACGTTATAACCTATTACGTACTAGCGTATAACGTTATTATCTAATACGTACTAACGTGTAACGTTATATAGTATTACCTGATGCCGTATAACGTTATATAATATTACGTACTAACGTATAACGTTATACACTATTACGTAAAGACGCATAACGTTATATACTAATACGTAATAACGTATAACGTTAAATACTATTACGTACTAATGTATAACGTTATACACTATTACGTACTAACGTGTAACGTTATATAGTATTACGTAATAACGTATAACGTTATATACTATTATGTAATGACGTATAACGTTATATACTAATACGTAACAACGTATAACGTTATATACTAATACGTAATAACGTATATCGTTATACACTATTACATACTAACGTGTAACGTTATATAGTACTACCTGATGCCGTATATCGTTATATACTAATACGTAATAACGTATAACGTTATATACTATTACGTACTAACGTATAACGTTATAAACTAATACGTAATGACGTATAACGTTATATACTATTACGCAATGACGTATAACGTTATATACTATTACGCAATGACTTATAACGCTATATACTATTACGTACTAACGTATAACGTTATAAACTAATATGTAATGACGTATAACGTTATATACTATTACGTACTAACGTATAACGTTATATACTATTACGTACTAACGTATAATGTTATATACTAATACGTACTAACGTATGACGTTATAAACTAATATGTAATGACGTATAACGTTATATACTATTACGTACTAACGTATAACGTTATAAACTAATACGTACTAACGAATAACGTTATATACTATTACGCAATGACGTATAACGCTATATACTATTACGTACTAACGTATAACGTTATTGAGTATTACCTTATAACGTATAACGTTATAACCTATTACGTACTAACGTATAACGTTATATACTATTACGCAATGACGTATAACGTTATATACTATTACGCAATGACGTATAACGCTATATACTATTATGTAATGACGTATAACGTTATTGAGTATTACCTTATAACGTATAACGTTATAACCTATTACGTACTAACGTATAACGTTATTATCTAATACGTACTAACGTGTAACGTTATATAGTATTACCTGATGCCGTATAACGTTATATACTATTACGTACTAACGTATAACGTTATATACTAATACGTAATGACGTATAACGTTATATACTATTACGTACTAACGTATAACGTTATAAACTAATACGTACTAACGAATAACGTTATATACTATTACGTACTAACGTATAACGTTATAAACTAATACGTACTAACGAATAACGTTATATACTATTACGTACTAACGTATAACGTTATACACTATTACGTAAAGACGTATAACGATATATACTAATACGTAATAACGTATAACGTTATATACTATTACGTACTAACGTATAACGTTATATAATATTACGTAATGACGTATAACGTTATATACTATTATGTAATGACGTATAACGTTACTGAGTATTACCTTATAACGTATAACGTTATAACCTATTACGTACTAGCGTATAACGTTATTATCTAATACGTACTAACGTGTAACGTTATATAGTATTACCTGATGCCGTATAACGTTATATACTATTACGTACTAACGTATAACGTTATACACTATTACGTAAAGACGCATAACGTTATATACTAATACGTAATAACGTATAACGTTAAATACTATTACGAACTAATGTATAACGTTATACACTATTACGTACTAACGTGTAACGTTATATAGTATTACGTAATGACGTATAACGTTATATACTATTATGTAATGACGTATAACGTTATTGAGTATTACCTTATAACGTATAACGTTATATCCTATTACGTACTAACGTAAAACGTTATTATCTGATACGTACTAACGTGTAACGTTATATAGTATTACCTGATGCCGTATAACGTTATATACTAATACGTAATAACGTATAACGTTATATACTATTACGTACTAACGTATAACGCTATACACTATTACGTACTAACGTGTAACGTTATATAGTATTACGTAATGACGTATAACGTTATATACTATTATGTAATGACGTATAACGTTATTGAGTATTACCTTATAACGTATAACGTTTTATCCTATTACGTACTAACGTATAACGTTATTATCTAATACGTACTAACGTGTAACGTTATATAGTATTACCTGATGCCGTATAACGTTATATACTATTACGTACTAACGTATAACGTTATACACTATTACGTAATGACGTATAACGTTATATACTATTATGTAATGACGTATAACGTTATTGACTATTACCTTATAACGTATAACGTTATATCCTATTACGTACTAACGTATAACGTTATTATCTAATACGTACTAATGTGTAACGTTATATAGTATTACCTGATGCTGTATAACGTTATATACTATTACGTACTAACGTATAACGTTATAAACTAATACGTAATGACGTATAACGTTATATACTATTACGTACTATCGTATAAATTTATATACTATTACGTACTATCGTATAACGTTATATACTATTACGTACTAACGTATAACGTTATATACTATTACGTAATGACGTATAACGTTATATACTATTATGTAATGACGTATAACGTTATTGAGTATTACCTTATAACGTATAACCTTATATACTATTACGTACTAACGTATAACGTTATTATCTAATACGTACTAATGTGTAACGTTATATAGTATTACCTGATGCTGTATAACGTTATATACTATTACGTACTAACGTATAACGTTATAAACTAATACGTAATGACGTATAACGTTATATACTATTACGTACTATCGTATAAATTTATATACTATTACGTACTATCGTCTAACGTTATATACTATTACGTACTAACGTATAACGTTATATACTATTACGTAATGACGTATAACGTTATATACTATTATGTAATGACGTATAACGTTATTGAGTATTACCTTATAACGTATAACCTTATATACTATTACGTACTAACGTATAACGTTATATACTATTACGTACTAACGTATAGCGTTATATACTAGTACGTAATAACGTATATCGTTATACTCTATTACGTACTAACGTGTAACGTTATATACTATTACGTACTAACGTATAACGTTATACTCTATTACGTACTAACGTGTAACGTTATATAGTATTACCTGATGACGTATAACGTTATATACTAATACGCAATGACGTATAACGTTATATATTATTACGTAATAACGTATAACGCTATATACTATTACGTACTAACGTAGAACGCTATAAACTAATACGTAATTACGTATAACGGTATATACTATTACGTAATAACGTGTAACGTTATATACTAATACGTAATATCGTATAACGTTATATAATAATACGTAATATCGTTTAACGTTATATACTACTACGTACCAACGTATAACGTTGTACAATATTACGTAATGACGTATAACGTTATATACTATTATGTAATGACGTATAACGTTATTGAGTATTACCTTATAACGTATAACGTTATATCCTATTACGTACTAACGTATAACGTTATAAACTAATACGTACTAACGTATAACGTTATATACTATTACGTGCTAACGTATAACGTTATATAGTATTACGTACTAACGTATAACGTTATACTCTATTACGTACTAACGTGTAACGTTATATACTATTACGTACTAACGTATAACGTTATACACTATTACGTACTAACGTGTAACGTTATATAGTATTAGGCTGATGACGTATAACGTTATATACTAATACGCAATGACGTATAACGTTATATATTATTACGTAATAACGTATAACGCTATATACTATTACGTACTAACGTAGAACGCTATAAACTAATACGTAATTACGTATAACGGTATATACTATTACGTTATAACGTGTAACGTTATATACTAATACGTAATATCGTATAACGTTATATAATAATACGTAATATCGTTTAACGTTATATACTACTACGTACCAACGTATAACGTTATACACTATTACGTAATGACGTATAACGTTATATACTATTATGTAATGACGTATAATGTTATTGAGTATTACCTTATAACGTATAACGTTATATCCTATTACGTACTAACGTATAACGTTATTATCTAATACGTAATGACGTATAACGTTATATACTAATACGCAATGACGTATAACGTTATATATTATTACGTAATAACGTATAACGCTATATACCATTACGTACTAACGTAGAACGTTATAAACTAATACGTAATGACGTATAACGGTATATACTATTACGTAATAACGTGTAACGTAATACAATAATACGTAATATCGTATAACGTTATATAATAATACGTAATATCGTTTAACGTTAAATAGTATTACCTGATGCCGTATAACCTTATATACTATTACGTACTAACGTATAACGTTATAAACTAATACGTAATGACGTATAACGTTATATAATGTTACGCAATGACGTATAACGCTATATACTATTACGTACTAACGTATAACGTTATACACTATTACGTAAAGACGCATAACGTTATATACTAATACGTAATATCGTATAACGTTATATACTATTACGTACTAACGTATAACGTTATAAACTAATACGTACTAACGAATAACGTTATATACTATTACGTACTAACGTATAACGTTATAAACTAATACGTACTAACGAATAACGTTATATACTATTACGTACTAACGTATAACGTTATACACTATTACGTACTAACGTGTAACGTTATATAGTATTACCTGATGCCGTATAACGTTATATACTATTACGTACTAACGTATAACGTTATACACTATTACGTAAAGACGCATAACGTTATATACTAATACGTAATAACGTATAACGTTAAATACTATTACGTACTAATGTATAACGTTATACACTATTACGTACTAACGTATAACGTTATAAACTAATACGTACTAACGAATAACGTTATATACTATTACGTACTAACGTATAACGTTATACACTATTACGTAAAGACGTATAACGTTATATACTAATACGTAATGACGTATAACGTTATATACTATTACGTACTAACGTATAACGTTATAAACTAATACGTACTAACGATTAACGTTATATACTATTACGTACTAACGTATAACGTTATAAACTAATACGTACTAACGAATAACGTTATATACTATTACGTACTAACGTATAACGTTATACACTATTACGTAAAGACGTATAACGTTATATACTAATACGTAATGACGTATAACGTTATATACTATTACGTACTAACGTATAACGTTATAAACTAATACGTACTAACGAATAACGTTATATACTATTACGTACTAACGTATAACGTTATAAACTAATACGTACTAACGAATAACGTTATATACTATTACGTACTAACGTATAACGTTATACACTATTACGTAAAGACGTATAACGTTATATACTAATACGTAATAACGTATAACGTTATATACTATTACGTACTAACGTATAACGTTATATAATATTACGTAATGACGTATAACGTTATATACTATTATGTAATGACGTATAGCGTTATTGAGTATTACCTTATAACGTATAACGTTATAACCTATTACGTACTAGCGTATAACGTTATTATCTAATACGTACTAACGTGTAACGTTATATAGTATTACCTGATGCCGTATAACGTTATATAATATTACGTACTAACGTATAACGTTATACACTATTACGTAAAGACGCATAACGTTATATACTAATACGTAATAACGTATAACGTTAAATACTATTACGTACTAATGTATAACGTTATACACTATTACGTACTAACGTGTAACGTTATATAGTATTACGTAATAACGTATAACGTTATATACTATTATGTAATGACGTATAACGTTATATACTAATACGTAACAACGTATAACGTTATATACTAATACGTAATAACGTATATCGTTATACACTATTACATACTAACGTGTAACGTTATATAGTACTACCTGATGCCGTATATCGTTATATACTAATACGTAATAACGTATAACGTTATATACTATTACGTACTAACGTATAACGTTATAAACTAATACGTAATGACGTATAACGTTATATACTATTACGTACTAACGTATAACGTTATATACTATTACGCAATGACGTATAACGTTATATAGTATTACGCAATGACGTATAACGCTATATACTATTACGTACTAACGTATAACGTTATAAACTAATACGTAATGACGTATAACGTTATATACTATTACGTACTAACGTATAACGTTATAAACTAATACGTACTAACGAATAACGTTATATACTATTACGTAGTAACGTATAACGTTATATCCAATTACGTACTAACGTATGACGTTATATACTATTACGCAATGACGTATAACGTTATATAGTATTACGCAATGACGTATAACGCTATATACTATTACGTACTAACGTATAACGTTATAAACTAATACGTAATGACGTATAACGTTATATACTATTACGTACTAACGTATAACGTTATAAACTAATACGTACTAACGTATAACGTTATATACTATTACGTGCTAACGTATAACGTTATATACTATTACGTACGAACGTATAACGTTATACTCTATTACGTACTAACGTGTAACGTTATATACTATTACGTACTAACGTATAACGTTATACTCTATTACGTACTAACGTGTAACGTTATATAGTATTACCTGATGACGTATAACGTTATATACTAATACGCAATGACGTATAACGTTATATATTATTACGTAATAACGTATAACGCTATATACTATTACGTACTAACGTAGAACGCTATAAACTAATACGTAATTACGTATAACGGTATATACTACTACGTTATAACGTGTAACGTTATATACTAATACGTATATCGTATAACGTTATATAATAATACGTAATATCGTTTAACGTTATATACTACTACGTACCAACGTATAACGTTAAACACTATTACGTAATGACGTATAACGTTATATACTATTATGTAATGACGTATAATGTTATTGAGTATTACCTTATAACGTATAACGTTATATCCTATTACGTACTAACGTATAACGTTATTATCTAATACGTAATGACGTATAACGTTATATACTAATACGCAATGACGTATAACGTTATATATTATTACGTAATAACGTATAACGCTATATACTATTACGTACTAACGTAGAACGTTATAAACTAATACGTAATGACGTATAACGGTATATACTATTACGTAATAACGTGTAACGTAATACAATAATACGTAATATCGTATAACGTTATATAATAATACGTAATATCGTTTAACGTTATATAGTATTACCTGATGCCGTATAACGTTATATACTATTACGTACTAACGTATAACGTTATACACTATTACGTAAAGACGCATAACGTTATATACTAATACGTAATAACGTATAACGTTAAATACTATTACGTACTAATGTATAACGTTATACACTATTACGTACTAACGTATAACGTTATAAACTAATACGTACTAACGAATAACGTTATATACTATTACGTACTAACGTATAACGTTATACACTATTACGTAAAGACGTATAACGTTATATACTAATACGTAATGACGTATAACGTTATATACTATTGCGTACTAATGTAAAACGTTATAAACTAATACGTACTAACGAATAACGTTATATACTATTACGTACTAACGTATAACTTTATACACTATTACGTAAAGACGTATAACGTTATATACTAATACGTAATAACGTATAACGTTATATACTATTACGTACTAACGTATAACGTTATATAATATTACGTAATGACGTATAACGTTATATACTATTATGTAATGACGTATAGCGTTATTGAGTATTACCTTATAACGTATAACGTTATAACCTATTACGTACTAGCGTATAACGTTATTATCTAATACGTACTAACGTGTAACGTTATATAGTATTACCTGATGCCGTATAACGTTATATAATATTACGTACTAACGTATAACGTTATACACTATTACGTAAAGACGCATAACGTTATATACTAATACGTAATAACGTATAACGTTAAATACTATTACGTACTAATGTATAACGTTATACACTATTACGTACTAACGTGTAACGTTATATAGTATTACGTAATAACGTATAACGTTATATACTATTATGTAATGACGTATAACGTTATATACTAATACGTAACAACGTATAACGTTATATACTAATACGTAATAACGTATATCGTTATACACTATTACATACTAACGTGTAACGTTATATAGTACTACCTGATGCCGTATAACGTTATATACTAATACGTAATAACGTATAACGTTATATACTATTACGTACTAACGTATAACGTTATAAACTAATACGTAATGACGTATAACGTTATATACTATTACGTACTAACGTATAACGTTATAAACTAATACGTACTAACGAATAACGTTATATACTATTACGTAGTAACGTATAACGTTATACTCTATTACGTACTAACGTGTAACGTTATATAGTATTACCTGATGACGTATAACGTTATATCCAATTACGTACTAACGTATGACGTTATATACTATTACGCAATGACGTATAACGTTATATAGTATTACGCAATGACGTATAACGCTATATACTATTACGTACTAACGTATAACGTTATAAACTAATACGTAATGACGTATAACGTTATATACTATTACGTACTAACGTATAACGTTATAAACTAATACGTACTAACGAATAACGTTATATACTATTACGTAGTAACGTATAACGTTATATCCAATTACGTACTAACGTATGACGTTATATACTATTACGCAATGACGTATAACGTTATATAGTATTACGCAATGACGTATAACGCTATATACTATTACGTACTAACGTATAACGTTATAAACTAATACGTAATGACGTATAACGTTATATACTATTACGTACTAACGTATAACGTTATAAACTAATACGTACTAACGTATAACGTTATATACTATTACGTGCTAACGTATAACGTTATATACTATTACGTACGAACGTATAACGTTATACTCTATTACGTACTAACGTGTAACGTTATATACTATTACGTACTAACGTATAACGTTATACTCTATTACGTACTAACGTGTAACGTTATATAGTATTACCTGATGACGTATAACGTTATATACTAATACGCAATGACGTATAACGTTATATATTATTACGTAATAACGCATAACGCTATATACTATTACGTACTAACGTAGAACGCTATAAACTAATACGTAATTACGTATAACGGTATATACTATTACGTTATAACGTGTAACGTTATATACTAATACGTATATCGTATAACGTTATATAATAATACGTAATATCGTTTAACGTTATATACTACTACGTACCAACGTATAACGTTAAACACTATTACGTAATGACGTATAACGTTATATACTATTATGTAATGACGTATAATGTTATTGAGTATTACCTTATAACGTATAACGTTATATCCTATTACGTACTAACGTATAACGTTATTATCTAATACGTAATGACGTATAACGTTATATACTAATACGCAATGACGTATAACGTTATATATTATTACGTAATAACGTATAACGCTATATACTATTACGTACTAACGTAGAACGTTATAAACTAATACGTAATGACGTATAACGGTATATACTATTACGTAATAACGTGTAACGTAATACAATAATACGTAATATCGTATAACGTTATATAATAATACGTAATATCGTTTAACGTTATATAGTATTACCTGATGCCGTATAACGTTATATACTATTACGTACTAACGTATAACGTTATACACTATTACGTAAAGACGCATAACGTTATATACTAATACGTAATAACGTATAACGTTAAATACTATTACGTACTAATGTATAACGTTATACACTATTACGTACTAACGTATAACGTTATAAACTAATACGTACTAACGAATAACGTTATATACTATTACGTACTAACGTATAACGTTATACACTATTACGTAAAGACGTATAACGTTATATACTAATACGTAATGACGTATAACGTTATATACTATTGCGTACTAATGTATAACGTTATAAACTAATACGTAATGACGTATAACGTTATATACTGTTACGCAATGACGTATAACGCTATATACTATTACGTACTAACGTATAACGTTATACACTATTACGTAAAGACGCATAACGTTATATACTAATACGTAATAACGTATAACGTTATATACTATTACGTACTAACGTATAACGTTATAAACTAATACGTACTAACGAATAACGTTATATACTATTACGTACTAACGTATAACGTTATAAACTAATACGTACTAACGAATAACGTTATATACTATTACGTACTAACGTATAACGTTATACACTATTACGTACTAACGTGTAACGTTATATAGTATTACCTGATGCCGTATAACGTTATATACTATTACGTACTAACGTATAACGTTATACACTATTACGTAAAGACGCATAACGTTATATACTAATACGTAATAACGTATAACGTTAAATACTATTACGTACTAATGTATAACGTTATACACTATTACGTACTAACGTATAACGTTATAAACTAATACGTACTAACGAATAACGTTATATACTATTACGTACTAACGTATAACGTTATACACTATTACGTAAAGACGTATAACGTTATATACTAATACGTAATGACGTATAACGTTATATACTATTACGTACTAACGTATAACGTTATAAACTAATACGTACTAACGAATAACGTTATATACTATTACGTACTAACGTATAACGTTATAAACTAATACGTACTAACGAATAACGTTATATACTATTACGTACTAACGTATAACGTTATACACTATTACGTAAAGACGTATAACGTTATATACTAATACGTAATAACGTATAACGTTATATACTATTACGTACTAACGTATAACGTTATATAATATTACGTAATGACGTATAACGTTATATACTATTATGTAATGACGTATAACGTTATTGAGTATTACCTTATAACGTATAACGTTATAACCTATTACGTACTAGCGTATAACGTTATTATCTAATACGTACTAACGTGTAACGTTATATAGTATTACCTGATGCCGTATAACGTTATATACTATTACGTACTAACGTATAACGTTATACAATATTACGTAAAGACGCATAACGTTATATACTAATACGTAATAACGTATAACGTTAAATACTATTGCGTACTAATGTATAACGTTATACACTATTACGTACTAACGTGTAACGTTATATAGTATTACGTAATAACGTATAACGTTATATACTATTATGTAATGACGTATAACGTTATATACTATTATGTAATGACGTATAACGTTATTGAGTATTACCTTATAACGTATAACGTTATATCCTATTACGTACTAACGTATAACGTTATTATCTAACACGTACTAACGTGTAACGTTATATAGTATTACCTGATGCCGTATAACGTTATATACTATTACGTACTAACGTATAACGTTATACACTATTACGTAATGACGTATAACGTTATATACTATTATGTAATGACGTATAACGTTATATACTAATACGTAACAACGTATAACGTTATATACTAATACGTAATATCGTATAACGTTATATAATAATACGTAATATCGTTTAACGTTATATACTACTACGTACCAACGTATAACGTTATACACTATTACGTAATGACGTATAACGTTATATACTATTATGTAATGACGTATAGCGTTATTGAGTATTACCTTATAACGTATAACGTTATAACCTATTACGTACTAGCGTATAACGTTATTATCTAATACGTACTAACGTGTAACGTTATATAGTATTACCTGATGCCGTATAACGTTATATAATATTACGTACTAACGTATAACGTTATACACTATTACGTAAAGACGCATAACGTTATATACTAATACGTAATAACGTATAACGTTAAATACAATTACGTACTAATGTATAACGTTATACACTATTACGTACTAACGTGTAACGTTATATAGTATTACGTAATAACGTATAACGTTATATACTATTATGTAATGACGTATAACGTTATATACTAATACGTAACAACGTATAACGTTATATACTAATACGTAATAACGTATATAGTTATACACTATTACATACTAACGTGTAACGTTATATAGTACTACCTGATGCCGTATAACGTTATATACTAATACGTAATAACGTATAACGTTATATACTATTACGTACTAACGTATAACGTTATAAACTAATACGTAATGACGTATAACGTTATATACTATTACGTACTAACGTATAACGTTATAAACTAATACGTACTAACGAATAACGTTATATACTATTACGTAGTAACGTATAACGTTATACTCTATTACGTACTAACGTGTAACGTTATATAGTATTACCTGATGACGTATAACGTTATATCCAATTACGTACTAACGTATGACGTTATATACTATTACGCAATGACGTATAACGTTATATAGTATTACGCAATGACGTATAACGCTATATACTATTACGTACTAACGTATAACGTTATAAACTAATACGTAATGACGTATAACGTTATATACTATTACGTACTAACGTATAACGTTATAAACTAATACGTACTAACGAATAACGTTATATACTATTACGTAGTAACGTATAACGTTATATCCAATTACGTACTAACGTATGACGTTATATACTATTACGCAATGACGTATAACGTTATATAGTATTACGCAATGACGTATAACGCTATATACTATTACGTACTAACGTATAACGTTATAAACTAATACGTAATGACGTATAACGTTATATACTATTACGTACTAACGTATAACGTTATAAACTAATACGTACTAACGTATAACGTTATATACTATTACGTGCTAACGTATAACGTTATATACTATTACGTACGAACGTATAACGTTATACTCTATTACGTACTAACGTGTAACGTTATATACTATTACGTACTAACGTATAACGTTATACTCTATTACGTACTAACGTGTAACGTTATATAGTATTACCTGATGACGTATAACGTTATATACTAATACGCAATGACGTATAACGTTATATATTATTACGTAATAACGTATAACGCTATATACTATTACGTACTAACGTAGAACGCTATAAACTAATACGTAATTACGTATAACGGTATATACTATTACGTTATAACGTGTAACGTTATATACTAATACGTATATCGTATAACGTTATATAATAATTCGTAATATCGTTTAACGTTATATACTACTACGTACCAACGTATAACGTTAAACACTATTACGTAATGACGTATAACGTTATATACTATTATGTAATGACGTATAATGTTATTGAGTATTACCTTATAACGTATAACGTTATATCCTATTACGTACTAACGTATAACGTTATTATCTAATACGTAATGACGTATAACGTTATATACTAATACGCAATGACGTATAACGTTATATATTATTACGTAATAACGTATAACGCTATATACTATTACGTACTAACGTAGAACGTTATAAACTAATACGTAATGACGTATAACGGTATATACTATTACGTAATAACGTGTAACGTAATACAATAATACGTAATATCGTATAACGTTATATAATAATACGTAATATCGTTTAACGTTATATAGTATTACCTGATGCCGTATAACGTTATATACTATTACGTACTAACGTATAACGTTATACACTATTACGTAAAGACGCATAACGTTATATACTAATACGTAATAACGTATAACGTTAAATACTATTACGTACTAATGTATAACGTTATACACTATTACGTACTAACGTATAACGTTATAAACTAATACGTACTAACGAATAACGTTATATACTATTACGTACTAACGTATAACGTTATACACTATTACGTAAAGACGTATAACGTTATATACTAATACGTAATGACGTATAACGTTATATACTATTACGTACTAATGTATAACGTTATAAACTAATACGTAATGACGTATAACGTTATATAGTGTTACGCAATGACGTATAACGCTATATACTATTACGTACTAACGTATAACGTTATACACTATTACGTAAAGACGCATAACGTTATATACTAATACGTAATAACGTATAACGTTATATACTATTACGTACTAACGTATAACGTTATAAACTAATACGTACTAACGAATAACGTTATATACTATTACGTACTAACGTATAACGTTATACACTATTACGTACTAACGTGTAACGTTATATAGTATTACCTGATGCCGTATAACGTTATATACTATTACGTACTAACGTATAACGTTATACACTATTACGTAAAGACGCATAACGTTATATACTAATACGTAATAACGTATAACGTTAAATACTATTACGTACTAATGTATAACGTTATACACTATTACGTACTAACGTATAACGTTATAAACTAATACGTACTAACGAATAACGTCATATACTATTACGTACTAACGTATAACGTTATACACTATTACGTAAAGACGTATAACGTTATATACTAATACGTAATGACGTATAACGTTATATACTATTACGTACTAACGTATAACGTTATAAACTAATACGTACTAACGAATAACGTTATATACTATTACGTACTAACGTATAACGTTATAAACTAATACGTACTAACGAATAACGTTATATACTATTACGTACTAACGTATAACGTTATACACTATTACGTAAAGACGTATAACGTTATATACTAATACGTAATAACGTATAACGTTATATACTATTACGTACTAACGTATAACGTTATATAATATTACGTAATGACGTATAACGTTATATACTATTATGTAATGACGTATAACGTTATTGAGTATTACCTTATAACGTATAACGTTATAACCTATTACGTACTAGCGTATAACGTTATTATCTAATACGTACTAACGTGTAACGTTATATAGTATTACCTGATGCCGTATAACGTTATATACTATTACGTACTAACGTATAACGTTATACAATATTACGTAAAGACGCATAACGTTATATACTAATACGTAATAACGTATAACGTTAAATACTATTGCGTACTAATGTATAACGTTATACACTATTACGTACTAACGTGTAACGTTATATAGTATTACGTAATAACGTATAACGTTATATACTATTATGTAATGACGTATAACGTTATATACTATTATGTAATGACGTATAACGTTATTGAGTATTACCTTATAACGTATAACGTTATATCCTATTACGTACTAACGTATAACGTTATTATCTAATACGTACTAACGTGTAACGTTATATAGTATTACCTGATGCCGTATAACGTTATATACTATTACGTACTAACGTATAACGTTATACACTATTACGTAATGACGTATAACGTTATATACTATTATGTAATGACGTATAACGTTATATACTAATACGTAACAACGTATAACGTTATATACTAATACGTAATAACGTATATCGTTATACACTATTACATACTAACGTGTAACGTTATATAGTACTACCTGATGCCGTATAACGTTATATACTAATACGTAATAACGTAGAACGTTATATACTATTACGTACTAACGTATAACGTTATATACAATTACGTACTAACGTATAGCGTTATATACTAGTACGTAATAACGTATATCGTTATACACTATTACGTACTAACGTGTAACGTTATATAGTATTACCTGATGTCGTATAACGTTATATACTATTACGTACTAACATATACCGTTATGTACTATTACGTACTAACGTATAACGTTATATACTATTACGTACTAACGTGTAACGTTATATAGTATTACGTAATGACGTATAACGTCATATCCTATTACGTACTAACGTATAACGTTATATACTATTACGCAATGACGTATAACGTTATATACTATTACGCAATGACGTATAACGCTATATACTATTACGTACTAACGTATAACGTTATAAACTAATACGTACTAACGAATAACGTTATATACTATTACGTAGTAACGTATAACGTTATACTCTATTACGTACTAACGTGTAACGTTATATAGTATTACCTGATGACGTATAACGTTATATCCAATTACGTACTAACGTATGACGTTATATACTATTACGCAATGACGTATAACGTTATATAGTATTACGCAATGACGTATAACGCTATATACTATTACGTACTAACGTATAACGTTATAAACTAATACGTAATGACGTATAACGTTATATACTATTACGTACTAACGTATAACGTTATAAACTAATACGTACTAACGAATAACGTTATATACTATTACGTAGTAACGTATAACGTTATATCCAATTACGTACTAACGTATGACGTTATATACTATTACGCAATGACGTATAACGTTATATAGTATTACGCAATGACGTATAACGCTATATACTATTACGTACTAACGTATAACGTTATAAACTAATACGTAATGACGTATAACGTTATATACTATTACGTACTAACGTATAACGTTATAAACTAATACGTACTAACGTATAACGTTATATACTATTACGTGCTAACGTATAACGTTATATACTATTACGTACGAACGTGTAACGTTATACTCTATTACGTACTAACGTGTAACGTTATATACTATTACGTACTAACGTATAACGTTATACTCTATTACGTACTAACGTGTAACGTTATATAGTATTACCTGATGACGTATAACGTTATATACTAATACGCAATGACGTATAACGTTATATATTATTACGTAATAACGTATAACGCTATATACTATTACGTACTAACGTAGAACGCTATAAACTAATACGTAATTACGTATAACGGTATATACTATTACGTTATAACGTGTAACGTTATATACTAATACGTATATCGTATAACGTTATATAATAATACGTAATATCGTTTAACGTTATATACTACTACGTACCAACGTATAACGTTAAACACTATTACGTAATGACGTATAACGTTATATACTATTATGTAATGACGTATAATGTTATTGAGTATTACCTTATAACGTATAACGTTATATCCTATTACGTACTAACGTATAACGTTATTATCTAATACGTAATGACGTATAACGATATATACTAATACGCAATGACGTATAACGTTATATATTATTACGTAATAACGTATAACGCTATATACTATTACGTACTAACGTAGAACGTTATAAACTAATACGTAATGACGTATAACGGTATATACTATTACGTAATAACGTGTAACGTAATACAATAATACGTAATATCGTATAACGTTATATAATAATACGTAATATCGTTTAACGTTATATAGTATTACCTGATGCCGTATAACGTTATATACTATTACGTACTAACGTATAACGTTATACACTATTACGTAAAGACGCATAACGTTATATACTAATACGTAATAACGTATAACGTTAAATACTATTACGTACTAATGTATAACGTTATACACTATTACGTACTAACGTATAACGTTATATACTATTACGTAGTAACGTATAACGTTATATCCAATTACGTACTAACGTATAACGTTATAAACTAATACGTACTAACGAATAACGTTATATACTATTACGTACTAACGTATAACGTTATACACTATTACGTAAAGACGTATAACGTTATATACTAATACGTAATAACGTATAACGTTATATACTATTACGTACTAACGTATAACGTTATATAATATTACGTAATGACGTATAACGTTATATACTATTATGTAATGACGTATAGCGTTATTGAGTATTACCTTATAACGTATAACGTTATAACCTATTACGTACTAGCGTATAACGTTATTATCTAATACGTACTAACGTGTAACGTTATATAGTATTACCTGATGCCGTATAACGTTATATAATATTACGTACTAACGTATAACGTTATACACTATTACGTAAAGACGCATAACGTTATATACTAATACGTAATAACGTATAACGTTAAATACTATTACGTACTAATGTATAACGTTATACACTATTACGTACTAACGTGTAACGTTATATAGTATTACGTAATAACGTATAACGTTATATACTATTATGTAATGACGTATAACGTTATATACTAATACGTAACAACGTATAACGTTATATACTAATACGTAATAACGTATATAGTTATACACTATTACATACTAACGTGTAACGTTATATAGTACTACCTGATGCCGTATAACGTTATATACTAATACGTAATAACGTATAACGTTATATACTATTACGTACTAACGTATAACGTTATAAACTAATACGTAATGACGTATAACGTTATATACTATTACGTACTAACGTATAACGTTATAAACTAATACGTACTAACGAATAACGTTATATACTATTACGTAGTAACGTATAACGTTATACTCTATTACGTACTAACGTGTAACGTTATATAGTATTACCTGATGACGTATAACGTTATATCCAATTACGTACTAACGTATGACGTTATATACTATTACGCAATGACGTATAACGTTATATAGTATTACGCAATGACGTATAACGCTATATACTATTACGTACTAACGTATAACGATATAAACTAATACGTAATGACGTATAACGTTATATACTATTACGTACTAACGTATAACGTTATAAACTAATACGTACTAACGAATAACGTTATATACTATTACGTAGTAACGTATAACGTTATATCCAATTACGTACTAACGTATGACGTTATATACTATTACGCAATGACGTATAACGTTATATAGTATTACGCAATGACGTATAACGCTATATACTATTACGTACTAACGTATAACGTTATAAACTAATACGTAATGACGTATAACGTTATATACTATTACGTACTAACGTATAACGTTATAAACTAATACGTACTAACGTATAACGTTATATACTATTACGTGCTAACGTATAACGTTATATACTATTACGTACGAACGTATAACGTTATACTCTATTACGTACTAACGTGTAACGTTATATACTATTACGTACTAACGTATAACGTTATACTCTATTACGTACTAACGTGTAACGTTATATAGTATTACCTGATGACGTATAACGTTATATACTAATACGCAATGACGTATAACGTTATATATTATTACGTAATAACGTATAACGCTATATACTATTACGTACTAACGTAGAACGCTATAAACTAATACGTAATTACGTATAACGGTATATACTATTACGTTATAACGTGTAACGTTATATACTAATACGTATATCGTATAACGTTATATAATAATTCGTAATATCGTTTAACGTTATATACTACTACGTACCAACGTATAACGTTAAACACTATTACGTAATGACGTATAACGTTATATACTATTATGTAATGACGTATAATGTTATTGAGTATTACCTTATAACGTATAACGTTATATCCTATTACGTACTAACGTATAACGTTATTATCTAATACGTAATGACGTATAACGTTATATACTAATACGCAATGACGTATAACGTTATATATTATTACGTAATAACGTATAACGCTATATACTATTACGTACTAACGTAGAACGTTATAAACTAATACGTAATGACGTATAACGGTATATACTATTACGTAATAACGTGTAACGTAATACAATAATACGTAATATCGTATAACGTTATATAATAATACGTAATATCGTTTAACGTTATATAGTATTACCTGATGCCGTATAACGTTATATACTATTACGTACTAACGTATAACGTTATACACTATTACGTAAAGACGCATAACGTTATATACTAATACGTAATAACGTATAACGTTAAATACTATTACGTACTAATGTATAACGTTATACACTATTACGTACTAACGTATAACGTTATAAACTAATACGTACTAACGAATAACGTTATATACTATTACGTACTAACGTATAACGTTATACACTATTACGTAAAGACGTATAACGTTATATACTAATACGTAATGACGTATAACGTTATATACTATTACGTACTAACGTATAACGTTATAAACTAATACGTACTAACGAATAACGTTATATACTATTACGTACTAACGTATAACGTTATAAACTAATACGTACTAACGAATAACGTTATATACTATTACGTACTAACGTATAACGTTATACACTATTACGTAAAGACGTATAACGTTATATACTAATACGTAATAACGTATAACGTTATATACTATTACGTACTAACGTATAACGTTATATAATATTACGTAATGACGTATAACGTTATATACTATTATGTAATGACGTATAACGTTATTGAGTATTACCTTATAACGTATAACGTTATAACCTATTACGTACTAGCGTATAACGTTATTATCTAATACGTACTAACGTGTAACGTTATATAGTATTACCTGATGCCGTATAACGTTATATACTATTACGTACTAACGTATAACGTTATACAATATTACGTAAAGACGCATAACGTTATATACTAATACGTAATAACGTATAACGTTAAATACTATTGCGTACTAATGTATAACGTTATACACTATTACGTACTAACGTGTAACGTTATATAGTATTACGTAATAACGTATAACGTTATATACTATTATGTAATGACGTATAACGTTATATACTATTATGTAATGACGTATAACGTTATTGAGTATTACCTTATAACGTATAACGTTATATCCTATTACGTACTAACGTATAACGTTATTATCTAATACGTACTAACGTGTAACGTTATATAGTATTACCTGATGCCGTATAACGTTATATACTATTACGTACTAACGTATAACGTTATACACTATTACGTAATGACGTATATCGTTATATACTATTATGTAATGACGTATAACGTTATATACTAATACGTAACAACGTATAACGTTATATACTAATACGTAATAACGTATATCGTTATACACTATTACATACTAACGTGTAACGTTATATAGTACTACCTGATGCCGTATAACGTTATATACTAATACGTAATAACGTAGAACGTTATATACTATTACGTACTAACGTATAACGTTATATACTATTACGTACTAACGTGTAACGTTATATAGTATTACGTAATGACGTATAACGTCATATCCTATTACGTACTAACGTATAACGTTATATACTATTACGCAATGACGAATAACGTTATATACTATTACACAATGACGTATAACGCTATATACTATTACGTACTAACGTATAACGTTATAAACTAATACGTACTAACGTGTAACGTTATATAGTACTACCTGATGACGTATAACGTTATGTACTATTGCGTAATAACGTGTAACGTAATATAGTATTACCTGATGACGTATAACGTTATATACAATTACGTACTAACGTATGACGTTATATACTATTACGCAATGACGTATAACGTTATATAGTATTACGCAATGACGTATAACGCCATATACTATTACGTACTAACGTATAACGTTATAAACTAATACGTAATGACGTATAACGTTATATACTATTACGTACTAACGTATAACGTTATAAACTAATACGTACTAACGAATAACGTTATATACTATTACGTAGTAACGTATAATGTTATATACTAATACGTACTAACGTATAACCTTATATACTAGTACGTAATGACGTATAACGTTATATACTATTATGCAATGACGTATAACGTTATATATTATTACGTAATAACGTATAACGCTATATACTATTACGTACTAACGTAGAACGCTATAAACTAATACGTAATTACGTATAACGGTATATACTATTACGTGCTAACGTATAACGTTATATACTATTACGTACTAACGTATAACGTTATACTCTATTACGTACTAACGTGTAACGTTATATACTATTACGTACTAACGTATAACGTTATACTCTATTACGTACTAACGTGTAACGTTATATAGTATTACCTGATGACGTATAACGTTATATACTAGTACGCAATGACGTATAACGTTATATATTATTACGTAATAACGTATAACGCTATATACTATTACGTACTAACGTAGAACGCTATAAACTAATACGTAATTACGTATAACGGTATATACTATTACGTAATAACGTGTAACGTTATATACTCATACGTAATATCGTATAACGTTATATAATAATACGTAATATCGTTTAACGTTATATACTACTACGTACCAACGTATAACGTTATACACTATTACGTAATGACGTATAACGTTATATACTATTATGTAATGACGTATAATGTTATTGAGTATTACCTTATAACGTATAACGTTATATCCTATTACGTACTAACGTATAACGTTATTATCTAATACGTACTAACGTGTAACGTTATATACTATTACGTACTAACGTATAACGTTATATACTATTACGTACTAACGTATAACGTTATATACTAGTACGTAATGACGTATAACGTTATATACTAATACGTAACAACGTATAACGTTATATACTAATACGTAACAACGTATATCGTTATACACTATTACATACTAACGTGTAACGTTATATAGTATTACCTGATGCCGTATAACGTTATATACTATTACGTACTAACGTATAACGTTATACACTATTACGTAAAGACGCATAACGTTATATACTAATACGTAATAACGTATAACGTTAAATACTATTACGTACTAATGTATAACGTTATACACTATTACGTACTAACGTGTAACGTTATATAGTATTACGTAATAACGTATAACGTTATATACTATTATGTAATGACGTATAACGTTATATACTATTATGTAATGACGTATAACGTTATTGAGTATTACCTTATAACGTATAACGTTATATCCTATTACGTACTAACGTATAACGTTATTATCTAATACGTACTAACGTGTAACGTTATATAGTATTACCTGATGCCGTATAACGTTATATACTATTACGTACTAACGTATAACGTTATACACTATTACGTAATGACGTATAACGTTATATACTATTATGTAATGACGTATAACGTTATATATAAATACGTAACAACGTATAACGTTATATACTAATACGTAATAACGTATATCGTTATACACTATTACATACTAACGTGTAACGTTATATAGTACTACCTGATGCCGTATAACGTTATATCCAATTACGTACTAACGTATAACGTTATAAACTAATACGTACTAACGTATAACGTTATATACTATTATGTGCTAACGTATAACGTTATATACTATTACGTACTAACGAATAACGTTATATACTATTACGTAGTAACGTATAATGTTATATACTAATACGTACTAACGTATAACCTTATATACTAATACGTAATGACGTATAACGTTATATACTATTATGCAATGACGTATAACGTTATTGAGTATTACCTTATAACGTATAACGTTATATCCTATTACGTACTAACGTATAACGTTATAAACTAATACGTACTAACGTATAACGTTATATACTATTATGTGCTAACGTATAACGTTATATACTATTACGTACTAACGTATAACGTTATACTCTATTACGTACTAACGTGTAACGTTATATACTATTACGTACTAACGTATAACGTTATATCCAATTACGTACTAACGTATGACGTTATATACTATTACGCAATGACGTATAACGTTATATAGTATTACGCAATGACGTATAACGCTATATACTATTACGTACTAACGTATAACGTTATAAACTAATACGTAATGACGTATAACGTTATATACTATTACGTACTAACGTATAACGTTATAAACTAATACGTACTAACGTATAACGTTATATACTATTACGTGCTAACGTATAACGTTATATACTATTACGTACTAACGTATAACGTTATACTCTATTACGTACTAACGTGTAACGTTATATACTATTACGTACTAACGTATAACGTTATACTCTATTACGTACTAACGTGTAACGTTATATAGTATTACCTGATGACGTATAACGTTATATACTAATACGCAATGACGTATAACGTTATATATTATTACGTAATAACGTATAACGCTATATACTATTACGTACTAACGTAGAACGCTATAAACTAATACGTAATTACGTATAACGGTATATACTATTACGTTATAACGTGTAACGTTATATACTAATACGTAATATCGTATAACGTTATATAATAATACGTAATATCGTTTAACGTTATATACTACTACGTACCAACGTATAACGTTATACACTATTACGTAATGACGTATAACGTTATATACTATTATGTAATGACGTATAATGTTATTGAGTATTACCTTATAACGTATAACGTTATATCCTATTACGTACTAACGTATAACGTTATTATCTAATACGTAATGACGTATAACGTTATATACTAATACGAAATGACGTATAACGTTATATATTATAACGTAATAACGTATAACGCTATATACTATTACGTACTAACGTAGAACGTTATAAACTAATACGTAATGACGTATAACGGTATATACTATTACGTAATAACGTGTAACGTAATACAATAATACGTAATATCGTATAACGTTATATAATAATACGTAATATCGTTTAACGTTATATAGTATTACCTGATGCCGTATAACGTTATATACTATTACGTACTAACGTATAACGTTATACACTATTACGTAAAGACGCATAACGTTATATACTAATACGTAATAACGTATAACGTTAAATACTATTACGTACTAATGTATAACGTTATACACTATTACGTACTAACGTATAACGTTATAAACTAATACGTACTAACGAATAACGTTATATACTATTACGTACTAACGTATAACGTTATACACTATTACGTAAAGTCGCATAACGTTATATACTAATACGTAATAACGTATAACGTTAAATACTATTACGTACTAATGTATAACGTTATACACTATTACGTACTAACGTATAACGTTATAAACTAATACGTACTAACGAATAACGTTATATACTATTACGTACTAACGTATAACGTTATACACTATTACGTAAAGACGTATAACGTTATATACTAATACGTAATGACGTATAACGTTATATACTATTACGTACTAACGTATAACGTTATAAACTAATACGTACTAACGAATAACGTTATATACTATTACGTACTAACGTATAACGTTATAAACTAATACGTACTAACGAATAACGTTATATACTATTACGTACTAACGTATAACGTTATACACTATTACGTAAAGACGTATAACGTTATATACTAATACGTAATAACGTATAACGTTATATACTATTACGTACTAACGTATAACGTTATATAATATTACGTAATGACGTATAACGTTATATACTATTATGTAATGACGTATAACGTTATTGAGTATTACCTTATAACGTATAACGTTATAACCTATTACGTACTAGCGTATAACGTTATTATCTAATACGTACTAACGTGTAACGTTATATAGTATTACCTGATGCCGTATAACGTTATATAGTATTACGTAATAACGTATAACGTTATACAATATTACGTAAAGACCCATAACGTTATATACTAATACGTAATAACGTATAACGTTAAATACTATTACGTACTAATGTATAACGTTATACACTATTACGTACTAACGTGTAACGTTATATAGTATTACGTACTAACGTGTAACGTTATATACTATTACGTACTAACGTATAACGTTATACACTATTACGTAATGACGTATAACGTTATATACTATTATGTAATGACGTATAACGTTATATATAAATACGTAACAACGTATAACGTTATATACTAATACGTAATAACGTATATCGTTATACACTATTACATACTAACGTGTAACGTTATATAGTACTACCTGATGCCGTATAACGTTATATACTAATACGTAATAACGTAGAACGTTATATACTATTACGTACTAACGTATAAGGTTATATACTATTACGTACTAACGTATAGCGTTATATACTAGTACGTAATAACGTATATCGTTATACACTATTACGTACTAACGTGTAACGTTATATAGTATTACCTGATGTCGTATAACGTTATATACTATTAGGTACTAACATATACCGTTATGTACTATTACGTACTAACGTATAACGTTATATACTATTACGTACTAACGTGTAACGTTATATAGTATTACATAATGACGTATAACGTCATATCCTATTACGTACTAACGTATAACGTTATATACTATTACGCAATGACGTATAACGTTATATACTATTACGCAATGACGTATAACGCTATATACTATTACGCAATGACGTATAACGCTATATACTATTACGTACTAACGTATAACGTCATAAACTAATACGTACTAACGAATAACGTTATATACTATAACGTACTAACGTATAACGTTATATACTATTACGTACTAACGTATAACGTTATACTCTATTACGTACTAACGTGTAACGTTATATACTATTACGTACTAACGTATAACATTATACTCTATTACGTACTAACGTGTAACGTTATATAGTATTACCTGATGATGTATAACGTTATATACTAATACGCAATGACGTATAACGTTATAGTCTATTACGTACTAACGTGTAACGTTATATACTATTACGTACTAACGTATAACGTTATACTCTATTACGTACTAACGTGTAACGTTATATAGTATTACCTGATGACGTATAACGTTATATACTAATACGCAATGACGTATAACGTTATATATTATTACGTAATAACGTATAACGCTATATACTATTACGTACTAACGTAGAACGCTATAAACTAATACGTAATTACGTATAACGGTATATACTATTACGTAATAACGTGTAACGTTATATACTCATACGTAATATCGTATAACGTTATATAATAATACGTAATATCGTTTAACGTTATATACTATTATGTAATGACGTATAACGTTATTGAGTATTACCTTATAACGTATAACGTTATAACCTATTACGTACTAGCGTATAACGTTATTATCTAATACGTACTAACGTGTAACGTTATAAACTAATACGTACTAACGAATAACGTTATATACTATTACGTACTAACGTATAACGTTATACTCTATTACGTACTAACGTGTAACGTTATATACTATTACGTACTAACGTATAACGTTATATACTATTACGTACTAACGTATAACGTTATATACTAGTACGTAATGACGTATAACGTTATATACTAATACGTAACAACGTATAACGTTAAATACTATTACGTACTAATGTATAACGTTATACACTATTACGTACTAACGTGTAACGTTATATAGTATTACGTAATGACGTATAACGTTATATACTATTATGTAATGACGTATAACGTTATATACTATTATGTAATGACGTATAACGTTATTGAGTATTACCTTATAACGTATAACGTTATATACTATTACGTACTAATGTATAACGTTATATACTATTACGTACTAACGTATAGCGTTATATACTAGTACGTATTAACGTATATCGTTATACACTATTACGTACTAACGTGTAACGTTATATAGTATTACCTGATGTCGTATAACGTTATATACTATTACGTACTAACGTATAACGTTATATAATATTACGTAATGACGTATAACGTTATATACTATTATGTAATGACGTATAACGTTATTGAGTATTACCTTATAACGTATAACGTTATAACCTATTACGTACTAGCGTATAACGTTATTATCTAATACGTACTAACGTGTAACGTTATATAGTATTACCTGATGCCGTATAACGTTATATACTAATACGTTATAACGTATAACGTTATATACTATTACGTACTAACGTATAACGTTATACACTATTACGTACTAACGTGTAACGTTATATAGTATTACGTAATAACGTATAACGTTATATACTATTATGTAATGACGTATAACGTTATTGAGTATTACCTTATAACGTATAACGTTATATCCTATTACGTACTAACGTATAACGTTATTATCTAATACGTACTAATGTGTAACGTTATATAGTATTACCTGATGCCGTATAACGTTATATACTATTACGTACTAACGTATAACGTTATAAACTAATACGTAATGACGTATAACGTTATATACTATTACGTACTATCGTATAAATTTATATACTATTACGTACTATCGTATAACGTTATATACTATTACGTACTAACGTATAACGTTATATACTATTACGTAATGACGTATAACGTTATATAATATTATGTAATGACGTATAACGTTATTGAGTATTACCTTATAACGTATAACGTTATATACTATTACGTACTAACGTATAACGTTATATACTGTTACGTGCTAACGTATAGCGTTATATACTAGTACGTAATAACGTATATCGTTATACACTATTACGTACTAACGTGTAACGTTATATAGTATTACCTGATGTCGTACAACGTTATATACTATTACGTACTAACGTATAACGTTATATAATATTACGTAATGACGTATAACGTTATATACTATTATGTAATGACGTATAACGTTATTGAGTATTACCTTATAACGTATAACGTTATAACCTATTACGTACTAGCGTATAACGTTATTATCTAATACGTACTAACGTGTAACGTTATATAGTATTACCTGATGCCGTATAACGTTATATACTATTACGTACTAACGTATAACGTTATACACTATTACGTAAAGACGCATAACGTTATATACTAATACGTAATAACGTATAACGTTAAATACTATTACGTACTAATGTATAACGTTATACACTATTACGTACTAACGTGTAACGTTATGTAGTATTACGTAATGACGTATAACGTTATATACTATTATGTAATAACGTATAACGTTATTGAGTATTACCTTATAACGTATAACGTTATATCCTATTACGTACTAACGTGAAACGTTATTATCTTATACGTACTAACGTGTAAGGTTATATAGTATTACCTGATGCCGTATAACGTTATATACTAATACGTAATAACGTATAACGTTATATACTATTACGTACTAACGTATAACGTTATACACTATTACGTACTAACGTGTAACGTTATATAGTGTTACGTAATGACGTATAACGTTATATACTATTATGTAATGACGTATAACGTTATTGAGTATTACCTTATAACGTATAACGTTTTATCCTATTACGTACTAACGTATAACGTTATTATCTAATACGTACTAACGTGTAACGTTATATAGTATTACCTGATGCCGTATAACGTTATATACTATTACGTACTAACGTATAACGTTATACACTATTGCGTAATGACGTATAACGTTATATACTATTATGTAATGACGTATAACGTTATTGACTATTACCTTATAACGTATAACGTTATATCCTATTACGTACTAACGTATAACGTTATTATCTAATACGTACTAATGTGTAACGTTATATAGTATTACCTGATGCTGTATAACATTATATACTATTACGTACTAACGTATAACGTTATAAACTAATACGTAATGACGTATAACGTTATATACTATTACGTACTATCGTATAAATTTATATACTATTACGTACTATCGTATAACGTTATGTACTATTACGTACTAACGTATAACGTTATATACTATTACGTAATGACGTATAACGTTATATACTATTATGTAATGACGTATAACGTTATTGAGTACTACCTTATAACGTATAACCTTATATACTATTACGTACTAACGTATAACGTTATATACTATTACGTACTAACGTATAGCGTTATATACTAGTACGTAATAACGTATATCGTTATACACTATTACGTACTAACGTGTAACGTTATATAGTATTACCTGATGTCGTATAACGTTATATACTATTACGTACTAACATATACCGTTATGTACTATTACGTACTAACGTATAACGTTATATACTATTACGTACTAACGTGTAACGTTATATAGTATTACGTAATGACGTATAACGTTATATACTATTATGTAATGACGTATAACGTTATATACTATTATGTAATGACGTATAACGTTATTGAGTATTACCTTATAACGTATAACGTTATATACTATTACGTACTAACGTATAACGTTATATACTATTACGTACTAACGTATAGCGTTATATACTAGTACGTATTAACGTATATCGTTATACACTATTACGTACTAACGTGTAACGTTATATAGTATTACCTGATGTCGTATAACGTTATATACTATTACGTACTAACGTATAACGTTATATAGTATTACGTAATGACGTATAACGTCATATCCTATTACGTACTAACGTATAACGTTATATACTATTACGCAATTACGTATAACGTTATATACTATTACGCAATGACGTATAACGCTATATACTATTACGTACTAACGTATAACGTTATAAACTAATACGTACTAACGTGTAACGTTATATAGTACTACCTGATGACGTATAACGTTATGTACTATTACGTAATAACGTGTAACGTAATATAGTATTACCTGATGACGTATAACGTTATATACAATTAAGTACTAACGTGTGACGTTATATACTATTACGCAATGACGTATAACGTTATATAGTATTACGTAATAACGTATAACGCTATATACTATTACGTACTAACGTAGAACGCTATAAACTAATACGTAATTACGTATAACGGTATATACTATTACGTAATAACGTGTAACGTTATATACTCATACGTAATATCGTATAACGTTATATAATAATACGTAATATCGTTTAACGTTATATTATATTATGTAATGACGTATAACGTTATTGAGTATTACCTTATAACGTATAACGTTATAACCTATTACGTACTAGCGTATAACGTTATTATCTAATACGTACTAACGTGTAACGTTATAAACTAATACGTACTAACGAATAACGTTATATACTATTACGTACTAACGTATAACGTTATACTCTATTACGTACTAACGTGTAACGTTATATACTATTACGTACTAACGTATAACGTTATACTCTATTACGTACTAACGTGTAACGTTATATAGTATTACCTGATGACGTATAACGTTATATACTAATACGCAATGACGTATAACGTTATACTCTATTACGTACTAACGTGTAACGTTATATACTATTACGTACTAACGTATAACGTTATACTCTATTACGTACTAACGTGTAACGTTATATACTATTACGTACTAACGTATAACGTTATATACTATTACGTACTAACGTATAACGTTATATACTAGTACGTAATGACGTATAACGTTATATACTAATACGTAACAACGTATAACGTTAAATACTATTACGTACTAATGTATAACGTTATACACTATTACGTACTAACGTGTAACGTTATATAGTATTACGTAATGACGTATAACGTTATATACTATTATGTAATGACGTATAACGTTATATACTATTATGTAATGACGTATAACGTTATTGAGTATTACCTTATAACGTATAACGTTATATACTATTACGTACTAACGTATAACGTTATATACTATTACGTACTAACGTATAGCGTTATATACTAGTACGTATTAACGTATATCGTTATACACTATTACGTACTAACGTGTAACGTTATATAGTATTACCTGATGTCGTATAACGTTATATACTATTACGTACTAACGTATAACGTTATATAATATTACGTAATGACGTATAACGTTATATACTATTATGTATTGACGTATAACGTTATTGAGTATTACCTTATAACGTATAACGTTATAACCTATTACGTACTAGCGTATAACGTTATTATCTAATACGTACTAACGTGTAACGTTATATAGTATTACCTGATGCCGTATAACGTTATATACTAATACGTTATAACGTATAACGTTATATACTATTACGTACTAACGTATAACGTTATACACTATTACGTACTAACGTGTAACGTTATATAGTATTACGTAATAACGTATAACGTTATATACTATTATGTAATGACGTATAACGTTATTGAGTATTACCTTATAACGTATAACGTTATATCCTATTACGTACTAACGTATAACGTTATTATCTAATACGTACTAATGTGTAACGTTATATAGTATTACCTGATGCCGTATAACGTTATATACTATTACGTACTAACGTATAACGTTATAAACTAATACGTAATGACGTATAACGTTATATACTATTACGTACTATCGTATAAATTTATATACTATTACGTACTATCGTATAACGTTATGTACTATTACGTACTAACGTATAACGTTATATACTATTACGTAATGACGTATAACGTTATATACTATTATGTAAAGACGTATAACGTTATTGAGTACTACCTTATAACGTATAACCTTATATACTATTACGTACTAACGTATAACGTTATATACTATTACGTACTAACGTATAGCGTTATATACTAGTACGTAATAACGTATATCGTTATACACTATTACGTACTAACGTGTAACGTTATATAGTATTACCTGATGTCGTATAACGTTATATACTATTACGTACTAACATATACCGTTATGTACTATTACGTACTAACGTATAACGTTATATACTATTACGTACTAACGTGTAACGTTATATAGTATTACGTAATGACGTATAACGTCATATCCTATTACGTACTAACGTATAACGTTATATACTATTACGCAATTACGTATAACGTTATATACTATTACGCAATGACGTATAACGCTATATACTATTACGTACTAACGTATAACGTTATAAACTAATACGTACTAACGTGTAACGTTATATAGTACTACCTGATGACGTATAACGTTATGTACTATTACGTAATAACGTGTAACGTAATATAGTATTACCTGATGACGTATAACGTTATATACAATTACGTACTAACGTGTGACGTTATATACTATTACGCAATGACGTATAACGTTATATAGTATTACGCAATGACGTATAACGCTATATACTATTACGTACTAACGTATAACGTTATAAACTAATACGTAATGACGTATAACGTTATATACTATTACGTACTAACGTATAACGTTATAAACTAATACGTACTAACGAATAACGTTATATACTATTACGTAGTAACGTATAATGTTATATACTAATACGTACTAACGTATAACCTTATATACTAATACGTAATGACGTATAACGTTAAATACTATTACGTACTAATGTATAACGTTACACACTATTACGTACTAACGTGTAACGTTATATAGTATTACGTAATGACGTATAACGTTATATACTATTATGTAATGACGTATAACGTTATTGAGTATTACCTTATAACGTATAACGTTATATACTATTACGTACTAACGTATAACGTTATATACTATTACGTACTAACGTATAGCGTTATATACTAGTACGTATTAACGTATATCGTTATACACTATTACGTACTAACGTGTAACGTTATATAGTATTACCTGATGTCGTATAACGTTATATACTATTACGTACTAACGTATAACGTTATATAATATTACGTAATGACGTATAACGTTATATACTATTATGTAATGACGTATAACGTTATTGAGTATTACCTTATAACGTATAACGTTATATCCTATTACGTACTAACGTATAACGTTATTATCTAATACGTACTAATGTGTAACGTTATATAGTATTACCTGATGCCGTATAACGTTATATACTATTACGTACTAACGTATAACGTTATAAACTAATACGTAATGACGTATAACGTTATATACTATTACGTACTATCGTATAAATTTATATACTATTACGTACTATCGTATAACGTTATGTACTATTACGTACTAACGTATAACGTTATATACTATTACGTAATGACGTATAACGTTATATACTATTATGTAAAGACGTATAACGTTATTGAGTACTACCTTATAACGTATAACCTTATATACTATTACGTACTAACGTATAACGTTATATACTATTACGTACTAACGTATAGCGTTATATACTAGTACGTAATAACGTATATCGTTATACACTATTACGTACTAACGTGTAACGTTATATAGTATTACCTGATGTCGTATAACGTTATATACTATTACGTACTAACATATACCGTTATGTACTATTACGTACTAACGTATAACGTTATATACTATTACGTACTAACGTGTAACGTTATATAGTATTACGTAATGACGTATAACGTCATATCCTATTACGTACTAACGTATAACGTTATATACTATTACGCAATTACGTATAACGTTATATACTATTACGCAATGACGTATAACGCTATATACTATTACGTACTAACGTATAACGTTATAAACTAATACGTACTAACGTGTAACGTTATATAGTACTACCTGATGACGTATAACGTTATGTACTATTACGTAATAACGTGTAACGTAATATAGTATTACCTGATGACGTATAACGTTATATACAATTACGTACTAACGTGTGACGTTATATACTATTACGCAATGACGTATAACGTTATATAGTATTACGCAATGACGTATAACGCTATATACTATTACGTACTAACGTATAACGTTATAAACTAATACGTAATGACGTATAACGTTATATACTATTACGTACTAACGTATAACGTTATAAACTAATACGTACTAACGAATAACGTTATATACTATTACGTAGTAACGTATAATGTTATATACTAATACGTACTAACGTATAACCTTATATACTAATACGTAATGACGTATAACGTTAAATACTATTACGTACTAATGTATAACGTTACACACTATTACGTACTAACGTGTAACGTTATATAGTATTACGTAATGACGTATAACGTTATATACTATTATGTAATGACGTATAACGTTATTGAGTATTACCTTATAACGTATAACGTTATATACTATTACGTACTAACGTATAACGTTATATACTATTACGTACTAACGTATAGCGTTATATACTAGTACGTATTAACGTATATCGTTATACACTATTACGTACTAACGTGTAACGTTATATAGTATTACCTGATGTCGTATAACGTTATATACTATTACGTACTAACGTATAACGTTATATAATATTACGTAATGACGTATAACGTTATATACTATTATGTAATGACGTATAACGTTATTGAGTATTACCTTATAACGTATAACGTTATATCCTATTACGTACTAACGTATAACGTTATTATATAATACGTACTAACGTGTAACGTTATATAGTATTACCTGATGCCGTATAACGTTATATACTATTACGTACTAACGTATAACGTTATATACTATTACGTACTAACGTATAACGTTATACACTATTACGTACTAACGTGTAACGTTATATAGTATTACGTAATAACGTATAACGTTATATACTATTATGTAATGACGTATAACGTTATTGAGTATTACCTTATAACGTATAACGTTATATCCTATTACGTACTAACGTATAACGTTATTATATAATACGTACTAACGTGTAACGTTATATAGTATTACCTGATGCCGTATAACGTTATATACTATTACGTACTAACGTAGAACGTTATAAACTAATACGTAATGACGTATAAATGTATATACTATTACGTAATAACGTGTAACGTAATACAATAATACGTAATATCGTATAACGTTATATAATAATACGTAATATCGTTTAACGTTATATAGTATTACCTGATGCCGTATAACGTTATATACTATTACGTACTAACGTATAACGTTATAAACTAATACGTAATGACGTATAACGTTATATACTGTTACGCAATGACGTATAACGCTATATACTATTACGTACTAACGTATAACGTTATACACTATTACGTAAAGACGCATAACGTTATATACTAATACGTAATATCGTATAACGTTATATACTATTACGTACTAACGTATAACGTTATAAACTAATACGTACTAACGAATAACGTTATATACTATTACGTACTAACGTATAACGTTATAAACTAATACGTACTAACGAATAACGTTATATACTATTACGTACTAACGTATAACGTTAAAAACTATTACGTACTAACGTGTAACGTTATATAGTATTACCTGATGCCGTATAACGTTATATACTATTACGTACTAACGTATAACGTTATACACTATTACGTATAGACGCATAACGTTATATACATATACGTAATAACGTATAACGTTAAATACTATTACGTACTAATGTATAACGTTATACACTATTACGTACTAACGTATAACGTTATAAACTAATACGTACTAACGAATAACGTTATATACTATTACGTACTAACGTATAACGTTATACACTATTACGTAAAGACGTATAACGTTATATACTAATACGTAATGACGTATAACGTTATATACTATTACGTACTAACGTATAACGTTATATACTATTACGTACTAACGTATAGCGTTATATACTAGTACGTAATAACGTATATCGTTATACACTATTACGTACTAACGTGTAACGTTATATAGTATTACCTGATGTCGTATAACGTTATATACTATTACGTACTAACGTATAGCGTTATATACTAGTACGTAATAACGTATATCGTTATACACTATTACGTACTAACGTGTAACGTTATATAGTATTACCTGATGTCGTATAACGTTATATACTATTACGTACTAACATATACCGTTATGTACTATTACGTACTAACGTATAACGTTATATACTATTACGTACTAACGTGTAACGTTATATAGTATTACGTAATGACGTATAACGTCATATCCTATTACGTACTAACGTATAACGTTATATACTATTACGCAATTACGTATAACGTTATATACTATTACGCAATGACGTATAACGCTATATACTATTACGTACTAACGTATAACGTTATAAACTAATACGTACTAACGTGTAACGTTATATAGTACTACCTGATGACGTATAACGTTATGTACTATTACGTAATAACGTGTAACGTAATATAGTATTACCTGATGACGTATAACGTTATATACAATTACGTACTAACGTGTGACGTTATATACTATTACGCAATGACGTATAACGTTATATAGTATTACGCAATGACGTATAACGCTATATACTATTACGTACTAACGTATAACGTTATAAACTAATACGTAATGACGTATAACGTTATATACTATTACGTACTAACGTATAACGTTATAAACTAATACGTACTAACGAATAACGTTATATACTATTACGTAGTAACGTATAATGTTATATACTAATACGTACTAACGTATAACCTTATATACTAATACGTAATGACGTATAACGTTAAATACTATTACGTACTAATGTATAACGTTACACACTATTACGTACTAACGTGTAACGTTATATAGTATTACGTAATGACGTATAACGTTATATACTATTATGTAATGACGTATAACGTTATTGAGTATTACCTTATAACGTATAACGTTATATACTATTACGTACTAACGTATAACGTTATATACTATTACGTACTAACGTATAGTGTTATATACTAGTACGTATTAACGTATATCGTTATACACTATTACGTACTAACGTGTAACGTTATATAGTATTACCTGATGTCGTATAACGTTATATACTATTACGTACTAACGTATAACGTTATATAATATTACGTAATGACGTATAACGTTATATACTATTATGTAATGACGTATAACGTTATTGAGTATTACCTTATAACGTATAACGTTATATCCTATTACGTACTAACGTATAACGTTATTATATAATACGTACTAACGTGTAACGTTATATAGTATTACCTGATGCCGTATAACGTTATATACTATTACGTACTAACGTATAACGTTATATACTATTACGTACTAACGTATAACGTTATACACTATTACGTACTAACGTGTAACGTTATATAGTATTACGTAATAACGTATAACGTTATATACTATTATGTAATGACGTATAACGTTATTGAGTATTACCTTATAACGTATAACGTTATATCCTATTACGTACTAACGTATAACGTTATTATATAATACGTACTAACGTGTAACGTTATATAGTATTACCTGATGCCGTATAACGTTATATACTATTACGTACTAACGTAGAACGTTATAAACTAATACGTAATGACGTATAAAGGTATATACTATTACGTAATAACGTGTAACGTAATACAATAATACGTAATATCGTATAACGTTATATAATAATACGTAATATCGTTTAACGTTATATAGTATTACCTGATGCCGTATAACGTTATATACTATTACGTACTAACGTATAACGTTATAAACTAATACGTAATGACGTATAACGTTATATACTGTTACGCAATGACGTATAACGCTATATACTATTACGTACTAACGTATAACGTTATACACTATTACGTAAAGACGCATAACGTTATATACTAATACGTAATATCGTATAACGTTATATACTATTACGTACTAACGTATAACGTTATAAACTAATACGTACTAACGAATAACGTTATATACTATTACGTACTAACGTATAACGTTATAAACTAATACGTACTAACGAATAACGTTATATACTATTACGTACTAACGTATAACGTTAAACACTATTACGTACTAACGTGTAACGTTATATAGTATTACCTGATGCCGTATAACGTTATATACTATTACGTACTAACGTATAACGTTATACACTATTACGTATAGACGCATAACGTTATATACATATACGTAATAACGTATAACGTTAAATACTATTACGTACTAATGTATAACGTTATACACTATTACGTACTAACGTATAACGTTATAAACTAATACGTACTAACGAATAACGTTATATACTATTACGTACTAACGTATAACGTTATACACTATTACGTAAAGACGTATAACGTTATATACTAATACGTAATGACGTATAACGTTATATACTATTACGTACTAACGTATAACGTTATATACTATTACGTACTAACGTATAGCGTTATATACTAGTACGTAATAACGTATATCGTTATACACTATTACGTACTAACGTGTAACGTTATATAGTATTACCTGATGTCGTATAACGTTATATACTATTACGTACTAACATATACCGTTATGTACTATTACGTACTAACGTATAACGTTATATACTATTACGTACTAACGTGTAACGTTATATAGTATTACGTAATGACGTATAACGTCATATCCTATTACGTACTAACGTATAACGTTATATACTATTACGCAATTACGTATAACGTTATATACTATTACGTACTAACGTATAACGTTATAAACTAATACGTACTAACGAATAACGTTATATACTATTACGTACTAACGTATAACGTTATAAACTAATACGTACTAACGAATAACATTATATACTATTACGTACTAACGTATAACGTTATACACTATTACGTAAAGACGTATAACGTTATATACTAATACGTAATAACGTATAACGTTATATACTATTACGTACTAACGTATAACGTTATATAATATTACGTAATGACGTATAACGTTATATACTATTATGTAATGACGTATAACGTTATTGAGTATTACCTTATAACGTATAACGTTATAACCTATTACGTACTAGCGTATAACGTTATTATCTAATACGTACTGACGTGTAACGTTATATACTATTACCTGATGCCGTGTAACGTTATATACTATTACGTACTAACGTATAACGTTATACACTATTACGTAAAGACGCATAACGTTATATACTAATACGTAATAACGTATAACGTTAAATACTATTACGTACTAATGTATAACGTTAAACACTATTGCGTACTAACGTGTAACGTTATATAGTATTACGTAATAACGTATAACGTTATATACTATTATGTAATGACGTATAACGTTATATACTATTATGTAATGACGTATAACGTTATTGAGTATTACCTTATAACGTATAACGTTATATCCTATTACGTACTAACGTATAACGTTATTATCTAATACGTACTAACGTGTAACGTTATATAGTATTACCTGATGCCGTATAACGTTATATACTATTACGTACTAACGTATAACGTTATACACTATTACGTAATAACGTATAACGTTATATACTATTATGTAATGACGTATAACGTTATATACTAATACGTAACAACGTATAACGTTATATACTAATACGTAATAACGTATATCGTTATACACTATTACATACTAACGTGTAACGTTATATAGTACTACCTGATGCCGTATAACGTTATATACTAATACGTAATAACGTATAACGTTATATACTATTACGTACTAACGTATAACGTTATAAACTAATACGTAATGACGTATAACGTTATATACTATTACGCACTAACGTATAACGTTATAAACTAATACGTACTAACGAATAACGTTATATACTATTACGTACTAACGTATAACGTTATAAACTAATACGTACTAACGAATAACATTATATACTATTACGTACTAACGTATAACGTTATACACTATTACGTAAAGACGTATAACGTTATATACTAATACGTAATAACGTATAACGTTATATACTATTACGTACTAACGTATAACGTTATATAATATTACGTAAAGACGTATAACGTTATATACTAATACGTAATGACGTATAACGTTATATACTATTACGTACTAACGTATAACGTTATAAACTAATACGTACTAACGAATAACGTTATATACTATTACGTACTAACGTATAACGTTATAAACTAATACGTACTAACGAATAACATTATATACTATTACGTACTAACGTATAACGTTATACACTATTACGTACTAACGTGTAACGTTATATAGTATTACGTAATGACGTATAACGTTATATACTATTATGTAATGACGTATAACGTTATTGAGTATTACCTTATAACGTATAACGTTATAACCTATTACGTACTAGCGTATAACGTTATTATCTAATACGTACTAACGTGTAACGTTATATAGTATTACCTGATGCCGTATAACGTTATATACTAATACGTAATAACGTATAACGTTATATACTATTACGTACTAACGTATAACGTTATACACTATTACGTACTAACGTGTAACGTTATATAGTATTACGTACTAACGTATAACGTTATAAACTAATACGTACTAACGTATAACGTTATATACTATTATGTGCTAACGTATAACGTTATATACTATTACGTACTAACGTATAACGTTATACTCTATTACGTACTAACGTGTAACGTTATATACTATTACGTACTAACGTATAACGTTATATCCAATTACGTACTAACGTATGACGTTATATACTATTACGCAATGACGTATAACGTTATATAGTATTACGCAATGACGTATAACGTTATATACTATTACGTACTAACGTAGAACGTTATAAACTAATACGTAATGACGTATAAAGGTATATACTATTACGTAATAACGTGTAACGTAATACAATAATACGTAATATCGTATAACGTTATATAATAATACGTAATATCGTTTAACGTTATATAGTATTACCTGATGCCGTATAACGTTATATACTATTACGTACTAACGTATAACGTTATACACTATTACGTAAAGACGCATAACGTTATATACATATACGTAATAACGTATAACGTTAAATACTATTACGTACTAATGTATAACGTTATACACTATTACGTACTAACGTAAAACGTTATAAACTAATACGTACTAACGAATAACGTTATATACTATTACGTACTAACGTATAACGTTATACACTATTACGTAAAGACGTATAACGTTATATACTAATACGTAATGACGTATAACGTTATATACTATTACGTACTAACGTATAACGTTATAAACTAATACGTACTAACGATTAACGTTATATACTATTACGTACTAACGTATAACGTTATAAACTAATACGTACTAACGAATAACGTTATATACTATTACGTACTAACGTATAACGTTATACACTATTACGTAAAGACGTATAACGTTATATACTAATACGTAATGACGTATAACGTTATATACTATTACGTACTAACGTATAACGTTATAAACTAATACGTACTAACGAATAACGTTATATACTATTACGTACTAACGTATAACGTTATAAACTAATACGTACTAACGAATAACATTATATACTATTACGTACTAACGTATAACGTTATACACTATTACGTAAAGACGTATAACGTTATATACTAATACGTAATAACGTATAACGTTATATACTATTACGTACTAACGTATAACGTTATATAATATTACGTAATGACGTATAACGTTATATACTATTATGTAATGACGTATAACGTTATTGAGTATTACCTTATAACGTATAAAGTTATAACCTATTACGTACTAGCGTATAACGTTATTATCTAATACGTACTAACGTGTAACGTTATATAGTATTACCTGATGCCGTATAACGTTATATACTATTACGTACTAACGTATAACGTTATACACTATTACGTAATAACGTATAACGTTATATACTATTATGTAATGACGTATAACGTTATATACTATTATGTAATGACGTATAACGTTATTGAGTATTACCTTATAACGTATAACGTTATATCCTATTACGTACTAACGTATAACGTTATTATCTAATACGTACTAACGTGTAACGTTATATAGTATTACCTGATGCCGTATAACGTTATATACTATTACGTACTAACGTATAACGTTATACACTATTACGTAATAACGTATAACGTTATATACTATTATGTAATGACGTATAACGTTATATACTAATACGTAACAACGTATAACGTTATATACTAATACGTAATAACGTATATCGTTATACACTATTACATACTAACGTGTAACGTTATATAGTACTACCTGATGCCGTATAACGTTATATACTAATACGTAATAACGTATAACGTTATATACTATTACGTACTAACGTATAACGTTATAAACTAATACGTAATGACGTATAACGTTATATACTATTACGCACTAACGTATAACGTTATAAACTAATACGTACTAACGAATAACGTTATATACTATTACGTACTAACGTATAACGTTATAAACTAATACGTACTAACGAATAACATTATATACTATTACGTACTAACGTATAACGTTATACACTATTACGTAAAGACGTATAACGTTATATACTAATACGTAATAACGTATAACGTTATATACTATTACGTACTAACGTATAACGTTATATAATATTACGTAAAGACGTATAACGTTATATACTAATACGTAATGACGTATAACGTTATATACTATTACGTACTAACGTATAACGTTATAAACTAATACGTACTAACGAATAACGTTATATACTATTACGTACTAACGTATAACGTTATAAACTAATACGTACTAACGAATAACATTATATACTATTACGTACTAACGTATAACGTTATACACTATTACGTACTAACGTGTAACGTTATATAGTATTACGTAATGACGTATAACGTTATATACTATTATGTAATGACGTATAACGTTATTGAGTATTACCTTATAACGTATAACGTTATAACCTATTACGTACTAGCGTATAACGTTATTATCTAATACGTACTAACGTGTAACGTTATATAGTATTACCTGATGCCGTATAACGTTATATACTAATACGTAATAACGTATAACGTTATATACTATTACGTACTAACGTATAACGTTATACACTATTACGTACTAACGTGTAACGTTATATAGTATTACGTACTAACGTATAACGTTATAAACTAATACGTACTAACGTATAACGTTATATACTATTATGTGCTAACGTATAACGTTATATACTATTACGTACTAACGTATAACGTTATACTCTATTACGTACTAACGTGTAACGTTATATACTATTACGTACTAACGTATAACGTTATATCCAATTACGTACTAACGTATGACGTTATATACTATTACGCAATGACGTATAACGTTATATAGTATTACGCAATGACGTATAACGTTATATACTATTACGTACTAACGTAGAACGTTATAAACTAATACGTAATGACGTATAAAGGTATATACTATTACGTAATAACGTGTAACGTAATACAATAATACGTAATATCGTATAACGTTATATAATAATACGTAATATCGTTTAACGTTATATAGTATTACCTGATGCCGTATAACGTTATATACTATTACGTACTAACGTATAACGTTATACACTATTACGTAAAGACGCATAACGTTATATACATATACGTAATAACGTATAACGTTAAATACTATTACGTACTAATGTATAACGTTATACACTATTACGTACTAACGTATAACGTTATAAACTAATACGTACTAACGAATAACGTTATATACTATTACGTACTAACGTATAACGTTATACACTATTACGTAAAGACGTATAACGTTATATACTAATACGTAATGACGTATAACGTTATATACTATTACGTACTAACGTATAACGTTATAAACTAATACGTACTAACGATTAACGTTATATACTATTACGTACTAACGTATAACGTTATAAACTAATACGTACTAACGAATAACGTTATATACTATTACGTACTAACGTATAACGTTATACACTATTACGTAAAGACGTATAACGTTATATACTAATACGTAATGACGTATAACGTTATATACTATTACGTACTAACGTATAACGTTATAAACTAATACGTACTAACGAATAACGTTATATACTATTACGTACTAACGTATAACGTTATAAACTAATACGTACTAACGAATAACATTATATACTATTACGTACTAACGTATAACGTTATACACTATTACGTAAAGACGTATAACGTTATATACTAATACGTAATAACGTATAACGTTATATACTATTACGTACTAACGTATAACGTTATATAATATTACGTAATGACGTATAACGTTATATACTATTATGTAATGACGTATAACGTTATTGAGTATTACCTTATAACGTATAAAGTTATAACCTATTACGTACTAGCGTATAACGTTATTATCTAATACGTACTAACGTGTAACGTTATATAGTATTACCTGATGCCGTATAACGTTATATACTATTACGTACTAACGTATAACGTTATACACTATTACGTAAAGACGCATAACGTTATATACTAATACGTAATAACGTATAACGTTAAATACTATTACGTACTAATGTATAACGTTAAACACTATTGCGTACTAACGTGTAACGTTATATAGTATTACGTAATAACGTATAACGTTATATACTATTATGTAATGACGTATAACGTTATATACTATTACGTACTAACGTATAACGTTAAACACTATTACGTACTAACGTGTAACGTTATATAGTATTACCTGATGCCGTATAACGTTATATACTATTACGTACTAACGTATAACGTTATACACTATTACGTAAAGACGCATAACGTTATATACATATACGTAATAACGTATAACGTTAAATACTATTACGTACTAATGTATAACGTTATACACTATTACGTACTAACGTATAACGTTATAAACTAATACGTACTAACGAATAACGTTATATACTATTACGTACTAACGTATAACGTTATACACTATTACGTAAAGACGTATAACGTTATATACTAATACGTAATGACGTATAACGTTATATACTATTACGTACTAACGTATAACGTTATAAACTAATACGTACTAACGATTAACGTTATATACTATTACGTACTAACGTATAACGTTATAAACTAATACGTACTAACGAATAACGTTATATACTATTACGTACTAACGTATAACGTTATACACTATTACGTAAAGACGTATAACGTTATATACTAATACGTAATGACGTATAACGTTATATACTATTACGTACTAACGTATAACGTTATAAACTAATACGTACTAACGAATAACGTTATATACTATTACGTACTAACGTATAACGTTATAAACTAATACGTACTAACGAATAACATTATATACTATTACGTACTAACGTATAACGTTATACACTATTACGTAAAGACGTATAACGTTATATACTAATACGTAATAACGTATAACGTTATATACTATTACGTACTAACGTATAACGTTATATAATATTACGTAATGACGTATAACGTTATATACTATTATGTAATGACATATAACGTTATTGAGTATTACCTTATAACGTATAAAGTTATAACCTATTACGTACTAGCGTATAACGTTATTATCTAATACGTACTAACGTGTAACGTTATATAGTATTACCTGATGCCGTATAACGTTATATACTATTACGTACTAACGTATAACGTTATACACTATTACGTAAAGACGCATAACGTTATATACTAATACGTAATAACGTATAACGTTAAATACTATTACGTACTAATGTATAACGTTAAACACTATTGCGTACTAACGTGTAACGTTATATAGTATTACGTAATAACGTATAACGTTATATACTATTATGTAATGACGTATAACGTTATATACTATTATGTAATGACGTATAACGTTATTGAGTATTACCTTATAACGTATAACGTTATATCCTATTACGTACTAACGTATAACGTTATTATCTAATACGTACTAACGTGTAACGTTATATAGTATTACCTGATGCCGTATAACGTTATATACTATTACGTACTAACGTATAACGTTATACACTATTACGTAATGACGTATAACGTTATATACTATTATGTAATGACGTATAACGTTATATACTAATACGTAACAACGTATAACGTTATATACTAATACGTAATAACGTATATCGTTATACACTATTACATACTAACGTGTAACGTTATATAGTACTACCTGATGCCGTATAACGTTATATACTAATACGTAATAACGTATAACGTTATATACTATTACGTACTAACGTATAACGTTATAAACTAATACGTAATGACGTATAACGTTATATACTATTTCGCACTAACGTATAACGTTATAAACTAATACGTACTAACGAATAACGTTATATACTATTACGTAGTAACGTATAACGTTATATAGTATTACCTGATGACGTATAACGTTATATACAATTACGTACTAACGTATGACGTTATATACTATTACGCAATGACGTATAACGTTATATAGTATTACGCAATGACGTATAACGCTATATACTATTACGTACTAACGTATAACGTTATAAACTAATACGTAATGACGTATAACGTTATATACTATTACGTACTAACGTATAACGTTATAAACTAATACGTACTAACGAATAACGTTATATACTATTACGTAGTAACGTATAATGTTATATACTAATACGTACTAACGTATAACCTTATATACTAATACGTAATGACGTATAACGTTATATACTATTATGCAATGACGTATAACGTTATTGAGTATTACCTTATAACGTATAACGTTATATCCTATTACGTACTAACGTATAACGTTATAAACTAATACGTACTAACGTATAACGTTATATACTATTATGTGCTAACGTATAACGTTATATACTATTACGTACTAACGTATAACGTTATACTCTATTACGTACTAACGTGTAACGTTATATACTATTACGTACTAACGTTTAACGTTATACTCTATTACGTACTAACGTGTAACGTTATATAGTATTACCTGATGACGTATAACGTTATATACTAATACGCAATGACGTATAACGTTATATATTATTATGTAATAACGTATAACGCTATATACTATTACGTACTAACGTAGAACGCTATAAACTAATACGTAATTACGTATAACGGTATATACTATTACGTAATAACGTGTAACGTTATATACTAATACGTAATATCGTATAACGTTATATAATAATACGTAATATCGTTGAACGTTATATACTACTACGTACCAACGTATAACGTTGTACACTATTACGTAATGACGTATAACGTTATATACTATTATGTAATGACGTATAACGTTATTGAGTATTACCTTATAACGTATAACGTTATATCCTATTACGTACTAACGTATAACGTTATAAACTAATACGTACTAACGTATAACGTTATATACTATTACGTGCTAACGTATAACGTTATATACTATTACGTACTAACGTATAACGTTATACTCTATTACGTACTAACGTGTAACGTTATATACTATTACGTACTAACGTATAACGTTATACTCTATTACGTACTAACGTGTAACGTTATACACTATTACGTAAAGACGTATAACGTTATATACTAATACGTAATGACGTATAACGTTATATACTATTACGTACTAACGTATAACGTTATAAACTAATACGTACTAACGAATAACGTTATATACTATTACGTACTAACGTATAACGTTATAAACTAATCCGTACTAACGAATAACGTTATATACTATTACGTACTAACGTATAACGTTATACACTATTACGTAAAGACGTATAACGTTATATACTAATACGTAATAACGTATAACGTTATATACTATTACGTACTAACGTATAACGTTATATAATATTACGTAATGACGTATAACGTTATATACTATTATGTAATGACGTATAACGTTATTGAGTATTACCTTATAACGTATAACGTTATATCCTATTACGTACTAACGTATAACGTTATTATCTAATACGTAATGACGTATAACGTTATATAGTATTACGTACTAACGTATAACGTTATAAACTAATACGTACTAACGATTAACGTTATATACTATTACGTACTAACGTATAACGTTATAAACTAATACGTACTAACGAATAACGTTATATAATATTACGTACTAACGTATAACGTTATACACTATTACGTAAAGACGTATAACGTTATATACTAATACGTAATGACGTATAACGTTATATACTATTACGTACTAACGTATAACGTTATAAACTAATACGTAATGACGTATAACGTTATATACTATTACGCACTAACGTATAACGTTATAAACTAATACGTACTAACGAATAACGTTATATACTATTACGTAGTAACGTATAACGTTATATAGTATTACCTGATGACGTATAACGTTATATACAATTACGTACTAACGTATGACGTTATATACTATTACGCAATGACGTATAACGTTATATACTAATACGCAATGACGTATAACGTTATATATTATTATGTAATAACGTATAACGCTATATACTATTACGTACTAACGTAGAACGCTATAAACTAATACGTAATTACGTATAACGGTATATACTATTACGTAATAACGTGTAACGTTATATACTAATACGTAATATCGTATAACGTTATATAATAATACGTAATATCGTTGAACGTTATATACTACTACGTACCAACGTATAACGTTGTACACTATTACGTAATGACGTATAACGTTATAAACTATTATGTAATGACGTATAATGTTATTGAGTATTACCTTATAACGTATAACGTTATATCCTATTACGTACTAACGTATAACGTTATTATCTAATACGTAATGACGTATAACGTTATATACTATTACGTACTAACGTATAACGTTATAAACTAATACGTACTAACGATTAACGTTATATACTATTACGTACTAACGTATAACGTTATAAACTAATACGTACTAACGAATAACGTTATATAATATTACGTACTAACGTATAACGTTATACACTATTACGTAAAGACGTATAACGTTATATACTAATACGTAATGACGTATAACGTTATATACTATTACGTACTAACGTATAACGTTATAAACTAATACGTACTAACGAATAACGTTATATACTATTACGTACTAACGTATAACGTTATAAACTAATACGTACTAACGAATAACGTTATATACTATTACGTACTAACGTATAACGTTATACACTATTACGTAAAGACGTATAACGTTATATACTAATACGTAATAACGTATAACGTTATATACTATTACGTACTAACGTATAACGTTATATAATATTACGTAATGACGTATAACGTTATATACTATTATGTAATGACGTATAACGTTATTGAGTATTACCTTATAAAGTATAACGTTATAACCTATTACGTACTAGCGTATAACGTTATTATCTAATACGTACTAACGTGTAACGTTATATAGTATTACCTGATGCCGTATAACGCTATATACTATTACGTACTAACGTATAACGTTATACACTATTACGTAAAGACGCATAACGTTATATACTAATACGTAATAACGTATAACGTTAAATACTATTACGTACTAATGTATAACGTTATACACTATTGCGTACTAACGTGTAACGTTATATAGTATTACGTAATAACGTATAACGTTATATACTATTATGTAATGACGTATAACGTTATATACTATTATGTAATGACGTATAACGTTATTGAGTATTACCTTATAACGTATAACGTTATATCCTATTACGTACTAACGTATAACGTTATTATCTAATACGTACTAACGTGTAACGTTATATAGTATTACCTGATGCCGTATAACGTTATATACTATTACGTACTAACGTATAACGTTATACACTATTACGTAATGACGTATAACGTTATATACTATTATGTAATGACGTATAACGTTATATACTAATACGTAACAACGTATAACGTTATATACTAATACGTAATAACGTATATCGTTATACACTATTACATACTAACGTGTAACGTTATATAGTACTACCTGATGCCGTATAACGTTATATACTAATACGTAATAACGTATAACGTTATATACTATTACGTACTAACGTATAACGTTATAAACTAATACGTAATGACGTATAACGTTATATACTATTACGCACAAACGTATAACGTTATAAACTAATACGTACTAACGAATAACGTTATATACTATTACGTAGTAACGTATAACGTTATATAGTATTACCTGATGACGTATAACGTTATATACAATTACGTACTAACGTATGACGTTATATACTATTACGCAATGACGTATAACGTTATATAGTATTACGCAATGACGTATAACGCTATATACTATTACGTACTAACGTATAACGTTATAAACTAATACGTAATGACGTATAACGTTATATACTATTACGTACTAACGTATAACGTTATAAACTAATACGTACTAACGAATAACGTTATATACTATTACGTAGTAACGTATAATGTTATATACTAATACGTACTAACGTATAACCTTATATACTAATACGTAATGACGTATAACGTTATATACTATTATGCAATGACGTATAACGTTATTGAGTATTACCTTATAACGTATAACGTTATATCCTATTACGTACTAACGTATAACGTTATAAACTAATACGTACTAACGTATAACGTTATATACTATTACGTACTAACGTATAACGTTATACTCTATTACGTACTAACGTGTAACGTTATATACTATTACGTACTAACGTATAACGTTATACTCTATTACGTACTAACGTGTAACGTTATATAGTATTACCTGATGACGTATAACGTTATATACTAATACGCAATGACGTATAACGTTATATATTATTACGTAATAACGTATAACGCTATATACTATTACCTACTAACGTAGAACGCTATAAACTAATACGTAATTACGTATAACGGTATATACTATTACGTTATAACGTGTAACGTTATATACTAATACGTAATATCGTATAACGTTATATAATAATACGTAATATCGTTTAACGTTATATATTACTACGTACCAACGTATAACGTTATACACTGTTACGTAATGACGTATAACGTTATATACTATTATGTAATGACGTATAATGTTATTGAGTATTACCTTATAACGTATAACGTTATATCCTATTACGTACTAACGTATAACGTTATTATCTAATACGTAATGACGTATAACGTTATATACTAATACGTAATAACGTATAACGTTAAATACTATTACGTACTAATGTATAACGTTATACACTATTACGTACTAACGTATAACGTTATATACTATTACGTACTAACGTATAACGTTATACACTATTACGTACTAACGTGTAACGTTATATAGTATTACCTGATGCCGTATAACGTTATATACTATTACGTACTAACGTATAACGTTATACACTATTACGTAAAGACGCATAACGTTATATACTAATACGTAATAACTTATAACGTTAAATACTATTACGTAAAGACGTATAACGTTATATACTAATACGTAATGACGTATAACGTTATATACTATTACGTACTAACGTATAACGTTATAAACTAATACGTACTAACGATTAACGTTATATACTATTACGTACTAACGTATAACGTTATACACTATTACGTACTAACGTGTAACGTTATATAGTATTACCTGATGCCGTATAACGTTATATACTATTACGTACTAACGTATAACGTTATACACTATTACGTAAAGACGCATAACGTTATATACTAATACGTAATAACGTATAACGTTAAATACTATTACGTACTAATGTATAACGTTATACACTATTACGTACTAACGTATAACGTTATAAACTAATACGTACTAACGAATAACGTTATATACTATTACGTACTAACGTATAACGTTATACACTATTACGTAAAGAAGTATAACGTTATATACTAATACGTAATGACGTATAACGTTATATACTATTACGTACTAACGTATAACGTTATAAACTAATACGTAATGACGTATAACGTTATATACTGTTACGCAATGACGTATAACGCTATATACTATTACGTACTAACGTATAACGTTATACACTATTACGTAAAGACGCATAACGTTATATACTAATACGTAATAACGTATAACGTTATATACTATTACGTACTAATGTATAACGTTATAAACTAATACGTACTAACGAATAACGTTATATAATATTACGTACTAACGTATAACGTTATAAACTAATACGTACTAACGAATAACGTTATATACTATTACGTACTAACGTATAACGTTATACGCTATTACGTACTAACGTGTAACGTTATATAGTATTACCTGATGCCGTATAACGTTATATACTATTACGTACTAACGTATAACGTTATACACTATTACGTAAAGACGCATAACGTTATATACTACTACGTAATAACGTATAACGTTAAATACTATTACGTACTAATGTATAACGTTATACACTATTACGTACTAACGTATAACGTTATAAACTAATATGTACTAACGAATAACGTTATATACTATTACGTACTAACGTATAACGTTATACACTATTACGTAAAGACGTATAACGTTATATACTAATACGTAATGACGTATAACGTTATATACTATTACGTACTAACGTATAACGTTATAAACTAATACGTATTAACGATTAACGTTATATACTATTACGTACTAACGTATAACGTTATAAACTAATACGTACTAACGAATAACGTTATATACTATTACGTACTAACGTATAACGTTATACACTATTACGTAAAGACGTATAACGTTATATACTAATACGTAATGGCGCATAACGTTATATACTATTACGTAATAACGTATAACGTTATATACTATTACGTACTAACGTATAACGTTATATACTATTACGTACTAACGTATAGCGTTATATACTAGTACGTAATAACGTATATCGTTATACACTATTACGTACTAACGTGTAACGTTATATAGTATTACCTGATGTCGTATAACGTTATATACTATTACGTACTAACATATACCGTTATGTACTATTAGGTACTAACGTATAACGTTATATACTATTACGTACTAACGTGTAACGTTATATAGTATTACGTAATGACGTATAACGTCATATCCTATTACGTACTAACGTATAACGTTATATACTATTACGCAATGACGAATAACGTTATATACTAATACGCAATGACGTATAACGTTATTATCTAATACGTACTAACGTGTAACGTTATATACTATTACGTACTAACGTATAACGTTATATACTATTACGTACTAACGTATAACGTTATATACTAGTACGTAATGACGTATAACGTTATATACTAATACGTAACAACGTATAACATTATATACTAATACGTAATAACGTATATCGTTATACACTATTACATACTAACGTGTAAAGTTATATAGTATTACCTGATGCCGTATAACGTTATATACTAATACGTAATAACGTATAACATTATGTACTATTACGTACTACCGTATAATGTTATATACTAATACGTAATGACGTATAACGTTATATACTATTACGCAATGACGAATAACGTTATATACTAATACGCAATGACGTATAACGTTATTATCTAATACGTACTAACGTGTAACGTTATATACTATTACGTACTAACGTATAACGTTATATACTATTACGTACTAACGTATAACGTTATATACTAGTACGTAATGACGTATAACGTTATATACTAATACGTAACAACGTATAACATTATATACTATTACGTACTAACGTATAACGTTATACACTATTACGTACTAACGTGTAACGTTATATAGTATTATGTAATAACGTATAACGTTATATACTATTATGTAATGACGTATAACGTTATTGAGTATTACCTTATAACGTATAACGTTATATCCTATTACGTACTAACGTATAACGTTATACACTATTACGTAATGACGTATAACGTTATATACTATTATGTAATGACGTATAACGTTATTGAGTATTACCTTATAACGTATAACGTTATATCCTATTACGTACTAACGTATAACGTTATTATCTAATACGTACTAATGTGTAACGTTATATAGTATTACCTGATGCCGTATAACGTTATATACTATTACGTACTATCGTATAACGTTATAAACTAATACGTAATGACGTATAACGTTATATACTATTACGTACTATCGTATAAATTTATATACTATTACGTACTATCGTATAACGTTATATACTATTACGTACTAACGTATAACGTTATATACTATTACGTAATGACGTATAACGTTATATACTATTATGTAATGACGTATAACGTTATTGAGTATTACCTTATAACGTATAACGTTATATACTATTACGTACTAACGTATAACGTTATATACTATTACGTACTAACGTATAGCGTTATATACTAGTACGTAATAACGTATATCGTTATACACTATTACGTACTAACGTGTAACGTTATATAGTATTACCTGATGTCGTATAACGTTATATACTATTACGTACTAACATATAACGTTATGTACTATTACGTACTACCGTATAACGTTATATACTATTACGTACTAACGTGTAACGTTATATAGTATTACGTAATGACGTATAACGTCATATCCTATTACGTACTAACGTATAACGTTATATACTATTACGCAATGACGTATAACGTTATATACTATTACGCAATGACGTATAACGCTATATACTATTACGTACTAACGTATAACGTTATAAACTAATACGTACTAACGAATAACGTTATATACTATTACGTAGTAACGTATAATGTTATATACTACTACGTACTAACGTATAACCTTATATACTAATACGTAATGACGTATAACGTTATATACTATTATGCAATGACGTATAACGTTATTGAGTATTACCTTATAACGTATAACGTTATATCCTATTACGTACTAACGTATAACGTTATAAACTAATACGTACTAACGTATAACGTTATAAACTAATACGTAATGACGTATAACGTTATATACTGTTACGCAATGACGTATAACGCTATATACTATTACGTACTAACGTATAACGTTATAAACTAATACGTAATGACGTATAACGTTATGTACTATTACGTACTAACGTATAACGTTATAAACTAATACGTAATGACGTAAAACGTTATATACTATTACGTACTAACGTGTAACGTTATATAGTATTACCTTATAACGTATAACGTTATATACTATTACGTACTAACGTATAACGTTATATACTATGACGTACTAACGTATAGCGTTATATACTAGTACGTAATAACGTATATCGTTATACACTATTACGTACTAACGTGTAACGTTATATACTGTTACGCAATGACGTATAACGCTATATACTATTACGTACTAACGTATAACGTTATAAACTAATACGTAATGACGTATAACGTTATGTACTATTACGTACTAACGTATAACGTTATAAACTAATACGTAATGACGTATAACGTTATATACTGTTACGCAATGACGTATAACGCTATATACTATTACGTACTAACGTATAACGTTATAAACTAATACGTACTAACGTATAACGTTATAAACTAATACGTAATGACGTATAACGTTATATACTGTTACGCAATGACGTATAACGCAATATACTATTACGTACTAACGTATAACGTTATAAACTAATACGTAATGACGTATAACGTTATGTACTATTACGTACTAACGTATAACGTTATAAACTAATACGTACTAACGAATAACGTTATATAATATTACGTACTAACGTATAATGTTATATACTAATACGTAATGACGTATAACGTTATATACTATTATGCAATGACGTATAACGTTATTGAGTATTACCTTATAACGTATAACGTCATATCCTATTACGTACTAACGTATAACGTTATATTCTATTACGTACTAACGTGTAACGTTATATAGTATTACCTGATGACGTATAACGTTATATAGTAATACGTAATGACGTATAACGTTATATATTATTACGTAATAACGTGTAACGTTATATACTAATACGTACTAACGTATAACGTTATAAACTAATACGTAATGACGTAAAACGTTATATACTATTACGTACTAACGTGTAACGTTATATAGTATTACCTTATAACGTATAACGTTATATACTATTACGTACTAACGTATAACGTTATATACTATGACGTACTAACGTATAGCGTTATATACTAGTACGTAATAACGTATATCGTTATACACTATTACGTACTAACGTGTAACGTTATATAGTATTACCTGATGCCGTATAACGTTATATACTATTACGTACTAACGTATAACGTTATACACTATTACGTAATGACGTATAACGTTATATACTATTACGTAATGACGTATAACGTTATATACTATTATGTAATGACGTATAACGTTATTGAGTATTACCTTATAACGTATAACGTTATATACTATTACGTACTAACGTATAACGTTATATACTATTACGTACTAACGTATAGCGTTATATACTAGTACGTAATAACGTATATCGTTATACACTATTACGTACTAACGTGTAACGTTATATAGTATTACCTGATGTCGTATAACGTTATATACTATTACGTACTAACATATAACGTTATGTACTATTACGTACTACCGTATAACGTTATATACTATTACGTACTAACGTGTAACGTTATATAGTATTACGTAATGACGTATAACGTCATATCCTATTACGTACTAACGTATAACGTTATATACTATTACGCAATGACGTATAACGTTATATACTATTACGCAATGACGTATAACGCTATATACTATTACGAACTAACGTATAACGTTATAAACTAATACGTACTAACGAATAACGTTATATACTATTACGTAGTAACGTATAATGTTATATACTAATACGTACTAACGTATAACCTTATATACTAATTCGTAATGACGTATAACGTTATATACTATTACGTACTAACGTATAACGTTATACACTATTACGTAAAGACGTATAACGTTATATACTAATACGTAATGACGTATAACGTTATATACTATTACGTACTAACGTATAACGTTATAAACTAATACGTATTAACGATTAACGTTATATACTATTACGTACTAACGTATAACGTTATAAACTAATACGTACTAACGAATAACGTTATATACTATTACGTACTAACGTATAACGTTATACACTATTACGTAAAGAAGTATAACGTTATATACTAATACGTAATGACGTATAACGTTATATACTATTACGTACTAACGTATAACGTTATAAACTAATACGTAATGACGTATAACGTTATATACTGTTACGCAATGACGTATAACGCTATATACTATTACGTACTAACGTATAACGTTATACACTATTACGTAAAGACGCATAACGTTATATACTAATACGTAATAACGTATAACGTTATATACTATTACGTACTAATGTATAACGTTATAAACTAATACGTACTAACGAATAACGTTATATAATATTACGTACTAACGTATAACGTTATAAACTAATACGTACTAACGAATAACGTTATATACTATTACGTACTAACGTATAACGTTATACGCTATTACGTACTAACGTGTAACGTTATATAGTATTACCTGATGCCGTATAACGTTATATACTATTACGTACTAACGTATAACGTTATACACTATTACGTAAAGACGCATAACGTTATATACTACTACGTAATAACGTATAACGTTAAATACTATTACGTACTAATGTATAACGTTATACACTATTACGTACTAACGTATAACGTTATAAACTAATATGTACTAACGAATAACGTTATATACTATTACGTACTAACGTATAACGTTATACACTATTACGTAAAGACGTATAACGTTATATACTAATACGTAATGACGTATAACGTTATATACTATTACGTACTAACGTATAACGTTATAAACTAATACGTATTAACGATTAACGTTATATACTATTACGTACTAACGTATAACGTTATAAACTAATACGTACTAACGAATAACGTTATATACTATTACGTACTAACGTATAACGTTATACACTATTACGTAAAGACGTATAACGTTATATACTAATACGTAATGGCGCATAACGTTATATACTATTACGTAATAACGTATAACGTTATATACTATTACGTACTAACGTATAACGTTATATACTATTACGTACTAACGTATAGCGTTATATACTAGTACGTAATAACGTATATCGTTATACACTATTACGTACTAACGTGTAACGTTATATAGTATTACCTGATGTCGTATAACGTTATATACTATTACGTACTAACATATACCGTTATGTACTATTAGGTACTAACGTATAACGTTATATACTATTACGTACTAACGTGTAACGTTATATAGTATTACGTAATGACGTATAACGTCATATCCTATTACGTACTAACGTATAACGTTATATACTATTACGCAATGACGTATAACGTTATATACTATTACGCAATGACGTATAACGCTATATACTATTACGTACTAACGTATAACGTTATAAACTAATACGTACTAACGAATAACGTTATATACTATTACGTAGTAACGTATAATGTTATATACTAATACGTACTAACGTATAACCTTATATACTAATACGTAATGACGTATAACGTTATATACTATTATGCAATGACGTATAACGTTATTGAGTATTACCTTATAACGTATAACGTTATATCCTATTACGTACTAACGTATAACGTTATAAACTAATACGTACTAACGTATAACGTTATAAACTAATACGTAATGACGTATAACGTTATATACTGTTACGCAATGACGTATAACGCTATATACTATTACGTACTAACGTATAACGTTATAAACTAATACGTAATGACGTATAACGTTATGTACTATTACGTACTAACGTATAACGTTATAAACTAATACGTAATGACGTAAAACGTTATATACTATTACGTACTAACGTGTAACGTTATATAGTATTACCTTATAACGTATAACGTTATATACTATTACGTACTAACGTATAACGTTATATACTATGACGTACTAACGTATAGCGTTATATACTAGTACGTAATAACGTATATCGTTATACACTATTACGTACTAACGTGTAACGTTATATACTGTTACGCAATGACGTATAACGCTATATACTATTACGTACTAACGTATAACGTTATAAACTAATACGTAATGACGTATAACGTTATGTACTATTACGTACTAACGTATAACGTTATAAACTAATACGTAATGACGTATAACGTTATATACTGTTACGCAATGACGTATAACGCTATATACTATTACGTACTAACGTATAACGTTATAAACTAATACGTACTAACGTATAACGTTATAAACTAATACGTAATGACGTATAACGTTATATACTGTTACGCAATGACGTATAACGCTATATACTATTACGTACTAACGTATAACGTTATAAACTAATACGTAATGACGTATAACGTTATGTACTATTACGTACTAACGTATAACGTTATAAACTAATACGTACTAACGAATAACGTTATATAATATTACGTACTAACGTATAATGTTATATACTAATACGTAATGACGTATAACGTTATATACTATTATGCAATGACGTATAACGTTATTGAGTATTACCTTATAACGTATAACGTCATATCCTATTACGTACTAACGTATAACGTTATATTCTATTACGTACTAACGTGTAACGTTATATAGTATTACCTGATGACGTATAACGTTATATAGTAATACGTAATGACGTATAACGTTATATATTATTACGTAATAACGTGTAACGTTATATACTAATACGTACTAACGTATAACGTTATAAACTAATACGTAATGACGTAAAACGTTATATACTATTACGTACTAACGTGTAACGTTATATAGTATTACCTTATAACGTATAACGTTATATACTATTACGTACTAACGTATAACGTTATATACTATGACGTACTAACGTATAGCGTTATATACTAGTACGTAATAACGTATATCGTTATACACTATTACGTACTAACGTGTAACGTTATATAGTATTACCTGATGCCGTATAACGTTATATACTATTACGTACTAACGTATAACGTTATACACTATTACGTAATGACGTATAACGTTATATACTATTACGTAATGAAGTATAACGTTATATACTATTATGTAATGACGTATAACGTTATTGAGTATTACCTTATAACGTATAACGTTATATACTATTACGTACTAACGTATAACGTTATATACTATTACGTACTAACGTATAGCGTTATATACTAGTACGTAATAACGTATATCGTTATACACTATTACGTACTAACGTGTAACGTTATATAGTATTACCTGATGTCGTATAACGTTATATACTATTACGTACTAACATATAACGTTATGTACTATTACGTACTACCGTATAACGTTATATACTATTACGTACTAACGTGTAACGTTATATAGTATTACGTAATGACGTATAACGTCATATCCTATTACGTACTAACGTATAACGTTATATACTATTACGCAATGACGTATAACGTTATATACTATTACGCAATGACGTATAACGCTATATACTATTACGTACTAACGTATAACGTTATAAACTAATACGTACTAACGAATAACGTTATATACTATTACGTAGTAACGTATAATGTTATATACTAATACGTACTAACGTATAACCTTATATACTAATTCGTAATGACGTATAACGTTATATACTATTATGCAATGACGTATAACGTTATTGAGTATTACCTTATAACGTATAACGTTATATCCTATTACGTACTAACGTATAACGTTATAAACTAATACGTACTAACGTATAACGTTATAAACTAATACGTAATGACGTATAACGTTATATACTGTTACGCAATGACGTATAACGCTATATACTATTACGTACTAACGTATAACGTTATAAACTAATACGTAATGACGTATAACGTTATGTACTATTACGTACTAACGTATAACGTTATAAACTAATACGTAATGACGTAAAACGTTATATACTATTACGTACTAACGTGTAACGTTATATAGTATTACCTTATAACGTATAACGTTATATACTATTACGTACTAACGTATAACGTTATATACTATGACGTACTAACGTATAGCGTTATATACTAGTACGTAATAACGTATATCGTTATACACTATTACGTACTAACGTGTAACGTTATATACTGTTACGCAATGACGTATAACGCTATATACTATTACGTACTAACGTATAACGTTATAAACTAATACGTAATGACGTATAACGTTATGTACTATTACGTACTAACGTATAACGTTATAAACTAATACGTAATGACGTATAACGTTATATACTGTTACGCAATGACGTATAACGCTATATACTATTACGTACTAACGTATAACGTTATAAACTAATACGTACTAACGTATAACGTTATAAACTAATACGTAATGACGTATAACGTTATATACTGTTACGCAATGACGTATAACGCTATATACTATTACGTACTAACGTATAACGTTATAAACTAATACGTAATGACGTATAACGTTATGTACTATTACGTACTAACGTATAACGTTATAAACTAATACGTACTAACGAATAACGTTATATAATATTACGTACTAACGTATAATGTTATATACTAATACGTAATGACGTATAACGTTATATAATATTATGCAATGACGTATAACATTATTGAGTATTACCTTATAACGTATAACGTCATATCCTATTACGTACTAACGTATAACGTTATATTCTATTACGTACTAACGTGTAACGTTATATAGTATTACCTGATGACGTATAACGTTATATAGTAATACGTAATGACGTATAACGTTATATATTATTACGTAATAACGTGTAACGTTATATACTAATACGTACTAACGTATAACGTTATAAACTAATACGTAATGACGTAAAACGTTATATACTATTACGTACTAACGTGTAACGTTATATAGTATTACCTTATAACGTATAACGTTATATACTATTACGTACTAACGTATAACGTTATATACTATGACGTACTAACGTATAGCGTTATATACTAGTACGTAATAACGTATATCGTTATACACTATTACGTACTAACGTGTAACGTTATATAGTATTACCTGATGCCGTATAACGTTATATACTATTACGTACTAACGTATAACGTTATACACTATTACGTAATGACGTATAACGTTATATACTATTATGTAATGACGTATAACGTTATTGACTATTACCTTCTAACGTATAACGTTATATACTATTACGTACTAACGTATAACGTTATACACTAATACGTACTAACGTATAACGTTATATACTATTACGTGCTAACGTATAACGTTATATACTATTACGTACTAACGTATAACGTTATACTCTATTACGTACTAACGTGTAACGTTATATACTATTACGTAATAACGTATAACGTTATACTATATTACGTACTAACGTGTAACGTTATATAGTATTACCTGATGACGTATAACGTTATATACTAATACGCAATGACGTATAACGTTATATATTATTACGTAATAACGTATAACGCTATATACTATTACCTACTAACGTAGAACGCTATAAACTAATACGTAATTACGTATAACGGTATATACTATTACGTTATAACGTGTAACGTTATATACTAATACGTAATATCGTATAACGTTATATAATAATACGTAATATCGTTTAACGTTATATATTACTACGTACCAACGTATAACGTTATACACTGTTACGTAATGACGTATAACGTTATATACTATTATGTAATGACGTATAATGTTATTGAGTATTACCTTATAACGTATAACGTTATATCCTATTACGTACTAACGTATAACGTTATTATCTAATACGTAATGACGTATAACGTTATATACTAATACGTAATAACGTATAACGTTAAATACTATTACGTACTAATGTATAACGTTATACACTATTACGTACTAACGTATAACGTTATATACTATTACGTACTAACGTATAACGTTATACACTATTACGTACTAACGTGTAACGTTATATAGTATTACCTTATAACGTATAACGTTATATACTATTACGTACTAACGTATAACGTTATATACTATGACGTACTAACGTATAGCGTTATATACTAGTACGTAATAACGTATATCGTTATACACTATTACGTACTAACGTGTAACGTTATATAGTATTACCTGATGCCGTATAACGTTATATACTATTACGTACTAACGTATAACGTTATACACTATTACGTAATGACGTATAACGTTATATACTATTATGTAATGACGTATAACGTTATTGACTATTACCTTATAACGTATAACGTTATATCCTATTACGTACTAACGTATAACGTTATAAACTAATACGTACTAACGTATAACGTTATATACTATTACGTGCTAACGTATAACGTTATATACTATTACGTACTAACGTATAACGTTATACTCTATTACGTACTAACGTGTAACGTTATATACTATTACGTACTAACGTATAACGTTATACTATATTACGTACTAACGTGTAACGTTATATAGTATTACCTGATGACGTATAACGTTATATACTAATACGCAATGACGTATAACGTTATATATTATTACGTAATAACGTATAACGCTATATACTATTACCTACTAACGTAGAACGCTATAAACTAATACGTAATTACGTATAACGGTATATACTATTACGTTATAACGTGTAACGTTATATACTAATACGTAATATCGTATAACGTTATATAATAATACGTAATATCGTTTAACGTTATATATTACTACGTACCAACGTATAACGTTATACACTGTTACGTAATGACGTATAACGTTATATACTATTATGTAATGACGTATAATGTTATTGAGTATTACCTTATAACGTATAACGTTATATCCTATTACGTACTAACGTATAACGTTATTATCTAATACGTAATGACGTATAACGTTATATACTAATACGTAATAACGTATAACGTTAAATACTATTACGTACTAATGTATAACGTTATACACTATTACGTACTAACGTATAACGTTATATACTATTACGTACTAACGTATAACGTTATACACTATTACGTACTAACGTGTAACGTTATATAGTATTACCTGATGCCGTATAACGTTATATACTATTACGTACTAACGTATAACGTTATACACTATTACGTAAAGACGCATAACGTTATATACTAATACGTAATAACGTATAACGTTAAATACTATTACGTAAAGACGTATAACGTTATATACTAATACGTAATGACGTATAACGTTATATACTATTACGTACTAACGTATAACGTTATAAACTAATACGTACTAACGATTAACGTTATATACTATTACGTACTAACGTATAACGTTATAAACTAATACGTACTAACGAATAACGTTATACTCTATTACGTACTAACGTGTAACGCTATATACTATTACGTACTAACGTAGAACGTTATAAACTAATACGTACTAACGAATAACGTTATAAACTATTACGTAGTAACGTATAACGTTATAAACTAATACGTACTAACGAATAACGTTATATACTATTACGTACTAACGTATAACGTTATACACTATTACGTACTAACGTGTAACGTTATATAGTATTACCTGATGCCGTATAACGTTATATACTATTACGTACTAACGTATAACGTTATACACTATTACGTAAAGACGCATAACGTTATATACTAATACGTAATAACGTATAACGTTAAATACTATTACGTACTAATGTATAACGTTATACACTATTACGTACTAACGTATAACGTTATAAACTAATACGTACTAACGAATAACGTTATATACTATTACGTACTAACGTATAACGTTATACACTATTACGTAAAGACGTATAACGTTATATACTAATACGTAATGACGTATAACGTTATATACTATTACGTACTAACGTATAACGTTATAAACTAATACGTAATGACGTATAACGTTATATACTGTTACGCAATGACGTATAACGCTATATACTATTACGTACTAACGTATAACGTTATACACTATTACGTAAAGACGCATAACGTTATATACTAATACGTAATAACGTATAACGTTATATACTATTACGTACTAATGTATAACGTTATAAACTAATACGTACTAACGAATAACGTTATATAATATTACGTACTAACGTATAACGTTATAAACTAATACGTACTAACGAATAACGTTATATACTATTACGTACTAACGTATAACGTTATACGCTATTACGTACTAACGTGTAACGTTATATAGTATTACCTGATGCCGTATAACGTTATATACTATTATGTAATGACGTATAACGTTATTGAGTATTACCTTATAACGTATAACGTTATATCCTATTACGTACTAACGTATAACGTTATTATCTAATACGTACTAATGTGTAACGTTATATAGTATTACCTGATGCCGTATAACGTTATATACTATTACGTACTATCGTATAACGTTATAAACTAATACGTAATGACGTATAACGTTATATACTATTACGTACTATCGTATAAATTTATATACTATTACGTACTATCGTATAACGTTATATACTATTACGTACTAACGTATAACGTTATATACTATTACGTAATGACGTATAACGTTATATACTATTATGTAATGACGTATAACGTTATTGAGTATTACCTTATAACGTATAACGTTATATACTATTACGTACTAACGTATAACGTTATATACTATTACGTACTAACGTATAGCGTTATATACTAGTACGTAATAACGTATATCGTTATACACTATTACGTACTAACGTGTAACGTTATATAGTATTACCTGATGTCGTATAACGTTATATACTATTACGTACTAACATATAACGTTATGTACTATTACGTACTACCGTATAACGTTATATACTATTACGTACTAACGTGTAACGTTATATAGTATTACGTAATGACGTATAACGTCATATCCTATTACGTACTAACGTATAACGTTATATACTATTACGCAATGACGTATAACGTTATATACTATTACGCAATGACGTATAACGCTATATACTATTACGTACTAACGTATAACGTTATAAACTAATACGTACTAACGAATAACGTTATATACTATTACGTAGTAACGTATAATGTTATATACTAATACGTACTAACGTATAACCTTATATACTAATACGTAATGACGTATAACGTTATATACTATTATGCAATGACGTATAACGTTATTGAGTATTACCTTATAACGTATAACGTTATATCCTATTACGTACTAACGTATAACGTTATAAACTAATACGTACTAACGTATAACGTTATAAACTAATACGTACTAACGAATAACGTTATATACTATTACGTACTAACGTATAACGTTATACACTATTACGTAAAGACGTATAACGTTATATACTAATACGTAATGACGTATAACGTTATATACTATTACGTACTAACGTATAACGTTATAAACTAATACGTAATGACGTATAACGTTATATACTGTTACGCAATGACGTATAACGCTATATACTATTACGTACTAACGTATAACGTTATACACTATTACGTAAAGACGCATAACGTTATATACTAATACGTAATAACGTATAACGTTATATACTATTACGTACTAATGTATAACGTTATAAACTAATACGTACTAACGAATAACGTTATATAATATTACGTACTAACGTATAACGTTATAAACTAATACGTACTAACGAATAACGTTATATACTATTACGTACTAACGTATAACGTTATACGCTATTACGTACTAACGTGTAACGTTATATAGTATTACCTGATGCCGTATAACGTTATATACTATTATGTAATGACGTATAACGTTATTGAGTATTACCTTATAACGTATAACGTTATATCCTATTACGTACTAACGTATAACGTTATTATCTAATACGTACTAATGTGTAACGTTATATAGTATTACCTGATGCCGTATAACGTTATATACTATTACGTACTATCGTATAACGTTATAAACTAATACGTAATGACGTATAACGTTATATACTATTACGTACTATCGTATAAATTTATATACTATTACGTACTATCGTATAACGTTATATACTATTACGTACTAACGTATAACGTTATATACTATTACGTAATGACGTATAACGTTATATACTATTATGTAATGACGTATAACGTTATTGAGTATTACCTTATAACGTATAACGTTATATACTATTACGTACTAACGTATAACGTTATATACTATTACGTACTAACGTATAGCGTTATATACTAGTACGTAATAACGTATATCGTTATACACTATTACGTACTAACGTGTAACGTTATATAGTATTACCTGATGTCGTATAACGTTATATACTATTACGTACTAACATATAACGTTATGTACTATTACGTACTACCGTATAACGTTATATACTATTACGTACTAACGTGTAACGTTATATAGTATTACGTAATGACGTATAACGTCATATCCTATTACGTACTAACGTATAACGTTATATACTATTACGCAATGACGTATAACGTTATATACTATTACGCAATGACGTATAACGCTATATACTATTACGTACTAACGTATAACGTTATAAACTAATACGTACTAACGAATAACGTTATATACTATTACGTAGTAACGTATAATGTTATATACTAATACGTACTAACGTATAACCTTATATACTAATACGTAATGACGTATAACGTTATATACTATTATGCAATGACGTATAACGTTATTGAGTATTACCTTATAACGTATAACGTTATATCCAATTACGTACTAACGTATAACGTTATAAACTAATACGTACTAACGTATAACGTTATAAACTAATACGTAATGACGTATAACGTTATATACTGTTACGCAATGACGTATAACGCTATATACTATTACGTACTAACGTATAACGTTATAAACTAATACGTAATGACGTATAACGTTATGTACTATTACGTACTAACGTATAACGTTATAAACTAATACGTACTAACGAATAACGTTATATAATATTACGTACTAACGTATAATGTTATATACTAATACGTAATGACGTATAACGTTATATACTATTATGCAATGACGTATAACGTTATTGAGTATTACCTTATAACGTATAACGTCATATCCTATTACGTACTAACGTATAACGTTATATTCTATTACGTACTAACGTGTAACGTTATATAGTATTACCTGATGACGTATAACGTTATATAGTAATACGTAATGACGTATAACGTTATATATTATTACGTAATAACGTGTAACGTTATATACTAATACGTACTAACGTATAACGTTATAAACTAATACGTAATGACGTAAAACGTTATATACTATTACGTACTAACGTGTAACGTTATATAGTATTACCTTATAACGTATAACGTTATATACTATTACGTACTAACGTATAACGTTATATACTATGACGTACTAACGTATAGCGTTATATACTAGTACGTAATAACGTATATCGTTATACACTATTACGTACTAACGTGTAACGTTATATAGTATTACCTGATGCCGTATAACGTTATATACTATTACGTACTAACGTATAACGTTATACACTATTACGTAATGACGTATAACGTTATATACTATTATGTAATGACGTATAACGTTATTGACTATTACCTTATAACGTATAACGTTATATCCTATTACGTACTAACGTATAACGTTATAAACTAATACGTACTAACGTATAACGTTATATACTATTACGTGCTAACGTATAACGTTATATACTATTACGTACTAACGTATAACGTTATACTCTATTACGTACTAACGTGTAACGTTATATACTATTACGTACTAACGTATAACGTTATACTATATTACGTACTAACGTGTAACGTTATATAGTATTACCTGATGACGTATAACGTTATATACTAATACGCAATGACGTATAACGTTATATATTATTACGTAATAACGTATAACGCTATATACTATTACCTACTAACGTAGAACGCTATAAACTAATACGTAATTACGTATAACGGTATATACTATTACGTTATAACGTGTAACGTTATATACTAATACGTAATATCGTATAACGTTATATAATAATACGTAATATCGTTTAACGTTATATATTACTACGTACCAACGTATAACGTTATACACTGTTACGTAATGACGTATAACGTTATATACTATTATGTAATGACGTATAATGTTATTGAGTATTACCTTATAACGTATAACGTTATATCCTATTACGTACTAACGTATAACGTTATTATCTAATACGTAATGACGTATAACGTTATATACTAATACGTAATAACGTATAACGTTAAATACTATTACGTACTAATGTATAACGTTATACACTATTACGTACTAACGTATAACGTTATATACTATTACGTACTAACGTATAACGTTATACACTATTACGTACTAACGTGTAACGTTATATAGTATTACCTGATGCCGTATAACGTTATATACTATTACGTACTAACGTATAACATTATACACTATTACGTAAAGACGCATAACGTTATATACTAATACGTAATAACGTATAACGTTAAATACTATTACGTAAAGACGTATAACGTTATATACTAATACGTAATGACGTATAACGTTATATACTATTACGTACTAACGTATAACGTTATAAACTAATACGTACTAACGATTAACGTTATATACTATTACGTACTAACGTATAACGTTATAAACTAATACGTACTAACGAATAACGTTATACTCTATTACGTACTAACGTGTAACGCTATATACTATTACGTACTAACGTAGAACGTTATAAACTAATACGTACTAACGAATAACGTTATAAACTATTACGTAGTAACGTATAACGTTATAAACTAATACGTACTAACGAATAACGTTATATACTATTACGTACTAACGTATAACGTTATACACTATTACGTACTAACGTGTAACGTTATATAGTATTACCTGATGCCGTATAACGTTATATACTATTACGTACTAACGTATAACGTTATACACTATTACGTAAAGACGCATAACGTTATATACTAATACGTAATAACGTATAACGTTAAATACTATTACGTACTAATGTATAACGTTATACACTATTACGTACTAACGTATAACGTTATAAACTAATACGTACTAACGAATAACGTTATATACTATTACGTACTAACGTATAACGTTATACACTATTACGTAAAGACGTATAACGTTATATACTAATACGTAATGACGTATAACGTTATATACTATTACGTACTAACGTATAACGTTATAAACTAATACGTAATGACGTATAACGTTATATACTGTTACGCAATGACGTATAACGCTATATACTATTACGTACTAACGTATAACGTTATACACTATTACGTAAAGACGCATAACGTTATATACTAATACGTAATAACGTATAACGTTATATACTATTACGTACTAATGTATAACGTTATAAACTAATACGTACTAACGAATAACGTTATATAATATTACGTACTAACGTATAACGTTATAAACTAATACGTACTAACGAATAACGTTATATACTATTACGTACTAACGTATAACGTTATACGCTATTACGTACTAACGTGTAACGTTATATAGTATTACCTGATGCCGTATAACGTTATATACTATTACGTACTAACGTATAACGTTATACACTATTACGTAAAGACGCATAACGTTATATACTAATACGTAATAACGTATAACGTTAAATACTATTACGTACTAATGTATAACGTTATAAACTAATACGTACTAACGTATAACGTTATAAACTAATACGTAATGACGTATAACGTTATATACTGTTACGCAATGACGTATAACGCTATATACTATTACGTACTAACGTATAACGTTATAAACTAATACGTAATGACGTATAACGTTATGTACTATTACGTACTAACGTATAACGTTATAAACTAATACGTAATGACGTAAAACGTTATATACTATTACGTACTAACGTGTAACGTTATATAGTATTACCTTATAACGTATAACGTTATATACTATTACGTACTAACGTATAACGTTATATACTATGACGTACTAACGTATAGCGTTATATACTAGTACGTAATAACGTATATCGTTATACACTATTACGTACTAACGTGTAACGTTATATACTGTTACGCAATGACGTATAACGCTATATACTATTACGTACTAACGTATAACGTTATAAACTAATACGTAATGACGTATAACGTTATGTACTATTACGTACTAACGTATAACGTTATAAACTAATACGTAATGACGTATAACGTTATATACTGTTACGCAATGACGTATAACGCTATATACTATTACGTACTAACGTATAACGTTATAAACTAATACGTACTAACGTATAACGTTATAAACTAATACGTAATGACGTATAACGTTATATACTGTTACGCAATGACGTATAACGCTATATACTATTACGTACTAACGTATAACGTTATAAACTAATACGTAATGACGTATAACGTTATGTACTATTACGTACTAACGTATAACGTTATAAACTAATACGTACTAACGAATAACGTTATATAATATTACGTACTAACGTATAATGTTATATACTAATACGTAATGACGTATAACGTTATATACTATTATGCAATGACGTATAACATTATTGAGTATTACCTTATAACGTATAACGTCATATCCTATTACGTACTAACGTATAACGTTATATTCTATTACGTACTAACGTGTAACGTTATATAGTATTACCTGATGACGTATAACGTTATATAGTAATACGTAATGACGTATAACGTTATATATTATTACGTAATAACGTGTAACGTTATATACTAATACGTACTAACGTATAACGTTATAAACTAATACGTAATGACGTAAAACGTTATATACTATTACGTACTAACGTGTAACGTTATATAGTATTACCTTATAACGTATAACGTTATATACTATTACGTACTAACGTATAACGTTATATACTATGACGTACTAACGTATAGCGTTATATACTAGTACGTAATAACGTATATCGTTATACACTATTACGTACTAACGTGTAACGTTATATAGTATTACCTGATGCCGTATAACGTTATATACTATTACGTACTAACGTATAACGTTATACACTATTACGTAATGACGTATAACGTTATATACTATTATGTAATGACGTATAACGTTATTGACTATTACCTTATAACGTATAACGTTATATCCTATTACGTACTAACGTATAACGTTATAAACTAATACGTACTAACGTATAACGTTATATACTATTACGTGCTAACGTATAACGTTATATACTATTACGTACTAACGTATAACGTTATACTCTATTACGTACTAACGTGTAACGTTATATACTATTACGTACTAACGTATAACGTTATACTATATTACGTACTAACGTGTAACGTTATATAGTATTACCTGATGACGTATAACGTTATATACTAATACGCAATGACGTATAACGTTATATATTATTACGTAATAACGTATAACGCTATATACTATTACCTACTAACGTAGAACGCTATAAACTAATACGTAATTACGTATAACGGTATATACTATTACGTTATAACGTGTAACGTTATATACTAATACGTAATATCGTATAACGTTATATAATAATACGTAATATCGTTTAACGTTATATATTACTACGTACCAACGTATAACGTTATACACTGTTACGTAATGACGTATAACGTTATATACTATTATGTAATGACGTATAATGTTATTGAGTATTACCTTATAACGTATAACGTTATATCCTATTACGTACTAACGTATAACGTTATTATCTAATACGTAATGACGTATAACGTTATATACTAATACGTAATAACGTATAACGTTAAATACTATTACGTACTAATGTATAACGTTATACACTATTACTTAATAACGTATAACGTTATATACTATTACGTACTAACGTATAACCTTATACGCTATTACGTTATAACGTAAAACGTTATATAGTATTACCTTATAACGTATAACGTTATATACTATTACGTACTAACGTATAACGTTATATACTATGACGTACTAACGTATAGCGTTATATACTAGTACGTAATAACGTATATCGTTATACACTATTACGTACTAACGTGTAACGTTATATAGTATTACCTGATGCCGTATAACGTTATATACTATTACGTACTAACGTATAACGTTATACACTATTACGTAATGACGTATAACGTTATATACTATTATGTAATGACGTATAACGTTATTGACTATTACCTTATAACGTATAACGTTATATCCTATTACGTACTAACGTATAACGTTATAAACTAATACGTACTAACGTATAACGTTATATACTATTACGTGCTAACGTATAACGTTATATACTATTACGTACTAACGTATAACGTTATACTCTATTACGTACTAACGTGTAACGTTATATACTATTACGTACTAACGTATAACGTTATACTATATTACGTACTAACGTGTAACGTTATATAGTATTACCTGATGACGTATAACGTTATATACTAATACGCAATGACGTATAACGTTATATATTATTACGTAATAACGTATAACGCTATATACTATTACCTACTAACGTAGAACGCTATAAACTAATACGTAATTACGTATAACGGTATATACTATTACGTTATAACGTGTAACGTTATATACTAATACGTAATATCGTATAACGTTATATAATAATACGTAATATCGTTTAACGTTATATATTACTACGTACCAACGTATAACGTTATACACTGTTACGTAATGACGTATAACGTTATATACTATTATGTAATGACGTATAATGTTATTGAGTATTACCTTATAACGTATAACGTTATATCCTATTACGTACTAACGTATAACGTTATTATCTAATACGTAATGACGTATAACGTTATATACTAATACGTAATAACGTATAACGTTAAATACTATTACGTACTAATGTATAACGTTATACACTATTACGTACTAACGTATAACGTTATATACTATTACGTACTAACGTATAACGTTATACACTATTACGTACTAACGTGTAACGTTATATAGTATTACCTGATGCCGTATAACGTTATATACTATTACGTACTAACGTATAACGTTATACACTATTACGTAAAGACGCATAACGTTATATACTAATACGTAATAACGTATAACGTTAAATACTATTACGTAAAGACGTATAACGTTATATACTAATACGTAATGACGTATAACGTTATATACTATTACGTACTAACGTATAACGTTATAAACTAATACGTACTAACGATTAACGTTATATACTATTACGTACTAACGTATAACGTTATAAACTAATACGTACTAACGAATAACGTTATACTCTATTACGTACTAACGTGTAACGCTATATACTATTACGTACTAACGTAGAACGTTATAAACTAATACGTACTAACGAATAACGTTATAAACTATTACGTAGTAACGTATAACGTTATAAACTAATACGTACTAACGAATAACGTTATATACTATTACGTACTAACGTATAACGTTATACACTATTACGTACTAACGTGTAACGTTATATAGTATTACCTGATGCCGTATAACGTTATATACTATTACGTACTAACGTATAACGTTATACACTATTACGTAAAGACGCATAACGTTATATACTAATACGTAATAACGTATAACGTTAAATACTATTACGTACTAATGTATAACGTTATACACTATTACGTACTAACGTATAACGTTATAAACTAATACGTACTAACGAATAACGTTATATACTATTACGTACTAACGTATAACGTTATACACTATTACGTAAAGACGTATAACGTTATATACTAATACGTAATGACGTATAACGTTATATACTATTACGTACTAACGTATAACGTTATAAACTAATACGTAATGACGTATAACGTTATATACTGTTACGCAATGACGTATAACGCTATATACTATTACGTACTAACGTATAACGTTATACACTATTACGTAAAGACGCATAACGTTATATACTAATACGTAATAACGTATAACGTTATATACTATTACGTACTAATGTATAACGTTATAAACTAATACGTACTAACGAATAACGTTATATAATATTACGTACTAACGTATAACGTTATAAACTAATACGTACTAACGAATAACGTTATATACTATTACGTACTAACGTATAACGTTATACGCTATTACGTACTAACGTGTAACGTTATATAGTATTACCTGATGCCGTATAACGTTATATACTATAACGTACTAACGTATAAGGTTATTGAGTATTACCTTATATCGTATAACGTTATATCCTATTACGTACTAACGTAAAACGTTATTATCTAATACGTACTAATGTGTAACGTTATATAGTATTACCTGATGCCGTATAACGTTATATACTATTACGTACTATCGTATAACGTTATAAACTAATACGTAATGACGTATAACGTTATATACTATTACGTACTATCGTATAAATTTATATACTATTACGTACTATCGTATAACGTTATATACTATTACGTACTAACGTATAACGTTATATACTATTACGTAATGACGTATAACGTTATATACTATTATGTAATGACGTATAACGTTATTGAGTATTACCTTATAACGTATAACGTTATATACTATTACGTACTAACGTATAACGTTATATACTATTACGTACTAACGTATAGCGTTATATACTAGTACGTAATAACGTATATCGTTATACACTATTACGTACTAACGTGTAACGTTATATAGTATTACCTGATGTCGTATAACGTTATATACTATTACGTACTAACATATAACGTTATGTACTATTACGTACTACCGTATAACGTTATATACTATTACGTACTAACGTGTAACGTTATATAGTATTACGTAATGACGTATAACGTCATATCCTATTACGTACTAACGTATAACGTTATATACTATTACGCAATGACGTATAACGTTATATACTATTACGCAATGACGTATAACGCTATATACTATTACGTACTAACGTATAACGTTATAAACTAATACGTACTAACGAATAACGTTATATACTATTACGTAGTAACGTATAATGTTATATACTAATACGTACTAACGTATAACCTTATATACTAATACGTAATGACGTATAACGTTATATACTATTATGCAATGACGTATAACGTTATTGAGTATTACCTTATAACGTATAACGTTATATCCTATTACGTACTAACGTATAACGTTATAAACTAATACGTACTAACGTATAACGTTATAAACTAATACGTAATGACGTATAACGTTATATACTGTTACGCAATGACGTATAACGCTATATACTATTACGTACTAACGTATAACGTTATAAACTAATACGTAATGACGTATAACGTTATGTACTATTACGTACTAACGTATAACGTTATAAACTAATACGTACTAACGAATAACGTTATATAATATTACGTACTAACGTATAATGTTATATACTAATACGTAATGACGTATAACGTTATATACTATTATGCAATGACGTATAACGTTATTGAGTATTACCTTATAACGTATAACGTCATATCCTATTACGTACTAACGTATAACGTTATATTCTATTACGTACTAACGTGTAACGTTATATAGTATTACCTGATGACGTATAACGTTATATAGTAATACGTAATGACGTATAACGTTATATATTATTACGTAATAACGTGTAACGTTATATACTAATACGTACTAACGTATAACGTTATAAACTAATACGTAATGACGTAAAACGTTATATACTATTACGTACTAACGTGTAACGTTATATAGTATTACCTTATAACGTATAACGTTATATACTATTACGTACTAACGTATAACGTTATATACTATGACGTACTAACGTATAGCGTTATATACTAGTACGTAATAACGTATATCGTTATACACTATTACGTACTAACGTGTAACGTTATATAGTATTACCTGATGCCGTATAACGTTATATACTATTACGTACTAACGTATAACGTTATACACTATTACGTAATGACGTATAACGTTATATACTATTATGTAATGACGTATAACGTTATTGACTATTACCTTATAACGTATAACGTTATATCCTATTACGTACTAACGTATAACGTTATAAACTAATACGTACTAACGTATAACGTTATATACTATTACGTGCTAACGTATAACGTTATATACTATTACGTACTAACGTATAACGTTATACTCTATTACGTACTAACGTGTAACGTTATATACTATTACGTACTAACGTATAACGTTATACTATATTACGTACTAACGTGTAACGTTATATAGTATTACCTGATGACGTATAACGTTATATACTAATACGCAATGACGTATAACGTTATATATTATTACGTAATAACGTATAACGCTATATACTATTACCTACTAACGTAGAACGCTATAAACTAATACGTAATTACGTATAACGGTATATACTATTACGTTATAACGTGTAACGTTATATACTAATACGTAATATCGTATAACGTTATATAATAATACGTAATATCGTTTAACGTTATATATTACTACGTACCAACGTATAACGTTATACACTGTTACGTAATGACGTATAACGTTATATACTATTATGTAATGACGTATAATGTTATTGAGTATTACCTTATAACGTATAACGTTATATCCTATTACGTACTAACGTATAACGTTATTATCTAATACGTAATGACGTATAACGTTATATACTAATACGTAATAACGTATAACGTTAAATACTATTACGTACTAATGTATAACGTTATACACTATTACGTACTAACGTATAACGTTATATACTATTACGTACTAACGTATAACGTTATACACTATTACGTACTAACGTGTAACGTTATATAGTATTACCTGATGCCGTATAACGTTATATACTATTACGTACTAACGTATAACGTTATACACTATTACGTAAAGACGCATAACGTTATATACTAATACGTAATAACGTATAACGTTAAATACTATTACGTAAAGACGTATAACGTTATATACTAATACGTAATGACGTATAACGTTATATACTATTACGTACTAACGTATAACGTTATAAACTAATACGTACTAACGATTAACGTTATATACTATTACGTACTAACGTATAACGTTATAAACTAATACGTACTAACGAATAACGTTATACTCTATTACGTACTAACGTGTAACGCTATATACTATTACGTACTAACGTAGAACGTTATAAACTAATACGTACTAACGAATAACGTTATAAACTATTACGTAGTAACGTATAACGTTATAAACTAATACGTACTAACGAATAACGTTATATACTATTACGTACTAACGTATAACGTTATACACTATTACGTACTAACGTGTAACGTTATATAGTATTACCTGATGCCGTATAACGTTATATACTATTACGTACTAACGTATAACGTTATACACTATTACGTAAAGACGCATAACGTTATATACTAATACGTAATAACGTATAACGTTAAATACTATTACGTACTAATGTATAACGTTATACACTATTACGTACTAACGTATAACGTTATAAACTAATACGTACTAACGAATAACGTTATATACTATTACGTACTAACGTATAACGTTATACACTATTACGTAAAGACGTATAACGTTATATACTAATACGTAATGACGTATAACGTTATATACTATTACGTACTAACGTATAACGTTATAAACTAATACGTAATGACGTATAACGTTATATACTGTTACGCAATGACGTATAACGCTATATACTATTACGTACTAACGTATAACGTTATACACTATTACGTAAAGACGCATAACGTTATATACTAATACGTAATAACGTATAACGTTATATACTATTACGTACTAATGTATAACGTTATAAACTAATACGTACTAACGAATAACGTTATATAATATTACGTACTAACGTATAACGTTATAAACTAATACGTACTAACGAATAACGTTATATACTATTACGTACTAACGTATAACGTTATACGCTATTACGTACTAACGTGTAACGTTATATAGTATTACCTGATGCCGTATAACGTTATATACTATTACGTACTAACGTATAACGTTATACACTATTACGTAAAGACGCATAACGTTATATACTAATACGTAATAACGTATAACGTTAAATACTATTACGTACTAATGTATAACGTTATACACTATTACGTACTAACGTATAACGTTATAAACTAATACGTACTAACGAATAACGTTATATACTATTACGTACTAACGTATAACGTTATACACTATTACGTAAAGACGTATAACGTTATATACTAATACTTAATGACGTATAACGTTATATACTATTACGTACTAACGTATAACGTTATAAACTAATACGTACTAACGATTAACGTTATATACTATTACGTACTAACGTATAACGTTATAAACTAATACGTACTAACGAATAACGTTATATACTATTACGTACTAACGTATAACGTTATACACTATTACGTAAAGACGTATAACGTTATATACTAATACGTAATGACGCATAACGTTATATACTATTACGTAATAACGTATAACGTTATATACTATTACGTACTAACGTATAACGTTATATACTATTACGTACTAACGTATAGCGTTATATACTAGTACGTAATAACGTATATCGTTATACACTATTACGTACTAACGTGTAACGTTATATAGTATTACCTGATGTCGTATAACGTTATATACTATTACGTACTAACATATACCGTTATGTACTATTAGGTACTAACGTATAACATTATATACTATTACGTACTAACGTGTAACGTTATATAGTATTACGTAATGACGTATAACGTCATATCCTATTACGTACTAACGTATAACGTTATATACTATTACGCAATGACGTATAACGTTATATACTATTACGCAATGACGTATAACGCTATATACTATTACGTACTAACGTATAACGTTATAAACTAATACGTACTAACGTGTAACGTTATATAGTACTACCTGATGACGTATAACGTTATGTACTATTGCGTAATAACGTGTAACGTAATATAGTATTACCTGATGACGTATAACGTTATATACAATTACGTACTAACGTATGACGTTATATACTATTACGCAATGACGTATAACGTTATATAGTATTACGCAATGACGTATAACGCTATATACTATTACGTACTAACGTATAACGTTATAAACTAATACGTAATGACGTATAACGTTATATACTATTACGTACTAACGTATAACGTTATAAACTAATACGTACTAACGAATAACGTTATATACTATTACGTAGTAACGTATAATGTTATATACTAATACGTACTAACGTATAACCTTATATACTAATACGTAATGACGTATAACGTTATATACTATTATGCAATGACGTATAACGTTATATATTATTACGTAATAACGTATAACGCTATATACTATTACGTACTAACGTAGAACGCTATAAACTAATACGTAATTACGTATAACGGTATATACTATTACGTGCTAACGTATAACGTTATATACTATTACGTACTAACGTATAACGTTATACTCTATTACGTACTAACGTGTAACGTTATATACTATTACGTACTAACGTATAACGTTATACTCTATTACGTACTAACGTGTAACGTTATATAGTATTACCTGATGACGTATAACGTTATATACTAATACGCAATGACGTATAACGTTATATATTATTACGTAATAACGTATAACTCTATATACTATTACGTACTAACGTAGAAAGCTATAAACTAATACGTAATTACGTATAACGGTATATACTATTATGTAATAACGTGTAACGTTATATACTCATACGTAATATCGTATAACGTTATATAATAATACGTAATATCGTTTAACGTTATATACTACTACGTACCAACGTATAACGTTATACACTATTACGTAATGACGTATAACGTTATATACTATTATGTAATGACGTATAATGATATTGAGTATTACCTTATAACGTATAACGTTATATCCTATTACGTACTAACGTATAACGTTATTATCTAATACGTACTAACGTGTAACGTTATATACTATTACGTACTAACGTATAACGTTATATACTATTACGTACTAACGTATAACGTTATATACTAGTACGTAATGACGTATAACGTTATATACTAATACGTAACAACGTATAACATTATATACTAATACGTAATAACGTATATCGTTATACACTATTACATACTAACGTGTAACGTTATATAGTATTACCTGATGCCGTATAACGTTATATACTAATACGTAATAACGTATAACGTTATATACTATTACGTACTAACGTATAACGTTATACACTATTACGTACTAACGTGTAACGTTATATAGTATTACGTAATAACGTATAACGTTATATACTATTATGTAATGACGTATAACGTTATTGAGTATTACCTTATAACGTATAACGTTATATCCTATTACGTACTAACGTATAACGTTATACACTATTACGTAATGACGTATAACGTTATATACTATTATGTAATGACGTATAACGTTATTGAGTATTACCTTATAACGTATAACGTTATATCCTATTACGTACTAACGTATAACGTTATTATCTAATACGTACTAATGTGTAACGTTATATAGTATTACCTGATGCCGTATAACGTTATATACTATTACGTACTATCGTATAACGTTATAAACTAATACGTAATGACGTATAACGTTATATACTATTACGTACTATCGTATAAATTTATATACTATTACGTACTATCGTATAACGTTATATACTATTACGTACTAACGTATAACGTTATATACTATTACGTAATGACGTATAACGTTATATACTATTATGTAATGACGTATAACGTTATTGAGTATTACCTTATAACGTATAACGTTATATACTATTACGTACTAACGTATAACGTTATATACTATTACGTACTAACGTATAGCGTTATATACTAGTACGTAATAACGTATATCGTTATACACTATTACGTACTAACGTGTAACGTTATATAGTATTACCTGATGTCGTATAACGTTATATACTATTACGTACTAACATATAACGTTATGTACTATTACGTACTACCGTATAACGTTATATACTATTACGTACTAACGTGTAACGTTATATAGTATTACGTAATGACGTATAACGTCATATCCTATTACGTACTAACGTATAACGTTATATACTATTACGCAATGACGTATAACGTTATATACTATTACGCAATGACGTATAACGCTATATACTATTACGTACTAACGTATAACGTTATAAACTAATACGTACTAACGAATAACGTTATATACTATTACGTAGTAACGTATAATGTTATATACTAATACGTACTAACGTATAACCTTATATACTAATACGTAATGACGTATAACGTTATATACTATTATGCAATGACGTATAACGTTATTGAGTATTACCTTATAACGTATAACGTTATATCCTATTACGTACTAACGTATAACGTTATAAACTAGTACGTACTAACGTATAACGTTATAAACTAATACGTAATGACGTATAACGTTATATACTGTTACGCAATGACGTATAACGCTATATACTATTACGTACTAACGTATAACGTTATAAACTAATACGTAATGACGTATAACGTTATGTACTATTACGTACTAACGTATAACGTTATAAACTAATACGTACTAACGAATAACGTTATATAATATTACGTACTAACGTATAATGTTATATACTAATACGTAATGACGTATAACGTTATATACTATTATGCAATGACGTATAACGTTATTGAGTATTACCTTATAACGTATAACGTCATATCCTATTACGTACTAACGTATAACGTTATATTCTATTACGTAATAACGTGTAACGTTATATAGTATTACCTGATGACGTATAACGTTATATAGTAATACGTAATGACGTATAACGTTATATATTATTACGTAATAACGTGTAACGTTATATACTAATACGTACTAACGTATAACGTTATAAACTAATACGTAATGACGTAAAACGTTATATACTATTACGTACTAACGTGTAACGTTATATAGTATTACCTTATAACGTATAACGTTATATACTATTACGTACTAACGTATAACGTTATATACTATGACGTACTAACGTATAGCGTTATATACTAGTACGTAATAACGTATATCGTTATACACTATTACGTACTAACGTGTAACGTTATATAGTATTACCTGATGCCGTATAACGTTATATACTATTACGTACTAACGTATAACGTTATACACTATTACGTAATGACGTATAACGTTATATACTATTATGTAATGACGTATAACGTTATTGACTATTACCTTATAACGTATAACGTTATATCCTATTACGTACTAACGTATAACGTTATTATCTAATACGTACTAATGTGTAACGTTATATAGTATTACCTGATGCCGTATAACGTTATATACTATTACGTACTAACGTATAACGTTATAAACTAATACGTAATGACGTATAACGTTATATACTATTACGTACTATCGTATAAATTTATATACTATTACGTACTATCGTATTACGTTATATACTATTACGTACTAACGTATAACGTTATATACTATTACGTAATGACGTATAACGTTATATACTATTATGTAATGACGTATAACGTTATTGAGTATTACCTTATAACGTATAACGTTATATACTATTACGTACTAACGTATAACGTTATATACTATTACGTACTAACGTATAGCGTTATATACTAGTACGTAATAACGTATATCGTCATACACTATTACGTACTAACGTATAACGTTATACACTATTACGTACTAACGTGTAACGTTATATAGTATTACCTGATGTCGTATAACGTTATATACTATTACGTACTAACATATAACGTTATGTACTATTACGTACTAACGTATAACGTTATATACTATTACGTACTAACGTGTAACGTTATATAGTATTACGTAATGACGTATAACGTTATAAACTAATACGTACTAACGTGTAACGTTATATAGTACTACCTGATGACGTATAACGTTATGTACTATTACGTAATAACGTGTAACGTAATATAGTATTACCTGATGACGTATAACGTTATATACTATTACGTACTAACATATGACGTTATATACTATTACGCAATGACGTATAACGTTATATAGTATTACGCAATGACGCATAACGTTATACACTATTACGTACTAACGTGTAACGTTATATAGTATTACCTGATGCCGTATAACGTTATATACTATTACGTACTAACGTATAACGTTATACACTATTACGTAATGACGTATAACGTTATATACTATTATGTAATGACGTATAACGTTATTGACTATTACCTTATAACGTATAACGTTATATCCTATTACGTACTAACGTATAACGTTATTATCTAATACGTACTAATGTGTAACGTTATATAGTATTACCTGATGCCGTATAACGTTATATACTATTACGTACTAACGTATAACGTTATAAACTAATACGTAATGACGTATAACGTTATATACTATTACGTACTATCGTATAAATTTATATACTATTACGTACTATCGTATTACGTTATATACTATTACGTACTAACGTATAACGTTATATACTATTACGTAATGACGTATAACGTTATATACTATTATGTAATGACGTATAACGTTATTGAGTATTACCTTATAACGTATAACGTTATATACTATTACGTACTAACGTATAACGTTATATACTATTACGTACTAACGTATAGCGTTATATACTAGTACGTAATAACGTATATCGTCATACACTATTACGTACTAACGTATAACGTTATACACTATTACGTACTAACGTGTAACGTTATATAGTATTACCTGATGTCGTATAACGTTATATACTATTACGTACTAACATATAACGTTATGTACTATTACGTACTAACGTATAACGTTATATACTATTACGTACTAACGTGTAACGTTATATAGTATTACGTAATGACGTATAACGTTATAAACTAATACGTACTAACGTGTAACGTTATATAGTACTACCTGATGACGTATAACGTTATGTACTATTACGTAATAACGTGTAACGTAATATAGTATTACCTTATGACGTATAACGTTATATACAATTACGTACTAACGTATGACGTTATATACTATTACGCAATGACGTATAACGTTATATAGTATTACTCAATGACGTATAACGCTATATACTATTACGTACTAACGTATAACGTTATAAACTAATACGCAATGACGTATAACGTTATATACTATTACGTACTAACATATAACGTTATAAACTAATACGTACTAACGAATAACGTTATATACTATTACGTAGTAACGTATAATGTTATATACTAATACGTGCTAACGTATAACCTTATATACTAATACGTAATGACGTATAACCTTATATACTATTATGCAATGACGTATAACGTTATTGAGTATTACCTTATAACGTATAACGTTATATCCTATTACGTACTAACGTATAACGTTATTATCTAATACGTACTAACGTGTAACGTTATATACTATTACGTACTAACGTATAACGTTATATACTATTACGTACTAACGTATAACGTTATATACTAGTACGTAATGACGTATAACGTTATATATTAATACGTAACAACGTATAACGTTATATACTAATACGTAATAATGTATATCGTTATACACTATTACATACTAACGTGTAACGTCATATAGTATTACCTGATGACCTATAACGTTATATACTAATACGTAATGACGTATAACGTTATATACAGGGTGCGCCGTTAGAATCCGGACAAAAGAAGTTTTGTGCAGAAAGTTGTTTATTTAAGTCAATACACAAAAACACATGAAAATGTTGTTATATCTCATTTAAAGGGTCCTTGCTGAGAACTTTTATTCTATGTAACCACCCTCTGCCTCTATGACCTGCTCTATTCTTGCTCTAAAGCGCGAGCACGCTGACTTCAACTGGTCGCGTTTAATTGTCGCGAATTCTGACTCGATAGCAGCTCGTAGGGAGTTGACGTTGGGGTGCCTGCATTTATTAGTTTGTCTCTCGATAACGCCCCACACGTAATAGTCCAATGGGTTTAGGTCGGGACTGTTAGGAGCAGCTTCGTGTTTTAACGAACACAGAATCAAATGACAACGGGCAAATCTTTTAAGCTTGGCGGCCTCGGAGAGCATCTGACGGACTTTGAGAACGTAGGAGGCATATCTAAGATCCTCTTGAGCTATTCGACGGACAATCGTTTCACTCACCCCCAAGACGGAGGCTAATTTTCGGAGAGAAGTTCCCGGATCTTCCAAAATCATGTCTTGGGCCCTTTGAATAATTTCTGGCGTCCTTGTTGATTTTTCCCTAACCTGAACTTTTCTCGCCGGAGAAGGAGAACCCTTCTCGAACCACTCTGAGGCTGCGTATCTCTTAGCAATGTCGTATACCGTCGATCTTGGGTAGCTAAAGAATTTTATAATTTCGACCGGCGTTCTCCCGGCGCGAAGACTTTCTATAATCGCCGCTCTTCTATCGTATTCCGGGTTTTGCTTAACGAGTTCTGTCATTTTGAGGTTATAGAAGACTTATTGACATATTTAACTAACTTCAGAGTCAATCAGCACAAACATCTGAATTCTAATATGGTGGGAACTACAAATTGAATTCTGTCCGAATTCTAACGGCGCACCCTGTATAATTATGTAATTACGTATAACGTTATTGAGTATTACCTTATAACGTATTACGTTATATCCTATTACGTACTAACGTAAAACGTTATTATCTAATACGTACTAACGTGTAACGTTATATAGTATTACCTGATGCCGTATAACGTTATATACTAATACGTAATATCGTATAACGTTATTGAGTATTACCTTATAACGTATAACGTTATATCCTATTACGTACTAACGTATAACGTTATTATCTAATACGTACTAACGTGTAACGTTATATAGTATTACCTGATGCCGTATAACGTTATATACTATTACATACTAACGTATAACGTTATAAACTAATACGTAATGACGTATAACGGTATATACTATTACGTACTAACGTGTAACGTTAAATCCTATTACGTAATATCGTATAACGTTATATACTATTACGTACTAACATATAACGTTATATACTATTACGTACTAACGTATAACGTTATATACTATTACGTACTAACGTGTAACGTTATAAACTAATACGTAATGACGTATAACGTTATATACAAATACGTTATAACGTATATCGTTATACACTATTACGTACTAACGTGTAGCGTTATATACTATTACGTACTAACGTGTAACGTTATATAGTATTACCAGATGACGTATAACGTTATATACTATTACGTACTAACGTATAACGTTATATACTATTACGCAATGACGTATAACGTTATATACTATTACGCAATGACGTATAACGTTATATCCTATTACGTACTAACGTATAACGTTATACTCTATTACGTACTAACGTGTAACGTTATATAGTATTACCTGATGACGTATAACGTTATATACTAATACGTAATGACGTATAACGTTATATACTATTATGTAATGACGTATAACGTTATTGAGTATTACCTTATAACGTATAACGTTATATCCTATTACGTACTAACGTATAACGTTATTATCTGATACGTACTAACGTGTAACGTTATATAGTATTTCCTGATGACGTATAACGTTATATACTAATACGTACTAACGAATAACGTTATATAATATTACGTACTAACGTATAATGTTATATACTAATACGTAATGACGTATAACGTTATATATAATTATGTAATGACGTATAACGTTATTGAGTATTACCTTATAACGTATAACGTTATATACTATTACGTACTAACGTATAACGTTATATCCTATTACGTACTAACGTATAACGTTATTATCTAATACGTACTAATGTGTAACGTTATATAGTATTACCTGATGCCGTATAACGTTATATACTAATACGTACTAACGTATAACGTTATAAACTAATACGTAATGACGTATAACGTTATATACTATTACGTACTATCGTATAAATTTATATACTATTACGTACTATCGTATTACGTTATATACTATTACGTACTAACGTATAACGTTATATACTATTACGTAATGAAGTATAACGTTATATACTATTATGTAATGACGTATAACGTTATTGAGTATTACATTATAACGTATAACGTTATATACTATTACGTACTAACGTATAACGTTATATACTATTACGTACTAACGTATAGCGTTATATACTAGTACGTAATAACGTATATCGTCATACACTATTACGTACTAACGTATAACGTTATACACTATTACGTACTAACGTGTAACGTTATATAGTATTACCTGATGCCGTATAACGTTATATACTATTACGTACTAACGTATAGCGTTATATACTAGTACGTAATAACGTATATCGTCATACACTATTACGTACTAACGTATAACGTTATATACTATTACGTACTAACGTGTAACGTTATATAGTATTACGTAATGACGTATAACGTTATAAACTAATACGTACTAACGTGTAACGTTATATAGTACTACCTGATGACGTATAACGTTATGTACTATTACGTAATAACGTGTAACGTAATATAGTATTACCTGATGACGTATAACGTTATATACAATTACGTACTAACGTATGACGTTATATACTATTACGCAATGACGTATAACGTTATATAGTATTACGCAATGACGTATAACGCTATATACTATTACGTACTAACGTATAACGTTATAAACTAATACGTAATGACGTATAACGTTATATACTATTACGTACTAACATATAACGTTATAAACTAATACGTACTAACGAATAACGTTATATACTATTACGTAGTAACGTATAATGTTATATACTAATACGTGCTAACGTATAACCTTATATACTAATACGTAATGACGTATAACCTTATATACTATAATGCAATGACGTATAACGTTATTGAGTATTACCTTATAACGTATAACGTTATATCCTATTACGTACTAACGTATAACGCTATAAACTAATACGTACTAACGTATAACGTTATACTCTATTACGTACTAACGTGTAACGTTATATAGTATTACCTGATGACGTATAACGTTATATACTAATACGCAATGACGTATAACGTTATATATTATTACGTAATAAAGTATAACGCTATATACTATTACGTACTAACGTAGAACGCTATAAACTAATACGTAATTACGTATAACGGTATATACTATTACGTAATAACGTGTAACGTTATATACTAATACGTAATATCGTATAACGTTATATAATAATACGTAATATCGTTTAACGTTATATACTACTACGTACCAACGTATAACGTTATACACTATTACGTAATGACGTATAACGTTATATACTATTATGTAATGACGTATAATGTTATTGAGTATTACCTTATAACGTATAACGTTATATCCAATTACGTACTAACGTATAACGTTATTATCTAATACGTACTAACGTGTAACGTTATATACTATTACGTACTAACGTGTAACGTTATATACTATTACGTACTATCGTATAACGTTATATACTATTACGTACTAACGTATAACGTTATATACTATTACGTAATGACGTATAACGTTATATATTATTACGCAATGACGTATAACGTTATATCCTATTACGTACTAACGTAGAACGTTATACTCCATTACGTACTAACGTGTAACGTCATATAGTATTACCTGATGACGTATAACGTTATATACTAATACGTAATGACGTATAACGTTATATATAATTATGTAATTACTTATAACGTTATTGAGTATTACCTTATAACGTATTACGTTATATCCTATTACGTACTAACGTAAAACGTTATTATCTAATACGTACTAACGTGTAACGTTATATAGTATTACCTGATGCCGTATAACGTTATATACTAATACGTAATAACGTATAACGTTATTGAGTATTACCTTATAACGTATAACGTTATATCCTATTACGTACTAACGTATAACGTTATTATCTAATACGTACTAACGTGTAACGTTATATAGTATTACCTGATGCCGTATAACGTTATATACTATTACGTACTAACGTATAACGTTATAAACTAATACGTAATGACGTATAACGGTATATACTATTACGTACTAACGTGTAACGTTATATCCTATTACGTAATATCGTATAACGTTATATACTATTACGTACTAACATATAACGTTATATACTATTACGTACTAACGTATAACGTTATATACTATTACGTAATGACGTATAACGTTATATATTATTACGCAATGACGTATAACGTTATATCCTATTACGTACTAACGTAGAACGTTATACTCCATTACGTACTAACGTGTAACGTCATATAGTATTACCTGATGACGTATAACGTTATATACTAATACGTAATGACGTATAACGTTATATACTATTATGTAATGACGTATAACGTTATTGAGTATTACCTTATAACGTATAACGTTATATCCTATTACGTACTAACGTATAACGTTATTATCTGATACGTACTAACGTGTAACGTTATATAGTATTTCCTGATGACGTATAACGTTATATACTAATACGTAATAACGTATAACGTTATATACTATTACGTACTAACGTATAACGTTAGATACTATTACGTACTAACGTGTAACGTTATAAACTAATACGTAATGACGTATAACGTTATATACTATTATGTAATGACGTATAACGTTATTGAGTATTACCTTATAACGTATAACGTTACATCCTATTACGTACTAACGTATAACGTTATTATCTGATACGTACTAACGTGTAACGTTATATAGATTTACCTGATGCCGTATAACGTTATATACTAATACGTAATAACGTATAACGTTATATACTATTACGTACTAACGTATAACGTTAGATACTATTACGTACTAACGTGTAACGTTATAAACTAATACGTAATGACGTATAACGTTATATACAAATACGTAAAAGCGTATATCGTTATACACTATTACGTACTAACGTGTAACGCTTTATACTATTACGTACTAACGTAGAACGTTATAAACTAATACGTAATGACGTATAACGATATATACTATTACGTAATAACGTGTAACGTTATATACTAATACGTAATATCGTATAACGTTATATACTAATACGTAATATCGTATAACGTTATATACTATTACGTACTAACGTATAACGTTATACACTATTACGTAAAGACGTATAACGTTATATACTAATACGTAATAGCGTATAACGTTATATACTATTACGTACTAACGTGTAACGTTATATACTATTACGTAATGACGTATAACGTTATATACTATTATATAATGACGTATAACGTTATATAGTATTACCAGATGACGTATAACGTTATATACTATTACGTACTAACGTATAAAGTTATATACTATTACGTAATGACGTATAACGTTATATACTATTATGTAATGACGTATAACGTTATTGAGTATTACCTGATAACGTATAACGTTATATCCTATTACGTACTAACGTATAACGTTATATAGTATTACCTGATGACGTATAACGTTATATACTAATACGCAATGACGTATAACGTTATATATTATTACGTAATAACGTATAACGCTATAAACCTATTACGTACTAACGTATAACGTTATAAACTAATACGTAATGACGTACAACGTTATATACTATTATGTAATGACGTATAACGTTATTGAGTATTACCTTATAACGTATAACGTTATATCCTATTACGTACTAACGTATAACGTTATACACTATTACGTAATGACGTATAACGTTATATACTATTATGTAATGACGTATAACGTTATTGAGTATTACCTTATAACGTATAACGTTATATCCTATTACGTACTAACGTATAACGTTATTATGTAATACGTACTAACGTGTAACGTTATATAGTATTACCTGATGCCGTATAACATTATATACTATTACGTACTAACGTATAACGTTATAAACTAATACGTAATGACGTATAACGTTATATACTATTACGTACTAACGTATAACGTTATATACTATTACGTGCTAACGTATAACGTTATATACTATTACGTGCTAACGTGTAACGTTATATACTATTGCGTACTAACGTATAACGTTATAAACTAATACGTAATGACGTACAACGTTATATACAATTACGTACTAACGTATAACGTTATATACTATTACGCAATGACGTATAATGTTATAGCCTAGTATGTAATGACGTATAACGATATATACTAATACGTACAACGTATAACGTTATATACTAACATGTAATAACGTATATCGTTATATACTATTACGTACTAACGTGTAACGTTATATAGTATTACCTGATGACGTATAACGTTATATACTATTACGTACTAACGTATAACGTTATACTGTATTACTTACTACCGTGAAACGTTATATAGTATTACCTGATGCCGTATAACGTTATATACTATTACGTACTAACGTATAACGTTATAAACTAATACGTAATGACGTATAACGGTATATACTATTACGTACTAACGTGTAACGTTATATAGTATTACCTGATGCCGTATAACGTTATATAATATTACGTAATAACGTGTAACGTAATATAGTATTACCTGATGACGTATAACGTTATATACAATTACGTACTAACGTATAACGTTATAAACTAATACGTAATGACGTATAACGTTATATACTATTACGTACTAACGTGTAACGTTATATAGTATTACGTAATGACGTATTACGTCATATCCTATTACGTACTAACGTATAACGTTATATAATATTACGTACTAACGTGTAACGTTATGAACTAATACGTAATGACGTATAACGTTATATACTATTACGTACTAACGTATAACGTTATAAACTAATACGAACTAACGTATAACGTTATATATTATTACGTGCTAACGTATAACGTCATATACTATTACGTACTAACGTATAACGTTATATACTATTACGTGCTAACGTGTAACGTTATATACTATTGCGTACTAACGTATAACGTTATAAACTAATACGTAATGACGTACAACGTTATATACAATTACGTACTAACGTATAACGTTATATACTATTACGCAATGACGTATAATGTTATAGCCTAGTATGTAATGACGTATAACGATATATACTAATACGTACAACGTATAACGTTATATACTAACATGTAATAACGTATATCGTTATATACTATTACGTACTAACGTGTAACGTTATATAGTATTACCTGATGACGTATAACGTTATATACTATTACGTACTAACGTATAACGTTATACTGTATTACTTACTACCGTGAAACGTTATATAGTATTACCTGATGCCGTATAACGTTATATACTATTACGTACTAACGTATAACGTTATAAACTAATACGTAATGACGTATAACGGTATATACTATTACGTACTAACGTGTAACGTTATATAGTATTACCTGATGCCGTATAACGTTATATAATATTACGTAATAACGTGTAACGTAATATAGTATTACCTGATGACGTATAACGTTATATACAATTACGTACTAACGTATAACGTTATAAACTAATACGTAATGACGTATAACGTTATATACTATTACGTACTAACGTGTAACGTTATATAGTATTACGTAATGACGTATTACGTCATATCCTATTACGTACTAACGTATAACGTTATATAATATTACGTACTAACGTGTAACGTTATGAACTAATACGTAATGACGTATAACGGTATATACTATTACGTACTAACGTGTAATGTTATATACTATTACGTAATGACGTATAACGTTATATACTATTATGTAATGACGTATAACGTTATTGAGTATTACCTTATAACGTATAACGTTATATCCTATTACGTACTAACGTATAACGATATTATCTAATACGCACTAACGTGTAACGTTATATAGTATTACCTGATGCCGTATAACGTTATATACTATTACGTGCTAACGTATAACGTTATATACTATTACGTGCTAACGTGTAACGTTATATAGTATTCCCTGATGACGTATAACGTTATATACAATTACGTACTAACGTATAACGTTATAAACTAATACGTAATGACGTATAACGTTATATACTATTACGTACTAACGTATAACGTTATAAACTAATACGAACTAACGTATAACGTTATATATTATTACGTGCTAACGTATAACGTCATATACTATTACGTACTAACGTATAACGTTATATCCTATTACGTACTAACGTATATCGTTATACACTATTACGTACTAACGTGTAACGTTATATACTATTACGTACTAACGTGTAACGTTATATAGTATTACCAGATGACGTATAACGTTATATACTGTTACGTACTAACGTATATCGTTATATACTATTACGTGCTAATGTGTAAAGTTATATAGTATTACCTGATGCCGTATAACGTTATATTCTAATACGTAATAACGTATAACGTTATATACTATTACGTACTAACGTATAACGTTATATACTATTACGTACTAACGTGTAACGTTATAAACTAATACATAATGACGTATAATGTTATATACAAATACGTAATAACGTATATCGTTATATACTATTACGTGCTAACGTGTAACGTTATATAGTATTACCTGATGACGTATAACGTTATATACAATTACGTACTAACGTATAACGTTATATTCTATTACGTACTAACGTGTAACGTTATATAGTATTACCTGATGACGTATAACGTTATATAGTAATACGTAATGACGTATAGCGTTATATATTATTACGTAATAACGTATACCGATTTATACTATTACGTACTAACGTAGAACGTTATAAACTAATACGTAATGACGTATAACGATATATACTATTACGTAATAACGTGTAACGTTATATACTAATACGTAATATCGTATAACGTTATATACTAATACGTAATATCGTATAACGTTATATACTATTACGTACTAACGTATAACGTTATATTCTATTACGTACTAACGTGTAACGTTATATAGTATTACCTGATGACGTATAACGTTATATAGTAATACGTAATGACGTATAACGTTATATATTATTACGTAATAACGTATAACGCTATATACTATTACGTACTAACGTAGAACGTTATAAACTAATACGTAATGACGTATAACATCATATTCTATTACGTACTAACGTATAACGTTATATACTATTACGTACTAACGTATAACGTTACATACTATTACGTACTAACGTATAACGTTATATACTATTACGTACTAACGTGTAACGTTATATACTATTACGTACTAACGTGTAACGTTATGTAGTATTACCAGATGACGTATAACGTTATATACTGTTACGTACTAACGTATAACGTTATATACTATTACGCAATGACGTATAACATTATATAATATTACGCAATGACGTATAACGTTATATCCTATTACGTACTAACGTATAACGTTATACTCTATTACGTACTAACGTGTAACGTTATATAGTATTACCTGATGACGTATAACGTTATATACTAATACGTAATGACGTATAACGTTATATACTATTATGTGATGACGTATAACGTTATTGAGTATTACCTTATAACGTATAACGTTATATCCTATTACGTACTAACGTATAACGTTATTATCTAATACGTACAAACGTGTAACGTTATATAGTATTACCTGATGCCGTATAACGTTATATTCTAATACGTAATAACGTAAAACGTTATATACTATTACGTACTAACGTATAACGTTATATACTATTACGTACTAACGTATAACGTTATAAACTAATACGTAATGACGTATAACGTTATATACAAATACGTAATAACGTATATCGTTATACACTATTACGTACTAACGTATATCGTTATATACTATTACGTGCTAACGTATAACGTTATATACTGTTACGTGCTAATCTGTAACGTTATATAGTATTACCTGATGACGTATGACGTTATATACAATTACGTACTAACGTATAACGTTATAGACTAATACGTAATGACGTATAACGTTATGTACTATTACGTACTAACGTATAACGTTATAAACTAATACGTACTAACGTATAACGTTATAAACTAATACGTACTAACGAATAACGTTATATACTATTACGTACTAACGTATAATGTTATATACTAATACGTAATGACGGATAACGTTATATACTATTATGTAATGACGTATAACGTTATAAACTAATACGTACTAACGTATAACGTTATATACTATTACGTGCTAACGTATAACGTTATATACTATTACGTACTAACGTGTAACGTTATATAGTATTACCTGATGACGTATAACGTTATATACAATTACGTACTAACGTATAACGTTATATTCTATTACGTACTAACGTGTAACGTTATATAGTATTACCTGATGACGTATAACGTTATATAGTAATACGTAATGACGTATAGCGTTATATATTATTACGTAATAACGTATAACGCTTTATACTATTACGTACTAACGTAGAACGTTATAAACTAATACGTAATGACGTATAACGATATATACTATTACGTAATAACGTGTAACGTTATATACTAATACGTAATATCGTATAACGTTATATACTAATACGTAATATCGTATAACGTTATATACTATTACGTACTAACGTATAACGTTATACACTATTACGTAAAGACGTATAACGTTATATACTAATACGTAATAGCGTATAACGTTATATACTATTACGTACTAACGTGTAACGTTATATACTATTACGTAATGACGTATAACGTTATATACTATTATATAATGACGTATAACGTTATATAGTATTACCAGATGACGTATAACGTTATATACTATTACGTACTAACGTATAAAGTTATATACTATTACGTAATGACGTATAACGTTATATACTATTATGTAATGACGTATAACGTTATTGAGTATTACCTGATAACGTATAACGTTATATCCTATTACGTACTAACGTATAACGTTATATAGTATTACCTGATGACGTATAACGTTATATACTAATACGCAATGACGTATAACGTTATATATTATTACGTAATAACGTATAACGCTATAAACCTATTACGTACTAACGTAGAACGTTATAAACTAATACGTAATGACGTATAACGGTATATACTATTACGTAATCACGTGTAACGTAATATAATAATACGTAATAACGTATAACGTTATATAATAATACGTAATATCGTTTAACGTTATATACTATTACGTACCAACGTATAACGTTATACACTATTACGTAATGACGTATAACGTTATATACTATTATGTAATGACGTATAACGTTATTGAGTATTACCTTATAACGTATAACGTTATATCCTATTACGTACTAACGTATAACGTTATTATGTAATACGTACTAACGTGTAACGTTATATAGTATTACCTGATGCCGTATAACATTATATACTATTACGTACTAACGTATAACGTTATAAACTAATACGTAATGACGTATAACGTTATATACTATTACGTACTAACGTATAACGTTATATACTATTACGTGCTAACGTATAACGTTATATACTATTACGTGCTAACGTGTAACGTTATATACTATTGCGTACTAACGTATAACGTTATAAACTAATACGTAATGACGTACAACGTTATATACAATTACGTACTAACGTATAACGTTATATACTATTACGCAATGACGTATAATGTTATAGCCTAGTATGTAATGACGTATAACGATATATACTAATACGTACAACGTATAACGTTATATACTAACATGTAATAACGTATATCGTTATATACTATTACGTACTAACGTGTAACGTTATATAGTATTACCTGATGACGTATAACGTTATATACTATTACGTACTAACGTATAACGTTATACTGTATTACTTACTGCCGTGAAACGTTATATAGTATTACCTGATAACGTATAACGTTATATACTAATACGCAATGACGTATAACGTTATATATTATTACGTAATAACGTATAACGCTATATATTATTACGTACTAACGTAGAACGTTATAAACTAATACGTAATGACGTATAACGGTATATACTGTTACGTAATAACGTGTAACGTAATATAATAATACGTAATATCGTATAACGTTATATAATAATACGTAATATCGTTTAACGTTATATACTATTACGTACCAACGTATAACGTTATACACTATTACGTAATGACGTATAACGTTATATACTATTATGTAATGACGTATAACGTTATTGAGTATTACCTTATAACGTATAACGTTATATCCTATTACGTACTAACGTATAACGTTATTATCTAATACGTACTAACGTGTAACGTTATATAGTATTACCTGATGCCGTATAACGTTATATACTATTACGTACTAACGCATAACGTTATAACTAATACGTAATGACGTATAACGTTATATACTATTACGTACTAACGTATAACGTTATATACTATTACGTGCTAACGTATAACGTTATATACTATTACGTGCTAACGTGTAACGTTATATACTATTACGTACTAACGTATAACGTTATAAACTAATACGTAATGACGTATAACGGTATATACTATTACGTACTAACGTGTAACGTTATATCCTATTACGTAATATCGTATAACGTTATATACTATTACGTACTAACATATAACGTTATATACTATTACGTACTAACGTATAACGTTATATACTATTACGTACTAACGTGTAACGTTATAAACTAATACGTAATGACGTATAACGTTATATACAAATACGTTATAACGTATATCGTTATACACTATTACGTACTAACGTGTAGCGTTATATACTATTACGTACTAACGTGTAACGTTATATAGTATTACCAGATGACGTATAACGTTATATACTATTACGTACTAACGTATAACGTTATATACTATTACGCAATGACGTATAACGTTATATACTATTACGCAATGACGTATAACGTTATATCCTATTACGTACTAACGTATAACGTTATACTCTATTACGTACTAACGTGTAACGTTATATAGTATTACCTGATGACGTATAACGTTATATACTAATACGTAATGACGTATAACGTTATATAATATTATGTAATGACGTATAACGTTATTGAGTATTAGCTTATAACGTATAACGTTATATCCTATTACGTACTAACGTATAACGTTATTATCTGATACGTACTAACGTGTAACGTTATATAGTATTTCCTGATGACGTATAACGTTATATACTAATACGTAATAACGTATAACGTTATATACTATTACGTACTAACGTATAACGTTAGATACTATTACGTACTAACGTGTAACGTTATAAACTAATACGTAATGACGTATAACGTTATATACAAATACGTAATAACGTATATCGTTATACACTATTACGTACTAACGTGTAACGTTATATACTATTACGTACTATCGTATAACGTTATATACTATTACGTACTAACGTATAACGTTATATACTATTACGTAATGACGTATAACGTTATATATTATTACGCAATGACGTATAACGTTATATCCTATTACGTACTAACGTAGAACGTTATACTCCATTACGTACTAACGTGTAACGTCATATAGTATTACCTGATGACGTATAACGTTATATACTAATACGTAATGACGTATAACGTTATATATAATTATGTAATTACTTATAACGTTATTGAGTATTACCTTATAACGTATTACGTTATATCCTATTACGTACTAACGTAAAACGTTATTATCTAATACGTACTAACGTGTAACGTTATATAGTATTACCTGATGCCGTATAACGTTATATACTAATACGTAATAACGTATAACGTTATTGAGTATTACCTTATAACGTATAACGTTATATCCTATTACGTACTAACGTATAACGTTATTATCTAATACGTACTAACGTGTAACGTTATATAGTATTACCTGATGGCGTATAACGTTATATACTATTACGTACTAACGTATAACGTTATAAACTAATACGTAATGACGTATAACGGTATATACTATTACGTATTAACGTGTAACGTTATATCCTATTACGTAATATCGTATAACGTTATATACTATTACGTACTAACATATAACGTTATATACTATTACGTACTAACGTATAACGTTATATAGTATTACGTACTAACGTGTAACGTTATAAACTAATACGTAATGACGTATAACGTTATATACAAATACGTAATAACGTATATCGTTATACACTATTACGTACTAACGTGTAGCGTTATATACTATTACGTACTAACGTGTAACGTTATATAGTATTACCAGATGACGTATAACGTTATATACTATTACGTACTAACGTATAACGTTATATACTATTACGCAATGACGTATAACGTTATATACTATTACGCAATGACGTATAACGTTATATCCTATTACGTACTAACGTATAACGTTATACTCCATTACGTACTAACGTGTAACGTTATATAGTATTACCTGATGACGTATAACGTTATATACTAATACGTAATGACGTATAACGTTATATACTATTATGTAATGACGTATAACGTTATTGAGTATTACCTTATAACGTATAACGTTACATCCTATTACGTACTAACGTATAACGTTATTATCTGATACGTACTAACGTGTAACGTTATATAGATTTACCTGATGCCGTATAACGTTATATACTAATACGTAATAACGTATAACGTTATATACTATTACGTACTAACGTATAACGTTAGATACTATTACGTACTAACGTGTAACGTTATAAACTAATACGTAATGACGTATAACGTTATATACAAATACGTAAAAGCGTATATCGTTATACACTATTACGTACTAACGTGTAACGTTATATACTATTACGTACTATCGTATAACGTTATATACTATTACGTACTAACGTATAACGTTATATACTATTACGTAATGAGGTATAACGTTATATACTATTATGTAATGACGTAAAACGTTATTGAGTATTACCTTATAACGTATAACGTTATATACTTATACGTAATGACGTATAACGTTATATATAATTATGTAATGACGTATAACGTTATTGAGTATTACCTTATAACGTATTACGTTATATCCTATTACGTACTAACGTAAAACGTTATTATCTAATACGTACTAACGTGTAACGTTATATAGTATTACCTGATGCCGTATAACCTTATATACTAATACGTAATAACGTATAACGTTATATACTATTACGTACTAACGTATAACGTTATATACTATTACGTACTAACGTGTAACGTTATATAGTATTACGTAATGACGTATAACGTCATATCCTATTACGTACTAACGTATAACGTTATATACTATTACGTACTAACGTGTAACGTTATAAAGTAATACGTAATGACGTATAACGTTATATACAAATACGTAATAAGGTATATCGTTATACACTATTACGTACTAACGTGTAACGTTATATACTATTACGTACTATCGTATAACGTTATATACTATTACGTACTAACGTATAACGTTATATACTATTACGTAATGAGGTATAACGTTATATACTATTATGTAATGACGTATAACGTTATTGAGTATTACCTTATAACGTATAACGTTATATCCTATTACGTACAAACGTATAACGATATTATCTAATACGTACTAACGTGTACCGTTATACAGTATTACCTGATGCCGTATAACGTTATATACTATTACGTACTAACGTATAACGTTATAAATTAATACGTAATGACGTATAACGTTATATACTATTACGTACTAACGTATAACGTTATAAACTAATACGTACTAACGTATAACGTTATATACTATTACATGCTAACGTATAACGTTATATACTATTACGTGCTAACGTGTAACGTTATATAGTATTACCTGATGACGTATAACGTTATATACAATTACGTTCTAACGTATAACGTTATATTCTATTACGTACAAACGTGTAACGTTATATAGTATTACCTGATGACGTATAACGTTATATAGTAATACGTAATGACGTATAACGTTATATATTATTACGTAATAACGTATAACGCTTTATACTATTACGTACTAACGTAGAACGTTATATACTAATACGTAATGACGTATAACGATATACACTATTACGTAATAACGTGTAACGTTATATACTAACACGTAATATCGTATAACGTTATACTCTATTACGTACTAACGTGTAACGTCATATAGTATTACCTGATGACGTATAACGTTATATACTAATACGTAATGACGTATAACGTTATATATAATTATGTAATGACGTATAACGTTATTGAGTATTACCTTATAACGTATTACGTTATATCCTATTACGTACTAACGTAAAACGTTATTATCTAATACGTACTAACGTGTAACGTTATATAGTATTACCTGATGCCGTATAACGTTATATACTAATACGTAATAACGTATAACGTTATTGAGTATTACCTTATAACGTATAACGTTATATCCTATTACGTACTAACGTATAACGTTATTATCTAATACGTACTAACGTGTAACGTTATATAGTATTACCTGATGCCGTATAACGTTATATACTATTACGTACTAACGTATAACGTTATAAACTAATACGTAATGACGTATAACGGTATATACTATTACGTACTAACGTGTAACGTTATATAGTATTACCTGATGCCGTATAACGTTATATAATATTACGTAATAACGTGTAACGTAATATAGTATTACCTGATGACGTATAACGTTATATACAATTACGTACTAACGTATAACGTTATAAACTAATACGTAATGACGTATAACGTTATATACTATTACGTACTAACGTGTAACGTTATATAGTATTACGTAATGACGTATAACGTCATATCCTATTACGTACTAACGTATAACGTTATATACTATTACGTACTAACGTATAACGTTATATCCTATTACGTACTAACGTATATCGTTATACACTATTACGTACTAACGTGTAACGTTGTATACTATTACGTACTAACGTGTAACGTTATATAGTATTACCAGATGACGTATAACGTTATATACTGTTACGTACTAACGTATATCGTTATATACTATTACGTGCTAACGTGTAAAGTTATATAGTATTACCTGATGCCGTATAACGTTATATTCTAATACGTAATAACGTATAACGTTATATACTATTACGTACTAACGTATAACGTTATATACTATTACGTACTAACGTGTAACGTTATAAACTAATACGTAATGACGTATAATGTTATATACAAATACGTAATAACGTATATCGTTATATACTATTACGTGCTAACGTGTAACGTTATATAGTATTACCTGATGACGTATAACGTTATATACAATTACGTACTAACGTATAACGTTATATTCTATTACGTACTAACGTGTAACGTTATATAGTATTACCTGATGACGTATAACGTTATATAGTAATACGTAATGACGTATAGCGTTATATATTATTACGTAATAACGTATACCGATTTATACTATTACGTACTAACGTAGAACGTTATAAACTAATACGTAATGACGTATAACGATATATACTATTACGTAATAACGTGTAACGTTATATACTAAAACGTAATATCGTATAACGTTATATTCTAATACGTAATATCGTATAACGTTATATACTATTACGTACTAACGTATAACGTTATACACTATTACGTACTAACGTGTAACGTTATATAGTATTACCTGATGACGTATAACGTTATATACAATTACGTACTAACGTATAACGTTATATTCTATTACGTACTAACGTGTAACGTTATATAGTATTACCTGATGACGTATAACGTTATATAGTAATACGTAATGACGTATAGCGTTATATATTATTACGTAATAACGTATAACGCTTTATACTATTAAGTACTAACGTAGAACGTTATAAACTAATACGTAATGACGTATAACGATATATACTATTACGTAATAACGTGTAACGTTATATACTAATACGTAATATCGTATAACGTTATATACTAATACGTAATATCGTATAACGTTATATACTATTACGTACTAACGTATAACGTTATACACTATTACGTAAAGACGTATAACGTTATATACTAATACGTAATAGCGTATAACGTTATATACTATTACGTACTAACGTGTAACGTTATATACTATTACGTAATGACGTATAACGTTATATACTATTATATAATGACGTATAACGTTATATAGTATTACCAGATGACGTATAACGTTATATACTATTACGTACCAACGTATAACGTTATACACTATTACGTAATGACGTATAACGTTATATACTATTATGTAATGACGTATAACGTTATTGAGTATTACCTTATAACGTATAACGTTATATCCTATTACGTACTAACGTGTAACGTTATATAGTATTACCTGATGCCGTATAACATTATATACTATTACGTACTAACGTATAACGTTATAAACTAATACGTAATGACGTATAACGTTATATACTATTACGTACTAACGTATAACGTTATATACTATTACGTGCTAACGTATAACGTTATATACTATTACGTGCTAACGTGTAACGTTATATACTATTGCGTACTAACGTATAACGTTATAAACTAATACGTAATGACGTACAACGTTATATACAATTACGTACTAACGTATAACGTTATATACTATTACGCAATGACGTATAATGTTATAGCCTAGTATGTAATGACGTATAACGATATATACTAATACGTACAACGTATAACGTTATATACTAACATGTAATAACGTATATCGTTATATACTGTTACGTACTAACGTGTAACGTTATATAGTATTACCTGATGACGTATAACGTTATATACTATTACGTACTAACGTATAACGTTATACTGTATTACTTACTACCGTGAAACGTTATATAGTATTACCTGATAACGTATAACGTTATATACTAATACGCAATGACGTATAACGTTATATATTATTACGTAATAACGTATAACGCTATATATTATTACGTACTAACGTAGAACGTTATAAACTAATACGTAATGACGTATAACGGTATATACTGTTACGTAATAACGTGTAACGTAATATAATAATACGTAATATCGTATAACGTTATATAATAATACGTAATATCGTTTAACGTTATATACTATTACGTACCAACGTATAACGTTATACACTATTACGTAATGGCGTATAACGTTATATACTATTATGTAATGACGTATAACGTAATATAGTATTACCTGATGACGTATAACGTTATATACTATTACGTACTAACGTATAACGTTATATTCTATTACGTACTAACGTGTAACGTTATATTCTATTACGTACTAACGTGTAACGTTATATAGTATTACCTGATGACGTATAACGTTATATAGTAATACGTAATAACGTATAACGTTATATACTATTACGTACTAACGTATAACGTTATATACTATTACGTACTAACGTGTAACGTTATAAACTAATACGTAATGACGTATAATGTTATATACAAATACGTAATAACGTATATCGTTATATACTATTACGTGCTAACGTGTAACGTTATATAGTATTACCTGATGACGTATAACGTTATATACAATTACGTACTAACGTATAACGTTATATTCTATTACGTACTAACGTGTAACGTTATATAGTATTACCTGATGACGTATAACGTTATATAGTAATACGTAATGACGTATAGCGTTATATATTATTACGTAATAACGTATACCGATTTATACTATTACGTACTAACGTAGAACGTTATAAACTAATACGTAATGACGTATAACGATATATACTATTACGTAATAACGTGTAACGTTATATACTAATACGTAATATCGTATAACGTTATATTCTAATACGTAATATCGTATAACGTTATATACTATTACGTACTAACGTATAACGTTATACACTATTACGTAAAGACGTATAACGTTATATACTATTACGTAATAACATGTAACGTAATATAGTATTACCTGATGACGTATAACGTTATATACTATTACGTACTAACGTATAACGTTATACTCAATTACGTACTAACGTGTAACGTTATATAGTATTACCTGATGACGTATAACGTTATATAGTAATACGTAATGACGTATAACGTTATATATTATTACGTAATAACGTATAACGCTATATACTATTACGTACTAACGTAGAACGTTATAAACTAATACGTAATGACGTATAACGATATATACTATTACGTAATAACGTGTAACGTTATATACTAATACGTAATATCGTATAACGTTATATACTAATACGTAATATCGTATAACGTTATATACTATTACGTACTAACGTATAACGTTATATTCTATTACGTACTAACGTGTAACGTTATATAGTATTACCTGATGACGTATAACGTTATATAGTAATACGTAATGACGTATAACGTTATATATTATTACGTAATAACGTATAACGCTATATACTATTACGTACTAACGTAGAACGTTATAAACTAATACGTAATGACGTATAACATCATATTCTATTACGTACTAACGTATAACGTTATATACTATTACGTACTAACGTATAACGTTACATACTATTACGTACTAACGTATAACGTTATATACTATTACGTACTAACGTGTAACGTTATATACTATTACGTACTAACGTGTAACGTTATGTAGTATTACCAGATGACGTATAACGTTATATACTGTTACGTACTAACGTATAACGTTATATACTATTACGCAATGACGTATAACATTATATAATATTACGCAATGACGTATAACGTTATATCCTATTACGTACTAACGTATAACGTTATACTCTATTACGTACTAACGTGTAACGTTATATAGTATTACCTGATGACGTATAACGTTATATACTAATACGTAATGACGTATAACGTTATATACTATTATGTGATGACGTATAACGTTATTGAGTATTACCTTATAACGTATAACGTTATATCCTATTACGTACTAACGTATAACGTTATTATCTAATACGTACAAACGTGTAACGTTATATAGTATTACCTGATGCCGTATAACGTTATATTCTAATACGTAATAACGTATAACGTTATATACTATTACGTACTAACGTATAACGTTATATACTATTACGTACTAACGTATAACGTTATAAACTAATACGTAATGACGTATAACGTTATATACAAATACGTAATAACGTATATCGTTATACACTATTACGTACTAACGTATATCGTTATATACTATTACGTGCTAACGTATAACGTTATATACTGTTACGTGCTAATGTGTAACGTTATATAGTATTACCTGATGACGTATGACGTTATATACAATTACGTACTAACGTATAACGTTATAGACTAATACGTAATGACGTATAACGTTATGTACTATTACGTACTAACGTATAACGTTATAAACTAATACGTACTAACGTATAACGTTATAAACTAATACGTACTAACGAATAACGTTATATACTATTACGTACTAACGTATAATGTTATATACTAATACGTAATGACGGATAACGTTATATACTATTATGTAGTGACGTATAACGTTATAAACTAATACGTACTAACGTATAACGTTATATACTATTACGTGCTAACGTATAACGTTATATACTATTACGTACTAACGTGTAACGTTATATAGTATTACCTGATGACGTATAACGTTATATACAATTACGTACTAACGTATAACGTTATATCCTATTACGTACTAACGTGTAACGTTATATAGTATTACCTGATGACGTATAACGTTATATAGTAATACGTAATGACGTATAGCGTTATATATTATTACGTAATAACGTATAACGCTTTATACTATTAAGTACTAACGTAGAACGTTATAAACTAATTCGTAATGACGTATAACGATATATACTATTACGTAATAACGTGTAACGTTATATACTAATACGTAATATCGTATAACGTTATATACTAATACGTAATATCGTATAACGTTATATACTATTACGTACTAACGTATAACGTTATACACTATTACGTAAAGACGTATAACGTTATATACTAATACGTAATAGCGTATAACGTTATATACTATTACGTACTAACGTGTAACGTTATATACTATTACGTAATGACGTATAACGTTATATACTATAATATAATGACGTATAACGTTATATAGTATTACCAGATGACGTATAACGTTATATACTATTACGTACTAACGTATGAAGTTATATACTATTACGTAATGACGTATAACGTTATATACTATTATGTAATGACGTATAACGTTATTGAGTATTACCTGATAACGTATAACGTTATATCCTATTACGTACTAACGTATAACGTTATATAGTATTACCTGATGACGTATAACGTTATATACTAATACGCAATGACGTATAACGTTATATATTATTACGTAATAACGTATAACGCTATAAACCTATTACGTACTAACGTAGAACGTTATATACTATTACGTACTAACATATAACGTTATATACTATTACGTACTAACGTATAACGTTATATACTATTACGTACTAACGTGTAACGTTATAAACTAATACGTAATGACGTATAACGTTATATACAAATACGTTATAACGTATATCGTTATACACTATTACGTACTAACGTGTAGCGTTATATACTATTATGTAATGACGTATAACGTTATTGAGTATTACCTTATAACGTATAACGTTATATCCTATTACGTACTAACGTATAACGTTATTATGTAATACGTACTAACGTGTAACGTTATATAGTATTACCTGATGCCGTATAACATTATATACTATTACGTACTAACGTATAACGTTATAAACTAATACGTAATGACGTATAACGTTATATACTATTACGTACTAACGTATAACGTTATATACTATTACGTGCTAACGTATAACGTTATATACTATTACGTGCTAACGTGTAACGTTATATACTATTGCGTACTAACGTATAACGTTATACTGTATTACTTACTACCGTGAAACGTTATATAGTATTACCTGATAACGTATAACGTTATATACTAATACGCAATGACGTATAACGTTATATATTATTACGTAATAACGTATAACGCTATATATTATTACGTACTAACGTAGAACGTTATAAACTAATACGTAATGACGTATAACGGTATATACTGTTACGTAATAACGTGTAACGTAATATAATAATACGTAATATCGTATAACGTTATATAATAATACGTAATATCGTTTAACGTTATATACTATTACGTACCAACGTATAACGTTATACACTATTACGTAATGACGTATAACGTTATATACTATTATGTAATGACGTATAACGTTATTGAGTATTACCTTATAACGTATAACGTTATATCCTATTACGTACTAACGTATAACGTTATTATCTAATACGTACTAACGTGTAACGTTATATAGTATTACCTGATGCCGTATAACGTTATATACTATTACGTACTAACGCATAACGTTATAACTAATACGTAATGACGTATAACGTTATATACTATTACGTACTAACGTATAACGTTATATACTATTACGTGCTAACGTATAACGTTATATACTATTACGTGCTAACGTGTAACGTTATATACTATTACGTACTAACGTATAACGTTATAAACTAATACGCAATGACGTATAACGTTATATACAATTACGCACTAACGTATAACGTTATATACTATTACGCAATGATGTATAACGTTATATCCTAGTATGTAATGACGTATAACGATATATACTAATACGTACAACGTATAACGTTATATACTAATACGTAATAACGTATATCGTTATATACTATTACGTACTAACGTGTAACGTTATATAGTATTACCTGATGACGTATAACGTTATATATTATTCCGCAATGACATGTAACGTAATATAGTATTACCTGATGACGTATAACGTTATATACAATAACGTACTAACGTATAACGTTATATACTATTACGCAATGACGTATAACGTTATATACTATTACGCAATGACGTGTAACGCTATATACTATTACGTACTAACGTATAACGTTATAAACTAATACGTAATGACGTATAACGTTATGTGCTATTACGTACTAACGTATAACGTTATAAACTAATACGTACTAACGAATAGCGTTATATACTATTACGTAGTAACGTATAATGTTATATACTAATACGTAATGACGTATAACGTTATATACTATTATGCAATGACGTATAACGTTATTGAGTATTACCTTATAACGTATAACGTTATATCCTATTACGTACTAACGTATAACGTTATATTCTATTACGTACTAACGTGTAACGATATATAGTATTACTTGATGACGTATAACGTTATATAGTAATACGTAATATCGTATAACGTTATATACTATTACGTACAAACGTATAACGTTATACACTATTACGTAAAGACGTATAACGTTATATACTAATACGTAATAACGTATATCGTTATATACTATTACGTACTAACGTGTTACGTTATATAGTATTACGTAATGACGTATAACGTCATATCCTATTACGTACTAACGTATAACGTTATATAATATTACGTACTAACGTGTAACGTTATAAACTAATACGTAATGACGTATAACGTTATATACAAATACGTAATAACTTATATCGTTATACACTATTACGTACTAACGTGTAACGTTATATACTATTACGTACTAACGTGTAACGTTATATACTATTACGCAATGACGTATAACGTTATATACTATTACGCAGTGACGTATAACGTTATATCCTATTACGTACTAACGTATAACGTTATACTCTATTACGTACTAACGTGTAACGTTATATAGTATTACCTGATGACGTATAACGTTATATACTAATACGTAATGACGTATAACGTTATATACTATTATGTAATGACGTATAACGTTATTGAGTATTACCTTATAACGTATAACGTTATTATCCTATTACGTACTAACGGATAACGTTATTATCTAATACGTACTAACGTGTAACGTTATATAGTATTACCTGATGCCGTATAACGTTATATACTAATACGTAATAACGTATAACGTTATATACTATAACGTACTAACGTATAACGTTATATACTATTACGTACTAACGTGTAAGGTTATAAACTAATACGTAATGACGTATAACGTTATATACAAATACGTAAAAACGTATATCGTTATACACTATTACGTACTAACGTGTAACATTATATACTATTACGTACTAACGTGTAACGTTATATAGTATTACCAGATGACGTATAACGTTATATACTATTACGTAATAACGTGTAACGTAATATAGTATTACCTGATGACGTATAACGTTATATACTATTACGTACTAACGTATAACGTTATAAACTAATACGTAATGACGTATAACGTTATGTACTATTACGTACTAACGTATAACGTTATAAACTAATGCGTACTAACGAATAACGTTATATACTATTACGTACTAACGTATAATGTTATATACTAATACGTAAAGACGTATAACGTTATATACTATTATGCAATGACGTATAACGTTATTGAGTATTACCTTATAACGTATAACGTTATATCCTATTACGTACTAACGTATAACGTTATATTCTATTACGTACTATCGTGTAACGATATATAATATTACCTGATGACGTATAACGTTATATAGTAACACGTAATGACGTATAACGTTATATATTATTACGTAATAAAGTATAACGCTATATACTATTACGTACTAACGTAGAACGTTATAAACTAATACGTAATGACGTATAACGATATATACTATTACGTAATAACGTGTAACGTTATATACTAATACGTAATATCGTATAACGTTATATACTAATTCGTAATATCGTATAACGTTATATACTATTACGTACTAACGTATAACGTTATACACTATTACGTACTAACGTATAACGTTATACTCTATTACGTACTAACGTGTAACGTTATAAACTAATACGTAATGACGTATAACGTTATACACAACTACGTAATAACGTATATCGTTATACACTATTACGTACTAACGTGTAACGTTATATACTATTACGTACTAACGTGTAACGTTATATAGTATTACCTGATGACGTATAACGTTATAAACTAATACGTACTAACGAATAACGTTATATACTATTACGTACTAACGTATAATGTTATATACTAATACGTAATGACGTATAACGTTATATACTATTATGCAATGACGTATAACGTTATTGAGTATTACCTTATAACGTATAACGTTATATCCTATTACGTACTAACGTATATCGTTATATACTATTACGTACTAACGTGTAACGTTATATAGTATTACGTAATGACGTATAACGCGTCATATCCTATTACGTACTAACGTATAACGTTATATACTATTACGTACTAACGTATAACGTTATATACTATTACGTGCTAACGTATAACGTTATATACTATTACGTGCTAACGTGTAACGTTATATACTATTACGTACTATCGTATAACGTTATATCCTATTACGTACTAACGTATATCGTTATATACTATTACGCAATGATGTATAACGTTATATCCTAGTATGTAATGACGTATAACGATATATACTAATACGTACAACGTATAACGTTATATACAATAACGTACTAACGTATATCGTTATATTCTATTACGTACTAACGTGTAACGATATATAGTATTACCTGATGACGTATAACGTTATATAGTAATACGTAATGACGTATAACGTTATATATTATTACGTAATAACGTATAACGCTATATACTATTACGTACTAACGTAGAACGTTATAAACTAATACGTAATGACGTATAACGATATATACTATTACGTAATAACGTGTAACGTTATATACTAATACGTAATATCGTATAACGTTATATACTATTACGTACTAACGTATAACGTTATACACTATTACGCAATGACGTATAACGTTATATACTATTACGCAATGACGTATAACGTTATATCCTATTACGTACTAACGTATAACGTTATACTCTATTACGTACTAACGTAGAACGTTATAAAATAATACGTAATGACGTATAACGATATATACTATTACGTAATAACGTGTAACGTTATATACTAATACGTAATATCGTATAACGTTATATACTAATACGTAATATCGTATAACGTTATATACTATTACGTACTAACGTATAACGTTATACAGTATTACGTACTAACGTATAACGTTATACTCTATTACTTACTAACGTGTAACGTTATAAACTAATACGTAATGACGTATAACGTTATATACAACTACGTAATAACGTATATCGTTATACACTATTACGTGCTAACGTATAACGTTATATACTATTACGTGCTAACGTATAACGTTATATACTATTACGTGCTAACGTGTAACGTTATATACTATTACGTACTATCGTATAACGTTATATCCTATTACGTACTAACGTATATCGTTATATACTATTACGTGCTAACGTGTAACGTTATATACTATTACGTACTATCGTATAACGTTATATCCTATTACGTACTAACGTATATCGTTATATACTATTACGTACTAACGTGTAACGTTATATAGTATTACGTTATGACGTATAACGTCATATCCTATTACGTACTAACGTATAACGTTATATACTATTACGTACTAACGTATAACGTTATACACTATTACGTACTAACGTATAACGTTATACTCTATTACGTACTAACGTGTAACGTTATAAACTAATACGTAATGACGTATAACGTTATATACAACTACGTAATAACGTATAACGTTATATACTATTACGTACTAACGTATAACGTTATATCCTATTACGTACTAACGTATAACGTTATACTCTATTACGTACTAACGTGTAACGTTATAAACTAATACGTAATGACGTATAACGTTATATACAACTACGTAATAACGTATATCGTTATACACTATTACGTGCTAACGTATAACGATATATACTATTACGTAATAACGTGTAACGTTATATACTAATACGTAATATCGTATAACGTTATATACTAATACGTAATATCGTATAACGTTATATACTATTACGTACTAACGTATAACGTTATATCCTATTACGTACTAACGTATAACGTTATACTCTATTACGTACTAACGTAGAACGTTATAAAATAATACGTAATGACGTATAACGATATATACTATTACGTAATAACGTGTAACGTTATATACTAATACGTAATATCGTATAACGTTATATACTAATACGTAATATCGTATAACGTTATATACTATTACGTACTAACGTATAACGTTATACACTATTACGTACTAACGTATAACGTTATACTCTATTACGTACTAACGTGTAACGTTATAAACTAATACGTAATGACGTATAACGTTATATACAACTACGTAATAACGTATATCGTTATACACTATTACGTACTAACGTGTAACGTTATATACTAATACGTACTAACGTGTAACGTTATATAGTATTACCAGATGACGTATAACGTTATATACTATTACGTAATAACGTGTAACGTAATATAGTATTACCTGATGACGTATAACGTTATATACTATTACGTACTAACGTATAACGTTATAAACTAATACGTAATGACGTATAACGTTATATACTATTATGTAATGACGTATAACGTTATTGAGTATTAACTTATAACGTATAACGCTATATCCTATTACGTACTAACGTATAACGTTATTACCTAGTACGTACTAACGTGTAACGTTATATAGTATTACCTGATGCCGTATAACGTTGTATACAATTACGTACTAACGTATAACGTTATAAACTAATACGTAATGACGTATAACGTTATATACTATTACGTACTAACGTGTAACGTTATATAGTATTACGTAATGACGTATAACGTCATATCCTATTACGTACTAACGTATAACGTTATATAATATTACGTACTAACGTGTAACGTTATATAGTATTACGTAATGACGTATAACGTCATATCCTATTACGTACTAACGTATAACGTTATATAATATTACGTACTAACGTGTAACGTTATAAACTAATACGTAATGACGTATAACGTTATATACAAATACGTAATAACGTATATCGTTATACACTATTACGTACTAACGTGTAACGTTATATACTATTACGTACTAACGTGTAACGTTATATACTATTACGCAATGACGTATAACGTTATATAATATTACGCTATGACGTATAACGTTATATCCTATTACGTACTAACGTATAACGTTATACTCTATTACGTACTAACGTGTAACGTTATATAGTATTACCTGATGACGTATAACGTTATATACTAATACGTAATGACGTATAACGTTATATACTATTATGTAATGACGTATAACGTTATTGAGTATTACCTTATAACGTATAACGTTATTATCCTATTACGTACTAACGGATAACGTTATTATCTAATACGTACTAACGTGTAACGTTATATAGTATTACCTGATGCCGTATAACGTTATATACTAATACGTAATAACGTATAACGTTATATACTATAACGTACTAACGTATAACGTTATATACTATTACGTACTAACGTGTAAGGTTATAAACTAATACGTAATGACGTATAACGTTATATACAAATACGTAAAAACGTATATCGTTATACACTATTACGTACTAACGTGTAACATTATATACTATTACGTACTAACGTGTAACGTTATATAGTATTACCAGATGACGTATAACGTTATATACTATTACGTAATAACGTGTAACGTAATATAGTATTACCTGATGACGTATAACGTTATATACTATTACGTACTAACGTGTAAGGTTATAAACTAATACGTAATGACGTATAACGTTATATACAAATACGTAAAAACGTATATCGTTATACACTATTACGTACTAACGTGTAACATTATATACTATTACGTACTAACGTGTAACGTTATATAGTATTACCAGATGACGTATAACGTTATATACTATTACGTAATAACGTGTAACGTAATATAGTATTACCTGATGACGTATAACGTTATATACTATTACGTACTAACGTATAACGTTATAAACTAATACGTAATGACGTATAACGTTATATACAAATACGTAAAAACGTATATCGTTATACACTATTACGTACTAACGTGTAACATTATATACTATTACGTACTAACGTGTAACGTTATATAGTATTACCAGATGACGTATAACGTTATATACTATTACGTACTATCGTGTAACGATATATAATATTACCTGATGACGTATAACGTTATATAGTAACACGTAATGACGTATAACGTTATATATTATTACGTAATAAAGTATAACGCTATATACTATTACGTACTAACGTAGAACGTTATAAACTAATACGTAATGACGTATAACGATATATACTATTACGTAATAACGTGTAACGTTATATACTAATACGTAATATCGTATAACGTTATATACTAATTCGTAATATCGTATAACGTTATATACTATTACGTACTAACGTATAACGTTATACACTATTACGTACTAACGTATAACGTTATACTCTATTACGTACTAACGTGTAACGTTATAAACTAATACGTAATGACGTATAACGTTATACACAACTACGTAATAACGTATATCGTTATACACTATTACGTACTAACGTGTAACGTTATATACTATTACGTACTAACGTGTAACGTTATATAGTATTACCTGATGACGTATAACGTTATAAACTAATACGTACTAACGAATAACGTTATATACTATTACGTACTAACGTATAATGTTATATACTAATACGTAATGACGTATAACGTTATATACTATTATGCAATGACGTATAACATTATTGAGTATTACCTTATAACGTATAACATTATATCCTATTACGTACTAACGTATATCGTTATATACTATTACGTACTAACGTGTAACGTTATATAGTATTACGTAATGACGTATAACGCGTCATATCCTATTACGTACTAACGTATAACGTTATATACTATTACGTACTAACGTATAACGTTATATACTATTACGTGCTAACGTATAACGTTATATACTATTACGTGCTAACGTGTAACGTTATATACTATTACGTACTATCGTATAACGTTATAAACTAATACGCAATGACGTATAACGTTATATACAATTACGTACTAACGTATAACGTTATATACTATTACGCAATGATGTATAACGTTATATCCTAGTATGTAATGACGTATAACGATATATACTAATACGTACAACGTATAACGTTATATACAATAACGTACTAACGTATAACGTTATATTCTATTACGTACTAACGTGTAACGATATATAGTATTACCTGATGACGTATAACGTTATATAGTAATACGTAATGACGTATAACGTTATATATTATTACGTAATAACGTATAACGCTATATACTATTACGTACTAACGTAGAACGTTATAAACTAATACGTAATGACGTATAACGATATATACTATTACGTAATAACGTGTAACGTTATATACTAATACGTAATATCGTATAACGTTATATACTATTACGTACTAACGTATAACGTTATACACTATTACGCAATGACGTATAACGTTATATACTATTACGCAATGACGTATAACGTTATATCCTATTACGTACTAACGTATAACGTTATACTCTATTACGTACTAACGTAGAACGTTATAAAATAATACGTAATGACGTATAACGATATATACTATTACGTAATAACGTGTAACGTTATATACTAATACGTAATATCGTATAACGTTATATACTAATACGTAATATCGTATAACGTTATATACTATTACGTACTAACGTATAACGTTATACACTATTACGTACTAACGTATAACGTTATACTCTATTACGTACTAACGTGTAACGTTATAAACTAATACGTAATGACGTATAACGTTATATACAACTACGTAATAACGTATATCGTTATACACTATTACGTACTAACGTGTAACGTTATATACTAATACGTACTAACGTGTAACGTTATATAGTATTACCAGATGACGTATAACGTTATATACTATTACGTAATAACGTGTAACGTAATATAGTATTACCTGATGACGTATAACGTTATATACTATTACGTACTAACGTATAACGTTATAAACTAATACGTAATGACGTATAACGTTATATAATATTATGTAATGACGTATAACGTTATTGAGTATTAACTTATAACGTATAACGCTATATCCTATTACGTACTAACGTATAACGTTATTACCTAGTACGTACTAACGTGTAACGTTATATAGTATTACCTGATGCCGTATAACGTTGTATACAATTACGTACTAACGTATAACGTTATAAACTAATACGTAATGACGTATAACGTTATATACTATTACGTACTAACGTGTAACGTTATATAGTATTACGTAATGACGTATAACGTCATATCCTATTACGTACTAACGTATAACGTTATATAATATTACGTACTAACGTGTAACGTTATGAACTAATACGTAATGACGTATAACGTTATATACAAATACGTAATAACGTATATCGTTATACGCTATTACGTACTAACGTGTAATGTTATATACTATTACGTACTAGCGTGTAACGTTATATAGTATTACCAGATGACGTATAACGTTATATACTATTACGTAATAACATGTAACGTAATATAGTATTACCTGATGATGTATAACGTTATATACTATTACGTACTAACGTATAACGTTATACTCAATTACGTACTAACGTTTAACGTTATATAGTATTACCTGATGACGTATAACGTTATATACTAATACGTAATGACGTATAACGTTATATACTATTATGTAATGACGTATAACGTTATTGAGTATTACCTTATAACGTATAACGTTATATCCTATTAAGAACTAACGTATAACGTTATTATCTAATACGTACTAACGTGTAACGTTATATAGTATTACCTGATGACGTATAACGTTATATAGTAATACGTAATGACGTATAACGTTATATATTATTACGTAATAACGTATAACGCTATATACTATTACGTACTAACGTAGAACGTTATATACTAATACGTAATGACGTATAACGATATATACTATTACGTAATAACGTGTAACGTTGTATACTAATACGTAATATCGTATAACGTTATATACTAATACGTAATACCGTATAACGTTATATACTATTACGTACTAACGTATAACGTTATATTCTATTACGTACTAACGTGTAACGTTATATAGTATTACCTGATGACGTATAACGTTATATAGTAATACGTAATGACGTATAACGTTATATATTATTACGTAATAACGTATAACGCTATATACTATTACGTACTAACGTAGAACGTTATAAACTAATACGTAATGACGTATAACATCATATTCTATTACGTACTAACGTATAACGTTATATACTATTACGTACTAACGTATAATTTTCATACTATTACGTACTAACGTTTAACGTTATATACTATTACGTAATGACGTATAACGTTATATACTATTATGTAATGACGTATAACGTTATTGAGTATTACCTTATACCGTATAACGTTATATCCTATTACGTACTAACGTATAACGATATTATCTAATACGCACTAACGTGTAACGTTATATAGTATTACCTTATGCCGTATAACGTTATATACTATTACGTACTAACGTATAAAGTTATAAACTAATACGTAATGACGTATAACGTTATATACTATTACGTACTAACGTATAACGTTATAAACTAATACGTACTAACGTATAACGTTATATACTATTACGTGCTAACGTATAACGTTATATACTATTACGTGCTAACGTGTAACGTTATATAGTATTCCCTGATGACGTATAACGTTATATACAATTACGTACTAACGTATAACGTTATAAACTAATACGTAATGACGTATAACGTTATATACTATTACGTACTAACGTATAACGTTATAAACTAATACGTACTAACGTATAACGTTATATATTATTACCAGATGACGTATAACGTTATATACTGTTACGTACTAACGTATAACGTTATATACTATTACGCAATGACGTATAACATTATATACTATTACGCAATGACGTATAACGTTATATCCTATTACGTACTAACGTATAACGTTATACTCTATTACGTACTAACGTGTAACGTTATATAGTATTACCTGATGCCGTATAACGTTATATTCTAATACGTAATAACGTATAACGTTATATACTATTACGTACTAACGTATAACGTTATATACTATTACGTACTAACGTGTAACGTTATAAACTAATACGTAATGACGTATAACGTTATATACAAATACGTAATAACGTATATCGTTATACACTATTACGTACTAACGTATATCGTTATATACTATTACGTGCTAACGTATAACGTTATATACTATTACGTGCTAATGTGTAACGTTATATAGTATTACCTGATGACGTATAACGTTATATACAATTACGTACTAACGTATAACGTTATAAACTAATACGTAATGACGTATAACGTTATATACTATTACGTACTAACGTATAACGTTATAAACTAATACGTACTAACGTATAACGTTATAAACTAATACGTACTAACGAATAACGTTATATACTATTACGTACTAACGTATAATGTTATATACTAATACGTAATGACGGATAACGTTATATACTATTATGTAATGACGTATAACGTTATAAACTAATACGTACTAACGTATAACGTTATATACTATTACGTGCTAACGTATAACGTTATATACTATTACGTGCTAACGAGTAACGTTATATAGTATTACCTGATGACGTATAACGTTATATACAATTACGTACTAACGTATAACGTTATATTCTATTACGTACTAACGTGTAACGTTATATAGTATTACCTGATGACGTATAACGTTATATAGTAATACGTAATGACGTATAGCGTTATATATTATTACGTAATAACTTATAACGCTTTATACTATTACGTACTAACGTAGAACGTTATAAACTAATACGTAATGACGTATAACGATATATACTATTACGTAATAACGTGTAACGTTATATACTAATACGTAATATCGTATAACGTTATATACTAATACGTAATATCGTATAACGTTATATACTATTACGTACTAACGTATAACGTTATACACTATTACGTAAAGACGTATAACGTTATATACTAATACGTACTAACGTATAACGTTATAAACTAATACGTACTAACGAATAACGTTATATACTATTACGTACTAACGTATAATGTTATATACTAATACGTAATGCCGTATAACGTTATATACTATTATGCAATGACGTATAACGTTATTGAGTATTACCTTATAACGTATAACGTTATATCCTATTACGTACTAACGTATAACGTTATATTCTATTACGTACTAACGTGTAACGATATATAATATTACCTGATGACGTATAACGTTATATAGTAACACGTAATGACGTATAACGTTATATACTATTACGTAATAACGTATAACGCTATATACTATTACGTACTAACGTAGAACGTTATAAACTAATACGTAATGACGTATAACGATATATACTATTACGTAATAACGTGTAACGTTATATACTAATACGTAATATGGTATAACGTTATATACTAATACGTAATATCGTATAACGTTATATACTATTACGTACTAACGTATAACGTTATGCACTATTACGTACTAACGTATAACGTTATACTCTATTACGTACTAACGTGTAACGTTATAAACTAATACGTAATGACGTATAACGTTATATACAACTACGTAATAACGTATATCGTTATACACTATTACGTACTAACGTGTAACGTTATATACTCTTACGTACTAACGTGTAACGTTATATACTATTACGCAATGACGTATAACGTTATATACTATTACGCAATGACGTATAACGTTATATCCTATTACGTACTAACGTATAACGTTATACTCTATTACGTACTAACGTGTAACGTTATATAGTATTACCTGATGACGTATAACGTTATAAACTAATACGTACTAACGAATAACGTTATATACTATTACGTACTAACGTATAATGTTATATACTAATACGTAATGACGTATAACGTTATATACTATTATGCAATGACGTATAACGTTATTGAGTATTACCTTATAACGTATAACGTTATATCCTATTACGTACTAACGTATATCGTTATATACTATTACGTACTAACGTGTAACGTTATATAGTATTACGTAATGATGTATAACGTCATATCCTATTACGTACTAACGTATAACGTTATATACTATTACGTACGAACGTGTAACGTTATAAACTAATACGTAATGACGTATAACGTTATATACAAATACGTAATAACGTATATCGTTATACACTATTACGTACTAACGTGTAACGTTATATACTATTACGTACTAACGTGTAACGTTATATAGTATTACCTGATGACGTATAACGTTATATATTATTACGTAATAACATGTAACGTAATATAGTATTACCTGATGACGTATAACGTTATATACAATAACGTACTAACGTATAACGTTATATACTATTACGCAATGACGTATAACGTTATATACTATTACGCAATGACGGATGACGCTATATACTATTACGTACTAACGTATAACGTTATAAACTAATACGTAATGACGTATAACGTTATGTACTATTACGTACTAACGTATAACGTTATATACTAATACGTACTAACGAATAGCGTTATATACTATTACGTACTAACGTATAATGTTATATACTAATACGTAATGACGTATAAGGTTATATACTATTATGCAATGACGTATAACGTTATTGAGTATTACCTTATAACGTATAACGTTATATCCTATTACGTACTAACGTATAACGTTATATTCTATTACGTACTAACGTGTAACGATATATAGTATTACCTGATGACGTATAACGTTATATAGTAATACGTAATGACGTATAACGTTATATATTATTACGTAATAAAGTATAACGCTATATACTATTACGTACTAACGTAGAACGTTATAAACTAATACGTAATGACGTATAACGATGTATACTATTACGTAATAACGTGTAACGTTATATACTAATTCGTAATATCGTATAACGTTATATACTAATACGTAATATCGTACAACGTTATATACTATTACGTACTAACGTATAACGTTATATACTATTACGTACTAACGTGTAACGTTATATACTATTACGCAATGACGTATAACGTTATATACTATTACGCAATGACGTATAACGTTATATCCTATTACGTACTAACGTATAACGTTATACTCTATTACGTACTAACGTGTAACGTTATATACTATTACGTACTAACGTGTAAGGTTATAAACTAATACGTAATGACGTATAACGTTATATACAAATACGTAAAAACGTATATCGTTATACACTATTACGTACTAACGTGTAACATTATATACTATTACGTACTAACGTGTAACGTTATATAGTATTACCAGATGACGTATAACGTTATATACTATTACGTAATAACGTGTAACGTAATATAGTATTACCTGATGACGTATAACGTTATATACTATTACGTACTAACGTATAACGTTATAAACTAATACGTAATGACGTATAACGTTATGTACGATTACGTACTAACGTATAACGTTATAAACTAATACGTACTAACGAATAACGTTATATACTATTACGTACTAACGTATAATGTTATATACTAATACGTAATGACGTATAACGTTATATACAATTATGCAATGACGTATAACGTTATGGAGTATTACCTTATAACGTATAACGTTATATCCTATTACGTACTAACGTATAACGTTATATTCTATTACGTACTAACGTGTAACGATATATAATATTACCTGATGACGTATAACGTTATATAGTAACACGTAATGACGTATAACGTTATATACTATTACGTAATAACGTATAACGCTATATACTATTACGTACTAACGTAGAAGGTTATAAACTAATACGTAATGACGTATAACGATATATACTATTACGTAATAACGTGTAACGTTATATACTAATACGTAATATGGTATAACGTTATATACTAATACGTAATATCGTATAACGTTATATACTATTACGTACTAACGTATAACGTTATACACTATTACGTACTAACGTATAACGTTATACTCTATTACGTACTAACGTGTAACGTTATAAACTAATACGTAATGACGTATAACGTTAAATACAACTACGTAATAACGTATATCGTTATACACTATTACGTACTAACGTGTAACGTTATATACTATTACGTACTAACGTGTAACGTTATATACTATTACGCAATGACGTATAACGTTATATACTATTACGCAATGACGTATAACGTTATATCCTATTACGTACTAACGTATAACGTTATACTCTATTACGTACTAACGTGTAACGTTATATAGTATTACCTGATGACGTATAACGTTATAAACTAATACGTACTAACGAATAACGTTATATACTATTACGTACTAACGTATAATGTTATATACTAATACGTAATGACGTATAACGTTATATACTATTATGCAATGACGTATAACGTTATTGAGTATTACCTTATAACGTATAACGTTATATCCTATTACGTACTAACGTATATCGTTATATACTATTACGTACTAACGTGTAACGTTATATAGTATTACGTAATGACGTATAACGTCATATCCTATTACGTACTAACGTATAACGTTATATACTATTACGTACTAACGTGTAACGTTATAAACTAATACGTAATGACGTATAACGTTATATACAAATACGTAATAACGTATATCGTTATATACTATTATGTAATGACGTATAACGTTATTGAGTATTACCTTATAACGTATAACGTTATATCCTATTACGTACTAACGTATAACGTTATTATCTAATACGTACTAACGTGTAACGTTATATAGTATTACCTGATGCCGTATAACGTTATATACTAATACGTAATAACGTATAACGTTATATACTATTACGTACTAACGTATAACGTTATATACTATTACGTACTAACGTGTAACGTTATATAGTATTACCAGATGACGTATAAAGTTATATACTATTACGTAATAACGTGTAACGAAATATAGTATTACCTGATGACGTATAACGTTATATACTATTCCGTACTAACGTATAACGTTATATACTATTACGCAATGACGTATAACGTTATATACTATTACGCAATGACGTATAACGTTATATCCTATTACGTACTAACGTATAACGTTATACTCTATTACGTACTAACGTGTAACGTTATATAGTATTACCTGATGACGTATAACGTTATATACTAATACGTAATGACGTATAACGTTATATACTATTATGTAATGACGTATAACGTTATTGAGTATTACCTTATAACGTATAACGTTATATCCTATTTCGTACTAACGTAAAACGTTATTATCTAATACGTACTAACGTGTAACGTTATATACTATTACGTACTAACGTATAACGTTATATACTATTACGTACTAACGTGTAACGTTATAAACTAATACGTAATGACGTATAACGTTATATACAAATACGTAATAACGTATATCGTTATACACTATTACGTACTAACGTGTAACGTTATATACTATTACGTACTATCGTATAACATTATATACTATTACGTACTAACGTATAACGTTATATACTATTACGTAATGACGTATAACGTTATATACTATTATGTAATGACGTATAACGTTATTGAGTATTACCTTATAACGTATAACGTTATATCCTAATACGTACTAACGTATAACGATATTATCTAATACGTACTAACGTGTAACGTTATATAGTATTACCTGATGCCGTATAACGTTATATACTATTACGTACTAACGTTATAAACTAATACGTAATGACGTATAACGTAATATACTATTACGTACTAACGTATAAAGTTATAAACTAATACGTACTAACGTATAACGTTATATACTATTACGCAATGACGTATAACGTTATATACTATTACGCAATGACGTATAACGTTATATCCTATTACGTACTAACGTATAACGTTATACACTATTACGTAAAGACGTATAACGTTATATACTAATACGTAATAACGTATAACGTTATATACTATTACGTACTAACGTATAACGTTATATACTATTACGTAATGACGTATAACGTTATATACTATTATGTAATGACGTATAACGTTATATAGTATTACCAGATGACGTATAACGTTATATAGGATTACCAGATGACGTATAACGTTATATACTATTACGTACTAACGTATAAAGTTATATACTATTACGTAATGACGTATAACGTTATATACTATTATGTAATGACGTATAACGTTATTGAGTATTACCTGATAACGTATAACGTTATACTCTATTACGTACTAACGTGTAACGTTATATAGTATTACCTGATGACGTATATCGTTATACACTATTACGTACTAACGTGTAACGTTATATACTATTACGTACTATCGTATAACGTTATATACTATTACTTACCAACGTATAACGTTATACACTATTACGTAATGACGTATAACGTTATATACTATTACGTACTAACGTATAACGTTATATACTATTACGTGCTAACGTATAACGTTATATACTATTACGTGCTAACGTGTAACGTTATATACTATTACGTACTAACGTATAACGTTATACTATATTACGTACTACCGTGTAACGTTATATAGTATTACCTGATGACGTATAACGTTATATACTAATACGTAATGACGTATAACGTTATATACTATTATGTAATGACGTATAACGTTATTGAGTATTACCTTATAACGTATAACGTTATATCCTATTACGTACTAACGTGTAAGGTTATAAACTAATACGTAATGACGTATAACGTTATATACAAATACGTAAAAACGTATATCGTTATACACTATTACGTACTAACGTGTAACATTATATACTATTACGTACTAACGTGTAACGTTATATACTATTACGTACTATCGTATAACGTTATATACTATTACTTACCAACGTATAACGTTATACACTATTACGTAATGACGTATAACGTTATATACTATTACGTACTAACGTGTAACGTTACATAGTATTACGTAATGACGTATAACGTCATATCCTATTACGTACTAACGTATAACGTTATACTCTATTACGTACTAACGTGTAACGTTATATAGTATTACCTGATGACGTATAACGTTATATACTAATACGTAATGACGTATAACGTTATATACTATTATGTAATGACGTATAACGTTATTGAGTATTACCTTATAACGTATAACGTTATATCCTATTACGTACTAACGTATAACGTTATTATCTAATACGTACTAACTTGTAACGTTATATAGTATTACCTGAAGCCTTATAACGTTATATACTAATACGTAATAACGTATAACGTTATATACTATTACGTACTAACGTATAACGTTATATACTATTACGTACTAACGTGTAAGGTTATAAACTAATACGTAATGACGTATAACGTTATATACAAATACGTAAAAACGTATATCGTTATACACTATTACGTACTAACGTGTAACATTATATACTATTACGTACTAACGTGTAACGTTATATAGTATTACCAGATGACGTATAACGTTATATACTATTACGTAATAACGTGTAACGTAATATAGTATTACCTGATGACGTATAACGTTATATACTATTCCGTACTAGCGTATAACGTTATATACTATTACGCAATGACGTATAACGTTATATACTATTACGCAATGACGTATAACGTTATATCCTATTACGTACTAACGTATAACGTTATACTCTATTACGTACTAACGTGTAACGTTATATAGTATTACCTGATGACGTATAACGTTATATACTAATACGTAATGACGTATAACGTTATATACTATTATGTAATGACGTATAACGTTATTGAGTATTACCTTATAACGTATAACGTTATATCCTATTACGTACTAACGTAAAACGTTATTATCTAATACGTACTAACGTGTAACGTTATATAGTATTACCTGATGCCGTATAACGTTATATACTAATACGTAATAACGTATAACGTTATATACTATTACGTACTAACGTATAACGTTATAAACTAATACGTAATGACGTATAACGTTATATACTATTACGTACTAACGTATAACGTTATAAACTAATACGTACTAACGTATATCGTTATATACTATTACGCAATGACGTATAACGTTATATACTATTACGCAATGACGTATAACGTTATATACTATTACGTACTAACGTATAACGTTATACTCTATTACGTACTACCGTTTAACGTTATATAGTATTACCTGATGACGTATAACGTTATATACTAATACGTAATATCGTATAACGTTATATACTATTACGTACTAACGTATAACGTTATACACTATTACGTAAAGACGTATAACGTAATATACTAATACGTAATAACGTATAACGGTATATACTATTACGTAATAACGTGTAACGTAATATAATAATACGTAATATCGTATAACGTTATATAATAATACGTAATATCGTTTAACGTTATATACTATTACGTACCATCGTATAACGTTATACACTATTACGTAATGACGTATAACGTTATATACTATTATGTAATGACATATAACGTTATTGAGTATTACCTTATAACGTATAACGTTATATCCTATTACGTACTGACATATAACGTTATATACTATTACGTACTAACGTATAACGATATAAACTAATACGTAATGACGTATAACGTTATATACTATTACGTACTAACGTATAACGTTATATACTATTACGTGCTAACGTATAACGTTATATACTATTACGTGCTAACGTGTAACGTTATATACTATTACGTACTAACGTATAACGTTATAAACTAATACGTGTTAACGTATAACGTTATATACAATTACGTACTAGCGTATAACGTTATATACTATTACGCAATGACGTATAACGTTATATCCTAGTATGTAATGACGTATAACGATATATAATAATTCGTACAACGTATAACGTTATATACTAATACGTAATAACGTATATCGTTATATACTATTACGTACTAACGTGTAACGTTATATAGTATTACCTGATGACGTATAACGTTATATACTATTACGTACCAACGTATAACGTTATACTCTATTACGTACTACCGTGTAACGTTATATAGTATTACCTGATGACGTATAACGTTATATACTAATACGTAATGACGTATAACGTTATATACTATTACGTAATAACGTGTAACGTTATATACTAATACGTAATATCGTATAACGTTATATACTAATACGTAATATCGTATAACGTTATATACTATTACGTACTAACGTATAACGTTATACACTATTACGAAAAGGCGTATAACGTTATATACTAATACGTAATATCGTATAACGTTATATACTATTACGTACTAACGTATAACGTTATACACTATTACGTAAAGACGTATAACGTTATATACTAATACGTAATAACGTATATCGTTATATACTATTACGTACTAACGTGTTACGTTATATAGTATTACGTAATGACGTATAACGTCATATCCTATTACGTACTAACGTATAACGTTATATACTATTACGTACTAACGTGTAACGTTATAAACTAATACGTAATGACGTATAACGTTATATACAAATACGTAATAACGTATATCGTTATACACTATTACGTACTAACGTGTAACGTTATATACTATTACGTACTAACGTGTAACGTTACATACTATTACGCAATGACGTATAACGTTATATACTATTACGCAATGACGTATAACGTTATATCCTATTACGTACTAACGTATAACATTATACTCTATTACGTACTAACGTGTAACGTTATATACTATTACGTACTAACGTGTAAGGTTATAAACTAATACGTAATGACGTATAACGTTATATACAAATACGTAAAAACGTATATCGTTATACACTATTACGTACTAACGAATAACGTTATATACTATTACGTACTAACGTATAATGTTATATACTAATACGTAATGACGTATAACGTTATATACAATTATGCAATGACGTATAACGTTATTGAGTATTACCTTATAACGTATAACGTTATATCCTATTACGTACTAACGTATAACGTTATTATCTAATACGTACTAACGTGTAACGTTATATAGTATTACCTGAAGCCGTATAACGTTATATACTAATACGTAATAACGTATAACGTTATATACTATTACGTACTAACGTATAACGTTATATACTATTACGTACTAACGTGTAAGGTTATAAACTAATACGTAATGACGTATAACGTTATATACAAATACGTAAAAACGTATATCGTTATACACTATTACGTACTAACGTGTAACATTATATACTATTACGTACTAACGTGTAACGTTATATAGTATTACCAGATGACGTATAACGTTATATACTATTACGTAATAACGTGTAACGTGATATAGTATTACCTGATGACGTATAACGTTATATACTATTACGTACTAACTTATAACGTTATAAACTAATACGTAATGACGTATAACGTTATATACAATTACGTACTAGCGTATAACGTTATATACTATTACGCAATGACGTATAACGTTATATCCTAGTATGTAATGACGTATAACGATATATACTAATACGTACAACGTATAACGTTATATACTAATACGTAATAACGTATATCGTTATACACTATTACGTACTAACGTGTAACGCTATATAGTATTACCTGATGACGTATAACGTTATATACTATTACGTACTAACGTATAACGTTATACTATATTACGTACTACCGTGTAACGTTATATAGTATTACCTGATGACGTATAACGTTATATACTAATGCGTAATATCGTATAACGTTATATACTATTACGTACTAACGTGTAACGTTACATAGTATTACGTAATGACGTATAACGTCATATCCTATTACGTACTAACGTATAACGTTATACTCTATTACGTACTAACGTGTAACGTTATATAGTATTACCTGATGACGTATAACGTTATATACTAATACGTAATGACGTATAACGTTATATACTATTATGTAATGACGTATAACGTTATTGAGTATTACCTTATAACGTATAACGTTATATCCTATTACGTACTAACGTATAACGTTATTATCTAATACGTACTAACGTGTAACGTTATATAGTATTACCTGAAGCCTTATAACGTTATATACTAATACGTAATAATGTATAACGTTATATACTATTACGTACTAACGTATAACGTTATATACTATTACGTACTAACGTGTAAGGTTATAAACTAATACGTAATGACGTATAACGTTATATACAAATACGTAAAAACGTATATCGTTATACACTATTACGTACTAACGTGTAACATTATATACTATTACGTACTAACGTGTAACGTTATATAGTATTACCAGATGACGTATAACGTTATATACTATTACGTAATAACGTGTAACGTGATATAGTATTACCTGATGACGTATAACGTTATATACTATTACGTACTAACTTATAACGTTATAAACTAATACGTAATGACGTATAACGTTATATACAATTACGTACTAGCGTATAACGTTATATACTATTACGCAATGACGTATAACGTTATATCCTAGTATGTAATGACGTATAACGATATATACTAATACGTACAACGTATAACGTTATATACTAATACGTAATAACGTATATCGTTATACACTATTACGTACTAACGTGTAACGCTATATAGTATTACCTGATGACGTATAACGTTATATACTATTACGTACTAACGTATAACGTTATACTATATTACGTACTACCGTGTAACGTTATATAGTATTACCTGATGACGTATAACGTTATATACTAATGCGTAATATCGTATAACGTTATATACTATTACGTACTAACGTGTAACGTTACATAGTATTACGTAATGACGTATAACGTCATATCCTATTACGTACTAACGTATAACGTTATACTCTATTACGTACTAACGTGTAACGTTATATAGTATTACCTGATGACGTATAACGTTATATCCTAGTATGTAATGACGTATAACGATATATAATAATACGTACAACGTATAACGTTATATACTAATACGTAATAACGTATATCGTTATATACTATTACGTACTAACGTGTAACGTTATATAGTATTACCTGATGACGTATAACGTTATATACTGTTACGTACCAACGTATAACGTTATACTCTATTACGTACTACCGTGTAACGTTATATAGTATTACCTGATGACGTATAACGTTATATACTAATACGTAATGACGTATAACGTTATATACTATTACGTAATAACGTGTAACGTTATATACTAATACGTAATATCGTATAACGTTATATACTAATACGTAATATCGTATAACGTTATATACTATTACGTACTAACGTATAACGTTATACACTATTACGAAAAGGCGTATAACGTTATATACTAATACGTAATATCGTATAAAGTTATATACTATTACGTACTAACGTATAACGTTATACACTATTACGTAAAGACGTATAACGTTATATACTAATACGTAATAACGTATATCGTTATATACTATTACGTACTAACGTGTAACGTTATATAGTATTACGTAAAGACGTATAACGTCATATCCTATTACGTACTACCGTATAACGTTATACTCTATTACGTACTAACGTGTAACGTTATATAGTATTACCTGATGACGTATAACGTTATATACTAATACGTAATATCGTTTAACGTTATATACTATTACGTACCAACGTATAACGTTATTGAGTATTACCTTATAACGTATAACGTTATATCCTATTACGTACTAACGTATAACGTTATTATCTAATACGTACTAACGTGTAACGTTATATAGTATTACCTGAAGCCGTATAACGTTATATACTAATACGTAATAACGTATAACGTTATATACTATTACGTACTAACGTATAACGTTATATACTATTACGTACTAACGTGTAAGGTTATAAACTAATACGTAATGACGTATAACGTTATATACAAATACGTAAAAACGTATATCGTTATACACTATTACGTACTAACGTGTAACATTATATACTATTACGTACTAACGTGTAACGTTATATAGTATTACCAGATGACGTATAACGTTATATACTATTACGTAATAACGTGTAACGTGATATAGTATTACCTGATGACGTATAACGTTATATACTATTACGTACTAACTTATAACGTTATAAACTAATACGTAATGACGTATAACGTTATATACAATTACGTACTAGCGTATAACGTTATATACTATTACGCAATGACGTATAACGTTATATCCTAGTATGTAATGACGTATAACGATATATACTAATACGTACAACGTATAACGTTATATACTAATACGTAATAACGTATATCGTTATACACTATTACGTACTAACGTGTAACGCTATATAGTATTACCTGATGACGTATAACGTTATATACTATTACGTACTAACGTATAACGTTATACTATATTACGTACTACCGTGTAACGTTATATAGTATTACCTGATGACGTATAACGTTATATACTAATACGTAATGAGGTATAACGTTATATACTATTATGTAATGACGTATAACGTTATTGAGTATTACCTTATAACGTATAACGTTATATCCTATTACGTACTAACGTATAACGTTATTATCTAATACGTACTAACGTGTAACGTTATATAGTATTACCTGAAGCCTTATAACGTTATATACTAATACGTAATAATGTATAACGTTATATACTATTACGTACTAACGTATAACGTTATATACTATTACGTACTAACGTGTAAGGTTATAAACTAATACGTAATGACGTATAACGTTATATACAAATACGTAAAAACGTATATCGTTATACACTATTACGTACTAACGTGTAACATTATATACTATTACGTACTAACGTGTAACGTTATATAGTATTACCAGATGACGTATAACGTTATATACTATTACGTAATAACGTGTAACGTAATATAGTATTACCTGATGACGTATAACGTTATATACTATTCCGTACTAACGTATAACGTTATATACTATTACGCAATGACGTATAACGTTATATACTATTACGCAATGACGTATAACGTTATATCCTATTACGTACTAACGTATAACGTTATACTCTATTACGTACTAACGTGTAACGTTATATAGTATTACCTGATGACGTATAACGTTATATACTAATACGTAATGACGTATAACGTTATATACTATTATGTAATGACGTATAACGTTATTGAGTATTACCTTATAACGTATAACGTTATATCCTATTACGTACTAACGTAAAACGTTATTATCTAATACGTACTAACGTGTAACGTTATATAGTATTACCTGATGCCGTATAACGTTATATACTAATACGTAATAACGTATAACGTTATATACTATTACGTACTAACGTATAACGTTATAAACTAATACGTAATGACGTATAACGTTATATACTATTACGTACTAACGTATAACGTTATAAACTAATACGTACTAACGTATATCGTTATATACTATTACGCAATGACGTATAACGTTATATACTATTACGCAATGACGTATAACGTTATATACTATTACGTACTAACGTATAACGTTATACTCTATTACGTACTACCGTTTAACGTTATATAGTATTACCTGATGACGTATAACGTTATATACTAATACGTAATATCGTATAACGTTATATACTATTACGTACTAACGTATAACGTTATACACTATTACGTAAAGACGTATAACGTAATATACTAATACGTAATAACGTATAACGGTATATACTATTACGTAATAACGTGTAACGTAATATAATAATACGTAATATCGTATAACGTTATATAATAATACGTAATATCGTTTAACGTTATATACTATTACGTACCATCGTATAACGTTATACACTATTACGTAATGACGTATAACGTTATATACTATTATGTAATGACATATAACGTTATTGAGTATTACCTTATAACGTATAACGTTATATCCTATTACGTACTAACATATAACGTTATATACTATTACGTACTAACGTATAACGATATAAACTAATACGTAATGACGTATAACGTTATATACTATTACGTACTAACGTATAACGTTATATACTATTACGTGCTAACGTATAACGTTATATACTATTACGTGCTAACGTGTAACGTTATATACTATTACGTACTAACGTATAACGTTATAAACTAATACGTGTTAACGTATAACGTTATATACAATTACGTACTAGCGTATAACGTTATATACTATTACGCAATGACGTATAACGTTATATCCTAGTATGTAATGACGTATAACGATATATAATAATACGTACAACGTATAACGTTATATACTAATACGTAATAACGTATATCGTTATATACTATTACGTACTAACGTGTAACGTTATATAGTATTACCTGATGACGTATAACGTTATATACTATTACGTACCAACGTATAACGTTATACTCTATTACGTACTACCGTGTAACGTTATATAGTATTACCTGATGACGTATAACGTTATATACTAATACGTAATGACGTATAACGTTATATACTATTACGTAATAACGTGTAACGTTATATACTAATACGTAATATCGTATAACGTTATATACTAATACGTAATATCGTATAACGTTATATACTATTACGTACTAACGTATAACGTTATACACTATTACGAAAAGGCGTATAACGTTATATACTAATACGTAATATCGTATAACGTTATATACTATTACGTACTAACGTATAACGTTATACACTATTACGTAAAGACGTATAACGTTATATACTAATACGTAATAACGTATATCGTTATATACTATTACGTACTAACGTGTAACGTTATATAGTATTACGTAAAGACGTATAACGTCATATCCTATTACGTACTACCGTATAACGTTATACTCTATTACGTACTAACGTGTAACGTTATATAGTATTACCTGATGACGTATAACGTTATATACTAATACGTAATATCGTTTAACGTTATATACTATTACGTACCAACGTATAACGTTGTTGAGTATTACCTTATAACGTATAACGTTATATCCTATTACGTACTAACGTATAACGTTATTATCTAATACGTACTAACGTGTAACGTTATATAGTATTACCTGAAGCCGTATAACGTTATATACTAATACGTAATAACGTATAACGTTATATACTATTACGTACTAACGTATAACGTTATATACTATTACGTACTAACGTGTAAGGTTATAAACTAATACGTAATGACGTATAACGTTATATACAAATACGTAAAAACGTATATCGTTATACACTATTACGTACTAACGTGTAACATTATATACTATTACGTACTAACGTGTAACGTTATATAGTATTACCAGATGACGTATAACGTTATATACTATTACGTAATAACGTGTAACGTGATATAGTATTACCTGATGACGTATAACGTTATATACTATTACGTACTAACTTATAACGTTATAAACTAATACGTAATGACGTATAACGTTATATACAATTACGTACTAGCGTATAACGTTATATACTATTACGCAATGACGTATAACGTTATATCCTAGTATGTAATGACGTATAACGATATATACTAATACGTACAACGTATAACGTTATATACTAATACGTAATAACGTATATCGTTATACACTATTACGTACTAACGTGTAACGCTATATAGTATTACCTGATGACGTATAACGTTATATACTATTACGTACTAACGTATAACGTTATACTATATTACGTACTACCGTGTAACGTTATATAGTATTACCTGATGACGTATAACGTTATATACTAATGCGTAATATCGTATAACGTTATATACTATTACGTACTAACGTGTAACGTTACATAGTATTACGTAATGACGTATAACGTCATATCCTATTACGTACTAACGTATAACGTTATACTCTATTACGTACTAACGTGTAACGTTATATAGTATTACCTGATGACGTATAACGTTATATACTAATACGTAATGACGTATAACGTTATATACTATTATGTAATGACGTATAACGTTATTGAGTATTACCTTATAACGTATAACGTTATATCCTATTACGTACTAACGTATAACGTTATTATCTAATACGTACTAACGTGTAACGTTATATAGTATTACCTGAAGCCGTATAACGTTATATACTAATACGTAATAATGTATAACGTTATATAGTATTACGTACTAACGTATAACGTTATATACTATTACGTACTAACGTGTAAGGTTATAAACTAATACGTAATGACGTATAACGTTATATACAAATACGTAAAAACGTATATCGTTATACACTATTACGTACTAACGTGTAACATTATATACTATTACGTACTAACGTGTAACGTTATATAGTATTACCAGATGACGTATAACGTTATATACTATTACGTAATAACGTGTAACGTAATATAGTATTACCTGATGACGTATAACGTTATATACTATTCCGTACTAACGTATAACGTTATATACTATTACGCAATGACGTATAACGTTATATACTATTACGCAATGACGTATAACGTAATATCCTATTACGTACTAACGTATAACGTTATACTCTATTACGTACTAACGTGTAACGTTATATAGTATTACCTGATGACGTATAACGTTATATACTAATACGTAATGACGTATAACGTTATATACTATTATGTAATGACGTGTAACGTTATTGAGTATTACTTTATAACGTATAACGTTATATCCTATTACGTACTAACGTAAAACGTTATTATCTAATACGTACTAACGTGTAACGTTATATAGTATTACCTGATGCCGTATAACGTTATATACTAATACGTAATAACGTATAACGTTATATACTATTACGTACTAACGTATAACGTTATAAACTAATACGTAATGACGTATAACGTTATATACTATTACGTACTAACGTATAACGTTATAAACTAATACGTACTAACGTATATCGTTATATACTATTACGCAATGACGTATAACGTTATATACTATTACGCAATGACGTATAACGTTATATACTATTACGTACTAACGTATAACGTTATACTCTATTACGTACTACCGTTTAACGTTATATAGTATTACCTGATGGCGTATAACGTTATATACTAATACGTAATATCGTATAACGTTATATACTATTACGTACTAACGTATAACGTTATACACTATTACGTAAAGACGTATAACGTAATATACTAATACGTAATAACGTATAACGGTATATACTATTACGTAATAACGTGTAACGTAATATAATAATACGTAATATCGTATAACGTTATATAATAATACGTAATATCGTTTAACGTTATATACTATTACGTACCATCGTATAACGTTATACACTATTACGTAATGACGTATAACGTTATATACTATTATGTAATGACATATAACGTTATTGAGTATTACCTTATAACGTATAACGTTATATCCTATTACGTACTAACATATAACGTTATTATCTAATACGTACTAACGTGTAACGTTATATAGTATTACCTGATGCTGTATAACGTTATATACTATTACGTACTAACGTATAACGATATAAACTAATACGTAATGACGTATAACGTTATATACTATTACGTACTAACGTATAACGTTATATACTATTACGTGCTAACGTATAACGTTATATACTATTACGTGCTAACGTGTAACGTTATATACTATTACGTACTAACGTATAACGTTATAAACTAATACGTGTTAACGTATAACGTTATATACAATTACGTACTAGCGTATAACGTTATATACTATTACGCAATGACGTATAACGTTATATAGTATTACCTGATGACGTATAACGTTATATACTATTACGTACCAACGTATAACGTTATACTCTATTACGTACTACCGTGTAACGTTATATAGTATTACCTGATGACGTATAACGTTATATACTAATACGCAATGACGTATAACGTTATATACTATTACGTAATAACGTGTAACGTTATATACTAATACGTAATATCGTATAACGTTATATACTAATACGTAATATCGTATAACGTTATATACTATTACGTACTAACGTATAACGTTATACACTATTACGAAAAGGCGTATAACGTTATATACTAATACGTAATATCGTATAACGTTATATACTATTACGTACTAACGTATAACGTTATACACTATTACGTAAAGACGTATAACGTTATATACTAATACGTAATAACGTATATCGTTATATACTATTACGTACTAACGTGTAACGTTATATAGTATTACGTAAAGACGTATAACGTCATATCCTATTACGTACTACCGTATAACGTTATACTCTATTACGTACTAACGTGTAACGTTATATAGTATTACCTGATGACGTATAACGTTATATACTAATACGTAATATCGTTTAACGTTATATACTATTACGTACCAACGTATAACGTTATTGAGTATTACCTTATAACGTATAACGTTATATCCTATTACGTACTAACGTATAACGTTATTGTCTAATACGTACTAACGTGTAACGTTATATAGTATTACCTGAAGCCGTATAACGTTATATACTATTACGTAATAACGTATAACGTTATATACTATTACGTACTAACGTATAACGTTATATACTATTACGTACTAACGTGTAAGGCTATAAACTAATACGTAATGACGTATAACGTTATATACAAATACGTAAAAACGTATATCGTTATACACTATTACGTACTAACGTGTAACATTATATACTATTACGTACTAACGTGTAACGTTATATAGTATTACCAGATGACGTATAACGTTATATACTATTACGTAATAACGTGTAACGTGATATAGTATTACCTGATGACGTATAACGTTATATACTATTCCGTACTAACGTATAACGTTATATACTATTACGCAATGACGTATAACGTTATATACTATTACGCAATGACGTATAACGTTATATCCTATTACGTACTAACGTATAGCGTTATACTCTATTACGTACTAACGTGTAACGTTATATAGTATTACCTGATGACGTATAACGTTATATACTAATACGTAATGACGTATAACGTTATATACTATTATGTAATGACGTATAACGTTATTGAGTATTACCTTATAACGTATAACGTTATATCCTATTACGTACTAACGTAAAACGTTATTATCTAATACGTACTAACGTGTAACGTTATATAGTATTACCTGATGCCGTATAACGTTATATACTAATACGTAATAACGTATAACGTTATATACTATTACGTACTAACGTGTAACGTTATAAACTAATACGTAATGACGTATAACGTTATATACAAATACGTAATAACGTATATCGTTATACACTATTACGTACTAACGTGTAACGTTATATACTATTACGTACTAACGTGTAACGTTATATACTATTACGCAATGACGTATAACGTTATATACTATTACGTAATGACGTATAACGTTATATACTATTATGTAATGACGTATAACGTTATTGAGTATTATCTTATAACGTATAACGTTATATCCTATTACGTACTAACGTATAACGATATTATCTAATACGTACTAACGTGTAACGTTATATAGTATTACCTGATGCCGTATAACGTTATATACTATTACGTACTAACGTATAACGTTATTGAGTATTACCTTATAACGTATAACGTTATATCCTATTACGTACTAACGTATATCGTTATATACTATTACGTACTAACGTGTAACGTTATATAGTATTACGTAATGACGTATAACGTCATATCCTATTACGTACTAACGTATAACGTTATATACTATTACGTACTAACGTGTAACGTTATAAACTAATACGTAATGACGTATAACGTTATATACAAATACGTAATAACGTATATCGTTATACACTATTACGTACTAACGTGTAACGTTATATACTATTACGTACTAAGGTGTAACGTTATATACTATTACGCAATGACGTATAACGTTATATACTATTACGCAATGACGTATAACGTTATATCCTATTACGTACTAACGTATAACGTTATACTCTATTACGTACTAACGTGTAACGTTATATAGTATTACCTGATGACGTATAACGTTATATACTAATACGTAATGACGTATAACGTTATATACTATTATGTAATGACGTATAACGTTATTGAGTATTACCTTATAACGTATAACGTTATATCCTATTACGTACTAACGTATAACGTTATTATCTAATACGTACTAACGTGTAACGTTATATAGTATTACCTGATGCCGTATAACGTTATATACTAATACGTAATAACGTATAACGTTATATACTATTACGTACTAACGTATAACGTTATATACTATTACGTACTAACGTGCAACGTTATATAGTATTACCAGATGACGTATAACGTTATATACTATTACGTAATAACGTGTAACGAAATATAGTATTACCTGATGACGTATAACGTTATATACTATTCCGTACTAACGTATAACGTTATATACTATTACGCAATGACGTATAACGTTATATACTATTACGCAATGACGTATAACGTTATATCCTATTACGTACTAACGTATAACGTTATACTCTATTACGTACTAACGTGTAACGTTATATAGTATTACCTGATGACGTATAACGTTATATACTAATACGTAATGACGTATAACGTTATATACTATTATGTAATGACGTATAACTTTATTGAGTATTACCTTATAACGTATAACGTTATATCCTAATACGTACTGACGTATAACGATATTATCTAATACGTACTAACGTGTAACGTTATATAGTATTACCTGATGCCGTATAACGTTATATACTATTACGTACTAACGTATAACGTTATAAACTAATACGTAATGACGTATAACGTAATATACTATTACGTAATGACGTATAACGTTATATAGTATTACCAGATGACGTATAACGTTATATACTATTACGTACTAACGTATAAAGTTATATACTATTACGTAATGACGTATAACGTTATATACTATTATGTAATGACGTATAACGTTATTGAGTATTACCTTATAACGTATAACGTTATATCCTAATACGTACTAACGTATAACGATATTATCTAATACGTACTAACGTGTAACGTTATATAGTATTACCTGATGCCGTATAAAGTTATAAACTAATACGTACTAACGTATAACGTTATATACTATTACGCAATGACGTATAACGTTATATACTATTACGCAATGACGTATAACGTTATATCCTATTACGTACTAACGTATAACGTTATACACTATTACGTAAAGACGTATAACGTTATATACTAATACGTAATAACGTATAACGTTATATACTATTACGTACTAACGTATAACGTTATATACTATTACGTAATGACGTATAACGTTATATACTATTATGTAATGACGTATAACGTTATATAGTATTACCAGATGACGTATAACGTTATATACTATTACGTACTAACGTATAAAGTTATATACTATTACGTAATGACGTATAACGTTATATACTATTATGTAATGACGTATAACGTTATTGAGTATTACCTGATAACGTATAACGTTATACTCTATTACGTACTAACGTGTAACGTTATATAGTATTACCTGATGACGTATATCGTTATACACTATTACGTACTAACGTGTAACGTTATATACTATTACGTACTATCGTATAACGTTATATACTATTACTTACCAACGTATAACGTTATACACTATTACGTAATGACGTATAACGTTATATACTATTACGTACTAACGTATAACGTTATATACTATTACGTGCTAACGTATAACGTTATATACTATTACGTGCTAACGTGTAACGTTATATACTATTACGTACTAACTTATAACGTTATAAACTAATACGTAATGACGTATAACGTTATATACAATTACGTACTAGCGTATAACGTTATATACTATTACGCAATGACGTATAACGTTATATCCTAGTATGTAATGACGTATAACGATATATACTAATACGTACAACGTATAACGTTATATACTAATACGTAATAACGTATATCGTTATATACTATTACGTACTAACGTGTAACGCTATATAGTATTACCTGATGACGTATAACGTTATATACTATTACGTACTAACGTATAACGTTATACTCTATTACGTACTACCGTGTAACGTTATATAGTATTACCTGATGACGTATAACGTTATATACTAATACGTAATATCGTATAACGTTATATACTATTACGTACTAACGTGTAACGTTACATAGTATTACATAATGACGTATAACGTCATATCCTATTACGTACTAACGTATAACGTTATACTCTATTACGTACTAACGTGTAACGTTATATAGTATTACCTGATGACGTATAACGTTATATACTAATACGTAATGACGTATAACGTTATATACTATTATGTAATGACGTATAACGTTATTGAGTATTACCTTATAACGTGTAACGTTATATCCTATTACGTACTAACGTATAACGTTATTATCTAATACGTACTAACGTGTAACGTTATATAGTATTACCTGAAGCCGTATAACGTTATATACTAATACGTAATAATGTATAACGTTATATACTATTACGTACTAACGTATAACGTTATATACTATTACGTACTAACGTATAACGTTATATACTATTACGTGCTAACGTATAACGTTATATAATATTACGTGCTAACGTGTAACGTTATATACTATTACGTACTAACGTATAACGTTATAAACTAATACGTGTTAACGTATAACGTTATATACAATTACGTACTAGCGTATAACGTTATATACTATTACGCAATGACGTATAACGTTATATCCTAGTATGTAATGACGTATAACGATATATACTAATACGTACAACGTATAACGTTATATACTAATACGTAATAACGTATATCGTTATATACTATTACGTACTTACGTGTAACGTTATATAGTATTACCTGATGACGTATAACGTTATATACTATTACGTAATAACGTGTAACGTTATATACTAATACGTAATATCGTATAACGTTATATACTAATACGTAATATCGTATAACGTTATATACTATTACGTACTAACGTATAACGTTATACACTATTACGAAAAGGCGTATAACGTTATATACTAATACGTAATATCGTATAACGTTATATACTATTACGTACTAACGTATAACGTTATACACTATTACGTAAAGACGTATAACGTTATATACTAATACGTAATAACGTATATCGTTATATACTACTACGTACTAACGTGTAACGTTATATAGTATTACGTAAAGACGTATAACGTCATATCCTATTACGTACTACCGTATAACGTTGTACTCTATTACGTACTAACGTGTAACGTTATATAGTATTACCTGATGACGTATAACGTTATATACTAATACGTAATATCGTTTAACGTTATATACTATTACGTACCAACGTATAACGTTATTGAGTATTACCTTATAACGTATAACGTTATATCCTATTACGTACTAACGTATAACGTTATTATCTAATACGTACTAACGTGTAACGTTATATAGTATTACCTGAAGCCGTATAACGTTATATACTAATACGTAATAACGTATAACGTTATATACTATTACGTACTAACGTATAACGTTATATACTATTACGTACTAACGTGTAAGGTTATAAACTAACACGTAATGACGTATAACGTTATATACAAATACGTAAAAACGTATATCGTTATACACTATTACGTACTAACGTGTAACATTATATACTATTACGTACTAACGTGTAACGTTATATAGTATTACCAGATGACGTATAACGTTATATACTATTACGTAATAACGTGTAACGTGATATAGTATTACCTGATGACGTATAACGTTATATACTATTCCGTACTAACGTATAACGTTATATACTATTACGCAATGACGTATAACGTTATATACTATTACGCAATGACGTATAACGTTATATCCTATTACGTACTAACGTATAGCGTTATACTCTATTACGTACTAACGTGTAACGTTATATAGTATTACCTGATGACGTATAACGTTATATACTAATACGTAATGACGTATAACGTTATATACTATTATGTAATGACGTATAACGTTATTGAGTATTACCTTATAACGTATAACGTTATATCCTATTACGTACTAACGTAAAACGTTATTATCTAATACGTACTAACGTGTAACGTTATATAGTATTACCTGATGCCGTATAACGTTGTATACTAATACGTAATAACGTATAACGTTATATACTATTACGTACTAACGTGTAACGTTATAAACTAATACGTAATGACGTATAACGTTATATACAAATACGTAATAACGTATATCGTTATACACTATTACGTACTAACGTGTAACGTTATATACTATTACGTACTAACGTGTAACGTTATATACTATTACGCAATGACGTATAACGTTATATACTATTACGTAATGACGTATAACGTTATATACTATTATGTAATGACGTATAACGTTATTGAGTATTATCTTATAACGTATAACGTTATATCCTATTACGTACTAACGTATAACGATATTATCTAATACGTACTAACGTGTAACGTTATATAGTATTACCTGATGCCGTATAACGTTATATACTATTACGTACTAACGTATAACGTTATTGAGTATTACCTTATAACGTATAACGTTATATCCTATTACGTACTAACGTATATCGTTATATACTATTACGTACTAACGTGTAACGTTATATAGTATTACGTAATGACGTATAACGTCATATCCTATTACGTACTAACGTATAACGTTATATACTATTACGTACTAACGTGTAACGTTATAAACTAATACGTAATGACGTATAACGTTATATACAAATACGTAATAACGTATATCGTTATACACTATTACGTACTAACGTGTAACGTTATATACTATTACGTACTAAGGTGTAACGTTATATACTATTACGCAATGACGTATAACGTTATATACTATTACGCAATGACGTATAACGTTATATCCTATTACGTACTAACGTATAACGTTATACTCTATTACGTACTAACGTGTAACGTTATATAGTATTACCTGATGACGTATAACGTTATATACTAATACGTAATGACGTATAACGTTATATACTATTATGTAATGACGTATAACGTTATTGAGTATTACCTTATAACGTATAACGTTATATCCTATTACGTACTAACGTATAACGTTATTATCTAATACGTACTAACGTGTAACGTTATATAGTATTACCTGATGCCGTATAACGTTATATACTAATACGTAATAACGTATAACGTTATATACTATTACGTACTAACGTATAACGTTATATACTATTACGTACTAACGTGCAACGTTATATAGTATAACCAGATGACGTATAACGTTATATACTATTACGTAATAACGTGTAACGAAATATAGTATTACCTGATGACGTATAACGTTATATACTATTCCGTACTAACGTATAACGTTATATACTATTACGCAATGACGTATAACGTTATATACTATTACGCAATGACGTATAACGTTATACTCTATTACGTACTAACGTGTAACGTTATATAGTATTACCTGATGACGTATAACGTTATATACTAATACGTAATGACGTATAACGTTATATACTATTATGTAATGACGTATAACGTTATTGAGTATTACCTTATAACGTATAACGTTATATCCTAATACGTACTAACGTATAACGATATTATCTAATACGTACTAACGTGTAACGTTATATAGTATTACCTGATGACGTATAACGTAATATACTATTACGTACTAACGTATAAAGTTATAAACTAATACGTACTAACGTATAACGTTATATACTATTACGCAATGACGTATAACGTTATATACTATTACGCAATGACGTATAACGTTATATCCTATTACGTACTAACGTATAACGTTATACACTATTACGTAAAGACGTATAACGTTATATACTAATACGTAATAACGTATAACGTTATATACTATTACGTACTAACGTATAACGTTATATACTATTACGTAATGACGTATAACGTTATATACTATTATGTAATGACGTATAACGTTATATAGTATTACCAGATGACGTATAACGTTATATAGTATTACCAGATGACGTATAACGTTATATACTATTACGTACTAACGTATAAAGTTATATACTATTACGTAATGACGTATAACGTTATATACTATTATGTAATGACGTATAACGTTATTGAGTATTACCTGATAACGTATAACGTTATACTCTATTACGTACTAACGTGTAACGTTATATAGTATTACCTGATGACGTATATCGTTATACACTATTACGTACTAACGTGTAACGTTATATACTATTACGTACTATCGTATAACGTTATATACTATTACTTACCAACGTATAACGTTATACACTATTACGTAATGACGTATAACGTTATATACTATTACGTACTAACGTATAACGTTATATACTATTACGTGCTAACGTATAACGTTATATACTATTACGTGCTAACGTGTAACGTTATATACTTTTACGTACCAACTTATAACGTTATAAACTAATACGTAATGACGTATAACGTTATATACAATTACGTACTAGCGTATAACGTTATATACTATTACGCAATGACGTATAACGTTATATCCTAGTATGTAATGACGTATAACGATATATACTAATACGTACAACGTATAACGTTATATACTAATACGTAATAACGTATATCGTTATATACTATTACGTACTAACGTGTAACGCTATATAGTATTACCTGATGACGTATAACGTTATATACTATTACGTACTAACGTATAACGTTATACTCTATTACGTACTACCGTGTAACGTTATATAGTATTACCTGATGACGTATAACGTTATATACTAATACGTAATATCGTATAACGTTATATACTATTACGTACTAACGTGTAACGTTACATAGTATTACGTAATGACGTATAACGTCATATCCTATTACGTACTAACGTATAACGTTATACTCTATTACGTACTAACGTGTAACGTTATATAGTATTACCTGATGACGTATAACGTTATATACTAATACGTAATGACGTATAACGTTATATACTATTATGTAATGACGTATAACGTTATTGAGTATTACCTTATAACGTATAACGTTATATCCTATTACGTACTAACGTATAACGTTATTATCTAATACGTACTAACGTGTAACGTTATATAGTATTACCTGAAGCCGTATAACGTTATATACTAATACGTAATAATGTATAACGTTATATACTATTACGTACTAACGTATAACGTTATATACTATTACGTACTAACGTGTAAGGTTATAAACTAATACGTAATGACGTATAACGTTATATACAAATACGTAAAAACGTATATCGTTAGACACTATTACGTACTAACGTGTAACATTATATACTATTACGTACTAACGTGTAACGTTATATAGTATTACCAGATGACGTATAACGTTATATACTATTACGTAATAACGTGTAACGTAATATAGTATTACCTGATGACGTATAACGTTATATACTATTCCGTACTAACGTATAACGTTATATACTATTACGCAATGACGTATAACGTTATATACTATTACGCAATGACGTATAACGTTATATCCTATTACGTACTAACGTATAACGTTATACTCTATTACGTACTAACGTGTAACGTTATATAGTATTACCTGATGCCGTATAACGTTATATACTAATACGTAATAACGTATAACGTTATATACTAATACGTAATAACGTATAACGTTATATACTATTACGTACTAACGTATAACGTTATATACTATTATGTAATGACGTATAACGTTATTGAGTATTACCTTATAACGTATAACGTTATATCCTATTACGTACTAACGTAAAACGTTATTATCTAATACGTACTAACGTGTAACGTTATATAGTATTACCTGATGCCGTATAACGTTATATACTAATACGTAATAACGTATAACGTTATATACTAATACGTAATAACGTATAACGTTATATACTATTACGTACTAACGTATAACGTTATATACTATTACGTAATGACGTATAACATTATATACTATTGTGTAATGACGTATAACGTTATATAGTATTACCAGATGACGTATAACGTTATATAGTATTACCAGATGACGTATAACGTTATATACTATTACGTACTAACGTATAAAGTTATATACTATTACGTAATGACGTATAACGTTATATACTATTATGTAATGACGTATAACGTTATTGAGTATTACCTGATAACGTATAACGTTATATCCTATTACGTACTAACGTATAACGTTATTATCTAATACGTACTAACGTGTAACGTTATATAGTATTACCAGATGACGTATAACGTTATATCCTATTACGTACTAACGTATAACGCTATTATCTAATACGTACTAACGTGTAACGTTATATAGTATTACCTGATGCCGTATAACGTTATATACTATTACGTACTAACGTATAACGTTATAAACTAATACGTAATGACGTATAACGTTATATACTATTACGTACTAATGTATAACGTTATATACTATTACGTGCTAACGTATAACGTTATATACTATTACGTACTAATGTATAACGTTATATACTATTACGTACTATCGTATAACGTTATATACTATTACGTACTAACGTATAACGTTATATACTATTACGTAATGACGTATAACGTTATATACTATTATGTAATGACGTATAACGTTATTGAGTATTACCTTATAACGTATAACGTTATATCCTATTACGTACTAACGTATAACGGTATTATCTAATACGTACTAACGTGTAACGTTATATAGTATTACCTGATGCCGTATAACGTTATGTACTATTACGTACTAACGTATAACGTTATAAACTAATACGTAATGACGTATAACGTTATATACTATTACGTACTAACGTATAACATTATAAACTAATACGTACTAACGTATAACGTTATATACTATTACGCAATGACGTATAACGTTATATACTATTACGCAATGACGTATAACGTTATATCCTATTACGTACTAACGTGTAACGTTATATCCTATTACGTACTAACGTATAACGTTATATAGTATTACCAGATGACGTATAACGTTATATACTATTACGTAATAACGTGTAACGTAATATAGTATTACCTGATGACGTATAACGTTATATACTATTCCGTACTAACGTATAACGTTATATACTATTACGCAATGACGTATAACGTTATATACTATTACGCAATGACGTATAACGTTATATCCTATTACGTACTAACGTATAACGTTATACTCTATTACGTACTAACGTGTAACGTTATATAGTATTACCTGATGCCGTATAACGTTATATACTAATACGTAATAACGTATAACGTTATATACTAATACGTAATAACGTATAACGTTATATACTATTACGTACTAACGTATAACGTTATATACTATTATGTAATGACGTATAACGTTATTGAGTATTACCTTATAACGTATAACGTTATATCCTATTACGTACTAACGTAAAACGTTATTATCTAATACGTACTAACGTGTAACGTTATATAGTATTACCTGATGCCGTATAACGTTATATACTAATACGTAATAACGTATAACGTTATATACTAATACGTAATAACGTATAACGTTATATACTATTACGTACTAACGTATAACGTTATATACTATTACGTAATGACGTATAACATTATATACTATTGTGTAATGACGTATAACGTTATATAGTATTACCAGATGACGTATAACGTTATATAGTATTACCAGATGACGTATAACGTTATATACTATTACGTACTAACGTATAAAGTTATATACTATTACGTAATGTCGTATAACGTTATATACTATTATGTAATGACGTATAACGTTATTGAGTATTACCTGATAACGTATAACGTTATATCCTATTACGTACTAACGTATAACGTTATTATCTAATACGTACTAACGTGTAACGTTATATAGTATTACCAGATGACGTATAACGTTATATCCTATTACGTACTAACGTATAACGCTATTATCTAATACGTACTAACGTGTAACGTTATATAGTATTACCTGATGCCGTATAACGTTATATACTATTACGTACTAACGTATAACGTTATAAACTAATACGTAATGACGTATAACGTTATATACTATTACGTACTAATGTATAACGTTATATACTCTTACGTGCTAACGTATAACGTTATATAATATTACGTGCTAACGTGTAACGTTATATACTATTTCGTACTAACGTATAACGTTATAAACTAATACGTAATGACGTATAACGTTATATACAATTACGTACTAGCGTATAACGTTATATACTATTACGCAATGACGTGTAACGTTATATACTATTACGTACTATCGTATAACGTTATATACTATTACGTACTAACGTATAACGTTATATACTATTACGTAATGACGTATAACGTTATATACTATTATGTAATGACGTATAACGTTATTGAGTATTACCTTATAACGTATAACGTTATATCCTATTACGTACTAACGTATAACGGTATTATCTAATACGTACTAACGTGTAACGTTATATAGTATTACCTGATGCCGTATAACGTTATGTACTATTACGTACTAACGTATAACGTTATAAACTAATACGTAATGACGTATAACGTTATATACTATTACGTACTAACGTATAACATTATAAACTAATACGTACTAACGTATAACGTTATATACTATTACGCAATGACGTATAACGTTATATACTATTACGCAATGACGTATAACGTTATATCCTATTACGTACTAACGTGTAACGTTATATCCTATTACGTACTAACGTATAACGTTATATAGTATTACCAGATGACGTATAACGTTATATACTATTACGTAATAACGTGTAACGTAATATAGTATTACCTGATGACGTATAACGTTATATACTATTCCGTACTAACGTATAACGTTATATACTATTACGCAATGACGTATAACGTTATATACTATTACGCAATGACGTATAACGTTATATCCTATTACGTACTAACGTATAACGTTATACTCTATTACGTACTAACGTGTAACGTTATATAGTATTACCTGATGCCGTATAACGTTATATACTAATACGTAATAACGTATAACGTTATATACTAATACGTAATAACGTATAACGTTATATACTATTACGTACTAACGTATAACGTTATATACTATTATGTAATGACGTATAACGTTATTGAGTATTACCTTATAACGTATAACGTTATATCCTATTACGTACTAACGTAAAACGTTATTATCTAATACGTACTAACGTGTAACGTTATATAGTATTACCTGATGCCGTATAACGTTATATACTAATACGTAATAACGTATAACGTTATATACTAATACGTAATAACGTATAACGTTATATACTATTACGTACTAACGTATAACGTTATATACTATTACGTAATGACGTATAACATTATATACTATTGTGTAATGACGTATAACGTTATATAGTATTACCAGATGACGTATAACGTTATATAGTATTACCAGATGACGTATAACGTTATATACTATTACGTACTAACGTATAAAGTTATATACTATTACGTAATGTCGTATAACGTTATATACTATTATGTAATGACGTATAACGTTATTGAGTATTACCTGATAACGTATAACGTTATATCCTATTACGTACTAACGTATAACGTTATTATCTAATACGTACTAACGTGTAACGTTATATAGTATTACCAGATGACGTATAACGTTATATCCTATTACGTACTAACGTATAACGCTATTATCTAATACGTACTAACGTGTAACGTTATATAGTATTACCTGATGCCGTATAACGTTATATACTATTACGTACTAACGTATAACGTTATAAACTAATACGTAATGACGTATAACGTTATATACTATTACGTACTAATGTATAACGTTATATACTATTACGTGCTAACGTATAACGTTATATAATATTACGTGCTAACGTGTAACGTTATATACTATTTCGTACTAACGTATAACGTTATAAACTAATACGTAATGACGTATAACGTTATATACAATTACGTACTAGCGTATAACGTTATATACTATTACGCAATGACGTGTAACGTTATATACTATTACGTACTATCGTATAACGTTATATACTATTACGTACTAACGTATAACGTTATATACTATTACGTAATGACGTATAACGTTATATACTATTATGTAATGACGTATAACGTTATTGAGTATTACCTTATAACGTATAACGTTATATCCTATTACGTACTAACGTATAACGGTATTATCTAATACGTACTAACGTGTAACGTTATATAGTATTACCTGATGCCGTATAACGTTATGTACTATTACGTACTAACGTATAACGTTATAAACTAATACGTAATGACGTATAACGTTATATACTATTACGTACTAACGTATAACATTATAAACTAATACGTACTAACGTATAACGTTATATACTATTACGCAATGACGTATAACGTTATATACTATTACGCAATGACGTATAACGTTATATCCTATTACGTACTAACGTGTAACGTTATATCCTATTACGTACTAACGTATAACGTTATACTCTATTACGTACTAACGTGTAACGTTATATAGTATTACCTGATGACGTATAACGTTATATACTAATACGTAATATCGTATAACGTTATATACTATTACGTACTAACGTATAACGTTATACACTATTACGTAAAGACGTATAACGTTATATACTAATACGTAAAAACGTATAACGTTATATATTATTACGTAATAACGTATAACGCTATATACTACTACGTACTAACGTAGAACGTTATAAACTAATACGTAATGACGTATAACGGTATATACTATTACGTAATAACGTGTAACGTAATATAATAATACGTAATATCGTATAACGTTATATAATAATACGTAATATCGTTTAACGTTATATACTATTACGTACCAACGTATAACGTTATACACTATTACGTAATGACGTATAACGTTATATACTATTATGTAATGACGTATAACGTTATATCCTATTACGTACTAACGTGTAACGTTATATCCTATAACGTACTAACGTATAACGTTATACTCTATTACGTACTAACGTGTAACGTTATATAGTATTACCTGATGACGTATAACGTTATATACTAATACGTAATGACGTGTAACGTTATACTCTATTACGTACTAACGTGTAACGTTATATAGTATTACCTGATGACGTATAACGTTATATACTAATACGTAATATCGTATAACGTTATATACTATTACGTAATGACGTATAACGTTATATACTATTATGTAATGACGTATAACGTTATTGAGTATTACCTTATAACGTATAACGTTATATCCTATTACGTACTAACGTATAACGTTATACTCTATTACGTACTAACGTGTAACGTTATATAGTATTACCTGATGACGTATAACGTTATATACTAATACGTAATATCGTATAACGTTATATACTATTACGTACTAACGTATAACGTTATACACTATTACGTAAAGACGTATAACGTTATATACTAATACGTAATAACGTATAACGTTATATACTATTACGTACTAACGTATAACGTTATATACTATTACGTAATGACGTATAACGTTATATAGTATTACCAGATGACGTATAACGTTATATAGTATTACCTGTTGACGTATATCGTTATACACTATTACGTACTAACGTGTAACGTTATATACTATTACGTACTATCGTTTAACGTTATATACTACTACGTACCAACGTATAACGTTATTCACTATTACGTAATGACGTATAACGTTATATACTATTATGTAATGACGTATAACGTTATTGAGTATTACCTTATAACGTATAACGTTATATCCTATTACGTACTAACGTACAACGCTATTATCTAATACGTACTAACGTGTAACGTTATATAGTATTACCTGATGCCGTATAACGTTATATACTATTACGTACTAACGTATAACGTTATAAACTAATACGTAATGACGTATAACGTTATATACTATTACGTACTAACGTATAACGTTATATACTATTACGTGCTAACGTATAACGTTATATACTATTACGTGCTAACGTGTAACATTATATACTATTTCGTACTAACGTATAACGTTATAAACTAATACGTAATGACGTATAACGTTATATACAATTACGTACTAGCGTATAACGTTATAAACTAATACGTAATGACGTATAACGTTATATACTATTACTTACTAACGTATAACATTATAAACTAATACGTACTAACGTATAACGTTATATACTATTACGCAATGACGTATAACGTTATATACTATTACGCAATGACGTATAACGTTATATCCTATTACGTACTAACATATAACGTTATATACTATTACGTACTAACGTATAACGTTATATACTATTACGTAATGACGTATAACGTTATATACTATTATGTAATGACGTATAACGTTATTGAGTATTACCTTATAACGTATAACGTTATATCCTATTACGTACTAACGTATAACGATATTTTCTAATACGTACTAACGTGTAACGTTATATAGTATTACCTGATGCCGTATAACGTTATATACTATTACGTACTAACGTATAACGTTATAAACTAATACGTAATGACGTATAACGTTATATACTATTACGTACTAACGTATAACATTATAAACTAATACGTACTAACGTATAACGTTATATACTATTACGCAATGACGTATAACGTTATATACTATTACGCAATGACGTATAACGTTATATCCTATTACGTACTAACGTATAACGTTATATCCTATTACGTACTAACGTATAACGTTATACTCTATTACGTACTAACGTGTAACGTTATATAGTATTACCTGAGGACGTATAACGTTATATACTAATACGTAATATCGTATAACGTTATATACTATTACGTACTAACGTATAACGTTATACACTATTACGTAAAGACGTATAACGTTATATACTAATACGTAATAACGTATAACGTTATATACTATTACGTACTAACGTATAACGTTATATACTATTACGTAATGACGTATAACGTTATATACTATTATGTAATGACGTATAACGTTATATAGTATTACCAAAATGACGTATAACGTTATATAGTATTACCAGATGACGTATAACGTTATATACTATTACGTACTAACGTATAAAGTTATATACTATTACGTAATGACGTATAACGTTATATACTATTATGTAATGACGTATAACGTTATTGAGTATTACCTGATAACGTATAACGTTATACTCTATTACGTACTAACGTGTAACGTTATATAGTATTACCTGATGACGTATATCGTTATACACTATTACGTACTAACGTGTAACGTTATATACTATTACGTACTATCGTATAACGTTATATACTATTACGTACTAACGTATAACGTTATAAACTAATACGTAATGACGTATAACGTTATATACAATTACGTACTAGCGTATAACGTTATATACTATTACGCAATGACGTATAACGTTATATCCTAGTATGTAATGACGTATAACGATATATACTAATACGTACAACGTATAACGTTATATACTATTACGTACTAACGTATAACGTTATATACTATTACGTACTAACGTGTAACGTTATAAACTAATACGTAATGACGTATAACGTTATATACAAATACGTAATAACGTATATCGTTATACACTATTACGTACTAACGTGTAACGTTATATACTATTACGTACTAACGTATAACGTTATACTCTATTACGTACTACCGTGTAACGTTATATAGTATTACCTGATGACGTATAACGTTATATACTAATACGTAATATCGTATAACGTTATATACTATTACGTACTAACGTATAACGTTATACACTATTACGTAAAGACGTATAACGTTATATACTAATACGTAATAACGCATAACGGTATATACTATTACGTAATAACGTGTAACGTAATATAATAATACGTAATATCGTATAACGTTATATAATAATACGTAATATCGTTTAACGTTATATACTATTACGTACCATCGTATAACGTTATACACTATTACGTAATGACGTATAACGTTATATACTATTATGTAATGACATATATCGTTATTGAGTATTACCTTATAACGTATAACGTTATATCCTATTACGTACTAACATATAACGTTATTATCTAATACGTACTAACGTGTAACGTTATATAGTATTACCTGATGCTGTATAACGTTATATACTATTACGTACTAACGTATAACGTTATAAACTAATACGTAATGACGTATAACGTTATATACTATTACGTACTAACGTATAACGTTATATACTATTACGTGCTAACGTATAACGTTATATACTATTACGTGCTAACGTGTAACGTTATATACTATTACGTACTAACGTATAACGTTATAAACTAATACGTAATGACGTATAACGTTATATACAATTACGTACTAGCGTATAACGTTATATACTATTACGCAATGACGTATAACGTTATATCCTAGTATGTAATGACGTATAACGATATATACTAATACGTACAACGTATAACGTTATATACTAATACGTAATAACGTATATCGTTATATACTATTACGTACTAACGTGTAACGTTATATAGTATTACCTGATGACGTATAACGTTATATACTATTACGTACTAACGTATAACGTTATACTCTATTACGTACTACCGTGTAACGTTATATAGTATTACCTGATGACGTATAACGTTATATACTAATACGCAATGACGTATAACGTTATATACTATTACGTAATAACGTGTAACGTTATATACTAATACGTAATATCGTATAACGTTATATACTAATACGTAATATCGTATAACGTTATATACTATTACGTACTAACGTATAACGTTATACACTATTACGTAAAGGCGTATAACGTTATATACTAATACGTAATATCGTATAACGTTATATACTATTACGTACTAACGTATAACGTTATACACTATTACGTAGAGACGTATAACGTTATATACTAATACGTAAGAACGTATATCGTTATATACTATTACGTACTAACGTGTAACGTTATATAGTATTACGTAATGACGTATAACGTCATATCCTATTACGTACTAACGTATAACGTTATACTCTATTACGTACTAACGTGTAACGTTATATAGTATTACCTGATGACGTATAACGTTATATACAAATACGTAATAACGTATATCGTTATACACTATGACGTACTAACGTGTAACGTTATATACTATTACGTACTAACGTGTAACGTTATATAGTATTACCTGATGACGTATATCGTTATACACTATTACGTACTAACGTGTAACGTTATATACTATTACGTACTATCGTATAACGTTATATGCTGTTACGTACTAACGTATAACGTTATAAACTAATACGTAATGACGTATAACGTTATATACAATTACGTACTAGCGTATAACGTTATATACTATTACGCAATGACGTATAACGTTATATCCTTGTATGTAATGACGTATAACGATATATACTAATACGTACAACGTATAACGTTATATACTAATACGTAATAACGTATATCGTTATATACTATTACGTACTAACGTGTAACGTTATATAGTATTACCTGATGACGTATAACGTTATATACTATTACGTACTAACGTATAACGTTATACTCTATTACGTACTACCGTGTAACGTTATATAGTATTACCTGATGACGTATAACGTTATATACTAATACGCAATGACGTATAACGTTATATACTATTACGTAATAACGTGTAACGTTATATACTAATACGTAATATCGTATAACGTTATATACTAATACGTAATAACGTATAACGTTATATACTATTACGTACTAACGTATAACGTTATACACTATTACGTAAAGGCGTATAACGTTATATACTAATACGTAATATCGTATAACGTTATATACTATTACGTACTAACGTATAACGTTATACACTATTACGTAAAGACGTATAACGTTATATACTAATACGTAATAACGTATATCGTTATATACTATTACGTACTAACGTGTAACGTTATATAGTATTACGTAATGACGTATAACGTCATATCCTATTACGTACTAACGTATAACGTTATACTCTATTACGTACTAACGTGTAACGTTATATAGTATTACCTGATGACGTATAACGTTATACTCTAATACGTAATGACGTATAACGTTATATATTATTATGTAATGACGTATAACGTTATTGAGTATTACCTTATAACGTATAACGTTATATCCTATTACGTACTAACGTATAACGTTATTATCTAATACGTACTAACGTGTAACTTTATATAGTATTACCTGAAGCCGTATAACGTTATATACTAATACGTAGTAACGTATAACGTTATATACTATTACGTACTAACGTATAACGTTATATACTATTACGTACTATCGTGTAAGGTTATAAACTAATACGTAATGACGTATAACGTTATATACAGATACGTAAAAACGTATATCGTTATACACTATTACGTACTAACGTGTAACATTATATAATATTACGTACTAACGTGTAACGTTATATAGTATTACCAGATGACGTATAACGTTATATACTAATACGTAATGACGTATAACGTTATATACTATTACGTACTAAGGTGTAAGGTTATAAACTAATACGTAATAACGTATAACGTTATATACTATTACGTACTAACGTATAACGTTATATACTATTACGTACTAACGTGTAACGTTATAAACTAATACGTAATGACGTATAACGTTATATACTATTACGTAATAACGTATATCGTTATACACTATTACGTACTAACGTGTAACGTTACATACTATTACGTACTAACGTATAACGTTATACTCTATTACGTACTACCGTGTAACGTTATATAGTATTACCTGATGACGTATAACGTTATATACTAATACGTAATATCGTATAACGTTATATACTATTACGTACTAACGTATAACGTTATACACTATTACGTAAAGACGTATAACGTTATATACTAATACGTAATAACGCATAACGGTATATACTATTACGTAATAACGTGTAACGTAATATAATAATACGTAATATCGTATAACGTTATATAATAATACGTAATATCGTTTAACGTTATATACTATTACGTAACATCGTATAACGTTATACACTATTACGTAATGACGTATAACGTTATATACTATTATGTAATGACATATAACGTTATTGAGTATTACCTTATAACGTATAACGTTATATCCTATTACGTACTAACATATAACGTTATTATCTAATACGTACTAACGTGTAACGTTATATAGTATTACCTGATGCTGTATAACGTTATATACTATTACGTACTAACGTATAACGTTATAAACTAATACGTAATGACGTATAACGTTATATACTATTACGTACTAACGTATAACGTTATATACTATTACGTGCTAACGTATAACGTTATATACTATTACGTGCTAACGTGTAACGTTATATACTATTACGTACTAACGTATAACGTTATAAACTAATACGTAATGACGTATAACGTTATATACAATTACGTACTAGCGTATAACGTTATATACTATTACGCAATGACGTATAACGTTATATCCTAGTATGTAATGACGTATAACGATATATACTAATACGTACAACGTATAACGTTATATACTAATACGTAATAACGTATATCGTTATATACTATTACGTACTAACGTGTAACGTTATATAGTATTACCTGATGACGTATAACGTTATATACTATTACGTACTAACGTATAACGTTATACTGTATTACGTACTACCGTGTAACGTTATATAGTATTACCTGATGACGTATAACGTTATATACTAATACGCAATGACGTATAACGTTATATACTATTACGTAATAACGTGTAACGTTATATACTAATACGTAATATCGTATAACGTTATATACTAATACGTAATATCGTATAACGTTATATACAAATACGTAAAAACGTATATCGTTATACACTATTACGTACTAACGTGTAACATTATATACTATTACGTACTAACGTGTAACGTTATATAGTATTACCAGATGACGTATAACGTTATATACTATTACGTACTAACGTATAACGTTATATACTATTACGTACTAACGTGTAACGTTATAAACTAATACGTAATGACGTATAACGTTATATACAAATACGTAATAACGTATATCGTTATACACTATGACGTACTCAACGTGTAACGTTATATACTATTACGTACTAACGTGTAACGTTATATACTATTACGCAATGACGTATAACGTTATATACTATTACGTAATGACGTATAACGTTATATACTATTCTGTAATGACGTATAACGTTATTGAGTATTACCTTATAACGTAAAACGTTATATCCTATTACGTACTAACGTATAACGATATTATCTAATACGTACTAACGTGTAACGTTATATAGTATTACCTGATGCCGTATAACGTTATATACTATTACGTACTAACGTATAACGTTATATACTAATACGTAATGACGTATAACGTTATATACAAATACGTAATAATGTATATCGTTATACACTATTACGTACTAACGTGTAACGTTATATACTATTACGTACTATCGTATAACGTTATATACTATTACGTACTAACGTATAACGTTATATACTATTACGTAATGACGTATAACGTTATATACTATTATGTAATGACGTATAACGTTATTGAGTATTACCTTATAACGTATAACGTTATATCCTATTACGTACTAACGTATAACGATATTATCTAAGACGTACTAACGTGTAACGTTATATAGTATTACCTGATGCCGTATAACGTTATATACTATTACGTACTAACGTCTAACGTTATAAACTAATACGTAATGACGTATAACGTTATATACTATTACGTACTATCGTATAACGTTATATATTATTACGTAATAACGTATAACGCTTTATACTATTACGTACTAACGTAGAACGTTATAAACTAATACGTAATGACGTATAACGATATATAATATTACGTAATAACGTGTAACGTTATATACTAATACGTAATATCGTATAACGTTATATATTAATACGTAATATCGTATAACGTTATATACTATTACGTACTAACGTATAAAGTTATACACTATTACGTAAAGACCTATAACGTTATATACTAATACGTAATAACGTATAACGTTATATACTATTACGAACTAACGTATAACGTTATATACTATTACGTAATGACGTATAACGTTCTATACTATTATGTAATGACGTATAACGTTATATAGTATTACCAGATGACGTATAACGTTATATACTATTACATACTAACGTATAACGTTATATACTATTACGTAATGACGTATAACGTTATATATTATTACGTAATAACGTATAACGCTATATACTATTACGTACTAACGTATAACGTTATAAACTAATACGTAATGACGTATAACGTTATATACTATTACGTACTAACGTATAACGTTATATACTATTACGTGCTAACGTATAACGTTATATACTATTACGTGCTAACGTGTAACGTTATATACTATTACGTACTAACGTATAACGTTATAAACTAATACGTAATGACGTATAACGTTATATACAATTACGTACTAGCGTATAACGTTATATACTATTACGCAATGACGTATAACGTTATATCCTAGTATGTAATGACGTATAACGATATATACTAATACGTACAACGTATAACGTTATATACTAATACGTAATAACGTATATCGTTATATACTATTACGTACAAACGTGTAACGTTATATAGTATTACCTGATGACGTATAACGTTATATACTATTACGTACTAACGTATAACGTTATACTGTATTACGTACTACCGTGTAACGTTATATAGTATTACCTGATGACGTATAACGTTATATACTAATACGCAATGACGTATAACGTTATATACTATTACGTAATAACGTGTAACGTTATATACTAATACGTAATATCGTATAACGTTATATACTAATACGTAATATCGTATAACGTTATATACAAATACGTAAAAACGTATATCGTTATACACTATTACGTACTAACGTGTAACATTATATACTATTACGTACTAACGTGTAACGTTATATAGTATTACCAGATGACGTATAACGTTATATACTATTACGTACTAACGTATAACGTTATATACTATTACGTACTAACGTGTAACGTTATAAACTAATACGTAATGACGTATAACGTTATATACAAATACGTAATAACGTATATCGTTATACACTATGACGTACTCAACGTGTAACGTTATATACTATTACGTACTAACGTGTAACGTTATATACTATTACGCAATGACGTATAACGTTATATACTATTACGTAATGACGTATAACGTTATATACTATTCTGTAATGACGTATAACGTTATTGAGTATTACCTTATAACGTAAAACGTTATATCCTATTACGTACTAACGTATAACGATATTATCTAATACGTACTAACGTGTAACGTTATATAGTATTACCTGATGCCGTATAACGTTATATACTATTACGTACTAACGTATAACGTTATAAACTAATACGTAATGACGTATAACGTTATATACTATTACGTACTAACGTATAACGTTATAAACCAATACGTACTAACGTATAACGTTATATACTATTACGCAATGACGTATAACGTTATATACTATTACGCAATGACGTTTAACGTTATATCCTGTTACGTACTAACGTATAACGTTATACTCTATTACGTACTAACGTGTAACGTTATATAGTATTACCTGATGACGTATAACGTTATATACTAATACGTAATATCGTATAACGTTATATACTATTACGTACTAACGTATAACGTTATACACTATTACGTAAAAACGTATAACGTTATATACTAATACGTAATAACGTATAACATTATATACTATTACGTACTAACGTATAACGTTATATACTATTACGTAATGACGTATAACGTTATATACTATTATGTAATGACGTATAACGTTATATAGTATTACCAGATGACGTATAACGTTATATACTATTACGTACTAACGTATAAAGTTATATACTATTACGTAATGACGTATAACGTTATATACTATTATGTAATGACGTATAACGTTATTGAGTATTACCTGATAACGTATAACGTTATATCCTATTACGTACTAACGTATAACGTTATTATCTAATACGTACTAACGTGTAACGTTATATAGTATTACCAGATGACGTATAACGTTATATACTATTACGTACTAACGTATAACGTTATACTCTATTACGTACTAATGTGTAACGTTATATAGCATTACCTGATGACGTATAACGTTATATACTAATACGCAATGACGTATAACGTTATATCCTATTACGTACTAACGTATAACGTTATACTCTATTACGTACTAACGTGTAACGTTATATAGTATTACCTGATGACGTATAACGTTATATACTAATACGTAATGACGTATAACGTTATATACTATTATGTAATGACGTATAACGTTATTGAGTATTACCTTATAACGTATAACGTTATATCCTATTACGTACTAACGTATAACGCTATTATCTAATACGTACTAACGTGTAACGTTATATAGTATTACCTGATGCCGTATAACGTTATATACTAATACGTAATATCGTATAACGTTATATACTATTACGTACTAACGTATAACGTTATACACTATTACGTAAAGACGTATAACGTTATATACTAATACGTAATGACGTATAACGTTATATACTATTATGTAATGACGTATAACGTTATTGAGTATTACCTTATAACGTATAACGTTATATCCTATTACGTACTTACGTAAAACGTTATTATCTAATACGTACTAACGTGTAACGTTATATAGTATTACCTGATGCCGTATAACGTTATATACTAATACGTAATAACGTATAACGTTATATACTATTACGTACTAACGTATAACGTTACATACTATTACGTACTAACGTGTAACGTTATAAAATAATACGTAATGACGTATAACGTTATATACAAATACGTAATAACGTATATCGTTATACACTATGACGTACTAACGTGTAACGTTATATACTATTACGTACTAACGTGTAACGTTATATACTATTACGCAATGACGTATAACGTTATATACTATTACGTAATGACGTATAACGTTATATACTATTATGTAATGACGTATAACGTTATTGAGTATTACCTTATAACGTATAACGTTATATCCTATTACGTACTAACGTATAACGATATTATCTAATACGTACTAACGTGTAACGTTATATAGTATTACCTGATGACGTATAACGTTATATACTATTACGTACTAACGTATAACGTTATAAACTAATACGTAATGACATATAACGTTATATACTATTACGTACTAACGTATAACGTTATAAACTAATACGTACTAACGTATAACGTTATATACTATTACGCAATGACGTATAACGTTATATACTATTACGCAATGACATATAACGTTATATCCTATTACGTACTAACGTATAACATTATACTCTATTACGTACTAACGTATAACGTTATATACTATTACGTAATGACGTATAACGTTATATACTATTACGCAATGACGTATAACGTTATATACTATTACGCAATGACATATAACGTTATATCCTATTACGTACTAACGTATAACATTATACTCTATTACGTACTAACGTATAACGTTATATACTATTATGTAATGACGTATAACGTTATATAGTATTACCAGATGACGTATAACGTTATATACTATTACGTACTAACGTATAAAGTTATATACTATTACGTAATGACGTATAACGTTATATACTATTATGTAATGACGTATAACGTTATTGAGTATTACCTGATAACGTATAACGTTATATACTATTACGTACTAACGTATAACGTTATATACTATTACGCAATGACGTATAACGTTATATACTATTACGCAATGACGTATAACGTTATATCCTATTACGTACTAACGTATAACGTTATACTCTATTACGTACTAACGTGGAACGTTATATAGTATTACCTGATGACGTATAACGTTATTTACTAATACGTAATGACGTATAACGTTATATACTATTATGTAATGACGTATAACGTTATTGAGTATTACCTTATATCGTATAACGTTATATCCTATTACGTACTAACGGAAAATGTTATTATCTAATACGTACTAACGTGTAACGTTATATAGTATTACCTGATGCCGTATAACGTTATATACTAATACGTAATGACGTATAACGTTATATACAAATACGTAATAATGTATATCGTTATACACTATTACGTACTAACGTGTAACGTTATATACTATTACGTACTATCGTATAACGTTATATACTATTACGTACTAACGTATAACGTTATATACTATTACGTAATGACGTATAACGTTATATACTATTATGTAATGACGTATAACGTTATTGAGTATTACCTTATAACGTATAACGTTATATCCTATTACGTACTAACGTATAACGATATTATCTAAGACGTACTAACGTGTAACGTTATATAGTATTACCTGATGCCGTATAACGTTATATACTATTACGTACTAACGTCTAACGTTATAAACTAATACGTAATGACGTATAACGTTATATACTATTACGTACTATCGTATAACGTTATATATTATTACGTAATAACGTATAACGCTTTATACTATTACGTACTAACGTAGAACGTTATAAACTAATACGTAATGACGTATAACGATATATAATATTACGTAATAACGTGTAACGTTATATACTAATACGTAATATCGTATAACGTTATATATTAATACGTAATATCGTATAACGTTATATACTATTACGTACTAACGTATAAAGTTATACACTATTACGTAAAGACCTATAACGTTATATACTAATACGTAATAACGTATAACGTTATATACTATTACGAACTAACGTATAACGTTATATACTATTACGTAATGACGTATAACGTTCTATACTATTATGTAATGACGTATAACGTTATATAGTATTACCAGATGACGTATAACGTTATATACTATTACATACTAACGTATAACGTTATATACTATTACGTAATGACGTATAACGTTATATATTATTACGTAATAACGTATAACGCTATATACTATTACGTACTAACGTAGAACGTTATAAACTAATTCGTAATGACGTATAACGGTATATACTATTTCGTAATGACGTATAACGTCATATACTATTATGTAATGACGTATAACGTTATATAGTATTATCAGAATACGTATAACGTTATATACTATTATGTAATGACGTATAACGTTATATAGTATTACCAGATGACGTATAACGTTATATACTATTACGTACTAACGTATAAAGTTATATACTATTACGTAATGACGTATAACGTTATATACTATTATGTAATGACGTATAACGTTATTGAGTATTACCTGATAACGTATAACGTTATATCCTATTACGTACTAACGTATAACGTTATTATCTAATACGTACTAACGTGTAACGTTATATAGTATTACCAGATGACGTATAACGTTATATACTATTACGTACTAACGTATAACGTTATACTCTATTACGTACTAATGTGTAACGTTATATAGCATTACCTGATGACGTATAACGTTATATACTAATACGCAATGACGTATAACGTTATATCCTATTACGTACTAACGTATAACGTTATACTCTATTACGTACTAACGTGTAACGTTATATAGTATTACCTGATGACGTATAACGTTATATACTAATACGTAATGACGTATAACGTTATATACTATTATGTAATGACGTATAACGTTATTGAGTATTACCTTATAACGTATAACGTTATATCCTATTACGTACTAACGTATAACGCTATTATCTAATACGTACTAACGTGTAACGTTATATAGTATTACCTGATGCCGTATAACGTTATATACTAATACGTAATATCGTATAACGTTATATACTATTACGTACTAACGTATAACGTTATACACTATTACGTAAAGACGTATAACGTTATATACTAATACGTAATGACGTATAACGTTATATACTATTATGTAATGACGTATAACGTTATTGAGTATTACCTTATAACGTATAACGTTATATCCTATTACGTACTTACGTAAAACGTTATTATCTAATACGTACTAACGTGTAACGTTATATAGTATTACCTGATGCCGTATAACGTTATATACTAATACGTAATAACGTATAACGTTATATACTATTACGTACTAACGTATAACGTTACATACTATTACGTACTAACGTGTAACGTTATAAAATAATACGTAATGACGTATAACGTTATATACAAATACGTAATAACGTATATCGTTATACACTATGACGTACTAACGTGTAACGTTATATACTATTACGTACTAACGTGTAACGTTATATACTATTACGCAATGACGTATAACGTTATATACTATTACGTAATGACGTATAACGTTATATACTATTATGTAATGACGTATAACGTTATTGAGTATTACCTTATAACGTATAACGTTATATCCTATTACGTACTAACGTATAACGATATTATCTAATACGTACTAACGTGTAACGTTATATAGTATTACCTGATGACGTATAACGTTATATACTATTACGTACTAACGTATAACGTTATAAACTAATACGTAATGACATATAACGTTATATACTATTACGTACTAACGTATAACGTTATAAACTAATACGTACTAACGTATAACGTTATATACTATTACGCAATGACGTATAACGTTATATACTATTACGCAATGACATATAACGTTATATCCTATTACGTACTAACGTATAACATTATACTCTATTACGTACTAACGTATAACGTTATATACTATTACGTAATGACGTATAACGTTATATACTATTACGCAATGACGTATAACGTTATATACTATTACGCAATGACATATAACGTTATATCCTATTACGTACTAACGTATAACATTATACTCTATTACGTACTAACGTATAACGTTATATACTATTATGTAATGACGTATAACGTTATATAGTATTACCAGATGACGTATAACGTTATATACTATTACGTACTAACGTATAAAGTTATATACTATTACGTAATGACGTATAACGTTATATACTATTATGTAATGACGTATAACGTTATTGAGTATTACCTGATAACGTATAACGTTATATACTATTACGTACTAACGTATAACGTTATATACTATTACGCAATGACGTATAACGTTATATACTATTACGCAATGACGTATAACGTTATATCCTATTACGTACTAACGTATAACGTTATACTCTATTACGTACTAACGTGGAACGTTATATAGTATTACCTGATGACGTATAACGTTATTTACTAATACGTAATGACGTATAACGTTATATACTATTATGTAATGACGTATAACGTTATTGAGTATTACCTTATATCGTATAACGTTATATCCTATTACGTACTAACGGAAAATGTTATTATCTAATACGTACTAACGTGTAACGTTATATAGTATTACCTGATGCCGTATAACGTTATATACTAATACGTAATGACGTATAACGTTATATACAAATACGTAATAATGTATATCGTTATACACTATTACGTACTAACGTGTAACGTTATATACTATTACGTACTATCGTATAACGTTATATACTATTACGTACTAACGTATAACGTTATATACTATTACGTAATGACGTATAACGTTATATACTATTATGTAATGACGTATAACGTTATTGAGTATTACCTTATAACGTATAACGTTATATCCTATTACGTACTAACGTATAACGATATTATCTAAGACGTACTAACGTGTAACGTTATATAGTATTACCTGATGCCGTATAACGTTATATACTATTACGTACTAACGTCTAACGTTATAAACTAATACGTAATGACGTATAACGTTATATACTATTACGTACTATCGTATAACGTTATATATTATTACGTAATAACGTATAACGCTTTATACTATTACGTACTAACGTAGAACGTTATAAACTAATACGTAATGACGTATAACGATATATAATATTACGTAATAACGTGTAACGTTATATACTAATACGTAATATCGTATAACGTTATATATTAATACGTAATATCGTATAACGTTATATACTATTACGTACTAACGTATAAAGTTATACACTATTACGTAAAGACCTATAACGTTATATACTAATACGTAATAACGTATAACGTTATATACTATTACGAACTAACGTATAACGTTATATACTATTACGTAATGACGTATAACGTTCTATACTATTATGTAATGACGTATAACGTTATATAGTATTACCAGATGACGTATAACGTTATATACTATTACATACTAACGTATAACGTTATATACTATTACGTAATGACGTATAACGTTATATATTATTACGTAATAACGTATAACGCTATATACTATTACGTACTAACGTAGAACGTTATAAACTAATTCGTAATGACGTATAACGGTATATACTATTTCGTAATGACGTATAACGTCATATACTATTATGTAATGACGTATAACGTTATATAGTATTATCAGAATACGTATAACGTTATATACTATTACGTACTAACGTAGAACGTTATAAACTAATACGTAATGACGCTTAACGTTATATACAATTACGTACTAACGTATAACGTTATATTCTATTACGTACTAACGTGTAACGTTATATAGTACTACCTGATGCCGTATAACGTTATATACTATTACGTACTAACGTATAACGTTATAAACTAATACGTAATATCGTATAACGTTATATACTAATACGTAATATCGTATAACGTTATGTACTATTACGTACTAACGTATAACGTTATACACTATACGTAAAGACGTATAACGTTTTATACTAATACGTAATAACGTATAACGTTATATACTATTACGTACTAACGTATAACGTTATATACTATTACGTAATGACGTGTAACGTTATATACTATTATGTAATGACGTATAACGTTATATAGTATTACCAGATGACGTATAACGTTATATACTATTACGTACTAACGTATAACGTTATATACTATTACGTAATGACGTATAACGTTATATACTATTATTTAATGACGTATAACGTTATTGAGTATTACCTGATAACGTATAACGTTATATCCTATTACGTACTAACGTATAACGTTATAATCTAATACGTACTAACGTGTAACGTTATATAGTATTACCAGATGACGTATAACGTTATATACTATTACGTACTAACGTATAACGTTATACTCTATTACGTACTAACGTGTAACGTTATATAGTATTACCTGATGACGTATAACGTTATATACTAATACGCAATGACGCATAACGTTATATATTATTACGTAATAACGTATAACGCTATGTACTATTACGTACTAACGTAGAACGTTATAAACTAATACGTAATGACGTATAACGGTATATACTATTACGTAATAACGTGTAACGTAATATAATAATACGTAATATCGTATAACGTTATATAATAATACGTAATATCGTTTAACGTTATATACTATTACGTACCAACGTATAACGTTATACACTATTACGTAATGACGTATAACGTTATATACTATTATGTAATGACGTATAACGTTATTGAGTATTACCTTATATCGTATAACGTTATATCCTATTACGTACTAACGTATAACGTTATTATCTAATACGTACTAACGTGTAACGTTATATAGTATTACCTGATGCCGTATAACGTTATATAATATTACGTACTAACGTATAACGTTATAAACTAATACGTAATGACGTATAACGTTATAAACTATTACGTACTAACGTATAACGTTATATACTATTACGTGCTAACGTATAACGTTATATACTATTACGTGCTAACGTGTAACGTTATATACTATTACGTACTAACGTATAACGTTATAAACTAATACATAATGACGTATAACGTTATATACAATTACGTACTAACCTATAACGTTATATACTATTTCGCAATGACGTATAACGTTATATACTAATCCGTACAACGTATAACGTTATATACTAATACGTAATAACGTATATCGATATATACTATTACGTACTACCGTGTAACGTTATATAGTATTACCTGATGACGTATAACGTTATATATTATTACGTAATAACGTGTAACGTAATATAGTATTACCTGATGACGTATAACGTTATATACAATAACGTACTAACGTATAACGTTATATACTATTACGCAATGACGTATAACGTTATATACTATTACGCAATGACGTATGACGCTATATACTATTACGTACTAACGTATAACGTTATAAACTAATACGTAATGACGTATAACGGTATATACTATTACGTAATAACGTGTAACGTAATATAATAATACGTAATATCGTATAACGTTATATAATAATACGTAATATCGTTTAACGTTATATACTATTACGTACTAACGTATAACGTTATACACTATTACGTACTAACGTATAATGTTATATACTAAAACGTAATGACGTATAACGATATATACTATTATGCAGTGACGTATAACGTTATACTCTATTACGTACTAACGTGGAACGTTATATAGTATTACCTGATGACGTATAACGTTATATAGTAATACGTAATGACGTATAACGTTATATATTATTACGTAATAACGTATAACGCTATACTCTATTACGTACTAACATGTAACGTTATATAGTATTACCTGATGACGCATAACGTTATATACTAATACGTAATGACGTATAACGTTATATACTATTATGGAATGACGTATAACGTTATTGAGTGTTACCTTATAACGTATAACGTTATATCCTATTACGTACTAACGTAAAACGTTATTATCTAATACGTACTAACGTGTAACGTTATATAGTATTACCTGATGCCGTATAACGTTATATACTAATACGCAATAACGTATAACGTTATATACTATTACGTACTAACGTATAACGTTATATACTATTACGAACTAACGTGTTACGTTATATAGTATTACGTAATGACGTATAACGTCATATCCTATTACGTTCTAACGTATAACGTTATATACTATTACGTACTAACGTGTAACGTTATATACTATTACGTACTAACGTGTAACGTTATATAGTATTACCAGATGACGTATAGCGTTATATACTATTATGTAATGACGTATAACGTTATTGAGTATTACCTTATAACGTATAACGTTATATCCTATTACGTACTAACGTATAACGATATTATCTAATACGTACTAACGTGTAACGTTATATAGTATTACCTGATGACGTATAACGTTATATACTATTACGTACTAACGTATAACGATATAAACTAATACGTAATGACGTATAACGTTATATACTATTATGTAACGACGTATAACGTTATATAGTATTACCAGATGACGTATAACGTTATATACTATTACGTACTAACGTATAACGTCATATCCTATTCCGTACTAACGTATAACGTTATATACTATTACGTACTAACGTGTAACGTTATAAACTAATACGTAATGACGTATAACGTTATATACAAATCCGTAATAACGTATATCGTTATACACTATTACGTACTAACGTGTAACGTTATATACTATTACGTACTAACGTGTAACGTTATATAGTATTACCAGATGACGTATAACGTTATATACTATTACGTACTAACGTATAACGTTATATACTATTACGCAATGACGTATAACGTTATATCCTATTACGTACTAACGTATAACGTTATACTCTATTACGTACTAACGTGTAACGTTATATAGTATTACCTGATGACGTATAACGTTATATACTAATACGTAATGACGTATAACGTTATATACTATTATGTTATGACGTATAACGTTATTCAGTATTACCTTATAACGTATAATGTTATATCCTATTACGTACTAACGTATAACGTTATTATCTAATACGTACTAACGTGTAACGTTATATAGTATTACCTGATGCCGTATAACGTTATATACTAATACGTAATAACGTATAACGTTATATACTATTACGTACTAACGTATAACGTTATATACTATTACGTAATAACGTGTAACGTAATAAACTAATACTAAACTAATACTAATACGTAATGACGTATAACGTTATATACAAATACGTAATAACGTATATCGTTATACACCATTACGTACTAACGTGTAACGTTATATACTATTACGTACTAACGTGTAACGTTATATAGTATTACCAGATGACGTATAACGTTATATACTATTACGTAATAACGTGTAACGTAATATAGTATTACCTGATGACGTATAACGTTATAAACTATTACGTACTAACGTATAACGTTATATACTATTACGCAATGACGTATAACGTTATATACTATTACGCAATGACGTATAACGTTATATCCTATTACGTACTAACGTATAACGTTGTACTCTATTACGTACTAACATGTAACGTTATATAGTATTACCTGATGACGTATAACGTTATATACTAACACGTAATGACGTATAACGTTATATACTATTATGTAATGACGTATAACGTTATTGAGTATTACCTTATAACGTATAACGTTATATCCTATTACGTACTAACGTAAAACGTTATTATCTAATACGTACTAACGTGTAACGTTATATACTATTACGAACTAACGTGTTACGTTATATAGTATTACCAGATGACGTATAACGTTATATACTATTACGTACTAACGTATAACGTTATACTCTATTACGTACAAACGTGTAACGTTATATAGTATTACCTGATGACGTATAACGTTATATACTATTACGTACTAACGTATAACGTTATACTCTATTACGTACAAACGTGTAACGTTATATAGCATTACCTGATGACGTATAACGTTATATACTAATACGCAATGACGTATAACGTTATATATTATTACGTAATAACGTATAACGCTATATACTATTACGTACTAACGTAGAACGTTATAAACTAATACGTAATGACGTATAACGGTATATACTATTACATAATAACGTGTAACGTAATATAGTATTACCTGATGACGTATAACGTTATAAACTATTACGTACTAACGTATAACGTTATATACTATTACGTACTAACGTATAACGTTATACACTATTACGTAAAGACGTATAACGTTATATACTAATACGTAATAACGTATAACGTTATAAACTAATACGTACTAACGAATAACGTTCAATACTATTACGTACTAACGTATAATGTTATATACTAATACGTAATGACGTATAACGATATATACTATTACGTACTAACGTATAACGTTATATACTATTACGTAATGACGTATAACGTTATATACAATTATGTAATGAAGTATAATGTTATTGAGTATTACCTTATAACGTATAACGTTATATCCTATTACGTACTAACGTATAACGTTATACTGTATTACGTACTAACGTATAACGTTATATACTATTACGTAATGACGTATAACGTTATATACTATTACGTAATGACGTATAACGTTATATACTATTATGCAATGACGTATAACGTTATTGAGTATTACCTTATAACGTATAACGTTATATCCTATTACGTACTAACGTATAACGTTATACTCTATTACGTACTAACGTGTAACGTTATATAGTATTACCTGATGTCGTATAACGTTATATACTAATACGTAATGACGTATAACGTTATATAGTAATACGTAATGACGTATAACGTTATATATTATTACGTAATAACGTATAACGCTAAATACTATTACGTACTAAAGTAGAACGTTATAAACTAATACGTAATGACGTATAACGATATATACTATTACGTACTAACGTATAACGTTATAAACTAATACCTAATGACGTATAACGTTATATACTATTACGTACTAACGTATAACGTTATATACTAATCCGTAATGACGTATAACGTTATATACTATTATGTAATGACGTATAACGTTATTGAGTATTACCTGATAACGTATAACGTTATATACTATTACGTACTAACGTATAACGTTATAAACTAATACGTAATGACGTATAACGTTATATACTATTACGTACTAACGTATAACGTTATATACTATTACGTGCTAACGTATAACGTTATATACTATTACGTGCTAACGTGTAACGTTATATACTATTACGTACTAACGTATAACGTTATATACTAGTATGTAAAGACGTATAACGTTATATACTAATAGGTACAACGTATAACGTTATATACTAATACGTAATAACGTATATCGTTATACACTATTACGTACTAACGTGTAACGTTGTATAGTATTACCTGATGACGTATAACGTTATATACTATTACGTACTAACGTATAACGTTATAAACTAATACGTAATGACGTATAACGTTATATACAATTACGTACTAACGTATAACGTTATATACTATTACGCAATGACGTATAACGTTATATACTAGTATGTAATGACGTATAACGTTATATACTAATACGTACAACGTATAACGTTATATACTAATACGTAATAACGTATATCGTTATATACTATTACGTACTAACGTGTAACGTTATATAGTATTACCTGATGACGTATAACGTTATATATTATTACGTAATAACGTGTAACGTAATATAGTATTACCTGATGACGTATAACTTTATATACTATTACGCAATGACGTATAACGCTATATACTATTACGTACTAACGTATAACGTTATAAACTAATACGTAATGACGTATAACGTTATATACTATTACGTACTAACGTGTAACGTTATATACTATTACGAACTAACGTGTTACGTTATATAGTATTACCAGATGACGTATAACGTTATATACTATTACGTACTAACGTATAACGTTATACTCTATTACGTACAAACGTGTAACGTTATATAGTATTACCTGATGACGTATAACGTTATATACTATTACGTACTAACGTATAACGTTATACTCTATTACGTACAAACGTGTAACGTTATATAGCATTACCTGATGACGTATAACGTTATATACTAATACGCAATGACGTATAACGTTATATATTATTACGTAATAACGTATAACGCTATATACTATTACGTACTAACGTAGAACGTTATATACTATTACGTACTAACGTATAACGTTATACACTATTACGTAAAGACGTATAACGTTATATACTAATACGTAATAACGTATAACGTTATAAACTAATACGTACTAACGAATAACGTTCAATACTATTACGTACTAACGTATAATGTTATATACTAATACGTAATGACGTATAACGATATATACTATTACGTACTAACGTATAACGTTATATACTATTACGTAATGACGTATAACGTTATATACAATTATGTAATGAAGTATAATGTTATTGAGTATTACCTTATAACGTATAACGTTATATCCTATTACGTACTAACGTATAACGTTATACTGTATTACGTACTAACGTATAACGTTATATACTATTACGTAATGACGTATAACGTTATATACTATTACGTAATGACGTATAACGTTATATACTATTATGCAATGACGTATAACGTTATTGAGTATTACCTTATAACGTATAACGTTATATCCTATTACGTACTAACGTATAACGTTATACTCTATTACGTACTAACGTGTAACGTTATATAGTATTACCTGATGTCGTATAACGTTATATACTAATACGTAATGACGTATAACGTTATATAGTAATACGTAATGACGTATAACGTTATATATTATTACGTAATAACGTATAACGCTAAATACTATTACGTACTAACGTAGAACGTTATAAACTAATACGTAATGACGTATAACGATATATACTATTACGTACTAACGTATAACGTTATAAACTAATACGTAATGACGTATAACGTTATATACTATTACGTACTAACGTATAACGTTATATACTAATCCGTAATGACGTATAACGTTATATACTATTATGTAATGACGTATAACGTTATTGAGTATTACCTGATAACGTATAACGTTATATACTATTACGTACTAACGTATAACGTTATAAACTAATACGTAATGACGTATAACGTTATATACTATTACGTACTAACGTATAACGTTATATACTATTACGTGCTAACGTATAACGTTATATACTATTACGTGCTAACGTGTAACGTTATATACTATTACGTACTAACGTATAACGTTATATACTAGTATGTAAAGACGTATAACGTTATATACTAATAGGTACAACGTATAACGTTATATACTAATACGTAATAACGTATATCGTTATACACTATTACGTACTAACGTGTAACGTTGTATAGTATTACCTGATGACGTATAACGTTATATACTATTACGTACTAACGTATAACGTTATAAACTAATACGTAATGACGTATAACGTTATATACAATTACGTACTAACGTATAACGTTATATACTATTACGCAATGACGTATAACGTTATATACTAGTATGTAATGACGTATAACGTTATATACTAATACGTACAACGTATAACGTTATATACTAATACGTAATAACGTATATCGTTATATACTATTACGTACTAACGTATAACGTTATATACTAATACGTAATAACGTATATCGTTATACACTATTACGTACTAACGTGTAACGTAATATAGTATTACCTGATGACGTATAACGTTATATACAATAACGTACTAACGTATAACGTTATATACTATTACGCAATGACGTAGAACGTTATATACTATTACGCAATGACGTATAACGCTATATACTATTACGTACTAACGTATAACGTTATATATAATAACGTACTAACGTATAACGTTATATACTATTACGCAATGACGTATAACGTTATATACTATTACGCAATGAAGTATAATGATATTGAGTATTACCTTATAACGTATAACGTTATATCCTATTACGTACTAACGTATAACGTTATATTCTATTACGTACTAACGTGTAACGTTATATAGTATCACCTGATGACGTATAACGTTATATAGTAATACGTAATGACGTATAACGTTATATATTATTACGTAATAACGTATAACGCTATATACTATTACGTACTAACGTAGAATGTTATAAACTAATACGTACTGACGTATAACGATATATACTATTACGTAATAACGTATAACGTTATATACTATTACGTAATGACGTATAACGTTATATACTATTATGTAATGAAGTATAATGATATTGAGTATTACCTTATAACGTATAACGTTATATCCTATTACGTACTAACGTATAACGTTATACTCTATTACGTACTAACGTGTAACGTTATATAGTATTACCTGATGTCGAGTAACGTTATATACTAATACGTAATGACGTATAACGTTATATAGTAATACGTAATGACGTATAACGTTATATATTATTACGTAATAACGTATAACGCTATATACTATTACGTACTAACGTAGAACGTTATAAACTAATACGTAATGACGTATAACGATATATACTATTACGTACTAACGTATAACGTTATAAACTAATACGTAATGACGTATAACGTTATATACTATTGCGTACTAACGTATAACGTTATATACTAATCCGTAATGACGTATTACGTTATATACTATTATGTAATGACGTATAACGTTATTGAGTATTACCTGATAACGTATAACGTTATATACTATTACGTGCTAACGTGTAACGTTATATACTATTACGTACTAACGTATAACGTTATATACTAGTATGTAATGACGTATAACGTTATATACTATTACGTACTAACGTATAACGTTATATACTATTACGTGCTAACGTATAACGTTATATACTATTACGTGCTAACGTGTAACGTTATATACTATTACGTACTAACGTATAACGTTATATACTAGTATGTAAAGACGTATAACGTTATATACTAATAGGTACAACGTATAACGTTATATACTAATACGTAATAACGTATATCGTTATACACTATTACGTACTAACGTGTAACGTTGTATACTAGTATGTAATGACGTATAACGTTATATACTAATACGTACAACGCATAACGTTATATACTAATACGTAATAACGTATATCGTTATATACTATTACGTACTAACGTGTAACGTTATATAGTATTACCTTATGACGTGTAACGTTATATATTATTACGTAATAACGTGTAACGTAATATAGTATTACCTGATGACGTATAACGTTATGTACTATTACGCAATGACGTATAACGCTATATACTATTACGTACTAACGTATAACGTTATAAACTAATACGTAATGACGTATAACGTTATATACTATTACGTACTAACGTATAACGTTATAAACTAATACGTACTAACGAATAACGTTATATACTATTACGTACTAACGTATAATGTTATATACTAATACGTAATGTCGTATAACGTTATATACTATTATGCAATGACGTATAACGTTATTGAGTATTACCTTATAACGTATAACGTTATATCCTATTACGTACTAACGTATAACGTTATATTCTATTACGTACTAACATGTAACGTTATATAGTATTACCTGATGACGTATAACGTTATATAGTAATACGTAATGACGTATAACGTTATATATTATTACGTAATAACGTATAACGCTATATTCTATTACGTACTAACGTAGAACGTTATATACTAATACGTAATGACGTATAACGATATATACTATTACGTAATAACGTGTAACGTTATATACTAATACGTAATATCGTATAACGTTATATACTCATACGTAATATCGTATAACGTTATATACTATTACGTACTAACGTATAACGTTATACACTATTACGTAAAGACGTATGACGTTATATACTAATACGTAATAACGTATAACGTTATAAACTAATACGTACTAACGAATAACGTTATATACTATTACGTACTAACGTATAATGTTATATACTAATACGTAATGACGTATAACGTTATATACTATTATGCAATGACGTATAACGTTATTGAGTATTACCTTATAACGTATAACGTTATATCCTATTACGTACTAACGTATAACGTTATATTCTATTACGTACTAACGTGCAACGTTATATAGTATTACCTGATGACGTATAACGTTATATAGTAATACGTAATGACGTATAACGTTATATATTATTACGTAATAACGTATAACGCTATATACTATTACGTACTAACGTAGAACGTTATAAACTAATACGTAATGACGTATAACGATATATACTATTACGTACTAACGTATAACGTTATATGCTATTACGTAATGACGTATAACGTTATATACTATTATGTAATGAAGTATAATGTTATTGAGTATTACCTCATAACGTATAACGTTATATCCTAATACGTACTAACGTATAACGTTATACTGTATTACGTACTAACGTGTAACGTTATATAGTATTACCTGATGACGTATAACGTTATATACTAATACGTAATGACATATATCGTTATATACTATTATGTAATGACGTATAACGATATTGAGTATTACCTTATAACGTATAACGTTATATCCTATTACGTACTAACGTATAACGTTATTATGTAATACGTACTAACGTGTAACGTTATATAGTATTACCTGATGCCGTATAACGTTATATACTAATACGTAATAACGTATAACGATATATACTATTACGTACTAACGTATAACGTTATATACTATTACGTAATGACGTATAACGATATATACTATTATGTAATGACGTATAACGTTATTGAGTATTACCTTATAACGTATAAAGTTATATCCTATTACGTACTAACGTGTAACGTTATATAGTATTACCTGATGACGTATAAGGTTATATAGTAATACGTAATGACGTATAACGTTATATATTATTACGTAATAACGTATAACGCTATATTCTATTACGTACTAACGTAGAACGTTATATACTAAGACGTAATGACGTATAACGATATATACTATTACGTAATAACGTGTAACGTTATATACTAATACGTAATATCGTATAACGTTATATACTCATACGTAATATCGTATAACGTTATATACTATTACGTACTAACGTATAACGTTATACACTATTAAGTAAAGACGTATAACGTTATATACTAATACGTAATAACGTATAACGTTATAAATTAATACGTACTAACGAATAACGTTATATACTATTACGTACTAACGTATAATGTTATATACTAACACGTAATGACGTATAACGATATATACTATTACGTACTAACGTATAACGTTATATACTATTACGTAATGACGTATAACGTTATATACTATTATGTAATGAAGTATAATGTTATTGAGTATTACCTTATAACGTATAACGTTATATCCTATTACGTACTAACGTATACCGTTATACTGTATTACGTACTAACGTGTAACGTTATATAGTATTACCTGATTACGTATAACGTTATATAGTAATACGTAATGACGTATAACGTTATATATTATTACGTAATAACGTATAACGCTATATTCTATTACGTACTAACGTAGAACGTTATATACTAATACGTAATGACGTATAACGATATATACTATTACGTAATAACGTGTAACGTTATATAGTATTACCTGATGCCGTATAACGTTATATACTAATACGTAATAACGTATAACGTTATATACTATTACGTACTAACGTATAACGTTATATACTATTACGCAATGACGTATAACGTTATATACTATTACGTAATGACGTATAACGTTATATACTATTATGTAATGACGTATAACGTTATTGAGAATTACCTTATATCGTATAACGTTATATCCTATTACGTACTAACGTAAAACGTTATTATCTAATACGTACTAACGTGTAACGTTATATAGTATTACCTGATGCCGTATAACGTTATATACTAATACGGAATAACGTATAACGTTATATACTAATACGCAATAACGTATAACGTTATATACTATTACGTACTAACGTATAACGATATATACTATTACGAACTAACGTGTTACGTTATATAGTATTACGTAATGACGTATAACGTCATATCCTATTACGTACTAACGTATAACGTTATACTCTATTACGAACTAACGTGTAACGTTATATAGTATCACCTGATGACGTATAACGTTATATAGTAATACGTAATGACGTATAACGTTATACGTTAGTACGTAATAACATATAACGTTATATACTATTACGTACTAACGTATAACGTTATATACTATTACGTAATGACGTATAACGTTATATACTATTATGTAATGACGTATAACGTTATTGAGTATTACCTTATATCGTATAACGTTATATCCTATTACGCACTAACGTATTAAGTTATTATCTAATACGTACTAACGTGTAACGTTATATAGTATTATTTGATGCCGTATAACGTTATATACTATTACGTACTAACGTATACCCTTATAAACTAATACGTAATGACGTATAACGTTATATACTATTACGAACTAACGTATAACGTTATAAACTGATACGTACTAACGTATAACGTTATATACTATTACGTGCTAACGTATAACGATATTTTCTAATACGTACTAACGTGTAACGTTATATAGTATTACCTGATGCCGTATAACGTTATATACTATTACGTACTAACGTATAACGTTATAAACTAATACGTAATGACGTATAACGTTATATACTATTACGTACTAGCGTATAATGTTATAAACTAATACGTACTAACGTATAACGTTATATACTATTACGTGCTAACGTATAACGTTATATACTAATCCGTAATGACGTATAACGTTATATACTATTATGTAATGACGTATAACGTTATTGAGTATTACCTGATAACGTATAACGTTATATCCTATTACGTACTAACGTATAACGTTATTATCTAATACGTACTAACGAGTAACGTTATATAGTATTACCAGATGACGTATAACGTTATATACTATTACGTACTAACGTATAACGTTATACTCTATTACGTACAAACGTGCAACGTTATATAGTATTGCCTGATGACGTATAACGTTATATACTAATACACAATGACGTATAACGTTATATATTATTACGTAATAACGTATAACGCTATATACTATTACGTAATGACGTATAACGTTATATACTATTACGTACTAACGTATAACGTTATATACTATTACGTGCTAACGTATAACGTTATATACTATTACGTGCTAACGTGTAACGTTATATACTATTACGTACTAACGTATAACGTTATATTCTAGTATGTAATGACGTATAACGTTATATACTAATACGTACAACGTATAACGTTATATACTAATACGTAATAACGTATATCGTTATACACTATTACGTACTAACGTGTAACGTTATATAGTATTACCTGATGACGTATAACGTTATATATTATTACGTAATAACGTGTAACGTAATATAGTATTACCTGATGACGTATAACGTTATATACTATTACGCAATGACGTATAACGCTATATACTATTACGTACTAACGTATAACGTTATAAACTAATACGTAATGACGTATAACGATATATACTATTACGTACTAACGTATAACGTTATAAACTAATACGTACTAACGAATAACGTTATATACTATTACGTACTAACGTATAATGTTATATACTAATACGTAATGACGTATAACGTTATATACTATTATGCAATGACGTATAACGTTATTGAGTATTACCTTATAACGTATAACGTTATATCCTATTACGTACTAACGTATAACGTTATATTCTATTACGTACTAACGTGTAACGTTATATAGTATTACCTGATGACGTATAACGTTATATAGTAATACGTAATGACGTATAACGTTATATATTATTACGAAATAACGTATAACGCTATATTCTATTACGTACTAACGTAGAACGTTATATACTAATACGTAATGACGTATAACGATATATACTATTACGTAATAACGTGTAACGTTATATACTAATACGTAATATCGTATAACGTTATATACTCATACGTAATATCGTATAACGTTATATACTATTACGTACTAACGTATAACGTTATACACTATTACGTAAAGACGTATAACGTTATATACTAATACGTAATAACGTATAACGTTATAAACTAATACGTACTAACGTATAACGTTATATACTATTACGTACTAACGTATAATGTTATATACTAATACGTAATGACGTATAACGTTATATACTATTATGCAATGACGTATAACGTTATTGAGTATTACCTTATAACGTATAACGTTATATCCTATTACGTACTAACGTATAACGTTATATTCTATTACGTACTAACGTGCAACGTTATATAGTATTACCTGATGACGTATAACGTTATATAGTAATACGTAATGACGTATAACGTTATATATTATTACGTAATAACGTATAACGCTATATACTATTACGTACTAACGTAGAACGTTATAAACTAATACGTAATGACGTATAACGATATATACTATTACGTACTAACGTATAACGTTATATACTATTACGTAATGACGTATAACGTTATATACTATTATGTAATGAAGTATAATGTTATTGAGTATTACCTTATAACGTATAACGTTATATCCTAATACGTACTAACGTATAACGTTATACTGCATTACGTACTAACGTGTAACGTTATATAGTATTACCTGATGACGTATAACGTTATATACTAATACGTAATGACATATAACGTTATATACTATTATGTAATGACGTATAACGTTATTATCTAATACGTACTAACGTGTAACGTTATATAGTATTACCTGATGCCGTATAACGTTATATAATAATACGTAATAACGTATAACGTTATATACTATTACGTACTAACGTATAACGTTATATACTATTACGTAATGACGTATAACGATATATACTAATATGTAATGACGTATAACGTTATTGAGTATTACCTTATAACGTATAACGTTATATCCTATTACGTACTAACGTGTAACGTTATATAGTATTACCTGATGCCGTATAACGTTATATACTAATACGTAATAACGTATAACGTTATATACTATTACGTACTAACGTATAACGTTATATACTATTACGTAATGACGTATAACGATATATACTATTATGTAATGACGTATAACGTTATTGAGTATTACCTTATAACGTATAACGTTATATCCTATTACGTACTAACGTGTAACGTTATATAGTATTACCTGATGACGTATAACGTTATATAGTAATACATAATGACGTATAACGTTATATATTATTACGTAATAACGTATAACGCTATATACTATTACGTACTAACGTATAACGTTGTACACTATTACGTAAAGACGTATAACGTTATATACTAATACGTAATAACGTATAACGTTATAAACTAATACGTACTAACGAATAACGGTATATACTATTACGTACTAACGTATAATGTTATATACTAATACGTAATGACGTATAACGATATATACTATTACGTACTAACGTATAACGTTATATACTATTACGTAATGACGTAGAACGTTATATACTAATACGTAATGACGTATAACGATATATACTATTACGTAATAACGTGTAACGTTATATAGTATTACCTGATGCCGTATAACGTTATATACTAATACGTAATAACGTATAACGTTATATACTATTACGTACTAACGTATAACGTTATATACTATTACGCAATGACGTATAACGTTATATACTAATACGTAATGACGTATAACGATATATACTATTACGTAATAACGTGTAACGTTATATAGTATTACCTGATGCCGTATAACGTTATATACTAATACGTAATAACGTATAACGTTATATACTATTATGTAATGAAGTATAATGTTATTGAGTATTACCTTATAACGTATAACGTTATATCCTATTACGTACTAACGTATACCGTTATACTGTATTACGTACTAACGTGTAACGTTATATAGTATTACCTGATTACGTATAACGTTATATAGTAATACGTAATGACGTATAACGTTATATATTATTACGTAATAACGTATAACGCTATATTCTATTACGTACTAACGTAGAACGTTATATACTAATACGTAATGACGTATAACGATATATACTATTACGTAATAACGTGTAACGTTATATAGTATTACCTGATGCCGTATAACGTTATATACTAATACGTAATAACGTATAACGTTATATACTATTACGTACTAACGTATAACGTTATATACTATGACGCAATGACGTATAACGTTATATACTATTACGTAATGACGTATAACGTTATATACTATTATGTAATGACGTATAACGTTATTGAGAATTACCTTATATCGTATAACGTTATATCCTATTACGTACTAACGTAAAACGTTATTATCTAATACGTACTAACGTGTAACGTTATATAGTATTACCTGATGCCGTATAACGTTATATACTAATACGGAATAACGTATAACGTTATATACTAATACGCAATAACGTATAACGTTATATACTATTACGTACTAACGTATAACGATATATACTATTACGAACTAACGTGTTACGTTATATAGTATTACGTAATGACGTATAACGTCATATCCTATTACGTACTAACGTATAACGTTATACTCTATTACGAACTAACGTGTAACGTTATATAGTATCACCTGATGACGTATAACGTTATATAGTAATACGTAATGACGTATAACGTTATACGTTATTACGTAATAGTATATAACGTTATATACTATTACGTACTAACGTATAACGTTATATACTATTACGTAATGACGTATAACGTTATATACTATTATGTAATGACGTATAACGTTATTGAGTATTACCTTATATCGTATAACGTTATATCCTATTACGCACTAACGTATTAAGTTATTATCTAATACGTACTAACGTGTAACGTTATATAGTATTATTTGATGCCGTATAACGTTATATACTATTACGTACTAACGTATACCCTTATAAACTAATACGTAATGACGTATAACGTTATATACTATTACGAACTAACGTATAACGTTATAAACTGATACGTACTAACGTATAACGTTATATACTATTACGTGCTAACGTATAACGATATTTTCTAATACGTACTAACGTGTAACGTTATATAGTATTACCTGATGCCGTATAACGTTATATACTATTACGTACTAACGTATAACGTTATAAACTAATACGTAATGACGTATAACGTTATATACTATTACGTACTAGCGTATAATGTTATAAACTAATACGTACTAACGTATAACGTTATATACTATTACGTGCTAACGTATAACGTTATATACTAATCCGTAATGACGTATAACGTTATATACTATTATGTAATGACGTATAACGTTATTGAGTATTACCTGATAACGTATAACGTTATATCCTATTACGTACTAACGTATAACGTTATTATCTAATACGTACTAACGAGTAACGTTATATAGTATTACCAGATGACGTATAACGTTATATACTATTACGTACTAACGTATAACGTTATACTCTATTACGTACAAACGTGCAACGTTATATAGTATTGCCTGATGACGTATAACGTTATATACTAATACACAATGACGTATAACGTTATATATTATTACGTAATAACGTATAACGCTATATACTATTACGTAATGACGTATAACGTTATATACTATTACGTACTAACGTATAACGTTATATACTATTACGTGCTAACGTATAACGTTATATACTATTACGTGCTAACGTGTAACGTTATATACTATTACGTACTAACGTATAACGTTATATTCTAGTATGTAATGACGTATAACGTTATATACTAATACGTACAACGTATAACGTTATATACTAATACGTAATAACGTATATCGTTATACACTATTACGTACTAACGTGTAACGTTATATAGTATTACCTGATGACGTATAACGTTATATATTATTACGTAATAACGTGTAACGTAATATAGTATTACCTGATGACGTATAACGTTATATACTATTACGCAATGACGTATAACGCTATATACTATTACGTACTAACGTATAACGTTATAAACTAATACGTAATGACGTATAACGATATATACTATTACGTACTAACGTATAACGTTATAAACTAATACGTACTAACGAATAACGTTATATACTATTACGTACTAACGTATAATGTTATATACTAATACGTAATGACGTATAACGTTATATACTATTATGCAATGACGTATAACGTTATTGAGTATTACCTTATAACGTATAACGTTATATCCTATTACGTACTAACGTATAACGTTATATTCTATTACGTACTAACGTGTAACGTTATATAGTATTACCTGATGACGTATAACGTTATATAGTAATACGTAATGACGTATAACGTTATATATTATTACGTAATAACGTATAACGCTATATTCTATTACGTACTAACGTAGAACGTTATATACTAATACGTAATGACGTATAACGATATATACTATTACGTAATAACGTGTAACGTTATATACTAATACGTAATATCGTATAACGTTATATACTCATACGTAATATCGTATAACGTTATATACTATTACGTACTAACGTATAACGTTATACACTATTACGTAAAGACGTATAACGTTATATACTAATACGTAATAACGTATAACGTTATAAACTAATACGTACTAACGTATAACGTTATATACTATTACGTACTAACGTATAATGTTATATACTAATACGTAATGACGTATAACGTTATATACTATTATGCAATGACGTATAACGTTATTGAGTATTACCTTATAACGTATAACGTTATATCCTATTACGTACTAACGTATAACGTTATATTCTATTACGTACTAACGTGCAACGTTATATAGTATTACCTGATGACGTATAACGTTATATAGTAATACGTAATGACGTATAACGTTATATATTATTACGTAATAACGTATAACGCTATATACTATTACGTACTAACGTAGAACGTTATAAACTAATACGTAATGACGTATAACGATATATACTATTACGTACTAACGTATAACGTTATATACTATTACGTAATGACGTATAACGTTATATACTATTATGTAATGAAGTATAATGTTATTGAGTATTACCTTATAACGTATAACGTTATATCCTAATACGTACTAACGTATAACGTTATACTGCATTACGTACTAACGTGTAACGTTATATAGTATTACCTGATGACGTATAACGTTATATACTAATACGTAATGACATATAACGTTATATACTATTATGTAATGACGTATAACGTTATTATCTAATACGTACTAACGTGTAACGTTATATAGTATTACCTGATGCCGTATAACGTTATATAATAATACGTAATAACGTATAACGTTATATACTATTACGTACTAACGTATAACGTTATATACTATTACGTAATGACGTATAACGATATATACTAATATGTAATGACGTATAACGTTATTGAGTATTACCTTATAACGTATAACGTTATATCCTATTACGTACTAACGTGTAACGTTATATAGTATTACCTGATGCCGTATAACGTTATATACTAATACGTAATAACGTATAACGTTATATACTATTACGTACTAACGTATAACGTTATATACTATTACGTAATGACGTATAACGATATATACTATTATGTAATGACGTATAACGTTATTGAGTATTACCTTATAACGTATAACGTTATATCCTATTACGTACTAACGTGTAACGTTATATAGTATTACCTGATGACGTATAACGTTATATAGTAATACGTAATGACGTATAACGTTATATATTATTACGTAATAACGTATAACGCTATATACTATTACGTACTAACGTATAACGTTGTACACTATTACGTAAAGACGTATAACGTTATATACTAATACGTAATAACGTATAACGTTATAAACTAATACGTACTAACGAATAACGGTATATACTATTACGTACTAACGTATAATGTTATATACTAATACGTAATGACGTATAACGATATATACTATTACGTACTAACGTATAACGTTATATACTATTACGTAATGACGTATAACGTTATATACTATTATGTAATGAAGTATAATGTTATTGAGTATTACCTTATAACGTATAACGTTATATCCTATTACGTACTAACGTATACCGTTATACTGTATTACGTACTAACGTGTAACGTTATATAGTATTACCTGATGACGTATAACGTTACATAGTAATACGTAATGACGTATAACGTTATATATTATTACGTAATAACGTATAACGTTATATACTATTACGTACTAACGTATAACGTTATATAGTATCACCTGATGACGTATAACGTCATATAGTAATACGTACTAACGTAGAACGTTATATACTAATACGTAATGACGTATAACGATATATACTATTACGTAATAACGTGTAACGTTATATAGTATTACCTGATGCCGTATAACGTTATATACTAATACGTAATAACGTATAACGTTATATACTATTACGTACTAACGTATAACGTTATATACTATTACGTAATGACGTATAACGATATATACTATTATGTAATGACGTATAACGTTATTGAGTATTACCTTATAACGTATAACGCTATATCCTATTACGTACTAACGTATAACGTTATTATCTAGTACGTACTAACGTGTAGCGTTATATAGTATTACCTGATGCCGTATAACGGTATATATAATTACGTACTAACGTATAACATTATAAACTAATACGTAATGACGTATAACGTTATATACTATTACGTACTAACGTATAACGATATAAACTAATACGTACTAACGTATAACGTTATATACTATTACGTGCTAACGTATAACGTTATATACTATTACGTACTAACGTATAACGTTATACTCTATTACGTACTAACGTGTAACGTTATATAGTATCACCTGATGACGTATAACGTTATATACTATTACGTAATAACGTGTAACGTTATATACTAATACGTAATATCGTATAACGTTATATACTCATACGTAATATCGTATAACGTTATATACTATTACGTACTAACGTATAACGTTATATACTATTACGTAATGACGTATAACGTTATATACTATTATGTAATGATGTATAACGTTATTGAGTATTACCTTATATCGTATAACGTTATATCCTATTACGTACTAACGTAAAACGTTATTATCTAATACGTACTAACGTGTAACGTTATATAGTATTACCTGATGCCGTATAACGTTATATACTAATACGCAATAACGTATAACGTTATATACTAATACGCAATAACGTATAACGTTATATACCAATACGTAACAACGTATAACGTTATATACTAATGCGTAATAACGTATATCGTTATACACTATTACGTACTAACGTGTAACGTTATATACTTTTACGTACTAACGTATAACGTTATATACTATTACGTAATGACGTATAACGTTATATACTATTATGTAATGATGTATAACGTTATTGAGTATTACCTTATATCGTATAACGTTATATCCTATTACGTACTAACGTAAAACGTTATTATCTAATACGTACTAACGTGTAACGTTATATAGTATTACCTGATGCCGTATAACGTTATATACTAATACGCAATAACGTATAACGTTATATACTAATACGCAATAACGTATAACGTTATATACTATTACGTACTAACGTATAACGTTATATACTATTACGAACTAACGTATAACGTTATAAACTAATACGTAATGACGTATAACGTTATATACTATTACGTACTAACGTATAACGTTATATACTATTACGTACTAACGTGTAACGTTATATAGTATCACCTGATGACGTATAACGTCATATAGTAATACGTAATAACGTATAACGTTATATATTATTACGTAATAACGTATAACGTTATATACTATTACGTACTAACGTATAACGTTATAAACTAATACGTAATGACGTATAACGTTATATACTATTACGTACTAACGTATAACGTTATATACTATTACGTACTAACGTATAATGTTATATACTAATACGTAATAACGTATATCGTTATATACTATTACGTACTAACGTGTAACGTTATATAGTATTACCTGATGACGTATAACGTTATATACTATTACGTAATAACGTGTAACGTTATATACTAATACGTAATATCGTATAACGTTATATACTCATACGTAATATCGTATAACGTTATATACTATTACGTACTAACGTATAACGTTATACACTATTACGTAAAGACGTATAACGTTATATACTAATACGTAATAACGTATAACGTTATAAACTAATACGTAATAACGTATAACGTTATATACTATTACGTACTAACGTATAACGTTATATACTATTACGTAATGACGTATAACGATATATACTATTATGTAATGACGTATAACGTTATTGAGTATTACCTTATAACGTATAACGTTATATCCTATTACGTACTAACGTGTAACGTTATATAGTATTACCTGATGACGTATAACGTTATATAGTAATACGTAATGACGTATAACGTTATATTCTATTACGTACTAACGTATAACGTCATACACTATTACGTAAAGACGTATAACGTTATATACTAATACGTAATAACGTATAACGTTATAAACTAATACGTACTAACGAATAACGTTATATACTATTACGTACTAACGTATAATGTTATATACTAATACGTAATGACGTATAACGATATATACTATTACGTACTAACGTATAACGTTATATACTATTACGTAATGACGTATAACGTTATATACTATTATGTAATGAAGTATAATGTTATTGAGTATTACCTTATAACGTATAACGTTATATCCTATTACGTACTAACGTATACCGTTATACTGTATTACGTACTAACGTGTAACGTTATATAGTATTACCTGATGACGTATAACGTTACATAGTAATACGTAATGACGTATAACGTTATATATTATTACGTAATAACGTATAACGCTATATTCTATTACGTACTAACGTAGAACGTTATATACTAATACGTAATGACGTATAACGATATATACTATTACGTAATAACGTGTAACGTTATATAGTATTACCTGATGCCGTATAACGTTATATACTAATACGTAAAAACGTATAACGTTATATACTATTACGTACTAACGTATAACGTTATATCCTATTACGTACGAACGTATACCGTTATACTGTATTACGTACTAACGTGTAACGTTATATACTATTACGTGCTAACGTATAACGTTATATACTATTACGTACTAACGTGTAACGTTATATACTATTACGTACTAACGTATCACGTTATATACTAGTACGTAATGACGTATAACGTTATATACCAATACGTAACAACGTATAACGTTATATACTAATGCGTAATAACGTATATCGTTATACACTATTACGTACTAACGTGTAACGTTATATACTTTTACGTACTAACGTATAACGTTATATACTATTACGTAATGACGTATAACGTTATATACTATTATGTAATGATGTATAACGTTATTGAGTATTACCTTATATCGTATAACGTTATATCCTATTACGTACTAACGTAAAACGTTATTATCTAATACGTACTAACGTGTAACGTTATATAGTATTACCTGATGCCGTATAACGTTATATACTAATACGCAATAACGTATAACGTTATATACTAATACGCAATAACGTATAACGTTATATACTATTACGTACTAACGTATAACGTTATATACTATTACGAACTAACGTATAACGTTATAAACTAATACGTAATGACGTATAACGTTATATACTATTACGTACTAACGTATAACGTTATATACTATTACGTACTAACGTGTAACGTTATATAGTATCACCTGATGACGTATAACGTCATATAGTAATACGTAATGACGTATAACGTTATATATTATTACGTAATAACGTATAACGTTATATACTATTACGTACTAACGTATAACGTTATAAACTAATACGTAATGACGTATAACGTTATATACTATTACGTACTAACGTATAACGTTATATACTATTACGTACTAACGTATAATGTTATATACTAATACGTAATAACGTATATCGTTATATACTATTACGTACTAACGTGTAACGTTATATAGTATTACCTGATGACGTATAACGTTATATACTATTACGTAATAACGTGTAACGTTATATACTAATACGTAATATCGTATAACGTTATATACTCATACGTAATATCGTATAACGTTATATACTATTACGTACTAACGTATAACGTTATACACTATTACGTAAAGACGTATAACGTTATATACTAATACGTAATAACGTATAACGTTATAAACTAATACGTAATAACGTATAACGTTATATACTATTACGTACTAACGTATAACGTTATATACTATTACGTAATGACGTATAACGATATATACTATTATGTAATGACGTATAACGTTATTGAGTATTACCTTATAACGTATAACGTTATATCCTATTACGTACTAACGTGTAACATTATATAGTATTACCTGATGACGTATAACGTTATATAGTAATACGTAATGACGTATAACGTTATATATTATTACGTAATAACGTATAACGCTATATTCTATTACGTACTAACGTAGAACGTTATATACTAATACGTAATGACGTATAACGATATATACTATTACGTAATAACGTGTAACGTTATATACTAATACGGAATATCGTATAACGTTATATACTCATACGTAATATCGTATAACGTTATATACTATTACGTACTAACGTATAACGTTATACACTATTACGTAAAGACCTATAACGTTATATACTAATACGTAATAACGTATAACGTTATAAACTAATACGTACTAACGAATAACGTTATATACTATTACGTACTAACGTATAATGTTATATACTAATACGTAATGACGTATAACGATATATACTATTACGTACTAACGTATAACGTTATATACTATTACGTAATGACGTATAACGTTATATACTATTATGTAATGAAGTATAATGTTATTGAGTATTACCTTATAACGTATAACGTTATATCCTATTACGTACTAACGTATACCGTTATACTGTATTACGTACTAACGTGTAACATTATATAGTATTACCTGATGACGTATAACGTTACATAGTAATACGTAATGACGTATAACGTTATATATTATTACGTAATAACGTATAACGTTATATACTATTATGTAATGACGTATAACGTTATTGAGTATTACCTTATATCGTATAACGTTATATCCTATTACGCACTAACGTATACCGTTATACTGTATTACGTACTAACGTGTAACGTTATATAGTATTACCTGATGACGTATAACGTTATATACTAATACGTAATGACATATAACGTTATATACTATTATGTAATGACGTATAACGTTATTGAGTATTACCTTATAACGTATAACGCTATATCCTATTACGTACTAACGTATAACGTTATTATCTAGTACGTACTAACGTGTAGCGTTATATAGTATTACCTGATGCCGTATAACGGTATATATAATTACGTACTAACGTATAACATTATAAACTAATACGTAATGACGTATAACGTTATATACTATTACGTACTAACGTATAACGATATAAACTAATACGTACTAACGTATAACGTTATTTACTATTACGTGCTAACGTATAACGTTATATACTATTACGTACTAACGTATAACGTTATACTCTATTACGTACTAACGTGTAACGTTATATAGTATCACCTGATGACGTATAACGTTATATAGTAATACGTAATGACGTATAACGTTATATATTATTACGTAATAACGTATAACGTTATATACTATTACGTACTAACGTATAACGTTATATACTATTACGTAATGACGTATAACGTTATATACTATTATGTAGTGACGTATAACGTTATTGAGTATTACCTTATATCGTATAACGTTATATCCTATTACGCACTAACGTATTACGTTATTATCTAATACGTACTGACGTGTAACGTTATATAGTATTATTTGATGCCGTATAACGTTATATACTATTACGTACTAACGTATAATGTTACAAAATAATACGTAATGACGTATAACGTTATATACTATTACGAACTAACGTATAACGTTATAAACTAATACGTACTAACGTATAACGTTATATACTATTACGTGCTAACGTATAACGTTATATACTATTACGTACTAACGTGTAACGTTATATACTATTACGTACTAACGTATCAAGTTATATACTAGTACGTAATGACGTATAACGTTATATACCAATACGTAACAACGTATAACGTTATATACTAATGCGTAATAACGTATATCGTTATACACTATTACGTACTAACGTGTAACGTTATATACTTTTACGTACTAACGTATAACGTTATATACTATTACGTAATGACGTATAACGTTATATACTATTATGTAATGATGTATAACGTTATTGAGTATTACCTTATATCGTATAACGTTTTATCCTATTACGTACTAACGTAAAACGTTATTATCTAATACGTACTAACGTGTAACGTTATATAGTATTACCTGATGCCGTATAACGTTATATACTAATACGCAATAATGTATAACGTTATATACTAATACGCAATAACGTATAACGTTATATACTATTACGTACTAACGTATAACGTTATATACTATTACGAACTAACGTATAACGTTATAAACTAATACGTAATGACGTATAACGTTATATACTATTACGTACTAACGTATAACGTTATATACTATTACGTACTAACGTGTAACGTTATATAGTATCACCTGATGACGTATAACGTCATATAGTAATACGTAATGACGTATAACGTTATATATTATTACGTAATAACGTATAACGTTATATACTATTACGTACTAACGTATAACGTTATAAACTAATACGTAATGACGTATAACGTTATATACTATTACGTACTAACGTATAACGTTATATACTATTACGTACTAACGTATAATGTTATATACTAATATGTAATAACGTATATCGTTATATACTATTACGTACTAACGTGTAACGTTATATAGTATTACCTGATGACGTATAACGTTATATACTATTACGTAATAACGTGTAACGTTATATACTAATACGTAATATCGTATAACGTTATATACTCATACGTAATATCGTATAACGTTATATACTATTACGTACTAACGTATAACGTTATACACTATTACGTAAAGACGTATAACGTTATATACTAATACGTAATAACGTATAACGTTATAAACTAATACGTAATAACGTATAACGTTATATACTATTACGTACTAACGTATAACGTTATATACTATTACGTAATGACGTATAACGATATATACTATTATGTAATGACGTATAACGTTATTGAGTATTACCTTATAACGTATAACGTTATATCCTATTACGTACTAACGTGTAACGTTATATAGTATTACCTGATGACGTATAACGTTATATAGTAATACGTAATGACGTATAACGTTATATATTATTACGTAATAACGTATAACGCTATATTCTATTACGTACTAACGTAGAACGTTATATACTAATACGTAATGACGTATAACGATATATACTATTACGTAATAACGTGTAACGTTATATACTAATACGGAATATCGTATAACGTTATAAACTAATACGTACTAACGAATAACGCTATATTCTATTACGTACTAACGTAGAACGTTATATACTAATACGTAATGACGTATAACGTTATATCCTATTACGTACTAACGTATACCGTTATACTGTATTACGTACTAACGTGTAACGTTATATAGTATTACCTGATGACGTATAACGTTATATACTAATACGTAATGACATATAACGTTATATACTATTATGTAATGACGTATAACGTTATTGAGTATTACCTTATAACGTATAACGCTATATCCTATTACGTACTAACGTATAACGTTATTATCTAGTACGTACTAACGTGTAACGTTATATAGTATTATTTGATGCCGTATAACGTTATATACTATTACGTACTAACGTATAATGTTACAAAATAATACGTAATGACGTATAACGTTATATACTATTACGAACTAACGTATAACGTCATAAACTAATACGTACTAACGTATAACGTTATATACTATTACGTGCTAACGTATAACGTTATATACTATTACGTACTAACGTGTAACGTTATATACTATTACGTACTAACGTATAACGTTATATACTAGTACGCAATGACGTATAACGTTATATACTAATACGTAACAACGTATAACGTTATATACTAATGCGTAATAACGTATATCGTTATACACTATTACGTACTAACGTGTAACGTTATATACTTTTACGTACTAACCTATAACGTTATATACTATTATGTAATGACGTATAACGTTATATACTATTATGTAATGACGTATAACGTTATTGAGTATTACCTTATATCGTATAACGTTATATCCTATTACGTACTAACGTAAAACGTTATTATCTAATACGTACTAACGTGTAACGTTATATAGTATTATTTGATGCCGTATAACGTTATATACTATAACGTACTAACGTATAATGTTACAAAATAATACGTAATGACGTATAACGATATATACTATTACGTAATAACGTGTAACGTTATATACTAATACGTAATATCGTATAACGTTATATACTATTACGTACTAACGTATAACGTTATACACTATTACGTAAAGACGTATAACATTATATACTAATACGTAATAACGTATAACGTTATAAACTAATACGTACTAACGAATAACGTTATATACTATTACGTACTAACGTATAATGTTATATACTAATACGTAATGACGTATAACGATATATACTATTACGTACTAACGTATAACGTTATATACTATTTCGTAATGACGTATAACGTTATATACTATTATGTAATGAAGTATAATGTTATTGAGTATTACCTTATAACGTATAACGTTATATCCTATTACGTACTAACGTATACCGTTATACTGTATTACGTACTAACGTGTAACGTTATATAGTATTACCTGATGACGTATAACGTTACATAGTAATACGTAATGACGTATAACGTTATATATTATTACGTAATAACGTATAACGCTATATTCTATTACGTACTAACGTAGAACGTTATATACTAATACGTAATGACGTATAACGATATATACTATTACGTAATAACGTGTAACGTTATATAGTATTACCTGATGCCGTATAACGTTATATACTAATACGTAATAACGTATAACGTTATATACTATTACGTACTAACGTATAACGTTATATACTATTACGTAATGACGTGTAACGATATATACTATTATGTAATGACGTATAACGTTATTGAGTATTACCTTATAACGTATAACGCTATATCCTATTACGTACTAACGTATAACGTTATATACTATTACGTAATGACGTATAACGTTATATACTAATACGTAATAACGTATAACGTTATATACTATTACGTACTAACGTATAACGTTATATACTATTACGTAATGACGTATAACGATATATACTATTATGTAATGACGTATAACGTTATTGAGTATTACCTTATAACGTATAACGCTATATCCTATTACGTACTAACGTATAACGTTATTATCTAGTACGTACTAACGTGTAGCGTTATATAGTATTACCTGATGCCGTATAACGGTATATATAATTACGTACTAACGTATAACATTATAAACTAATACGTAATGACGTATAACGTTATATACTATTACGTACTAACGTATAACGATATAAACTAATACGTACTAACGTATAACGTTATATACTATTACGTGCTAACGTATAACGTTATATACTATTACGTACTAACGTATAACGTTATACTCTATTACGTACTAACGTGTAACGTTATATAGTATCACCTGATGACGTATAACGTTATATAGTAATACGTAATGACGTATAACGTTATATATTATTACGTAATAACGTATAACGTTATATACTCTTACGTACTAACGTATAACGTTATATACTATTGCGTAATGACGTATAACGTTATATACTATTATGTAATGACGTATAACGTTATTGAGTATTACCTTATATCGTATAACGTTATATCCTATTACGCACTAACGTATTACGTTATTATCTAATACGTACTAACGTGTAACGTTATATAGTATTATTTGATGCCGTATAACGTTATATACTATTACGTACTAACGTATAATGTTACAAAATAATACGTAATGACGTATAACGTTATATACTATTACGAACTAACGTATAACTTTATAAACTAATACGTACTAACGTATAACGTTATATACTATTACGTGCTAACGTATAACGTTATATACTATTACGTACTAACGTGTAACGTTATATACTATTACGTACAAACGTATAACGTTATATACTAGTACGTAATGACGTATAACGTTATATACTAATACGTAACAACGTATAACGTTATATACTAATGCGTAATAACGTATATCGTTATACACTATTACGTACTAACGTGTAACGTTATATACTTTTACGTACTAACGTATAACGTTATATACTATTACGTAATGACGTATAACGTTATATACTATTATGTAATGACGTATAATGTTATTGAGTATTATCTTATATCGTATAACGTTATATCCTATTACGTACTAACGTAAAACGTTATTATCTAATACGTACTAACGTGTAACGTTATATAGTATTACCTGATGCCGTATAACGTTATATACTAATACGCAATAACGTATAACGTTATATACTAATACGCAATAACGTATAACGTTATATACTATTACGTACTAACGTATAACGTTATATACTATTACGAACTAACGTGTTACGTTATATAGTATTACGTAATGACGTATAACGTCATATCCTATTACATACTAACGTATAACGTTATACTCTATTACGTACTAACGTGTAACGTTATATAGTATCACCTGATGACGTATAACGTTATATAGTAATACGTAATGACGTATAACGTTATATATTATTACGTAATAACGTATAACGTTATAAACTATTACGTACTAACGTATAACGTTATATACTATTACGTAATGACGTATAACGTTATATACTATTATGTAATGACGTATAACGTTATTGAGTATTACCTTATATCGTATAACGTTATATCCTATTACGTACTAACGTAAAACGTTATTATCTAATACGTACTAACGTGTAACGTTATATAGTATTACCTGATGCCGTATAACGTTATATACTAATACGCAATAACGTATAACGTTATATACTAATACGCAATAACGTATAACGTTATATACTATTACGTACTAACGTATAACGTTATATACTATTACGAACTAACGTGTTACGTTATATAGTATTACGTAATGACGTATAACGTCATATCCTATTACGTACTAACGTATAACGTTATACTCTATTACGTACTAACGTGTAACGTTATATAGTATCACCTGATGACGTATAACGTTATATAGTAATACGTAATGACGTATAACGTTATATATTATTACGTAATAACGTATAACGTTATATACTATTACGTACTAACGTATAACGTTATACTCTATTACGTACTAACGTGTAACGTTATATAGTATCACCTGATGACGTATAACGTTATATACTATTACGTACTAACGTATAACGTTATATACTAATACGAACTAACGTATAACGTTATAAACTAATACGTACTAACGTATAACGTTATATACTATTACGTGCTAACGTGTAACGTTATATACTATTACGTACTAACGTATAACGTTATATACTAGTACGTAATGACGTATAACGTTATATACTAATACGTAACAACGTATAACGTTATATACTATTACGTACTAACGTGTAACGTTATATACTATTACGTACTATCGTATAACGTTATATACTATTACGTGCTAACGTGTAACGTTATATGCTATTACGTACTAACGTATAACGTTATATACTAGTACGTAATGACGTATAACGTTATATACTAATACGTAACAACGTATAACGTTATATACTATTACGTACTAACGTGTAACGTTATATACTATTACGTACTATCGTATAACGTTATATACTATTACGTACTAACGTATAACGTTATGTACTATTACGTAATGACGTATAACGTTATATACTATTATGTAATGACGTATAACGTTATATACTATTATGTAATGACGTATAACGTTATTGAGAATTACCTTATAACGTATAACGTTATATCCTATTACGTACTAACGTATAACGATATTTTCTAATACGTACTAACGTGTAACGTTATATAGTATTACCTGATGCCGTATAACGTTATATACTATTACGTACTCACGTATAACGTTATAAACTAATACGTAATGACGTATAACGTTATATACTATTACGTACTAGCGTATAATGTTATAAACTAATACGTACTAACGTATAACGTTATATACTATTACGTGCTAACGTATAACGTTATATACTAATCCGTAATGACGTATAACGTTATATATTATTACGTAATAACGTATAACGTTATATACTAATCCGTAATGACGTATAACGTTATATACTATTATGTAATAACGTATAACGTTATTGAGTATTACCTGATAACGTATAACGTTATATCCTATTACGTACTAACGTATAACGTCATTATCTAATACGTACTAACGAGTAACGTTATATAGTATTACCAGATGACGCATAACGTTATATACTATTACGTACTAACGTATAACGTTATACTCTATTACGTACTAACGTGTAACGTTATATAGTATTACCTGATGACGTATAACGTTATATATTAATACGCAATGACGTATAACGTTATATATTATTACGTAATAACGTATAACGCTATATACTATTAGGGACTAACGTAGAACGTTATAAACTAATACGTAATGACGTATAACGGTATATACTATTACGTAATAACGTGTAACGTTATATTATAATACGTAATATCGTATAACGTTATATAATAATACGTAATATCGTTTAACGTTATATACTATTACGTACCAACGTATAACGTTATACACTATTACGTAATGACGTATAACGTTATATACTATTATGTAATGACGTATAACGTTATTGAGTATTACCTTATAACGTATAAAGTTATATCCTATTACGTACTAACGTATAACGTTATTATCTAATACGTACTAACGTGTAACGTTATATAGTATTACCTGATGCCGTATAACGTTATATAATATTACGTACTAACGTATAACGTTATAAACTAATACGTAATGACGTATAACGTTATATACTATTACGTGCTAACGTGTAACGTTATATACTATTACGTACTAACGTATAACGTTATATACTAGTATGTAATGACGTATAACGTTATATACTAGTACGTACAACGTATAACGTTATATACTAATACGTAATAACGTATATCGTTATACACTATTACCTACTAACGTGTAACGTTATATAGTATTACCTGATGTCGTATAACGTTATATACTATTACGTACTAACGTATAACGTTATAAACTAATACGTAATGACGTATAACGTTATATACAATTACGTACTAACGTATAACGTTATATTCTATTACGTACTAACTTGTAACGTTATATAGTATTACCTGATGACGTATAACGTTATATAGTAATACGTAATGACGTATAACGTTATATATTATTACGTAATAACGTATAACGTTATATACTATTATATAATGACGTATAATGTTATATAGTATTACCAGATGACGTATGACGTTATATAGTATTACGTACTAACGTATAACGTTATATACTAATCCGTAATGACGTATAACGTTATATACTATTATGTAATGACGTATAACGTTATTGAGTATTACCTGATAACGTATAACGTTATATCCTATTACGTACTAACGTATAACGTCATTATCTAATACGTACTAACGAGTAACGTTATATAGTATTACCAGATGACGCATAACGTTATATACTATTACGTACTAACGTATAACGTTATACTCTATGACGTACTAACGTGTAATGTTATATAGTATTACCTGATGACGTATAACGTTATATATTAATACGCAATGACGTATAACGTTATATACTATTACGTACTAACGTATAACGTTATATACTAATACGTAATAACGTATATCGTTATACACTATTACGTACTAACGTGTAACGTTATATAGTATTACCTGATGTCGTATAACGTTATATACTATTACGTACTAACGTATAACGTTATATACTAATACGTAATAACGTATATCGTTATACACTATTACGTACTAACGTGTAACGTAATATAGTATTACCTGATGACGTATAACGTTATATACAATAACGTACTAACGTATAACGTTATATACTATTACGCAATGACGTATAACGTTATATACTATTACGCAATGACGTATAACGCTATATACCATTACGTACTAACGTATAACGTTATAAACTAATACGTAATGACGTAGAACGTTATATACAATAACGTACTAACGTATAACGTTATATACTATTACGCAATGACGTATAACGTTATATACTATTACGCAATGGCGTATAACGCTATATACTATTACGTAATGACGTATAACGTTATTAAGTATTACCTTATAACGTATAACGTTATATCCTATTACGTACTAACGTATAACGTTATTATCTAATACGTACTAACGTATAACGTTATTGAGTATTACCTTATAACGTATAACGTTATATCCTATTACGTACTAACGTATAACGTTATTATCTAATACGTACTAACGTATAACGTTATTGAATATTACCTTATAACGTATAACGTTATATCCTACTACGTTCTAACGTATAACGTTATATTCTATTACGTACTAACGTGTAACGTTATATAGTATTACCTGATGACGTATAACGTTATATAGTAATACGTAATGACGTATAACGTTATATATTATTACGTAATAACGTATAACGCTATATACTATTACGTACTAACGTAGAACGTTATATACTAATACGTAATGACGTATAACGATATATACTATTACGTAATAACGTGTAACGTTATATACTAATACGTAATATCGTATAACGTTATATACTCATACGTAATATCGTATAACGTTATATACTATTACGTACTAACGTATAACGTTATACACTATTACGTAAAGACGTATAACGTTATATACTAATACGTAATAAGGTATAACGTTATAAACTAATACGTACTAACGAATAACGTTATACTCTATTACGTACTAACGTGTAACGTTATATAGTATTACCTGATGACGTATAACGTTATATAGTAATACGTAATGACGTATAACGTTATATATTATTACGTAATAACGAATAACGCTATATACTATTACGTACTAACGTAGAACGTTATAAACTACTACGTAATGACGTATAACGGTATATACTATTACGTACTAACGTGTAACGTAATATAGTATTACCTGATGACGTATAACGTTATATACTATTACGCAATGACGTATAACGCTATATACCATTACGTACTAACGTATAACGTTATAAACTAATACGTAATGACGTAGAACGTTATATACAATAACGTACTAACGTATAACGTTATAAACTAATACGTAATGACGTATATCGTTATATACTATTACGAACTAACGTATAACGTTATAAACTAATACGTACTAATGTATAACGTTATATATTATTACGTGCTAACGTATAACGTTATATACTAATACGTAATAACGTATATCGTTAAACACTATTACGTACTAACGTGTAACGTTATATAGTATTACTTGATGTCGTATAACGTCATATACTATTACGTACTAACGTATAACGTTATGTACTATTACGTACTAACGTATAACGTTATATACTATTACGTAATGACGTATAACGTTATATACTATTATGTAATGACGTATAACGTTATTGAGTATTACCTTATATCGTATAACGTTATATCCTATTACGCACTAACGTATTACGTTATAAACTAATACGTACTAACGTATAACGTTATATACTATTACGTGCTAACGTGTAACGTTATATACTATTACGTACTAACGTATAACGTTATATACTATTACGAACTAACGCATAACGTCATAAACTAATACGTACTAACGTATAACGTTATATACTATTACGTGCTAACGTGTAACGTTATATACTATTACGTACTAACGTATAACGTTATATACTAGTACGTAATGACGTATAACGTTATATACTAATACGTAACAACGTATAAAGTTATATACTATTACGTACTAACGTGTAACGTTATATACTATTACGTACTATCGTATAACGTTATATACTATTACGTACTAACGTATAACGTTATGTACTATTACGTAATGACGTATAACGTTATATACTATTATGTAATGACGTATAACGTTATTGAGTATTACCTTATAACGTATAACGTTATATCCTATTACGTACTAACGTATAACGATATTTTCTAATACGTACTAACGTGTAACGTTATATAGTATTACCTGATGCCGTATAACGTTATATACTATTACGTACTAACGTATAACGTTATAAACTAATACGTAATGACGTATAACGTTATATACTATTACGTACTAGCGTATAATGTTATAAACTAATACGTACTAACGTATAACGTTATATACTATTACGTGCTAACGTATAACGTTATATACTAATCCGTAATGACGTATAACGTTATATATTATTACGTAATAACATATAACGTTATGTACTAATCCGTAATGACGTATAACGTTATATACTATTATGTAATGACGTATAACGTTATTGAGTATTACCTGATAACGTATAACGTTATATCCTATTACGTACTAACGTATAACGTCATTATCTAATACGTACTAACGAGTAACGTTATATAGTATTACCAGATGACGCATAACGTTATATACTATTACGTACTAACGTATAACGTTATACTCTAATACGTACTAACGTGTAACGTTATATAGTATTACCTGATGACGTATAACGTTATATATTAATACGCAATGACGTATAACGTTATATATTATTACGTAATAACGTATAACGCTATATACTATTAGGGACTAACGTAGAACGTTATAAACTAATACGTAATGACGTATAACGGTATATACTATTACGTAATAACGTTTAACGTTATATTATAATACGTAATATCGTATAACGTTATATAATAATACGTAATATCGTTTAACGTTATATACTATTACGTACCAACGTATAACGTTATACACTATTACGTAATGACGTATAACGTTATATACTATTATGTAATGACGTATAACGTTATTGAGTATTACCTTATAACGTATAACGTTATATCCTATTACGTACTAACGTATAACGTTATTATCTAATACGTACTAACGTGTAACGTTATATAGTATTACCTGATGCCGTATAACGTTATATAATATTACGTACTAACGTATAACGTTATAAACTAATACGTAATGACGTATAACGTTATATACTATTACGTGCTAACGTATAACGTTATACACTATTACGTGCTAACGTATAACGTTATATACTATTACGTGCTAACGTGTAACGTTATATACTATTACGTACTAACGTATAACGTTATATACTAGTATGTAATGACGTATAACGTTATATACTATTATATAATGACGTATAATGTTATATAGTATTACCAGATGACGTATGACGTTATATAGTATTACGTACTAACGTATACCGTTATATACTAATCCGTAATGACGTATAACGTTATATACTATTATGTAATGACGTATAACGTTATTGAGTATTACCTGATAACGTATAACGTTATATCCTATTACGTACTAACGTATAACGTCATTATCTAATACGTACTAACGAGTAACGTTATATAGTATTACCAGATGACGCATAACGTTATATACTATTACGTACTAACGTATAACGTTATACTCTAATACGTACTAACGTGTAACGTTATATAGTATTACCTGATGACGTATAACGTTACATAGTAATACGTAATGACGTATAACGTTATATATTATTACGTAATAACGTATAACGCTATATTCTATTACGTACTAACGTAGAACGTTATATACTAATACGTAATGACGTATAACGATATATACTATTACGTAATAACGTGTAACGTTATATAGTATTACCTGATGCCGTATAACGTTATATACTAATACGTAATAACGTATAACGTTATATACTATTACGTACTAACGTATAACGTTATATACTATTACGTAATGACGTGTAACGATATATACTATTATGTAATGACGTATAACGTTATTGAGTATTACCTTATAACGTATAACGCTATATCCTATTACGTACTAACGTATAACGTTATATACTATTACGTAATGACGTATAACGTTATATACTAATACGTAATAACGTATAACGTTATATACTATTACGTACTAACGTATAACGTTATATACTATTACGTAATGACGTATAACGATATATACTATTATGTAATGACGTATAACGTTATTGAGTATTACCTTATAACGTATAACGCTATATCCTATTACGTACTAACGTATAACGTTATTATCTAGTACGTACTAACGTGTAGCGTTATATAGTATTACCTGATGCCGTATAACGGTATATATAATTACGTACTAACGTATAACATTATAAACTAATACGTAATGACGTATAACGTTATATACTATTACGTACTAACGTATAACGATATAAACTAATACGTACTAACGTATAACGTTATATACTATTACGTGCTAACGTATAACGTTATATACTATTACGTACTAACGTATAACGTTATACTCTATTACGTACTAACGTGTAACGTTATATAGTATCACCTGATGACGTATAACGTTATATAGTAATACGTAATGACGTATAACGTTATATATTATTACGTAATAACGTATAACGTTATATACTCTTACGTACTAACGTATAACGTTATATACTATTGCGTAATGACGTATAACGTTATATACTATTATGTAATGACGTATAACGTTATTGAGTATTACCTTATATCGTATAACGTTATATCCTATTACGCACTAACGTATTACGTTATTATCTAATACGTACTAACGTGTAACGTTATATAGTATTATTTGATGCCGTATAACGTTATATACTATTACGTACTAACGTATAATGTTACAAAATAATACGTAATGACGTATAACGTTATATACTATTACGAACTAACGTATAACTTTATAAACTAATACGTACTAACGTATAACGTTATATACTATTACGTGCTAACGTATAACGTTATATACTATTACGTACTAACGTGTAACGTTATATACTATTACGTACAAACGTATAACGTTATATACTAGTACGTAATGACGTATAACGTTATATACTAATACGTAACAACGTATAACGTTATATACTAATGCGTAATAACGTATATCGTTATACACTATTACGTACTAACGTGTAACGTTATATACTTTTACGTACTAACGTATAACGTTATATACTATTACGTAATGACGTATAACGTTATATACTATTATGTAATGACGTATAATGTTATTGAGTATTATCTTATATCGTATAACGTTATATCCTATTACGTACTAACGTAAAACGTTATTATCTAATACGTACTAACGTGTAACGTTATATAGTATTACCTGATGCCGTATAACGTTATATACTAATACGCAATAACGTATAACGTTATATACTAATACGCAATAACGTATAACGTTATATACTATTACGTACTAACGTATAACGTTATATACTATTACGAACTAACGTGTTACGTTATATAGTATTACGTAATGACGTATAACGTCATATCCTATTACATACTAACGTATAACGTTATACTCTATTACGTACTAACGTGTAACGTTATATAGTATCACCTGATGACGTATAACGTTATATAGTAATACGTAATGACGTATAACGTTATATATTATTACGTAATAACGTATAACGTTATAAACTATTACGTACTAACGTATAACGTTATATACTATTACGTAATGACGTATAACGTTATATACTATTATGTAATGACGTATAACGTTATTGAGTATTACCTTATATCGTATAACGTTATATCCTATTACGTACTAACGTAAAACGTTATTATCTAATACGTACTAACGTGTAACGTTATATAGTATTACCTGATGCCGTATAACGTTATATACTAATACGCAATAACGTATAACGTTATATACTAATACGCAATAACGTATAACGTTATATACTATTACGTACTAACGTATAACGTTATATACTATTACGAACTAACGTGTTACGTTATATAGTATTACGTAATGACGTATAACGTCATATCCTATTACGTACTAACGTATAACGTTATACTCTATTACGTACTAACGTGTAACGTTATATAGTATCACCTGATGACGTATAACGTTATATAGTAATACGTAATGACGTATAACGTTATATATTATTACGTAATAACGTATAACGTTATATACTATTACGTACTAACGTATAACGTTATACTCTATTACGTACTAACGTGTAACGTTATATAGTATCACCTGATGACGTATAACGTTATATACTATTACGTACTAACGTATAACGTTATATACTAATACGAACTAACGTATAACGTTATAAACTAATACGTACTAACGTATAACGTTATATACTATTACGTGCTAACGTGTAACGTTATATACTATTACGTACTAACGTATAACGTTATATACTAGTACGTAATGACGTATAACGTTATATACTAATACGTAACAACGTATAACGTTATATACTATTACGTACTAACGTGTAACGTTATATACTATTACGTACTATCGTATAACGTTATATACTATTACGTGCTAACGTGTAACGTTATATGCTATTACGTACTAACGTATAACGTTATATACTAGTACGTAATGACGTATAACGTTATATACTAATACGTAACAACGTATAACGTTATATACTATTACGTACTAACGTGTAACGTTATATACTATTACGTACTATCGTATAACGTTATATACTATTACGTACTAACGTATAACGTTATGTACTATTACGTAATGACGTATAACGTTATATACTATTATGTAATGACGTATAACGTTATATACTATTATGTAATGACGTATAACGTTATTGAGAATTACCTTATAACGTATAACGTTATATCCTATTACGTACTAACGTATAACGATATTTTCTAATACGTACTAACGTGTAACGTTATATAGTATTACCTGATGCCGTATAACGTTATATACTATTACGTACTCACGTATAACGTTATAAACTAATACGTAATGACGTATAACGTTATATACTATTACGTACTAGCGTATAATGTTATAAACTAATACGTACTAACGTATAACGTTATATACTATTACGTGCTAACGTATAACGTTATATACTAATCCGTAATGACGTATAACGTTATATATTATTACGTAATAACGTATAACGTTATATACTAATCCGTAATGACGTATAACGTTATATACTATTATGTAATAACGTATAACGTTATTGAGTATTACCTGATAACGTATAACGTTATATCCTATTACGTACTAACGTATAACGTCATTATCTAATACGTACTAACGAGTAACGTTATATAGTATTACCAGATGACGCATAACGTTATATACTATTACGTACTAACGTATAACGTTATACTCTATTACGTACTAACGTGTAACGTTATATAGTATTACCTGATGACGTATAACGTTATATATTAATACGCAATGACGTATAACGTTATATATTATTACGTAATAACGTATAACGCTATATACTATTAGGGACTAACGTAGAACGTTATAAACTAATACGTAATGACGTATAACGGTATATACTATTACGTAATAACGTGTAACGTTATATTATAATACGTAATATCGTATAACGTTATATAATAATACGTAATATCGTTTAACGTTATATACTATTACGTACCAACGTATAACGTTATACACTATTACGTAATGACGTATAACGTTATATACTATTATGTAATGACGTATAACGTTATTGAGTATTACCTTATAACGTATAAAGTTATATCCTATTACGTACTAACGTATAACGTTATTATCTAATACGTACTAACGTGTAACGTTATATAGTATTACCTGATGCCGTATAACGTTATATAATATTACGTACTAACGTATAACGTTATAAACTAATACGTAATGACGTATAACGTTATATACTATTACGTGCTAACGTGTAACGTTATATACTATTACGTACTAACGTATAACGTTATATACTAGTATGTAATGACGTATAACGTTATATACTAGTACGTACAACGTATAACGTTATATACTAATACGTAATAACGTATATCGTTATACACTATTACCTACTAACGTGTAACGTTATATAGTATTACCTGATGTCGTATAACGTTATATACTATTACGTACTAACGTATAACGTTATAAACTAATACGTAATGACGTATAACGTTATATACAATTACGTACTAACGTATAACGTTATATTCTATTACGTACTAACTTGTAACGTTATATAGTATTACCTGATGACGTATAACGTTATATAGTAATACGTAATGACGTATAACGTTATATATTATTACGTAATAACGTATAACGTTATATACTATTATATAATGACGTATAATGTTATATAGTATTACCAGATGACGTATGACGTTATATAGTATTACGTACTAACGTATAACGTTATATACTAATCCGTAATGACGTATAACGTTATATACTATTATGTAATGACGTATAACGTTATTGAGTATTACCTGATAACGTATAACGTTATATCCTATTACGTACTAACGTATAACGTCATTATCTAATACGTACTAACGAGTAACGTTATATAGTATTACCAGATGACGCATAACGTTATATACTATTACGTACTAACGTATAACGTTATACTCTATGACGTACTAACGTGTAATGTTATATAGTATTACCTGATGACGTATAACGTTATATATTAATACGCAATGACGTATAACGTTATATACTATTACGTACTAACGTATAACGTTATATACTAATACGTAATAACGTATATCGTTATACACTATTACGTACTAACGTGTAACGTTATATAGTATTACCTGATGTCGTATAACGTTATATACTATTACGTACTAACGTATAACGTTATATACTAATACGTAATAACGTATATCGTTATACACTATTACGTACTAACGTGTAACGTAATATAGTATTACCTGATGACGTATAACGTTATATACAATAACGTACTAACGTATAACGTTATATACTATTACGCAATGACGTATAACGTTATATACTATTACGCAATGACGTATAACGCTATATACCATTACGTACTAACGTATAACGTTATAAACTAATACGTAATGACGTAGAACGTTATATACAATAACGTACTAACGTATAACGTTATATACTATTACGCAATGACGTATAACGTTATATACTATTACGCAATGGCGTATAACGCTATATACTATTACGTAATGACGTATAACGTTATTAAGTATTACCTTATAACGTATAACGTTATATCCTATTACGTACTAACGTATAACGTTATTATCTAATACGTACTAACGTATAACGTTATTGAGTATTACCTTATAACGTATAACGTTATATCCTATTACGTACTAACGTATAACGTTATTATCTAATACGTACTAACGTATAACGTTATTGAATATTACCTTATAACGTATAACGTTATATCCTACTACGTTCTAACGTATAACGTTATATTCTATTACGTACTAACGTGTAACGTTATATAGTATTACCTGATGACGTATAACGTTATATAGTAATACGTAATGACGTATAACGTTATATATTATTACGTAATAACGTATAACGCTATATACTATTACGTACTAACGTAGAACGTTATATACTAATACGTAATGACGTATAACGATATATACTATTACGTAATAACGTGTAACGTTATATACTAATACGTAATATCGTATAACGTTATATACTCATACGTAATATCGTATAACGTTATATACTATTACGTACTAACGTATAACGTTATACACTATTACGTAAAGACGTATAACGTTATATACTAATACGTAATAAGGTATAACGTTATAAACTAATACGTACTAACGAATAACGTTATACTCTATTACGTACTAACGTGTAACGTTATATAGTATTACCTGATGACGTATAACGTTATATAGTAATACGTAATGACGTATAACGTTATATATTATTACGTAATAACGAATAACGCTATATACTATTACGTACTAACGTAGAACGTTATAAACTACTACGTAATGACGTATAACGGTATATACTATTACGTACTAACGTGTAACGTAATATAGTATTACCTGATGACGTATAACGTTATATACTATTACGCAATGACGTATAACGCTATATACCATTACGTACTAACGTATAACGTTATAAACTAATACGTAATGACGTAGAACGTTATATACAATAACGTACTAACGTATAACGTTATAAACTAATACGTAATGACGTATATCGTTATATACTATTACGAACTAACGTATAACGTTATAAACTAATACGTACTAATGTATAACGTTATATATTATTACGTGCTAACGTATAACGTTATATACTAATACGTAATAACGTATATCGTTAAACACTATTACGTACTAACGTGTAACGTTATATACAGGGTGCGCCGTTAGAATTCGGACAGAATTCAATTTGTAGTTCCCACCATATTAGAATTCAGATGTTTGTGCTGATTGACTCTGAAGTTAGTTAAATATGTCAATAAGTCTTCTATAACCTCAAAATGACAGAACTCGTTAAGCAAAACCCGGAATACGATAGAAGAGCGGCGATTATAGAAAGTCTTCGCGCCGGGAGAACGCCGGTCGAAATTATAAAATTCTTTAGCTACCCAAGATCGACGGTAATTTAATTTTGTTGTGGGCAAAACCAAATTTCCAGCAAGTGTTCACGTTTTGAGCGTTGTCTCAAGTGAGGGCGACGTCATGCCTCCGCACTTCTTCCAAAAAGGCGAAAGAATCACAAAGGAGGTTTATTTGGAGGTCCTGAAGACAGTAATAAAGCCGTGGATGGAAATTACGGCTTCTGGAAGGCCGTATTTATTTCAACAAGATGGCGCACCTGCTCACACAAGTCATCTTGTTCAAAATTGGCTCTCTGACAATGTGGACATGTTTTGGTCGAAAGATTTCTGGCCTCCTAACAGTCCCGACCTAAACCCATTGGACTATTACGTGTGGGGCGTTATCGAGAGACAAACTAATAAATGCAGGCACCCCAACGTCAACTCCCTACGAGCTGCTATCGAGTCAGAATTCGCGACAATTAAACGCGACCAGTTGAAGTCAGCGTGCTCGCGCTTTAGAGCAAGAATAGAGCAGGTCATAGAGGCAGAGGGTGGTTACATAGAATAAAAGTTCTCAGCAAGGACCCTTTAAATGAGATATAACAACATTTTCATGTGTTTTTGTGTATTGACTTAAATAAACAACTTTCTGCACAAAACTTCTTTTGTCCGGATTCTAACGGCGCACCCTGTAGTATTACTTGATGTCGTATAACGTCATATACTATTACGTACTAACGTATAACGTTATGTACTATTACGTACTAACGTATAACGTTATATACTATTACGTAATGACGTATAACGTTATATACTATTATGTAATGACGTATAACGTTATTGAGTATTACCTTATATCGTATAACGTTATATCCTATTACGCACTAACGTATTACGTTATAAACTAATACGTACTAACGTATAACGTTATATACTATTACGTGCTAACGTGTAACGTTATATACTATTACGTACTAACGTATAACGTTATATACTATTACGAACTAACGCATAACGTCATAAACTAATACGTACTAACGTATAACGTTATATACTATTACGTGCTAACGTGTAACGTTATATACTATTACGTACTAACGTATAACGTTATATACTAGTACGTAATGACGTATAACGTTATATACTAATACGTAACAACGTATAAAGTTATATACTATTACGTACTAACGTGTAACGTTATATACTATTACGTACTATCGTATAACGTTATATACTATTACGTACTAACGTATAACGTTATGTACTATTACGTAATGACGTATAACGTTATATACTATTATGTAATGACGTATAACGTTATTGAGTATTACCTTATAACGTATAACGTTATATCCTATTACGTACTAACGTATAACGATATTTTCTAATACGTACTAACGTGTAACGTTATATAGTATTACCTGATGCCGTATAACGTTATATACTATTACGTACTAACGTATAACGTTATAAACTAATACGTAATGACGTATAACGTTATATACTATTACGTACTAGCGTATAATGTTATAAACTAATACGTACTAACGTATAACGTTATATACTATTACGTGCTAACGTATAACGTTATATACTAATCCGTAATGACGTATAACGTTATATATTATTACGTAATAACATATAACGTTATGTACTAATCCGTAATGACGTATAACGTTATATACTATTATGTAATGACGTATAACGTTATTGAGTATTACCTGATAACGTATAACGTTATATCCTATTACGTACTAACGTATAACGTCATTATCTAATACGTACTAACGAGTAACGTTATATAGTATTACCAGATGACGCATAACGTTATATACTATTACGTACTAACGTATAACGTTATACTCTAATACGTACTAACGTGTAACGTTATATAGTATTACCTGATGACGTATAACGTTATATATTAATACGCAATGACGTATAACGTTATATATTATTACGTAATAACGTATAACGCTATATACTATTAGGGACTAACGTAGAACGTTATAAACTAATACGTAATGACGTATAACGGTATATACTATTACGTAATAACGTTTAACGTTATATTATAATACGTAATATCGTATAACGTTATATAATAATACGTAATATCGTTTAACGTTATATACTATTACGTACCAACGTATAACGTTATACACTATTACGTAATGACGTATAACGTTATATACTATTATGTAATGACGTATAACGTTATTGAGTATTACCTTATAACGTATAACGTTATATCCTATTACGTACTAACGTATAACGTTATTATCTAATACGTACTAACGTGTAACGTTATATAGTATTACCTGATGCCGTATAACGTTATATAATATTACGTACTAACGTATAACGTTATAAACTAATACGTAATGACGTATAACGTTATATACTATTACGTGCTAACGTATAACGTTATACACTATTACGTGCTAACGTATAACGTTATATACTATTACGTGCTAACGTGTAACGTTATATACTATTACGTACTAACGTATAACGTTATATACTAGTATGTAATGACGTATAACGTTATATACTAGTACGTACAACGTATAACGTTATATACTAATACGTAATAACGTATATCGTTATACACTATTACCTACTAACGTGTAACGTTATATAGTATTACCTGATGTCGTATAACGTTATATACTATTACGGACTAACGTATAACGTTATAAACTAATACGTAATGACGTATAACGTTATATACAATTACGTACTAACGTATAACGTTATATTCTATTACGTACTAACGTGTAACGTTATATAGTATTACCTGATGACGTATAACGTTATATAGTAATACGTAATGACGTATAACGTTATATATTATTACGTAATAACGTATAACGTTATATACTATTATATAATGACGTATAATGTTATATAGTATTACCAGATGACGTATGACGTTATATAGTATTACGTACTAACGTATACCGTTATATACTAATCCGTAATGACGTATAACGTTATATACTATTATGTAATGACGTATAACGTTATTGAGTATTACCTGATAACGTATAACGTTATATCCTATTACGTACTAACGTATAACGTCATTATCTAATACGTACTAACGAGTAACGTTATATAGTATTACCAGATGACGCATAACGTTATATACTATTACGTACTAACGTATAACGTTATACTCTATTACGTACTAACGTGTAATGTTATATAGTATTACCTGATGACGTATAACGTTATATATTAATACGCAATGACGTATAACGTTATATATTATTAAGTAATAACGTATAACGCTATATACTATTAGGGACTAACGTAGAACGTTATAAACTAATACGTAATGACGTATAACGGTATATACTATTACGTTATAACGTGTAACGTTATATTATAATACGTAATATCGTATAACGTTATATAATAATACGTAATATCGTTTAACGTTATATACTATTACGTACCAACGTATAACGTTATACACTATTACGTAATGACGTATAACGTTATATACTATTATGTAATGACGTATAACGTTATTGAGTATTACCTTATAACGTATAACGTTATATCCTATTACGTACTAACGTATAACGTTATTATCTAATACGTACTAACGTGTAACGTTATATAGTATTACCTGATGCCGTATAACGTTATATAATATTACGTACTAACGTATAACGTTATAAACTAATACGTAATGACGTATAACGTTATATACTATTACGTACTAACGTATAACGTTATATACTAATACGTAATAACGTATATCGTTGTACACTATTACGTACTAACGTGTAACGTTATATAGTATTACCTGATGTCGTATAACGTTATATACTATTACGTAATAACGTATAACGTTATATACTAATACGTAATAACGTATATCGTTATACACTATTACGTACTAACGTGTAACGTAATATAGTATTACCTGATGACGTATAACGTTATATACAATAACGTACTAACGTATAACGTTATATACTATTACGCAATGACGTATAACGTTATATACTATTACGCAATGACGTATAACGCAATATACCATTACGTACTAACGTATAACGTTATAAACTAATACGTAATGACGTAGAACGTTATATACAATAACGTACTAACGTATAACGTTATATACTATTACGCAATGACGTATAACGTTATATACTATTACGCAATGACGTATAACGCTATATACTATTACGTAATGACGTATAACGTTATTGAGTATTACCTTATAACGTATAACGTTATATCCTATTACGTACTAACGTATAACGTTATTATCTAATACGTACTAACGTATAACGTTATTGAGTATTACCTTATAACGTATAACGTTATATCCTATTACGTACTAACGTATAACGTTATTATCTAATACGTACTAACGTATAACGTTATTGAGTATTACCTTATAACGTATAACGTTATATCCTACTACGTTCTAACGTATAACGTTATATTCTATTACGTACTAACGTGTAACGTTATATAGTATTACCTGATGACGTATAACGTTATATAGTAATACGTAATGACGTATAACGTTATATATTATTACGTAATAACGTATAACGCTATATACTATTACGTACTAACGTAGAACGTTATATACTAATACGTAATGACGTATAACGATATATACTATTACGTAATAACGTGTAACGTTATATACTAATACGTAATATCGTATAACGTTATATACTCATACGTAATATCGTATAACGTTATATACTATTACGTACTAACGTATAACGTTATACACTATTACGTAAAGATGTATAACGTTATATACTAATACGTAATAAGGTATAACGTTATAAAGTTATACGTACTAACGAATAACGTTATACTCTATTACGTACTAACGTGTAACGTTATATAGTATTACCTGATGACGTATAACGTTATATAGTAACACGTAATGACGTATAACGTTATATATTATTACGTAATAACGAATAACGCTATATACTATTACGTACTAACGTAGAACGTTATAAACTACTACGTAATGGCGTATAACGGTATATACTATTACGTAATAACGTGTAACGTTATATACTAATACGTAATATCGTATAACGTTATATAATAATACGTAATATCGTTTAACGTTATATACTATTACGTAATGACGTATAACGTTATATACTATTATGTAATGACGTATAACGTTATTGAGTATTACCTTATATCGTATAACGTTATATCGTATTACGTACTAACGTATTACGTTATTATCTAATACGTACTAACGTGTAACGTTATATAGTATTATCTGATGCCGTATAACGTTATATACTATAACGTACTAACGTATAACGTTATAAACTAATACGTAATGACGTATATCGTTATATACTATTACGAACTAACGTATAACGTTATAAACTAATACGTACTAATGTATAACGTTATATATTATTACGTGCTAACGTATAACGTTATATACTAATACGTAATAACGTATATCGTTAAACACTATTACGTACTAACGTGTAACGTTATATAGTATTACTTGATGTCGTATAACGTCATATACTATTACGTACTAACGTATAACGTTATGTACTATTACGTAATAACGTATAACGTTATATACTATTACGTACTAACGTGTAACGTTATATAGTATTACGTAATGACGTATAACGTCATATCCTATTACGTACTAACGTATAACGATATATAATATTACGTACTAACGTGTAACGTTATAAACTGATACGTAATGACGTATAACGTTATATCCTACTACGTTCTAACGTATAACGTTATATTCTATTACGTACTAACGTGTAACGTTATATAGTATTACCTGATGACGTATAACGTTATATAGTAATACGTAATGACGTATAACGTTATATATTATTACGTAATAACGTATAACGCTATATACTATTACGTACTAACGTAGAACGTTATATACTAATACGTAATGACGTATAACGATATATACTATTACGTAATAACGTGTAACGTTATATACTAATACGTAATATCGTATAACGTTATATACTCATACGTAATATCGTATAACGTTATATACTATTACGTACTAACGTATAACGTTATACACTATTACGTAAAGACGTATAACGTTATATACTAATACGTAATAAGGTATAACGTTATAAACTAATACGTACTAACGAATAACGTTATACTCTATTACGTACTAACGTGTAACGTTATATAGTATTACCTGATGACGTATAACGTTATATAGTAATACGTAATGACGTATAACGTTATATATTATTACGTAATAACGAATAACGCTATATACTATTACGTACTAACGTAGAACGTTATAAACTACTACGTAATGACGTATAACGGTATATACTATTACGTACTAACGTGTAACGTAATATAGTATTACCTGATGACGTATAACGTTATATACAATAACGTACTAACGTATAACGTTATATACTATTACGCAATGACGTATAACGTTATATACTATTACGCAATGACGTATAACGCTATATACCATTACGTACTAACGTATAACGTTATAAACTAATACGTAATGACGTAGAACGTTATATACAATAACGTACTAACGTATAACGTTATAAACTAATACGTAATGACGTATATCGTTATATACTATTACGAACTAACGTATAACGTTATAAACTAATACGTACTAATGTATAACGTTATATATTATTACGTGCTAACGTATAACGTTATATACTAATACGTAATAACGTATATCGTTAAGCACTATTACGTACTAACGTGTAACGTTATATAGTATTACTTGATGTCGTATAACGTCATATACTATTACGTACTAACGTATAACGTTATGTACTATTACGTACTAACGTATAACGTTATATACTATTACGTAATGACGTATAACGTTATATACTATTATGTAATGACGTATAACGTTATTGAGTATTACCTTATATCGTATAACGTTATATCCTATTACGCACTAACGTATTACGTTATAAACTAATACGTACTAACGTATAACGTTATATACTATTACGTGCTAACGTGTAACGTTATATACTATTACGTACTAACGTATAACGTTATATACTATTACGAACTAACGCATAACGTCATAAACTAATACGTACTAACGTATAACGTTATATACTATTACGTGCTAACGTGTAACGTTATATACTATTACGTACTAACGTATAACGTTATATACTAGTACGTAATGACGTATAACGTTATATACTAATACGTAACAACGTATAAAGTTATATACTATTACGTACTAACGTGTAACGTTATATACTATTACGTACTATCGTATAACGTTATATACTATTACGTACTAACGTATAACGTTATGTACTATTACGTAATGACGTATAACGTTATATACTATTATGTAATGACGTATAACGTTATTGAGTATTACCTTATAACGTATAACGTTATATCCTATTACGTACTAACGTATAACGATATTTTCTAATACGTACTAACGTGTAACGTTATATAGTATTACCTGATGCCGTATAACGTTATATACTATTACGTACTAACGTATAACGTTATAAACTAATACGTAATGACGTATAACGTTATATACTATTACGTACTAGCGTATAATGTTATAAACTAATACGTACTAACGTATAACGTTATATACTATTACGTGCTAACGTATAACGTTATATACTAATCCGTAATGACGTATAACGTTATATATTATTACGTAATAACATATAACGTTATGTACTAATCCGTAATGACGTATAACGTTATATACTATTATGTAATGACGTATAACGTTATTGAGTATTACCTGATAACGTATAACGTTATATCCTATTACGTACTAACGTATAACGTCATTATCTAATACGTACTAACGAGTAACGTTATATAGTATTACCAGATGACGCATAACGTTATATACTATTACGTACTAACGTATAACGTTATACTCTAATACGTACTAACGTGTAACGTTATATAGTATTACCTGATGACGTATAACGTTATATATTAATACGCAATGACGTATAACGTTATATATTATTACGTAATAACGTATAACGCTATATACTATTAGGGACTAACGTAGAACGTTATAAACTAATACGTAATGACGTATAACGGTATATACTATTACGTAATAACGTTTAACGTTATATTATAATACGTAATATCGTATAACGTTATATAATAATACGTAATATCGTTTAACGTTATATACTATTACGTACCAACGTATAACGTTATACACTATTACGTAATGACGTATAACGTTATATACTATTATGTAATGACGTATAACGTTATTGAGTATTACCTTATAACGTATAACGTTATATCCTATTACGTACTAACGTATAACGTTATTATCTAATACGTACTAACGTGTAACGTTATATAGTATTACCTGATGCCGTATAACGTTATATAATATTACGTACTAACGTATAACGTTATAAACTAATACGTAATGACGTATAACGTTATATACTATTACGTGCTAACGTATAACGTTATACACTATTACGTGCTAACGTATAACGTTATATACTATTACGTGCTAACGTGTAACGTTATATACTATTACGTACTAACGTATAACGTTATATACTAGTATGTAATGACGTATAACGTTATATACTAGTACGTACAACGTATAACGTTATATACTAATACGTAATAACGTATATCGTTATACACTATTACCTACTAACGTGTAACGTTATATAGTATTACCTGATGTCGTATAACGTTATATACTATTACGGACTAACGTATAACGTTATAAACTAATACGTAATGACGTATAACGTTATATACAATTACGTACTAACGTATAACGTTATATTCTATTACGTACTAACGTGTAACGTTATATAGTATTACCTGATGACGTATAACGTTATATAGTAATACGTAATGACGTATAACGTTATATATTATTACGTAATAACGTATAACGTTATATACTATTATATAATGACGTATAATGTTATATAGTATTACCAGATGACGTATGACGTTATATAGTATTACGTACTAACGTATAACGTTATATACTAATCCGTAATGACGTATAACGTTATATACTATTATGTAATGACGTATAACGTTATTGAGTATTACCTGATAACGTATAACGTTATATCCTATTACGTACTAACGTATAACGTCATTATCTAATACGTACTAACGAGTAACGTTATATAGTATTACCAGATGACGCATAACGTTATATACTATTACGTACTAACGTATAACGTTATACTCTATTACGTACTAACGTGTAATGTTATATAGTATTACCTGATGACGTATAACGTTATATATTAATACGCAATGACGTATAACGTTATATATTATTAAGTAATAACGTATAACGCTATATACTATTAGGGACTAACGTAGAACGTTATAAACTAATACGTAATGACGTATAACGGTATATACTATTACGTTATAACGTGTAACGTTATATTATAATACGTAATATCGTATAACGTTATATAATAATACGTAATATCGTTTAACGTTATATACTATTACGTACCAACGTATAACGTTATACACTATTACGTAATGACGTATAACGTTATATACTATTATGTAATGACGTATAACGTTATTGAGTATTACCTTATAACGTATAACGTTATATCCTATTACGTACTAACGTATAACGTTATTATCTAATACGTACTAACGTGTAACGTTATATAGTATTACCTGATGCCGTATAACGTTATATAATATTACGTACTAACGTATAACGTTATAAACTAATACGTAATGACGTATAACGTTATATACTATTACGTACTAACGTATAACGTTATATACTAATACGTAATAACGTATATCGTTATACACTATTACGTACTAACGTGTAACGTTATATAGTATTACCTGATGTCGTATAACGTTATATACTATTACGTAATAACGTATAACGTTATATACTAATACGTAATAACGTATATCGTTATACACTATTACGTACTAACGTGTAACGTAATATAGTATTACCTGATGACGTATAACGTTATATACAATAACGTACTAACGTATAACGTTATATACTATTACGCAATGACGTATAACGTTATATACTATTACGCAATGACGTATAACGCAATATACCATTACGTACTAACGTATAACGTTATAAACTAATACGTAATGACGTAGAACGTTATATACAATAACGTACTAACGTATAACGTTATATACTATTACGCAATGACGTATAACGTTATATACTATTACGCAATGACGTATAACGCTATATACTATTACGTAATGACGTATAACGTTATTGAGTATTACCTTATAACGTATAACGTTATATCCTATTACGTACTAACGTATAACGTTATTATCTAATACGTACTAACGTATAACGTTATTGAGTATTACCTTATAACGTATAACGTTATATCCTATTACGTACTAACGTATAACGTTATTATCTAATACGTACTAACGTATAACGTTATTGAGTATTACCTTATAACGTATAACGTTATATCCTACTACGTTCTAACGTATAACGTTATATTCTATTACGTACTAACGTGTAACGTTATATAGTATTACCTGATGACGTATAACGTTATATAGTAATACGTAATGACGTATAACGTTATATATTATTACGTAATGGCGTATAACGTTATATACTATTATGTAAAGACGTAGAACGTTATATACTAATACGTAATGACGTATAACGATATATACTATTACGTAATAACGTGTAACGTTATATACTAATACGTAATATCGTATAACGTTATATACTCATACGTAATATCGTATAACGTTATATACTATTACGTACTAACGTATAACGTTATACACTATTACGTAAAGATGTATAACGTTATATACTAATACGTAATAAGGTATAACGTTATAAAGTTATACGTACTAACGAATAACGTTATACTCTATTACGTACTAACGTGTAACGTTATATAGTATTACCTGATGACGTATAACGTTATATAGTAACACGTAATGACGTATAACGTTATATATTATTACGTAATAACGAATAACGCTATATACTATTACGTACTAACGTAGAACGTTATAAACTACTACGTAATGGCGTATAACGGTATATACTATTACGTAATAACGTGTAACGTTATATACTAATACGTAATATCGTATAACGTTATATAATAATACGTAATATCGTTTAACGTTATATACTATTACGTAATGACGTATAACGTTATATACTATTATGTAATGACGTATAACGTTATTGAGTATTACCTTATATCGTATAACGTTATATCGTATTACGTACTAACGTATTACGTTATTATCTAATACGTACTAACGTGTAACGTTATATAGTATTATCTGATGCCGTATAACGTTATATACTATAACGTACTAACGTATAACGTTATAAACTAATACGTAATGACGTATATCGTTATATACTATTACGAACTAACGTATAACGTTATAAACTAATACGTACTAATGTATAACGTTATATATTATTACGTGCTAACGTATAACGTTATATACTAATACGTAATAACGTATATCGTTAAACACTATTACGTACTAACGTGTAACGTTATATAGTATTACTTGATGTCGTATAACGTCATATACTATTACGTACTAACGTATAACGTTATGTACTATTACGTAATAACGTATAACGTTATATACTATTACGTACTAACGTGTAACGTTATATAGTATTACGTAATGACGTATAACGTCATATCCTATTACGTACTAACGTATAACGATATATAATATTACGTACTAACGTGTAACGTTATAAACTGATACGTAATGACGTATAACGTTATATACAAATACGTAATAACGTATATCGTTATACACTATTACGTACTAACGTGTAACGTTATATACTATTACGTACTAACGTGAAACGTTATATAGTATTACCAGATGACGTATAACGTTATACACTATTACGTAATAACGTGTAACGTAATATAGTATTACCTGATGACGTATAACGTTATATACTATTACGTACTAGCGTACAACGTTATATACTATTACGCAATGACGTATAACGTTATATACTATTACGCAATGACGTATAACGTTATATCCTATTACGTACTAACGTATAAAGTTATACTCTATTATGTACTAACGTGTAACGTTATATAGTATTACCTGATGACGTATAACATTATATACTAATACGTAATGACGTATAACGTTATATACTATTACGCAATGACGTATAACGTTATATCCTATTACGTACTAACGTATAACGTTATTATCTAGTACGTACTAACGTGTAGCGTTATACTCTATTACGTACTAAGGTGTAACGTTATATAGTATTACCTTATGACGTATAACGTTATATAGTAATACGTAATGACGTATAACGTTATATATTATTACGTAATAACGAATAACGCTATATACTATTACGTACTAACATAGAACGTTATAAACTACTACGTAATGACGTATAACGGTATATACTATTACGTAATAACGTGTAACGTTATATACTAATACGTAATATCGTATAACGTTATATAATAATACGTAATATCGTTTAACGTTATATACTATTACGTAATGACGTATAACGTTATATACTATTATGTAATGACGTATAACGTTATTGAGTATTACCTTATAACATATAACGTTATATCCTATTACGTGCTAACGTATAACGTTATTATCTAATACGTACTAACGTGTAACGTTGTATAGTATTACCTGATGACGTATAACGTTATATAGTAATACGTAATGACGTATAACGTTATATATTATTACGTAATAACGAATAACGCTATATACTATTACGTACTAACGTAGAACGTTATAAACTACTACGTAATGACGTATAACGTTATTGAGTATTACCTTATAACGTATAACGCTATATCCTATTACGTACTAACGTATAACGTTATATACTATTACGTATTGACGTATAACGATATATACTATTATGTAATGACGTATAACGTTATTGAGTATTACCTTATAACGTATAACGCTATATCCTATTACGTACTAACGTATAACGTTATTATCTAGTACGTACTAACGTGTAGCGTTATATAGTATTACCTGATGCCGGATAACGTTATATACAATTACGTACTAACGTATAACATTATAAACTAATACGTAATGACGTATAACGTTATATACTATTATGTAATGACGTATAACGTTATTGAGTATTACCTTATAACGTATAATGTTATATCCTATTACGTACTAACGTATAACGTTATACTCTATTACGTACTAACGTGTAACGTTATATAGTATTACCTGATGACGTATAACGTTATATAGTAATACGTAATGACGTATAACGTTATATATTATTACGTAATAACGAATAACGCTATATACTATTACGTACTAACGTAGAACGTTATAAACTACTACGTAATGACGTATAACGGTATATACTATTACGTAATAACGTGTAACGTTATATACTAATATGTAATATCGTATAACGTTATATAATAATACGTAATATCGTTTAAGGTTATATACTATTACGTAATGACGTATAACGTTATATACTATTATGTAATGACGTATAACGTTATTGAGTATTACCTTATATCGTATAACGTTATATCGTATTACGTACTAACGTATTACGTTATTATCTAATACGTACTAACGTGTAACGTTATATAGTATTATCTGATGCCGTATAACGTTATATACTATTACGTACTAACGTATAACGTTATAAACTAATACGTAATGACGTATAACGTTATATACTATTACGAACTAACGTATAACGTTATAAACTAATACGTACTAATGTATAACGTTATATACTATTACGTGCTAACGTATAACGTTATATACTAATACGTAATAACGTATATCGTTATACACTATTACGTACTAACGTGTAACGTTATATAGTATTACTTGATGTCGTATAACGTCATATACTATTACGTACTAACGTATAACGTTATGTACTATTACGTACTAACGTATAACGTTATATACTATTACGTACTAACGTGTAACGTTATATAGTATTACGTAATGACGTATAACGTCATATCCTATTACGTACTAACGTATAACGATATATAATATTACGTACTAACGTGTAACGTTATAAACTGATACGTAATGACGTATAACGTTATATACAAATACGTAAAAACGTATATCGTTATACACTATTACGTCATAACGTGTAACGTTATATACTATTACGTACTAACGTGAAACGTTATATAGTATTACCAGATGACGTATAACGTTATATACTATTACGTAATAAGGTGTAACGTAATATAGAATTACCTGATGACGTATAACATTATATACTAATACGTAATGACGTATAACGTTATATACTATTATGTAATGACGTATAACGTTATTGAGTATTACCTTATAACGTATAACGTTATATCCTATTACGTGCTAACGTATAACGTTATTATCTAATACGTACTAACGTGTAACGTTGTATAGTATTACCTGATGCCGTATAACGTTATATACTAATACGTACAAACGTATAACGTTATATACTATTACGTACTAACGTATAACGTTATATACTATTACGTAATGACGTATAACGTTATATACTATTATGTATTGACGTATAACGTTATTGAGTATTACCTTATAACGTATAACGCTATATCCTATTACGTACTAACGTATAACGTTATATACTATTACGTATTGACGTATAACGATATATACTATGATGTAATGACGTATAACGTTATTCAGTATTACCTTATAACGTATAACGCTATATCCTATTACGTACTAACGTATAACGTTATTATCTAGTACGTACTAACGTGTAGCGTTATATAGTATTACCTGATGCCGTATAACGTTATATACAATTACGTACTAACGTATAACATTATAAACTAATACGTAATGACGTATAACGTTATATACTATTATGTAATGACGTATAACGTTATTGAGTATTACCTTATAACGTATAACGTTATATCCTATTACGTACTAACGTATAACGTTATACTCTATTACGTACTAACGTGTAACGTTATATAGTATTACCTGATGACGTATAACGTTATATAGTAATACGTAATGACGTATAACGTTATATATTATTACGTAATAACGAATAACGCTATATACTATTACGTACTAACGTAGAACGTTATAAACTACTACGTAATGACGTATAACGGTATATACTATTACGTAATAACGTGTAACGTTATATACGAATATGTAATATCGTATAACGTTATATAATAATACGTAATATCGTTTAAGGTTATATACTATTACGTAATGACGTATAACGGTATATACTATTATGTAATGACGTATAACGTTATTGAGTATTACCTTATATCGTAGAACGTTATATCGTATTACGTACTAACGTATTACGTTATTATCTAATACGTACTAACGTGTAACGTTATATAGTATTACCTGATGCCGTATAACGTTATATACTATTACGTACTAACGTATAACGTTATAAACTAATACGTAATGACGTATAACGTTATATACTATTACGAACTAACGTATAACGTTATAAACTAATACGTACTAATGTATAACGTTATATACTATTACGTACTAACGTATAACGTTATATACTATTACGTACTAACGTATAACGTTATGTACTATTACGTACTAACGTATAACGTTATATACTATTACGTACTAACGTGTAACTTTATATAGTATTACGTAATGACGTATAACGTCATATCCTATTACGTACTAACGTATAACGATATATAATATTACGTACTAACGTGTAACGTTATAAACTGATACGTAATGACGTATAACGTTATATACAAATACGTAATAACGTATATCGTTATACACTATTACGTACTAACGTGTAACGTTATATACTATTACGTACTAACGTGAAACGTTATATAGTATTACCAGATGACGTATAACGTTATATACTATTACGTAATAACGTGTAACGTAATATAGTATTACCTGATGACGTATAACGTTATATACTATTACGTACTAGCGTATAACGTTATATACTATTACGCAGTGACGTATAACGTTATATACTATTACGCAATGACGTATAACGTTATATCCTATTACGTACTAACGTATAACGTTATACTCTATTATGTACTAACGTGTAACGTTATATAGTATTACCTGATGACGTATAACATTATATACTAATACGTAATGACGTATAACGTTATATACTATTATGTAATGACGTATAACGTTATTGAGTATTACCTTATAACGTATAACGTTATATCCTATTACGTGCTAACGTATAACGTTATACTCTATTACGTACTAACGTGTAACGTTATATAGTATTACCTGATGATGTATAACGTTATATACTAATACGTACAACGTATAACGTTATATACTAATACGTAATATCGTATATCGTTATATACTATTACGTACTAACGTGTAACGTTATATAGTATTACCTGGTGACGTATAACGTTATATATTATTACGTAATAACGTGTAACGTAATATAGTATTACCTGATGACGTATAACGTTATATACAATAACGTACTAACGTATAACGTTATATACTATTACGCAATGACGTATAACGTTATATACTACTACGTAATGACGTATAACGCTATATACTATTACGTACTAACGTATAACGTTATAAACTAATACGTAATGACGTATAACGTTATATACTATTACGTACTAACGAATAACGTTATATACTATTACGTACTAACGTATAACGTTATATTCTATTACGTACTAACGTGTAACGTTATATAGTATTAGCTGATAACTTATAACTTTATATAGTAATACGTAATGACGTATAACGTTATATATTATTACGTAATAACGTATAACGCTATATACTATTACTTACTAACGTAGAACGTTATAAACTAATACGTAATGACGTATAACGTTATATACTATTACGTACTAACGTATAACGTTATAAACTAATACGTACTAACGTATAACGTTATATACTATTACGTGCTAACGTAAAACGTTATATACTATTACGTACTAACGTGTAACGTTATATAGTATTACTTGATGTCGTATAACGTTATATCCTATTACTTGATGTCGTATAACGTTATATCCTATTACGTACTAACGTATAACGTTATACTCTATTACGCACTAACGTGTAACGTTATATAGTATTACCTGATGTCGTATAACGTTATATGCTATTACGTAATGACGTATAACGTTATATACTATTATGTAATGAAGTATAATGTTATTGAGTATTACCTTATAACGTATAACGTTATATCCTATTACGTACTAACGTATAACGTTATACTCTATTACGTACTATCGTGTAACGTTATATAGTATTACCTGATGTCGTATAACGTTATATACTAATACGTAATGACGTATAACGTTATATACTATTATGTAATGACGTATAACGTTATTGAGTATTACCTTATAACGTATAACGCTATATCCTATTACGTACTAACGTATAACGTTATTATCTAGTACGTACTAACGTGTAGCGTTATATAGTATTACCTGATGCCGTATAACGTTATATACAATTACGTACTAACGTATAACATTATAAACTAATACGTAATGACGTATAACGTTATATACTATTACGTACTAACGTATAACGTTACAAACTAATACGTACTAACGTATAACGTTATATACTATACGTGCTAACGTATAACGTTATATACTATTACGTACTAACGTGTAACGTTATATAGTATTACTTGATGTCGTATAACGTCATATACTATTACGTACTAACGTATAACGTTATGTACTATTACGTACTAACGTATAACGTTATATACTATTACGTACTAACGTGTAACGTTATATAGTATTACGTAATGACGTATAACGTCATATCCTATTACGTACTAACGTATAACGATATATAATATTACGTACTAACGTGTAACGTTATAAACTGATACGTAATGACGTATAACGTTATATACAAATACGTAAAAACGTATATCGTTATACACTATTACGTACTAACGTGTAACGTTATATACTATTACGTACTAACGTGAAACGTTATATAGTATTACCAGATGACGTATAACGTTATATACTATTACGTAATAACGTGTAACGTAATATAGTATTACCTGATGACGTATAACGTTATATACTATTACGTACTAGCATACAACGTTATATACTATTACGCAATGACGTATAACGTTATATACTATTACGCAATGACGTATAACGTTATATCCTATTACTTACTAACGTATAACGTTATACTCTATTATGTACTAACGTGTAACGTTATATAGTATTACCTGATGACGTATGACATTATATACTAATACGTAATGACGTATAACGTTATATACTATTATGTAATGACGTATAACGTTATTGAGTATTACCTTATAACGTATAACGTTATATCCTATTACGTGCTAACGTATAACGTTATTATCTAATACGTACTAACGTGTAACGTTGTATAGTATTACCTGATGCCGTATAACGTTATATACTAATACGTACAAACGTATAACGTTATATACTATTACGTACTAACGTATAACGTTATATACTATTACGTAATGACGTATAACGTTATATACTATTATGTATTGACGTATAACGTTATTGAGTATTACCTTATAACGTATAACGCTATATCCTATTACGTACTAACGTATAACGTTATTATCTAGTACGTACTAACGTGTAGCGTTATATAGTATTACCTGATGCCGTATAACGTTATATACAATTACGTACCAACGTATAACATTATAAACTAATACGTAATGACGTATAACGTTATATACTATTATGTAATGACGTATAACGTTATTGAGTATTACCTTATAACGTATAACGTTATATCCTATTACGTACTAACGTATAACGTTATATACTATTACGTACTAACGTGTAACGTTATATAGTATTACGTAATGACGTATAACGTCATATCCTATTACGTACTAACGTATAACGATATATAATATTACGTACTAACGTGTAACGTTATAAACTGATACGTAATGACGTATAACGTTATATACAAATACGTAAAAACGTATATCGTTATACACTATTACGTACTAACGTGTAACGTTATATACTATTACGTACTAACGTGAAACGTTATATAGTATTACCAGATGACGTATAACGTTATATACTATTACGTAATAACGTGTAACGTAATATAGTATTACCTGATGACGTATAACGTTATATACTATTACGTACTAGCGTACAACGTTATATACTATTACGCAATGACGTATAACGTTATATACTATTACGCAATGACGTATAACGTTATATCCTATTACTTACTAACGTATAACGTTATACTCTATTATGTACTAACGTGTAACGTTATATAGTATTACCTGATGACGTATAACATTATATACTAATACGTAATGACGTATAACGTTATATACTATTATGTAATGACGTATAACCTTATTGAGTATTACCTTATAACGTATAACGTTATATCCTATTACGTACTAACGTATAACGTTATACTCTATTACGTACTAACGTGTAACGTTATATAGTATTACCTGATGACGTATAACGTTATATAGTAATACGTAATGACGTATAACGTTATATATTATTACGTAATAACGAATAACGCTATATACTATTACGTACTAACGTAGAACGTTATAAACTACTACGTAATGACGTATAACGGTATATACTATTACGTAATAACGTGTAACGTTATATACTAATATGTAATATCGTATAACGTTATATAATAATACGTAATATCGTTTAAGGTTATATACTATTACGTAATGACGTATAACGTTATATACTATTATGTAATGACGTATAACGTTATTGAGTATTACCTTATATCGTATAACGTTATATCGTATTACGTACTAACGTATTACGTTATTATCTAATACGTACTAACGTGTAACGTTATATAGTATTATCTGATGCCGTATAACGTTATATACTATTACGTACTAACGTATAACGTTATAAACTAATACGTAATGACGTATAACGTTATATACTATTACGAACTAACGTATAACGTTATAAACTAATACGTACTAATGTATAACGTTATATACTATTACGTGCTAACGTATAACGTTATATACTAATACGTAATAACGTATATCGTTATACACTATTAGGTACTAACGTGTAACGTTATATAGTATTACTTGTTGTCGTATAACGTTATATACTATTACGTACTAACGTATAACGTTATGTACTATTACGTACTAACGTATAACGTTATATACTATTACGTACTAACGTGTAACGTTATATAGTATTACGTAATGACGTATAACGTCATATCCTATTACGTACTAACGTATAACGATATATAATATTACGTACTAACGTGTATCGTTATAAACTGATACGTAATGACGTATAACGTTATATACAAATACGTAATAACGTATATCGTTATACACTATTACGTACTAACGTGTAACGTTATATACTATTACGTACTAACGTGAAACGTTATATAGTATTACCAGATGACGTATAACGTTATATACTATTACGTAATAACGTGTAACGTAATATAGTATTACCTGATGACGTATAACGTTATATACTATTACGTACTAGCGTATAACGTTATATACTATTACGCAGTGACGTATAACGTTATATACTATTACGCAATGACGTATAACGTTATATCCTATTACGTACTAACGTATAACGTTATACTCTATTATGTACTAACGTGTAACGTTATATAGTATTACCTGATGACGTATAACATTATATACTAATACGTAATGACGTATAACGTTATATACTATTATGTAATGACGAATAACGTTATTGAGTATTACCTTATAACGTATAACGTTATATCCTATTACGTGCTAACGTATAACGTTATTATCTAATACGTACTAACGTGTAACGTTGTATAGTATTACCAGATGCCGTATAACGTTATATACTAATACGTACAAACGTATAACGTTATAAACTAATACGTAATGACGTATAACGTTATATACTATTACGTACTAACGTATAACGTTATAAACTAATACGTACTAACGTATAACGTTATATATTATTACGTGCTAACGTATAACGTTATATACTATTACGTACTAACGTGTAACGTTATATAGTATTACTTGATGTCGTATAACGTCATATACTATTACGTACTAACGTATAACGTTATGTACTATTACGTACTAACGTATAACGTTATATACTATTACGTACTAACGTGTAACGTTATATAGTATTACGTAATGACGTATAACGTCATATCCTATTACGTACTAACGTATAACGATATATAATATCACGTACTAACGTGTAACGTTATAAACTGATACGTAATGACGTATAACGTTATATACAAATACGTAAAAACGTATATCGTTATACACTATTACGTACTAACGTGTAACGTTATATACTATTACGTACTAACGTGAAACGTTATATAGTATTACCAGATGACGTATAACGTTATATACTATTACGTAATAACGTGTAACGTAATATAGTATTACCTGATGACGTATAACGTTATATACTATTACGTACTAGCGTACAACGTTATATACTATTACGCAATGACGTATAACGTTATATACTATTACGCAATGACGTATAACGTTATATCCTATTACTTACTAACGTATAACGTTATACTCTATTATGTACTAACGTGTAACGTTATATAGTATTACCTGATGACGTATAACATTATATACTAATACGTAATGACGTATAACGTTATATACTATTATGTAATGACGTATAACCTTATTGAGTATTACCTTATAACGTATAACGTTATATCCTATTACGTGCTAACGTATAACGTTATTATCTAATACGTACTAACGTGTAACGTTGTATAGTATTACCTGATGCCGTATAACGTTATATACTAATACGTACAAACGTATAACGTTATATACTATTACGTACTAACGTATAACGTTATATACTATTACGTAATGACGTATAACGTTATATACTATTATGTATTGACGTATAACGTTATTGAGTATTACCTTATAACGTATAACGCTATATCCTATTACGTACTAACGTATAACGTTATTATCTAGTACGTACTAACGTGTAGCGTTATATAGTATTACCTGATGCCGTATAACGTTATATACAATTACGTACTACCGTATAACATTATAAACTAATACGTAATGACGTATAACGTTATATACTATTATGTAATGACGTATAACGTTATTGAGTATTACCTTATAACGAATAACGTTATATCCTATTACGTACTAACGTATAACGTTATACTCTATTACGTACTAACGTGTAACGTTATATAGTATTACCTGATGACGTATAACGTTATATAGTAATACGTAATGACGTATAACGTTATATATTATTACGTAATAACGAATAACGCTATATACTATTACGTTCTAACGTAGAACGTTATAAACTACTACGTAATGACGTATAACGGTATATACTATTACGTAATAACGTGTAACGTTATATACTAATATGTAATATCGTATAACGTTATATAATAATACGTAATATCGTTTAAGGTTATATACTATTACGTAATGACGTATAACGTTATATACTATTATGTAATGACGTATAACGTTATTGAGTATTACCTTATATCGTATAACGTTATATCGTATTACGTACTAACGTATTACGTTATTATCTAATACGTACTAACGTGTAACGTTATATAGTATTATCTGATGCCGTATAACGTTATATACTATTACGTACTAACGTATAACGTTATAAACTAATACGTAATGACGTATAACGTTATATACTATTACGAACTAACGTATAACGTTATAAACTAATACGTACTAATGTATAACGTTATATACTATTACGTGCTAACGTATAACGTTATATACCAATACGTAATAACGTATATCGTTATACACTATTAGGTACTAACGTGTAACGTTATATAGTATTACTTGTTGTCGTATAACGTTATATACTATTACGTACTAACGTATAACGTTATGTACTATTACGTACTAACGTATAACGTTATATACTATTACGTACTAACGTGTAACGTTATATAGTATTACGTAATGACGTATAACGTCATATCCTATTACGTACTAACGTATAACGATATATAATATTACGTACTAACGTGTATCGTTATAAACTGATACGTAATGACGTATAACGTTATATACAAATACGTAATAACGTATATCGTTATACACTATTACGTACTAACGTGTAACGTTATATACTATTACGTACTAACGTGAAACGTTATATAGTATTACCAGATGACGTATAACGTTAGATACTATTACGTAATAACGTGTAACGTAATATAGTATTACCTGATGACGTATAACGTTATATACTATTACGTACTAGCGTATAACGTTATATACTATTACGCAGTGACGTATAACGTTATATACTATTACGCAATGACGTATAACGTTATATCCTATTACGTACTAACGTATAACGTTATACTCTATTATGTACTAACGTGTAACGTTATATAGTATTACCTGATGACGTATAACATTATATACTAATACGTAATGACGTATAACGTTATATACTATTATGTAATGACGTATAACGTTATTGAGTATTACCTTATAACGTATAACGTTATATCCTATTACGTGCTAACGTATAACGTTATTATCTAATACGTACTAACGTGTAACGTTGTATAGTATTACCAGATGCCGTATAACGTTATATACTAATACGTACAAACGTATAACGTTATAAACTAATACGTAATGACGTATAACGTTATATACAATTACGTACTAACGTATAACGTTATAAACTAATACGTACTAACGTATAACGTTATATATTATTACGTGCTAACGTATAACGTTATATACTATTACGTACTAACGTATAACGTTATACTCTATTACGTACTAACGTGTAACGTTATATAGTATTACCTGATGATGTATAACGTTATATACTAATACGTACAACGTATAACGTTATATACTAATACGTAATATCGTATATCGTTATATACTATTACGTACTAACGTGTAACGTTATATAGTATTACCTGGTGACGTATTACGTTATATATTATTACGTAATAACGTGTAACGTAATATAGTATTACCTGATGACGTATAACCTTATATACAATAACGTACTAACGTATAACGTTATATACTATTACGCAATGACGTATAACGTTATATACTATTACGTAATGACGTATAACGCTATATACTATTACGTACTAACGTATAACGTTATAAACTAATACGTACTAACGTGTAACGTTATATAGTATTACCTGATGTCGTATAACGTTATATACTAATACGTAATGACGTATAACGTTATATACTATTATGTAATGACGTATAACGTTATTGAGTATTACCTTATAACGTATAACGCTACATCCTATTACGTACTAACGTATAACGTTATTATCTAGTACGTACTAACGTGTAGCGTTATATAGTATTACCTGATGCCGTATAACGTTATATACAATTACGTACTAACGTATAACATTATAAACTAATACGTAATGACGTATAACGTTATATACTATTACGTACTAACGTATAACGTTACAAACTAATACGTACTAACGTATAACGTTATATACTATACGTGCTAACGTATAACGTTATATACTATTACGTACTAACGTGTAACGTTATATAGTATTACTTGATGTCGTATAACGTCATATACTATTACGTACTAACGTATAACGTTATGTACTATTACGTACTAACGTATAACGTTATATACTATTACGTACTAACGTGTAACGTTATATAGTATTACGTAATGACGTATAACGTCATATCCTATTACGTACTAACGTATAACGATATATAATATTACGTACTAACGTGTAACGTTATAAACTGATACGTAATGACGTATAACGTTATATACAAATACGTAAAAACGTATATCGTTATACACTATTACGTACTAACGTGTAACGTTATATACTATTACGTACTAACGTGAAACGTTATATAGTATTACCAGATGACGTATAACGTTATATACTATTACGTAATAACGTGTAACGTAATATAGTATTACCTGATGACGTATAACGTTATATACTATTACGTACTAGCGTACAACGTTATATACTATTACGCAATGACGTATAACGTTATATACTATTACGCAATGACGTATAACGTTATATCCTATTACTTACTAACGTATAACGTTATACTCTATTATGTACTAACGTGTAACGTTATATAGTATTACCTGATGACGTATAACATTATATACTAATACGTAATGACGTATAACGTTATATACTATTATGTAATGACGTATAACCTTATTGAGTATTACCTTATAACGTATAACGTTATATCCTATTACGTGCTAACGTATAACGTTATTATCTAATACGTACTAACGTGTAACGTTGTATAGTATTACCTGATGCCGTATAACGTTATATACTAATACGTACAAACGTATAACGTTATATACTATTACGTACTAACGTATAACGTTATATACTATTACGTAATGACGTATAACGTTATATACTATTATGTATTGACGTATAACGTTATTGAGTATTACCTTATAACGTATAACGCTATATCCTATTACGTACTAACGTATAACGTTATTATCTAGTACGTACTAACGTGTAGCGTTATATAGTATTACCTGATGCCGTATAACGTTATATACAATTACGTACTAACGTATAACATTATAAACTAATACGTAATGACGTATAACGTTATATACTATTATGTAATGACGTATAACGTTATTGAGTATTACCTTATAACGTATAACGTTATATCCTATTACGTACTAACGTATAACGTTATACTCTATTACGTACTAACGTGTAACGTTATATAGTATTACCTGATGACGTATAACGTTATATAGTAATACGTAATGACGTATAACGTTATATATTATTACGTAATAACGAATAACGCTATATACTATTACGTACTAACGTAGAACGTTATAAACTACTACGTAATGACGTATAACGGTATATACTATTACGTAATAATGTGTAACGTTATATACTAATATGTAATATCGTATAACGTTATATAATAATACGTAATATCGTTTAAGGTTATATACTATTACGTAATGACGTATAACGTTATATACTATTATGTAATGACGTATAACGTTATTGAGTATTACCTTATATCGTATAACGTTATATCGTATTACGTACTAACGTATTACGTTATTATCTAATACGTACTAACGTGTAACGTTATATAGTATTATCTGATGCCGTATAACGTTATATACTATTACGTACTAACGTATAACGTTATAAACTAATACGTAATGACGTATAACGTTATATACTATTACGAACTAACGTATAACGTTATAAACTAATACGTACTAATGTATAACGTTATATACTATTACGTGCTAACGTATAACGTTATATACTAATACGTAATAACGTATATCGTTATACACTATTAGGTACTAACGTGTAACGTTATATAGTATTACTTGTTGTCGTATAACGTTATATACTATTACGTACTAACGTATAACGTTATGTACTATTACGTACTAACGTATAACGTTGTATACTATTACGTACTAACGTGTAACGTTATATAGTATTACGTAATGACGTATAACGTCATATCCTATTACGTACTAACGTGAAACGTTATATAGTATTACCAGATGACGTATAACGTTATATACTATTACGTAATAACGTGTAACGTAATATAGTATTACCTGATGACGTATAACGTTATATACTATTACGTACTAGCGTATAACGTTATATACTATTACGCAGTGACGTATAACGTTATATACTATTACGCAATGACGTATAACGTTATATCCTATTACGTACTAACGTATAACGTTATACTCTATTATGTACTAACGTGTAACGTTATATAGTATTACCTGATGACGTATAACATTATATACTAATACGTAATGACGTATAACGTTATATACTATTATGTAATGACGTATAACGTTATTGAGTATTACCTTATAATGTATAACGTTATATCCTATTACGTGCTAACGTATAACGTTATTATCTAATACGTACTAACGTGTAACGTTGTATAGTATTACCAGATGCCGTATAACGTTATATACTAATACGTACAAACGTATAACGTTATAAACTAATACGTAATGACGTATAACGTTATATACTATTACGTACTAACGTATAACGTTATAAACTAATACGTACTAACGTATAACGTTATATATTATTACGTGCTAACGTATAACGTTATATACTATTACGTACTAACGTATAACGTTATACTCTATTACGTACTAACGTGTAACGTTATATAGTATTACCTGATGATGTATAACGTTATATACTAATACGTAATGACGTATAACGTTATATACTATTATGTAATGACGTATAACCTTATTGAGTATTACCTTATAACGTATAACGTTATATCCTATTACGTGCTAACGTATAACGTTATTATCTAATACGTACTAACGTGTAACGTTGTATAGTATTACCTGATGCCGTATAACGTTATATACTAATACGTACAAACGTATAACGTTATATACTATTACGTACTAACGTATAACGTTATATACTATTACGTAATGACGTATAACGTTATATACTATTATGTATTGACGTATAACGTTATTGAGTATTACCTTATAACGTATAACGCTATATCCTATTACGTACTAACGTATAACGTTATTATCTAGTACGTACTAACGTGTAGCGTTATATAGTATTACCTGATGCCGTATAACGTTATATACAATTACGTACTACCGTATAACATTATAAACTAATACGTAATGACGTATAACGTTATATACTATTATGTAATGACGTATAACGTTATTGAGTATTACCTTATAACGAATAACGTTATATCCTATTACGTACTAACGTATAACGTTATACTCTATTACGTACTAACGTGTAACGTTATATAGTATTACCTGATGACGTATAACGTTATATAGTAATACGTAATGACGTATAACGTTATATATTATTACGTAATAACGAATAACGCTATATACTATTACGTTCTAACGTAGAACGTTATAAACTACTACGTAATGACGTATAACGGTATATACTATTACGTAATAACGTGTAACGTTATATACTAATATGTAATATCGTATAACGTTATATAATAATACGTAATATCGTTTAAGGTTATATACTATTACGTAATGACGTATAACGTTATATACTATTATGTAATGACGTATAACGTTATTGAGTATTACCTTATATCGTATAACGTTATATCGTATTACGTACTAACGTATTACGTTATTATCTAATACGTACTAACGTGTAACGTTATATAGTATTATCTGATGCCGTATAACGTTATATACTATTACGTACTAACGTATAACGTTATAAACTAATACGTAATGACGTATAACGTTATATACTATTACGAACTAACGTATAACGTTATAAACTAATACGTACTAATGTATAACGTTATATACTATTACGTGCTAACGTATAACGTTATATACCAATACGTAATAACGTATATCGTTATACACTATTAGGTACTAACGTGTAACGTTATATAGTATTACTTGTTGTCGTATAACGTTATATACTATTACGTACTAACGTATAACGTTATGTACTATTACGTACTAACGTATAACGTTATATACTATTACGTACTAACGTGTAACGTTATATAGTATTACGTAATGACGTATAACGTCATATCCTATTACGTACTAACGTATAACGATATATAATATTACGTACTAACGTGTATCGTTATAAACTGATACGTAATGACGTATAACGTTATATACAAATACGTAATAACGTATATCGTTATACACTATTACGTACTAACGTGTAACGTTATATACTATTACGTACTAACGTGAAACGTTATATAGTATTACCAGATGACGTATAACGTTAGATACTATTACGTAATAACGTGTAACGTAATATAGTATTACCTGATGACGTATAACGTTATATACTATTACGTACTAGCGTATAACGTTATATACTATTACGCAGTGACGTATAACGTTATATACTATTACGCAATGACGTATAACGTTATATCCTATTACGTACTAACGTATAACGTTATACTCTATTATGTACTAACGTGTAACGTTATATAGTATTACCTGATGACGTATAACATTATATACTAATACGTAATGACGTATAACGTTATATACTATTATGTAATGACGTATAACGTTATTGAGTATTACCTTATAACGTATAACGTTATATCCTATTACGTGCTAACGTATAACGTTATTATCTAATACGTACTAACGTGTAACGTTGTATAGTATTACCAGATGCCGTATAACGTTATATACTAATACGTACAAACGTATAACGTTATAAACTAATACGTAATGACGTATAACGTTATATACAATTACGTACTAACGTATAACGTTATAAACTAATACGTACTAACGTATAACGTTATATATTATTACGTGCTAACGTATAACGTTATATACTATTACGTACTAACGTATAACGTTATACTCTATTACGTACTAACGTGTAACGTTATATAGTATTACCTGATGATGTATAACGTTATATACTAATACGTACAACGTATAACGTTATATACTAATACGTAATATCGTATATCGTTATATACTATTACGTACTAACGTGTAACGTTATATAGTATTACCTGGTGACGTATTACGTTATATATTATTACGTAATAACGTGTAACGTAATATAGTATTACCTGATGACGTATAACCTTATATACAATAACGTACTAACGTATAACGTTATATACTATTACGCAATGACGTATAACGTTATATACTATTACGTAATGACGTATAACGCTATATACTATTACGTACTAACGTATAACGTTATAAACTAATACGTACTAACGTGTAACGTTATATAGTATTACCTGATGTCGTATAACGTTATATACTAATACGTAATGACGTATAACGTTATATACTATTATGTAATGACGTATAACGTTATTGAGTATTACCTTATAACGTATAACGCTACATCCTATTACGTACTAACGTATAACGTTATTATCTAGTACGTACTAACGTGTAGCGTTATATAGTATTACCTGATGCCGTATAACGTTATATACAATTACGTACTAACGTATAACATTATAAACTAATACGTAATGACGTATAACGTTATATACTATTACGTACTAACGTATAACGTTACAAACTAATACGTACTAACGTATAACGTTATATACTATACGTGCTAACGTATAACGTTATATACTATTACGTACTAACGTGTAACGTTATATAGTATTACTTGATGTCGTATAACGTCATATACTATTACGTACTAACGTATAACGTTATGTACTATTACGTACTAACGTATAACGTTACATACTATTACGTACTAACGTGTAACGTTATATAGTATTACGTAATGACGTATAACGTCATATCCTATTACGTACTAACGTATAACGATATATAATATTACGTACTAACGTGTAACGTTATAAACTGATACGTAATGACGTATAACGTTATATACAAATACGTAAAAACGTATATCGTTATACACTATTACGTACTAACGTGTAACGTTATATACTATTACGTACTAACGTGAAACGTTATATAGTATTACCAGATGACGTATAACGTTATATACTATTACGTAATAACGTGTAACGTAATATAGTATTACCTGATGACGTATAACGTTATATACTATTACGTACTAGCGTACAACGTTATATACTATTACGCAATGACGTATAACGTTATATACTATTACGCAATGACGTATAACGTTATATCCTATTACTTACTAACGTATAACGTTATACTCTATTATGTACTAACGTGTAACGTTATATAGTATTACCTGATGACGTATAACATTATATACTAATACGTAATGACGTATAACGTTATATACTATTATGTAATGACGTATAACCTTATTGAGTATTACCTTATAACGTATAACGTTATATCCTATTACGTGCTAACGTATAACGTTATTATCTAATACGTACTAACGTGTAACGTTGTATAGTATTACCTGATGCCGTATAACGTTATATACTAATACGTACAAACGTATAACGTTATATACTATTACGTACTAACGTATAACGTTATATACTATTACGTAATGACGTATAACGTTATATACTATTATGTATTGACGTATAACGTTATTGAGTATTACCTTATAACGTATAACGCTATATCCTATTACGTACTAACGTATAACGTTATTATCTAGTACGTACTAACGTGTAACGTTATATAGTATTATCTGATGCCGTATAACGTTATATACTATTACGTACTAACGTATAATGTTATAAACTAATACGTAATGACGTATAACGTTATATACTATTACGAACTAACGTATAACGTTATAAACTAATACGTACTAATGTATAACGTTATATACTATTACGTGCTAACGTATAACGTTATATACTAATACGTAATAACGTATATCGTTATACACTATTAGGTACTAACGTGTAACGTTATATAGTATTACTTGTTGTCGTATAACGTTATATACTATTACGTACTAACGTATAACGTTATGTACTATTACGTACTAACGTATAACGTTGTATACTATTACGTACTAACGTGTAACGTTATATAGTATTACGTAATGACGTATAACGTCATATCCTATTACGTACTAACGTGAAACGTTATATAGTATTACCAGATGACGTATAACGTTATATACTATTACGTAATAACGTGTAACGTAATATAGTATTACCTGATGACGTATAACGTTATATACTATTACGTACTAGCGTATAACGTTATATACTATTACGCAGTGACGTATAACGTTATATACTATTACGCAATGACGTATAACGTTATATCCTATTACGTACTAACGTATAACGTTATACTCTATTATGTACTAACGTGTAACGTTATATAGTATTACCTGATGACGTATAACATTATATACTAATACGTAATGACGTATAACGTTATATACTATTATGTAATGACGTATAACGTTATTGAGTATTACCTTATAATGTATAACGTTATATCCTATTACGTGCTAACGTATAACGTTATTATCTAATACGTACTAACGTGTAACGTTGTATAGTATTACCAGATGCCGTATAACGTTATATACTAATACGTACAAACGTATAACGTTATAAACTAATACGTAATGACGTATAACGTTATATACTATTACGTACTAACGTATAACGTTATAAACTAATACGTACTAACGTATAACGTTATATATTATTACGTGCTAACGTATAACGTTATATACTATTACGTACTAACGTATAACGTTATACTCTATTACGTACTAACGTGTAACGTTATATAGTATTACCTGATGATGTATAACGTTATATACTAATACGTACAACGTATAACGTTATATACTAATACGTAATATCGTATATCGTTATATACTATTACGTACTAACGTGTAACGTTATATAGTATTACCTGGTGACGTATAACGTTATATATTATTACGTAATAACGTGTAACGTAATATAGTATTACCTGATGACGTATAACCTTATATACAATAACGTACTAACGTATAACGTTATATACTATTACGCAATGACGTATAACGTTATATACTATTACGTAATGACGTATAACGCTATATACTATTACGTACTAACGTATAACGTTATAAACTAATACGTAATGACGTATAACGTTATATACTATTACGTACTAACGAATAACGTTATATACTATTACGTACTAACGTATAATGTTATATACTAATACGTAATGACGTATAACGTTATATACTATTATGCAATGTCGTATAACGTTATTGAGTATTACCTTATAACGTATAACGTTATATCCTATTACGTACTAACGTATAACGTTATATTCTATTACGTACTAACGTGTAACGTTATATAGTATTAGCTGATGACGTATAACGTTATGTAGTAATACGTAATGACGTATAACGTTATATATTATTACGTAATAACGTATAACGCTATATACTATTACGTACTAACGTAGAACGTTATAAACTAATACGTAATGACGTATAACGTTATATACTATTACGTACTAACGTATAACGTTATAAACTAATACGTACGAACGTATAACGTTATATACTATTACGTGCTAACGTATAACGTTATATACTATTACGTACTAACGTGTAACGTTATATAGTATTACTTGATGTCGTATAACGTTATATCCTATTACGTACTAACGTATAACGTTATACTCTATTACGCACTAACGTGTAACGTTATATAGTATTACCTGATGTCGTATAACGTTATATGCTATTACGTAATGACGTATAACGTTATATACTATTATGTAATGAAGTATAATGTTATTGAGTATTACCTTATAACGTATAACGTTATATCCTATTACGTACTAACGTATAACGTTATACTCTATTATGTACTAACGTGTAACGTTATATAGTATTACCTGATGACGTATAACATTATATACTAATACGTAATGACGTATAACGTTATATACTATTATGTAATGACGTATAACGTTATATACTATTACGTGCTAACGTATAACGTTATATACTATTACGTACTAACGTGTAACGTTATATAGTATTACTTGATGTCGTATAACGTTATATCCTATTACGTACTAACGTATAACGTTATACTCTATTACGCACTAACGTGTAACGTTATATAGTATTACCTGATGCCGTATAACGTTATATACAATTACGTACTAACGTATAACGTTATAAACTAATACGTAATGACGTATAACGTTATATACTATTACGTACTAACGTATAACGTTATAAACTAATACGTACTAACGTATAACGTTATATATTATTACGTGCTAACGTATAACGTTATATACTATTACGTACTAACGTATAACGTTATACTCTATTACGTACTAACGTGTAACGTTATATAGTATTACCTGATGATGTATAACGTTATATACTAATACGTACAACGTATAACGTTATATACTAATACGTAATAACGTATATCGTTATATACTATTACGTACTAACGTGTAACGTTATATAGTATTACCTGATGACGTATAACGTTATATATTATTACGTAATAACGTGTAACGTAATATAGTATTACCTGATGACGTATAACGTTATATACAATAACGTACTAACGTATAACGTTATATACTATTACGCAATGACGTTTAACGTTATATACTATTACGCAATGACGTATAACGCTATATACTATTACGTACTAACGTATAACGTTATAAACTAATACGTAATGACGTATAACGTTATATACTATTACGTACTAACGAATAACGTCATATACTATTACGTACTAACGTATAATGTTATATACTAATACGTAATGACGTATAACGTTATATACTATTATGCAATGACGTATAACGTTATTGAGTATTACCTTATAACATATAACGTTATATCCTATTACGTACTAACGTATAAAGTTATATTCTATTACGTACTAACGTGTAACGTTATATAGTATTAGCTGATGACGTGTAACGTTATATAGTAATACGTAATGACGTATAACGTTATATATTATTACGTAATAACCTATAACGCTATATACTATTACGTACTAACGTAGAACGTTATAAACTAATACGTAATGACGTATAACGATTTATACTATTACGTAATAACGTATAACGTTATATACTATTACGTAATGACGTATAACGTTATATACTATTATGTAATGAAGTATAATGTTATTGAGTATTACCTTATAACGTATAACGTTATATCCTATTACGTACTAACGTATAACGTTATACTCTATTACGTACTAACGTGTAACGTTATATAGTATTACCTGATGCCGTATAACGTTATATACAATTACGTACTAACGTATAACGTTATAAACTAATACGTAATGACGTATAACGTTATATACTATTACGTACTAACGTATAACGTTATATACTATTACGTAATGACGTATAACGATATATACTATTATGTAATGACGTATAACGTTATTGTGTATTACCTTATAACGTATAACGCTATATACTATTACGTACTTACGTAGAACGTTATAATCTAATACGTAATGACGTATAACGAAATATACTATTACGTAATAACGTGTAACGTTATATACTAATACGTAATATCGTATAACGTTATATAATAATACGTAATATCGTATAACGTTATATACTATTACGTACTAACGTATAACGTTATACACTATTACGTAAAGACGTATAACGTTATATACTAATACGTAATAACGTATATCGTTATACACTATTACGTACTAACGTGTAACGTTATATAGTATTACCTGATGTCGTATAACGTTATATACTATTACGTACTAACGTATAACGTTACACTCTACTACGTACTAAAGTGTAACGTTATATAGTATTACCTGATGACGTATAACGTTATATACTAATACGTAATGACGTATAACGTTATATACTATTACGTACTAACGCATAACGTTATATACTATTACGTACTAACGTGTAACGTTATATAGTATTACGTAATGACGTATAACGTCATATCCTATTACGTACTAACGTATAACGTTATATACTATTACGTACTAACGTGTATCGTTATAAACTAATACGTAATGACGTATAACGTTATATACAAAATACGTAATAACGTATATCGTTATACACTATTACGTACTAACGTGTAACGTTATATACTATTACGTACTATCGTATAACGTTATATACTATTACGTACTAACGTATAACGTTATATACTATTACGTAATGACGTATAACGTTATATACTATTATGTAATGACGTATAACGTTATTGAGTATTACCTTATAACGTATAACGTTATATAGTATTACCTGATGACGTATAACGTTATATAGTAATACGTAATGACGTATAACGTTATATATTATTACGTAATAACGTATAACGCTATATACTATTACGTACTAACGTAGAACGTTATAAACTAATACGTAATGACGTATAACGATATATACTATTACGTAAAAACGTGTAACGTTATATACTAATACGTAATATCGTATAACGTTATATACTAATACGTAATATCGTATAACGTTATATACTATTACGAACTAACGTATAACGTTATACACTATTACGTAAAGACGTATAACGTTATATACTAATACGTAATAACGTATATCGTTATACACTATTACGTACTAACGTGTAACGTTATATAGTATTACCTGATGTCGTATAACGTTATATACTATTACGTACTAACGTATAACGTTATACTCTATTACGTACTAACGTGTAACGTTATATAGTATTACCTGATGACGTATAACGTTATATACTAATACGTAATGACGTATAACGTTATATACTATTACGTACTAACGTATAACGTTATATACTATTACGTACTAACGTGTAACGTTATATAGTATTACGTAATGACGTATAACGTCATATCCTATTACGTACTAACGTATAACGTTATATACTATTACGTACTAACGTGTAACGTTATAAACTAATACGTAATGACGTATAACGTTATATACAAATACGTAATAACGTATATCGTTATACACTATTACGTACTAACGTGTAACGTTATATACTATTGCGTACTATCGTATAACGTTATATATTATTACGAACTAACGTATAACGTTATATACTATTACGTAATGACGTATAACGTTATGTACTATTATGTAATGACGTATAACGTTATTGAGTATTACCTTATAACGTATAACGTTATATCCTATTACGTACTAACGTATAACGTTATACTCTATTACGTACTAACGTGTAACGTTATAAACTGATACGTAATGACGTATAACGTTATATACAAATACGTAATAACGTATATCGTTATACACTATTACGTACTAACGTGTAACGTTATATACTATTACGCACTAACGTGAAACGTTATATAGTATTACCAGATGACGTATAACGTTATATACTATTACGTAATAACGTGTAACGTAATATAGTATTACCTGATGACGTATAACGTTATATACTATTACGTACTAGCGTATAACGTTATATACTATTACGCAATGACGTATAACGTTATATACTATTACGCAATGACGTATAACGTTATATCCTATTACGTACTAACGTATAACGTTATACTCTATTATGTACTAACGTGTAACGTTATATAGTATTACCTGATGACGTATAACATTATATACTATTACGTAATGACGTATAACGTTATATACTATTATGTAATGACGTATAACGTTATATATTATTACGTGCTAACGTATAACGTTATATACTATTACGTACTAACGTGTAACGTTATATAGCATTACTTGATGTCGTATAACGTTATATCCTATTACGCACTAACGTATAACGTTATACTCTATTACGCACTAACGTGTAACGTTATATAGTATTACCTGATGCCGTATAACGTTATAAACTAATACGTACTAACGTATAACGTTATATATTATTACGTGCTAACGTATAACGTTATATACTATTACGTACTAACGTATAACGTTATACTCTATTACGTACTAACGTGTAACGTTATATAGTATTACCTGATGATGTATAACGTTATATACTAATACGTACAACGTATAACGTTATATACTAATACGTAATAACGTATATCGTTATATACTATTACGTACTAACGTGTAACGTTATATAGTATTACCTGATGACGTATAACGTTATATATTATTACGTAATAACGAATAACGCTATATACTATTACGTACTAACATAGAACGTTATAAACTACTACGTAATGACGTATAACGGTATATACTATTACGTAATAACGTGTAACGTTATATACTAATACGTAATATCGTATAACGTTATATAATAATACGTAATATCGTTTAACGTTATATACTATTACGTAATGACGTATAACGTTATATACTATTACGTAATAACGTGTAACGTTATATACTAATACGTAATATCGTATAACGTTATATACTAATACGTAATATCGTATAACGTTATATACTATTACGTACTAACGTATAACGTTATACACTATTACGTACTAACGTGTAACGTTATATAGTATTACGTAATGACGTATAACGTCATATCCTATTACGTACTAACGTATAACGTTATATACTATTACGTACTAACGTGTAACGTTATAAACTAATACGTAATGACGTATAACGTTATATACTATTACGCAATGACGTATAACGCTATATACTATTACGTACTAACGTATAACGTTATAAACTAATACGTAATGACGTATAACGTTATATACTATTACGTACTAACGAATAACGTTATATACTATTACGTACTAACGTATAATGTTATATACTAATACGTAATGACGTATAACGTTATATACTATTATGCAATGACGTATAACGTTATTGAGTATTACCTTATAACATATAACGTTATATCCTATTACGTACTAACGTATAACGTTATATTCTATTACGTACTAACGTGTAACGTTAGATATTATTAGCTGATGACGTATAACGTTATATAGTAATACGTAATGACGTATAACGTTATATATTATTACGTAATAACCTATAACGCTATATACTATTACGTACTAACGTAGAACGTTATAAACTAATACGTAATGACGTATAACGATTTATACTATTACGTAATAACGTATAACGTTATATACTATTACGTAATGACGTATAACGTTATATACTATTATGTAATGAAGTATAATGTTATTGAGTATTACCTTATAACGTATAACGTTATATCCTATTACGTACTAACGTATAACGTTATACTCTATTACGTACTAACGTGTAACGTTATATAGTATTACCTGATGTCGTATAACGTTATATACTAATACGTAATGACGTATAACGTTATATACTATTATGTAATGACGTATAACGTTATTGAGTATTACCTTATAACGTATAACGTTATATCCTATTACGTACTAACGTATAACGTTATTATCTAATACGTACTAACGTGTAACGTTATATAGTATCACCTGATGCCGTATAACGTTATATACTAATACGTAATAACGTATAACGTTATATACTATTACGTACTAACGTATAACGTTATATACTATTACGTAATGACGTATAACGATATATACTATTATGTAATGACGTATAACGTTATTGTGTATTACCTTATAACGTATAACGCTATATCCTATTACGTACTAACGTATAACGTTATTATCTAGTACGTACTAACGTGTAGCGTTATACTCTATTACGTACTAAGGTGTAACGTTATATAGTATTACCTGATGACGTATAATGTTATATAGTAATACGTAATGACGTATAACGTTATATATTATTACGTAATAACGAATAACGCTATATACTATTACGTACTAACATAGAACGTTATAAACTACTACGTAATGACGTATAACGGTATATACTATTACGTAATAACGTGTAACGTTATATACTAATACGTAATATCGTATAACGTTATATAATAATACGTAATATCGTTTAACGTTATATACTATTACGTAATGACGTATAACGTTATATACTATTATGTAATGACGTATAACGTTATTGAGTATTACCTTATATCGTATAACGTTATATCCTATTACGTACTAACGTATTACGTTATTATCTAATACGTACTAACGTGTAACGTTATATAGTATTACCAGATGACGTATAACGTTATATACTATTACGTAATAACGTGTAACGTAATATAGTATTACCTGATGACGTATAACGTTATATATTATTACGTAATAACGTATAACGCTATATACTATTTCGTACTAACGTAGAACGTTATAAACTAATACGTAATGACGTATAACGATATATACTATTACGTAATAACGTGTAACGTTATATACTAATACGTAATATCGTATAACGTTATATACTAATTCGTAATATCGTATAACGTTATATACTATTACGTACTAACGTATAACGTTATACACTATTACGTAAAGACGTATAACGTTATATACTAATACGTAATAACGTATATCGTTATACACTATTACGTACTAACGTGTAACGTTATATAGTATTACCAGATGACGTATAACGTTATATACTATTACGTAATAACGTGTAACGTAATATAGTATTACCTGATGACGTATAACGTTATATATTATTACGTAATAACGTATAACGCTATATACTATTACGTACTAACGTAGAACGTTATAAACTAATACGTAATGACGTATAACGATATATACTATTACGTAATAACGTGTAACGTTATATACTAATACGTAATATCGTATAACGTTATATACTAATTCGTAATATCGTATAACGTTATATACTATTACGTACTAACGTATAACGTTATACACTATTACGTAAAGACGTATAACGTTATATACTAATACGTAATAACGTATATCGTTATACACTATTACGTACTAACGTGTAACGTTATATAGTATTACCTGATGTCGTATAACGTTATATACTATTACGTACTAACGTATAACGTTACACTCTACTACGTACTAAAGTGTAACGTTATATAGTATTACCTGATGACGTATAACGTTATATACTAATACGTAATGACGTATAACGTTATATACTATTACGTACTAACGTATAACGTTATATACTATTACGTACTAACGTGTAACGTTATATAGTATTACGTAATGACGTATAACGTCATATCCTATTACGTACTAACGTATAACGTTATATACTATTACGTACTAACGTGTAACGTTATAAACTAATACGTAATGACGTATAACGTTATATACAAAATACGTAATAACGTATATCGTTATACACTATTACGTACTAACGTGTAACGTTATATACTATTACGTACTATCGTATAACGTTATATACTATTACGTACTAACGTATAACGTTATATACTATTACGTAATGACGTATAACGTTATATACTATTATGTAATGACGTATAACGTTATTGAGTATTACCTTATAACGTATAACGTTATTGAGTATTACCTTATAACGTATAACGTTATATCCTATTACGTACTAACGTATAACGATATTATCTAATACGTACTAACGTGTAACGTTATATAGTATTACCTGATGCCGTATAACGTTATATACTATTACGTACTAACGTATAATGATATAAACTAATACGTAATGACGTATAACGTTATATACTATTATGTAATGACGTATAACGTTATATAGTATTACCAGATGACGTATAACGTTATATACTATTACGTACTAACGTATAACGTTATAAACTAATACGTAATGACGTATAACGTTATATACTATTACGTACTAACGTATAACGTAATAAACTAATACGTAATGACGTATAACGTTATATACTGTTACGTACTAACGTATAACGTTATAAACGAATACGTACTAACGAATAACGTTATATACTATTACGTACTAACGTATAATGTTATATACTAATACGTAATGACGTATAACGTTATATACTATTATGCAATGACGTATAACGTTATTGAGTATTACCTTATAACGTATAACGTTATATCCTATTACGTACAAACGTATAACGTTATATTCTATTACGTACTAACGTGTAACGTTATATAGTATTACCTGATGACGTATAACGTTATATAGTAATACGTAATGACGTATAACGTTATATATTATTACGTAATAACGTATAACGCTATATACTATTACGTACTAACGTAGAACGTTATAAACTAATACGTAATGACGTATAACGATATATACTATTACGTAATAACGTGTAACGTTATATAATAATACGTAATATCGTATAACGTTATATACTAATACGTAATATCGTATAACGTTATATACTATTACGAACTAACGTATAACGTTATACACTATTACGTAAAGACGTATAACGTTATATACTAATACGTAATAACGTATATCGTTATACACTATTACGTACTAACGTGTAACGTTATATAGTATTACCTGATGTCGTATAACGTTATATACTATTACGTACTAACGTATAACGTTATACTCTATTACGTACTAACGTGTAACGTTATATAGAATTACCTGATGACGTATAACGTTATATACTAATACGTAATGACGTATAACGTTATATACTATTACGTACTAACGTATAACGTTATATACTATTACGTACTAACGTGTAACGTTATATAGTATTACGTAATGACGTATAACGTCATATCCTATTACGTACTAACGTATAACGTTATATACTATTACGTACTAACGTGTAACGTTATAAACTAATACGTAATGACGTATAACGTTATATACAAATACGTAATAACGTATATCGTTATACACTATTACGTACTAACGTGTAACGTTATATACTATTGCGTACTATCGTATAACGTTATATACTATTACGAACTAACGTATAACATTATATACTATTACGTACTAACGTATAACGTTATATACTATTACGTACTAACGTGTAACGTTATATAGTATTACGTAATGACGTATAACGTTATATACTATTATGTAATGACGTATAACGTTATTGAGTATTACCTTATAACGTATAACGTTATATCCTATTACGTACTAACGTATAACGTTATACTCTATTACGTACTAACGTGTAACGTTATAAACTGATACGTAATGACGTATAACGTTATATACAAATACGTAATAACGTATATCGTTATACACTATTACGTACTAACGTGTAACGTTATATACTATTACGCACTAACGTGAAACGTTATATAGTATTACCAGATGACGTATAACGTTATATACTATTACGTAATAACGTGTAACGTAATATAGTATTACCTGATGACGTATAACGTTATATACTATTACGTACTAGCGTATAACGTTATATACTATTACGCAATGACGTATAACGTTATATACTATTACGCAATGACGTATAACGTTATACCCTATTACGTACTAACGTATAACGTTATACTCTATTATGTACTAACGTGTAACGTTATATAGTATTACCTGATGACGTATAACATTATATACTAATACGTAATGACGTATAACGTTATATACTATTATGTAATGACGTATAACGTTATATATTATTACGTGCTAACGTATAACGTTATATACTATTACGTACTAACGTGTAACGTTATATAGTATTACTTGATGTCGTATAACGTTATATCCTATTACGTACTAACGTATAACGTTATACTCTATTACGCACTAACGTGTAACGTTATGTAGTATTACCTGATGCCGTATAACGTTATAAACTAATACGTACTAACGTATAACGTTATATATTATTACGTGCTAACGTATAACGATATATACTATTACGTACTAACGTATAACGTTATACTCTATTACGTACTAACGTGTAACGTTATATAGTATTACCTGATGATGTATAACGTTATATACTAATACGTACAACGTATAACGTTATATACTAATACGTAATAACGTATATCGTTATATACTATTACGTACTAACGTGTAACGTTATATAGTATTACCTGATGACGTATAACGTTATATATTATTACGTAATAACGTGTAACGTAATATAGTATTACCTGATGACGTATAACGTTATATACAATAACGTACTAACGTATAACGTTATATACTATTACGCAATGACGTATAACGTTATTATCTAGTACGTACTAACGTGTAGCGTTATACTCTATTACGTACTAAGGTGTAACGTTATATAGTATTACCTGATGACGTATAACGTTATATAGTAATACGTAATGACGTATAACGTTATATATTATTACGTAATAACGAATAACGCTATATACTATTACGTACTAACATAGAACGTTATAAACTACTACGTAATGACGTATAACGGTATATGCTATTACGTAATAACGTGTAACGTTATATACTAATACGTAATATCGTATAACGTTATATAATAATACGTAATATCGTTTAACGTTATATACTATTACGTAATGACGTATAACGTTATATACTATTACGTAATAACGTGTAACGTTATATACTAATACGTAATATCGTATAACGTTATATACTAATACGTAATATCGTATAACGTTATATACTATTACGTACTAACGTATAACGTTATACACTATTACGTACTAACGTGTAACGTTATATAGTATTACGTAATGACGTATAACGTCATATCCTATTACGTACTAACGTATAACGTTATATACTATTACGTACTAACGTGTAACGTTATAAACTAATACGTAATGACGTATAACGTTATATACTATTACGCAATGACGTATAACGCTATATACTATTACGTACTAACGTATAACGTTATAAACTAATACGTAATGACGTATAACGTTATATACTATTACGTACTAACGAATAACGTTATATACTATTACGTACTAACGTATAATGTTATATACTAATACGTAATGACGTATAACGTTATATACTATTATGCAATGACGTATAACGTTATTGAGTATTACCTTATAACATATAACGTTATATCCTATTACGTACTAACGTATAACGTTATATTTTATTACGTACTAACGTGTAACGTTATATAGTATTAGCTGATGACGTATAACGTTATATAGTAATACGTAATGACGTATAACGTTATATATTATTACGTAATAACCTATAACGCTATATACTATTACGTACTAACGTAGAACGTTATAAACTAATACGTAATGACGTATAACGATTTATACTATTACGTAATAACGTATAACGTTATATACTATTACGTAATGACGTATAACGTTATATACTATTATGTAATGAAGTATAATGTTATTGAGTATTACCTTATAACGTATAACGTTATATCCTATTACGTACTAACGTATAACGTTATTATCTAATACGTACTAACGTGTAACGTTATATAGTATCACCTGATGCCGTATAACGTTATATACTAATACGTAATAACGTATAACGTTATATACTATTACGTACTAACGTATAACGTTATATACTATTACGTAATGACGTATAACGATATATACTATTATGTAATGACGTAGAACGTTATTGTGTATTACCTTATAACGTATAACGCTATATCCTATTACGTACTAACGTATAACGTTATTATCTAGTACGTACTAACGTGTAGCGTTATACTCTATTACGTACTAAGGTGTAACGTTATATAGTATTACCTGATGACGTATAATGTTATATAGTAATACGTAATGACGTATAACGTTATATATTATTACGTAATAACGAATAACGCTATATACTATTACGTACTAACATAGAACGTTATAAACTACTACGTAATGACGTATAACGGTATATACTATTACGTAATAACGTGTAACGTTATATACTAATACGTAATATCGTATAACGTTATATAATAATACGTAATATCGTTTAACGTTATATACTATTACGTAATGACGTATAACGTTATATACTATTATGTAATGACGTATAACGTTATTGAGTATTACCTTATATCGTATAACGTTATATCCTATTACGTACTAACGTATTACGTTATTATCTAATACGTACTCACGTGTAACGTTATATAGTATTATCTGATGCCGTATAACGTTATATACTATTACGTACTAACGTGTAACGTTATATAGTATTACCAGATGACGTATAACGTTATATACTATTACGTAATAACGTGTAACGTAATATAGTATTACCTGATGACGTATAACGTTATATATTATTACGTAATAACGTATAACGCTATATACTATTACGTACTAACGTAGAACGTTATAAACTAATACGTAATGACGTATAACGATATATACTATTACGTAATAACGTGTAACGTTATATACTAATACGTAATATCGTATAACGTTATATACTAATACGTAATATCGTATAACGTTATATACTATTACGTACTAACGTATAACGTTATACACTATTACGTAAAGACGTATAACGTTATATACTAATACGTAGTAACGTATATCGTTATACACTATTACGTACTAACGTGTAACGTTATATAGTATTACCTGATGTCGTATAACGTTATATACTATTACGTACTAACGTATAACGTTACACTCTACTACGTACTAAAGTGTAACGTTATATAGTATTACCTGATGACGTATAACGTTATATACTAATACGTAATAACGTATAACGTTATATACTATTACGTACTAACGTATAACGTTATATACTATTACGTACTAACGTGTAACGTTATATAGTATTACGTAATGACGTATAACGTCATATCCTATTACGTACTAACGTATAACGTTATATACTATTACGTACTAACGTGTAACGTTATAAACTAATACGTAATGACGTATAACGTTATATACAAAATACGTAATAACGTATATCGTTATACACTATTACGTACTAACGTGTAACGTTATATACTATTACGTACTATCGTATAACGTTATATACTATTACGTACTAACGTATAACGTTATATACTATTACGTAATGACGTATAACGTTATATACTATTATGTAATGACGTATAACGTTATTGAGTATTACCTTATAACGTATAACGTTATTGAGTATTACCTTATAACGTATAACGTTATATCCTATTACGTACTAACGTATAACGATATTATCTAATACGTACTAACGTGTAACGTTATATAGTATTACCTGATGCCGTATAACGTTATATACTATTACGTACTAACGTATAATGATATAAACTAATACGTAATGACGTATAACGTTATATACTATTATGTAATGACGTATAACGTTATATAGTATTACCAGATGACGTATAACGTTATATACTATTACGTACTAACGTATAACGTTATAAACTAATACGTAATGACGTATAACGTTATATACTATTACGTACTAACGTATAACGTTATAAACTAATACGTAATGACGTATAACGTTATATACTATTACGTACTAACGTATAACGTTATAAACGAATACGTACTAACGAATAACGTTATATACTATTACGTACTAACGTATAATGTTATATACTAATACGTAATGACGTATAACGTTATATACTATTATGCAATGACGTATAACGTTATTGAGTATTACCTTATAACGTATAACGTTATATCCTATTACGTACAAACGTATAACGGTATATTCTATTACGTACTAACGTGTAACGTTATATAGTATTACCTGATGACGTATAACGTAATATACTATTACGTACTAACGTAGAACGTTATAAACTAATACGTAATGACGTATAACGATATATACTATTACGTAATAACGTGTAACGTTATATACTAATACGTAATATTGTATAACGTTATATACTAATACGTAATATCGTATAACGTTATATACTATTACGAACTAACGTATAACGTTATACACTATTACGTAAAGACGTATAACGTTATATACTAATACGTAATAACGTATATCGTTATACACTATTACGTACTAACGTGTAACGTTATATAGTATTACCTGATGTCGTATAACGTTATATACTATTACGTACTAACGTATAACGTTATACTCTATTACGTACTAACGTGTAACGTTATATAGTATTACCTGATGACGTATAACGTTATATACTAATACGTAATGACGTATATCGTTATATACTATTACGTACTAACGTATAACGTTATATACTATTACGTACTAACGTGTAACGTTATATAGTATTACGTAATGACGTATAACGTCATATCCTATTACGTACTAACGTATAACGTTATATACTATTACGTACTAACGTGTAACGTTATAAACTAATACGTAATGACGTATAACGTTATATACTATTACGTACTAACGTATAGCGTTACAAACTAATACGTACTAACGTATAACGTTATATACTATTACGTGCTAACGTATAACGTTATATACTATTACGTACTATCGTGTAACGTTATATAGTATTACTTGATGTCGTATAACGTTATATCCTATTACGTACTAACGTATAACGTTATTATCTAATACGTACTAACGTGTAACGCTATATAGTAGTACCTGATGACGTATAACGTTATATACAAATACGTAATAACGTATATCGTTATACACTATTACGTACTAACGTGTAACGTTATATACTATTACGCACTAACGTGAAACGTTATATAGTATTACCAGATGACGTATAACGTTATATACTATTACGTAATAACGTGTAACGTAATATAGTATTACCTGATGACGTATAACGTTATATACTATTACGTACTATCGTATAACGTTATATACTATTACGCAATGACGTATAACGTTATATACTATTACGCAATGACGTATAACGCTATATACTATTACGTACTAACGTATAACGTTATAAACTAATACGTAATGACGTATAACGTTATATACTATTACGTACTAACGAATAACGTTATATACTATTACGTACTAACGTATAATGTTTATATACTAATACGTAATGACGTATAACGTTATATACTATTATGCAATGACGTATAACGTTATTGAGTATTACCTTATAACATATAACGTTATATCCTATTACGTACTAACGTATAACGTTATATTCTATTACGTACTAACGTGTAACGTTATATAGTATTAGCTGATGACGTATAACGTTATATAGTAATACGTAATGACGTATAACGTTATATATTATTACGTAATAACGTATAACGCTATATACTATTACGTACTAACGTAGAACGTTATAAACTAATACGTAATGACGTATAACGATTTATACTATTACGTAATAACGTATAACGTTATATACTATTACGTAATGACGTATCACGTTATATACTATTATGTAATGAAGTATAATGTTATTGCGTATTACCTTATAACGTATAACGTTATATCCTATTACGTACTAACGTATAACGTTATATTCTATTACGTACTAACGTGTAACGTTATATAGTATTACCTGATGTCGTATAACGTTATATACTAATACGTAATGACGTATAACATTATATACTATTTTGTAATGACGTATAACGTTATTGAGTATTACCTTATAACGTATAACGTTATATCCTATTACGTACTAACGTATAACGTTATTATCTAATACGTACTAACGTGTAACGTTATATAGTATTACCTGATGCCGTATAACGTTATATACTAATACGTAATAACGTATAACGTTATATACTATTACGTACTAACGTATAACGTTATATACTATTACGTAATGACGTATAACGATATATGCTATTATGTAATGACGTATAACGTTATTGTGTATTACCTTATAACGTATAACGCTATATCCTATTACGTACTAACGTATAACGTTATTATCTAGTACGTACTAACGTGTAGCGTTATACTCTATTACGTACTAAGGTGTAACGTTATATAGTATTACCTGATGACGTATAACGTTATATAGTAATACGTAATGACGTATAACGTTATATATTATTACGTAATAACGAATAACGCTATATACTATTACGTACTAATATAGAACGTTATAAACTACTACGTAATGACGTATAACGGTATATACTATTACGTAATAACGTGTAACGTTATATACTAATACGTAATATCGTATAACGTTATATAATAATACGTAATATCGTTTAACGTTATATACTATTACGTAATGACGTATAACGTTATATACTATTACGTAATAACGTGTAACGTTATATACTAATACGTAATATCGTATAACGTTATATACTAATACGTAATATCGTATAACGTTATATACTATTACGTACTAACGTATAACGTTATACACTATTACGTACTAACGTGTAACGTTATATAGTATTACGTAATGACGTATAACGTCATATCCTATTACGTACTAACGTATAACGTTATATACTATTACGTACTAACGTGTAACGTTATAAACTAATACGTAATGACGTATAACGTTATATACTATTACGCAATGACGTATAACGCTATATACTATTACGTACTAATGTATAACGTTATAAACTAATACGTAATGACGTATAACGTTATATACTATTACGTACTAACGAATAACGTTATATACTATTACGTACTAACGTATAATGTTATATACTAATACGTAATGACGTATAACGTTATATACTATTATGCAATGACGTATAACGTTATTGAGTATTACCTTATAACATATAACGTTATATCCTATTACGTACTAACGTATAACGTTATATTCTATTACGTACTAACGTGTAACGTTATATAGTATTAGCTGATGACGTATAACGTTATATAGTAATACGTAATGACGTATAACGTTATATATTATTACGCAATAACGTATAACGCTATATACTATTACGTACTAACGTAGAACGTTATAAACTAATACGTAATGACGTATAACGATTTATACTATTACGTAATAACGTATAACGTTATATACTATTACGTAATGACGTATCACGTTATATACTATTATGTAATGAAGTATAATGTTATTGCGTATTACCTTATATCGTATAACGTTATATCCTATTACGTACTAACGTATAACGTTATACTCTATTACGTACTAACGTGTAACGTTATATAGTATTACCTGATGTCGTATAACGTTATATACTAATACGTAATGACGTATAACGTTATATACTAATACGTAATAACGTATAACGTTATATACTATTACGTACTAACGTATAACGTTATATACTATTACGTAATGACGTATAACGATATATACTATTATGTAATGACGTATAACGTTATTGTGTATTACCTTATAACGTATAACGCTATATCCTATTACGTACTAACGTATAACGTTATTATCTAGTACGTACTAACGTGTAGCGTTATACTCCATTACGTACTAAGGTGTAACGTTATATAGTATTACCTGATGACGTATAACGTTATATAGTAATACGTAATGACGTATAACGTTATATATTATTACGTAATAACGAATAACGCTATATACTATTACGTACTAACATAGAACGTTATAAACTACTACGTAATGACGTATAACGGTATATACTATTACGTAATAACGTGTAACGTTATATACTAATACGTAATATCGTATAACGTTATATAATAATACGTAATATCGTTTAACGTTATATACTATTACGTAATGACGTATAACGTTATATACTATTACGTAATAACGTGTAACGTTATATACTAATACGTAATATCGTATAACGTTATATACTAATACGTAATATCGTATAACGTTATATAATAATACGTAATATCGTTTAACGTTATATACTATTACGTAATGACGTATAACGTTATATACTATTACGTAATAACGTGTAACGTTATATACTAATACGTACTAACGTATAACGTTATAAACTAATACGTAATGACGTATAACGTTATATACTATTACGTACTAACGAATAACGTTATATACTATTACGTACTAACGTATAACGTTATTATCTAGTACGTACTAACGTGTAGCGTTATACTCTATTACGTACTAAGGTGTAACGTTATATAGTATTACCTGATGACGTATAACGTTATATAGTAATACGTACTGACGTATAACGTTATATATTATTACGTAATAACGAATAACGCTATATACTATTACGTACTAATATAGAACGTTATAAACTACTACGTAATGACGTATAACGGTATATACTATTACGTAATAACGTGTAACGTTATATACTAATACGTAATATCGTATAACGTTATATAATAATACGTAATATCGTTTAACGTTATATACTATTACGTAATGACGTATAACGTTATATACTATTACGTAATAACGTGTAACGTTATATACTAATACGTAATATCGTATAACGTTATATACTAATACGTAATATCGTATAAAGTTATATACTATTACGTACTAACGTATAACGTTATACACTATTACGTACTAACGTGTAACGTTATATAGTATTACGTAATGACGTATAACGTCATATCCTATTACGTACTAACGTATAACGTTATATACTATTACGTACTAACGTGTAACGTTATAAACTAATACGTAATGACGTATAACGTTATATACTATTACGCAATGACGTATAACGCTATATACTATTACGTACTAACGTATAACGTTATAAACTAATACGTAATGACGTATAACGTTATATACTATTACGTACTAACGAATAACGTTATATACTATTACGTACTAACGTATAATGTTATATACTAATACGTAATGACGTATAACGTTATATACTATTATGCAATGACGTATAACGTTATTGAGTATTACCTTATAACATATAACGTTATATCCTATTACGAACTAACGTATAACGTTGTATTCTATTACGTACTAACGTGTAACGTTATATAGTATTAGCTGATGTCGTATGACGTTATATACTAATACGTAATGACGTATAACGTTATATACTATTATGTAATGACGTATAACGTTATTGAGTATTACCTTATAACGTATAACGTTATATCCTATTACGTACTAACGTATAACATTATTATCTAATACGTACTAACGTGTAACGTTATATAGTATTACCTGATGCCGTATAACGTTATATACTAATACGTAATAACGTATAACGTTACATACTATTACGTACTAACGTATAACGTTATATACTATTACGTAATGACGTATAACGATATATACTATTATGTAATGACGTATAACGTTATTGTGTATTACCTTATAACGTATAACGCTATATCCTATTACGTACTAACGTATAACGTTATACACTATTACGTACTAACGTGTAACGTTATATAGTATTACGTAATGACGTATAACGTCATATCCTATTACGTACTAACGTATAACGTTATATACTATTACGTACTAACGTGTAACGTTATACACTATTACGTACTAACGTGTAACGTTATATAGTATTACGTAATGACGTATAACGTCATATCCTATTACGTACTAACGTATAACGTTATATACTATTACGTACTAACGTGTAACGTTATAAACTAATACGTAATGACGTATAACGTTATATACTATTATGCAATGACGTATAACGTTATTGAGTATTACCTTATAACATATAACGTTATATCCTATTACGAACTAACGTATAACGTTATACTCTATTACGTACTAACGTGTAACGTTATATAGTATTACCTGATGTCGTATAACGTTATATACTAATACGTAATGACGTATAACGTTATATACTATTATGTAATGACGTATAACGTTATTGAGTATTACCTTATAACGTATAACGTTATATCCTATTACGTACTAACGTATAACGTTATTATCTAATACGTACTAACGTATAACGTTATACTCTATTACGTACTAACGTGTAACGTTATATAGTATTACCTGATGACGTATAACGTTATATACTAATACGTACAACGTATAACGCTATATACTATTACGTAATAACGTATATCGTTATATACTATTACGTACTAACGTGTAACGTTATATAGTATTACCTGATGACGTATAACGTTATATATTATTACGTAATAACGTGTAACCTAATATACGAGGGTGACTCAAATATAAACGAGACTTTATTTTTAAAATAATTTTATTCAGTGAAATAACATAGCCAAGCACATATTATTTTTCAACATAGTCTCCTGCTTTGGAAATGCATTTTTCCCAGCGGATTGGGAGATTTTTGATCCCAGCATCGTAAAAAGAAGAGTGCTGTGTCAGAAGCCAATTGCGCACAAAGGCCTCCACCGCCGCGTCGTCTTGGAATCGTTGTCCTCCTAGTGCTTCTTTAAGCGGTCCGAAGAGATGGAAATCGCAGGGCGATAGGTCAGGACTGTAGGGAGGATGATCAAGTGGAGTCCACCTTATTTCCTCTAATGTTGTGCAGGTTAGAGCTGCTGTATGAGGCCTGGCGTTGTCGTGGAGGAGAATGACGTCTCGAATCGGTTGGTTACGCCTTTTCGAACGATAAGCAACCTTTGCCTCCCTCAAAAGCTCACAGTAATAAGCAGCATTTATTGTGCGAATGTTCTCCTCCGTAATGCTGGTTCGAGGACGACGATCATGTTCCACATTTTCAACCAGTTCACGTCCTTCCTTGAACTTCTTATGCCAGGCAAACACGCGAGCCCTTGACAGTGTCTGATCCCCGAACTGTGCAGTCAATCTTTGCAGAATTTCTATTGGTTTGACGCCTTCATGTGTGAGAAATTTAATAATAATGCGTTGCGCAACTGAGAGGTGTACTTGTTGCTCTGACATCTTGAATACTACCGCCAAACGTGTCTGAACTGGACAACGGCCTGCTCTCCCCACTCCTGACATCCCAACCAATGCACACTAGAAGCGGCCGCTCGCTCCCTTTAAATTTACGCGCTCAGAAACAAAAGACTCGTTTATATTTGAGTCACCCTCGTAGTATTACCTGATGACGTATAACGTTATATACAATAACGTACTAACGTATAACGTTATATACTATTACGCAATGACGTATAACGTTATATACTATTACGCAATGACGTATAACGTTATATACTATTACGTACTAACGTGTAACGTTATATACTATTACGTACTAACGTGTAACGTTATATAATATTACGTAATGACGTATAACGTCATATCCTATTACGTACTAACGTATAACGTTATATACTATTACGTACTAACGTGTAACGTTATAAACTAATACGTAATGACGTATAACGTTATATACAAATACGTAATAACGTATATCGTTATACACTATTACGTACTAACGTGTAACGTTATATACTATTACGTACTATCGTATAACGTCATATACTATTACGTACTAACGTATAACGTTATATACTATTATGTAATGACGTATGACGTTATTGAGTATTACCTTATAACGTATAACGTTATATCCTATTACGTACTAACGTATAACGATATTATCTAATACGTACTAACGTGTAACGTTATATAGTATTACCTGATGCCGTATAACGTTATATACTATTACGTACTAACGTATAACGTTATAAACTAACACGTAATGACGTATAACGTTATATACTATTATGTAATGACGTATAACGTTATATAGTATTACCAGATGACGTATAACGTTATATACTATTACGTAATAACGTGTAACGTAATATAGTATTACCTGATGACGTATAACGTTATATACTATTACATACTAACGTATAACGTTATATACTATTACGTACTATCGTATAACGTTATATACTATTACGTACTAACGTGTAACGTTATATAGTATTACGTAATGACGTATAACGTCATATCCTATTACGTACTAACGTATAACGTTATATACTATTACGTACTAACGTGTAACGTTATAAACTAATACGTACTAACGTATAACGTTTTATATTATTACGTGCTAACGTATAACGTTATATACTATTACGTACTAACGTATAACGTTATACTCTATTACGTACTAACGTGTAACGTTATATAGTATTACCTGATGACGTATAACGTGATATACTAATACGTACAACGTATAACGATATATACTATTACGTAATAACGTATATCGTTATATACTATTACGTACTAACGTGTAACGCTATATCGTATTACCTGATGACGTATAACGTTATATATTATTACGTAATAACGTGTAACGTAATATAGTATTACCTGATGACGTATAACGTTATATACAATAACGTACTAACGTATAATGTTATATACTAATACGTAATGACGTATAACGTTATATACTATTATGCAATGACGTATAACGTTATTGAGTATTACCTTATAACGTATATTACGTCCTATTACGTACTAACGTATAACGTTATATTCTATTACGTACTAACGTGTAACGTTATATAGTATTACCTGATGCCGTATAACGTTATATACTAATACGTAATAACGTATAACGTTATATACTATTACGTACTAACGTATAACGTTATAAACTAATACGTACTAACGAATAACGTTATATAATATTACGTGCTAACGTATAACGTTATGTACTATTACGTACTAACGTATAACGTTATACTCTATTACGTACTAACGTGTAACGTTATATAGTATTACCTGATGACGTATAACGTTATATACTAATACGTACAACGTATAACGTTATATACTATTACGTAATAACGTATATCGTTATATACTATTACGTACTAACGTGTAACGTTATATAGTATAACCTGATGCCGTATAACGTTATATACTAATACGCAATAACGTATAACGTTATACACTATTACGTACTAACGTATAACGTTATATACTATTACGAACTAACTTGTTACGTTATATAGTATTACGTAATGACGTATAACGTCATATCCTATTACGTACTAACGTATAACGTTATATACTATTACGTACTAACGTGTAACGTTATATACTATTACGTACTATCGTATAACGTTATATACTATTACGTACTAACGTATAACGTTATATACTATTACGTAATGACGTATAACGTTATATACTATTATGTAATGACGTATAACGTTATTGAGTATTACCTTATAACGTATAACGTTATATCCTATCACCTACTAACGTATAACGTTATTATCTAATACGTACTAACGTGTAACGTTATAAACTAATACGTAATGACGTATAACGTTATATACTAATACGTACAACGTATAACGTTATATACTAATACGTAATAACGTATATCGTTATACACTATTACGTACTAACGTATAACGTTATAAACTAATACGTAATGACGTATAACGTTATATACAATTACGTACTAACGTATAACGTTATTTACTATCACGCAATGACGTATAACGTTATATACTAGTATGTTATGACGTATAACGTTATATACTAATACGTACAACGTATAACGTTATCCACTATTACGTACTAACGTATAACGTTATATACTATTACGTAATGACGTGTAACGTTATATACTATTATGTAATGACGTATAACGTTATATAGTATTACCAGATGACGTATAACGTTATATACTATTACGTACTAACGTATAACGTTATATACTAATACGTAATGACGTATAACGTTATATACTATTGTGTAATGACGTATAACGTTATTGAGTATTACCTGATAACGTATAACGTTATATACTATTACGTACTAACGTAGAACGTTATAAACTAATACGTAATGACGTATAACGTTATATACTATTACGTACTAACGTATAACGTTATAAACTAATACGTACTAACGTATAACGTTATATATTATTACGTGCTAACGTATAACGTTATATAATATTACGTACTAACCTATAACGTTATACTCTATTACGTACTAACGTGTAACGTTATATAGTATTACCTGATGACGTATAACGTTATACACTATTACGTAAAGACGTATAACGTTATATACTAATACGTAATAACGTATATCGTTATACACTATTGCGTACTAACGTGTAACGTTATATAGTATTACCTTATGTCGTATAACGTTATATACTATTACGTACTAACGTATAACGTTATACGCTATTACGTACTAACGTGTAACGTTATATAGTATTACCTGATGACGTATAACGTTATATACTAATACGTACAACGTATAACGCTATATACTATTACGTAATAACGTATATCGTTATATACTATTACGTACTAACGTGTAACGTTATATAGTATTACCTGATGACGTATAACGTTATATATTATTACGTAATAACGTGTAACGTAATATAGTATTACCTGATGACGTATAACGTTATATACAATAACGTACTAACGTATAACGTTATATACTATTACGCAATGACGTATAACGTTATATACTATTACGCAATGACGTATAACGTTATATACTATTACGTACTAACGTGTAACGTTATATACTATTACGTACTAACGTGTAACGTTATATAGTATTACGTAATGACGTATAACGTCATATCCTATTACGTACTAACGTATAACGTTATATACTATTACGTACTAACGTGTAACGTTATAAACTAATACGTAATGACGTATAACGTTATATACAAATACGTAATAACGTATATCGTTATACACTATTACGTACTAACGTGTAACGTTATATACTATTACGTACTATCGTATAACGTCATATACTATTACGTACTAACGTATAACGTTATATACTATTATGTAATGACGTATGACGTTATTGAGTATTACCTTATAACGTATAACGTTATATCCTATTACGTACTAACGTATAACGATATTATCTAATACGTTCTAACGTGTAACGTTATATAGTATTACCTGATGCCGTATAACGTTATATACTATTACGTACTAACGTATAACGATATAAACTAATACGTAATGACGTATAACGTTATATACTATTATGTACTGACGTATAACGTTATATAGTATTACCAGATGACGTATAACGTTATATACTATTACGTAATAACGTGTAACGTAATATAGTATTACCTGATGACGTATAACGTTATATACTATTACATACTAACGTATAACGTTATATACTATTACGTACTATCGTATAACGTTATATACTATTACATACTAACGTGTAACGTTATATATTATTACGTGCTAACGTATAACGTTATATACTATTACGTACTAACGTATAACGTTATACTCTATTACGTACTAACGTGTAACGTTATATACTATTACGTACTAACGTATAACGTTATATACTAGTATGTAATGCCGTATAACGTTATATACTAATACGTAATATCGTATAACATTATATACTAATACGTAATATCGTATAACGTTATATACTATTACGTACTAACGTATAACGTTATACACTATTACGTAAAGACGTATAACGTTATATACTAATACGTAATAACGTATAACGTTATATTCTATTACGTACTAACGTGTAACGTTATATAGTATTACCTGATGACGTATAACGTTATATAGTAATACGTATTGACGTATAACGTTATATATCATTACGTAATAACGTATAACGATATATACTATTACGTACTAACGTAGAACGTTATATACTAATACGTAATATCGTATAACGTTATATACTAATACGTAATACCGTATAACGTTATATACTATTACGTACTAACGTATAACGTTATATACTATTACGTATTGACGTATAACGTTATATATCATTACGTAATAACGTATAACGCTATATACTATTACGTACTAACGTAGAACGTTATATACTAATACGTAATATCGTATAACGTTATATACTAATACGTAATACCGTATAACGTTATATACTATTACGTACTAACGTATAACGTTATATACTATTACGTAATGACGTATAACGTTATATAATATTATGTAATGACGTATAACGTTATTGAGTGTTACCTTATAACGTATAACGTTATATCCCATTACGTACTAACGTATAACGTTATACTCTATTACGTATTAACGTGTAACGTTATATAGTATTACCAGATGACGTATAACGTTATATACTATTACGTACTAACGTATAACGTTATACTCTATTACGTACTAACGTGTAACGTTATATAGTATTACCTGATGACGTATAACGTTCTATACTAATACGTAATGACGTATAACGTTATATATTATTACGTAATAACGAATAACGCTATATACTATTACGTACTAACGTAGAACGTTATAAACTAATACGTAATGACGTATAACGGTATATACTATTACGTAATAACGTGTAACGTTATATACTAATACGTAATGTCGTACAACGTTATATAATAATACGTAATATCGTTTAACGTTATATACTATTACGTACCAACGTATAACGTTACACACTATTACGTAAAGACGTATAACGTTATATACTAAAACGTAATAACGTATAACGTTATATACTATTACGTACTAACGTGTAACGTTATATAGTATTACCTGATGACGTATAACGTTATATACTAATACGTAATATCGTATAACGTTATATACTAATACGTAATAACGTATAACGTTATAAACTAATACGTACTAACGAATAACGTTATATACTATTACGTACTAACGTATAATGTTATATACTAATACGTAATGACGTATAACGTTATATACTATTATGCAATGACGTATAACGTTATTGAGTATTACCTTACAACGTATAACGTTATATCCTATTACGTACTAACGTATAACGTTATATTCTATTACGTACTAACGTGTAACGTTATATAGTATTAGCTGATGACGTATAACGTTATATAGTAATACGTAATGACGTATAACGTTATATATTATTACGTAATAACGTATAACGCTATATACTATTACGTACTAACGTAGAACGTTATAAACTAATACGTAATGACGTATAACGATATATAATATTACGTAATAACGTGTAACGTTATATACTAATACGTACTAACGTGTAACGTTATATAGTAATACCTGATGCCGTATAACGTTATATTCTATTACGTACTAACATGTAACGTTATATAGTATTAGCTGATGACGTATAACGTTATATAGTAATACGTAATGACGTATAACGTTATATACTATTACGTAAAGACGTATAACGTTATATACTAATACGTAATAACGTAGAACGTTATAAACTAATACGTAATGACGTATAACGTTATATACTAATACGTAATATCGTATAACGTTATATACTATTACGTAATGACGTATAACGTTATATACTAATACGTAATAACGTAGAACGTTATATACCAATACGTAATATCGTATAACGTTATATACTAATACGTAATATCGTATAACGTTATATACTATTACGTAATGACGTATAACGTTATATACTATTATGTAATGACGTATAACGTTATTGAGTATTACCTTATATCGTATAACGTTATATCCTATTACGTACTAACGTATTACGTTATTATCTAATACGTACTAACGTGTAACGTTATATAGTATTATCTGATGCCGTATAACGTTATATACTATTACGTACTAACGTATGACGTTATATACTATTACGTGCTAACGTATAACGTTATATACTATTACGTGCTAACGTGTAACGTTATATACTATTACGTACTAACGTATAACGTTATATACTAGTAGGTAATGACGTATAACGTTATATACTAATACGTAACAACGTATAACGTTATATACTAATACGTAACAACGTATAACGTTATATACTATTACGTACTAACGTATAACGTTATATACTATTACGTGCTAACGTATAACGTTATATACTATTACGTACTAACGTATAACGTTATGTACTATTACGTACTAACGTATAACGTTATATACTATTACGTACTAACGTGTAACGTTATATAGTAATACCTGATGCCGTATAACGTTATATACTATTACGTACTAACGTATAACGTTATAAACTAATACGTAATGACGTATAACGTTATATACTATTACGTACTATCGTATAACGTTATAAACTATTACGTACTAACGTATAACGTTATATACTATTACGTGCTAACGTATAACGTTATATACTATTACGTGCTAACGTGTAACGTTATATACTGTTACGTACTAACGTATAACGTTATATACTAGTACGTAATGACGTATAACGTTATATACTAATACGTAACAACGTATAACGTTATATACTAATACGTAATAACGTATATCGTTATACACTATTACGTACTAACGTGTAACGTTATATAGTATTACCTGATGTCGTATAACGTTATATACTATTTCGTACTAACGTATAACGTTATGTACTATTACGTACTAACGTATAACGTTATATAGTATTACGTACTAACGTGTAACGTTATATAGTAATACCTGATGTCGTATAACGTTATATACTATTACGTACTAACGTATAACGTTATATACTATTACGTGCTAACGTATAACGTTATATACTATTACGTAATGACGTATAACGTTATATACTAATACGTAATATCGTATAACGTTATATACTAATACGTAATAACGTATAACGTTATAAACTAATACGTACTAACGAATAACGTTATATACTATTACGTACTAACGTATAATGTTATATACTAATACGTAATGACGTATAACGTTATATACTATTATGCAATGACGTATAACGTTATTGAGTATTACCTTATAACGTATAACGTTATATCCTATTACGTACTAACGTATAACGTTATATTCTATTACGTACTAACGTGTAACGTTATATAGTATTAGCTGATGACGTATAACGTTATATAGTAATACGTAATGACGTATAACGGTATATACTATTACGTAATAACGTGTAACGTTATATACTAATACGTAATGTCGTACAACGTTATATAATAATACGTAATATCGTTTAACGTTATATACTATTACGTACCAACGTATAACGTTACACACTATTACGTAAAGACGTATAACGTTATATACTAATACGTAATAACGTATAACGTTATATACTATTACGTACTAACGTGTAACGTTATATAGTATTACCTGATGACGTATAACGTTATATACTAATACGTAATATCGTATAACGTTATATACTAATACGTAATAACGTATAACGTTATAAACTAATACGTACTAACGAATAACGTTATATACTATTACGTACTAACGTATAATGTTATATACTAATACGTAATGACGTATAACGTTATATACTATTATGCAATGACGTATAACGTTATTGAGTATTACCTTATAACGTATAACGTTATATCCTATTACGTACTAACGTATAACGTTATATTCTATTACGTACTAACGTGTAACGTTATATAGTATTAGCTGATGACGTATAACGTTATATAGTAATACGTAATGACGTATAACGTTATATATTATTACGTAATAACGTATAACGCTATATACTATTACGTACTAACGTAGAACGTTATAAACTAATACGTAATGACGTATAACGATATATAATATTACGTAATAACGTGTAACGTTATATACTAATACGTACTAACGTGTAACGTTATATAGTAATACCTGATGCCGTATAACGTTATATTCTATTACGTACTAACATGTAACGTTATATAGTATTAGCTGATGACGTATAACGTTATATAGTAATACGTAATGACGTATAACGTTATATACTATTACGTAAAGACGTATAACGTTATATACTAATACGTAATAACGTAGAACGTTATAAACTAATACGTAATGACGTATAACGTTATATACTAATACGTAATATCGTATAACGTTATATACTATTACGTAATGACGTATAACGTTATATACTAATACGTAATAACGTAGAACGTTATATACCAATACGTAATATCGTATAACGTTATATACTAATACGTAATATCTTATAACGTTATATACTATTACGTAATGACGTATAACGTTATATACTATTATGTAATGACGTATAACGTTATTGAGTATTACCTTATATCGTATAACGTTATATCCTATTACGTACTAACGTATTACGTTATTATCTAATACGTACTAACGTGTAACGTTATATAGTATTATCTGATGCCGTATAACGTTATATACTATTACGTACTAACGTATGACGTTATATACTATTACGTGCTAACGTATAACGTTATATACTATTACGTGCTAACGTGTAACGTTATATACTATTACGTACTAACGTATAACGTTATATACTAGTAGGTAATGACGTATAACGTTATATACTAATACGTAACAACGTATAACGTTATATACTAATACGTAACAACGTATAACGTTATATACTATTACGTACTAACGTATAACGTTATATACTATTACGTGCTAACGTATAACGTTATATACTATTACGTACTAACGTATAACGTTATGTACTATTACGTACTAACGTATAACGTTATATACTATTACGTACTAACGTGTAACGTTATATAGTAATACCTGATGCCGTATAACGTTATATACTATTACGTACTAACGTATAACGTTATAAACTAATACGTAATGACGTATAACGTTATATACTATTACGTACTATCGTATAACGTTATAAACTATTACGTACTAACGTATAACGTTATATACTATTACGTGCTAACGTATAACGTTATATACTATTACGTGCTAACGTGTAACGTTATATACTGTTACGTACTAACGTATAACGTTATATACTAGTACGTAATGACGTATAACGTTATATACTAATACGTAACAACGTATAACGTTATATACTAATACGTAATAACGTATATCGTTATACACTATTACGTACTAACGTGTAACGTTATATAGTATTACCTGATGTCGTATAACGTTATATACTATTTCGTACTAACGTATAACGTTATGTACTATTACGTACTAACGTATAACGTTATATAGTATTACGTACTAACGTGTAACGTTATATAGTAATACCTGATGTCGTATAACGTTATATACTATTACGTACTAACGTATAACGTTATATACTATTACGTGCTAACGTATAACGTTATATACTATTACGTAATGACGTATAACGTTATATACTAATACGTAATATCGTATAACGTTATATACTAATACGTAATAACGTATAACGTTATAAACTAATACGTACTAACGAATAACGTTATATACTATTACGTACTAACGTATAATGTTATATACTAATACGTAATGACGTATAACGTTATATACTATTATGCAATGACGTATAACGTTATTGAGTATTACCTTATAACGTATAACGTTATATCCTATTACGTACTAACGTATAACGTTATATTCTATTACGTACTAACGTGTAACGTTATATAGTATTAGCTGATGACGTATAATTTTATATAGTAATACGTAATGACGTATAACGTTATATATTATTACGTAATAACGTATAACGCTATATACTATTACGTACTAACGTAGAACGTTATAAACTAATACGTAATGACGTATAACGATATATAATATTACGTAATAACGTGTAACGTTATATACTAATACGTACTAACGTGTAACGTTATATAGTAATACCTGATGCCGTATAACGTTATATTCTATTACGTACTAACATGTAACGTTATATAGTATTAGCTGATGACGTATAACGTTATATAGTAATACGTAATGACGTATAACGTTATATACTATTACGTAAAGACGTATAACGTTATATACTAATACGTAATAACGTAGAACGTTATAAACTAATACGTAATGACGTATAACGTTATATACTAATACGTAATATCGTATAACGTTATATACCATTACGTAATGACGTATAACGTTATATACTATTACGTACTAACGTATAACGTTATAAACTAATACGTACTAACGTATAACGTTATATACTATTACGTGCTAACGTATAACGTTATATACTATTACGTGCTAACGTGTAACGTTATATACTATTACGTACTGACGTATAACGTTATATACTAGTACGTAATGACGTATAACGTTATATACTATTACGTACTAACGTATAACGTTATGTACTATTACGTACTAACGTATAACGTTATGTACTATTACGTACTAACGTATAACGTTATATACTATTACGTACTAACGTGTAACGTTATATACTATTACGTGCTAACGTATAACGTTATATACTATTACGTGCTAACGTGTAACGTTATATACTATTACGTACTGACGTATAACGTTATATACTAATACGTAACAACGTATAACGTTATATACTAATACGTAATAACGTATATCGTTATACACTATTACGTACTAACGTGTAACGTTATATAGTATTACCTGATGTCGTATAACGTTATATACTATTACGTACTAACGTATAACGTTATGTACTATTACGTACTAACGTATAACGTTATATAGTATTACGTACTAACGTGTAACGTTATATAGTATTACGTACTAACGTGTAACGTTATATAGTAATACCTGATGCCGTATAACGTTATATACTATTACGTACTAACGTATAACGTTATATACTATTACGTGCTAACGTATAACGTTATATACTATTACGTAATGACGTATAACGTTATATACTAATACGTAACAACGTATAACGTTATATACTATTACGTACTAACGTATAACGTTATATACTATTACGTGCTAACGTATAACGTTATATACTATTACGTACTAACGTATAACGTTATGTACTATTACGTACTAACGTATAACGTTATATACTACTACGTACTAACGTGTAACGTTATATAGTAATTCCTGATGCCGTATAACGTTATATACTATTACGTACTAACGTATAACGTTATAAACTAATACGTAATGACGTATAACGTTATATACTATTACGTACTAACGTATAACGTTATAAACTAATACGTACTAACGTATAACGTTATATACTATTACGTGCTAACGTATGACGTTATATACTATTACGTGCTAACGTGTAACGTTATATACTATTACGTACTGACGTATAACGTTATATACTAGTACGTAATGACGTATAACGTTATATACTATTACGTACTAACGTATAACGTTATGTACTATTACGTACTAACGTATAACGTTATGTACTATTACGTACTAACGTATAACGTTATATACTATTACGTACTAACGTGTAACGTTATATACTATTACGTGCTAACGTATAACGTTATATACTATTACGTGCTAACGTGTAACATTATATACTATTACGTACTGACGTATAACGTTATATACTATTACGTAATGACGTATAACGTTATATACTAATACGTAACAACGTAAAACGTTATATACTATTACGTACTAACGTATAACGTTATATACTATTACGTGCTAACGTATAACGTTATATACTATTACGTACTAACGTATAACGTTATGTACTATTACGTACTAACGTATAACGTTATATACTATTACGTACTAACGTGTAACGTTATATAGTAATACCTGATGCCGTATAACGTTATATACTATTACGTACTAACGTATAACGTTATAAACTAATACGTAATGACGTATAACGTTATATACTATTACGTACTAACGTATAACGTTATAAACTAATACGTACTAACGTATAACGTTATATACTATTACGTGCTAACGTATAACGTTATATACTATTACGTGCTAACGTGTAACGTTATATACTAATACGTAACAACGTATAACGTTATATACTAATACGTAATAACGTATATCGTTATACACTATTACGTACTAACGTGTAACGTTATATAGTATTACCTGATGTCGTATAACGTTATATACTATTACGTACTAACGTATAACGTTATGTAATATTACGTACTAACGTATAACGTTATATACTATTACGTACTAACGTATAACGTTATATTCTATTACGTACTAACGTGTAACGTTATATAGTATTACCTGATGACGTATAACGTTATATAGTAATACGTAATATCGTATAACGTTATATACTATTACGTACTAACGCATAACGTTATACACTATTACGTAAAGACGTATAACGTTATACTCTATTACGTACTAACGTGTAACGTTATATAGTATTATCTGATGTCGTATAACGCTATATACTATTACGTACTAACGTACAACGTTATGTACTATTACGTACTAACGTATAACGTTATATACTATTACGTACTAACGTGTAACGTTATATAGTATTACGTAATGACGTATAACGTCATATCCTATTACGTACTAACGTATAACGATATATAATATTACGTACTAACGTGTAACGTTATATAGTACTACCTGATGACGTATAACATTATATACTAATACGTAATGACGTATAACGTTATATACTATTATGTAATGACGTATAACGTTATTGAGTATTACCTTATAACGTATAACGTTATATCCTATTTCGATACTAACGTATAACGTTATTATCTAATACGTACTAACGTGTAACGTTGTATAGTATTACCTGATGCCGTATAACGTTATATACTAATACGTAATAACGTATAACGTTATATACAATTACGTACTAACGTATAACGTTATAAACTAATACGTAATGACGTATAACGTTATATACTATTACGTACTAACGTGTAACGTTATATACTATTAAGCAATGACGTATATCGTTATATACTATTACGCAATGACGTATAACGTTATATCCTATTATGTACTAACGTATAACGTTATACTCTATTACGTACTAACGTGTAACGTTATATAGTATTACCTGATGACGTATAACGTTATATAGTAATACGTAATGACGTATAACGTTATATATTATTACGTAATAACGTATAACGCTATATACTATTACGTACTAACGTAGAACGTTATAAACTAATACGTAATGACGTATAACGATATATACTATTACGTAATAACGTGTAACGTTATATACTAATACGTAATATCGTATAACGTTATATATTAATACGTAATATCGTATAACGTTATATACTATTACGTAATGACGTATAACGTTATATACTATTATGTAATGACGTATAACGTTATTGAGTATTACCTTATATCGTATAACGTTATATCCTATTACGTACTAACGTATTACGTTATTATCTAATACGTACTAACGTGTAACGTTATATAGTATTATCTGATGCTGTATAACGTTATATACTATTACGTACTAACGTACAACTATAAAACTAATACGTACTAACGTATAACGTTATATATTATTACGTGCTAACGTATAACGTTATATACTATTACGTGCTAACGTGTAACGTTATATACTATTACGTACTAACGTATAACGTTATATACTAGTACGTAATGACGTATAACGTTATACACTAATACGTAACAACGTATAACGTTATATACTAATACGTAATAACGTATATCGTTATACACTATTACGTACTAACGTATAACGTTAAAAACTAATACGTAATGACGTATAACGTTATATACTATTACGTACTAACGTATAACGTTATAAACTAATACGTACTAACGTATAACGTTATATACTATTACGTGCTAACGTATAACGTTATATACTATTACGTGCTAACGTGTAACGTTATATACTATTACGTACTAACGTATAACGTTATATACTAGTACGTAATGACGTATAACGTTATATACTAATACGTAACAACGTATAACGTTATATACTAATACGTAATAACGTATATCGTTATACACTATTACGTACTAACGTGTAACGTTATATAGTATTAGCTGATGTCGTATAACGTTATATACTATTACGTACTAACGTATAACGTTATGTACTATTACGTACTAACGTATAACGTTATATAATATTACGTACTAACGTGTAACGTTATATAGTATTACCTGATACCGTATAACGTTATATACTATTACGTACTAACGTATAACGTTATATACTATTACGTACTAACGTGTAACGTTATATAGTATTATCTGATGTCGTATAACGCTATATACTATTACGTACTAACGTATAACGTTATATACTATTACGTGCTAACGTATAACGTTATATACTATTACGTGCTAACGTGTAACGTTATATAGTATTACGTAATGACGTATAACGTCATATCCTGTTACGTACTAACGTATAACGATATATAATATTACGTACTAACGTGTATCGTTATATAGTATTACCTGATGACGTATAACATTATATACTAATACGTAATGACGTATAACGTTATATACTATTATGTAATGACGTATAACGTTATTGAGTATTACCTTATAACGTATAACGTTATATCCTATTTCGATACTAACGTATAACGTTATTATCTAATACGTACTAACGTGTAACGTTGTATAGTATTACCTGATGCCGTATAACGTTATATACTAATACGTAATAACGTATAACGTTATATACAATTACGTACTAACGTATAACGTTATAAACTAATACGTAATGACGTATAACGTTATATACTATTACGTACTAACGTGTAACGTTATATACTATTAAGCAATGACGTATATCGTTATATACTATTACGCAATGACGTATAACGTTATATCCTATTATGTACTAACGTATAACGTTATACTCTATTACGTACTAACGTGTAACGTTATATAGTATTACCTGATGACGTATAACGTTATATAGTAATACGTAATGACGTATAACGTTATATATTATTACGTAATAACGTATAACGCTATATACTATTACGTACTAACGTAGAACGTTATAAACTAATACGTAATGACGTATAACGATATATACTATTACGTAATAACGTGTAACGTTATATACTAATACGTAATATCGTATAACGTTATATACTAATACGTAATATCGTATAACGTTATATACTATTACGTAATGACGTATAACGTTATATACTATTATGTAATGACGTATAACGTTATTGAGTATTACCTTATATCGTATAACGTTATATCCTATTACGTACTAACGTATTACGTTATTATCTAATACGTACTAACGTGTAACGTTATATAGTATTATCTGATGCTGTATAACGTTATATACTATTACGTACTAACGTACAACTATAAAACTAATACGTACTAACGTATAACGTTATATATTATTACGTGCTAACGTATAACGTTATATACTATTACGTGCTAACGTGTAACGTTATATACTATTACGTACTAACGTATAACGTTATATACTAGTACGTAATGACGTATAACGTTATACACTAATACGTAACAACGTATAACGTTATATACTAATACGTAATAACGTATATCGTTATACACTATTACGTACTAACGTATAACGTTAAAAACTAATACGTAATGACGTATAACGTTATATACTATTACGTACTAACGTATAACGTTATAAACTAATACGTACTAACGTATAACGTTATATACTATTACGTAATGACGTATAACGTTATATACTATTACGTACTATCGTATAACGTTATAAACTATTACGTACTAACGTATAACGTTATATACTATTACGTGCTAACGTATAACGTTATATACTATTACGTGCTAACGTGTAACGTTATATACTGTTACGTACTAACGTATAACGTTATATACTAGTACGTAATGACGTATAACGTTATATACTAATACGTAACAACGTATAACGTTATATACTAATACGTAATAACGTATATCGTTATACACTATTACGTACTAACGTGTAACGTTATATAGTATTACCTGATGTCGTATAACGTTATATACTATTTCGTACTAACGTATAACGTTATGTACTATTACGTACTAACGTATAACGTTATATAGTATTACGTACTAACGTGTAACGTTATATAGTAATACCTGATGTCGTATAACGTTATATACTATTACGTACTAACGTATAACGTTATATACTATTACGTGCTAACGTATAACGTTATATACTATTACGTAATGACGTATAACGTTATATACTAATACGTAATATCGTATAACGTTATATACTAATACGTAATAACGTATAACGTTATAAACTAATACGTACTAACGAATAACGTTATATACTATTACGTACTAACGTATAATGTTATATACTAATACGTAATGACGTATAACGTTATATACTATTATGCAATGACGTATAACGTTATTGAGTATTACCTTATAACGTATAACGTTATATCCTATTACGTACTAACGTATAACGTTATATTCTATTACGTACTAACGTGTAACGTTATATAGTATTAGCTGATGACGTATAATTTTATATAGTAATACGTAATGACGTATAACGTTATATATTATTACGTAATAACGTATAACGCTATATACTATTACGTACTAACGTAGAACGTTATAAACTAATACGTAATGACGTATAACGATATATAATATTACGTAATAACGTGTAACGTTATATACTAATACGTACTAACGTGTAACGTTATATAGTAATACCTGATGCCGTATAACGTTATATTCTATTACGTACTAACATGTAACGTTATATAGTATTAGCTGATGACGTATAACGTTATATAGTAATACGTAATGACGTATAACGTTATATACTATTACGTAAAGACGTATAACGTTATATACTAATACGTAATAACGTAGAACGTTATAAACTAATACGTAATGACGTATAACGCTATATACTAATACGTAATATCGTATAACGTTATATACCATTACGTAATGACGTATAACGTTATATACTATTACGTACTAACGTATAACGTTATAAACTAATACGTACTAACGTATAACGTTATATACTATTACGTGCTAACGTATAACGTTATATACTATTACGTGCTAACGTGTAACGTTATATACTATTACGTACTGACGTATAACGTTATATACTAGTACGTAATGACGTATAACGTTATATACTATTACGTACTAACGTATAACGTTATGTACTATTACGTACTACCGTATAACGTTATGTACTATTACGTACTAACGTATAACGTTATATACTATTACGTACTAACGTGTAACGTTATATACTATTACGTGCTAACGTATAACGTTATATACTATTACGTGCTAACGTGTAACGTTATATACTATTACGTACTGACGTATAACGTTATATACTAATACGTAACAACGTATAACGTTATATACTAATACGTAATAACGTATATCGTTATACACTATTACGTACTAACGTGTAACGTTATATAGTATTACCTGATGTCGTATAACGTTATATACTATTACGTACTAACGTATAACGTTATGTACTATTACGTACTAACGTATAACGTTATATAGTATTACGTACTAACGTGTAACGTTATATAGTATTACGTACTAACGTGTAACGTTATATAGTAATACCTGATGCCGTATAACGTTATATACTATTACGTACTAACGTATAACGTTATATACTATTACGTGCTAACGTATAACGTTATATACTATTACGTAATGACGTATAACGTTATATACTAATACGTAACAACGTATAACGTTATATACTATTACGTACTAACGTATAACGTTATATACTATTACGTGCTAACGTATAACGTTATATACTATTACGTACTAACGTATAACGTTATGTACTATTACGTACTAACGTATAACGTTATATACTACTACGTACTAACGTGTAACGTTATATAGTAATTCCTGATGCCGTATAACGTTATATACTATTACGTACTAACGTATAACGTTATAAACTAATACGTAATGACGTATAACGTTATATACTATTACGTACTAACGTATAACGTTATAAACTAATACGTACTAACGTATAACGTTATATACTATTACGTGCTAACGTATGACATTATATACTATTACGTGCTAACGTGTAACGTTATATACTATTACGTACTGACGTATAACGTTATATACTAGTACGTAATGACGTATAACGTTATATACTATTACGTACTAACGTATAACGTTATGTACTATTACGTACTAACGTATAACGTTATGTACTATTACGTACTAACGTATAACGTTATATACTATTACGTACTAACGTGTAACGTTATATACTATTACGTGCTAACGTATAACGTTATATACTATTACGTGCTAACGTGTAACGTTATATACTATTACGTACTGACGTATAACGTTATATACTATTACGTAATGACGTATAACGTTATATACTAATACGTAACAACGTAAAACGTTATATACTATTACGTACTAACGTATAACGTTATATACTATTACGTGCTAACGTATAACGTTATATACTATTACGTACTAACGTATAACGTTATGTACTATTACGTACTAACGTATAACGTTATATACCATTACGTACTAACGTGTAACGTTATATAGTAATACCTGATGCCGTATAACGTTATATACTATTACGTACTAACGTATAACGTTATAAACTAATACGTAATGACGTATAACGTTATATACTATTACGTACTAACGTATAACGTTATAAACTAATACGTACTAACGTATAACGTTATATACTATTACGTGCTAACGTATAACGTTATATACTATTACGTGCTAACGTGTAACGTTATATACTAATACGTAACAACGTATAACGTTATATACTAATACGTAATAACGTATATCGTTATACACTATTACGTACTAACGTGTAACGTTATATAGTATTACCTGATGTCGTATAACGTTATATACTATTACGTACTAACGTATAACGTTATGTAATATTACGTACTAACGTATAACGTTATATACTATTACGTACTAACGTGTAACGTTATATAGTAATACCTGATGAAGTATAACGTTATATACAATAACTTACTAACGTATAACGTTATATACTTTTACGCAATGACGTATAACGTTATACTCTATTACGTACTAACGTGTAACGTTATATAGTATTATCTGATGTCGTATAACGCTATATACTATTACGTACTAACGTATAACGTTATATTCTATTACGTACTAACGTGTAACGTTATATAGTATTACCTGATGACGTATAACGTTATATAGTAATACGTAATATCGTATAACGTTATATACTATTACGTACTAACGCATAACGTTATACACTATTACGTAAAGACGTATAACGTTATACTCTATTACGTACTAACGTGTAACGTTATATAGTATTATCTGATGTCGTATAACGCTATATACTATTACGTACTAACGTACAACGTTATGTACTATTACGTACTAACGTATAACGTTATATACTATTACGTACTAACGTGTAACGTTATATAGTATTACGTAATGACGTATAACGTCATATCCTATTACGTACTAACGTATAACGATATATAATATCACGTACTAACGTGTAACGTTATATAGTACTACCTGATGACGTATAACATTATATACTAATACGTAATGACGTATAACGTTATATACTATTATGTAATGACGTATAACGTTATTGAGTATTACCTTATAACGTATAACGTTATATCCTATTTCGATACTAACGTATAACGTTATTATCTAATACGTACTAACGTGTAACGTTGTATAGTATTACCTGATGCCGTATAACGTTATATACTAATACGTAATAACGTATAACGTTATATACAATTACGTACTAACGTATAACGTTATAAACTAATACGTAATGACGTATAACGTTATATACTATTACGTACTAACGTGTAACGTTATATACTATTAAGCAATGACGTATATCGTTATATACTATTACGCAATGACGTATAACGTTATATCCTATTATGTACTAACGTATAACGTTATACTCTATTACGTACTAACGTGTAACGTTATATAGTATTACCTGATGACGTATAACGTTATATAGTAATACGTAATGACGTATAACGTTATATATTATTACGTAATAACGTATAACGCTATATACTATTACGTACTAACGTAGAACGTTATAAACTAATACGTAATGACGTATAACGATATATACTATTACGTAATAACGTGTAACGTTATATACTAATACGTAATATCGTATAACGTTATATACTAATACGTAATATCGTATAACGTTATATACTATTACGTAATGACGTATAACGTTATATACTATTATGTAATGACGTATAACGTTATTGAGTATTACCTTATATCGTATAACGTTATATCCTATTACGTACTAACGTATTACGTTATTATCTAATACGTACTAACGTGTAACGTTATATAGTATTATCTGATGCTGTATAACGTTATATACTATTACGTACTAACGTACAACTATAAAACTAATACGTACTAACGTATAACGTTATATATTATTACGTGCTAACGTATAACGTTATATACTATTACGTGCTAACGTGTAACGTTATATACTATTATGTACTAACGTATAACGTTATATACTAGTACGTAATGACGTATAACGTTATACACTAATACGTAACAACGTATAACGTTATATACTAATACGTAATAACGTATATCGTTATACACTATTACGTACTAACGTATAACGTTAAAAACTAATACGTAATGACGTATAACGTTATATACTATTACGTACTAACGTATAACGTTATAAACTAATACGTACTAACGTATAACGTTATATACTATTACGTGCTAACGTATAACGTTATATACTATTACGTGCTAACGTGTAACGTTATATACTATTACGTACTAACGTATAACGTTATATACTAGTACGTAATGACGTATAACGTTATATACTAATACGTAACAACGTATAACGTTATATACTAATACGTAATAACGTATATCGTTATACACTATTACGTACTAACGTGTAACGTTATATAGTATTAGCTGATGTCGTATAACGTTATATACTATTACGTACTAACGTATAACGTTATGTACTATTACGTACTAACGTATAACGTTATATAATATTACGTACTAACGTGTAACGTTATATAGTATTACCTGATACCGTATAACGTTATATACTATTACGTACTAACGTATAACGTTATATACTATTACGTACTAACGTGTAACGTTATATAGTATTATCTGATGTCGTATAACGCTATATACTATTACGTACTAACGTATAACGTTATATACTATTACGTGCTAACGTATAACGTTATATACTATTACGTGCTAACGTGTAACGTTATATAGTATTACGTAATGACGTATAACGTCATATCCTGTTACGTACTAACGTATAACGATATATAATATTACGTACTAACGTGTATCGTTATATAGTATTACCTGATGACGTATAACATTATATACTAATACGTAATGACGTATAACGTTATATACTATTATGTAATGACGTATAACGTTATTGAGTATTACCTTATAACGTATAACGTTATATCCTATTTCGATACTAACGTATAACGTTATTATCTAATACGTACTAACGTGTAACGTTGTATAGTATTACCTGATGCCGTATAACGTTATATACTAATACGTAATATCGTATAACGTTATATACTATTACGTAATGACGTATAACGTTATATACTATTATGTAATGACGTATAACGTTATTGAGTATTACCTTATATCGTATAACGTTATATCCTATTACGTACTAACGTATTACGTTATTATCTAATACGTACTAACGTGTAACGTTATATAGTATTATCTGATGCTGTATAACGTTATATACTATTACGTACTAACGTACAACTATAAAACTAATACGTACTAACGTATAACGTTATATATTATTACGTGCTAACGTATAACGTTATATACTATTACGTGCTAACGTGTAACGTTATATACTATTACGTACTAACGTATAACGTTATATACTAGTACGTAATGACGTATAACGTTATACACTAATACGTAACAACGTATAACGTTATATACTAATACGTAATAACGTATATCGTTATACACTATTACGTACTAACGTATAACGTTAAAAACTAATACGTAATGACGTATAACGTTATATACTATTACGTACTAACGTATAACGTTATAAACTAATACGTACTAACGTATAACGTTATATACTATTACGTGCTAACGTATAACGTTATATACTATTACGTGCTAACGTGTAACGTTATATACTATTACGTACTAACGTATAACGTTATATACTAGTACGTAATGACGTATAACGTTATATACTAATACGTAACAACGTATAACGTTATATACTAATACGTAATAACGTATATCGTTATACACTATTACGTACTAACGTGTAACGTTATATAGTATTAGCTGATGTCGTATAACGTTATATACTATTACGTACTAACGTATAACGTTATGTACTATTACGTACTAACGTATAACGTTATATAATATTACGTACTAACGTGTAACGTTATATAGTATTACCTGATACCGTATAACGTTATATACTATTACGTACTAACGTATAACGTTATATACTATTACGTACTAACGTGTAACGTTATATAGTATTATCTGATGTCGTATAACGCTATATACTATTACGTACTAACGTATAACGTTATATACTATTACGTGCTAACGTATAACGTTATATACTATTACGTGCTAACGTGTAACGTTATATAGTATTACGTAATGACGTATAACGTCATATCCTGTTACGTACTAACGTATAACGATATATAATATTACGTACTAACGTGTATCGTTATATAGTATTACCTGATGACGTATAACATTATATACTAATACGTAATGACGTATAACGTTATATACTATTATGTAATGACGTATAACGTTATTGAGTATTACCTTATAACGTATAACGTTATATCCTATTTCGATACTAACGTATAACGTTATTATCTAATACGTACTAACGTGTAACGTTGTATAGTATTACCTGATGCCGTATAACGTTATATACTAATACGTAATAACGTATAACGTTATATACTATTACGTACTAACGTATAACGTTATATACTATTACGTAATGACGTATATCGTTATATATTATTATGTAATGACGAATAACGTTATTGAGTATTACCTTATAACGTATAACGCTATATCCTATTACGTACTAACGTATAACGTTATTATCTAGTACGTACTAACGTGTAACGTTATATAGTATTACCTGATGCCGTATAACGTTATATACAATTACGTACTAACGTATAACGTTATAAACTAATACGTAATGACGTATAACGTTATATACTATTACGTACTAACGTGTAACGTTATATACTATTAAGCAATGACGTATATCGTTATATACTATTACGCAATGACGTATAACGTTGTATCCTATTACGTACTAACGTATAACGTTATACTCTATTACGTACTAACGTGTAACGTTATATAGTATTACCTGATGACGTATAACGTTATATAGTAATACGTAATGACGTATAACGTTATATATTATTACGTAATAACGTATAACGCTATATACTATTACGTACTAACGTAGAACGTTATATACTAATACGTAATAACGTATATCGTTATACACTATTACGTACTAACGTGTAACGTTATATAGTATTACCTGATGTCGTATAACGTTATATACTATTACGTACTAACGGATAACGTTATGTACTATTGCGTACTAACGTATAACGTTATATACTATTACGTACTAACGTATAACGTTATATACTATTACGTGCTAACGTGTAACGTTATATAATATTACGTACTAACGTATAACGTTATATACTAGTACGTAATGACGTATAACGTTATATACTAATACGTAATAACGTATATCGTTATACACTATTACGTACTAACGTGTAACGTTATATAGTATTACCTGATGTCGTATAACGTTATATACTATTACGTACTAACGGATAACGTTATGTACTATTGCGTACTAACGTATAACGTTATATACTATTACGTACTAACGTATAACGTTATATACTATTACGTGCTAACGTGTAACGTTATATAATATTACGTACTAACGTATAACGTTATATACTAGTACGTAATGACGTATAACGTTATACACTAATACGTAACAACGTATAACGTTATATACTAATACGTAATGACGTATAACGTTATATACTAATACGTAATATCGTATAACGTTATATCCTATTACGTACTAACGTATTACGTTATTATCTAATACGTACTAACGTGTAACGTTATATAGTATTATCTGATGCCGTATAACGTTATATACTATTACGTACTAACGTATGACGTTATATACTATTACGTGCTAACGTATAACGTTATATACTATTACGTGCTAACGTGTAACGTTATATACTATTACATACTAACGTATAACGTTATATACTAGTACGTAATGACGTATAACGTTATATACTAATACGTAACAACGTATAACGTTATATACTATTACGTACTAACGTATAACGTTATATACTATTACGTGCTAACGTATAACGTTATATACTATTACGTACTAACGTATAACGTTATATACTATTACGTGCTAACGTATAACGTTATATACTATTACGTACTAACGTGTAACGTTATATAGTAATACCTGATGCCGTATAACGTTATATACTATTACGTACTAACGTATAACGTTATAAACTAATACGTAATGACGTATAACGTTATATACTATCACGTACTAACGCATAACGTTATAAACTAATACGTACTAACGTATAACGTTATATACTATTACGTGCTAATGTATAACGTTATATACTATTACGTGCTAACCGGTAACGTTATATACTATTACGTACTAACGTATAACGTTATATACTAGTACGTAATGACGTATAACGTTATATACTAATACGTAACAACGTATAACGTTATATACTAATACGTAATAACGTATATCGTTATACACTATTACGTACTAACGTGTAACGTTATATAGTATTACCTGATGTCGTATAACGTTATATACTATTACGTACTAACGTATAACGTTATGTACTATTACGTACTAACGTATAACGTTATATACTATTACGTACTAACGTGTAACGTTATATAGTAATACCTGATGCCGTATAACGTTATATACTATTACGTACTAACGTATAACGTTATATACTATTACGTGCTAACGTATAACGTTATATACTATTACGTAATGACGTATAACGTTATATACTAATACGTAACAACGTATAACGTTATATACTATTACGTACTAACGTATAACGTTATATACTATTACGTGCTAACGTATAACGTTATATACTATTACGTACTAACGTATAACGTTATGTACTATTACGTACTAACGTATAACGTTATATACTATTACGTACTAACGTGTAACGTTATATAGTAATACCTGATGCCGTATAACGTTATATACTATTACGTACTAACGTATAACGTTATAAACTAATACGTAATGACGTATAACGTTATATACTATTACGTACTAACGTATAACGTTATAAACTAATACGTACTAACGTATAACGTTATATACTATTACGTGCTAACGTATAACGTTATATACTATTACGTGCTAACGTGTAACGTTATATACTATTACGTACTGACGTATAACGTTATATACTAGTACGTAATGACGTATAACGTTATATACTAATACGTAACAACGTATAACGTTATATACTAATACGCAATAACGTATATCGTTATACACTATTACGTACTAACGTGTAACGTTATATAGTATTACCTGATGTCGTATAACGTTATATACTATTACGTACTAACGTATAACGTTATGTACTATTACGTACTAACGTATAACGTTATGTACTATTACGTACTAACGTATAACGTTATATACTATTACGTACTAACGTGTAACGTTTTATACTATTACGTGCTAACGTATAACGTTATATACTATTACGTGCTAACGTGTAACGTTATATACTATTACGTACTGACGTATATCGTTATATACTATTACGTAATGACGTATAACGTTATATACTAATACGTAACAACGTATAACGTTATATACTATTACGTACTAACGTATAACGTTATATACTATTACGTGCTAACGTATAACGTTATATACTATTACGTACTAACGTATAACGTTATGTACTATTACGTACTAACGTATAACGTTATATACTATTACGTACTAACGTGTAACGTTATATAGTAATACCTGATGCCGTATAACGTTATATACTATTACGTACTAACGTATAACGTTATAAACTAATACGTAATGACGTATAACGTTATATACTATTACGTACTAACGTATAACGTTATAAACTAATACGTACTAACGTATAACGTTATATACTATTACGTGCTAACGTATAACGTTATATACTATTACGTGCTAACGTGTAACGTTATATACTATTACGTACTGACGTATAACGTTATATACTAGTACGTAATGACGTATAACGTTATATACTAATACGTAACAACGTATAACGTTATATACTAATACGTAATAACGTATATCGTTATACACTATTACGTACTAACGTGTAACGTTATATAGTATTACCTGATGTCGTATAACGTTATATACTATTACGTACTAACGTATAACGTTATGTACTATTACGTACTAACGTATAACGTTATATACTATTACGTACTAACGTGTAACGTTATATAGTAATACCTGATGCCGTATAACGTTATATAATATTACGTACTAACGTATAACGTTATAAACTAATACGTAATGGCGCATAACGTTATATACTATCGCGTACTAACGTATAACGTTATAAACTAATACGTAATGACGTATAACGTCATATACAATTACGTACTAACGTATAACGTTATATACTATTACGCAATGACGTATAACGTTATATACTAGTATGTAATGACGTATAACGTTATATACTAACACGTACAACGTATAACGTTATATACTATTACGTACTAACGTATAACGTTATAAACTAATACGTAATGACGTATAACGTTATATACTATTACGTACTAACGTATAACGTTATAAACTAATACGTACTAGCGTATAACGTTATATACTATTACGTGCTAACGTATAACGTTATATACTATTACGTGCTAACCGGTAACGTTATATACTATTACGTACTAACGTATAACGTTATATACTAGTACGTAATGACGTATAACGTTATATACTAATACGTAACAACGTATAACGTTATATACTAATACGTAATAACGTATATCGTTATACACTATTACGTACTAACGTGTAACGTTATATAGTATTACCTGATGTCGTATAACGTTATATACTATTACGTACTAACGTATAACGTTATGTACTATTACGTACTAACGTATAACGTTATATACTATTACGTACTAACGTGTAACGTTATATAGTAATACCTGATGCCGTATAACGTTATATACTATTACGTACTAACGTATAACGTTATATACTATTACGTGCTAACGTATAACGTTATATACTATTACGTAATGACGTATAACGTTATATACTAATACGTAACAACGTATAACGTTATATACTATTACGTACTAACGTATAACGTTATATACTATTACGTGCTAACGTATAACGTTATATACTATTACGTACTAACGTATAACGTTATGTACTATTACGTACTAACGTATAACGTTATATACTAGTACGTAATGACGTATAACGTTATATACTAATACGTAACAACGTATAACGTTATATACTAATACGTAATAACGTATATCGTTATACACTATTACGTACTAACGTGTAACGTTATATAGTATTACCTGATGTCGTATAACGTTATATACTATTACGTACTAACGTATAACGTTATGTACTATTACGTGCTAACGTATAACGTTATATACTATTACGTACTAACGTGTAACGTTATATAGTAATACCTGATGCCGTATAACGTTATATACTATTACGTACTAACGTATAACGTTATATACTATTACGTGCTAACGTATAACGTTATATACTATTACGTAATGACGTATAACGTTATATACTAATACGTAACAACGTATAACGTTATATACTATTACGTACTAACGTATAACGTTATATACTATTACGTGCTAACGTATAACGTTATATACTAGTATGTAATGACGTATAACGTTATATACTAACACGTACAACGTATAACGTTATATACTATTACGTACTAACGTATAACGTTATAAACTAATACGTAATGACGTATAACGTTATATACTATTACGTACTAACGTGTAACGTTATATAGTATTACCTGATGTCGTATAACGTTATATACTATTACGTACTAACGTATAACGTTATGTACTATTACGTACTAACGTATAACGTTATATACTATTACGTACTAACGTGTAACGTTATATAGTAATACCTGATGCCGTATAACGTTATATAATATTACGTACTAACGTATAACGTTATAAACTAATACGTAATGGCGCATAACGTTATATACTATCGCGTACTAACGTATAACGTTATAAACTAATACGTAATGACGTATAACGTTATATACAATTACGTACTAACGTATAACGTTATATACTATTACGCAATGACGTATAACGTTATATACTAGTATGTAATGACGTATAACGTTATATACTAACACGTACAACGTATAACGTTATATACTATTACGTACTAACGTATAACGTTATAAACTAATAGGTAATGACGTATAACGTTATATACTATTACGTACTAACGTATAACGTTATAAACTAATACGTACTAACGAATAACGTTATATACTAATACGTACTAACGTATAATGTTATATACTAATACGTAATGACGTATACCGTTATATACTATTATGCAATGACGTATAACGTTATTGAGTATTACCTTATAACGTATAACGTTATATCCTATTACGTACTAACGTATAACGTTATATTCTATTACGTACTAACGTGTAACGTTATATAGTATTACCTGATGACGTGTAACGTTATATAGTAATACGTAATGACGTATAACGTTATATATTATTACGTAATAACGTATAACGCTATATACTATTACGTACTAACGTAGAACGTTATAAACTTATACGTAATGACGTATAACGATATATACTATTACGTAATAACATGTAACGTTATATACTAATACGTAATATCGTATAACGTTATATACTAATACGTAATATCGTATAACGTTATATACTATTACGTACTAACGTATAACGTCATACACTATTACGTAAAGACGTATAACGTTATATCCTATTACGAACTAACGTATAACGTTATATACTATTACGTACTAACGTATAACGTTATATACTATTACGTAATGACGTATAATGTTATATACTATTATGCATTGTCGTATAACGTTATTGAGTCTTACCTTATAACGTATAACGCTATATCCTATTACGTACTAACGTATAACGTTATTATCTAGTACGTACTAACGTATAACGTTAAATACTATTACGTACTAACGTATAACGTTATAAACTAATACGTACTAACGTATAACGTTATAAACTAATACGTACTAACGTATAACGTTATATACTATTACGTGCTAACGTATAACGTTATATACTATTACGTGCTAACGTGTAACGTTATATACTATTACGTACTAACGTATAACGTTATATACTAGTACGTAATGATGTATAACGTTATATACTAATACGTAACAACGTATAACGTTATATACTAATACGTAATAACGTATATCGTTATACACTATTACGTACTAACGTGTAACGTTATATAGTATTAGCTGATGTCGTATAACGTTATATACTATTACGTACTAACGTATAACGTTATGTACTATTACGTACTAACGTATAACGTTATATAATATTACGTACTAACGTGTAACGTTATATAGTATTACCTGATACCGTATAACGTTATATACTATTACGTACTAACGTATAACGTTATATACTATTACGTACTAACGTGTAACGTTATATAGTATTATCTGATGTCGTATAACGCTATATACTATTACGTACTAACGTACAACGTTATGTACTATTACGTACTAACGTATAACGTTATATACTATTACGTACTAACGTGTAACGTTATATAGTATTACGTAATGACGTATAACGTCATATCCTATTACGTACTAACGTATAACGATATATAATATTACGTACTAACGTGTAACGTTATATAGTACTACCTGATGCCGTATAACATTATATACTAATACGTAATGACGTATAACGTTATATACTATTATGTAATGACTTATAACGTTATTGAGTATTACCTTATAACGTATAACGTTATATCCTATTACGATACTAACGTATAACGTTATTATCTCATACGTACTAACGTGTAACGTTGTATAGTATTACCTGATGCCGTATAACGTTATATACTAATACTTAATAACGTATAACGTTATATACTATTACGTACTAACGTATAACGTTATATACTATTACGTAATGACGTATATCGTTATATATTATTATGTAATGACGAATAACGTTATTGAGTATTACCTTATAACGTATAACGCTATATCCTATTACGTACTAACGTATAACGTTATTATATAGTACGTACTAACGTGTAACGTTATATAGTATTACCTGATGCCGTATAACGTTATATACAATTACGTACTAACGTATAACGTTATATACTATTACGTGCTAACGTGTAACGTTATATACTATTACGTACTAACGTATAACGTTATATACTAGTACGTAATGACATATAACGTTATACACTAATACGTAACAACGTATAACGTTATATACTAATACGTAATAACGTATATCGTTATACACTATTACGTACTAACGTATAACGTTAAAAACTAATACGTAATGACGTATAACGTTATATACTATTATGCAATGACGTATAACATTATTGAGTATTACCTTATAACGTATAACGTTATATCCTATTACGTACTAACGTATAACGTTATATTCTATTACGTACTAACGTGTGACGTTATATAGTATTACCTGATGACGTATAACGTTATATAGTAATACGTAATATCGTATAACGTTATATACTATTACGTACTAACGCATAACGTTATACACTATTACGTAAAGACGTATAACGTTATATCCTATTACGAACTAACGTATAACGTTATATACTATTACGTACTAACGTATAACGTTATATACTAAAAGGTAATGACGTATAACGTTATATACTATTATGTATTGTCGTATAACGTTATTGAGTATTACCTTATTACGTATAACGCTATATCCTATTACGTACTAACGTATAACGTTATTACCTAGTACGTACTAACGTATAACGTTATATACTATTACGTACTAACATATAACGTTATACTCTATTACGTACTAACGTGTAACGTTATATAGTATTACCTGATGACGTATAACGTTATATAGTAATACGTAATGACGTATAACGTTATATATTATTACGTAATAACGTATAACGCTATATACTATTACGTACTAACGTAGAACGTTATAAACTAATACGTAATGACGTATAGCGATATATACTATTACGTAATAACGTGTAACGTTATATACTAATACGTAATATCGTATGACGTTATATACTAATACGTAATATCGTATAACGTTATATACTATTACGTAATGACGTATAACGTTATATACTATTATGTAATGACGTATAACGTTATTGAGTATTACCTTATATCGTATAAAGTTATATCCTATTACGTACTAACGTATAACGTTATTATCTAATACGTACTAACGTGTAACGTTGTATAGTATTACCTGATGCCGTATAACGTTATATACTAATACGTAATAACGTATAACGTTATATACTATTACGTACTAACGTATAACGTTATATACTATTACGTAATGACGTATATCGTTATATATTATTATGTAATGACGAATAACGTTATTGAGTATTACCTTATAACGTATAACGCTATATCCTATTACGTACTAACGTATAACGTTATTATCTAGTACGTACTAACGTGTAACGTTATATAGTATTACCTGATGCCGTATAACGTTATATACAATTACGTACTAACGTATAACGTTATAAACTAATACGTAATGACGTATAACGTTATATACTATTACGTACTAACGTGTAACGTTATATAGTATTAGCTGATGTCGTATAACGTTATATACTATTACGTACTAACGTATAACGTTATGTACTATTACGTACTAACGTATAACGTTATATAATATTACGTACTAACGTGTAACGTTATATAGTATTACCTGATACCGTATAACGTTATATACTATTACGTACTAACGTATAACGCTATATACTATTACGTACTAACGTGTAACGTTATATAGTATTATCTGATGTCGTATAACGCTATATACTATTACGTACTAACGTACAACGTTATGTACTATTACGTACTAACGTATAACGTTATATACTATTACGTACTAACGTGTAACGTTATATAGTATTACGTAATGACGTATAACGTCATATCCTATTACGTACTAACGTATAACGATATATAATATTACGTACTAACGTGTAACGTTATATAGTACTACCTGATGACGTATAACGTTATTGAGTATTACCTTATAACGTATAACGTTATATCCTATTTCGATACTAACGTATAACGTTATTATCTAATACGTACTAACGTGTAACGTTGTATAGTATTACCTGATGCCGTATAACGTTATATACTAATACGTAATAGCGTATAACGTTATATACTATTACGTACTAACGTATAACGTTATATACTATTACGTAATGACGTATATCGTTATATATTATTATGTAATGACGAATAACGTTATTGAGTATTACCTTATAACGTATAACGCTATATCCTATTACGTACTAACGTATAACGTTATTATCTAGTACGTACTAACGTGTAACGTTATATAGTATTACCTGATGCCGTATAACGTTATATACAATTACGTACTAACGTATAACGTTATAAACTAATACGTAATGACGTATAACGTTATATACTATTACGTACTAACGTGTCACGTTATATACTATTAAGCAATGACGTATATCGTTATATACTATTACGCAATGACGTATAACGTTATATCCTATTACGTACTAACGTATAACGTTATACTCTATTACGTACTAACGTGTAACGTTATATAGTATTACCTGATGACGTATAACGTTATATAGTAATACGTAATGACGTATAACGTTATATATTATTACGTAATAACGTATAACGCTATATACTATTACGTACTAACGTAGAACGTTATAAACTAATACGTAATGACGTATAACGATATATACTATTACGTAATAACGTGTAACGTTATATACTAATACGTAACATCGTATAACGTTATATACTAATACGTAATATCGTATAACGTTATATACTATTACGTAATGACGTATAACGTTATATACTATTATGTAATGACGTATAACGTTATTGAGTATTACCTTATATCGTATAACGTTATATCCTATTACGTACTAACGTATTACGTTATTATCTAATACGTACTAACGTGTAACGTTATATAGTATTATCTGATGCCGTATAACGTTATATACTATTACGTACTAACGTACAACTATAAAACTAATACGTAATGAGGTATAACGTTATATACTATTACGTACTAACGTATAACGTTATAAACTAATACGTACTAACGTATAACGTTATATACTATTACGTGCTAACGTATAACGTTATATACTATTACGTGCTAACGTGTAAAGTTATATACTATTACGTACTAACGTATAACGTTATATACTAGTACGTAATGACGTATAACGTTATACACTAATACGTAACAACGTATAAAGTTATAAACTAATACGTAATAACGTATATCGTTATACACTATTACGTACTAACGTATAACGTTAAAAACTAATACGTAATGACGTATAACGTTATATACTATTACGTACTAACGTATAACGTTATAAACTAATACGTACTAACGTATAACGTTATATACTATTACGTGCTAACGTATAACGTTATATACTATTACGTGCTAACGTGTAACGTTATATACTACTACGTACTAACGTATAACGTTATATACTAGTACGTAATGACGTATAACGTTATATACTAATACGTAACAACGTATAACGTTATATACTAATACGTAATAACGTATATCGTTATACACTATTACGTACTAACGTGTAACGTTATATAGTATTAGCTGATGTCGTATAACGTTATATACTATTACGTACTAACGTATAACGTTATGTACTATTACGTACTAACGTATAACGTTATATAATATTACGTACTAACGTGTAACGTTATATAGTATTACCTGATACCGTATAACGTTATATACTAATACGTAATGACGTATAACGTTATATACTATTATGTAATGACGTATAACGTTATTGAGTATTACCTTATAACGTATAACGTTATATCCTATTTCGATACTAACGTATAACGTTATTATCTAATACGTACTAACGTGTAACGTTGTATAGTATTACCTGATGCCGTATAACGTTATATAGTATTACCTGATGCCGTATAACGTTATATACTATTACGTACTAACGTATAACGTTATATACTATTACATACTAACGTGTAACGTTATATAGTATTATCTGATGTCGTATAACGCTATATACTATTACGTACTAACGTATAACGTTATATAGTATTACCTGATACCGTATAACGTTATATACTATTACGTACTAACGTATAACGTTATATACTATTACGTGCTAACGTGTAACGTTATATAGTATTATCTGATGTCGTATAACGCTATATACTATTACGTACTAACGTGTAACGTTATATAGTATTACCTGATACCGTATAACGTTATATACTATTACGTACTAACGTATAACGTTATAAACTAATACGTAATGACGTATAACGTTATATACTATTACGTACTAACGTATAACGTTATAAACTAATACGTACTAACGTATAACGTTATATACTATTACGTGCTAACGTATAACGTTATATACTATTACGTGCTAACGTGTAACGTTATAAACTAATACGTAATGACGTATAACGTTATATACTATTACGTAATAACGTGTAACGTTATATACTAATACGTAATAACGTATAACGTTATATACTATTACGTAATAACGTATAACTTTATATACTATTACGTAATGACGTATAACGTTATATACTATTATGTAATGACGTATAACGTTATTGAGTATTACCTTATATCGTATAACGTTATATCCTATTACGTACTAACGTATTACGTTATTATCTAATACGTACTAACGTGTAACGTTATATAGTATTATCTGATGCCGTATAACGTTATATACTATTACGTACTAACGTATAACGTTAAAAACTAATACGTAATGACGTATAACGTTATATACTATTACGTGCTAACGTATAACGTTATATACTATTACGTGCTAACGTGTAACGTTATATAGTATTACCTGATGTCGTATAACGTTATATACTATTATATAATGACGTATAACGTTATTGAGTATTACCTTATATCGTATAACGTTATATCCTATTACGTACTAACGTATTACGTTATTATCTAATACGTACTAACGTGTAACGTTATATAGTATTATCTGACGCCGTATAACGTTATATACTATTACGTACTAACGTATAACGTTAAAAACTAATACGTAATGACGTATAACGTTATATACTAATACGTAACAACGTATAACGTTATATACTAATACGTAATAACGTATATCGTTATACACTATTACGTACTAACGTGTAACGTTATATAGTATTATCTGATGTCGTATAACGCTATATACTATTACGTACTAACGTATAACGTTATATAGTATTACCTGATACCGTATAACGTTATATACTATTACGTACTAACGTATAACGTTATAAACTAATACGTAATGACGTATAACGTTATATACTATTACGTACTAACGTATAACGTTATAAACTAATACGTACTAACGTATAACGTTATATACTATTACGTGCTAACGTATAACGTTATATACTATTACGTGCTAACGTGTAACGTTATAAACTAATACGTAATGACGTATAACGTTATATACTATTACGTACTAACGTGTAACGTTATATAGTATTACGTAATGACGTATAACGTCATATCCTATTACGTACTAACGTTTAACGATATATAATATTACGTACTAACGTGTAACGTTATATAGTACTACTGATGACGTATAACTTTATATACTAATACGTAAAGACGTATAACGTTATATACTATTATGTAATGACGTATAACGTTATTGAGTATTACCTTATAACGTATAACGTTATATCCTATTACGTACTAACGTATAACGTTATTATCTAATACGTACTAACGTGTAACGTTGTATAGTATTACCTGATGCCGTATAACGTTATATACTAATACGTAATAACGTATAACGTTATATACTATTACGTACTAACGTATAACGTTATATACTATTACGTAATGACGTATATCGTTATATACTATTACGCAATGACGTATAACGTTATATCCTATTACGTACTAACGTATAACGTTATACTCTATTACGTACTAACGTGTAACGTTATATAGTATTACCTGATGACGTATAACGTTATATACTAATACGTAATGACGTATAACGTTATATACTATTATGTAATGACGTATAACGTTATATACTATTATGTATTGACGTATAACGTTATTGAGTATTACCTTATAACGTATAACGCTATATCCTATTACGTACTAACGTAAAACGTTACTATCTAGTACGTACTAACGTGTAACGTTATATAGTATTACCTGATGACGTATAACGTTATATACTAATACGTAATATCGTATAACGTTATATACTATTACGTACTAACGTATAACGTTATATATTATTACGTAATGACGTATAACGTTATATACTATCATGTATTGACGTATAACGTTATTGAGTATTACCTTATAACGTATAACGCTATATCCTATTACGTACTAACGTATAACGTTATTATCTAGTACGTACTAACGTATAACGTTATATACTATTACGTACTAACGTATAACGTTATAAATTAATACGTACTAACGTATAACGTTATATATTATTATGTGCTAACGTATAACGTTATATACTATTACGTACTAACGTATAACGTTATACTCTATTACGTACTAACGTGTAACGTTATATAGTATTACCTGATGACGTATAACGTTATATAGTAATACGTAATGACATATAACGTTATATATTATTACGTAATAACGTATAACGCTATATACTATTACGTACTAACGTAGAACGTTATAAACTAATTCGTAATGACGTATAACGATATATACTATTACGTAATAACGTGTAACGTTATATACTAATACGTAACAACGTATAACGTTATATACTAATACGTAATAACGTATATCGTTATACACTATTACGTACTAACGTGTAACGTTATATAGTATTACCTGATGACGTATAACGCTATATACTATTACGAACTAACGTATAACGTTATAAACTAATACGTACTAACGTATAACGTTATATATTATTATGTGCTATAGTATAACGTTATATACTATTACGTACTAACGTATAACGTTATACTCTATTACGTACTAACGTGTAACGTTATATACTATTATGTATTGACGTATAACGTTATTGAGTATTACCTTATATCGTATAGCGCTATATCCTATTACGTACTAACGTATAACGTTATTATCTAGTACGTACTAACGTGTAACGTTATATAGTATTACCTGATGACGTATAACGTTATATACTGATACGTAATATCGTATAACGTTATATACAATTACGTACTAACGTATAACGTTATATACTATTACGTACTAACGTATAACGTTATAAACTAATACGTACTAACGTATAACGTTATATATTATTATGTGCTATAGTATAACGTTATATACTATTACGTACTAACGTATAACGTTATACTCTATTACGTACTAACGTGTAACGTTATATAGTATTACCTGATGACGTATAACGTTATATAGTAATACGTAATGACGTATAACGTTATATATTATTACGTAATGACATATAACGCTATATACTATTACGTACTAACGTAGAACGTTATAAACTAATACGTAATGACGTATAACGATATATACTATTACGTAATAACGTGTAACGTTATATACTAATACGTAACAACGTATAACGTTATATACTAATACGTAATAACGTATATCGTTATACACTATTACGTACTAACGTGTAACGTTATATAGTATTACCTGATGTCGTATAACGTTATATACTATTACGTACTAACGTATAACGTTATGTACTATTACGTACTAACGTATAACGTTATATACTATTACGTACTAACGTAGAACGTTATAAACTAATACGTAATGACGTATAACGTTATATACTATTACGTACTAACGTATAACGTTATAAACTAATACGTACTAACGTATAACGTTATATACTATTACGTGCTAACGTATAACGTTATATACTATTACGTGCTAACGTGTAACGTTATAAACTAATACGTAATGACGTATAACGTTATATACTATTACGTAATAACGTGTAACGTTATATACTAATACGTAATAACGTATAACGTTATATACTATTACGTAATAACGTATAACGTTATATACTATTACGTACTAACGTATAACGTTATATACTATTACGTACTAACGTGTAACGTTATATAGTACTACTGATGACGTATAACATTATATACTAATACGTAAAGACGTATAACGTTATATACTATTATGTAATGACGTATAACGTAATTGAGTATTACCTTATAACGTATAACGTTATATCCTATTACGTACTAACGTATAACGTTATTATCTAATACGTACTAACGTGTAACGTTGTATAGTATTACCTGATGCCGTATAACGTTATATACTAATACGTAATAACGTATAACGTTATATACTATTACGTACTAACGTATAACGTTATATACTATTACGTAATGACGTATATCGTTATATATTATTATGTAATGACGAATAACGTTATTGAGTATTACCTTATAACGTATAACGCTATATCCTATTACGTACTAACGTATAACGTTATTATCTAGTACGTACTAACGTGTAACGTTATATAGTATTACCTGATGCCGTATAACGTTATATACAATTACGTACTAACGTATAACTTTATAAACTAATACGTAAAGACGAATAACGTTATATACTATTACGTACTAACGTGCAACGTTATATACTATTAATCAATGACGTATATCGTTATATACTATTACGCAATGACGTATAACGTTATATCCTATTACGTACTAACGTATAACGTTATACTCTATTACGTACTAACGTGTAACGTTATATAGTATTACCTGATGACGTATAACGTTATATACTAATACGTAATGACGTATAACGTTATATACTATTATGTAATGACGTATAACGTTATTGAGTATTACCTTATAACGTATAACGTTATATCCTATTACGAACTAACGTATAACGTTATATACTATTACGTACTAACGTATAACGTTATATACTATTACGTAATGACGTATAACGTTATATACTATTATGTATTGACGTATAACGTTATTGAGTATTACCTTATAACGTATAACGCTATATCCTATTACGTACTAACGTATAACGTTATTATCTAGTACGTACTAACGTGTAACGTTATATAGTATTACCTGATGCCGTATAACGTTATATAGTAATACGTAATGACGTATAACGTTATATATTATTACGTAATAACGTATAACGCTATATACTATTACGTACTAACGTAGAACGTTATAAACTAATACGTAATGACGTATAACGTTATATACTATTATGTATTGACGTATAACGTTATTGAGTATTCCCTTATAACGTATAGCGCTATATCCTATTACGTACTAACGTATAACGTTATTATCTAGTACGTACTAACGTGTAACGTTATATAGTATTACCTGATGACGTATAACGTTATATACTAATACGTAATATCGTATAACGTTATATACTATTACGTACTAACGTATAACGTTATATATTATTACGTAATGACGTATAACGTTATATACTATCATGTAATGACGTATAACGTTATTGAGTATTACCTTATAACGTATAACGCTATATCCTATTACGTACTAACGTATAACGTTATTATCTAGTACGTACTAACGTATAACGTTATATACTATTACGTACTAACGTATAACGTTATAAACTAATACGTACTAACGTATAACGTTATATATTATTATGTGCTAACGTATAACGTTATATACTATTACGTACTAACGTATAACGTTATACTCTATTACGTACTAACGTGTAACGTTATATAGTATTACCTGATGACGTATAACGTTATATAGTAATACGTAATGACGTATAACGTTATATATTATTACGTAATAACGTATAACGCTATATACTTTTACGTACTAACGTAGTACGTTATAAACTAATACGTAATGACGTATAACGATATATACTATTACGTAATAACGTGTAACGTTATATATTAATACGTAATAACGTATAACGTCATATACTAATACGTAATATCGTATAACGTTATATACTATTACGTAATGACGTATAACGTTATATACTATTATGTAATGACGTATAACGTTATTGAGTATTACCTTATATCGTATAACGTTATATCCTATTACGTACTAACGTATTACGTTATTATCTAATACGTACTAACGTGTAACGTTATATAGTATTATCTGATGCCGTATAACGTTATATACTATTACGTACTAACGTATAACGTTAAAAACTAATACGTAATGACGTATAACGTTATATACTATTACGTACTAACGTATAACGTTATAAACTAATACGTGCTAACGTGTAACGTTATATACTATTACGTACTAACGTATAACGTTATATACTAGCACGTAATGTCGTATAACGTTATATACTATTACGTACTAACGTATAACGTTATGTACTATTACGTACTAACGTATAACGTTATATAATATTACGTACTAACGTGTAACGTTATATAGTATTACCTGATACCGTATAACGTTATATACTATTACGTACTAACGTATAACGTTATAAACTAATACGTATTGACGTATAACGTTATATACTATTACGTAATAACGTGTAACGTTATATACTAATACGTAATAACGTATAACGTTATATACTATTACGTAATAACGTATAACGTTATATACTATTACGTAATGACGTATAACGTTATATACTATTATGTAATGACGTATAACGTTATTGAGTATTACCTTATAACGTATAACGTTATATCCTATTACGTACTAACGTATTACGTTATTATCTAATACGTACTAACGTGTAACGTTATATAGTATTACCTGATGCCGTATAACGTTATATAGTAATACGTAATGACGTATAACGTTATATATTATTGCGTAATAACGTATAACGCTATATACTATTACGTACTAACGTAGAACGTTATAAACTAATACGTAATGACGTATAACGTTATATACTATTATGTATTGACGTATAACGTTATTGAGTATTACCTTATAACGTATAACGCTATATCCTATTACGTATTAACGTATAACGTTATTATCTAGTACGTACTAACGTATAACGTTATATACTATTACGTACTAACGTATAACGTTATAAACTAATACGTACTAACGTATAACGTTATATATTATTACGTGCTAACGTATAACGTTATATACTATTACGTACTAACGTATAACGTTATACTCTATTACGTACTAACGTGTAACGTTATATAGTATTACCTAATGACGTATAACGTCATTTCCTATTACGTACTAACGTTTAACGATATATAATATTACATACTAACGTGTAACGTTATATAGTACTACTGATGACGTATAACATTATATACTAATACGTAATGACGTATAACGCTATATACTATTATGTAATGACGTATAACGTTATTGAGTATTACCTCATAACGTATAACGTTATATCCTATTACGTACTAACGTATAACGTTATTATCTAATACGTACTAACGTGTAACGTCGTATAGTATTACCTGATGCCGTATAACGTTATATACTAATACGTAATAACGTATAACGTTATATACTATTACGTACTAACGTATAACGTTATATACTATTACGTAATGACGTATATCGTTATATATTATTATGTAATGACGAATAACGTTATTGAGTATTACCTTATAACGTATAACGCTATATCCTATTACGTACTAACGTATAACGTTATATACTATTACGCACTAACGTATAACGTTATATACTATTACGTAATGACGTATAACGTTATATACTATTATGTATTGACGTATAACGTTATTGAGTATTACCTTATAACGTATAACGCTATATCCTATTACGTACTAACGTATAACGTTATCATCTAGTACGTACTAACGTGTAACGTTATATAGTATTACCTGATGCCGTATAACGTTATATAGTAATACGTAATGACGTATAACGTAATACACTATTACGTAAAGACGTATAACGTTATATCCTATTACGAACTAACGTATAACGTTATATACTATTACGTACTAACGTATAACGTTATATACTATTACGTAATGACGTATAACGTTATATACTATTATGTATTGACGTATAACGTTATTGATTATTACCCTATAACGTATAACGCTATATCCTATTACGTACTAACGTATAACGTTATTATCTAGTACGTACTAACGTATAACGTTATATACTATTACGTACTAACGTATAACGTTATAAACTAATACGTACTAACGTATAACGTTATATATTATTACGTGCTAACGTATAACGTTATATACTATTACGTACTAACGTGTAACGTTATACTCTATTACGTACTAACGTGTAACGTTATATAGTATTACCTAATGACGTATAACGTTATATAGTAATACGTAATGACGTGTAACGTTATATATTATTACGTAATAACGTATAACGCTATATACTATTACGTACTAACGTAGAACGTTATAAACTAATACGTAATGACGTATAACGATATATACTATTACGTAATAACGTGTAACGTTATAAACTAATACGTACTAACGAATAACGTTATATACTATTACGTACTAACGTATAATGTTATATACTAATACGTAATGACGTATAACGTTATATACTATTACGTAAAGACGTATAACGTTATATCCTATTACGAACTAACGTATAACGTTATATACTATTACGTACTAACGTATAACGTTATATACTACTACGTAATGACGTATAACGTTATATACTATTATGTATTGACGTATAACGTTATTGAGTATTACCTTATAACGTATAACGCCATATCCTATTACGTGCTAACGTATAACGTTATTATCTAGTACGTACTAACGTATAACGTTATATACTATTACGTACTAACGTATAACGTTATAAACTAATACGTACTAACGTATAACGTTATATATTATTACGTGCTAACGTATAACGTTATATACTATTACGTACTAACGTATAACGTTATACTCTATTACGTACTAACGTGTAACGTTATATAGTATTACCTGATGACGTATAACGTTATATAGTAATACGTAATGACGTATAACGTTATATATTATTACGTAATAACGTATAACGTTATATCCTATTACGTACTAACGTATAACGTTATATTCTATTACGTACTAACGTGTAACGATATATATTATTATGTGCTATAGTATAACGTTATATACTATTACGTACTAACGTATAACGTTATACTCTATTACGTACTAACGTGTAACGTTATATAGTATTACCTGATGACGTATAACGTTATATAGTAATACGTAATGACGTATAACGTTATATATTATTACGTAATGACATATAACGCTATATACTATTACGTACTAACGTAGAACGTTATAAACTAATACGTAATGACGTATAACGATATATACTATTACGTAATAACGTGTAACGTTATATACTAATACGTAACAACGTATAACGTTATATACTAATACGTAATAACGTATATCGTTATACACTATTACGTACTAACGTGTAACGTTATATAGTATTACCTGATGACGTATAACGTTATATACTGATACGTAATATCGTATAACGTTATATACAATTACGTACTAACGTATAACGTTATATACTATTACGTACTAACGTATAACGTTATAAACTAATACGTACTAACGTATAACGTTATATATTATTATGTGCTATAGTATAACGTTATATACTATTACGTACTAACGTATAACGTTATACTCTATTACGTACTAACGTGTAACGTTATATAGTATTACCTGATGACGTATAACGTTATATAGTAATACGTAATGACGTATAACGTTATATATTATTACGTAATGACATATAACGCTATATACTATTACGTACTAACGTAGAACGTTATAAACTAATACGTAATGACGTATAACGATATATACTATTACGTAATAACGTGTAACGTTATATACTAATACGTAACAACGTATAACGTTATATACTAATACGTAATAACGTATATCGTTATACACTATTACGTACTAACGTGTAACGTTATATAGTATTACCTGATGTCGTATAACGTTATATACTATTACGTACTAACGTATAACGTTATGTACTATTACGTACTAACGTATAACGTTATATACTATTACGTACTAACGTAGAACGTTATAAACTAATACGTAATGACGTATAACGTTATATACTATTACGTACTAACGTATAACGTTATAAACTAATACGTACTAACGTATAACGTTATATACTATTACGTGCTAACGTATAACGTTATATACTATTACGTGCTAACGTGTAACGTTATAAACTAATACGTAATGACGTATAACGTTATATACTATTACGTAATAACGTGTAACGTTATATACTAATACGTAATAACGTATAACGTTATATACTATTACGTAATAACGTATAACGTTATATACTATTACGTACTAACGTATAACGTTATATACTATTACGTACTAACGTGTAACGTTATATAGTACTACTGATGACGTATAACATTATATACTAATACGTAAAGACGTATAACGTTATATACTATTATGTAATGACGTATAACGTAATTGAGTATTACCTTATAACGTATAACGTTATATCCTATTACGTACTAACGTATAACGTTATTATCTAATACGTACTAACGTGTAACGTTGTATAGTATTACCTGATGCCGTATAACGTTATATACTAATACGTAATAACGTATAACGTTATATACTATTACGTACTAACGTATAACGTTATATACTATTACGTAATGACGTATATCGTTATATATTATTATGTAATGACGAATAACGTTATTGAGTATTACCTTATAACGTATAACGCTATATCCTATTACGTACTAACGTATAACGTTATTATCTAGTACGTACTAACGTGTAACGTTATATAGTATTACCTGATGCCGTATAACGTTATATACAATTACGTACTAACGTATAACTTTATAAACTAATACGTAAAGACGAATAACGTTATATACTATTACGTACTAACGTGCAACGTTATATACTATTAATCAATGACGTATATCGTTATATACTATTACGCAATGACGTATAACGTTATATCCTATTACGTACTAACGTATAACGTTATACTCTATTACGTACTAACGTGTAACGTTATATAGTATTACCTGATGACGTATAACGTTATATACTAATACGTAATGACGTATAACGTTATATACTATTATGTAATGACGTATAACGTTATTGAGTATTACCTTATAACGTATAACGTTATATCCTATTACGAACTAACGTATAACGTTATATACTATTACGTACTAACGTATAACGTTATATACTATTACGTAATGACGTATAACGTTATATACTATTATGTATTGACGTATAACGTTATTGAGTATTACCTTATAACGTATAACGCTATATCCTATTACGTACTAACGTATAACGTTATTATCTAGTACGTACTAACGTGTAACGTTATATAGTATTACCTGATGCCGTATAACGTTATATAGTAATACGTAATGACGTATAACGTTATATATTATTACGTAATAACGTATAACGCTATATACTATTACGTACTAACGTAGAACGTTATAAACTAATACGTAATGACGTATAACGTTATATACTATTATGTATTGACGTATAACGTTATTGAGTATTCCCTTATAACGTATAGCGCTATATCCTATTACGTACTAACGTATAACGTTATTATCTAGTACGTACTAACGTGTAACGTTATATAGTATTACCTGATGACGTATAACGTTATATACTAATACGTAATATCGTATAACGTTATATACTATTACGTACTAACGTATAACGTTATATATTATTACGTAATGACGTATAACGTTATATACTATCATGTAATGACGTATAACGTTATTGAGTATTACCTTATAACGTATAACGCTATATCCTATTACGTACTAACGTATAACGTTATTATCTAGTACGTACTAACGTATAACGTTATATACTATTACGTACTAACGTATAACGTTATAAACTAATACGTACTAACGTATAACGTTATATATTATTATGTGCTAACGTATAACGTTATATACTATTACGTACTAACGTATAACGTTATACTCTATTACGTACTAACGTGTAACGTTATATAGTATTACCTGATGACGTATAACGTTATATAGTAATACGTAATGACGTATAACGTTATATATTATTACGTAATAACGTATAACGCTATATACTTTTACGTACTAACGTAGTACGTTATAAACTAATACGTAATGACGTATAACGATATATACTATTACGTAATAACGTGTAACGTTATATATTAATACGTAATAACGTATAACGTCATATACTAATACGTAATATCGTATAACGTTATATACTATTACGTAATGACGTATAACGTTATATACTATTATGTAATGACGTATAACGTTATTGAGTATTACCTTATATCGTATAACGTTATATCCTATTACGTACTAACGTATTACGTTATTATCTAATACGTACTAACGTGTAACGTTATATAGTATTATCTGATGCCGTATAACGTTATATACTATTACGTACTAACGTATAACGTTAAAAACTAATACGTAATGACGTATAACGTTATATACTATTACGTACTAACGTATAACGTTATAAACTAATACGTGCTAACGTGTAACGTTATATACTATTACGTACTAACGTATAACGTTATATACTAGCACGTAATGTCGTATAACGTTATATACTATTACGTACTAACGTATAACGTTATGTACTATTACGTACTAACGTATAACGTTATATAATATTACGTACTAACGTGTAACGTTATATAGTATTACCTGATACCGTATAACGTTATATACTATTACGTACTAACGTATAACGTTATAAACTAATACGTATTGACGTATAACGTTATATACTATTACGTAATAACGTGTAACGTTATATACTAATACGTAATAACGTATAACGTTATATACTATTACGTAATAACGTATAACGTTATATACTATTACGTAATGACGTATAACGTTATATACTATTATGTAATGACGTATAACGTTATTGAGTATTACCTTATAACGTATAACGTTATATCCTATTACGTACTAACGTATTACGTTATTATCTAATACGTACTAACGTGTAACGTTATATAGTATTACCTGATGCCGTATAACGTTATATAGTAATACGTAATGACGTATAACGTTATATATTATTGCGTAATAACGTATAACGCTATATACTATTACGTACTAACGTAGAACGTTATAAACTAATACGTAATGACGTATAACGTTATATACTATTATGTATTGACGTATAACGTTATTGAGTATTACCTTATAACGTATAACGCTATATCCTATTACGTATTAACGTATAACGTTATTATCTAGTACGTACTAACGTATAACGTTATATACTATTACGTACTAACGTATAACGTTATAAACTAATACGTACTAACGTATAACGTTATATATTATTACGTGCTAACGTATAACGTTATATACTATTACGTACTAACGTATAACGTTATACTCTATTACGTACTAACGTGTAACGTTATATAGTATTACCTAATGACGTATAACGTCATTTCCTATTACGTACTAACGTTTAACGATATATAATATTACATACTAACGTGTAACGTTATATAGTACTACTGATGACGTATAACATTATATACTAATACGTAATGACGTATAACGCTATATACTATTATGTAATGACGTATAACGTTATTGAGTATTACCTCATAACGTATAACGTTATATCCTATTACGTACTAACGTATAACGTTATTATCTAATACGTACTAACGTGTAACGTCGTATAGTATTACCTGATGCCGTATAACGTTATATACTAATACGTAATAACGTATAACGTTATATACTATTACGTACTAACGTATAACGTTATATACTATTACGTAATGACGTATATCGTTATATATTATTATGTAATGACGAATAACGTTATTGAGTATTACCTTATAACGTATAACGCTATATCCTATTACGTACTAACGTATAACGTTATATACTATTACGCACTAACGTATAACGTTATATACTATTACGTAATGACGTATAACGTTATATACTATTATGTATTGACGTATAACGTTATTGAGTATTACCTTATAACGTATAACGCTATATCCTATTACGTACTAACGTATAACGTTATCATCTAGTACGTACTAACGTGTAACGTTATATAGTATTACCTGATGCCGTATAACGTTATATAGTAATACGTAATGACGTATAACGTAATACACTATTACGTAAAGACGTATAACGTTATATCCTATTACGAACTAACGTATAACGTTATATACTATTACGTACTAACGTATAACGTTATATACTATTACGTAATGACGTATAACGTTATATACTATTATGTATTGACGTATAACGTTATTGATTATTACCCTATAACGTATAACGCTATATCCTATTACGTACTAACGTATAACGTTATTATCTAGTACGTACTAACGTATAACGTTATATACTATTACGTACTAACGTATAACGTTATAAACTAATACGTACTAACGTATAACGTTATATATTATTACGTGCTAACGTATAACGTTATATACTATTACGTACTAACGTGTAACGTTATACTCTATTACGTACTAACGTGTAACGTTATATAGTATTACCTAATGACGTATAACGTTATATAGTAATACGTAATGACGTGTAACGTTATATATTATTACGTAATAACGTATAACGCTATATACTATTACGTACTAACGTAGAACGTTATAAACTAATACGTAATGACGTATAACGATATATACTATTACGTAATAACGTGTAACGTTATAAACTAATACGTACTAACGAATAACGTTATATACTATTACGTACTAACGTATAATGTTATATACTAATACGTAATGACGTATAACGTTATATACTATTACGTAAAGACGTATAACGTTATATCCTATTACGAACTAACGTATAACGTTATATACTATTACGTACTAACGTATAACGTTATATACTACTACGTAATGACGTATAACGTTATATACTATTATGTATTGACGTATAACGTTATTGAGTATTACCTTATAACGTATAACGCCATATCCTATTACGTGCTAACGTATAACGTTATTATCTAGTACGTACTAACGTATAACGTTATATACTATTACGTACTAACGTATAACGTTATAAACTAATACGTACTAACGTATAACGTTATATATTATTACGTGCTAACGTATAACGTTATATACTATTACGTACTAACGTATAACGTTATACTCTATTACGTACTAACGTGTAACGTTATATAGTATTACCTGATGACGTATAACGTTATATAGTAATACGTAATGACGTATAACGTTATATATTATTACGTAATAACGTATAACGTTATATCCTATTACGTACTAACGTATAACGTTATATTCTATTACGTACTAACGTGTAACGATATATAGTATTACCTGATGACGTATAACGTTATATAGCAATACGTAATGACGTATAACGTTATATATTATTACGAAATAACGTATAAAGCTATATACTATTACGTACTAACGTATAACGTTATATACTATTACGTACTAACGTGTAACGTTATATAGTATTATCTGATGTCGTATAACGCTATATACTATTACGTACTAACGTATAACGTTATGTACTATTACGTACTAACGTATAACGTTATATACTATAACGTACTAACGTCTAACGTTATATAGTATTACGTAATGACGTACAACGTCATATCCTATTACGTACTAACGTATAACTATACATAATATTACGTACTAACGTGTAACGTTATATAGTATTACCTGATGACGTATAACAGTATATACTAATACGTAATGACGTATAACGTTATATACTATTATGTAATGACGTATAACGTTATTGAGTATTACCTTATAACGTATAACTTTATATCCTATTACGTACTAACGTATAACGTTATACTCTATTACGTACTAACGTGTAACGTTATATAGTATTACCTGATGACGTATAACGTCATATACTAATACGTAATGACGTATAACGTTATATACTATTATGTAATGACGTATAACGTTATTGAGTATTACCTTATAACGTATAACGTTATACCCTATTACGAACTAACGTATAACGTTATATACTAATACGTAATATCGTATAACGTTGTATACTATTACGTACTAACGTATAACGTTATACACTATTACGTAAAAACGTATAAAGTTATATCCTATTACGAACTAACGTATAACGTTATATACTATTACGTACTAACGTATAACGTTATATACTATTACGTAATGACGTATAACGTTATATACTATTATGTATTGACGTATAACGTTATTGAGTATTACCTTATAACGTATAACGCTATATCCTATTACGTACTAACGTATAACGTTATTATCTAGTACGTACTAACGTATAACGTTATATACTATTACGTACTAACGTATAACGTTATAAACTAATACGTAATGACGTATAACGTTATATACTATTACGTACTAACGTGTAACGTTATATAGTATTACGTAATGACGTATAACGTCATTTCCTATTACGTACTAACGTTTAACGATATATAATAATACGTACTAACGTGTAACGTTATATAGTACTACTGATGACGTATAACATTATATACTAATACGTAATGACGTATAACGTTATATACTATTATGTAATGACGTATAACGTTATTGAGTATTACCTTATAACGTATAACGTTATATCCTATTAGGTACTAACGTATAACGTTATTATCTAATACGTACTAACGTGTAACGTCGTATAGTATTACCTGATGCCGTATAGCGTTATATACTAATACGTACTAACGTATAACGTTATAAACTAATACGTAAAGACGTATAACGTTATATACTATTACGTACTAACGTTTAACGTTATATACTATTAAGCAATGACGTATATCGTTATATACTATTACGCAATGACGTATAACGTTATAACCTATTACGTACTAACGTATAACGTTATACTCTATTACGTACTAACGTGTAACATTATATAGTATTACCTGATGACGTATAACGTTATATACTAATACGTAATGACGTATAACGTTATATACTATTATGTAATGACGTATAACGTTATTGAGTATTACCTTATAACGTATAACGTTATATCCTATTACGAACTAACGTATAACGTTATATACTATTACGCACTAACGTATAACGTTATATACTATTACGTAATGACGTATAACGTTATATACTATTATGTATTGACGTATAACGTTATTGAGTATTGCCTTATAACGTATAACGCTATATCCTATTACGCACTAACGTATAACGTTATCATCTAGTACGTACTAACGTGTAACGTTATATAGTATTACCTGATGCCGTATAACGTTATATAGTAATACGTATTGACGTATAACGTTATACGTCATTACATAATAGTATAACGTTATTGAGTATTACCTTATAACGTATAACGTTATATCCTATTACGTACTAACGTATAACGTTATATTCTATTACGTACTAACGTGTAACGTTATATAGTATTACCTGATGACGTATAACGTTATATAGTAATACGTAATGACGTATAACATTATATATTATTACGTAATAACGTATAACGCTATATACTATTACGTACTAACGTAAAACGTTATAAACTAATACGTAATGACGTATAACGATATATACTATTACGTAATAACGTGTAACGTTATATACTAATACGTAATATCGTATAACGTTATATACTAATACGTAATATCGTATAACGTTATATACTATTACGTACTAACGTATAACGTTATACACTATTACGTAAAGACGTATAACGTTATATCCTATTACGAACTAACGTATAACGTTATATACTATTACGTACTAACGTATAACGTTATATACTATTACGTAATGACGTATAACGTTATATACTATTATGTATTGACGTATAACGTTATTGATTATTACCCTATAACGTATAACGCTATATCCTATTACGTACTAACGTATAACGTTATTATCTAGTACGTACTAACGTATAACGTTATAAACTATTACGTACTAACGTATAACGTTATAAACTAATACGTACTAACGTATAACGTTATATATTATTACGTGCTAACGTATAACGTTATATACTATTACGTACTAACGTGTAACGTTATACTCTATTACGTACTAACGTGTAACGTTATATAGTATTACCTAATGACGTATAACGTTATATAGTAATACGTAATGACGTGTAACGTTATATATTATTACGTAATAACGTATAACGCTATATACTATTACGTACTAACGTAGAACGTTATAAACTAATACGTAATGACGTATAACGATATATACTATTACGTAATAACGTGTAACGTTATAAACTAATACGTACTAACGAATAACGTTATATACTATTACGTACTAACGTATAATGTTATATACTAATACGTAATGACGTATAACGTTATATACTATTACGTAAAGACGTATAACGTTATATCCTATTACGAACTAACGTATAACGTTATATACTATTACGTACTAACGTATAACGTTATATACTATTATGTAATGACGTATAACATTATATACTATTATGTATTGACGTATAACGTTATTGAGTATTACCTTACAACGTATAACGCTATATCCTATTACGTGCTAACGTATAACGTTATTATCTAGTACGTACTAACGTATAACGTTATATACTATTACGTACTAACGTATAACGTTATAAACTAATACGTACTAACGTATAACGTTATATATTATTACGTGCTAACGTATAACGTTATATACTATTACGTACTAACGTATAACGTTATAAACTAATACGTAATGACGTATAACGTTATATACTATTACGTAAAGACGTATAACGTTATATACTAATACGTACTAACGTGTAACGTTATATAGTATTATCTGATGTCGTATAACGCTATATCCTATTACGTACTAACGTATAACGTTATTATCTAATACGTACTAACGTGTAACGTTGTATAGTATTACCTGATGCCGTATAACGTTATATACTAATACGTAATAACGTATAACGTTATATACTATTACGTACTAACGTATAACGTTATATACTATTACGTAATGGCGTATATCGTTATATATTATTATGTAATGACGAATAACGTTATTGAGTATTACCTTATAACGTATAACGCTATATCCTATTACGTACTAACGTATAACGTTATTATCTAGTACGTACTAACGTGTAACGTTATATAGTATTACCTAATGCCGTATAACGTTATATACTAATACGTAATAACGTATAACGTTATATACTATTACGTACTAACGTATAACGTTAAAAACTAATACGTACTAACGTATAACGTTATATACTATTACGTGCTAACGTATAACGTTATATACTATTACGTGCTAACGTGTAACGTTATAAACTAATACGTAATGACGTATAACGTTATATACTATTACGTACTAACGTGTAACGTTATATAGTATTACGTAATGACGTATAACGTCATTTCCTATTACGTACTAACGTTTAACGATATATAATATTACATACTAACGTGTAACGTTATATAGTACTACTGATGACGTATAACATTATATACTAATACGTAATGACGTATAACGCTATATACTATTATGTAATGACGTATAACGTTATTGAGTATTACCTCATAACGTATAACGTTATATCCTATTACGTACTAACGTATAACGTTATTATCTAATACGTACTAACGTGTAACGTCGTATAGTATTACCTGATGCCGTATAACGTTATATACTAATACGTAATAACGTATAACGTTATATACTATTACGTACTAACGTATAACGTTATATACTGTTACGTAATGACGTATATCGTTATATATTATTATGTAATGACGAATAACGTTATTGAGTATTACCTTATAACGTATAACGCTATATCCTATTACGTACTAACGTATAACGTTATATACTATTACGCACTAACGTATAACGTTATATACTATTACGTAATGACGTATAACGTTATATACTATTATGTATTGACGTATAACGTTATTGAGTATTACCTTATAACGTATAACGCTATATCCTATTACGTACTAACGTATAACGTTATCATCTAGTACGTACTAACGTGTAACGTTATATAGTATTACCTGATGCCGTATAACGTTATATAGTAATACGTAATGACGTATAACGTAATACACTATTACGTAAAGACGTATAACGTTATATCCTATTACGAACTAACGTATAACGTTATATACTATTACGTACTAACGTATAACGTTATATACTATTACGTAATGACGTATAACGTTATATACTATTATGTATTGACGTATAACGTTATTGATTATTACCCTATAACGTATAACGCTATATCCTATTACGTACTAACGTATAACGTTATTATCTAGTACGTACTAACGTATAACGTTATATACTATTACGTACTAACGTATAACGTTATAAACTAATACGTACTAACGTATAACGTTATATATTATTACGTGCTAACGTATAACGTTATATACTATTACGTACTAACGTGTAACGTTATACTCTATTACGTACTAACGTGTAACGTTATATAGTATTACCTAATGACGTATAACGTTATATAGTAATACGTAATGACGTGTAACGTTATATATTATTACGTAATAACGTATAACGCTATATACTATTACGTACTAACGTAGAACGTTATAAACTAATACGTAATGACGTATAACGATATATACTATTACGTAATAACGTGTAACGTTATAAACTAATACGTACTAACGAATAACGTTATATACTATTACGTACTAACGTATAATGTTATATACTAATACGTAATGACGTATAACGTTATATACTATTACGTAAAGACGTATAACGTTATATCCTATTACGAACTAACGTATAACGTTATATACTATTACGTACTAACGTATAACGTTATATACTACTACGTAATGACGTATAACGTTATATACTATTATGTATTGACGTATAACGTTATTGAGTATTACCTTATAACGTATAACGCCATATCCTATTACGTGCTAACGTATAACGTTATTATCTAGTACGTACTAACGTATAACGTTATATACTATTACGTACTAACGTATAACGTTATAAACTAATACGTACTAACGTATAACGTTATATATTATTACGTGCTAACGTATAACGTTATATACTATTACGTACTAACGTATAACGTTATACTCTATTACGTACTAACGTGTAACGTTATATAGTATTACCTGAAGACGTATAACGTTATATAGTAATACGTAATGACGTATAACGTTATATATTATTACGTAATAACGTATAACGTTATATCCTATTACGTACTAACGTATAACGTTATATTCTATTACGTACTAACGTGTAACGATATATAGTATTACCTGATGACGTATAACGTTATATAGCAATACGTAATGACGTATAACGTTATATATTATTACGAAATAACGTATAAAGCTATATACTATTACGTACTAACGTATAACGTTATATACTATTACGTACTAACGTGTAACGTTATATAGTATTATCTGATGTCGTATAACGCTATATACTATTACGTACTAACGTATAACGTTATGTACTATTACGTACTAACGTATAACGTTATATACTATAACGTACTAACGTCTAACGTTATATAGTATTACGTAATGACGTACAACGTCATATCCTATTACGTACTAACGTATAACTATACATAATATTACGTACTAACGTGTAACGTTATATAGTATTACCTGATGACGTATAACAGTATATACTAATACGTAATGACGTATAACGTTATATACTATTATGTAATGACGTATAACGTTATTGAGTATTACCTTATAACGTATAACTTTATATCCTATTACGTACTAACGTATAACGTTATACTCTATTACGTACTAACGTGTAACGTTATATAGTATTACCTGATGACGTATAACGTCATATACTAATACGTAATGACGTATAACGTTATATACTATTATGTAATGACGTATAACGTTATTGAGTATTACCTTATAACGTATAACGTTATATCCTATTACGAACTAACGTATAACGTTATATACTAATACGTAATATCGTATAACGTTGTATACTATTACGTACTAACGTATAACGTTATACACTATTACGTAAAAACGTATAAAGTTATATCCTATTACGAACTAACGTATAACGTTATATACTATTACGTACTAACGTATAACGTTATATACTATTACGTAATGACGTATAACGTTATATACTATTATGTATTGACGTATAACGTTATTGAGTATTACCTTATAACGTATAACGCTATATCCTATTACGTACTAACGTATAACGTTATTATCTAGTACGTACTAACGTATAACGTTATATACTATTACGTACTAACGTATAACGTTATAAACTAATACGTAATGACGTATAACGTTATATACTATTACGTACTAACGTGTAACGTTATATAGTATTACGTAATGACGTATAACGTCATTTCCTATTACGTACTAACGTTTAACGATATATAATAATACGTACTAACGTGTAACGTTATATAGTACTACTGATGACGTATAACATTATATACTAATACGTAATGACGTATAACGTTATATACTATTATGTAATGACGTATAACGTTATTGAGTATTACCTTATAACGTATAACGTTATATCCTATTAGGTACTAACGTATAACGTTATTATCTAATACGTACTAACGTGTAACGTCGTATAGTATTACCTGATGCCGTATAACGTTATATACTAATACGTACTAACGTATAACGTTATAAACTAATACGTAAAGACGTATAACGTTATATACTATTACGTACTAACGTTTAACGTTATATACTATTAAGCAATGACGTATATCGTTATATACTATTACGCAATGACGTATAACGTTATAACCTATTACGTACTAACGTATAACGTTATACTCTATTACGTACTAACGTGTAACATTATATAGTATTACCTGATGACGTATAACGTTATATACTAATACGTAATGACGTATAACGTTATATACTATTATGTAATGACGTATAACGTTATTGAGTATTACCTTATAACGTATAACGTTATATCCTATTACGAACTAACGTATAACGTTATATACTATTACGCACTAACGTATAACGTTATATACTATTACGTAATGACGTATAACGTTATATACTATTATGTATTGACGTATAACGTTATTGAGTATTGCCTTATAACGTATAACGCTATATCCTATTACGTACTAACGTATAACGTTATCATCTAGTACGTACTAACGTGTAACGTTATATAGTATTACCTGATGCCGTATAACGTTATATAGTAATACGTATTGACGTATAACGTTATACGTCATTACATAATAGTATAACGTTATTGAGTATTACCTTATAACGTATAACGTTATATCCTATTACGTACTAACGTATAACGTTATATTCTATTACGTACTAACGTGTAACGTTATATAGTATTACCTGATGACGTATAACGTTATATAGTAATACGTAATGACGTATAACATTATATATTATTACGTAATAACGTATAACGCTATATACTATTACGTACTAACGTAAAACGTTATAAACTAATACGTAATGACGTATAACGATATATACTATTACGTAATAACGTGTAACGTTATATACTAATACGTAATATCGTATAACGTTATATACTAATACGTAATATCGTATAACGTTATATACTATTACGTACTAACGTATAACGTTATACACTATTACGTAAAGACGTATAACGTTATATCCTATTTCGAACTAACGTATAACGTTATATACTATTACGTACTAACGTATAACGTTATATACTATTACGTAATGACGTATAACGTTATATACTATTATGTATTGACGTATAACGTTATTGATTATTACCCTATAACGTATAACGCTATATCCTATTACGTACTAACGTATAACGTTATTATCTAGTACGTACTAACGTATAACGTTATAAACTATTACGTACTAACGTATAACGTTATAAACTAATACGTACTAACGTATAACGTTATATATTATTAAGTGCTAACGTATAACGTTATATACTATTACGTACTAACGTGTAACGTTATACTCTATTACGTACTAACGTGTAACGTTATATAGTATTACCTAATGACGTATAACGTTATATAGTAATACGTAATGACGTGTAACGTTATATATTATTACGTAATAACGTATAACGCTATATACTATTACGTACTAACGTAGAACGTTATAAACTAATACGTAATGACGTATAACGATATATACTATTACGTAATAACGTGTAACGTTATAAACTAATACGTACTAACGAATAACGTTATATACTATTACGTACTAACGTATAATGTTATATACTAATACGTAATGACGTATAACGTTATATACTATTACGTAAAGACGTATAACGTTATATCCTATTACGAACTAACGTATAACGTTATATACTATTACGTACTAACGTATAACGTTATATACTATTATGTAATGACGTATAACATTATATACTATTATGTATTGACGTATAACGTTATTGAGTATTACCTTATAACGTATAACGCTATATCCTATTACGTGCTAACGTATAACGTTATTATCTAGTACGTACTAACGTATAACGTTATATACTATTACGTACTAACGTATAACGTTATAAACTAATACGTACTAACGTATAACGTTATATATTATTACGTGCTAACGTATAACGTTATATACTATTACGTACTAACGTATAACGTTATAAACTAATACGTAATGACGTATAACGTTATATACTATTACGTAAAGACGTATAACGTTATATACTAATACGTACTAACGTGTAACGTTATATAGTATTATCTGATGTCGTATAACGCTATATCCTATTACGTACTAACGTATAACGTTATTATCTAATACGTACTAACGTGTAACGTTGTATAGTATTACCTGATGCCGTATAACGTTATATACTAATACGTAATAACGTATAACGTTATATACTATTACGTACTAACGTATAACGTTATATACTATTACGTAATGGCGTATATCGTTATATATTATTATGTAATGACGAATAACGTTATTGAGTATTACCTTATAACGTATAACGCTATATCCTATTACGTACTAACGTATAACGTTATTATCTAGTACGTACTAACGTGTAACGTTATATAGTATTACCTGATGCCGTATAACGTTATATACTAATACGTAATAACGTATAACGTTATATACTATTACGTACTAACGTATAACGTTATATACTATTACGTAATGACGTATATCGTTATATATTATTATGTAATGACGAATAACGTTATTGAGTATTACCTTATAACGTATAACGCTATATCCTATTACGTACTAACGTATAACGTTATTATCTAGTACGTACTAACGTGTAACGTTATATAGTATTACCTGATGCCGTATAACGTTATATACAATTACGTACTAACGTATAACGTTATAAACTAATACGTAATGACGTATAACGTTATATACTATTACGTACTAACGTGAAACGTTATATACTATTAAGCAATGACGTATATCGTTATATACTATTACGCAATGACGTATAATGTTATATCCTATTACGTACTAACGTATAACGTTATACTCTATTACGTACTAACGTGTAACGTTATATAGTATTACCTGATGACGTATAACATTATATACTAATACGTATTGACGTATAACGTTATATATTATTACGTAATAACGTATAACGCTATATACTATTACGTACTAACGTGTAACGTTATATACTATTAAGCAATGACGTATATCGTTATATACTATTACGCAATGACGTATAACGTTATAACCTATTACGTACTAACGTATAACGTTATACTCTATTACGTACTAACGTGTAACATTATATAGTATTACCTGATGACGTATAACGTTATATACTAATACGTAATGACGTATAACGTTATATACTATTATGTAATGACGTATAACGTTATTGAGTATTACCTTATAACGTATAACGTTATATCCTATTACGAACTAACGTATAACGTTATATACTATTACGCACTAACGTATAACGTTATATACTATTACGTAATGACGTATAACGTTATATACTATTATGTATTGACGTATAACGTTATTGAGTATTGCCTTATAACGTATAACGCTATATCCTATTACGTACTAACGTATAACGTTATCATCTAGTACGTACTAACGTGTAACGTTATATAGTATTACCTGATGCCGTATAACGTTATATAGTAATACGTATTGACGTATAACGTTATATATTATTACGTAATAACGTATAACGCTATATACTATTACGTACTAACGTAGAACGTTATAAACTAATACGTAATGACGTATAACGTTATATACTATTACGTACTAACGTGTAACGTTATATAGTATTACCTGATGCCGTATAACGTTATATAGTAATACGTATTGACGTATAACGTTATACGTCATTACGTAATAGTATAACGTTATTGAGTATTACCTTATAACGTATAACGTTATATCCTATTACGTACTAACGTATAACGTTATATTCTATTACGTACTAACGTGTAACGTTATATAGTATTACCTGATGACGTATAACGTTATATAGTAATACGTAATGACGTATAACATTATATATTATTACGTAATAACGTATAACGCTATATACTATTACGTACTAACGTAAAACGTTATAAACTAATACGTAATGACGTATAACGATATATACTATTACGTAATAACGTGTAACGTTATATACTAATACGTAATATCGTATAACGTTATATACTAATACGTAATATCGTATAACGTTATATACTATTACGTACTAACGTATAACGTTATACACTATTACGTAAAGACGTATAACGTTATATCCTATTACGAACTAACGTATAACGTTATATACTATTACGTACTAACGTATAACGTTATATACTATTACGTAATGACGTATAACGTTATATACTATTATGTATTGACGTATAACGTTATTGATTATTACCCTATAACGTATAACGCTATATCCTATTACGTACTAACGTATAACGTTATTATCTAGTACGTACTAACGTATAACGTTATAAACTATTACGTACTAACGTATAACGTTATAAACTAATACGTACTAACGTATAACGTTATATATTATTACGTGCTAACGTATAACGTTATATACTATTACGTACTAACGTGTAACGTTATACTCTATTACGTACTAACGTGTAACGTTATATAGTATTACCTAATGACGTATAACGTTATATAGTAATACGTAATGACGTGTAACGTTATATATTATTACGTAATAACGTATAACGCTATATACTATTACGTACTAACGTAGAACGTTATAAACTAATACGTAATGACGTATAACGATATATACTATTACGTAATAACGTGTAACGTTATAAACTAATACGTACTAACGAATAACGTTATATACTATTACGTACTAACGTATAATGTTATATACTAATACGTAATGACGTATAACGTTATATACTATTACGTAAAGACGTATAACGTTATATCCTATTACGAACTAACGTATAACGTTATATACTATTACGTACTAACGTATAACGTTATATACTATTATGTAATGACCTATAACATTATATACTATTATGTATTGACGTATAACGTTATTGAGTATTACCTTATAACGTATAACGCTATATCCTATTACGTGCTAACGTATAACGTTATTATCTAGTACGTACTAACGTATAACGTTATATACTATTACGTACTAACGTATAACGTTATAAACTAATACGTACTAACGTATAACGTTATATATTATTACGTGCTAACGTATAACGTTATATACTATTACGTACTAACGTATAACGTTATAAACTAATACGTAATGACGTATAACGTTATATACTATTACGTAAAGACGTATAACGTTATATACTAATACGTACTAACGTGTAACGTTATATAGTATTATCTGATGTCGTATAACGCTATATCCTATTACGTACTAACGTATAACGTTATTATCTAATACGTACTAACGTGTAACGTTGTATAGTATTACCTGATGCCGTATAACGTTATATACTAATACGTAATAACGTATAACGTTATATACTATTACGTACTAACGTATAACGTTATATACTATTACGTAATGGCGTATATCGTTATATATTATTATGTAATGACGAATAACGTTATTGAGTATTACCTTATAACGTATAACGCTATATCCTATTACGTACTAACGTATAACGTTATTATCTAGTACGTACTAACGTGTAACGTTATATAGTATTACCTGATGCCGTATAACGTTATATACTAATACGTAATAACGTATAACGTTATATACTATTACGTACTAACGTATAACGTTAAAAACTAATACGTACTAACGTATAACGTTATATACTATTACGTGCTAACGTATAACGTTATATACTATTACGTGCTAACGTGTAACGTTATAAACTAATACGTAATGACGTATAACGTTATATACTATTACGTACTAACGTGTAACGTTATATAGTATTACGTAATGACGTATAACGTCATTTCCTATTACGTACTAACGTTTAACGATATATAATATTACATACTAACGTGTAACGTTATATAGTACTACTGATGACGTATAACATTATATACTAATACGTAATGACGTATAACGCTATATACTATTATGTAATGACGTATAACGTTATTGAGTATTACCTCATAACGTATAACGTTATATCCTATTACGTACTAACGTATAACGTTATTATCTAATACGTACTAACGTGTAACGTCGTATAGTATTACCTGATGCCGTATAACGTTATATACTAATACGTAATAACGTATAACGTTATATACTATTACGTACTAACGTATAACGTTATATACTATTACGTAATGACGTATATCGTTATATATTATTATGTAATGACGAATAACGTTATTGAGTATTACCTTATAACGTATAACGCTATATCCTATTACGTACTAACGTATAACGTTATATACTATTACGCACTAACGTATAACGTTATATACTATTACGTAATGACGTATAACGTTATATACTATTATGTATTGACGTATAACGTTATTGAGTATTACCTTATAACGTATAACGCTATATCCTATTACGTACTAACGTATAACGTTATCATCTAGTACGTACTAACGTGTAACGTTATATAGTATTACCTGATGCCGTATAACGTTATATAGTAATACGTAATGACGTATAACGTAATACACTATTACGTAAAGACGTATAACGTTATATCCTATTACGAACTAACGTATAACGTTATATACTATTACGTACTAACGTATAACGTTATATACTATTACGTAATGACGTATAACGTTATATACTATTATGTATTGACGTATAACGTTATTGATTATTACCCTATAACGTATAACGCTATATCCTATTACGTACTAACGTATAACGTTATTATCTAGTACGTACTAACGTATAACGTTATATACTATTACGTACTAACGTATAACGTTATAAACTAATACGTACTAACGTATAACGTTATATATTATTACGTGCTAACGTATAACGTTATATACTATTACGTACTAACGTGTAACGTTATACTCTATTACGTACTAACGTGTAACGTTATATAGTATTACCTAATGACGTATAACGTTATATAGTAATACGTAATGACGTGTAACGTTATATATTATTACGTAATAACGTATAACGCTATATACTATTACGTACTAACGTAGAACGTTATAAACTAATACGTAATGACGTATAACGATATATACTATTACGTAATAACGTGTAACGTTATAAACTAATACGTACTAACGAATAACGTTATATACTATTACGTACTAACGTATAATGTTATATACTAATACGTAATGACGTATAACGTTATATACTATTACGTAAAGACGTATAACGTTATATCCTATTACGAACTAACGTATAACGTTATATACTATTACGTACTAACGTATAACGTTATATACTACTACGTAATGACGTATAACGTTATATACTATTATGTATTGACGTATAACGTTATTGAGTATTACCTTATAACGTATAACGCCATATCCTATTACGTGCTAACGTATAACGTTATTATCTAGTACGTACTAACGTATAACGTTATATACTATTACGTACTAACGTATAACGTTATAAACTAATACGTACTAACGTATAACGTTATATATTATTACGTGCTAACGTATAACGTTATATACTATTACGTACTAACGTATAACGTTATACTCTATTACGTACTAACGTGTAACGTTATATAGTATTACCTGAAGACGTATAACGTTATATAGTAATACGTAATGACGTATAACGTTATATATTATTACGTAATAACGTATAACGTTATATCCTATTACGTACTAACGTATAACGTTATATTCTATTACGTACTAACGTGTAACGATATATAGTATTACCTGATGACGTATAACGTTATATAGCAATACGTAATGACGTATAACGTTATATATTATTACGAAATAACGTATAAAGCTATATACTATTACGTACTAACGTATAACGTTATATACTATTACGTACTAACGTGTAACGTTATATAGTATTATCTGATGTCGTATAACGCTATATACTATTACGTACTAACGTATAACGTTATGTACTATTACGTACTAACGTATAACGTTATATACTATAACGTACTAACGTCTAACGTTATATAGTATTACGTAATGACGTACAACGTCATATCCTATTACGTACTAACGTATAACTATACATAATATTACGTACTAACGTGTAACGTTATATAGTATTACCTGATGACGTATAACAGTATATACTAATACGTAATGACGTATAACGTTATATACTATTATGTAATGACGTATAACGTTATTGAGTATTACCTTATAACGTATAACTTTATATCCTATTACGTACTAACGTATAACGTTATACTCTATTACGTACTAACGTGTAACGTTATATAGTATTACCTGATGACGTATAACAGTATATACTAATACGTAATGACGTATAACGTTATATACTATTATGTAATGACGTATAACGTTATTGAGTATTACCTTATAACGTATAACTTTATATCCTATTACGTACTAACGTATAACGTTATACTCTATTACGTACTAACGTGTAACGTTATATAGTATTACCTGATGACGTATAACGTCATATACTAATACGTAATGACGTATAACGTTATATACTATTATGTAATGACGTATAACGTTATTGAGTATTACCTTATAACGTATAACGTTATATCCTATTACGAACTAACGTATAACGTTATATACTAATACGTAATATCGTATAACGTTGTATACTATTACGTACTAACGTATAACGTTATACACTATTACGTAAAAACGTATAAAGTTATATCCTATTACGAACTAACGTATAACGTTATATACTATTACGTACTAACGTATAACGTTATATACTATTACGTAATGACGTATAACGTTATATACTATTATGTATTGACGTATAACGTTATTGAGTATTACCTTATAACGTATAACGCTATATCCTATTACGTACTAACGTATAACGTTATTATCTAGTACGTACTAACGTATAACGTTATATACTATTACGTACTAACGTATAACGTTATAAACTAATACGTAATGACGTATAACGTTATATACTATTACGTACTAACGTGTAACGTTATATAGTATTACGTAATGACGTATAACGTCATTTCCTATTACGTACTAACGTTTAACGATATATAATAATACGTACTAACGTGTAACGTTATATAGTACTACTGATGACGTATAACATTATATACTAATACGTAATGACGTATAACGTTATATACTATTATGTAATGACGTATAACGTTATTGAGTATTACCTTATAACGTATAACGTTATATCCTATTAGGTACTAACGTATAACGTTATTATCTAATACGTACTAACGTGTAACGTCGTATAGTATTACCTGATGCCGTATAACGTTATATACTAATACGTACTAACGTATAACGTTATAAACTAATACGTAAAGACGTATAACGTTATATACTATTACGTACTAACGTTTAACGTTATATACTATTAAGCAATGACGTATATCGTTATATACTATTACGCAATGACGTATAACGTTATAACCTATTACGTACTAACGTATAACGTTATACTCTATTACGTACTAACGTGTAACATTATATAGTATTACCTGATGACGTATAACGTTATATACTAATACGTAATGACGTATAACGTTATATACTATTATGTAATGACGTATAACGTTATTGAGTATTACCTTATAACGTATAACGTTATATCCTATTACGAACTAACGTATAACGTTATATACTATTACGCACTAACGTATAACGTTATATACTATTACGTAATGACGTATAACGTTATATACTATTATGTATTGACGTATAACGTTATTGAGTATTGCCTTATAACGTATAACGCTATATCCTATTACGTACTAACGTATAACGTTATCATCTAGTACGTACTAACGTGTAACGTTATATAGTATTACCTGATGCCGTATAACGTTATATAGTAATACGTATTGACGTATAACGTTATATATTATTACGTAATAACGTATAACGTTATTGAGTATTACCTTATAACGTATAATGTTATATCCTATTACGTACTAACGTATAACGTTATATTCTATTACGTACTAACGTGTAACGTTATATAGTATTACCTGATGACGTATAACGTTATATAGTAATACGTAATGACGTATAACATTATATATTATTACGTAATAACGTATAACGCTATATACTATTACGTACTAACGTAAAACGTTATAAACTAATACGTAATGACGTATAACGATATATACTATTACGTAATAACGTGTAACGTTATATACTAATACGTAATATCGTATAACGTTATATACTAATACGTAATATCGTATAACGTTATATACTATTACGTACTAACGTATAACGTTATACACTATTACGTAAAGACGTATAACGTTATATCCTATTACGAACTAACGTATAACGTTATATACTATTACGTACTAACGTATAACGTTATATACTATTACGTAATGACGTATAACGTTATATACTATTATGTATTGACGTATAACGTTATTGATTATTACCCTATAACGTATAACGCTATATCCTATTACGTACTAACGTATAACGTTATTATCTAGTACGTACTAACGTATAACGTTATAAACTATTACGTACTAACGTATAACGTTATAAACTAATACGTACTAACGTATAACGTTATATATTATTACGTGCTAACGTATAACGTTATATACTATTACGTACTAACGTGTAACGTTATACTCTATTACGTACTAACGTGTAACGTTATATAGTATTACCTAATGACGTATAACGTTATATAGTAATACGTAATGACGTGTAACGTTATATATTATTACGTAATAACGTATAACGCTATATACTATTACGTACTAACGTAGAACGTTATAAACTAATACGTAATGACGTATAACGATATATACTATTACGTAATAACGTGTAACGTTATAAACTAATACGTACTAACGAATAACGTTATATACTATTACGTACTAACGTATAATGTTATATACTAATACGTAATGACGTATAACGTTATATACTATTACGTAAAGACGTATAACGTTATATCCTATTACGAACTAACGTATAACGTTATATACTATTACGTACTAACGTATAACGTTATATACTATTATGTAATGACGTATAACATTATATACTATTATGTATTGACGTATAACGTTATTGAGTATTACCTTATAACGTATAACGCTATATCCTATTACGTGCTAACGTATAACGTTATTATCTAGTACGTACTAACGTATAACGTTATATACTATTACGTACTAACGTATAACGTTATAAACTAATACGTACTAACGTATAACGTTATATATTATTACGTGCTAACGTATAACGTTATATACTATTACGTACTAACGTATAACGTTATAAACTAATACGTAATGACGTATAACGTTATATACTATTACGTAAAGACGTATAACGTTATATACTAATACGTACTAACGTGTAACGTTATATAGTATTATCTGATGTCGTATAACGCTATATCCTATTACGTACTAACGTATAACGTTATTATCTAATACGTACTAACGTGTAACGTTGTATAGTATTACCTGATGCCGTATAACGTTATATACTAATACGTAATAACGTATAACGTTATATACTATTACGTACTAACGTATAACGTTATATACTATTACGTAATGGCGTATATCGTTATATATTATTATGTAATGACGAATAACGTTATTGAGTATTACCTTATAACGTATAACGCTATATCCTATTACGTACTAACGTATAACGTTATTATCTAGTACGTACTAACGTGTAACGTTATATAGTATTACCTGATGCCGTATAACGTTATATACTAATACGTAATAACGTATAACGTTATATACTATTACGTACTAACGTATAACGTTATATACTATTACGTAATGACGTATATCGTTATATATTATTATGTAATGACGAATAACGTTATTGAGTATTACCTTATAACGTATAACGCTATATCCTATTACGTACTAACGTATAACGTTATTATCTAGTACGTACTAACGTGTAACGTTATATAGTATTACCTGATGCCGTATAACGTTATATACAATTACGTACTAACGTATAACGTTATAAACTAATACGTAATGACGTATAACGTTATATACTATTACGTACTAACGTGAAACGTTATATACTATTAAGCAATGACGTATATCGTTATATACTATTACGCAATGACGTATAATGTTATATCCTATTACGTACTAACGTATAACGTTATACTCTATTACGTACTAACGTGTAACGTTATATAGTATTACCTGATGACGTATAACATTATATACTAATACGTATTGACGTATAACGTTATATATTATTACGTAATAACGTATAACGCTATATACTATTACGTACTAACGTGTAACGTTATATACTATTAAGCAATGACGTATATCGTTATATACTATTACGCAATGACGTATAACGTTATAACCTATTACGTACTAACGTATAACGTTATACTCTATTACGTACTAACGTGTAACATTATATAGTATTACCTGATGACGTATAACGTTATATACTAATACGTAATGACGTATAACGTTATATACTATTATGTAATGACGTATAACGTTATTGAGTATTACCTTATAACGTATAACGTTATATCCTATTACGAACTAACGTATAACGTTATATACTATTACGCACTAACGTATAACGTTATATACTATTACGTAATGACGTATAACGTTATATACTATTATGTATTGACGTATAACGTTATTGAGTATTGCCTTATAACGTATAACGCTATATCCTATTACGTACTAACGTATAACGTTATCATCTAGTACGTACTAACGTGTAACGTTATATAGTATTACCTGATGCCGTATAACGTTATATAGTAATACGTATTGACGTATAACGTTATATATTATTACGTAATAACGTATAACGCTATATACTATTACGTACTAACGTAGAACGTTATAAACTAATACGTAATGACGTATAACGTTATATACTATTACGTACTAACGTGTAACGTTATATAGTATTACCTGATGCCGTATAACGTTATATAGTAATACGTATTGACGTATAACGTTATACGTCATTACATAATAGTATAACGTTATTGAGTATTACCTTATAACGTATAACGTTATATCCTATTACGTACTAACGTATAACGTTATATTCTATTACGTACTAACGTGTAACGTTATATAGTATTACCTGATGACGTATAACGTTATATAGTAATACGTAATGACGTATAACATTATATATTATTACGTAATAACGTATAACGCTATATACTATTACGTACTAACGTAAAACGTTATAAACTAATACGTAATGACGTATAACGATATATACTATTACGTAATAACGTGTAACGTTATATACTAATACGTAATATCGTATAACGTTATATACTAATACGTAATATCGTATAACGTTATATACTATTACGTACTAACGTATAACGTTATACACTATTACGTAAAGACGTATAACGTTATATCCTATTACGAACTAACGTATAACGTTATATACTATTACGTACTAACGTATAACGTTATATACTATTACGTAATGACGTATAACGTTATATACTATTATGTATTGACGTATAACGTTATTGATTATTACCCTATAACGTATAACGCTATATCCTATTACGTACTAACGTATAACGTTATTATCTAGTACGTACTAACGTATAACGTTATAAACTATTACGTACTAACGTATAACGTTATAAACTAATACGTACTAACGTATAACGTTATATATTATTACGTGCTAACGTATAACGTTATATACTATTACGTACTAACGTGTAACGTTATACTCTATTACGTACTAACGTGTAACGTTATATAGTATTACCTAATGACGTATAACGTTATATAGTAATACGTAATGACGTGTAACGTTATATATTATTACGTAATAACGTATAACGCTATATACTATTACGTACTAACGTAGAACGTTATAAACTAATACGTAATGACGTATAACGATATATACTATTACGTAATAACGTGTAACGTTATAAACTAATACGTACTAACGAATAACGTTATATACTATTACGTACTAACGTATAATGTTATATACTAATACGTAATGACGTATAACGTTATATACTATTACGTAAAGACGTATAACGTTATATCCTATTACGAACTAACGTATAACGTTATATACTATTACGTACTAACGTATAACGTTATATACTATTATGTAATGACCTATAACATTATATACTATTATGTATTGACGTATAACGTTATTGAGTATTACCTTATAACGTATAACGCTATATCCTATTACGTGCTAACGTATAACGTTATTATCTAGTACGTACTAACGTATAACGTTATATACTATTACGTACTAACGTATAACGTTATAAACTAATACGTACTAACGTATAACGTTATATATTATTACGTGCTAACGTATAACGTTATATACTATTACGTACTAACGTATAACGTTATAAACTAATACGTAATGACGTATAACGTTATATACTATTACGTAAAGACGTATAACGTTATATACTAATACGTACTAACGTGTAACGTTATATAGTATTATCTGATGTCGTATAACGCTATATCCTATTACGTACTAACGTATAACGTTATTATCTAATACGTACTAACGTGTAACGTTGTATAGTATTACCTGATGCCGTATAACGTTATATACTAATACGTAATAACGTATAACGTTATATACTATTACGTACTAACGTATAACGTTATATACTATTACGTAATGGCGTATATCGTTATATATTATTATGTAATGACGAATAACGTTATTGAGTATTACCTTGTAACGTATAACGCTATATCCTATTACGTACTAACGTATAACGTTATTATCTAGTACGTACTAACGTGTAACGTTATATAGTATTACCTGATGCCGTATAACGTTATATACTAATACGTAATAACGTATAACGTTATATACTATTACGTACTAACGTATAACGTTATATACTATTACGTAATGACGTATATCGTTATATATTATTATGTAATGACGAATAACGTTATTGAGTATTACCTTATAACGTATAACGCTATATCCTATTACGTACTAACGTATAACGTTATTATCTAGTACGTACTAACGTGTAACGTTATATAGTATTACCTGATGCCGTATAACGTTATATACAATTACGTACTAACGTATAACGTTATAAACTAATACGTAATGACGTATAACGTTATATACTATTACGTACTAACGTGAAACGTTATATACTATTAAGCAATGACGTATATCGTTATATACTATTACGCAATGACGTATAATGTTATATCCTATTACGTACTAACGTATAACGTTATACTCTATTACGTACTAACGTGTAACGTTATATAGTATTACCTGATGACGTATAACATTATATACTAATACGTATTGACGTATAACGTTATATATTATTACGTAATAACGTATAACGCTATATACTATTACGTACTAACGTGTAACGTTATATACTATTAAGCAATGACGTATATCGTTATATACTATTACGCAATGACGTATAACGTTATAACCTATTACGTACTAACGTATAACGTTATACTCTATTACGTACTAACGTGTAACATTATATAGTATTACCTGATGACGTATAACGTTATATACTAATACGTAATGACGTATAACGTTATATACTATTATGTAATGACGTATAACGTTATTGAGTATTACCTTATAACGTATAACGTTATATCCTATTACGAACTAACGTATAACGTTATATACTATTACGCACTAACGTATAACGTTATATACTATTACGTAATGACGTATAACGTTATATACTATTATGTATTGACGTATAACGTTATTGAGTATTGCCTTATAACGTATAACGCTATATCCTATTACGTACTAACGTATAACGTTATCATCTAGTACGTACTAACGTGTAACGTTATATAGTATTACCTGATGCCGTATAACGTTATATAGTAATACGTATTGACGTATAACGTTATATATTATTACGTAATAACGTATAACGCTATATACTATTACGTACTAACGTAGAACGTTATAAACTAATACGTAATGACGTATAACGTTATATACTATTACGTACTAACGTATAACGTTATAAACTAATACGTACTAACGAATAACGTTAAATACTATTACGTACTAACGTATAATGTTATATACTAATACGTAATGACGTATAACGTTATATACTATTATGCAATGACGTATAACGTTATTGAGTATTACCTTATAACGTATAACGTTATATCCTATTACGTACTAACGTATAACGTTATATTCTATTACGTACTAACGTGTAACGTTATATAGTATTACCTGATGACGTATAACGTTATATAGTAATACGTAATGACGTATAACATTATATATTATTACGTAATAACGTATAACGCTATATACTATTACGTACTAACGTAAAACGTTATAAACTAATACGTAATGACGTATAACGATATATACTATTACGTAATAACGTGTAACGTTATATACTAATACGTAATATCGTATAACGTTATATACTAATACGTAATATCGTATAACGTTATATACTATTACGTACTAACGTATAACGTTATACACTATTACGTAACGACGTATAACGTTATATCCTATTACGAACTAACGTATAACGTTATATACTATTACGTACTAACGTATAACGTTATATACTATTACGTAATGACGTATAACGTTATATACTATTATGTATTGACGTATAACGTTATTGATTATTACCCTATAACGTATAACGCTATATCCTATTACGTACTAACGTATAACGTTATTATCTAGTACGTACTAACGTATAACGTTATAAACTATTACGTACTAACGTATAACGTTATAAACTAATACGTACTAACGTATAACGTTATATATTATTACGTGCTAACGTATAACGTTATATACTATTACGTACTAACGTGTAACGTTATACTCTATTACGTACTAACGTGTAACGTTATATAGTATTACCTAATGACGTATAACGTTATATAGTAATACGTAATGACGTGTAACGTTATATATTATTACGTAATAACGTATAACGCTATATACTATTACGTACTAACGTAGAACGTTATAAACTAATACGTAATGACGTATAACGATATATACTATTACGTAATAACGTGTAACGTTATAAACTAATACGTACTAACGAATAACGTTATATACTATTACGTACTAACGTATAATGTTATATACTAATACGTAATGACGTATAACGTTATATACTATTACGTAAAGACGTATAACGTTATATCCTATTACGAACTAACGTATAACGTTATATACTATTACGTACTAACGTATAACGTTATATACTATTATGTAATGACGTATAACATTATATACTATTATGTATTGACGTATAACGTTATTGAGTATTACCTTATAACGTATAACGCTATATCCTATGACGTGCTAACGTATAACGTTATTATCTAGTACGTACTAACGTATAACGTTATATACTATTACGTACTAACGTATAACGTTATAAACTAATACGTACTAACGTATAACGTTATATATTATTACGTGCTAACGTATAACGTTATATACTATTACGTACTAACGTATAACGTTATAAACTAATACGTAATGACGTATAACGTTATATACTATTACGTAAAGACGTATAACGTTATATACTAATACGTACTAACGTGTAACGTTATATAGTATTATCTGATGTCGTATAACGCTATATCCTATTACGTACTAACGTATAACGTTATTATCTAATACGTACTAACGTGTAACGTTGTATAGTATTACCTGATGCCGTATAACGTTATATACTAATACGTAATAACGTATAACGTTATATACTATTACGTACTAACGTATAACGTTATATACTATTACGTAATGGCGTATATCGTTATATATTATTATGTAATGACGAATAACGTTATTGAGTATTACCTTATAACGTATAACGCTATATCCTATTACGTACTAACGTATAACGTTATTATCTAGTACGTACTAACGTGTAACGTTATGTAGTATTACCTGATGCCGTATAACGTTATATACTAATACGTAATAACGTATAACGTTATATACTATTACGTACTAACGTATAACGTTATATACTATTACGTAATGACGTATATCGTTATATATTATTATGTAATGACGAATAACGTTATTGAGTATTACCTTATAACGTATAACGCTATATCCTATTACGTACTAACGTATAACGTTATTATCTAGTACGTACTAACGTGTAACGTTATATAGTATTACCTGATGCCGTATAACGTTATATACAATTACGTACTAACGTATAACGTTATAAACTAATACGTAATGACGTATAACGTTATATACTATTACGTACTAACGTGAAACGTTATATACTATTAAGCAATGACGTATATCGTTATATACTATTACGCAATGACGTATAATGTTATATCCTATTACGTACTAACGTATAACGTTATACTCTATTACGTACTAACGTGTAACGTTATATAGTATTACCTGATGACGTATAACATTATATACTAATACGTATTGACGTATAACGTTATATATTATTATGTAATGACGAATAACGTTATTGAGTATTACCTTATAACGTATAACGCTATATCCTATTACGTACTAACGTATAACGTTATATTCTATAACGTACTAACGTGTAACGTTATATAGTATTACCTGATGACGTATAACGTTATATACTATTACGTACTAACGTCTAACGTTATAAGCTAATAGGTAATGACGTATAACGTTATATACTATTACGTACTAACGTATAACGTTATAAACTAATACGTACTAACGAATAACGTTATATACTATTACGTACTAACGTGTAACGTTATATACTATTAAGCAATGACGTATATCGTTATATACTATTACGCAATGACGTATAACGTTATATCCTATTACGTACTAACGTATAACGTTATACTCTATTACGTACTAACGTGTAACGTTATATAATATTACCTGATGACGTATAACGTTATATACTAATACGTAATGACGTATAACGTTATATAGTATTTTGTAATGACGTATAACGTTATTGAGTATTACCTTATAACGTATAACGTTATATCCTATTACGAACTAACGTATAACGTTATACTCTATTACGTACTAACGTGTAACGTTATATAGTATTACCTGATGACGTATAACATTATATACTAATACGTAATGACGTATAACGTTATATACTATTATGTAATGACGTAGAACGTTATTGAGTATTACCTTATAACGTATAACGTTATATATTATTATGTAATGACGAATAACGTTATTGAGTATTACCTTATAACGTATAACGCTATATCCTATTACGTACTAACGTATAACGTTATATACTATGACGTACTAACGTGTAACGTTATATAGTATTATCTGATGTCGTATAACGCTATATCCTATTACGTACTAACGTATAACGTTATTATCTAATACTTACTAACGTGTAACGTTGTATAGTATTACCTGATGCCGTATAACGTTATATACTAATACGTAATAACGTATAACGTTATATACTATTACGTACTAACGTATAACGTTATATACTATTACGTAATGGCGTATATCGTTATATATTATTATGTAATGACGAATAACGTTATAGAGTATTACCTTATAACGTATAACGCTATATCCTATTACGTACTAACGTATAACGTTATTATCTAGTACGTACAAACGTGTAACGTTATATAGTATTACCTGATGCCGTATAACGTTATATACAATTACGTACTAACGTATAACGTTATATACTAATACGTAATAACGTATAACGTTATATACTATTACGTACTAACGTATAACGTTATATACTATTACGTAATGGCGTATATCGTTATATATTATTATGTAATGACGAATAACGTTATTGAGTATTACCTTATAACGTATAACGCTATATCCTATTACGTACTAACGTATAACGTTATACTCTATTACGTACTACCGAGAAACGTTATATAGTATTACCTGATGCCGTATAACGCTATATCCTATTACGTACTAACGTATAACGTAATTATCTAATACGTACTAACGTGTAACGTTATATAATATTACCTGATGACGTATAACGTTATATACTAATACGTAATGACGTATAACGTTATATAGTATTTTGTAATGACGTATAACGTTATTGAGTATTACCTTATAACGTATAACGTTATATCCTATTACGAACTAACGTATAACGTTATACTCTATTACGTACTAACGTGTAACGTTATATAGTATTACCTGATGACGTATAACGTTATATACTATTATGTATTGACGTATAACGTTATTGAGTATTACCTTATAACGTATAACGCTATATCCTATTACGTACTAACGTATAACGTTATTATCTAGTACGTACTAACGTGTAACGTTATATAGTATTACCTGATGCCGTATAACGTTATATACAATTACGCAATGACGTATATCGCTATATACTATTACGTACTAACGTATAACGTTATAAACTAATACGAATTGACGTTTAACGTTATATACTATTACGTACTAACGTATAACGTTATAAACTAATACGTACTAACGAATAACGTTATATACTATTACGTACTAACGTATAATGTTATATACTAATACGTAATGACGTATAACGTTATATACTATTATGGAATGACGTATAACGTTATTGAGTATTACCTTATAACGTATAACGTTATATCCTATTACGTACTAACGTATAACGTTATATTCTATTACGTACTAACGTGTAACGTTATATAGTATTACCTGATGACGTATAACGTTATATAGTAATACATAATGACGTATAACGTTATATACTAATACGTAATAACTTGTAACGTTATATACTAATACGTAATAACGTATAACGTTATATACTATTACGTAATAACGTATAACGTTATATACTATTACGTACTAACGTATAACGTTATATACTATTACGTACTAACGTGTAACGTTATATAGTATTATCTGATGTCGTATAACGCTATATCCTATTACGTACTAACGTATAACGTTATTATCTAATACGTACTAACGTGTAACGTTGTATAGTATTACCTGATGCCGTATAACGTTATATACTAATACGTAATAACGTATAACGTTATATACTATTACGTACTAACGTATAACGTTATATACTATTACGCAATGGCGTATATCGTTATATATTATTATGTAATGACGAATAACGTTATTGAGCATTACCTTATAACGTATAACGCTATATCCTATTACGTACTAACGTATAACGTTATTATCTAGTACGTACTAACGTGTAACGTTATATAGTATTACCTGATGCCGTATAACGTTATATACTAATACGTAATAACGTATAACGTTATATACTATTACGTACTAACGTATAACGTTATATACTATTGCGTAATGACGTATATCGTTATATATTATTATGTAATGACGAATAACGTTATTGAGTATTACCTTATAACGTATAACGCTATATCCTATTACGTACTAACGTATAACGTTATTATCTAGTACGTACTAACGTGTAACGTTATATAGTATTACCTGATGCCGTATAACGTTATATACAATTACGTACTAACGTATAACGTTATAAACTAATACGTAATGACGTATAACGTTATATACTATTACGTACTAACGTGAAACGTTATATACTATTAAGCAATGACGTATATCGTTATATACTATTACGCAATGACGTATAATGTTATATCCTATTACGTACTAACGTATAACGTTATACTCTATTACGTACTAACGTGTAACGTTATATAGTATTACCTGATGACGTATAACATTATATACTAATACGTATTGACGTATAACGTTATATATTATTATGTAACGACGAATAACGTTATTGAGTATTACCTTATAACGTATAACGCTATATCCTGTTACGTACTAACGTATAACGTTATATTCTATAACGTACTAACGTGTAACGTTATATAGTATTACCTGATGACGTATAACGTTATATACTATTACGTACTAACGTATAACGTTATATAGTATTTTGTAATGACGTATAACGTTATTGAGTATTACCTTATAACGTATAACGTTATATCCTATTACGAACTAACGTATAACGTTATACTCTATTACGTACTAACGTGTAACGTTATATAGTATTACCTGATGCCGTATAACGTTATATACAATTACGCAATGACGTATAACGCTATATACTATTACGTACTAACGTATAACGTTATAAACTAATACGAATTGACGTTTAACGTTATATACTATTACGTACTAACGTATAACGTTATAAACTAATACGTACTAACGAATAACGTTATATACTATTACGTACTAACGTATAATGTTATATACTAATACGTAATGACGTATAACGTTATATACTATTATGGAATGACGTATAACGTTATTGAGTATTACCTTATAACGTATAACGTTATATCCTATTACGTACTAACGTATAACGTTATATTCTATTACGTACTAACGTGTAACGTTATATAGTATTACCTGATGACGTATAACGTTATATAGTAATACGTAATGACGTATAACGTTATATACTAATACGTAATAACTTGTAACGTTATATACTAATACGTAATAACGTATAACGTTATATACTATTACGTAATAACGTATAACGTTATATACTATTACGTACTAACGTATAACGTTATATACTATTACGTACTAACGTGTAACGTTATATAGTATTATCTGATGTCGTATAACGCTATATCCTATTACGTACTAACGTATAACGTTATTATCTAATACGTACTAACGTGTAACGTTGTATAGTATTACCTGATGCCGTATAACGTTATATACTAATACGTAATAACGTATAACGATATATACTATTACGTACTAACGTATAACGTTATATACTATTACGTAATGGCGTATATCGTTATATATTATTATGTAATGACGAATAACGTTATTGAGCATTACCTTATAACGTATAACGCTATATCCTATTACGTACTAACGTATAACGTTATTATCTAGTACGTACTAACGTGTAACGTTATATAGTATTACCTGATGCCGTATAACGTTATATACTAATACGTAATAACGTATATCGTTATATACTATTACGTACTAACGTATAACGTTATTATCTAGTACGTACTAACGTGTAACGTTATATAGTATTACCTGATGCCGTATAACGTTATATACAATTACGTACTAACGTATAACGTTATAAACTAATACGTAATGACGTATAACGTTATATACTATTACGTACTAACGTGAAACGTTATATATTATTATGTAATGACGAATAACGTTATTGAGTATTACCTTATAACGTATAACGCTATATCCTATTACGTACTAACGTATAACGTTATATTCTATAACGTACTAACGTGTAACGTTATATAGTATTACCTGATGACGTATAACGTTATATACTATTACGTACTAACGTATAACGTTATAAGCTAATAGGTAATGACGTATAACGTTATATACTATTACGTACTAACGTATAACGTTATAAACTAATACGTAATGACGTATAACGTTATATACTATTACGTACTACCGTGTAACGTTATATACTATTAAGCAATGACGTATATCGTTATATACTATTACGCAATGACGTATAACGTTATATCCTATTACGTACTAACGTATAACGTTATACTCTATTACGTACTAACGTGTAACGTTATATAGTATTACCTGATGACGTATAACGTTATATACTAATACGTAATGACGTATAATGTTATATACTATTATGTAATGACGTATAACGTTATTGAGCATTACCTTATAACGTATAACGTTATATCCTATTACGAACTAACGTATAACGTTATATACTATTACGTACTAACGAATAACGTTATATACTATTACGTACTAACGTGTAACGTTATATAGTATTACCTGATGCCGTATAACGTTATATACAATTACGCAATGACGTATAACGCTATATACTATTACGTACTAACGTATAACGATATATAATATTACGTACTAACGTGTAACGTTATATAGTATTACCTGATGACGTATAACATTATATACTAATACTTAATGACGTATAACGTTATATACTATTATGTAATGACGTATGACGTTATATTCTATTACGTACTAACGTGTAACGTTATATAGTATTACCTGATGACGTATAACGTTATATAGTAATACGTAATGACGTATAACGTGATATATTATTACGTAATAACGTGTAACGTTATATACTAATACGTAATATCGTATAACGTTATATACTAATTCGTAATATCGTATAATGTTATATACTAATACGTAATGACGTATAACGTTATATACTATTACGTACTAACGTATAACGTTATATACAATTACGTAATGACGTATAACGTTATATACTATTACGTAATGACGTATAACGTTATATACTATTATGTAATGACGTATAACGCTATATACTATTACGTACTAACGTGTAACGTTATATAGTATTACCTGATGACGTATACCGTTATATAGTAATACGTAATGACGTATAACGTGATATATTATTACGTAATAACGTGTAACGTTATATACTATTACGTACTAACGTATAACGTTATATACTATTACGTAATGGCGTATATCGTTATATATTATTATGTAATGACGAATAACGTTATTGAGCATTACCTTATAACGTATAACGCTATATCCTATTACGTACTAACGTATAACGTTATTATCTAGTACGTACTAACGTGTAACGTTATATAGTATTACCTGATGCCGTATAACGTTATATACTAATACGTAATAACGTATATCGTTATATACTATTACGTACTAACGTATAACGTTATTATCTAGTACGTACTAACGTGTAACGTTATATAGTATTACCTGATGCCGTATAACGTTATATACAATTACGTACTAACGTATAACGTTATAAACTAATACGTAATGACGTATAACGTTATATACTATTACGTACTAACGTGAAACGTTATATATTATTATGTAATGACGAATAACGTTATTGAGTATTACCTTATAACGTATAACGCTATATCCTATTACGTACTAACGTATAACGTTATATTCTATAACGTACTAACGTGTAACGTTATATAGTATTACCTGATGACGTATAACGTTATATACTATTACGTACTAACGTATAACGTTATAAGCTAATAGGTAATGACGTATAACGTTATATACTATTACGTACTAACGTATAACGTTATAAACTAATACGTAATGACGTATAACGTTATATACTATTACGTACTAACGTGTAACGTTATATACTATTAAGCAATGACGTATATCGTTATATACTATTACGCAATGACGTATAACGTTATATCCTATTACGTACTAACGTATAACGTTATACTCTATTACGTACTAACGTGTAACGTTATATAGTATTACCTGATGACGTATAACGTTATATACTAATACGTAATGACGTATAATGTTATATACTATTATGTAATGACGTATAACGTTATTGAGCATTACCTTATAACGTATAACGTTATATCCTATTACGAACTAACGTATAACGTTATATACTATTACGTACTAACGAATAACGTTATATACTATTACGTACTAACGTGTAACGTTATATAGTATTACCTGATGCCGTATAACGTTATATACAATTACGCAATGACGTATAACGCTATATACTATTACGTACTAACGTATAACGATATATAATATTACGTACTAACGTGTAACGTTATATAGTATTACCTGATGACGTATAACATTATATACTAATACTTAATGACGTATAACGTTATATACTATTATGTAATGACGTATGACGTTATATTCTATTACGTACTAACGTGTAACGTTATATAGTATTACCTGATGACGTATAACGTTATATAGTAATACGTAATGACGTATAACGTGATATATTATTACGTAATAACGTGTAACGTTATATACTAATACGTAATATCGTATAACGTTATATACTAATTCGTAATATCGTATAATGTTATATACTAATACGTAATGACGTATAACGTTATATACTATTACGTACTAACGTATAACGTTATATACAATTACGTAATGACGTATAACGTTATATACAATTACGTACTAACGTATAACGTTATATACAATTACGTAATGACGTATAACGTTATATACTATTACGTAATGACGTATAACGTTATATACTATTATGTAATGACGTATAACGTTATTGAGTATTACCTTATATCGTATAACGTTATATCCTATTACGTACTAACGTATAACGTTATTATCTAATACGTACTAACGTGTAACGTTATAAACTAATACGTAATGACGTATAACGTTATATACTATTACGTACCAACGTAAAACGTTATATCCTATTATGTAATGACGTATAACGTTATATACTATTACGTACTAACGTGTAACGTTATATAGTATTAAGTAATGACGTATAACGTCATATCCTATTACGTACTAGCGTATAACGTTATACTCTATTACGTACTGACGTGTAACGTTATATAGTATTACGTAATGACGTATTACGTCATATCCTATTACGTACTAACGTATAACGTTATATAATATTACGTACTAACGTATGACGTTATATACTATTACGTGCTAACGTGTAACGCTTTAAACTAATACGTAATGACGTATAACGTTATATACTATTACGTAATAACGTATAACGTTATATACTATTACGTACTAACGTATAACGTTATAAACTAATTCGTACTAACGTATAACGTTATATACTATTACGTGCTAACGTGTAACGTTATATAGTATTACCTGATGCCGTATAACGTTATATACTATTACGTACTAACGTATAACGTTATAAACTAATACGTAATAACGTAAACGTTATATATTATTACGTACTAACGTATAACGTTATACACTATTACGTAAAGACGTATAACGTTATATACTAATACGAAATAACGTATAACGTTATATACTATTACGTACTAACGTATAACGTTATATACTATTACGTAATAACGTGTAACGTTATATACTAATACGTAATAACGTATAACGTTATATACTAATACGTAATAACGTATAACGTTATATACTATTACGTACTAACGTATAACGTTATATACTATTACGTACTAACGTGTAACGTTATACAGTATTACCTGATGTCGTATAACGTTATATACTATTACGTACTAACGTATAACGTTATGTTATATTACGTAATAACGTGTAACGTTATATACTAATACGTAATAACGTATAACGTTATATACTATTACGTAATAACGTATAACGTTATATACTATTACGTACTAACGTATAACGTTATATACTATTACGTATTAACGTGTAACGTTATACAGTATTACCTGATGTCGTATAACGTTATATACTATTACGTAATAACGTATAACGTTATATACTATTACGTAATAACGTATAACGTTATATACTATTACGTACTAACGTATAACGTTATATACTATTACGTACTAGCGTATAACGTTATATACTATTACGCAATGACGTATAACGTTATATACTATTATGTAATGACATATAACGTTATTGAGTATTACCTTATATCGTATAACGTTATATCCTATTACGTACTAACGTATAACGTTATTATCTAATACGTACTAACGTGTAACGTTATAAACTAATACGTAATGACGTATAACGTTATATACTATTACGTACCAACGTAAAACGTTATATCCTATTATGTAATGACGTATAACGTTATATGCTATTACGTACTAACGTGTAACGTTATATAGTATTAAGTAATGACGTATAACGTCATATCCTATTACGTACTAGCGTATAACGTTATACTCTATTACGTACTGACGTGTAACGTTATATAGTATTACGTAATGACGTATTACGTCATATCCTATTACGTACTAACGTATAACGTTATATAATATTACGTACTAACGTGTAACGTTATAAACTAATACGTAATGACGTATAACGTTATATACCAATACGTAATAACGTATATCGTTATTATCTAATACGTACTAACGTGTAACGTTGTATGGTATTACCTGATGCCGTATAACGTTATATACTAATACGTAATAACGTATAACGTTATATACTATTACGTACTAACGTATAACGTTATATACTATTACGTACTAACGTATAACGTTATATACTATTACGTACTAACGTGTAACGTTATACAGTATTACCTGATGTCGTATAACGTTATATACTATTACGTACTAACGTATAACGTTATGTTATATTACGTAATAACGTGTAACGTTATATACTAATACGTAATAACGTATAACGTTATATACTATTACGTAATAACGTATAACGTTATATACTATTACGTACTAACGTATAACGTTATATACTATTACGTACTAACGTGTAACGTTATACAGTATTACCTGATGTCGTATAACGTTATATACTATTACGTACTAACGTATAACGTTATGTTATATTACGTAATAACGTGTAACGTTATATACTAATACGTAATAACGTATAACGTTATATACTATTACGTAATAACGTATAACGTTATATACTATTACGTAATAACGTATAACGTTATATACTATTACGTACTAACGTATAACGTTACATACTATTACGTACTAGCGTATAACGTTATATACTATTACGCAATGACGTATAACGTTATATACTATTACGCAATGACGTATAACGTTATACTCTATTACGTACTAACGTGTAACGTTATATAGTATTACCTGATGACGTATAACGTTATATACTAATACGAAATGACGTATAACGTTATATACTATTATGTAATGACGTATAACGTTATTGAGTATTACCTTATAACGTATAACGTTATATACTATTACGTACTAACGTATAACATTATATACTATTACGTATTAACGTGTAACGTTATACAGTATTACCTGATGTCGTATAACGTTATATACTAATACGTAATAACGTATAACGTTATATACTATTACGTGCTAACGTGTAACGCTTTAAACTATGACGTAATGACGTATAACGTTATATACTATTATGTAATGACGTATAACGTTATATACTATTACGTACTAACGTATAACGTTATATACTATTACGTAATAACGTGTAACGTTATATACTAATACGTAATAACGTATAACGTTATATACTAGTACGTAATAACGTATAACGTTATATACTATTACGTACTAACGTATAACGTTATATACTATTACGTACTAACGTGTAACGTTATACAGTATTACCTGATGTCGTATAACGTTATATACTATTACGTACTAACGTATAACGTTATAAACTAATACGTAATAACGTAAACGTTATATATTATTACGTACTAACGTATAACGTTATACACTATTACGTAAAGACGTATAACGTTATATACTATTATGTAATGACGTATAACGTTATATACTATTACGTACTAACGTATAACGTTATATACTATTACGTAATAACGTGTAACGTTATATACTAATACGTAATAACGTATAACGTTATATACTAGTACGTAATAACGTATAACGTTATATACTATTACGTACTAACGTATAACGTTATATACTATTACGTGCTAACGTGTAACGTTATATAGTATTACCTGATGCCGTATAACGTTATATACTATTACGTACTAACGTATAACGTTATAAACTAATACGTAATAACGTAAACGTTATATATTATTACGTACTAACGTATAACGTTATACACTATTACGTAAAGACGTATAACGTTATATACTAATACGAAATAACGTATAATGTTATATACTATTACGTACTAACGTATAACTTTATACACTATTACGTAAAGACGTATAACGTTATATACTAATACGTAATAACGTATAACGTTATATACTATTACGTACTAACGTATAACGTTATAAACTAATACGTAATGACGTATAACGTTATATACTATTACGTACTAACGTATAACGTTATAAACTAATTCGTACTAACGTATAACGTTATATACTATTACGTGCTAACGTATGACGTTATATACTATTACGTGCTAACGTGTAACGCTTTAAACTAATACGTAATAACGTATAACGTTATATACTATTACGTACTAACGTATAACGTTATATACAATTACGTAATGACGTATAACGTTATATACTATTATGTAATGACGTATAACGTTATATACTATTACGTACTAACGTATAACGTTATAAACTAATTCGTACTAACGTATAACGTTATATACTATTACGTGCTAACGTGTAACGTTATATAGTATTACCTGATGCCGTATAACGTTATATACTATTACGTACTAACGTATAACGTTATAAACTAATACGTAATAACGTAAACGTTATATATTATTACGTACTAACGTATAACGTTATACACTATTATGTAAAGACGTATAACGTTATATACTAATACGAAATAACGTATAACGTTATATACTATTACGTACTAACGTATAACGTTATATACTATTACGTAATAACGTGTAACGTTATATACTAATACGTAATAACGTATAACGTTATATACTAGTACGTAATAACGTATAACGTTATATACTATTACGTACTAACGTATAACGTTATATACTATTACGTACTAACGTGTAACGTTATACAGTATTACCTGATGTCGTATAACGTTATATACTATTACGTTCTAACGTATAACGTTATGTTATATTACGTAATAACGTGTAACGTTATATACTAATACGTAATAACGTATAACGTTATATACTATTACGTAATAACGTGTAACGTTATACAGTATTACCTGATGTCGTATAACGTTATATACTAATGCGTAATAACGTATAACGTTATATACTATTACGTAATAACGTATAACGTTATATACTATTACGTACTAACGTATAACGTTACATACTATTACGTACTAGCGTATAACGTTATATACTATTACGCAATGACGTATAACGTTATATACTATTACGCAATGACGTATAACGTTATATCCTATTACGTACTAACGTATAACGTTATACTCTATTACGTACTAACGTGTAACGTTATATAGTATTACCTGATGACGTATAACGTTATATACTAATACGAAATGACGTATAACGTTATATACTATTATGTAATGACGTATAACGTTATTGAGTATTACCTTATAACGTATAACGTTATATCCTATTACGTACTAACGTATAACGTTATTATCTAATACGTACTAACGTGTAACGTTGTATAGTATTACCTGATGCCGTATAACGTTATATACTAATACGTAATAACGTATAACGTTATATACTATTACGTACTAACGTATAACGTTATATACAATTACGTAATGACGTATAACGTTTTATACTATTACGTAATGACGTATAACGTTATATACTATTATGTAATGACGTATAACGCTATATACTATTACGGACTAACGTATAACTTTATACACTATTACGTAAAGACGTATAACGTTATATACTAATACGTAATAATGTGTACCGTTATATACTAATACGTAATATCGTATAACGTTATATACTAATACGTAATATCGTATAACGTTATATACTATTACGGACTAACGTATAACTTTATACACTATTACGTAAAGACGTATAACGTTATATACTAATACGTAATAACGTATAACGTTATATACTATTACGTACTAACGTATAGCGTTATATACTAATACGTAATATCGTATAACGTTATATACTAATACGTAATATCGGATAACGTTATATACTATTACGGACTAACGTATAACTTTATACACTATTACGTAAAGACGTATAACGTTATATACTAATACGTAATGGCGTATAACGATATATACTATTACGTAATAATGTGTACCGTTATATACTAATACGTAATATCGTATAACGTTATATACTAATACGTAATATCGTATAACGTTATATACAATTACGGACTAACGTATAACTTTATACACTATTACGTAAAGACGTATAACGTTATATACTAATACGTAATAACGTATAACGTTATATACTATTACGTACTAACGTATAACGTTATAAACTAATACGTAATGACGTATAACGTTATATACTATTACGTACTAACGTATAACGTTATAAACTAATTCGTACTAACGTATAACGTTATATACTATTACGTGCTAACGTATGACGTTATATACTATTACGTGCTAACGTGTAACGCTTTAAACTAATACGTAATAACGTATAACGTTATATACTATTACGTACTAACGTATAACGTTATATACAATTACGTAATGACGTATAACGTTATATACTATTATGTAATGACGTATAACGTTATATACTATTACGTACTAACGTATAACGTTATAAACTAATACGTAATAACGTAAACGTTATATATTATTACGTACTAACGTATAACGTTATACACTATTACGTAAAGACGTATAACGTTATATACTAATACGAAATAACGTATAACGTTATATACTATTACGTACTAACGTATAACGTTATATACTATTACGTAATAACGTGTAACGTTATATACTAATACGTAATAACGTATAACGTTATATACTAGTACGTAATAACGTATAACGTTATATACTATTACGTACTAACGTATAACGTTATATACTATTACGTACTAACGTGTAACGTTATATAGTATTACCTGATGCCGTATAACGTTATATACTATTACGTACTAACGTATAACGTTATAAACTAATACGTAATAACGTAAACGTTATATATTATTACGTACTAACGTATAACGTTATACACTATTACGTACTAACGTATAACGTTATAAACTAATTCGTACTAACGTATAACGTTATATACTATTACGTGCTAACGTATGACGTTATATACTATTACGTGCTAACGTGTAACGCTTTAAACTAATACGTAATAACGTATAACGTTATATACTATTACGTACTAACGTATAACGTTATATACAATTACGTAATGACGTATAACGTTATATACTATTACGTACTAACGTATAACGTTATAAACTAATTCGTACTAACGTATAACGTTATATACTATTACGTGCTAACGTATGACGTTATATACTATTACGTGCTAACGTGTAACGCTTTAAACTAATACGTAATAACGTATAACGTTATATACTATTACGTACTAACGTATAACGTTATATACAATTACGTAATGACGTATAACGTTATATACTATTATGTAATGACGTATAACGTTATATACTATTACGTACTAACGTATAACGTTATAAACTAATTCGTACTAACGTATAACGTTATATACTATTACGTAATAACGTGTAACGTTATACAGTATTACCTGATGTCGTATAACGTTATATACTAATGCGTAATAACGTATAACGTTATATACTATTACGTAATAACGTATAACGTTATATACTATTACGTACTAACGTATAACGTTACATACTATTACGTACTAGCGTATAACGTTATATACTATTACGCAATGACGTATAACGTTATATACTATTACGCAATGACGTATAACGTTATATCCTATTACGTACTAACGTATAACGTTATACTCTATTACGTACTAACGTGTAACGTTATATAGTATTACCTGATGACGTATAACGTTATATACTAATACGAAATGACGTATAACGTTATATACTATTATGTAATGACGTATAACGTTATTGAGTATTACCTTATAACGTATAACGTTATATCCTATTACGTACTAACGTATAACGTTATTATCTAATACGTACTAACGTGTAACGTTGTATAGTATTACCTGATGCCGTATAACGTTATATACTAATACGTAATAACGTATAACGTTATATACTATTACGTACTAACGTATAACGTTATATACAATTACGTAATGACGTATAACGTTTTATACTATTACGTAATGACGTATAACGTTATATACTATTATGTAATGACGTATAACGCTATATACTATTACGGACTAACGTATAACTTTATACACTATTACGTAAAGACGTATAACGTTATATACTAATACGTAATAATGTGTACCGTTATATACTAATACGTAATATCGTATAACGTTATATACTAATACGTAATATCGTATAACGTTATATACTATTACGGACTAACGTATAACTTTATACACTATTACGTAAAGACGTATAACGTTATATACTAATACGTAATAACGTATAACGTTATATACTATTACGTACTAACGTATAGCGTTATATACTAATACGTAATATCGTATAACGTTATATACTAATACGTAATATCGGATAACGTTATATACTATTACGGACTAACGTATAACTTTATACACTATTACGTAAAGACGTATAACGTTATATACTAATACGTAATGGCGTATAACGATATATACTATTACGTAATAATGTGTACCGTTATATACTAATACGTAATATCGTATAACGTTATATACTAATACGTAATATCGTATAACGTTATATACAATTACGGACTAACGTATAACTTTATACACTATTACGTAAAGACGTATAACGTTATATACTAATACGTAATAACGTATAACGTTATATACTATTACGTACTAACGTATAACGTTATAAACTAATACGTAATGACGTATAACGTTATATACTATTACGTACTAACGTATAACGTTATAAACTAATTCGTACTAACGTATAACGTTATATACTATTACGTGCTAACGTATGACGTTATATACTATTACGTGCTAACGTGTAACGCTTTAAACTAATACGTAATAACGTATAACGTTATATACTATTACGTACTAACGTATAACGTTATATACAATTACGTAATGACGTATAACGTTATATACTATTATGTAATGACGTATAACGTTATATACTATTACGTACTAACGTATAACGTTATAAACTAATACGTAATAACGTAAACGTTATATATTATTACGTACTAACGTATAACGTTATACACTATTACGTAAAGACGTATAACGTTATATACTAATACGAAATAACGTATAACGTTATATACTATTACGTACTAACGTATAACGTTATATACTATTACGTAATAACGTGTAACGTTATATACTAATACGTAATAACGTATAACGTTATATACTAGTACGTAATAACGTATAACGTTATATACTATTACGTACTAACGTATAACGTTATATACTATTACGTGCTAACGTGTAACGTTATATAGTATTACCTGATGCCGTATAACGTTATATACTATTACGTACTAACGTATAACGTTATAAACTAATACGTAATAACGTAAACGTTATATATTATTACGTACTAACGTATAACGTTATACACTATTACGTAAAGACGTATAACGTTATATACTAATACGAAATAACGTATAATGTTATATACTATTACGTACTAACGTATAACTTTATACACTATTACGTAAAGACGTATAACGTTATATACTAATACGTAATAACGTATAACGTTATATACTATTACGTACTAACGTATAACGTTATAAACTAATACGTAATGACGTATAACGTTATATACTATTACGTACTAACGTATAACGTTATAAACTAATTCGTACTAACGTATAACGTTATATACTATTACGTGCTAACGTATGACGTTATATACTATTACGTGCTAACGTGTAACGCTTTAAACTAATACGTAATAACGTATAACGTTATATACTATTACGTACTAACGTATAACGTTATATACAATTACGTAATGACGTATAACGTTATATACTATTATGTAATGACGTATAACGTTATATACTATTACGTACTAACGTATAACGTTATAAACTAATTCGTACTAACGTATAACGTTATATACTATTACGTGCTAACGTGTAACGTTATATAGTATTACCTGATGCCGTATAACGTTATATACTATTACGTACTAACGTATAACGTTATAAACTAATACGTAATAACGTAAACGTTATATATTATTACGTACTAACGTATAACGTTATACACTATTATGTAAAGACGTATAACGTTATATACTAATACGAAATAACGTATAACGTTATATACTATTACGTACTAACGTATAACGTTATATACTATTACGTAATAACGTGTAACGTTATATACTAATACGTAATAACGTATAACGTTATACGCTAGTACGTAATAGCATATAACGTTATATACTATTACGTACTAACGTATAACGTTATATACTATTACGTACTAACGTGTAACGTTATACAGTATTACCTGATGTCGTATAACGTTATATACTATTACGTTCTAACGTATAACGTTATGTTATATTACGTAATAACGTGTAACGTTATATACTAATACGTAATAACGTATAACGTTATATACTATTACGTAATAACGTGTAACGTTATACAGTATTACCTGATGTCGTATAACGTTATATACTAATGCGTAATAACGTATAACGTTATATACTATTACGTAATAACGTATAACGTTATATACTATTACGTACTAACGTATAACGTTACATACTATTACGTACTAGCGTATAACGTTATATACTATTACGCAATGACGTATAACGTTATATACTATTACGCAATGACGTATAACGTTATATCCTATTACGTACTAACGTATAACGTTATACTCTATTACGTACTAACGTGTAACGTTATATAGTATTACCTGATGACGTATAACGTTATATACTAATACGAAATGACGTATAACGTTATATACTATTATGTAATGACGTATAACGTTATTGAGTATTACCTTATAACGTATAACGTTATATCCTATTACGTACTAACGTATAACGTTATTATCTAATACGTACTAACGTGTAACGTTGTATAGTATTACCTGATGCCGTATAACGTTATATACTAATACGTAATAACGTATAACGTTATATACTATTACGTAGTAACGTATAACGTTATATACAATTACGTAATGACGTATAACGTTTTATACTATTACGTAATGACGTATAACGTTATATACTATTATGTAATGACGTATAACGCTATATACTATTACGGACTAACGTATAACTTTATACACTATTACGTAAAGACGTATAACGTTATATACTAATACGTAATAATGTGTACCGTTATATACTAATACGTAATATCGTATAACGTTATATACTAATACGTAATATCGTATAACGTTATATACTATTACGGACTAACGTATAACTTTATACACTATTACGTAAAGACGTATAACGTTATATACTAATACGTAATAACGTATAACGTTATATACTATTACGTACTAACGTATAGCGTTATATACTAATACGTAATATCGTATAACGTTATATACTAATACGTAATATCGGATAACGTTATATACTATTACGGACTAACGTATAACTTTATACACTATTACGTAAAGACGTATAACGTTATATACTAATACGTAATGGCGTATAACGATATATACTATTACGTAATAATGTGTACCGTTATATACTAATACGTAATATCGTATAACGTTATATACTAATACGTAATATCGTATAACGTTATATACAATTACGGACTAACGTATAACTTTATACACTATTACGTAAAGACGTATAACGTTATATACTAATACGTAATAACGTATAACGTTATATACTATTACGTACTAACGTATAACGTTATAAACTAATACGTAATGACGTATAACGTTATATACTATTACGTACTAACGTATAACGTTATAAACTAATTCGTACTAACGTATAACGTTATATACTATTACGTGCTAACGTATGACGTTATATACTATTACGTGCTAACGTGTAACGCTTTAAACTAATACGTAATAACGTATAACGTTATATACTATTACGTACTAACGTATAACGTTATATACAATTACGTAATGACGTATAACGTTATATACTATTATGTAATGACGCATAACGTTATATACTATTACGTACTAACGTATAACGTTATAAACTAATACGTAATAACGTAAACGTTATATATTATTACGTACTAACGTATAACGTTATACACTATTACGTAAAGACGTATAACGTTATATACTAATACGAAATAACGTATAACGTTATATACTATTACGTACTAACGTATAACGTTATATACTATTACGTAATAACGTGTAACGTTATATACTAATACGTAATAACGTATAACGTTATATACTAGTACGTAATAACGTATAACGTTATATACTATTACGTACTAACGTATAACGTTATATACTATTACGTACTAACGTGTAACGTTATATAGTATTACCTGATGCCGTATAACGTTATATACTATTACGTACTAACGTATAACGTTATAAACTAATACGTAATAACGTAAACGTTATATATTATTACGTACTAACGTATAACGTTATACACTATTACGTACTAACGTATAACGTTATAAACTAATTCGTACTAACGTATAACGTTATATACTATTACGTGCTAACGTATGACGTTATATACTATTACGTGCTAACGTGTAACGCTTTAAACTAATACGTAATAACGTATAACGTTATATACTATTACGTACTAACGTATAACGTTATATACAATTACGTAATGACGTATAACGTTATATACTATTACGTACTAACGTATAACGTTATAAACTAATTCGTACTAACGTATAACGTTATATACTATTACGTGCTAACGTATGACGTTATATACTATTACGTGCTAACGTGTAACGCTTTAAACTAATACGTAATAACGTATAACGTTATATACTATTACGTACTAACGTATAACGTTATATACAATTACGTAATGACGTATAACGTTATATACTATTATGTAATGACGTATAACGTTATATACTATTACGTACTAACGTATAACGTTATAAACTAATTCGTACTAACGTATAACGTTATATACTATTACGTGCTAACGTGTAACGTTATATAGTATTACCTGATGCCGTATAACGTTATATACTATTACGTACTAACGTATAACGTTATAAACTAATACGTAATAACGTAAACGTTATATATTATTACGTACTAACGTATAACGTTATACACTATTACGTAAAGACGTATAACGTTATATACTAATACGAAATAACGTATAACGTTATATACTATTACGTACTAACGTATAACGTTATATACTATTACGTAATAACGTGTAACGTTATATACTAATACGTAATAACGTATAACGTTATATACTAGTACGTAATAACGTATAACGTTATATACTATTACGTACTAACGTATAACGTTATATACTAATACGTAATAACGTATAACGTTATATACTAGTACGTAATAACGTATAACGTTATATACTATTACGTACTAACGTATAACGTTATATACTATTACGTACTAACGTGTAACGTTATACAGTATTACCTGATGTCATATAACGTTATATACTATTACGTACTAACGTATAACGTTATGTTATATTACGTAATAACGTGTAACGTTATATACTAATACGTAATAACGTATAACGTTATATACTATTACGTAATAACGTATAACGTTATATACTATTACGTACTAACGTATAACGTTATATACTATTACGTATTAACGTGTAACGTTATACAGTATTACCTGATGTCGTATAACGTTATATACTAATACGTAATAACGTATAACGTTATATACTATTACGTAATAACGTATAACGTTATATACTATTACGTACTAACGTATAACGTTATATACTATTACGTACTAGCGTATAACGTTATATACTATTACGCAATGACGTATAACGTTATATACTATTACGCAATGACGTATAACGTTATATCCTATTACGTACTAACGTATAACGTTATACTCTATTACGTACTAACGTGTAACGTTATATAGTATTATCTGATGACGTATAACGTTATATACTAATACGAAATGACGTATAACGTTATATACTATTATGTAATGACGTATAACGTTATTGAGTATTACCTTATAACGTATAACGTTATATCCTATTACGTACTAACGTATAACGTTATTATCTAATACGTACTAACGTGTAACGTTGTATAGTATTACCTGATGCCGTATAACGTTATATACTAATACGTAATAACGTATAACGTTATATACTATTACGTACTAACGTATAACGTTATATACTATTACGTACTAACGTATAACGTTATATACTATTACGTACTAACGTGTAACGTTATACAGTATTACCTGATGTCGTATAACGTTATATACTATTACGTACTAACGTATAACGTTATATACTATTACGTACTAACGTGTAACGTTATACAGTATTACCTGATGTCGTATAACGTTATATACTATTACGTACTAACGTATAACGTTATAAACTAATACTTAATAACGTAAACGTTATATATTATTACGTACTAACGTATAACGTTATACACTATTACGTAAAGACGTATAACGTTATATACTATTATGTAATGACGTATAACGTTATATACTATTACGTACTAACGTATAACGTTATATACTATTACGTAATAACGTGTAACGTTATATACTAATACGTAATAACGTATAACGTTATATACTAGTACGTAATAACGTATAACGTTATATACTATTACGTACTAACGTATAACGTTATTATCTAATACGTACTAACGTGTAACGTTGTATAGTATTACCTGATGCCGTATAACGTTATATACTAATACGTAATAACGTATAACGTTATATACTATTACGTACTAACGTATAACGTTATATACTATTACGTACTAACGTATAACGTTATATACTATTACGTACTAACGTGTAACGTTATACAGTATTACCTGATGTCGTATAACGTTATATACTATTACGTACTAACGTATAACGTTATGTTATATTACGTAATAACGTGTAACGTTATATACTAATACGTAATAACGTATAACGTTATATACTATTACGTAATAACGTATAACGTTATATACGATTACGTACTAACGTATAACGTTATATACTATTACGTATTAACGTGTAACGTTATACAGTATTACCTGATGTCGTATAACGTTATATACTAATACGTAATAACGTATAACGTTATATACTATTACGTAATAACGTATAACGTTATATACTATTACGTACTAACGTATAACGTTATATACTATTACGTACTAGCGTATAACGTTATATACTATTACGCAATGACGTATAACGTTATATACTATTACGCAATGACGTATAACGTTATATCCTATTACGTACTAACGTATAACGTTATACTCTATTACGTACTAACGTGTAACGTTATATAGTATTACCTGATGACGTATAACGTTATATACTAATACGAAATGACGTATAACGTTATATACTATTATGTAATGACGTATAACGTTATTGAGTATTACCTTATAACGTATAACGTTATATCCTATTACGTACTAACGTATAACGTTATTATCTAATACGTACTAACGTGTAACGTTGTATAGTATTACCTGATGCCGTATAACGTTATATACTAATACGTAATAACGTATAACGTTATATACTATTACGTACTAACGTATAACGTTATATACAATTACGTAATGACGTATAACGTTTTATACAATTACGTAATGACGTATAACGTTATATACTAATACGTAATATCGTATAACGTTATATACTATTACGGACTAACGTATAACTTTATACACTATTACGTAAAGACGTATAACGTTATATACTAATACGCAATAACGTATAACGTTATATACCATTACGTACTAACGTATAGCGTTATATACTATTACGTAATGACGTATAACGTTATATACTATTACGTACTAACGTATAACGTTTTATACTATTACGTAATGACGTATAACATTATATACTATTATGTAATGACGTATAACGTTATTGAGTATTACCTTATAACGTATAACGCTATATCCTATTACGTACTAACGTATAACGTTATTATCGAGTACGTACTAACGTGTAACGTTATATAGTATTACCTGATGCCGTATAACGTTATATACAATTACGTACTAACGTATAACGTTATAAACTAATACGTAATGACGTATAACGTTATATACTATTATGTAATGACGTATAACGTTATTGAGTATTACCTTATATCGTATAACGTTATATCCTATTTCGTACTAACGTATAACGTTATTATCTAGTACGTACTAACGTGTAACGTTGTATAGTATTACCTGATGCCGTATAACGTTATATACTAATACGTAATAACGTATAACGTTATATACTATTACGTACTAACGTATAACGTTATAAACTAATACGTAATGACGTATGACGTTATATACTATTACGTACTAACGTGTAACGTTATATAGTATTACGTAATGACGTATAACGTTATATACTATTATGTAATGACGTATAACGTTATTGAGTATTACCTTATATCGTATAACGTTATATCCTATTACGTACTAACGTATAACGTTATTATCTAATACGTACTAACGTGTAACGTTATAAACTAATACGTAATGACGTATAACGTTATATACTATTACGTACCACCGTAAAACGTTATATGCTATTATGTAATGACGTATAACGTTATATACTATTACGTACTAACGTGTAACGTTACATAGTATTAAGTAATGACGTATAACGTCATATCCTATTACGTACTAGCGTATAACGTTATACTCTATTACGTACTAACGTGTAACGTTATATAGTATTACGTAATGACGTATTACGTCATATCCTATTACGTACTAACGTATAACGTTATATAATATTACGTACTAACGTGTAACGTTATAAACTAATACGTAATGACGTATAACGTTATATACAAATACGTAATAACGTATATCGTTATTATCTAGTACGTACTAACGTGTAACGTTATATAGTATTACCTGATGCCGTATAACGTGATATACTAATACGTAATAACGTATAACGTTATATCCTATTATGTAATGACGTATAACGTTATTGAGTATTACCTTATAACGTATAACGTTATATCCTATTACGTACTAACGTATAACGTTATAAACTAATACGTACTAACGTTTAACGGTATATATTATTACGTGCTAACGTATAACGTTATATACTATTACGTACTAACGTATAACGTTATACTCTATTACGTACTAACGTGTAACGTTATATAGTATTACCTGATGACGTATAACGTTATATACTAATACGTAATGACGTATAACGTTATATACTATTATGTAATGACGTATAACGTTATTGAGTATTACCTTATAACGTATAACGTTATATCCTATTACGTATTAACGTATAACGTTATAAACTAATACGTAATGACGTATAACGTTATATACTATTATGCAATGACGTATAACGTTATTGAGTATTACCTTATATCGTATAACGTTATATCCTATTACGTATTAACGTATAACGTTATTATCTAATACGTACTAACGTGTAACGTCATATAGTATTATCTGATGCCGTATAACGTTATATACTATTACGTACTAACGTATAACGTTATAAACTAATACGTAATGACGTATAACGTTATATACTATTACGTACCAACGTATAACGTTATACAATATTTCGTAAAGGCGTATAACGTTATATACTAATACGTAATAACGTATAACGTTATATACTATTACGTACTAACGTAGAACGTTATATACTATTACGTAATGACGTATAACGTTATATACTATTATGTAATGAAGTATAACGTTATTGAGTATTACCTTATATCGTATAACGTTATATGCTATTACGTACTAAGGTATAACGTTATTATCTAATACGTACTAACGTGTAACGTTATATAGTATTATCTGATGCCGTATAACGTTATATACTATTATGTACTAACGTATAACGTTATAAACTAATACGTAATGACGTATAACGCTATATACTATTACGTACTAACGTAGAACGTTATAAACTAATACGTAATGACGTATAACGATATATACTATTACGTAATAATGTGTACCGTTATATACTAATACGTAATATCGTATAACGTTATATACTAATACGTAATATCGTATAACGTTATATACTAATACGTAATATCGTATAACGTTATATACTATTACGGACTAACGTATAACTTTATACACTATTACGTAAAGACGTATAACGTTATATACTAATACGTAATAACGTATAACGTTATATACTATTACGTACTAACGTATAACGTTAGATACTATTACGTACTAACGTATAACGTTATGTACTATTACGTAATAACGTGTAACGTTATATACTAATACGTAATAACGTATAACGTTATATACTATTACGTACTAACGTATAACGTTATATACTGTTACGTACTAGCGTATAACGTTATATACTATTACGCAATGACGTATAACGTTATATACTATTACGCAATGACGTATAACGTTATATCCTATTACGTACTAACGTATAACGTTATACTCTATTACGTACTAACGTGTAACGTTATATAGTATTACCTGATGACGTATAACGTTATATACTATTACGTAATAACGTGTAACGTAATATAGTATTACCTGATGACGTATAACGTTATATACTATTACGTACTAGTATATAACGTTATATACTATTACGCAATGACGTATAACGTTATATACTATTACGCAATGACGTATAACGTTATATCCTATTACGTACTAACGTATAACGTTATACTCTAGTACGCACTAACGTGTAACGTTATATAGTATTATCTGATGCCGTATAACGTTATATACTATTACGTACTAACGTATAACGTTATAAACCAATACGTAATGACGTATAACGTTATATACTATTACGTACCAACGTATAACGTTATACACTATTACGTAAAGGCGTATAACGTTATATACTAATACGTAATAACGTATAACGTTATATACTATTACGTACTAACGTATAACGTTATGTACTATTACGTACAAACGTATAACGTTATATACTATTACGTACTAATGTGTAACGTTATATAGTATTACGTAATAACGTATAACGTTATATACTATTACGTACTAACGTATAACGTTATATACTATTACGTAATGACGTATAACGTTATATACTATTTTGTAATGACGTATAACGTTATTGAGTATTACCTTATAACGTATAACGCTATATCCTATTACGTACTAACGTATAACGTTATTATCTAGTACGTACTAACGTGTAACGTTATATAGTATTACCTGATGCCGTATAACGTTATATACAATTACGTACTAACGTATAACGTTATAAACTAATACGTAATGACGTATAACGTTATATACTATTATGTAATGACGTATAACGTTATTGAGTATTACCTTATATCGTATAACGTTATATCCTATTTCGTACTAACGTATAACGTTATTATCTAATACGTACTAACGTGTAACTTTATATAGTATTATCTGATGCCGTATAACGTTATATACTATTACGTACTAACGTATAACGTTATAAACTAATACGTAATGACGTATAACGTTATATACAAATACGTAATAACGTATATCGTTATTATCTAGTACGTACTAACGTGTAACGTTATATAGTATTACCTGATGCCGTATAACGTGATATACTAATACGTAATAACGTATAACGTTATATCCTATTATGTAATGACGTATAACGTTATTGAGTATTACCTTATAACGTATAACGTTATATCCTATTACGTACTAACGTATAACGTTATAAACTAATACGTACTAACGTTTAACGGTATAGATTATTACGTGCTAACGTATAACGTTATATACTATTACGTACTAACGTATAACGTTATACTCTATTACGTACTAACGTGTAACGTTATATAGTATTACCTGATGACGTATAACGTTATATACTAATACGTAATGACGTATAACGTTATATACTATTATGTAATGACGTATAACGTTATTGAGTATTACCTTATAACGTATAACGTTATATCCTATTACGTATTAACGTATAACGTTATAAACTAATACGTAATGACGTATAACGTTATATACTATTATGCAATGACGTATAACGTTATTGAGTATTACCTTATATCGTATAACGTTATATCCTATTACGTATTAACGTATAACGTTATTATCTAATACGTACTAACGTGTAACGTTATATAGTATTATCTGATGCCGTATAACGTTATATACTATTACGTACTAACGTATAACGTTATAAACTAATACGTAATGACGTATAACGTTATATACTATTACGTACCAACGTATAACGTTATACAATATTTCGTAAAGGCGTATAACGTTATATACTAATACGTAATAACGTATAACGTTATATACTATTACGTACTAACGTAGAACGTTATATACTATTACGTAATGACGTATAACGTTATATACTATTATGTAATGAAGTATAACGTTATTGAGTATTACCTTATATCGTATAACGTTATATGCTATTACGTACTAAGGTATAACGTTATTATCTAATACGTACTAACGTGTAACGTTATATAGTATTATCTGATGCCGTATAACGTTATATACTATTATGTACTAACGTATAACGTTATAAACTAATACGTAATGACGTATAACGCTATATACTATTACGTACTAACGTAGAACGTTATAAACTAATACGTAATGACGTATAACGATATATACTATTACGTAATAATGTGTACCGTTATATACTAATACGTAATATCGTATAACGTTATATACTAATACGTAATATCGTATAACGTTATATACTAATACGTAATATCGTATAACGTTATATACTATTACGTACTAACGTATAACGTTATACACTATTACGTAAAGACGTATAACGTTATATACTAATACGTAATAACGTATAACGTTATATACTATTACGTACTAACGTATAACGTTAGATACTATTACGTACTAACGTATAACGTTATGTACTATTACGTAATAACGTGTAACGTTATATACTAATACGTAATAACGTATAACGTTATATACTATTACGTACTAACGTATAACGTTATATACTGTTACGTACTAGCGTATAACGTTATATACTATTACGCAATGACGTATAACGTTATATACTATTACGCAATGACGTATAACGTTATATCCTATTACGTACTAACGTATAACGTTATACTCTATTACGTACTAACGTGTAACGTTATATAGTATTACCTGATGACGTATAACGTTATATACTATTACGTAATAACGTGTAACGTAATATAGTATTACCTGATGACGTATAACGTTATATACTATTACGTACTAGTATATAACGTTATATACTATTACGCAATGACGTATAACGTTATATACTATTACGCAATGACGTATAACGTTATATCCTATTACGTACTAACGTATAACGTTATACTCTAGTACGCACTAACGTGTAACGTTATATAGTATTATCTGATGCCGTATAACGTTATATACTATTACGTACTAACGTATAACGTTATAAACCAATACGTAATGACGTATAACGTTATATACTATTACGTACCAACGTATAACGTTATACACTATTACGTAAAGGCGTATAACGTTATATACTAATACGTAATAACGTATAACGTTATATACTATTACGTACTAACGTATAACGTTATGTACTATTACGTACAAACGTATAACGTTATATACTATTACGTACTAATGTGTAACGTTATATAGTATTACGTAATAACGTATAACGTTATATACTATTACGTACTAACGTATAACGTTATATACTATTACGTAATGACGTATAACGTTATATACTATTTTGTAATGACGTATAACGTTATTGAGTATTACCTTATAACGTATAACGCTATATCCTATTACGTACTAACGTATAACGTTATTATCTAGTACGTACTAACGTGTAACGTTATATAGTATTACCTGATGCCGTATAACGTTATATACAATTACGTACTAACGTATAACGTTATAAACTAATACGTAATGACGTATAACGTTATATACTATTATGTAATGACGTATAACGTTATTGAGTATTACCTTATATCGTATAACGTTATATCCTATTTCGTACTAACGTATAACGTTATTATCTAATACGTACTAACGTGTAACTTTATATAGTATTATCTGATGCCGTATAACGTTATATACTATTACGTACTAACGTATAACGTTATAAACTAATACGTAATGACGTATAACGTTATATACTATTACGTACCAACGTATAACGTTATACACTATTACGTAAAGGCGTATAACGTTATATACTAATACGTAATAACGCATAACGTTATATACTATTACGTACTAACGTATAACGTTATATACTATTACGTAATGACGTATAACGTTATATACTATTATGTAATGACGTATAACGTTATTGAGTATTACCTTATATCGTATAACGTTATATCCTATTACGTACTAACGTATAACGTTATTATCTAATACGTACTAACGTGTAACGTTATATAGTATTATCTGATGCCGTATAACGTTATATAACATTACGTACTAACGTATAACGTTATAAACTAATACGTAATGACGTATAACGCTATATACTATTACGTACTAACGTAGAACGTTATAAACTAATACGTAATGACGTATAACGATATATACTATTACGTAATAATGTGTACCGTTATATACTAATACGTAATATCGTATAACGTTATATACTAATACGTAATATCGTATAACGTTATATACTATTACGGACTAACGTATAACTTTATACACTATTACGTAAAGACGTATAACGTTATATACTAATACGTAATAACGTATAACGTTATATACAATTACGTACTAATGTGTAACGTTATATAGTATTACGTAATGACGTATAACGTTATATACAAATACTTAATAACGTATATCGTTATACACTACTACGTACTAACGTGTAACGTTATATACTATTACGTACTAACGTGTAACGTTATATAGTATTACCAGATGACGTATAACGTTATATACTATTACGTAATAACGTGTAACGTAATATAGTATTACCTGATGACGTATAACGTTATATACTATTACGTACTAGCGTATAACGTTATATACTATTACGCAATGACGTATAACGTTATATACTATTACGTAATGACGTATAACGTTATATACTATTATGTAATGACGTATAACGCTATACACTATTACGTACTAACGTAGAACGTTATAAACTAATACGTAATGACGTATAACGATATATACTATTACGTAATAATGTGTACCGTTATATACTAATACGTAATATCGTATAACGTTATATACTAATACGTAATAACGTATAACGTTATATACTATTACGTACTAACGTATAACGTTATATACTATTACGTAATAACGTGTAACGTTATATACTAATACGTAATAACGTATAACGTTATATACTATTACGTAATAACGTATAACGTTATATACTATTACGCACTAACGTATAACGTTATATACTATTACGTAATAACGTGTAACGTTATATACTAATACGTAATAACGTATAACGTTATATACTATTACGTAATAACGTATAACGCTATATACTATTACGTACTAACGTAGAACGTTATAAACTAATACGTAATGACGTATAACGATATATACTATTACGTAATAATGTGTACCGTTATATACTAATACGTAATATCGTATAACGTTATATACTAATACGTAATAACGTATAACGTTATATACTATTACGTACTAACCTATAACGTTATATACTATTACGTACTAACGTATAACGTTATATACTATTACGTAATAACGTGTAACGTTATATACTAATACGTAATAACGTATAACGTTATATACTATTACGTAATAACGTATAACGTTATATACTATTACGTACTAACGTGTAACGTTATATACTATTACGTACTAACGTGTAACGTTATATAATATTACGTAATGACGTATAACGTCATATCCTATTACGTACTAACGTATAACGTTATATAATATTACGTACTAACGTGTAACGTTATAAACTAATACGTAATGACGTATAACGTTATATACAAATACGTAATAACGTATATCGTTATACACTATTACGTACTAACGTGTAACGTTATATAATATTACGTAATGACGTATAACGTCATATCCTATTACGTACTAACGTATAACGTTATATAATATTACGTACTAACGTGTAACGTTATAAACTAATACGTAATGACGTATAACGTTATATACAAATACGTAATAACGTATATCGTTATACACTATTACGTACTAACGTGTAACGTTATATAATATTACGTAATGACGTATAACGTCATATCCTATTACGTACTAACGTATAACGTTATATAATATTACGTACTAACGTGTAACGTTATAAACTAATACGTAATGACGTATAACGTTATATACTAATACGTAATATCGTATAACGTTATATACTATTACGCAATGACGTATAACGTTATATACTATTACGCAATGACGTATAACGTTATATCCTATTACGTACTAACGTATAACGTTATACTCTATTACGTACTAACGTGTAACCTTATATAGTATTACCTGATGACGTATAACGTTATAAACTAATACGTAATGACGTATAACGTTATATACTATTACGTACTAACGTATAACGTTATGTACTATTACGTACTAACGTATAACGTTATATACTATTACGTACTAACGTGTAACGTTATATAGTATTACGTAATGACGTATAACGTCATATCCTATTACGTAATAACGTATAACGTTATATAATATTACGTACTAACGTGTAACGTTATAAACTAATACGTAATGACGTATAACGTTATATACAAATACGTAATAACGTATATCGTTATACACTATTACGTACTAACGTGTAACGTTATATACTATTACGTACTAACGTGTAACGTTATATAGTATTACCAGATGACGTATAACGTTATATACTATTACGTAATAACGTGTAACGTAATATAGTATTACCTGATGACGTATAACGTTATATACTATTACGTACTAACGTGTAACGTTATATAGTATTACCAGATGACGTATAACGTTATATACTATTACGTAATAACGTGTAACGTAATATAGTATTACCTGATGACGTATAACGTTATATACTATTACGTACTAACGTGTAACGTTATAAACTAATACGTAATGACGTATAACGTTATATACTATTACGTACTAACGTATAACGTTATAAACTAATACGTACTAACGTATAACGTTATATACTATTACGTGCTAACGTATAACGTTATATATACTATTACGTGCTAACGTATAACGTTATACTCTATTACGTACTAACGTGTAACGTTATATAGTATTACCTGATGACGTATAACGCTTTATACTAATGCGTAATGACGTATAACGTTATATATTATTACGTAATAACGTATAACGCTATATACTATTACGTACTAACGTAGAACGTTATAAACTAATACGTAATGACGTATAACGTTATATACTATTACGTACTAACGTATAACGTTATAAACTAATACGTACTAACGTATAACGTTATATACTATTACGTGCTAACGTATAACGTTATATACTGTTACGTGCTAACGTGTAACGTTATATACTATTACGTACTAACGTATAACGTTATACACTATTACGTAAAGACGTATAACGTTATATACTAATACGTAATAACGTATAACGTTATATACTATTACGTACTAACGTATAACGTTATATACTATTACGTAATAACGTGTAACGTTATGTACTAATACGTAATAACGTATAACGTTATATACTATTACGCAATGACGTATAACGTTATATCCTATTATGTAATGACGTATAACGTTATTGAGTATTACCTTATAACGTATAACGTTATATCCTTTTACGTACTAACGTATAACGTTATAAACTAATACGTAATAACGTAAACGTTATATATTATTACGTACTAACGTATAACGTTATACACTATTACGTAAAGACGTATAACGTTATATACTATTATGTAATGACGTATAACGTTATATACTATTACGTACTAACGTATAACGTTATATACTATTACGTAATAACGTGTAACGTTATATACTAATACGTAATAACGTATAACGTTATATACTAGTACGTAATAACGTATAACGTTATATACTATTACGTACTAACGTATAACGTTATATACTATTACGTGCTAACGTGTAACGTTATATAGTATTACCTGATGCCGTATAACGTTATATACTATTACGTACTAACGTATAACGTTATAAACTAATACGTAATAACGTAAACGTTATATATTATTACGTACTAACGTATAACGTTATACACTATTACGTAAAGACGTATAACGTTATATACTAATACGAAATAACGTATAACGTTATATACTATTACGTACTAACGTATAACGTTATATACTATTACGTAATAACGTGTAACGTTATATACTAATACGTAATAACGTATAACGTTATATACTAGTACGTAATAACGTATAACGTTATATACTATTACGTACTAACGTATAACGTTATATACTATTACGTACTAACGTGTAACGTTATACAGTATTACCTGATGTCGTATAACGTTATATACTATTACGTACTAACGTATAACGTTATGTTATATTACGTAATAACGTGTAACGTTATATACTAATACGTAATAACGTATAACGTTATATACTATTACGTAATAACGTATAACGTTATATACTATTACGTACTAACGTATAACGTTATATACTATTACGTATTAACGTGTAACGTTATACAGTATTACCTGATGTCGTATAACGTTATATACTAATACGTAATAACGTATAACGTTATATACTATTACGTAATAACGTACAACGTTATATACTATTACGTACTAACGTATAACGTTATATACTATTACGTACTAGCGTATAACGTTATATACTATTACGCAATGACGTATAACGTTATATACTATTACGCAATGACGTATAACGTTATATCCTATTACGTACTAACGTATAACGTTATACTCTATTACGTACTAACGTGTAACGTTATATAGTATTACCTGATGACGTATAACGTTATATACTAATACGAAATGACGTATAACGTTATATACTATTATGTAATGACGTATAACGTTATTGAGTATTACCTTATAACGTATAACGTTATATCCTATTACGTACTAACGTATAACGTTATTATCTAATACGTACTAACGTGTAACGTTGTATAGTATTACCTGATGCCGTATAACGTTATATACTAATACGTAATAACGTATAACGTTATATACTATTACGTACTAACGTATAACGTTATATACAATTACGTAATGACGTATAACGTTTTATACAATTACGTAATGACGTATAACGTTATATACTATTATGTAATGACGTATAACGCTATATACTATTACGGACTAACGTATAACTTTATACACTATTACGTAAAGACGTATAACGTTATATACTAATACGTAATAATGTGTACCGTTATATACTAATACGTAATATCGTATAACGTTATATACTAATACGTAATATCGTATAACGTTATATACTATTACGGACCAACGTATAACTTTATACACTATTACGTAAAGACGTATAACGTTATATACTAATACGCAATAACGTATAACGTTATATACTATTACGTACTAACGTATAGCGTTATATACTATTACGTAATGACGTATAACGTTATATACTATTACGTACTAACGTATAACGTTTTATACTATTACGTAATGACGTATAACATTATATACTATTATGTAATGACGTATAACGTTATTGAGTATTACCTTATAACGTATAACGCTATATCCTATTACGTACTAACGTATAACGTTATTATCTAGTACGTACTAACGTGTAACGTTATATAGTATTACCTGATGCCGTATAACGTTATATACAATTACGTACTAGCGTATAACGTTATAAACTAATACGTAATGACGTATAACGTTATATACTATTATGTAATGACGTATAACGTTATTGAGTATTACCTTATATCGTATAACGTTATATCCTATTTCGTACTAACGTATAACGTTATTATCTAGTACGTACTAACGTGTAACGTTGTATAGTATTACCTGATGCCGTATAACGTTATATACTAATACGTAATAACGTATAACGTTATATACTATTACGTACTAACGTATAACGTTATAAACTAATACGTAATGACGTATGACGTTATATACTATTACGTACTAACGTGTAACGTTATATAGTATTACGTAATGACGTATAACGTTATATACTATTATGTAATGACGTATAACGTTATTGAGTATTACCTTATATCGTATAACGTTATATCCTATTACGTACTAACGTATAACGTTATTATCTAATACGTACTAACGTGTAACGTTATAAACTAATACGTAATGACGTATAACGTTATATACTATTACGTACCACCGTAAAACGTTATATGCTATTATGTAATGACGTATAACGTTATATACTATTACGTACTAACGTGTAACGTTACATAGTATTAAGTAATGACGTATAACGTCATATCCTATTACGTACTAGCGTATAACGTTATACTCTATTACGTACTAACGTGTAACGTTATATAGTATTACGTAATGACGTATTACGTCATATCCTATTACGTACTAACGTATAACGTTATATAATATTACGTACTAACGTGTAACGTTATAAACTAATACGTAATGACGTATAACGTTATATACAAATACATAATAACGTATATCGTTATTATCTAGTACGTACTAACGTGTAACGTTATATAGTATTACCTGATGCCGTATAACGTGATATACTAATACGTAATAACGTATAACGTTATATCCTATTATGTAATGACGTATAACGTTATTGAGTATTACCTTATAACGTATAACGTTATATCCTATTACGTACTAACGTATAACGTTATAAACTAATATGTAATGAGGTATAACGTCATATCCTATTACGTACTAACGTATAACGTTATAAACTAATACGTAATGACGTATAACGTTATATACAAATACGTAATAACGTATAACGTTATTATCTAATACGTACTAACGTGTAACGTTATATAGTATTATCTGATGCCGTATAACGTTATATACTATTACGTACTAACGTATAACGTTATAAACAAATACGTAATGACGTATAACGTTATATACTATTACGTACCAACGTATAACGTTATACAATATTTCGTAAAGGCGTATAACGTTATATACTAATACGTAATAACGTATAACGTTATATACTATTACGTACTAACGTAGAACGTTATATACTATTACGTAATGACGTATAACGTTATATACTATTATGTAATGAAGTATAACGTTATTGAGTATTACCTTATATCGTATAACGTTATATGCTATTACGTACTAAGGTATAACGTTATTATCTAATACGTACTAACGTGTAACGTTATATAGTATTATCTGATGCCGTATAACGTTATATACTATTATGTACTAACGTATAACGTTATAAACTAATACGTAATGACGTATAACGCTATATACTATTACGTACTAACGTAGAACGTTATAAACTAATACGTAATGACGTATAACGATATATACTATTACGTAATATCGTATAACGTTATATACTAATACGTAATATCGTATAACGTTATATACTATTACGGACTAACGTATAATTTTATACACTATAACGTAAAGACGTATAACGTTATATACTAATACGTAATAACGTATAACGTTATATACTATTACGTACTAACGTATAACGTTAGATACTATTACGTACTAACGTATAACGTTATGTACTATTACGTAATAACGTGTAACGTTATATACTAATACGTAATAACGTATAACGTTATATACTATTACGTACTAACGTATAACGTTATATACTATTACGTACTAGCGTATAACGTTATATACTATTACGCAATGACGTATAACGTTATATACTATTACGCAATGACGTATAACGTTATATCCTATTACGTACTAACGTATAACGTTATACTCTATTACGTACTAACGTGTAACGTTATATAGTATTACCTGATGACGTATAACGTTATATACTATTACGTAATAACGTGTAACGTAATATAGTATTACCTGATGACGTATAACGTTATATACTATTACGTACTAGCGTATAACGTTATATACTATTACGCAATGACGTATAACGTTATATACTATTACGCAATGACGTATAACGTTATATCCTATTACGTACTAACGTATAACGTTATACTCTAGTACGCACTAACGTGTAACGTTATATAGTATTATCTGATGCCGTATAACGTTATATACTATTACGTACTAACGTATAACGTTATAAACCAATACGTAATGACGTATAACGTTATATACTATTACGTACCAACGTATAACGTTATACACTATTACGTAAAGGCGTATAACGTTATATACTAATACGTAATAACGTATAACGTTATATACTATTACGTACTAACGTATAACGTTATGTACTATTACGTACAAACGTATAACGTTATATACTATTACGTACTAATGTGTAACGTTATATAGTATTACGTAATAACGTATAACGTTATATACTATTACGTACTAACGTATAACGTTATATACTATTACGTAATGACGTATAACGTTATATACTATTTTGTAATGACGTATAACGTTATTGAGTATTACCTTATAACGTATAACGCTATATCCTATTACGTACTAACGTATAACGTTATTATCTAGTACGTACTAACGTGTAACGTTATATAGTATTACCTGATGCCGTATAACGTTATATACAATTACGTACTAACGTATAACGTTATAAACTAATACGTAATGACGTATAACGTTATATACTATTATGTAATGACGTATAACGTTATTGAGTATTACCTTATATCGTATAACGTTATATCCTATTTCGTACTAACGTATAACGTTATTATCTAATACGTACTAACGTGTAACTTTATATAGTATTATCTGATGCCGTATAACGTTATATACTATTACGTACTAACGTATAACGTTATAAACTAATACGTAACGACGTATAACGTTATATACTATTACGTACCAACGTATAACGTTATACAATATTTCGTAAAGGCGTATAACGTTATATACTAATACGTAATAACGTATAACGTTATATACTATTACGTACTAACGTAGAACGTTATATACTATTACGTAATGACGTATAACGTTATATACTATTATGTAATGAAGTATAACGTTATTGAGTATTACCTTATATCGTATAACGTTATATGCTATTACGTACTAAGGTATAACGTTATTATCTAATACGTACTAACGTGTAACGTTATATAGTATTATCTGATGCCGTATAACGTTATATACTATTATGTACTAACGTATAACGTTATAAACTAATACGTAATGACGTATAACGCTATATACTATTACGTACTAACGTAGAACGTTATAAACTAATACGTAATCACGTATAACGATATATACTATTACGTAATAATGTTTACCGTTATATACTAATACTTAATATCGTATAACGTTATATACTAATACGTAATACCGTATAACGTTATATACTATTACGGACTAACGTATAACTTTATACACTATTACGTAAAGACGTATAACGTTATATACTAATACGTAATAACGTATAACGTTATATACTATTACGTACTAACGTATAACGTTATATACAATTGCGTAATGACGTATAACGTTATATACTATTACGTAATAATGTGTACCGTTATATACTAATACGTAATATCGTATAACGTTATATAATAATACGTAATATCGTATAACGTTATATACTATTACGGACTAACGTATTACGTTGTAAACTAATACGTAATGACGTATAACGCTATATACTATTACGTACTAACGTAGAACGTTATAAACTAATACGTAATGACGTATAACGATATATACTATTACGTAATAATGTGTACCGTTATATACTAATACGTAATATCGTATAACGTTATATACTAATACGTAATATCGTATAACGTTATATACTATTACGGACTAACGTATAACTTTATACACTATTACGTAAAGACGTATAACGTTATATACTAATACGTAATAACGTATAACGTTATATACTATTACGTACTAACGTATAACGTTAGATACTATTACGTACTAACGTATAACGTTATGTACTATTACGTAATAACGTGTAACGTTATATACTAATACGTAATAACGTATAACGTTATATACTATTACGTACTAACGTATAACGTTATATACTATTACGTACTAGCGTATAACGTTATATACTATTACGCAATGACGTATAACGTTATATACTATTACGCAATGACGTATAACGTTATATCCTATTACGTACTAACGTATAACGTTATACTCTATTACGTACTAACGTGTAACGTTATATAGTATTACCTGATGACGTATAACGTTATATACTATTACGTAATAACGTGTAACGTAATATACTATTACGTACTAACGTATAACGTTATATACTATTACGTACTAGCGCATAACGTTATATACTATTACGCAATGACGTATAACGTTATATACTATTACGCAATGACGTATAACGTTATATCCTATTACGTACTAACGTATAACGTTATACTCTAGTACGCACTAACGTATAACGTTATATAGTATTATCTGATGCCGTATAACGTTATATACTATTACGTACTAACGTATAACGTTATAAACCAATACGTAATGACGTATAACGTTATATACTATTACGTACCAACGTATAACGTTATACACTATTACGTAAAGGCGTATAACGTTATATACTAATACGTAATAACGTATAACGTTATATACTATTACGTACTAACGTATAACGTTATGTACTATTACGTACAAACGTATAACGTTATATACTATTACGTACTAACGTATAACGTTATTATCTAATACGTACTAACGTGTAACGTTATAAACTAATACGTAATGACGTATAACGTTATATACTATTACGTACCACCGTAAAACGTTATATGCTATTACGTAATGACGTATAACGTTATATACTATTTTGTAATGACGTATAACGTTATTGAGTATTACCTTATAACGTATAACGCTATATCCTATTACGTACTAACGTATAACGTTATTATCTAGTACGTACTAACGTGTAACGTTATATAGTATTACGTGATGCCGTATAACGTTATATACAATTACGTACTAACGTATAACGTTATAAACTAATACGTAATGACGTATAACGTTATATACTATTATGTAATGACGTATAACGTTATTGAGTATTACCTTATATCGTATAACGTTATATCCTATTTCGTACTAACGTATAACGTTATTATCTAGTACGTACTAACGTGTAACGTTGTATAGTATTACCTGATGCCGTATAACGTTATATACTAATACGTAATAACGTATAACGTTATATACTATTACGTACTAACGTATAACGTTATAAACTAATACGTAATGACGTATGACGTTATATACTATTACGTACTAACGTGTAACGTTATATAGTATTACGTAATGACGTATAACGTTATATACTATTATGTAATGACGTATAACGTTATTGAGTATTACCTTATATCGTATAACGTTATATCCTATTACGTACTAACGTATAACGTTATTATCTAATACGTACTAACGTGTAACGTTATAAACTAATACGTAATGACGTATAACGTTATATACTATTACGTACCACCGTAAAACGTTATATGCTATTATGTAATGACGTATAACGTTATATACTATTACGTACTAACGTGTAACGTTACATAGTATTAAGTAATGACGTATAACGTCATATCCTATTACGTACTAGCGTATAACGTTATACTCTATTACGTACTAACGTGTAACGTTATATAGTATTACGTAATGACGTATTACGTCATATCCTATTACGTACTAACGTATAACGTTATATAATATTACGTACTAACGTGTAACGTTATAAACTAATACGTAATGACGTATAACGTTATATACAAATACGTAATAACGTATATCGTTATGATCTAGTACGTACTAACGTGTAACGTTATATAGTATTACCTGATGCCGTATAACGTGATATACTAATACGTAATAACGTATAACGTTATATCCTATTATGTAATGACGTATAACGTTATTGAGTATTACCTTATAACGTATAACGTTATATCCTATTACGTACTAACGTATAACGTTATAAACTAATATGTAATGAGGTATAACGTCATATCCTATTACGTACTAACGTATAACGTTATAAACTAATACGTACTAACGTATAACGGTATATATTATTACGTGCTAACGTATAACGTTATATACTATTACGTACTAACGTATAACGTTATACTCTATTACGTACTAACGTGTAACGTTATATAGTATTACCTGATGACGTATAACGTTATATACTAATACGTAATGACGTATAACGTTATATACTATTATGTAATGACGTATAACGTTATTGAGTATTACCTTATAACGTATAACGTTATATCCTATTACGTATTAACGTATAACGTTATAAACTAATACGTAATGACGTATAACGTTATATACTATTATGCAATGACGTATAACGTTATTGAGTATTACCTTATATCGTATAACGTTATATCCTATTACGTATTAACGTATAACGTTATTATCTAATACGTACTAACGTGTAACGTTATATAGTATTATCTGATGCCGTATAACGTTATATACTATTACGTACTAACGTATAACGTTATATACAATTGCGCAATGACGTATAACGTTATATACTATTACGTAATAATGTGTACCGTTATATACTAATACGTAATATCGTATAACGTTATATACTAATACGTAATATCGTATAACGTTATATACTATTACGGACTAACGTATTACGTTGTAAACTAATACGTAATGACGTATAACGCTATATACTATTACGTACTAACGTAGAACGTTATAAACTAATACGTAATGACGTATAACGATATATACTATTACGTAATAATGTGTACCGTTATATACTAACACGTAATATCGTATAACGTTATATACTAATACGTAATATCGTATAACGTTATATACTATTACGGACTAACGTATAACTTTATACACTATTACGTAAAGACGTATAACGTTATATACTAATACGTAATAACGTATAACGTTATATACTATTACGTACTAACGTATAACGTTAGATACTATTACGTACTAACGTATAACGTTATGTACTATTACGTAATAACGTGTAACGTTATATACTAATACGTAATAACGTATAACGTTATATACTATTACGTACTAACGTATAACGTTATATACTATTACGTACTAGCGCATAACGTTATATACTATTACGCAATGACGTATAACGTTATATACTATTACGCAATGACGTATAACGTTATATCCTATTACGTACTAACGTATAACGTTATACTCTATTACGTACTAACGTGTAACGTTATATAGTATTACCTGATGACGTATAACGTTATATACTATTACGTAATAACGTGTAACGTAATATAGTATTACCTGATGACGTATAACGTTATATACTATTACGTACTAGCGTATAACGTTATATACTATTACGCAATGACGTATAACGTTATATACTATTACGCAATGACGTATAACGTTATATCCTATTACGTACTAACGTATAACGTTATACTCTAGTACGCACTAACGTGTAACGTTATATAGTATTATCTGATGCCGTATAACGTTATATACTATTACGTACTAACGTATAACGTTATAAACCAATACGTAATGACGTATAACGTTATATACTATTACGTACCAACGTATAACGTTATACACTATTACGTAAAGGCGTATAACGTTATATACTAATACGTAATAACGTATAACGTTATATACTATTACGTACTAACGTATAACGTTATGTACTATTACGTACAAACGTATAACGTTATATACTATTACGTACTAACGTGTAACGTTATATAGTATTACGTAATAACGTATAACGTTATATACTATTACGTACTAACGTATAACGTTATATACTATTACGTAATGACGTATAACGTTATATACTATTTTGTAATGACGTATAACGTTATTGAGTATTACCTTATAACGTATAACGCTATATCCTATTACGTACTAACGTATAACGTTATTATCTAGTACGTACTAACGTGTAACGTTATATAGTATTACCTGATGCCGTATAACGTTATATACAATTACGTACTAACGTATAACGTTATAAACTAATACGTAATGACGTATAACGTTATATACTATTATGTAATGACGTATAACGTTATTGAGTATTACCTTATATCGTATAACGTTATATCCTATTTCGTACTAACGTATAACGTTATTATCTAATACGTACTAACGTGTAACTTTATATAGTATTATCTGATGCCGTATAACGTTATATACTATTACGTACTAACGTATAACGTTATAAACTAATACGTAATGACGTATAACGTTATATACTATTACGTACCAACGTATAACGTTATACACTATTACGTAAAGGCGTATAACGTTATATACTAATACGTAATAACGCATAACGTTATATACTATTACGTACTAACGTATAACGTTATATACTATTACGTAATGACGTATAACGTTATATACTATTATGTAATGACGTATAACGTTATTGAGTATTACCTTATATCGTATAACGTTATATCCTATTACGTACTAACGTATAACGTTATTATCTAATACGTACTAACGTGTAACGTTATAAACTAATACGTAATGACGTATAACGTTATATACTATTACGTACCACCGTAAAACGTTATATGCTATTATGTAATGACGTATAACGTTATATACTATTACGTACTAACGTGTAACGTTACATAGTATTAAGTAATGACGTATAACGTCATATCCTATTACGTACTAGCGTATAACGTTATACTCTATTACGTACTAACGTGTAACGTTATATAGTATTACGTAATGACGTATTACGTCATATCCTATTACGTACTAACGTATAACGTTATATAATATTACGTACTAACGTGTAACGTTATAAACTAATACGTAATGACGTATAACGTTATATACAAATACGTAATAACGTATATCGTTATTATCTAGTACGTACTAACGTGTAACGTTATATAGTATTACCTGATGCCGTATAACGTGATATACTAATACGTAATAACGTATAACGTTATATCCTATTATGTAATGACGTATATCGTTATTGAGTATTACCTTATAACGTATAACGTTATATCCTATTACGTACTAACGTATAACGTTATAAACTAATATGTAATGAGGTATAACGTCATATCCTATTACGTACTAACGTATAACGTTATAAACTAATACGTACTAACGTATAACGGTATATATTATTACGTGCTAACGTATAACGTTATATACTATTACGTACTAACGTATAACGTTATACTCTATTACGTACTAACGTGTAACGTTATATAGTATTACCTGATGACGTATAACGTTATATACTAATACGTAATGACGTATAACGTTATACTATTATGTAATGACGTATAACGTTATTGAGTATTACCTTATAACGTATAACGTTATATCCTATTACGTATTAACGTATAACGTTATAAACTAATACGTAATGACGTATAACGTTATATACTATTATGCAATGACGTATAACGTTATTGAGTATTACCTTATATCGTATAACGTTATATCCTATTACGTATTAACGTATAACGTTATTATCTAATACGTACTAACGTGTAACGTTATATAGTATTATCTGATGCCGTATAACGTTATATACTATTACGTACTAACGTATAACGTTATAAACTAATACGTAATGACGTATAACGTTATATACTATTACGTACCAACGTATAACGTTATACAATATTTCGTAAAGGCGTATAACGTTATATACTAATACGTAATAACGTATAACGTTATATACTATTACGTACTAACGTAGAACGTTATATACTATTACGTAATGACGTATAACGTTATATACTATTATGTAATGAAGTATAACGTTATTGAGTATTACCTTATATCGTATAACGTTATATGCTATTACGTACTAAGGTATAACGTTATTATCTAATACGTACTAACGTGTAACGTTATATAGTATTATCTGATGCCGTATAACGTTATATACTATTATGTACTAACGTATAACGTTATAAACTAATACGTAATGACGTATAACGCTATATACTATTACGTACTAACGTAGAACGTTATAAACTAATACGTAATGACGTATAACGATATATACTATTACGTAATAATGTTTACCGTTATATACTAATACTTAATATCGTATAACGTTATATACTAATACGTAATATCGTATAACGTTATATACTATTACGGACTAACGTATAACTTTATACACTATTACGTAAAGACGTATAACGTTATATACTAATACGTAATAACGTATAACGTTATATACTATTACGTACTAACGTATAACGTTATATACAATTGCGTAATGACGTATAACGTTATATACTATTACGTAATAATGTGTACCGTTATATACTAATACGTAATATCGTATAACGTTATATACTAATACGTAATATCGTATAACGTTATATACTATTACGGACTAACGTATTACGTTGTAAACTAATACGTAATGACGTATAACGCTATATACTATTACGTACTAACGTAGAACGTTATAAACTAATACGTAATGACGTATAACGATATATACTATTACGTAATAATGTGTACCGTTATATACTAATACGTAATATCGTATAACGTTATATACTAATACGTAATATCGTATAACGTTATATACTATTACGGACTAACGTATAACTTTATACACTATTACGTAAAGACGTATAACGTTATATACTAATACGTAATAACGTATAACGTTATATACTATTACGTACTAACGTATAACGTTAGATACTATTACGTACTAACGTATAACGTTATGTACTATTACGTAATAACGTGTAACGTTATATACTAATACGTAATAACGTATAACGTTATATACTATTACGTACTAACGTATAACGTTATATACTATTACGTACTAGCGCATAACGTTATATACTATTACGCAATGACGTATAACGTTATATACTATTACGCAATGACGTATAACGATATATCCTATTACGTACTAACGTATAACGTTATACTCTATTACGTACTAACGTGTAACGTTATATAGTATTACCTGATGACGTATAACGTTATATACTATTACGTAATAACGTGTAACGTAATATAGTATTACCTGATGACGTATAACGTTATATACTATTACGTACTAGCGTATAACGTTATATACTATTACGCAATGACGTATAACGTTATATACTATTACGCAATGACGTATAACGTTATATCCTATTACGTACTAACGTATAACGTTATACTCTAGTACGCACTAACGTGTAACGTTATATAGTATTATCTGATGCCGTATAACGTTATATACTATTACGTACTAACGTATAACGTTATAAACCAATACGTAATGACGTATAACGTTATATACTATTACGTACCAACGTATAACGTTATACACTATTACGTAAAGGCGTATAACGTTATATACTAATACGTAATAACGTATAACGTTATATACTATTACGTACTAACGTATAACGTTATGTACTATTACGTACAAACGTATAACGTTATATACTATTACGTACTAATGTGTAACGTTATATAGTATTACGTAATAACGTATAACGTTATATACTATTACGTACTAACGTATAACGTTATATACTATTACGTAATGACGTATAACGTTATATACTATTTTGTAATGACGTATAACGTTATTGAGTATTACCTTATAACGTATAACGCTATATCCTATTACGTACTAACGTATAACGTTATTATCTAGTACGTACTAACGTGTAACGTTATATAGTATTACCTGATGCCGTATAACGTTATATACAATTACGTACTAACGTATAACGTTATAAACTAATACGTAATGACGTATAACGTTATATACTATTATGTAATGACGTATAACGTTATTGAGTATTACCTTATATCGTATAACGTTATATCCTATTTCGTACTAACGTATAACGTTATTATCTAATACGTACTAACGTGTAACTTTATATAGTATTATCTGATGCCGTATAACGTTATATACTATTACGTACTAACGTATAACGTTATAAACTAATACGTAATGACGTATAACGTTATATACTATTACGTACCAACGTATAACGTTATACACTATTACGTAATGGCGTATAACGTTATATACTAATACGTAATAACGCATAACGTTATATACTATTACGTACTAACGTATAACGTTATATACTATTACGTAATGACGTATAACGTTATATACTATTATGTAATGACGTATAACGTTATTGAGTATTACCTTATATCGTATAACGTTATATCCTATTACGTACTAACGTATAACGTTATTATCTAATACGTACTAACGTGTAACGTTATATAGTATTATCTGATGCCGTATAACGTTATATAACATTACGTACTAACGTATAACGTTATAAACTAATACGTAATGACGTATAACGCTATATACTATTACGTACTAACGTAGAACGTTATAAACTAATACGTAATGACGTATAACGATATATACTATTACGTAATAATGTGTACCGTTATATACTAATACGTAATATCGTATAACGTTATATACTAATACGTAATATCGTATAACGTTATATACTATTACGGACTAACGTATAACTTTATACACTATTACGTAAAGACGTATAACGTTATATACTAATACGTAATAACGTATAACGTTATATACAATTACGTACTAATGTGTAACGTTATATAGTATTACGTAATGACGTATAACGTTATATACAAATACTTAATAACGTATATCGTTATACACTACTACGTACTAACGTGTAACGTTATATACTATTACGTACTAACGTGTAACGTTATATAGTATTACCAGATGACGTATAACGTTATATACTATTACGTAATAACGTGTAACGTAATATAGTATTACCTGATGACGTATAACGTTATATACTATTACGTACTAGCGTATAACGTTATATACTATTACGCAATGACGTATAACGTTATATACTATTACGTAATGACGTATAACGTTATATACTATTATGTAATGACGTATAACGCTATACACTATTACGTACTAACGTAGAACGTTATAAACTAATACGTAATGACGTATAACGATATATACTATTACGTAATAATGTGTACCGTTATATACTAATACGTAATATCGTATAACGTTATATACTAATACGTAATAACGTATAACGTTATATACTATTACGTACTAACGTATAACGTTATATACTATTACGTAATAACGTGTAACGTTATATACTAATACGTAATAACGTATAACGTTATATACTATTACGTAATAACGTATAACGTTATATACTATTACGTACTAACGTATAACGTTATATACTATTACGTAATAACGTGTAACGTTATATACTAATACGTAATAACGTATAACGTTATATACTATTACGTAATAACGTATAACGCTATATACTATTACGTACTAACGTAGAACGTTATAAACTAATACGTAATGACGTATAACGATATATACTATTACGTAATAATGTGTACCGTTATATACTAATACGTGATATCGTATAACGTTATATACTAATACGTAATAACGTATAACGTTATATACTATTACGTACTAACGTATAACGTTATATACTATTACGTACTAACGTATAACGTTATATACTATTACGTAATAACGTGTAACGTTATATACTAATACGTAATAACGTATAACGTTATATACTATTACGTAATAACGTATAACGTTATATACTATTACGTACTAACGTGTAACGTTATATAATATTACGTAATGACGTATAACGTCATATCCTATTACGTACTAACGTATAACGTTATATAATATTACGTACTAACGTGTAACGTTATAAACTAATACGTAATGACGTATAACGTTATATACAAATACGTAATAACGTATATCGTTATACACTATTACGTACTAACGTGTAACGTTATATAATATTACGTAATGACGTATAACGTCATATCCTATTACGTACTAACGTATAACGTTATATAATATTACGTACTAACGTGTAACGTTATAAACTAATACGTAATGACGTATAACGTTATATACAAATACGTAATAACGTATATCGTTATACACTATTACGTACTAACGTGTAACGTTATATAATATTACGTAATGACGTATAACGTCATATCCTATTACGTACTAACGTATAACGTTATATAATATTACGTACTAACGTGTAACGTTATAAACTAATGCGTAATGACGTATAACGTTATATACTAATACGTAATATCGTATAACGTTATATACTATTACGCAATGACGTATAACGTTATATACTATTACGCAATGACGTATAACGTTATATCCTATTACGTACTAACGTATAACGTTATACTCTATTACGTACTAACGTGTAACCTTATATAGTATTACCTGATGACGTATAACGTTATAAACTAATACGTAATGACGTATAACGTTATATACTATTACGTACTAACGTATAACGTTATGTACTATTACGTACTAACGTATAACGTTATATACTATTACGTACTAACGTGTAACGTTATATAGTATTACGTAATGACGTATAACGTCATATCCTATTACGTAATAACGTATAACGTTATATAATATTACGTACTAACGTGTAACGTTATAAACTAATACGTAATGACGTATAACGTTATATACAAATACGTAATAACGTAAATCGTTATACACTATTACGTACTAACGTGTAACGTTATATACTATTACGTACTAACGTGTAACGTTATATAGTATTACCAGATGACGTATAACGTTATATACTATTACGTAATAACGTGTAACGTAATATAGTATTACCTGATGACGTATAACGTTATATACTATTACGTACTAACGTGTAACGTTATATAGTATTACCAGATGACGTATAACGTTATATACTATTACGTAATAACGTGTAACGTAATATAGTATTACCTGATGACGTGTAACGTTATATACTATTACGTACTAACGTGTAACGTTATAAACTAATACGTAATGACGTATAACGTTATATACTATTACGTACTAACGTATAACGTTATAAACTAATACGTACTAACGTATAACGTTATATACTATTACGTGCTAACGTATAACGTTATATACTATTACGTGCTAACGTATAACGTTATACTCTATTACGTACTAACGTGTAACGTTATATAGTATTACCTGATGACGTATAACGCTTTATACTAATGCGTAATGACGTATAACGTTATATATTATTACGTAATAACGTATAACGCTATATACTATTACGTACTAACGTGGAACGTTATAAACTAATACGTAATGACGTATAACGTTATATACTATTACGTACTAACGTATAACGTTATAAACTAATACGTACTAACGTATAACGTTATATACTATTACGTGCTAACGTATAACGTTATATACTGTTACGTGCTAACGTGTAACGTTATATACTATTACGTACTAACGTATAACGTTATACACTATTACGTAAAGACGTATAACGTTATATACTAATACGTAATAACGTATAACGTTATATACTATTACGTACTAACGTATAACGTTATATACTATTACGTAATAACGTGTAACGTTATGTACTAATACGTAATAACGTATAACGTTATATACTATTACGCAATGACGTATAACGTTATATCCTATTATGTAATGACGTATAACGTTATTGAGTATTACCTTATAACGTATAACGTTATATCCTATTACGTACTAACGTATAACGTTATTATCTAATACGTACTAACGTGTAACGTTATATAGTATTACCTGATGCCGTATAACGTTATATACAATTACGTACTAACGTATAACATTATAAACTAATACGTAATGACGTATAACGTTATATACTATTACGTACTAACGTGTAACGTTATATAGTATTAAGTAATGACGTATAACGTCATATCCTATTACGTACTAACGTATAACGTGATATACTATTACGTACTAACGTATAACGTTATACTCTATTACGTACTAACGTGTAACGTTATATAGTATTACCTGAATCCGTATAACGTTATATACTAATACGTAATAACGTATAACGTTATATACTATTACGTACTAACGTATAACGTTATATACTATTACGTAATGACGTATAACGTTATATACTATTATGTAATGACGTATAACGTTAATGAGTATTACCTTATAACGTATAACGCTATATCCTAATACGTACTAACGTATGACGTTATTATCTAGTACGTACTAACGTGTAACGTTATATAGTATTACCTGATGCCGTATAACGTTATATACAATTACGTACTAACGTATAACATTATAAACTAATACGTAATGACGTATAACGTTATATACTATTACGTACTAACGTGTAACGTTATATAGTATTAAGTAATGACGTATAACGTCATATCCTATTACGTACTAACGTATAACGTGATATACTATTACGTACTAACGTATAATGTTATACTCTATTACGTACTAACGTGTAACGTTATATAGTATTACCTGATGGCGTATAACGTTATATACTAATACGTAATGACGTATAATGTTATATATTATTACGTAATAACGTATAACGCTATATACTATTACGTACTAACGTAGAACGTTATAAACTAATACGTAATGACGTATAACGGTATATACTATTACGCAATAACGTGTAACGTTATATACTAATACGTAATATCGTATAACGTTATATAATAATACGTAATATCGTTTAACGTTATATACTATTACGTAATGACGTATATCGTTATATACTATTATGTAATGACGTATAACGTTATTGAGTATTACCTTATATCGTATAACGTTATATCCTATTACGTACTAACGTATAACGTTATTATCTAATACGTACTAACGTGTAACGTTATATAGTATTATCTGATGCCGTATAACGTTATATACTATTACGTACTAACGTATAACGTTATAAACTAATACGTAATGACGTATAACGTTATATACTATTACGTACTAACGTGTAACGTTATATAGTATTACCTGATGCCGTATAACGTTATATACTATTACGTACTAACGTATAACGTTATAAACTAATACGTAATGACGTATAACGTTATATACTATTACGTACTAACGTGTAACGTTATATAGTATTACCTGATGCCGTATAACGTTATATACTATTACGTACTAACGTATAACGTTATAAACTAATACGTAATGACGTATAACGTTATATACTATTACGTACTAACGTATAACGTTATAAACTAATACGTGCTAACGTATAACGTTATATACTATTACGTGCTAACGTATGACGTTATATACTATTACGTGCTAACGTGTAACGTTATAAACTAATACGTAATGACGTATAACGTTATATACTATTACGCAATAACGTGTAACGTTATATACTAATACGTAATAACGTATAACGTTATATACTATTACGTGCTAACGTATGACGTTATATACTATTACGTGCTAACGTGTAACGTTATAAACTAATACGTAATGACGTATAACGTTATATACGATTACGTACTAACGTGTAACGTTATATAGTATTATCTGATGTCGTATAACGTTATATACTATTACGTACTAACGTATAACGTTATGTACTCTAACGTACTAACGTATAACGTTATATACTATTACGTACTAACGTGTAACGTTATATAGTATTACGTAATGACGTATAACGTCATATCCTATTACGTACTACCGTATAACGTTATATAATATTACGTACTAACGTGTAACGTTATAAACTAATACGTAATGACGTATAACGTTATATACAAATACGTAATAACGTATATCGTTATACACTATTACGTACTAACGTGTAACGTTATATACTATTACGTACTAACGTGTAACGTTATATAGTATTACCAGATGACGTATAACGTTATATACTATTACGTAATAACGTGTAACGTAATATAGTATTACCTGATGACGTATAACGTTATATACTATTACGTACTAACGTGTAACGTTATATAGTATTAAGTAATGACGTATAACGTCATATCCTATTACGTACTAACGTATAACGTTATATAGTATTACGTACTAACGTATAACGTTATACTCTATTACGTACTAACGTGTAACGTTATATAGTATTACCTGATGACGTATAACGTTATATACTAATACGTAATGACGTATAATGTTATATATTATTACGTAATAACGTGTAACGCTATATACTATTACGTACTAACGTAGAACGTTATAAACTAATACGTAATGACGTATAACGCTATATACTATTACATAATAACGTGTAACGTTATATAGTATTACCTGAAGCCGTATAACGTTATATACTATTACGTACTAACGTATAACGTTATAAACTAATACGTAATGACGTATAACGTTATATACTATTACGTACTAACGTGTAACGTTATATAGTATTACCTGATGCCGTATAACGTTATATACTATTACGTACTAACGTATAACGTTATAAACTAATACGTAATGACGTATAACGTTATATACTATTACGTACTAACGTATAACGTTATAAACTAATACGTACTGACGTATAACTTTATATACTATTACGTGCTAACGTATGACGTTATATACTTTTACGTGCTAACGTGTAACGTTATAAACTAATACGTAATGACGTATAACGTTATATACTATTACGCAATAACGTGTAACGTTATATAGTATTACGTAATGACGTATAACGTCATATCCTATTACGTAATAACGTATAACGTTATATACTATTACGTACTAACGTGTAACGTTATATAGTATTAGCTGATGTCGTATAACGTTATATACTATTACGTACTAACGTATAACGTTATGTACTATTACGTAATAACGTATAACGTTATATACTATTACGTACTAACGTATAACGTTATATACTATTACGTACTAACGTGTAACGTTATATAGTATTACCTGATGTCGTATAACGTTATATACTATTACGTACTAACGTATAACGTTATGTACTATTACGTACTAACGTATAACGTTATATACTATTACGTACTAACGTGTAACGTTATATAGTATTACGTAATGACGTATAACGTCATATCCTATTACGTAATAACGTATAACGTTATATAATATTACGTACTAACGTGTAACGTTATAAACTAATACGTAATGACGTATAACGTTATATACTATTACGTGCTAACGTATAACGTTATATACTATTACGTGCTAACATATAACGTTATACTCTATTACGTACTAACGTGTAACGTTATATAGTATTACCTGATGACGTATAACGCTTTATACTAATGCGTAATGACGTATAACGTTATATATTATTACGTAATAACGTATAACGCTATATACTATTACGTACTAACGTAGAACGTTATAAACTAATACGTAATGACGTATAACGTTATATACTACTACGTACTAACGTATAACGTTATAAACTAATACGTACTAACGTATAACGTTATATACTATTACGTGCTAACGTATAACGTTATATACTGTTACGTGCTAACGTGTAACGTTATATACTATTACGTACTAACGTATAACGTTATACACTATTACGTAAAGACGTATAACGTTATATACTAATACGTAATGACGTATAACGTTATATACTATTACGTACTAACGTATAACGTTATATACTATTACGTAATAACGTGTAACGTTATGTACTAATACGTAATAACGTATAACGTTATATACTATTACGCAATGACGTATAACGTTATATCCTATTATGTAATGACGTATAACGTTATTGAGTATTACCTTATAACGTATAACGTTATATCCTATTACGTACTAACGTATAACGTTATTATCTAATACGTACAAACGTGTAACGTTGTATAGTATTACCTGAATCCGTATAACGTTATATACTAATACGTAATAACGTATAACGTTATATACTATTACGTAATGACGTATAACGTTATATACTATTACGTACTAACGTATAACGTTATATACTATTACGCAATGACGTATAACGTTATATACTATTACGTAATAACGTGTAACGTAATATAGTAGTACCTGATGACGTATAACGTTATATACTATTACGTACTAACGTATAACGTTATATACTATTACGCAATGACGTATAACGTTATATACTATTACGCAATGACGTATAACGTTATATCCTATTACGTACTAACGTATAACGTTATACTCTATTACGTACTAACGTGTAACGTTATATAGTATTACCTGATGACGTATAACGTTATATACTACTACTAAATGACGTATAACGTTATATACTATTATGTAATGACGTATAACGTTATTGAGTATTACCATATAACGTATAACGTTATATCCTATTACGTACTAACGTATAACGTTATACTCTATTACGTACTAACGTGAAACGTTATATAGTGTTACCTGATGACGTATAACGTTATATACTAATGCGTAATGACGTATAACGTTATATATTATTACGTAATAACGTATAACGCTATATACTATTACGTACTAACGTAGAACGTTATAAACTAATACGTAATGACGTATAACGTTATATACTATTAAGTACTAACGTATAACGTTATAAACTAATACGTACTAACGTATAACGTTATATACTATTACGTGCTAACGTATAACGTTATATACTATTACGTGCTAACGTATAACGTTATACTCTATTACGAACTAACGTGTAACGTTATATAGTATTACCTGATGACGTATAACGCTTTATACTATTACGTACTAACGTATAACGTTATATACTAATACGTAATATCGTATAACGTTATATACTAATACGTAATATCGTATAACGTTATATACTATTACGGACTAACGTATAACTTTATACACTATTACGTAAAGACGTATAACGTTATATACTATTATGTAATGACGTATAACGTTACTGAGTATTACCTTATTACGTATAACGTTATAACCTATTACGTACTAACGTATAACGTTATATACTATTACGTGCTAACGTATAACGTTATATACTATTACGTGCTAACGTGTAACGTTATATACTAATACGGACTAACGTATAACGTTATAAACTAATACGTACTAACGTATAACGTTCTATATTATTACGTGCTAACGTATAACGTTATATACTATTACGTGCTAACGTGTAACGTTATATACTAATACGGACTAACGTATAACTTTATACACTATTACGTAAAGACGTATAACGTTATATACTATTATGTAATGACGTATAACGTTATTGAGTATTACCTTATTACGTATAACGTTATAACCTATTACGTACTAACGTATAACGTTATATACTATTACGTGCTAACGTATAACGTTATATACTAGTACGTGCTAACGTGTAACGTTATACACTATTACGTAAAGACGTATAACGTTATATACTAATACGCAATAACGTATAACGTTATATACTATTACGTACTAACGTATAACGTTATACACTATTACGTAATAACGTGTACCGTTATATACTAATACGTAATATCGTATAACGTTATATAGTAATATGTAATATCGTATAACGTTATATACTATTACGTACTAACGTATAACGTTATACACTATTACGTAAAGACGTATAACGTTATATACTAATACGTAATAACGTAAACGTTATATACTATTACGTGCTAACGTATAACGTTATACACTATTACGTAAAGACGTATAACGTTATATACTAATACGTAATAACGTATAACGTTATATACTATTGCGTACTAACGTATAACGTTATATACTATTACGTAATAACGTGTAACGTTATGTACTAATACGTAATAACGTATAACGTTATATACTATTACGTAATAACGTATAACGTTATATTCTATTACGTACTAACGTATAACGTTATATACTATTACGTACTAACGTGTAACGTTATACAGTATTACCTGATGTCGTATAACGTTATATACTATTACGTACTAACGTATAACGTTATGTACTATTACGTACTAACGTATAACGTTATATACTATTACGTACTAACGTGTAACGTTATATAGTATTACGTAATGACGTATATCGTTATATACAAATGCGTAATAACGTATATCGTTATACACTATTATGTACTAACGTGTAACGTTATATACTATTACGTACTAACGTGTAACGTTATATAGTATTACCAGATGACGTATAACGTTATATACTATTACGTAATAACGTGTAACGTAATATAGTATTACCTGATGACGTATAACGTTATATACTATTACGTACTAGCGTATAACGTTATATACTATTACGCAATGACGTATAACTTTATATACTATTACGCAATGACGTATAACGTTATATCCTATTGTGTAATGACGTATAACGTTATTGAGTATTACCTTATAACGTATAACGTTATATCCTATTACGTACTAACGTATAACGTTATTATCTAATACTTACTAACGTGTAACGTTGTATAGTATTACCTGAATTCGTATAACGTTATATACTAATACGTAATAACGTATAACGTTATATACTATTACGTACTAACGTATAACGTTATATACTATTACGTAATGACGTATAACGTTATATACTAATATGTAATGACGTATAACGTTATTGAGTATTACCTTATAACGTATAACGTTATATCCTATTACGTACTAACGTATAACGTTATTATATAATACGTACTAACGTGTAACGTTGTACAGTATTACCTGAATCCGTATAACGTTATATACTAATACGTAATAACGTATAACGTTATATACTATTACGTACTAACGTATAACGTTATATACTATTACGTAATGACGTATAACGTTATATACTATTATGTAATGACGTATAACGTTATTGAGTATTACTTTATAACGTATAACGCTATATCCTAATACGTACTAACGTATAACGTTATTATCTAGTACGTACTAACGTGTAACGTTATATAGTATTACCTGATGCCGTATAACGTTATATACAATTACGTACTAACGTATAACATTATAAACTAATACGTAATGACGTCTAAAGTTATATACTATTACGTACTAACGTGTAACGTTATATAGTATTAAGTAATGACGTATAACGTCATATCCTAATACGTACTAACGTCTAACGTGATATACTATTACGTACTAACGTATAACGTTATACTCTATTACGTACTAACGTGTAACGTTATATAGTATTACCTGATGACGTATAACGTTATATACTAATACGTAATGACGTATAATGTTATATATTATTACGTAATAACGTATAACGCTATATACTATTACGTACTAACGTAGAACGTTATAAACTAATACGTAATGACGTATAACGGTATACACTATTACGTAATAACGTGTAACGTTATATACTAATACGTAATATCGTATAACGTTATATAATAATACGTAATATCGTTTAACGTTATATACTATTACGTAATGACGTATAACGTTATATACTATTATGTAATGACGTATAACGTTATATACTAATACGTAATAACGTAAACGTTATATATTATTACGTACTAACGTATAACGTTATACACTATTACGTAAAGACGTATAACGTTATATACTAATACGAAATAACGTATAACGTTATATACTATTACGTACTAACGTATAACGTTATATACTATTACGTAATAACGTGTAACGTTATATACTAATACGTAATAACGTATAACGTTATATACTAATACGTAATAACGTATAACGTTATATACTATTACGTACTAACGTATAACGTTATATACTATTACGTACTAACGTGTAACGTTATACAGTATTACCTGATGTCGTATAACGTTATATACTATTACGTACTAACGTATAACGTTATGTACTATTACGTAATAACGTGTAACGTTATATACTAATACGTAATAACGTATAACGTTATATACTATTACGTAATAACGTATAACGTTATATACTATTACGTACTAACGTTTAACGTTATATACTATTACGTATTAACGTGTAACGTGATACAGTATTACCTGATGTCGTATAACGTTATATACTAATACGTAATAACGTATAACGTTATATACTATTACGTAATAACGTATAACGTTATATACTATTACGTACTAACGTATAACGTTATATACTATTACGTACTAGCGTATAACGTTATATACTATTACGCAATGACGTATAACGTTATATACTATTACGCAATGACGTATAACGTTATATCCTATTACGTACTAACGTATAACGTTATACTCTATTACGTACTAACGTGTAACGTTATATAGTATTACCTGATGACGTATAACGTTATATACTATTACGTAATAACGTGTAACGTAATATAGTATTACCTGATGACGTATAACGTTATATACTATTACGTACTAGCGTATAACGTTATATACTATTACGCAATGACGTATAACGTTATATACTATTACGCAATGACGTATAACGTTATATCCTATTACGTACTAACGTATAACGTTATACTCTAGTACGTACTAACGTGTAACGTTATATAGTATTATCTGATGCCGTATAACGTTATATACTATTACGTACTAACGTATAACGTTATAAACCAATACGTAATGACGTATAACGTTATATACTATTACGTACCAACGTATAACGTTATACACTATTACGTAAAGGCGTATAACGTTATATACTAATACGAAATAACGTATAACGTTATATACTATTACGTACTAATGTATAACGTTATGTACTATTACGTACAAACGTATAACGTTATATACTATTACGTACTAACGTATAACGTTATTATCTAATACGTACTAACGTGTAACGTTATATAGTATTATCTGATGCCGTATAACGTTATATAATATTACGTACTAACGTATAACGTTATAAACTAATACGTAATGACGTATAACGCTATATACTATTACGTACTAACGTAGAACGTTATAAACTAATACGTAATAACGTATAACGTTATATACTAATACGAAATAACGTATAACGTTATATACTATTACGTACTAATGTATAACGTTATGTACTATTACGTACAAACGTATAACGTTATATACTATTACGTACTAACGTATAACGTTATTATCTAATACGTACTAACGTGTAACGTTATATAGTATTATCTGATGCCGTATAACGTTATATAATATTACGTACTAACGTATAACGTTATAAACTAATACGTAATGACGTATAACGCTATATACTATTACGTACTAACGTAGAACGTTATAAACTAATACGTAATGACGTATAATGATATATACTATTACGTAATAATGTGTACCGTTATATACTAATACGTAATATCGTATAACGTTATATACTAATACGTAATATCGTATAACGTTATATACTAATACGTAATATCGTATAACGTTATATACTATTACGGACTAACGTATAACTTTATACACTATTACGTAAAGACGTATAACGTTATATACTAATACGTAATAACGTATAACGTTATATACAATTACGTACTAATGTGTAACGTTATATAGTATTACGTAATGACGTATAACGTTATATACAAATACTTAATAACGTATATCGTTATACACTACTACGTACTAACGTGTAACGTTATATACTATTACGTACTAACGTGTAACGTTATATAGTATTACCAGATGACGTATAACGTTATATACTATTACGTAATAACGTGTAACGTAATATAGTATTACCTCATGACGTATAACGTTATATACTATTACGTACTAGCGTATAACGTTATATACTATTACGCAATGACGTATAACGTTATATACTATTACGTAATGACGTATAACGTTATATACTATTATGTAATGACGTATAACGCTATATACTATTACGTACTAACGTAGAACGTTATAAACTAATACGTAATGACGTATAACGATATATACTATTACGTACTAACGTGTAACGTTATATAGTATTACGTAATAACGTATAACGTTATATACTATTACGTACTAACGTATAACGTTATATACTATTACGTAATGACTTATAACGTTATATACTATTATGTAATGACGTATAACGTTATTGAGTATTACCTTATAACATATAACGCTATATCCTATTACGTACTAACGTATAACGTTATTATCTAGTACGTACTAACGTGTAACGTTATATAGTATTACCTGATGCCGTATAACGTTATATACAATTACGTACTAACGTATAACGTTATAAACTAATACGTAATGACGTATAACGTTATATACTATTATGTAATGACGTATAACGTTATTGAGTATTACCTTATATCGTATAACGTTATATCCTATTACGTACTAACGTATAACGTTATTATCTAATACGTACTAACGTGTAACGTTATATAGTATTATCTGATGCCGTATAACGTTATATAATATTACGTACTAACGTATAACGTTATAAACTAATACGTAATGACGTATAACGCTATATACTATTACGTACTAACGTAGAACGTTATAAACTAATACGTAATGACGTATAACGATATATACTATTACGTAATAATGTGTACCGTTATATACTAATACGTAATATCGTATAACGTTATATACTAATACGTAATATCGTATAACGTTATATACTATTACGGACTAACGTATAACTTTATACACTATTACGTAAAGACGTATAACGTTATATACAAATACTTAATAACGTATATCGTTATACACTACTACGTACTAACGTGTAACGTTATATACTATTACTTACTAACGTGTAACGTTATATAGTATTACCAGATGACGTATAACACTATATACTATTACGTAATAACGTGTAACGTAATATAGTATTACCTGATGACGTATAACGTTATATACTATTACGTACTAGCGTATAACGTTATATACTATTACGCAATGACGTATAACGTTATATACTATTACGTAATGACGTATAACGTTATATACTATTATGTAATGACGTATAACGCTATATACTATTACGTACTAACGTAGAACGTTATAAACTAATACGTAATGACGTATAACGATATATACTATTACGTAATAATGTGTACCGTTATATACTAATACGTAATATCGTATAACGTTATATACTAATACGTAATATCGTATAACGTTATATACTATTACGGACTAACGTATAACTTTATACACTATTACGTAAAGACGTATAACGTTATATACTAATACGTAATAACGTATAACGTTATATACTATTACGTACTAACGTATAACGTTATATACTATTACGTAATGACGTATAACGTTATATACTATTACGTACTAACGTGTAACGTTATACAGTATTACCTGATGTCGTATAACGTTATATACTATTACGTACTAACGTATAACGTTATGTACTATTACGTACAAACGTATAACGTTATATACTATTACGTACTAATGTGTAACGTTATATAGTATTACGTAATAACGTATAACGTTATATACTATTACGTACTAACGTATAACGTTATATACTATTACGTAATGACGTATAACGTTATATACTATTATGTAATGACGTATAACGTTATTGAGTATTACCTTATAACATATAACGCTATATCCTATTACGTACTAACGTATAACGTTATTATCTAGTACGTACTAACGTGTAACGTTATATAGTATTACCTGATGCCGTATAACGTTATATACAATTACGTACTAACGTATAACGTTATAAACTAATACGTAATGACGTATAACGTTATATACTATTATGTAATGACGTATAACGTTATTGAGTATTACCTTATATCGTATAACGTTATATCCTATTTCGTACTAACGTATAACGTTATTATCTAATACGTACTAACGTGTAACGTTATATAGTATTATCTGATGCCGTATAACGTTATATAATATTACGTACTAACGTATAACGTTATAAACTAATACGTAATGACGTATAACGCTATATACTATTACGTACTAACGTATAACGTTATATACTATTACGTAATAACGTGTAACGTTATATACTATTACGTACTAACGTATAACGTTATATACTATTACGTACTAACGTATAACGTTATATACTATTACGTACTAACGTATAACGTTATATACTATTACGTAATAACGTGTAACGTTATATACTAATACGTAATAACGTATAACGTTATATACTATTACGTAATAACGTATAACGTTATATACTATTACGTACTAACGTATAACGTTATATACTATTACGTACTAACGTGTAACGTTATATACTATTACGTAATAACGTGTAACGTTATATACTAATACGTAATAACGTATAACGTTATATACTATTACGTAATAACGTATAACGTTATATACTATTACGTACTAACGTGTAACGTTATATACTATTACGTAATAACGTGTAACGTTATATACTAATACGTAATAACGTATAACGTTATATACTATTACGTACTAACGTATAACGTTATATACTATTACGTACTAACGTATAACGTTATATACTATTACGTAATAACGTGTAACGTTATATACTAATACGTAATAACGTATAACGTTATATACTATTACGTAATAACGTATAACGTTATATACTATTACGTACTAACGTATAACGTTATACTCTAGTACGTACTAACGTGTAACGCTATATAGTATTACATGATGACGTATAACGTTATACACTATTACGTAAAGACATATAACGTTATATACTAATACGTAATAACGTATAACGTTATATACTATTACGTACTAACGTATAACGTTATATACTATTACGTACTAACGTGTAACGTTATACAGTATTACCTGATGTCGTATAACGTTATATACTATTACGTACTAACGTATAACGTTATGTACTATTACGTACTAACGAATAACGTTATATACTATTACGTACTAACGTGTAACGTTACATAATATTACGTAATGACGTATAACGTCATATCCTATTACGTACTAACGTATAACGTTATATAATATTACGTACTAACGTGTAACGTTATAAACTAATACGTAATGACGTATAACGTTATATACAAATACGCAATAACGTATATCGTTATACACTATTACGTACTAACGTGTAACGTTATATAATATTACGTAATGACGTATAACGTCATATCCTATTACGTACTAACGCATAACGTTATATAATATTACGTACTAACGTGTAACGTTATAAACTAATACGTAATGACGTATAACGTTATATACTAATACGTAATATCGTATAACGTTATATACTATTACGCAATGACGTATAACGTTATATACTATTACGCAATGACGTATAACGTTATATCCTATTACGTACTAACGTATAACGTTATACTCTATTACGTACTAACGTGTAACCTTATATAGTATTACCTGATGACGTATAACGTTATATACTAATACGTAATGACGTATAACGTTATATACTATTATGTAATAATGTGTACCGTTATATACTAATATGTAATATCGTATAACGTTATATACTAATACATAATATCGTATAACGTTATATACTATTACGGACTAACGTATAACTTTATACACTATTACGTAAAGACGTATAACGTTATATACTAATACGTAATAACGTATAACGTTATATACTATTACGTACTAACGTATAACGTTATATACTATTACGTAATGAGGTATAACGTTATATACTATTACGTACTAACGTGTAACGTTATACAGTATTACCTGATGTCGTATAACGTTATATACTATTACGTACTAACGTATAACGTTATGTACTATTACGTACAAACGTATAACGTTATATACTATTACGTACTAATGTGTAACGTTATATAGTATTACGTAATAACGTATAACGTTATATACTATTACGTACTAACGTATAACGTTATATACTATTACGTAATGACGTATAACGTTATATACTATTATGTAATGACGTATAACGTTATTGAGTATTACCTTATAACATATAACGCTATATTCTATTACGTACTAACGTATAACGTTATTATCTAGTACGTACTAACGTGTAACGTTATATAGTATTACCTGATGCCGTATAACGTTATATACAATTACGTACTAACGTATATAGTTATAAACTAATACGTAATGACGTATAACGTTATATACTATTATGTAATGACGTATAACGTTATTGAGTATTACCTTATATCGTATAACGTTATATCCTATTTCGTACTAACGTATAACGTTATTATCTAATACGTACTAACGTGTAACGTTATATAGTATTATCTGATGCCGTATAACGTTATATACTATTACGTACTAACGTATAACGTTATAAACTAATACGTAATGACGTATAACGTTATATACTATTACGTACCAACGTATAACGTTATACACTATTACGTAAAGGCGTATAACGTTATATACTAATACGTAATAACGCATAACGTTATATACTATTACGTACTAACGTATAACGTTATATACTATTACGTAATGACGTATAACGTTATATACTATTATGTAATGACGTATAACGTTATTGAGTATTACCTTATATCGTATAACGTTATATCCTATTACGTACTAACGTATAACGTTATTATCTAATACGTACTAACGTGTAACGTTATATAGTATTATCTGATGCCGTATAACGTTATATAATATTACGTACTAACGTATAACGTTATAAACTAATACGTAATGACGTATAACGCTATATACTATTACGTACTAACGTATAACGTTATATACTATTACGTACTAACGTATAACGTTATATACTATTACGTAATAACGTGTAACGTTATATACTAATACGTAATAACGTATAACGTTATATACTATTACGTACTAACGTGTAACGTTATATACTATTACGTAATAACGTGTAACGTTATATACTATTACGTACTAACGTATAACGTTATATACTATTACGTAATAACGTGTAACGTTATATACTAATACGTAATAACGTATAACGTTATATACTATTACGTAATAACGTATAACGTTATATACAATTACGTACAAACGTATAACGTTATATACTATTACGTACTAATGTGTAACGTTATATAGTATTACGTAATAACGTATAACGTTATATACTATTACGTACTAACGTATAACGTTATATACTATTACGTAATGACGTATAACGTTATATACTATTATGTAATGACGTATAACGTTATTGAGTATTACCTTATAATATATAACGCTATATCCTATTACGTACTAACGTATAACGTTATTATCTAGTACGTACTAACGTGTAACGTTATATAGTATTACCTGATGCCGTATAACGTTATATACAATTACGTACTAACGTATAACGTTATAAACTAATACGTAATGACGTATAACGTTATATACTATTATGTAATGACGTATAACGTTATTGAGTATTACCTTATATCGTATAACGTTATATCCTATTTCGTACTAACGTATAACGTTATTATCTAATACGTACTAACGTGTAACGTTATATAGTATTATCTGATGCCGTATAACGTTATATAATATTACGTACTAACGTATAACGTTATAAACTAATACGTAATGACGTATAACGCTATATACTATTACGTACTAACGTATAACGTTATATACTATTACGTAATAACGTGTAACGTTATATACTATTACGTACTAACGTATAACGTTATATACTATTACGTACTAACGTATAACGTTATATACTATTACGTACTAACGTATAACGTTATATACTATTACGTAATAACGTGTAACGTTATATACTAATACGTAATAACGTGTAACGTTATATACTATTACGTAATAACGTATAACGTTATATACTATTACGTACTAACGTATAACGTTATATACTATTACGTACTAACGTGTAACGTTATATACTATTACGTAATAACGTGTAACGTTATATACTAATACGTAATAACGTATAACGTTATATACTATTACGTAATAACGTATAACGTTATATACTATTACGTACTAACGTGTAACGTTATATACTATTACGTAATAACGTGTAACGTTATATACTAATACGTAATAACGTATAACGTTATATACTATTACGTACTAACGTATAACGTTATATACTATTACGTACTAACGTATAACGTTATATACTATTACGTAATAACGTGTAACGTTATATACTAATACGTAATAACGTATAACGTTATATACTATTACGTAATAACGTATAACGTTATATACTATTACGTACTAACGTATAACGTTATACTCTAGTACGTACTAACGTGTAACGCTATATAGTATTACATGATGACGTATAACGTTATACACTATTACGTAAAGACATATAACGTTATATACTAATACGTAATAACGTATAACGTTATATACTATTACGTAATAACGTATAACGTTATATACTATTACGTACTAACGTATAACGTTATATACTATTACGTACTAACGTGTAACGTTATACAGTATTACCTGATGTCGTATAACGTTATATACTATTACGTACTAACGTATAACGTTATGTACTATTACGTACTAACGAATAACGTTATATACTATTACGTACTAACGTGTAACGTTACATAATATTACGTAATGACGTATAACGTCATATCCTATTACGTACTAACGTATAACGTTATATAATATTACGTACTAACGTGTAACGTTATAAACTAATACGTAATGACGTATAACGTTATATACAAATACGCAATAACGTATATCGTTATACACTATTACGTACTAACGTGTAACGTTATATAATATTACGTAATGACGTATAACGTCATATCCTATTACGTACTAACGTATAACGTTATATAATATTACGTACTAACGTGTAACGTTATAAACTAATACGTAATGACGTATAACGTTATATACTAATACGTAATATCGTATAACGTTATATACTATTACGCAATGACGTATAACGTTATATACTATTACGCAATGACGTATAACGTTATATCCTATTACGTACTAACGTATAACGTTATACTCTATTACGTACTAACGTGTAACCTTATATAGTATTACCTGATGACGTATAACGTTATATACTAATACGTAATGACGTATAACGTTATATACTATTATGTAATAATGTGTACCGTTATATACTAATATGTAATATCGTATAACGTTATATACTAATACATAATATCGTATAACGTTATATACTATTACGTACTAACGTGTAACGTTATACAGTATTACCTGATGTCGTATAACGTTATATACTATTACGTACTAACGTATAACGTTATGTACTATTACGTACAAACGTATAACGTTATATACTATTACGTACTAATGTGTAACGTTATATAGTATTACGTAATAACGTATAACGTTATATACTATTACGTACTAACGTATAACGTTATATACTATTACGTAATGACGTATAACGTTATATACTATTATGTAATGACGTATAACGTTATTGAGTATTACCTTATAACATATAACGCTATATTCTATTACGTACTAACGTATAACGTTATTATCTAGTACGTACTAACGTGTAACGTTATATAGTATTACCTGATGCCGTATAACGTTATATACAATTACGTACTAACGTATATAGTTATAAACTAATACGTACTAACGTATAACGTTATATACTATTACGTAATAACGTGTAACGTTATATACTAATACGTAATAACGTGTAACGTTATATACTATTACGTAATAACGTATAACGTTATATACTATTACGTACTAACGTATAACGTTATATACTATTACGTACTAACGTGTAACGTTATATACTATTACGTAATAACGTGTAACGTTATATACTAATACGTAATAACGTATAACGTTATATACTATTACGTAATAACGTATAACGTTATATACTATTACGTACTAACGTGTAACGTTATATACTATTACGTAATAACGTGTAACGTTATATACTAATACGTAATAACGTATAACGTTATATACTATTACGTACTAACGTATAACGTTATATACTATTACGTACTAACGTATAACGTTATATACTATTACGTAATAACGTGTAACGTTATATACTAATACGTAATAACGTATAACGTTATATACTATTACGTAATAACGTATAACGTTATATACTATTACGTACTAACGTATAACGTTATACTCTAGTACGTACTAACGTGTAACGCTATATAGTATTACATGATGACGTATAACGTTATACACTATTACGTAAAGACATATAACGTTATATACTAATACGTAATAACGTATAACGTTATATACTATTACGTAATAACGTATAACGTTATATACTATTACGTACTAACGTATAACGTTATATACTATTACGTACTAACGTGTAACGTTATACAGTATTACATGATGTCGTATAACGTTATATACTATTACGTACTAACGTATAACGTTATGTACTATTACGTACTAACGAATAACGTTATATACTATTACGTACTAACGTGTAACGTTACATAATATTACGTAATGACGTATAACGTCATATCCTATTACGTACTAACGTATAACGTTATATAATATTACGTACTAACGTGTAACGTTATAAACTAATACGTAATGACGTATAACGTTATATACAAATACGCAATAACGTATATCGTTATACACTATTACGTACTAACGTGTAACGTTATATAATATTACGTAATGACGTATAACGTCATATCCTATTACGTACTAACGTATAACGTTATATAATATTACGTACTAACGTGTAACGTTATAAACTAATACGTAATGACGTATAACGTTATATACTAATACGTAATATCGTATAACGTTATATACTATTACGCAATGACGTATAACGTTATATACTATTACGCAATGACGTATAACGTTATATACTAATACATAATATCGTATAACGTTATATACTATTACGTACTAACGTGTAACGTTATACAGTATTACCTGATGTCGTATAACGTTATATACTATTACGTACTAACGTATAACGTTATGTACTATTACGTACAAACGTATAACGTTATATACTATTACGTACTAATGTGTAACGTTATATAGTATTACGTAATAACGTATAACGTTATATACTATTACGTACTAACGTATAACGTTATATACTATTACGTAATGACGTATAACGTTATATACTATTATGTAATGACGTATAACGTTATTGAGTATTACCTTATAACATATAACGCTATATTCTATTACGTACTAACGTATAACGTTATTATCTAGTACGTACTAACGTGTAACATTATATAGTATTACCTGATGCCGTATAACGTTATATACAATTACGTACTAACGTATATAGTTATAAACTAATACGTAATGACGTATAACGTTATATACTATTATGTAATGACGTATAATGTTATTGAGTATTACCTTATATCGTATAACGTTATATCCTATTTCGTACTAACGTATAACGTTATTATCTAATACGTACTAACGTGTAACGTTATATAGTATTATCTGATGCCGTATAACGTTATATACTATTACGTACTAACGTATAACGTTATAAACTAATACGTAATGACGTATAACGTTATATACTATTACGTACCAACGTATAACGTTATACACTATTACGTAAAGGCGTATAACGTTATATACTAATACGTAATAACGCATAACGTTATATACTATTACGTACTAACGTATAACGTTATATACTATTACGTAATGACGTATAACGTTATATACTATTATGTAATGACGTAACACGTTATTGAGTATTACCTTATATCGTATAACGTTATATCCTATTACGTACTAACGTATAACGTTATTATCTAATACGTACTAACGTGTAACGTTATATAGTATTATCTGATGCCGTATAACGTTATATAATATTACGTACTAACGTATAACGTTATAAACTAATACGTAATGACGTATAACGCTATATACTATTACGTACTAACGTATAACGTTATATACTATTACGTACTAACGTATAACGTTATATACTATTACGTAATAACGTGTAACGTTATATAGTATTACGTAATAACGTATAACGTTATATACTATTACGTAATAACGTATAACGTTATATACTATTACGTACTAACGTGTAACGTTATATACTATTACGTAATAACGTGTAACGTTATATACTAATACGTAATAACGTATAACGTTATATACTATTACGTAATAACGTATAACGTTATATACTATTACGTACTAACGTATAACGTTATATACTATTACGTAATAACGTGTAACGTTATATACTAATACGTAATAACGTATAACGTTATATACTATTACGTACTAACGTATAACGTTATATACTATTACGTACTAACGTATAACGTTATATACTATTACGTAATAACGTGTAACGTTATATACTAATACGTAATAACGTATAACGTTATATACTATTACGTAATAACGTATAACGTTATATACTATTACGTACTAACGTATAACGTTATACTCTAGTACGTACTAACGTGTAACGCTATATAGTATTACCTGATGACGTATAACGTTATACACTATTACGTAAAGACATATAACGTTATATACTAATACGTAATAACGTATAACGTTATATACTATTACGTACTAACGTATAACGTTATATACTATTACGTAATAACGTATAACGTTATATACTATTACGTACTAACGTGTAACGTTATATACTATTACGTAATAACGTGTAACGTTATATACTAATACGTAATAACGTATAACGTTATATACTAATACGTAATAACGTATAACGTTATATACTATTACGTAATAACGTATAACGTTATATACTATTACGTACTAACGTATAACGTTATATACTATTACGTACTAACGTGTAACGTTATACAGTATTACCTGATGTCGTATAACGTTATATACTATTACGTACTAACGTATAACGTTATGTACTATTACGTACTAACGAATAACGTTATATACTATTACGTACTAACGTGTAACGTTACATAATATTACGTAATGACGCATAACGTCATATCCTATTACGTACTAACGTATAACGTTATATAATATTACGTACTAACGTGTAACGTTATAAACTAATACGTAATGACGTATAACGTTATATACAAATACGTAATAACGTATATCGTTATACACTATTACGTACTAACGTGTAACGTTATATAATATTACGTAATGACGTGTAACGTCATATCCTATTACGTACTAACGTATAACGTTATATAATATTACGTACTAACGTGTAACGTTATAAACTAATACGTAATGACGTATAACGTTATATACTAATACGTAATATCGTATAACGTTATATACTATTACGCAATGACGTATAACGTTATATACTATTACGCAATGACGTATAACGTTATATCCTATTACGTACTAACGTATAACGTTATACTCTATTACGTACTAACGTGTAACCTTATATAGTATTACCTGATGACGTATAACGTTATATACTAATACGTAATGACGTATAACGTTATATACTATTATGTAATGACGTATAACGTTATATACTATTACGTACTAACGTATAACGTTATATACTAATACGTAATGACGTATAACGTTATATACTAATACGTAACAACGTATAACGTTATGTACTAATACGTAATAACGTATAATGTTATATATTATTACGTAATAACGTATAACGCTATATACTATTACGTACTAACGTAGAACGTTATAAACTAATACGTAATGACGTATAACGGTATATACTCTTACGTAATAACGTGTAACGTTATATACTAATACGTAATATCGTATAACGTTATATAATAATACGTAATATCGTTTAACGTTATATACTATTACGTAATGACGTATAGCGTTATATACTATTATGTAATGACGTATAACGTTATATACTATTACGTACTAACGTGTAACGTTATATAGTATTAAGTAATGACGTATAACGTCATATCCTATTACGTACTAACGAATAACGTTATACTCTATTACGTACTAACGTGTAACGTTGTATAGTATTACCTGATGCCGTATAACGTTATATACTAATACGTAATAACGTATAACGTTATAAACTAATACGTAATGACGTATAACGTTATATACTATTACGTACTAACGTGTAACGTTATATAGTATTAAGTAATGACGTATAACGTCATATCCTATTACGTACTAACGTATAACGTTATACTCTATTACGTACTAACGTGTAACGTTATATAGTATTACCTGATGACGTATAACGTTATATACTAATACGTAATGACGTATAATGTTATATATTATTACGTAATAACGTATAACGCTATATACTATTACGTACTAACGTAGAACGTTATAAACTAATACGTAATGACGTATAACGGTATATACTCTTACGTAATAACGTGTAACGTTATATACTAATACGTAATATATTATAACGTTATATAATAATACGTAATATCGTTTAACGTTATATACTATTACGTAATGACGTATAGCGTTATATACTATTATGTAATGTCGTATAACGTTATTGACTATTACCTTATATCGTATAACGTTATATCCTATTACGTACTAACTTATAACGTTATCATCTAATACGTACTAACGTGTAAAGTTATATAGTATTATCTGATGCCGTATAACGTTATATACTATTACGTACTAACGTATAACGTTATACACTAGTACGTAATGACGTATAACGTTATAAACTAATACGTACTAACGTATAACGTTATATACTATTACGTGCTAACGTATGACGTTATATACTATTACGTGCTAACGTGTAACGTTATAAACTAATACGTAATGACGTATAACGTTATATACTATTACGCAATAACGTGTAACGTTATATACTAATACGTAATAACGTATAACGTTATATACTATTACGTAATAACGTATAACGTTATATACTATTACGTACTAACGTATAACGTTATATACTATTACGTACTAACGTGTAACGTTATATAGTATTACCAGATGACGTATAACGTTATATACTATTACGTAATAACGTGTAACGTAATATAGTATTACCTGATGACGTATAACGTTATATACTATTACGCAATGACGTATAACGTTATATACTATTACGCAATGACGTATAACGTTATACTCTATTACGTACTAACGTGTAACGTTATACAGTATTACCTGATGACGTATAACGTTATATACTAATACTAAATGACGTATAACGTTATATACTATTACGCAATGACGTATAACGTTATATACTATTACGCAATGACGTATAACGTTATATACTATTACGCAATGACGTATAACGTTATATCCTATTACGTACTAACGTATAACGTTATACTGTATTACGTACTAACGTGTAACGTTATATAGTATTACCTGATGACGTATAACGTTATATACTAATACATAATGACGTATAACGTTATATACTATTACGCAATGACGTATAACGTTATATACTATTACGCAATGACGTATGACGTTATATACTATTACGCAATGACGTATAACGTTATATACTATTACGTACTAACGTATAACGTTATACTCTATTACGTACTAACGTGTAACGTTATATAGTATTACCTGATGACGTATAACGTTATATACTAATGCGTAATGACGTATAACGTTATATATTATTACGTAATAACGTATAACGCTATATACTATTACGTACTAACGTAGAACGTTATAAACTAATACGTAATGACGTATATCGTTATATACTATTACGTACTAACGTATAACGTTATAAACTAATACGTACTAACGTATAACGTTATATACTATTACGTGCTAACGTATAACGTTATATACTATTACGTACTAACGTATAACGTTATATACTATTACTTACTAACGTGTAACGTTGTATAGTATTACCTGATGCCGTATAACGTTATATACTAATACGTAATAACGTATAACGTTATAAACTAATACGTAATGACGTATAACGTTATATACTATTACGTACTAACGTGTAACGTTATATAGTATTAAGTAATGACGTATAACGTCATATCCTATTACGTACTAACGTATAACGTTATATAGTATTATCTGATGTCGTATAACGTTATATACTATTACGTACTAACGTATAACGTTATGTACTATTACGTACTAACGTATAACGTTATATACTATTACTTACTAACGTGTAACGTTGTATAGTATTACCTGATGCCGTATAACGTTATATACTAATACGTAATAACGTATAACGTTATAAACTAATACGTAATGACGTATAACGTTATATACTATTACGTACTAACGTGTAACGTTATATAGTATTAAGTAATGACGTATAACGTCATATCCTATTACGTACTAACGTATAACGTTATACTCCATTACGTACTAACGTGTAACGTTATATAGTATTACCTGATGACGTATAACGTTATATACTAATACGTAATGACGTATAATGTTATATATTATTACGTAATAACGTATAACGTTATATACTATTACGTACTAACGTAGAACGTTATAAACTAATACGTAATGACGTATAACGGTATATACTCTTACGTAATAACGTGTAACGTTATATACTAATACGTAATATATTATAACGTTATATAATAATACGTAATATCGTTTAACGTTATATACTATTACGTAATGACGTATAGCGTTATATACTATTATGTAATATCGTATAACGTTATTGACTATTACCTTATATCGTATAACGTTATATCCTATTACGTACTAACGTATAACGTTATCATCTAATACGTACTAACGTGTAAAGTTATATAGTATTATCTGATGCCGTATAACGTTATATACTATTACGTACTAACGTATAACGTTATACACTAGTACGTAATGACGTATAACGTTATATACTAATACGTAACAACGTATAACGTTATATACTAATACGTAATAACGTATATCGTTATACGCTATTACGTACTAACGTGTAACGTTATATAGTATTACCTGATGTCGTATAACGTTATATACTATTACGTACTAACGTATAACGTTATGTACTATTACGTACTAACGTATATCGTTATATACTATTACGTACTAACGTGTAACGTTATATAGTATTACCTGATGCCGTATAACGTTATATACTATTACGTGCTAACGTGTAACGTTATAAACTAATACGTAATGACGTATAACGTTATATACTATTACGCAATAACGTGTAACGTTATATACTAATACGTAATAACGTATAACGTTATATACTATTACGTAATAACGTATAACGCTATATACTATTACGTACTAACGTAGAACGTTATAAACTAATACGTAATGACGTATAACGGTATATACTCTTACGTAATAACGTATAACGTTATATACTATTACGTAATAACGTGTAACGTAATATAGTATTACCTGATGACGTATAACGTTATATACTATTACGCAATGACGTATAACGTTATATACTATTACGCAATGACGTATAACGTTATACTCTATTGCGTACTAACGTGTAACGTTATACAGTATTACCTGATGACGTATAACGTTATATACTAATACTAAATGACGTGTAACGTTATATACTATTACGCAATGACGTATAACGTTATATACTATTACGCAATGACGTATAACGTTATATACTATTACGCAATGACGTATAACGTTATATCCTATTACGTACTAACGTATAACGTTATACTCTATTACGTACTAACGTGTAACGTTATATAGTATTACCTGATGACGTATAACGTTATATACTAATACATAATGACGTATAACGTTATATACTATTACGCAATGACGTATAACGTTATATACTATTACGCAATGACGTATGACGTTATATACTATTACGCAATGACGTATAACGTTATATACTATTACGTACTAACGTATAACGTTATACTCTATTACGTACTAACGTGTAACGTTATATAGTATTACCTGATGACGTATAACGTTATATACTAATGCGTAATGACGTATAACGTTATATATTATTACGTAATAACGTATAACGCTATATACTATTACGTACTAACGTAGAACGTTATAAACTAATACGTAATGACGTATATCGTTATATACTATTACGTACTAACGTATAACGTTATAAACTAATACGTACTAACGTATAACGTTATATACTATTACGTGCTAACGTATAACGTTATATACTATTACGTGCTAACGTGTAACGTTATATACTATTACGTACTAACGTATAACGTTATATACTAGTACGTAATGACGTATAACGTTATATACTAATACGTAACAACGTATAACGTTATATACTAATACGTAATAACGTATATCATTATACACTATTACGTACTAACGTGTAACGTTATATAGTATTATCTGATGTCGTATAACGTTATATACTATTACGTACTAACGTATAACGTTATGTACTATTACGTACTAACGTATAACGTTATATACTATTACTTACTAACGTGTAACGTTATATAGTATTACCTGATGCCGTATAACGTTATATACTATTACGTGCTAACGTATAACGTTATAAACTAATACGTAATGACGTATAACGTTATATACTATTACGTACTAACGTATAACGTTATAAACTAATACGTACTAACGTATAACGTTATATACTATTACGTGCTAACGTATAACGTTATATACTATTACGTGCTAACGTGTAACGTTATAAATTAATACGTAATGACGTATAACGTTATATACTATTACGTAATAACGTGTAACTCTATACACCAATACGTAATAACGTATAACGTTATATACTATTACGTGATAACGTATAACGTTATATACTATTACGTAATGACGTATAACGTTATATACTATTACGTGCTAACGTATAACGTTATATACTAATACGTAATATCGTATAACGTTGTATACTAATACGTAATATCGTATAACGTTATATGCTATTACGTACTAACGTATAACTTTATATACTATTACGTACTAACGTATAACGTTATATCCTATTACGTAATATCGTATAACGTTATATACTATTACGTACTAACGTATAACGTTATATACTATTACGTACTAACGTATAACGTTATATACTATTACGTAATAACCTATAACGTTATATACTATTACGTACTAACGTATAACGTTATATACTATTACGTAATGACGTATAACGTTATATACTATTATGTAATGACGTATAACGTTATATACTAATACGTAATAACGTATAACGTTATATACTATTACGTACTAACGTATAACGTTATATACTATTACGTAATGACGTATAACGTTCTATACTATTATGTAATGACGTATAACGTTATATACTAATACGTAATAACGTAAACGTTATATACTATTACGTACTAACGTATAACGTTATACACTATTACGTATAGACGTATAACGTTATATACTAATACGTAATAACGTATAACGTTAAATACTATTACGTACTAACGTATAACGTTAGATACTATTACGTAATAACGTGTAACGTTATGTACTAATACGTAATAACGTATAACGTTATATACTATTACGTAATAACGTATAACGGTATATTCTATTACGTACTAACGTACAACGTTATATACTATTACGTACTAACGTGTAACGTTATACAGTATTACCTGATGCCGTATAACGTTATATACTATTACGTACTAACGTATAACGTTATATACTATTACGTACTAACGTGTAACGTTATATAGTATTACGTAATGACGTATATCGTTATATACAAATACGTAATAACGTATATCGTTATACACTATTACGTACTAACGTGTAACGTTATATACTATTACGTACTAACGTGTAACGTTATATAGTATTACCAGATGACGTATAACGTTATATACTATTACGTAATAACGTGTAACGTAATATAGTATTACCTGATGACGTATAACGTTATATACTATTACGTACTAGCGTATAACGTTATATACTATAACGCAATGACGTATAACATTATATACTATTACGCAATGACGTATAACGTTATATCCTATTATGTAATGACGTATAACGTTATTGAGTATTACCTTATAACGTATAACGTTATATCCTATATCGTACTAACGTATAACGTTATTATCTAATACGTACTAAAGTGTAACGTTGTATAGTATTACCTGAATCCGTATAACGTTATATACTAATACGTAATAACGTATAACGTTATATACTATTACGTAATAACGTATAACGTTATATACTATTACGTAATGACGTATAACGTTATATACTATTATGTAATGACGTATAACGTTATTGAGTATTACCTTATAACGTATAACGTTATATCCTATTACGTACTAACGTATAACGTTAATGTCTAATACGTACTAACGTGTAACGTTGTATAGTACTACCTGAATCCGTATAACGTTATATACTAATACGTAATAACGTATAACGTTATATACTATTACGTACTAACGTATAACGTTATATACTATTACGTAATGACGTATAACGTTATATACTATTATGTAATGACGTATAACGTTATTGAGTATTACCTTGTAACGTATAACGCTATATCCTAATACGTACTAACGTATAACGTTATTATCTAGTACGTATTAACGTGTAACGTTATATAGTATTACCTGATGTCGTATAACGTTATATACTATTACGTACTAACGTATAACGTTATATACATACTATTACGCAAAGACGTATAACGTTATATACTATTACGCAATGACGTATAACGTTATATCCTATTACGTACTAACGTATAACGTTATATACTATTACGTAATGACGTATAACGTTCTATACTATTATGTAATGACGTATAACGTTATTAAGTATTACCTTATTACGTATAACGATATAACCTATTACGTACTAACGTACAACGTTATATACTATTACGTGCTAACGTATAACGTTATATACTGTTACGTGCTAACGTGTAACGTTATACACTATTACGTAAAGACGTATAACGTTATATACTAATACGCAATAACGTATAACGTTATATACTAATACGTAATAACGTATAACGTTATATACTATTACGTACTAACGTATAACGTTATATACTATTACGTAATGACGTATAACGTTCTATACTATTATGTAATGACGTATAACGTTATTAAGTATTACCTTATTACGTATAACGTTATAACCTATTACGTACTAACGTATAACGTTATAACCTATTACGTACTAACGTATAACGTTATATACTATTACGTAATGACGTATAACGTTCTATACTATTATGTAATGACGTATAACGTTATATAGTGTTACCAGATGACGTATAACGTTATATACTATTACGTAATAACGTGTAACGTAATATAGTATTACCTGATGACGTATAACGTTATATACTATTACGTACTAGCGTATAACGTTATATACTATTACGCAATGACGTATAACGTTATATACTATTACGCAATGACGTATAACGTTATATCCTATTATGTAATGACGTATAACGTTATTGAGTATTACCTTATAACGTATAACGTTATATCCTATAACGTACTAACGTATAACGTTATTATCTAATACGTACTAAAGTGTAACGTTGTATAGTATCACCTGAATCCGTATAACGTTATATACTAATACGTAATAACGTATAACGTTATATACTATTACGTACTAACGTATAACGTTATATACTATTACGTAATGACGTATAACGTTATATACTATTATGTAATGACGTATAACGTTATTGAGTATTACCTTATAACGTATAACGTTATATCCTATTACGTACTAACGTATAACGTTATTGTCTAATACGTACTAACGTGTAACGTTGTATAGTATTACCTGAATCCGTATAACGTTATATACTAATACCTAATAACGTATAACGTTATATACTATTACGTACTAACGTATAACGTTATATACTATTACGTAATGACGTATAACGTTATATACTATTATGTAATGACGTATAACGTTATTGAGTATTACCTTGTAACGTATAACGCTATATCCTAATACGTACTAACGAATAACGTTATTATCTAGTACGTACTAACGTGTAACGTTATATAGTATTACCTGATGCCGTATAACGTTATATACAATTACGTACTAACGTATAACATTATAAACTAATACGTAATGACGTATAACGTTATATACTATTACGTACTAACGTGTAACGTTATATAGTATTAAGTAATGACATATAACGTCATCTCCTATTACGTACTAACGTATAACGTTATATACTATTACGTACTAACGTATAACGTTATACTCTATTAAGTACTAACGTGTAACGTTATATAGTATTACCTGATGACGTATAACGTTATATACTATTACGTAACAACGTGTAACGTAATATAGTATTACCTGATGACGTATAACGTTATATACTATTACGTACTAACGTATAACGTTATATACTATTACGCAATGACGTATAACGTTATTAAGTATTACCTTATTACGTATAACGATATAACCTATTACGTACTAACGTATAACGTTATATACTATTACGTGCTAACGTATAACGTTATATACTGTTACGTGCTAACGTGTAACGTTATACACTATTACGTAAAGACGTATAACGTTATATACTAATACGCAATAACGTATAACGTTATATACTAATACGTAATAACGTATAACGTTATATACTATTACGTACTAACGTATAACGTTATATACTATTACGTAATGACGTGTAACGTTCTATACTATTATGTAATGACGTATAACGTTATTAAGTATTACCTTATTACGTATAACGTTATAACCTATTATGTACTAACGTATAACGTTATAACCTATTACGTACTAACGTATAACGTTATATACTATTACGTAATGACGTATAACGTTCTATACTATTATGTAATGACGTATAACGTTATATAGTGTTACCAGATGACGTATAACGTTATATACTATTACGTAATAACGTGTAACGTAATATAGTATTACCTGATGACGTGTAACGTTATATACTATTACGTACTAGCGTATAACGTTATATACTATTACGCAATGACGTATAACGTTATATACTATTACGCAATGACGTATAACGTTATATCCTATTATGTAATGACGTATAACGTTATTGAGTATTACCTTATAACGTATAACGTTATATTCTATAACGTACTAACGTATAACGTTATTATCTAATACGTACTAAAGTGTAACGTTGTATAGTATTACCTGAATCCGTATACCGTTATATACTAATACGTAATAACGTATAACGTTATATCCTATTACGTACTAACGTATAACGTTATTGTCTAATACGTACTAACGTGTAACGTTGTATAGTATTACCTGAATCCGTATAACGTTATATAATAATACGTAATAACGTATAACGTTATATACTATTACGTACTAACGTATAACGTTATATACTATTACGTAATGACGTATAACGTTATATACTATTATGTAATGACGTATAACGTTATTGAGTATTACCTTGTAACGTATAACGCTATATCCTAATACGTACTAACAAATAACGTTATTATCTAGTACGTACTAACGTGTAACGTTATATAGTATTACCTGATGCCGTATAACGTTATATACAATTACGTACTAACGTATAACATTATAAACTAATACGTAATGACGTATAACGTTATATACTATTACGTACTAACGTGTAACGTTATATAGTATTAAGTAATGACGTATAACGTCATCTCCTATTACGTACTAACGTATAACGTTATATACTATTACGTACTAACGTATAACGTTATATACTATTACGTGCTAACGTATAACGTTATATACTGTTACGTGCTAACGTGTAACGTTATACACTATTACGTAAAGACGTATAACGTTATATACTAATACGCAATAACGTATAACGTTATATACTATTACGTACTAACGTATAACGTAATACACTATTACGTAATAACGTGTACCGTTATATACTAATACGTAATATCGTATAACGTTATATAGTAATACGTAATATCGTATAACGTTATATACTATTACGTACTAACGTATAACGTTATACACTATTACGTTAAGACGTATAACGTTATATACTAATACGTACTAACGTACAACGTTATATACTATTACGTACTAACGTGTAACGTTATATAGTATTACGTAATGACGTATATCGTTATATACAAATACGTAATAACGTATATCGTTATACACTATTACGTACTAACGTGTAACGTTATATACTATTACGTACTAACGTGTAACGTTATATAGTATTACCAGATGACGTATAACGATATATACTATTACGTAATAACGTGTAACGTAATATAGTATTACCTGATGACGTATAACGTTATATACTATTACGTACTAACGTGTAACGTTATAAACTAATACGTAATGACGTATAACGTTATATACTATTACGTACTAACGTATAACGTTATAAACTAATACGTAATGACGTATAACGTTATATACTATTACGTACTAACGTATAACGTTATAAACTAATACGTGCTAACGTATAACGTTATATACTATTACGTGCTAACGTATGACGTTATATACTATTACGTGCTAACGTGTAACGTTATAAACTAAAACGTAATGACGTATAACGTTATATACTATTACGCAATAACGTGTAACGTTATATACTAATACGTAATAACGTATAACGTTATATACTATTACGTGCTAACGTATGACGTTATATACTATTACGTGCTAACGTGTAACGTTATAAACTAATACGTAATGACGTATAACGTTATATACGATTACGTACTAACGTGTAACGTTATATAGTATTACCTGATGTCGTATAACGTTATATACTATTACGTACTAACGTATAACGTTATGTACTATTACGTACTAACGTATAACGTTATATACTATTACGTACTAACGTGTAACGTTATATAGTATTACGTAATGACGTATAACGTCATATCCTATTACGTACTACCGTATAACGTTATATAATATTACGTACTAACATGTAACGTTATAAACTAATACGTAATGACGTATAACGTTATATACTATTACGTACTAACGTGTAACGTTATATAGTATTACCTGATGACGTATAACGTTATATACTAATACGTAATGACGTATAATGTTATATATTATTACGTAATAACGTATAACGCTATATACTATTACGTACTAACGTAGAACGTTATAAACTAATACGTAATGACGTATAACGGTATATACTATTACGTAATAACGTGTAACGTTATATAGTATTACCTGATGCCGTATAACGTTATATACTATTACGTACTAACGTATAACGTTATAAACTAATACGTAATGACGTATAACGTTATATACTATTACGTACTAACGTGTAACGTTATATAGTATTACCTGATGCCGTATAACGTTATATACTATTACGTACTAACGTATAACGTTATAAACTAATACGTAATGACGTATAACGTTATATACTATTACGTACTAACGTATAACGTTACAAACTAATACGTACTGACGTATAACTTTATATACTATTTCGTGCTAACGTATGACGTTATATACTTTTACGTGCTAACGTGTAACGTTATAAACTAATACGTAATGACGTATAACGTTATATACTATTACGCAATAACATGTAACGTTATATACTAATACGTAATAACGTATAACGTTATATAGTACTACGTAATAACGTATAACGTTATATACTATTACGTACTAACGTATAACGTTACATACTATTACGTACTAACGTGTAACGTTATATAGTATTACCTGATGTCGTATAACGTTATATACTATTACGTACTAACGTATAACGTTATGTACTATTACGTACTAACGTATAACGTTATATACTATTACGTACTAACGTGTAACGTTATATAGTATTACGTAATGACGTATAACGTCATATCCTATTACGTAATAACGTATAACGTTATATAATATTACGTACTAACGTGTAACGTTATAAACTAATACGTAATGACGTATAGCGTTATATACAAACACGTAATAACGTATATCGTTATACAATATTACGTACTAACGTGTAACGTTATATACTATTACGTACTAACGTGTAACGTTATATAGTATTACCAGATGACGTATAACGTTATATACTATTACGTAATAACGTGTAACGTAATATAGTATTACCTGATGACGTATAACGTTATATACTATTACGTACTAACGTGTAACGTTATATAGTATTACCAGATGACGTATAACGATATATACTATTACGTAATAACGTGTAACGTAATATAGTATTACCTGATGACGTATAACGTTATATACTATTACGTACTAACGTGTAACGTTATAAACTAATACGTAATGACGTATAACGTTATATACTATTACGTACTAACGTAAAACGTTATAAACTAATACGTAATGACGTATAACGTTATATACTATTACGTACTAACGTGTAACGTTATATAGTATTACCTGATGCCGTATAACGTTATATACTATTACGTACTAACGTATAACGTTATAAACTAATACGTAATGACGTATAACGTTATATACTATTACGTACTAACGTGTAACGTTATATAGTATTACCTGATGTCGTATAACGTTATATACTATTACGTACTAACGTATAACGTTATGTACTATTACGTACTAACGTATAACGTTATATACTATTACGTACTAACGTGTAACGTTATATACTAATACGTAATAACGTATAACGTTATATACTATTACGAACTAACGTATAACGTTATATACTATTACGTACTAACGTGTAACGTTATATAGTATTAGCTGCTGTCGTATAACGTTATATACTATTACGTACTAACGTATAACGTTATGTACTATTACGTAATAACGTATAACGTTATATACTATTACGTACTAACGTATAACGTTATATACTATTACGTACTAACGTGTAACGTTATATAGTATTACCTGATGTCGTATAACGTTATATACTATTACGTACTAACGTATAACGTTATGTACTATTACGTACTAACGTATAACGTTATATACTATTACGTACTAACGTGTAACGTTATATAGTATTACGTAATGACGTATAACGTCATATCCTATTACGTAATAACGTATAACGTTTTATAATATTATGTACTAACGTGTAACGTTATAAACTAATACGTAATGACGTATAACGTTATATACAAATACGTAATAACGTATATCGTTATACACTATTACGTACTAACGTGTAACGTTATATACTATTACGTACTAACGTGTAACGTTATATAGTATTACCAGATGACGTATAACGATATATACTATTACGTAATAACGTGTAACGTAATATAGTATTACCTGATGACGTATAACGTTATATACTATTACGTACTAACGTGTAACGTTATATAGTATTACCAGATGACGTATAACGTTATATACTATTACGTAATAACGTGTAACGTAATATAGTATTACCTGATGACGTATAACGTTATATACTATTACGTACTAACGTGTAACGTTATATAGTATTAAGTAATGACGTATAACGTCATATCCTATTACGTACTAACGTATAACGTGATATACTATTACGTACTAACGTATAACGTTATACTCTATTACGTACTAACGTGTAACGTTATATAGTATTACCTGATGGCGTATAACGTTATATACTAATACGTAATGACGTATAATGTTATATATTATTACGTAATAACGTATAACGTTATTATCTAATACGTACTAACGTGTAACGTTATATAGTATTACGTACTAACGTAGAACGTTACAAACTAATACGTAATGACGTATAACGGTATATACTATTACGTAATAACGTGTAACGTTATATACTATTACGTACTAACGTGTAACGTTATATAGTATTAGCTGATGTCGTATAACGTTATATACTATTACGTACTAACGTATAACGTTATGTACTATTACGTAATAACGTATAACGTTATATACTATTACGTACTAACGTATAACGTTATATACTATTACGTACTAACGTGTAACGTTATATAGTATTACCTGATGTCGTATAACGTTATATACTATTACGTACTAACGTATAACGTTATGTACTATTACGTACTAACGTATAACGTTATATACTATTACGTACTAACGTGTAACGTTATATGGTATTACGTAATGACGTATAACGTCATATCCTATTACGTAATAACGTATAACGTTTTATAATATTACGTACTAACGTGCAACGTTATAAACTAATACGTAATGACGTATAACGTTATATACAAATACGTAATAACGTATATCGTTATACACTGTTACGTACTAACGTGTAACGTTATATACTATTACGTACTAACGTGTAACGTTATATAGTATTACCATATGACGTATAACGTTATATACTATTACGTAATAACGTGTAACGTAATATAGTATTACCTGATGACGTATAACGTTATATACTATTACGTACTAACGTGTAACGTTATATAGTATTACCAGATGACGTATAACGTTATATACTATTACGTAATAACGTGTAACGTAATATAGTATTACCTGATGACGTATAACGTTATATACTATTACGTACTAACGTGTAACGTTATAAACTAATACGTAATGACGTATAACGTTATATACTATTACGTACTAACGTATAACGTTATAAACTAATACGTACTAACATATAACGTTATATACTATTACGTGCTAACGTATAACGTTATATACTATTACGTGCTAACGTATAACGTTATACTCTATTACGTACTAACGTGTAACGTTATATAGTATTACCTGATGACGTATAACGCTTTATACTAATGCGTAATGACGTATAACGTTATATATTATTACGTAACAACGTATAACGCTATATACTATTACGTACTAACATATAACGTTATATACTATTACGTACTAACGTGTAACGTTATATACTATTACGTAATGACGTATAACGTTATATACTATTATGTAATGACGTATAACGTTAATGAGTATTACCTTATAACGTATAACGCTATATCCTAATACGTACTAACGTATGACGTTATTATCTAGTACGTACTAACGTGTAACGTTATATAGTATTACCTGATGCCGTATAACGTTATATACACTACGTACTAACGTATAACATTATAAACTAATACGTAATGACGTATAACGTTATATACTATTACGTACTAACGTGTAACGTTATATAGTATTAAGTAATGACGTATAACGTCATATCCTATTACGTACTAACGTATAACGTGATATACTATTACGTACTAACGTATAACGTTATACTCTATTACGTACTAACGTATAACGTTATTATCTAATACGTACTAACGTGTGACGTTGTATAGTATTACCTGAATCCGTATAACGTTATATACTAATACGTAATAACGTATAACGTTATATACTATTACGTACTAACGTATAACGTTATATACTATTACGTAATGACGTATAACGTTATATACTATTATGTAATGACGTATAACGTTAACGAGTATTACCTTATAACGTATAACGCTATATCCTAATACGTACTAACGTATGACGTTATTATCTAGTACGTACTAACGTGTAACGTTATATAGTATTACCTGATGCCGTATAACGTTATATACAATTACGTACTAACGTATAACATTATAAACTAATACGTAATGACGTATAACGTTATATACTATTACGTACTAACGTGTAACGTTATATAGTATTAAGTAATGACGTATAACGTCATATCCTATTACGTACTAACGTATAACGTGATATACTATTACGTACTAACGTATAACGTTATACTCTATTACGTACTAACGTGTAACGTTATATAGTATTACCTGATGGCGTATAACGTTATATACTAATACGTAATGACGTATAATGTTATATATTATTACGTAATAACGTATAACGTTATTATCTAATACGTACTAACGTGTAACGTTATATAGTATTACGTACTAACGAAGAACGTTACAAACTAATACGTAATGACGTATAACGGTATATACTATTACGTAATAACGTGTAACGTTATATACTAATACGTAATATCGTATAACGTTATATCCTATTACGTACTAACGTATAACGTTATTATCTAATACGTACTAACGTGTAACGTTATATAGTATTATCTGATGCCGTATAACGTTATATACTATTACGTACTAACGTATAACGTTATATACTAGTACGTAATGACGTATAACGTTATATACTATTACGCAATAACGTGTAACGTTATATACTAATACGTAATAACGTATAACGTTATATACTATTACGTGCTAACGTATGACGTTATATACTAATACGTGCTAACGTGTAACGTTATAAACTAATACGTAATGACGTATAACGTTATATACGATTACGTACTAACGTGTAACGTTATATAGTATTACCTGATGTCGTATAACGTTATATACTATTACGTACTAACGTATAACGTTATGTACTATTACGTACTAACGTATAACGTTATATACTATTACGTACTAACGTGTAACGTTATATAGTATTACGTAATGACGTATAACGTCATATCCTATTACGTACTACCGTATAACGTTATATAATATTACGTACTAACATGTAACGTTATAAACTAATACGTAATGACGTATAACGTTATATACAAATACGTAATAACGTATATCGTTATACACTATTACGTACTAACGTGTAACGTTATATACTATTACGTACTAACGTGTAACGTTATATAGTATTACCAGATGACGTATAACGTTATATACTATTACGTAATAACGTGTTACGTAATATAGTATTACCTGATGACGTATAACGTTATATACTATTACGTACTAACGTGTAACGTTATATAGTATTAAGTAATGACGTATAACGTCATATCCTATTACGTACTAACGTATAACGTTATATACTATTACGTACTAACGTATAACCTTATACTCTATTACGTACTAACGTGTAACGTTATATAGTATTACCTGATGACGTATAACGTTATATACTAATACGTAATGACGTATAATGTTATATATTATTACGTAATAACGTATAACGCTATATACTATTACGTACTAACGTAGAACGTTATAAACTAATACGTAATGACGTATAACGGTATATACTATTACGTAATAACGTGTAACGTTATATAGTATTACCTGATGCCGTATAACGTTACATACTATTACGTACTAACGTATAACGTTATAAACTAATACGTAATGACGTATAACGTTATATACTATTACGTACTAACGTGTAACGTTATATAGTATTACCTGATGCCGTATAACGTTATATACTATTACGTACTAACGTATAATGTTATAAACTAATACGTAATGACGTATAACGTTATATACTATTACGTACTAACGTATAACGTTATAAACTAATACGTACTGACGTATAACTTTATATACTATTTCGTGCTAACGTATGACGTTATATACTTTTACGTGCTAACGTGTAACGTTATAAACTAATACGTAATGACGTATAACGTTATATACTATTACGCAATAACATGTAACGTTATATACTAATACGTAATAACGTATAACGTTATATACTATTACGTAATAACGTATAACGTTATATACTATTACGTACTAACGTATAACGTTATATACTATTACGTACTAACGTGTAACGTTATATAGTATTACCTGATGTCGTATAACGTTATATACTATTACGTACTAACGTATAACGTTATGTACTATTACGTACTAACGTATAACGTTATATACTATTACGTACTAACGTGTAACATTATATAGTATTACGTATTGACGTATAACGTCATATCCTATTACGTAATAACGTATAACGTTATATAATATTACGTACTAACGTGTAATGTTATAAACTAATACGTAATGACGTATAACGTTATATACAAATACGTAATAACGTATATCGTTATACACTATTACGTACTAACGTGTAACGTTATATACTATTACGTACTAACGTGTAACGTTATATAGTATTACCAGATGACGTATAACGTTATATACTATTACGTAATAACGTGTAACGTAATATAGTATTACCTGATGACGTATAACGTTATATACTATTACGTACTAACGTGTAACGTTATATAGTATTACCAGATGACGTATAACGTTATATACTATTACGTAATAACGTGTAACGTAATATAGTATTACCTGATGACGTATAACGTTATATACTATTACGTACTAACGTGTAACGTTATAAACTAATACGTAATGACGTATAACGTTATATACTATTACGTACTAACGTAAAACGTTATAAACTAATACGTAATGACGTATAACGTTATATACTATTACGTACTAACGTGTAACGTTATATAGTATTACCTGATGCCGTATAACGTTATATACTATTACGTACTAACGTATAACGTTATAAACTAATACGTAATGACGTATAACGTTATATACTATTACGTACTAACGTGTAACGTTATATAGTATTACCTGATGTCGCATAACGTTATATACTATTACGTACTAACGTATAACGTTATGTACTATTACGTACTAACGTATAACGTTATATACTATTACGTACTAACGTGTAATGTTATATACTAATACGTAATAACGTATAACGTTATATACTATTACGTAATAACGTATAACGTTATATACTATTACGTACTAACGTATAACGTTATATACTATTACGTACTAACGTGTAACGTTATATAGTATTAGCTGATGTCGTATAACGTTATATACTATTACGTACTAACGTATAACGTTAAGTACTATTACGTAATAACGTATAACGTTATATACTATTACGTACTAACGTATAACGTTATATACTATTACGTACTAACGTGTAACGTTATATAGTATTACCTGATGTCGTATAACGTTATATACTATTACGTACTAACGTATAACGTTATGTACTATTACGTACTAACGTATAACGTTATATACTATTACGTACTAACGTGTAACGTTATATAGTATTACGTAATGACGTATAACGTCATATCCTATTACGTAATAACGTATAACGTTTTATAATATTACGTACTAACGTGTAACGTTATAAACTAATACGTAATGACGTATAACGTTATATACAAATACGTAATAACGTATATCGTTATACACTATTACGTACTAACGTGTAACGTTATATACTATTACGTACTAACGTGTAACGTTATATAGTATTACCAGATGACGTATAACGTTATATACTATTACGTAATAACGTGTAACGTAATATAGTATTACCTGATGACGTATAACGTTATATACTATTACGTACTAACGTGTAACGTTATAAACTAATACGTAATGACGTATAACGTTATATACTATTACGTACTAACGTAAAACGTTATAAACTAATACGTAATGACGTATAACGTTATATACTATTACGTACTAACGTGTAACGTTATATAGTATTACCTGATGCCGTATAACGTTATATACTATTACGTACTAACGTATAACGTTATAAACTAATACGTAATGACGTATAACGTTATATACTATTACGTACTAACGTGTAACGTTATATAGTATTACCTGATGTCGTATAACGTTATATACTATTACGTACTAACGTATAACGTTATGTACTATTACGTACTAACGTATAACGTTATATACTATTACGTACTAACGTGTAATGTTATATACTAATACGTAATAACGTATAACGTTATATACTATTACGTAATAACGTATAACGTTATATACTATTACGTACTAACGTATAACGTTATATACTATTACGTACTAACGTGTAACGTTATATAGTATTAGCTGATGTCGTATAACGTTATATACTATTACGTACTAACGTATAACGTTATGTACTATTACGTAATAACGTATAACGTTATATACTATTACGTACTAACGTATAACGTTATATACTATTACGTACTAACGTGTAACGTTATATAGTATTACCTGATGTCGTATAACGTTATATACTATTACGTACTAACGTATAACGTTATGTACTATTACGTACTAACGTATAACGTTATATACTATTACGTACTAACGTGTAACGTTATATAGTATTACGTAATGACGTATAACGTCATATCCTATTACGTAATAACGTATAACGTTTTATAATATTACGTACTAACGTGTAACGTTATAAACTAATACGTAATGACGTATAACGTTATATACAAATACGTAATAACGTATATCGTTATACACTATTACGTACTAACGTGTAACGTTATATACTATTACGTACTAACGTGTAACGTTATATAGTATTACCAGATGACGTATAACGTTATATACTATTACGTAATAACGTGTAACGTAATATAGTATTACCTGATGACGTATAACGTTATATACTATTACGTACTAACGTGTAACGTTATAAACTAATACGTAATGACGTATAACGTTATATACTATTACGTACTAACGTAAAACGTTATAAACTAATACGTAATGACGTATAACGATATATACTATTACGTACTAACGTGTAACGTTATATAGTATTACCTGATGCCGTATAACGTTATATACTATTACGTACTAACGTATAACGTTATAAACTAATACGTAATGACGTATAACGTTATATACTATTACGTACTAACGTGTAACGTTATATAGTATTACCTGATGTCGTATAACGTTATATACTATTACGTACTAACGTATAACGTTATGTACTATTACGTACTAACGTATAACGTTATATACTATTACGTACTAACGTGTAATGTTATATACTAATACGTAATAACGTATAACGTTATATACTATTACGTAATAACGTATAACGTTATATACTATTACGTACTAACGTATAACGTTATATACTATTACGTACTAACGTGTAACGTTATATAGTATTAGCTGATGTCGTATAACGTTATATACTATTACGTACTAACGTATAACGTTATGTACTATTACGTAATAACGTATAACGTTATATACTATTACGTACTAACGTATAACGTTATATACTATTACGTACTAACGTGTAACGTTATATAGTATTACCTGATGTCGTATAACGTTATATACTATTACGTACTAACGTATAACGTTATGTACTATTACGTACTAACGTATAACGTTATATACTATTACGTACTAACGTGTAACGTTATATAGTATTACGTAACGACGTATAACGTCATATCCTATTACGTAATAACGTATAACGTTTTATAATATTACGTACTAACGTGTAACGTTATAAACTAATACGTAATGACGTATAACGTTATATACAAATACGTAATAACGTATATCGTTATACACTATTACGTACTAACGTGTAACGTTATATACTATTACGTACTAACGTGTAACGTTATATAGTATTACCAGATGACGTATAACGTTATATACTATTACGTAATAACGTGTAACGTAATATAGTATTACCTGATGACGTATAACGTTATATACTATTACGTACTAACGTGTAACGTTATATAGTATTACCAGATGACGTATAACGTTATATACTATTACGTAATAACGTGTAACGTAATATAGTATTACCTGATGACGTATAACGTTATATACTATTACGTACTAACGTGTAACGTTATAAACTAATACGTAATGACGTATAACGTTATATACCATTACGTACTAACGTATAACGTTATAAACTAATACGTACTAACGTATAACGTTATATACTATTACGTGCTAACGTATAACGTTATATACTATTACGTGCTAACGTATAACGTTATACTCTATTACGTACTAACGTGTAACGTTATATAGTATTACCTGATGACGTATAACGCTTTATACTAATGCGTAATGACGTATAACGTTATATATTATTACGTAATAACGTATAACGCTATATACTATTACGTGCTAACGTAGAACGTTATAAACTAATTCGCAATGACGTATAACGTTATATCCTATTATGTAATGACGTATAACGTTATTGAGTATTACCTTATAACGTATAACGTTATATCCTATTACGTACTAACGTATAACGTTATTATCTAATACGTACTAACGTGTAACGTTGTATAGTATTACCTGAATCCGTATAACGTTATATACTATTACGTACTAACGTATAACGTTATAAACTAATACGTACTGACGTATAACTTTATATACTATTTCGTGCTAACGTATGACGTTATATACTTTTACGTGCTAACGTGTAACGTTATAAACTAATACGTAATGACGTATAACGTTATATACTATTACGCAATAACGTGTAACGTTATATACTAATACGTAATAACGTATAACGTTATATACTATTACGTAATAACGTATAACGTTATATACTATTACGTACTAACGTATAACGTTATATACTATTACGTACTAACGTGTAACGTTATATAGTATTAGCTGATGTCGTATAACGTTATATACTCTTACGTACTAACGTATAACGTTATGTACTATTACGTAATAACGTATAACGTTATATACTATTACGTACTAACGTATAACGTTATATACTATTACGTACTAACGTGTAACGTTATATAGTATTACCTGATGTCGTATAACGTTATATACTATTACGTACTAACGTATAACGTTAAGTACTATTACGTACTAACGTATAACGTTATATACTATTACGTACTAACGTGTAACGTTATATAGTATTACGTAACGACGTATAACGTCATATCCTATTACGTAATAACGTATAACGTTATATAATATTACGTACTAACGTGTAACGTTATAAACTAATACGTAATGACGTATAACGTTATATACAAATACGTAATAACGTATATCGTTATACACTATTACGTACTAACGTGTAACGTTATATACTATTACGTACTAACGTGTAACGTTATATAGTATTACCAGATGACGTATAACGTTATATACTATTACGTAATAACGTGTAACGTAATATAGTATTACCTGATGACGTATAACGTTATATACTATTACGTACTAACGTGTAACGTTATATAGTATTTCCAGATGACGTATAACGTTATATACTATTACGTAATAACGTGTAACGTAATATAGTATTACCTGATGACGTATAACGTTATATACTATTACGTACTAACGTGTAACGTTATAAACTAATACGTAATGACGTATAACGTTATATACTATTACGTACTAACGTATAACGTTATAAACTAATACGTACTAACGTATAAAGTTATATACTATTACGTGCTAACGTATAACGTTATATACTATTACGTGCTAACGTATAACGTTATACTCTATTACGTACTAACGTGTAACGTTATATAGTATTACCTGATGACGTATAACGCTTTATACTAATGCGTAATGACGTATAACGTTATATATTATTACGTAATAACGTATAACGCTATATACTATTACGTACTAACGTAGAACGTTATAAACTAATACGTAATGACGTATAACGTTATATACTATTACGTATTAACGTAAAACGTTATAAACTAATACGTACTAACGTGTAACGTTATATAGTATTACGTAATGACGTATAACGTCATATCCTATTACGTACTACCGTATAACGTTATATAATATTACGTACTAACGTGTAACGTTATAAACTAATACGTAATGACGTATAACGTTATATAATATTACGTACTAACGTGTAACGTTATAAACTAATACGTAATGACGTATAGCGTTATATACAAACACGTAATAACGTATATCGTTATACACTATTACGTACTAACGTGTAACGTTATATACTATTACGTAATAACGTGTAACGTAATATAGTATTACCTGATGACGTATAACGTTATATACTATTACGTACTAACGTATAACGTTATATAATATTACGTACTAACATGTAACGTTATAAACTAATACGTAATGACGTATAACGTTATATACTATTACGTACTAACGTGTAACGTTATATACTATTACGTACTAACGTATAACGTTACATACTATTACGTACTAACGTGTAACGTTATATAGTATTACCTGATGTCGTATAACGTTATATACTATTACGTACTAACGTATAACGTTATGTACTATTACGTACTAACGTATAACGTTATATACTATTACGTACTAACGTGTAACGTTATATAGTATTACGTAATGACGTATAACGTCATATCCTATTACGTAATAACGTATAACGTTATATAATATTACGTACTAACGTGTAACGTTATAAACTAATACGTAATGACGTATAGCGTTATATACAAACACGTAATAACGTATATCGTTATACACTATTACGTACTAACGTGTAACGTTATATACTATTACGTACTAACGTGTAACGTTATATAGTATTACCAGATGACGTATAACGTTATATACTATTACGTAATAACGTGTAACGTAATATAGTATTACCTGATGACGTATAACGTTATATACTATTACGTACTAACGTGTAACGTTATATAGTATTACCAGATGACGTATAACGATATATACTATTACGTAATAACGTGTAACGTAATATAGTATTACCTGATGACGTATAACGTTATATACTATTACGTACTAACGTGTAACGTTATAAACTAATACGTAATGACGTATAACGTTATATACTATTACGTACTAACGTAAAACGTTATAAACTAATACGTAATGACGTATAACGTTATATACTATTACGTACTAACGTGTAACGTTATATAGTATTACCTGATGCCGTATAACGTTATATACTATTACGTACTAACGTATAACGTTATAAACTAATACGTAATGACGTATAACGTTATATACTATTACGTACTAACGTGTAACGTTATATAGTATTACCTGATGTCGTATAACGTTATATACTATTACGTACTAACGTATAACGTTATGTACTATTACGTACTAACGTATAACGTTATATACTATTACGTACTAACGTGTAACGTTATATACTAATACGTAATAACGTATAACGTTATATACTATTACGAACTAACGTATAACGTTATATACTATTACGTACTAACGTGTAACGTTATATAGTATTAGCTGCTGTCGTATAACGTTATATACTATTACGTACTAACGTATAACGTTATGTACTATAACGTAATAACGTATAACGTTATATACTATTACGTACTAACGTATAACGTTATATACTATTACGTACTAACGTGTAACGTTATATAGTATTACCTGATGTCGTATAACGTTATATACTATTACGTACTAACGTATAACGTTATGTACTATTACGTACTAACGTATAACGTTATATACTATTACGTACTAACGTGTAACGTTATATAGTATTACGTAATGACGTATAACGTCATATCCTATTACGTAATAACGTATAACGTTTTATAATATTATGTACTAACGTGTAACGTTATAAACTAATACGTAATGACGTATAACGTTATATACAAATACGTAATAACGTATATCGTTATACACTATTACGTACTAACGTGTAACGTTATATACTATTACGTACTAACGTGTAACGTTATATAGTATTACCAGATGACGTATAACGATATATACTATTACGTAATAACGTGTAACGTAATATAGTATTACCTGATGACGTATAACGTTATATACTATTACGTACTAACGTGTAACGTTATATAGTATTACCAGATGACGTATAACGTTATATACTATTACGTAATAACGTGTAACGTAATATAGTATTACCTGATGACGTATAACGTTATATACTATTACGTACTAACGTGTAACGTTATAAACTAATACGTAATGACGTATAACGTTATATACTATTACGTACTAACGTATAACGTTATAAACTAATACGTACTAACGTATAACGTTATATACTATTACGTGCTAACGTATAACGTTATATACTATTACGTGCTAACGTATAACGTTATACTCTATTACGTACTAACGTGTAACGTTATATAGTATTACCTGATGACGTATAACGCTTTATACTAATGCGTAATGTCGTATAACGTTATATATTATTACGTAATAACGTATAACGCTATATACTATTACGTACTAACGTAGAACGTTATAAACTAATACGCAATGACGTATAACGTTATATCCTATTATGTAATGACGTATAACGTTATTGAGTATTACCTTATAACGTATAACGTTATATCCTATTACGTACTAACGTATAACGTTATTATCTAATACGTACTAACGTGTAACGTTGTATAGTATTACCTGAATCCGTATAACGTTATATACTAATACGTAATAACGTATAACGTTATATACTATTACGTACTAACGTATAACGTTATATGCTATTACGTAATGACGTATAACGTTATATACTATTATGTAATGACGAATAACGTTAATGAGTATTACCTTATAACGTATAACGCTATATCCTAATACGTACTAACGTATGACGTTATTATCTAGTACGTACTAACGTGTAACGTTATATAGTATTACCTGATGCCGTATAACGTTATATACAATTACGTACTAACGTATAACATTATAAACTAATACGTAATGACGTATAACGTTATATACTATTACGTACTAACGTGTAACGTTATATAGTATTAAGTAATGACGTATAACGTCATATCCTATTACGTACTAACGTATAACGTGATATACTATTACGTACTAACGTATAACGTTATACTCTATTACGTACTAACGTGTAACGTTATATAGTATTACCTGATGGCGTATAACGTTATATACTAATACGTAATGACGTATAATGTTATATATTATTACGTAATAACGTATAACGTTATTATCTAATACGTACTAACGTGTAACGTTATATAGTATTACGTACTAACGTAGAACGTTACAAACTAATACGTAATGACGTATAACGGTATATACTATTACGTAATAACGTGTAACGTTATATACTATTACGTACTAACGTGTAACGTTATATAGTATTAGCTGATGTCGTATAACGTTATATACTATTACGTACTAACGTATAACGTTATGTACTATTACGTAATAACGTATAACGTTATATACTATTACGTACTAACGTATAACGTTATATACTATTACGTACTAACGTGTAACGTTATATAGTATTACCTGATGTCGTATAACGTTATATACTATTACGTACTAACGTATAACGTTATGTACTATTACGTACTAACGTATAACGTTATATACTATTACGTACTAACGTGTAACGTTATATGGTATTACGTAATGACGTATAACGTCATATCCTATTACGTAATAACGTATAACGTTTTATAATATTACGTACTAACGTGTAACGTTATAAACTAATACGTAATGACGTATAACGTTATATACAAATACGTAATAACGTATATCGTTATACACTGTTACGTACTAACGTGTAACGTTATATACTATTACGTACTAACGTGTAACGTTATATAGTATTACCATATGACGTATAACGTTATATACTATTACGTAATAACGTGTAACGTAATATAGTATTACCTGATGACGTATAACGTTATATACTATTACGTACTAACGTGTAACGTTATATAGTATTACCAGATGACGTATAACGTTATATACTATTACGTAATAACGTGTAACGTAATATAGTATTACCTGATGACGTATAACGTTATATACTATTACGTACTAACGTGTAACGTTATAAACTAATACGTAATGACGTATAACGTTATATACTATTACGTACTAACGTATAACGTTATAAACTAATACGTACTAACATATAACGTTATATACTATTACGTGCTAACGTATAACGTTATATACTATTTCGTGCTAACGAATAACGTTATACTCTATTACGTACTAACGTGTAACGTTATATAGTATTACCTGATGACGTATAACGCTTTATACTAATGCGTAATGACGTATAACGTTATATATTATTACGTAACAACGTATAACGCTATATACTATTACGTACTAACATATAACGTTATATACTATTACGTACTAACGTGTAACGTTATATACTATTACGTAATGACGTATAACGTTATATACTATTATGTAATGACGTATAACGTTAATGAGTATTACCTTATAACGTATAACGCTATATCCTAATACGTACTAACGTATGACGTTATTATCTAGTACGTACTAACGTGTAACGTTATATAGTATTACCTGATGCCGTATAACGTTATATACACTACGTACTAACGTATAACATTATAAACTAATACGTAATGACGTATAACGTTATATACTATTACGTACTAACGTGTAACGTTATATAGTATTAAGTAATGACGTATAACGTCATATCCTATTACGTACTAACGTATAACGTGATATACTATTACGTACTAACGTATAACGTTATACTCTATTACGTACTAACGTATAACGTTATTATCTAATACGTACTAACGTGTAACGTTGTATAGTATTACCTGAATCCGTATAACGTTATATACTAATACGTAATAACGTATAACGTTATATACTATTACGTACTAACGTATAACGTTATATACTATTACGTAATGACGTATAACGTTATATACTATTATGTAATGACGTATAACGTTAACGAGTATTACCTTATAACGTATAACGCTATATCCTAATACGTACTAACGTATGACGTTATTATCTAGTACGTACTAACGTGTAACGTTATATAGTATTACCTGATGCCGTATAACGTTATATACAATTACGTACTAACGTATAACATTATAAACTAATACGTAATGACGTATAACGTTATATACTATTACGTACTAACGTGTAACGTTATATAGTATTAAGTAATGACGTATAACGTCATATCCTATTACGTACTAACGTATAACGTGATATACTATTACGTACTAACGTATAACGTTATACTCTATTACGTACTAACGTGTAACGTTATATAGTATTACCTGATGGCGTATAACGTTATATACTAATACGTAATGACGTATAATGTTATATATTATTACGTAATAACGTATAACGTTATTATCTAATACGTACTAACGTGTAACGTTATATAGTATTACGTACTAACGAAGAACGTTACAAACTAATACGTAATGACGTATAACGGTATATACTATTACGTAATAACGTGTAACGTTATATACTAATACGTAATATCGTATAACGTTATATAATAATACGTAATATCGTTTAACGTTATATACTATTACGTAATGACGTATAACGTTATATACTATTATGTAATGACGTATAACGTTATTGAGTATTACCTTATATCGTATAACGTTATATCCTATTACGTACTAACGTATAACGTTATTATCTAATACGTACTAACGTGTAACGTTATATAGTATTATCTGATGCCGTATAACGTTATATACTATTACGTACTAACGTATAACGTTATATACTAGTACGTAATGACGTATAACGTTATATACTATTACGCAATAACGTGTAACGTTATATACTAATACGTAATAACGTATGACGTTATATACTATTACGTGCTAACGTATGACGTTATATACTAATACGTGCTAACGTGTAACGTTATAAACTAATACGTAATGACGTATAACGTTATATACGATTACGTACTAACGTGTAACGTTATATAGTATTACCTGATGTCGTATAACGTTATATACTATTACGTACTAACGTATAACGTTATGTACTATTACGTACTAACGTATAACGTTATATACTATTACGTACTAACGTGTAACGTTATATAGTATTACGTAATGACGTATAACGTCATATCCTATTACGTACTACCGTATAACGTTATATAATATTACGTACTAACATGTAACGTTATAAACTAATACGTAATGACGTATAACGTTATATACAAATACGTAATAACGTATATCGTTATACACTATTACGTACTAACGTGTAACGTTATATACTATTACGTACTAACGTGTAACGTTATATAGTATTACCAGATGACGTATAACGTTATATACTATTACGTAATAACGTGTTACGTAATATAGTATTACCTGATGACGTATAACGTTATATACTATTACGTACTAACGTGTAACGTTATATAGTATTAAGTAATGACGTATAACGTCATATCCTATTACGTAATAACGTATAACGTTATATACTATTACGTACTAACGTATAACCTTATACGCTATTACGTTATGACGTAAAACGTAATATAGTATTACCTGATAACGTATAACGTTATATACTAATACGTTATGACGTATAATGTTATATATTATTACGTAATAACGTATAACGCTATATACTATTACGTACTAACGTAGAACGTTATAAACTAATACGTAATGACGTATAACGGTATATACTATTACGTAATAACGTGTAACGTTATATAGTATTACCTGATGCCGTATAACGTTACATACTATTACGTACTAACGTATAACGTTATAAACTAATACGTAATGACGTATAACGTTATATACTATTACGTACTAACGTGTAACGTTATATAGTATTACCTGATGCCGTATAACGTTATATACTATTACGTACTAACGTATAATGTTATAAACTAATACGTAATGACGTATAACGTTATATACTATTACGTACTAACGTATAACGTTATAAACTAATACGTACTGACGTATAACTTTATATACTATTTCGTGCTAACGTATGACGTTATATACTTTTACGTGCTAACGTGTAACGTTATAAACTAATACGTAATGACGTATAACGTTATATACTATTACGCAATAACATGTAACGTTATATACTAATACGTAATAACGTATAACGTTATATACTATTACGTAATAACGTATAACGTTATATACTATTACGTACTAACGTATAACGTTATATACTATTACGTACTAACGTGTAACGTTATATAGTATTACCTGATGTCGTATAACGTTATATACTATTACGTACTAACGTATAACGTTATGTACTATTACGTACTAACGTATAACGTTATATACTATTACGTACTAACGTGTAACATTATATAGTATTACGTATTGACGTATAACGTCATATCCTATTACGTAATAACGTATAACGTTATATAATATTACGTACTAACGTGTAATGTTATAAACTAATACGTAATGACGTATAACGTTATATACAAATACGTAATAACGTATATCGTTATACACTATTACGTACTAACGTGTAACGTTATATACTATTACGTACTAACGTGTAACGTTATATAGTATTACCAGATGTCGTATAACGTTATATACTATTACGTACTAACGTATAACGTTATGTACTATTACGTACTAACGTATAACGTTATATACTATTACGTACTAACGTGTAACGTTATATAGTATTACGTAATGACGTATAACGTCATATCCTATTACGTACTACCGTATAACGTTATATAATATTACGTACTAACATGTAACGTTATAAACTAATACGTAATGACGTATAACGTTATATACAAATACGTAATAACGTATATCGTTATACACTATTACGTACTAACGTGTAACGTTATATACTATTACGTACTAACGTGTAACGTTATATAGTATTACCAGATGACGTATAACGTTATATACTATTACGTAATAACGTGTTACGTAATATAGTATTACCTGATGACGTATAACGTTATATACTATTACGTACTAACGTGTAACGTTATATAGTATTAAGTAATGACGTATAACGTCATATCCTATTACGTACTAACGTATAACGTTATATACTATTACGTACTAACGTATAACCTTATACTCTATTACGTACTAACGTGTAACGTTATATAGTATTACCTTAGAACGTATAACGTTATATACTATTACATTATGACGTATAACGTTATATACTATTACGTAATAACGTATAACGCTATATACTATTACGTACTAACGTAGAACGTTATAAACTAATACGTAATGACGTATAACGGTATATACTATTACGTAATAACGTGTAACGTTATATAGTATTACCTGATGCCGTATAACGTTACATACTATTACGTACTAACGTATAACGTTATAAACTAATACGTAATGACGTATAACGTTATATACTATTACGTACTAACGTGTAACGTTATATAGTATTACCTGATGCCGTATAACGTTATATACTATTACGTACTAACGTATAATGTTATAAACTAATACGTAATGACGTATAACGTTATATACTATTACGTACTAACGTATAACGTTATAAACTAATACGTACTGACGTATAACTTTATATACTATTTCGTGCTAACGTATGACGTTATATACTTTTACGTGCTAACGTGTAACGTTATAAACTAATACGTAATGACGTATAACGTTATATACTATTACGCAATAACATGTAACGTTATATACTAATACGTAATAACGTATAACGTTATATACTATTACGTAATAACGTATAACGTTATATACTATTACGTACTAACGTATAACGTTATATACTATTACGTACTAACGTGTAACGTTATATAGTATTACCTGATGTCGTATAACGTTATATACTATTACGTACTAACGTATAACGTTATGTACTATTACGTACTAACGTATAACGTTATATACTATTACGTACTAACGTGTAACATTATATAGTATTACGTATTGACGTATAACGTCATATCCTATTACGTAATAACGTATAACGTTATATAATATTACGTACTAACGTGTAATGTTATAAACTAATACGTAATGACGTATAACGTTATATACAAATACGTAATAACGTATATCGTTATACACTATTACGTACTAACGTGTAACGTTATATACTATTACGTACTAACGTGTAACGTTATATAGTATTACCAGATGACGTATAACGTTATATACTATTACGTAATAACGTGTAACGTAATATAGTATTACCTGATGACGTATAACGTTATATACTATTACGTACTAACGTGTAACGTTATATAGTATTACCAGATGACGTATAACGTTATATACTATTACGTAATAACGTGTAACGTAATATAGTATTACCTGATGACGTATAACGTTATATACTATTACGTACTAACGTGTAACGTTATAAACTAATACGTAATGACGTATAACGTTATATACTATTACGTACTAACGTAAAACGTTATAAACTAATACGTAATGACGTATAACGTTATATACTATTACGTACTAACGTGTAACGTTATATAGTATTACCTGATGCCGTATAACGTTATATACTATTACGTACTAACGTATAACGTTATAAACTAATACGTAATGACGTATAACGTTATATACTATTACGTACTAACGTGTAACGTTATATAGTATTACCTGATGTCGCATAACGTTATATACTATTACGTACTAACGTATAACGTTATGTACTATTACGTACTAACGTATAACGTTATATACTATTACGTACTAACGTGTAATGTTATATACTAATACGTAATAACGTATAACGTTATATACTATTACGTAATAACGTATAACGTTATATACTATTACGTACTAACGTATAACGTTATATACTATTACGTACTAACGTGTAACGTTATATAGTATTAGCTGATGTCGTATAACGTTATATACTATTACGTACTAACGTATAACGTTATGTACTATTACGTAATAACGTATAACGTTATATACTATTACGTACTAACGTATAACGTTATATACTATTACGTACTAACGTGTAACGTTATATAGTATTACCTGATGTCGTATAACGTTATATACTATTACGTACTAACGTATAACGTTATGTACTATTACGTACTAACGTATAACGTTATATACTATTACGTACTAACGTGTAACGTTATATAGTATTACGTAATGACGTATAACGTCATATCCTATTACGTAATAACGTATAACGTTTTATAATATTACGTACTAACGTGTAACGTTATAAACTAATACGTAATGACGTATAACGTTATATACAAATACGTAATAACGTATATCGTTATACACTATTACGTACTAACGTGTAACGTTATATACTATTACGTACTAACGTGTAACGTTATATAGTATTACCAGATGACGTATAACGTTATATACTATTACGTACTAACGTGTAACGTAATATAGTATTACCTGATGACGTATAACGTTATATACTATTACGTACTAACGTGTAACGTTATAAACTAATACGTAATGACGTATAACGTTATATACTATTACGTACTAACGTAAAACGTTATAAACTAATACGTAATGACGTATAACGTTATATACTATTACGTACTAACGTGTAACGTTATATAGTATTACCTGATGCCGTATAACGTTATATACTATTACGTACTAACGTATAACGTTATAAACTAATACGTAATGACGTATAACGTTATATACTATTACGTACTAACGTGTAACGTTATATAGTATTACCTGATGTCGTATAACGTTATATACTATTACGTACTAACGTATAACGTTATGTACTATTACGTACTAACGTATAACGTTATATACTATTACGTACTAACGTGTAATGTTATATACTAATACGTAATAACGTATAACGTTATATACTATTACGTAATAACGTATAACGTTATATACTATTACGTACTAACGTATAACGTTATATACTATTACGTACTAACGTGTAACGTTATATAGTATTAGCTGATGTCGTATAACGTTATATACTATTACGTACTAACGTATAACGTTATGTACTATTACGTAATAACGTATAACGTTATATACTATTACGTACTAACGTATAACGTTATATACTATTACGTACTAACGTGTAACGTTATATAGTATTACCTGATGTCGTATAACGTTATATACTATTACGTACTAACGTATAACGTTATGTACTATTACGTACTAACGTATAACGTTATATACTATTACGTAATGACGTATAACGTCATATCCTATTACGTAATAACGTATAACGTTTTATAATATTACGTACTAACGTGTAACGTTATAAACTAATACGTAATGACGTATAACGTTATATACAAATACGTAATAACGTATATCGTTATACACTATTACGTACTAACGTGTAACGTTATATACTATTACGTACTAACGTGTAACGTTATATAGTATTACCAGATGACGTATAACGTTATATACTATTACGTAATAACGTGTAACGTAATATAGTATTACCTGATGACGTATAACGTTATATACTATTACGTACTAACGTGTAACGTTATAAACTAATACGTAATGACGTATAACGTTATATACTATTACGTACTAACGTAAAACGTTATAAACTAATACGTAATGACGTATAACGTTATATACTATTACGTACTAACGTGTAACGTTATATAGTATTACCTGATGCCGTATAACGTTATATACTATTACGTACTAACGTATAACGTTATAAACTAATACGTAATGACGTATAACGTTATATACTATTACGTACTAACGTGTAACGTTATATAGTATTACCTGATGTCGTATAACGTTATATACTATTACGTACTAACGTATAACGTTATGTACTATTACGTACTAACGTATAACGTTATATACTATTACGTACTAACGTGTAATGTTATATACTAATACGTAATAACGTATAACGTTATATACTATTACGTAATAACGTATAACGTTATATACTATTACGTACTAACGTATAACGTTATATACTATTACGTACTAACGTGTAACGTTATATAGTATTAGCTGATGTCGTATAACGTTATATACTATTACGTACTAACGTATAACGTTATGTACTATTACGTAATAACGTATAACGTTATATACTATTACGTACTAACGTATAACGTTATATACTATTACGTACTAACGTGTAACGTTATATAGTATTACCTGATGTCGTATAACGTTATATACTATTACGTACTAACGTATAACGTTATGTACTATTACGTACTAACGTATAACGTTATATACTATTACGTAATGACGTATAACGTCATATCCTATTACGTAATAACGTATAACGTTTTATAATATTACGTACTAACGTGTAACGTTATAAACTAATACGTAATGACGTATAACGTTATATACAAATACGTAATAACGTATATCGTTATACACTATTACGTACTAACGTGTAACGTTATATACTATTACGTACTAACGTGTAACGTTATATAGTATTACCAGATGACGTATAACGTTATATACTATTACGTAATAACGTGTAACGTAATATAGTATTACCTGATGACGTATAACGTTATATACTATTACGTACTAACGTGTAACGTTATAAACTAATACGTAATGACGTATAACGTTATATACTATTACGTACTAACGTAAAACGTTATAAACTAATACGTAATGACGTATAACGTTATATACTATTACGTACTAACGTGTAACGTTATATAGTATTACCTGATGCCGTATAACGTTATATACTATTACGTACTAACGTATAACGTTATAAACTAATACGTAATGACGTATAACGTTATATACTATTACGTACTAACGTGTAACGTTATATAGTATTACCTGATGTCGTATAACGTTATATACTATTACGTACTAACGTATAACGTTATGTACTATTACGTACTAACGTATAACGTTATATACTATTACGTACTAACGTGTAACGTTATATAGTATTAGCTGATGTCGTATAACGTTATATACTATTACGTACTAACGTATAACGTTATGTACTATTACGTAATAACGTATAACGTTATATACTATTACGTACTAACGTATAACGTTATATACTATTACGTACTAACGTGTAACGTTATATAGTATTACCTGATGTCGTATAACGTTATATACTATTACGTACTAACGTATAACGTTATGTACTATTACGTACTAACGTATAACGTTATATACTATTACGTACTAACGTGTAACGTTATATAGTATTACGTAATGACGTATAACGTCATATCCTATTACGTAATAACGTATAACGTTTTATAATATTACGTACTAACGTGTAACGTTATAAACTAATACGTAATGACGTATAACGTTATATACAAATACGTAATAACGTATATCGTTATACACTATTACGTACTAACGTGTAACGTTATATACTATTACGTACTAACGTGTAACGTTATATAGTATTACCAGATGACGTATAACGTTATATACTATTACGTAATAACGTGTAACGTAATATAGTATTACCTGATGACGTATAACGTTATATACTATTACGTACTAACGTGTAACGTTATAAACTAATACGTAATGACGTATAACGTTATATACTATTACGTACTAACGTAAAACGTTATAAACTAATACGTAATGACGTATAACGTTATATACTATTACGTACTAACGTGTAACGTTATATAGTATTACCTGATGCCGTATAACGTTATATACTATTACGTACTAACGTATAACGTTATAAACTAATACGTAATGACGTATAACGTTATATACCATTACGTACTAACGTATAACGTTATAAACTAATACGTACTAACGTATAACGTTATATACTATTACGTGCTAACGTATAACGTTATATACTATTACGTGCTAACGTATAACGTTATATACTATTACGTACTAACGTATAACGTTATAAACTAATACGTACTGACGTATAACTTTATATACTATTTCGTGCTAACGTATGACGTTATATACTTTTACGTGCTAACGTGTAACGTTATAAACTAATACGTAATGACGTATAACGTTATATACTATTACGCAATAACGTGTAACGTTATATACTAATACGTAATAACGTATAACGTTATATACTATTACGTAATAACGTATAACGTTATATACTATTACGTACTAACGTATAACGTTATATACTATTACGTACTAACGTGTAACGTTATATAGTATTAGCTGATGTCGTATAACGTTATATACTCTTACGTACTAACGTATAACGTTATGTACTATTACGTAATAACGTATAACGTTATATACTATTACGTACTAACGTATAACGTTATATACTATTACGTACTAACGTGTAACGTTATATAGTATTACCTGATGTCGTATAACGTTATATACTATTACGTACTAACGTATAACGTTAAGTACTATTACGTACTAACGTATAACGTTATATACTATTACGTACTAACGTGTAACGTTATATAGTATTACGTAACGACGTATAACGTCATATCCTATTACGTAATAACGTATAACGTTATATAATATTACGTACTAACGTGTAACGTTATAAACTAATACGTAATGACGTATAACGTTATATACAAATACGTAATAACGTATATCGTTATACACTATTACGTACTAACGTGTAACGTTATATACTATTACGTACTAACGTGTAACGTTATATAGTATTACCAGATGACGTATAACGTTATATACTATTACGTAATAACGTGTAACGTAATATAGTATTACCTGATGACGTATAACGTTATATACTATTACGTACTAACGTGTAACGTTATATAGTATTAAGTAATGACGTATAACGTCATATACTATTACGTACTAACGTATAACGTTAAGTACTATTACGTACTAACGTATAACGTTATATACTATTACGTACTAACGTGTAACGTTATATAGTATTACGTAACGACGTATAACGTCATATCCTATTACGTAATAACGTATAACGTTATATACTATTACGTACTAACGTGTAACGTTATATAGTATTACCTGATGTCGTATAACGTTATATACTATTACGTACTAACGTATAACGTTATGTACTATTACGTACTAACGTATAACGTTATATACTATTACGTACTAACGTGTAACGTTATATAGTATTACGTAATGACGTATAACGTCATATCCTATTACGTAATAACGTATAACGTTTTATAATATTACGTACTAACGTGTAACGTTATAAACTAATACGTAATGACGTATAACGTTATATACAAATACGTAATAACGTATATCGTTATACACTATTACGTACTAACGTGTAACGTTATATACTATTACGTACTAACGTGTAACGTTATATAGTATTACCAGATGACGTATAACGTTATATACTATTACGTAATAACGTGTAACGTAATATAGTATTACCTGATGACGTATAACGTTATATACTATTACGTACTAACGTGTAACGTTATAAACTAATACGTAATGACGTATAACGTTATATACTATTACGTACTAACGTAAAACGTTATAAACTAATACGTAATGACGTATAACGTTATATACTATTACGTACTAACGTGTAACGTTATATAGTATTACCTGATGCCGTATAACGTTATATACTATTACGTACTAACGTATAACGTTATAAACTAATACGTAATGACGTATAACGTTATATACCATTACGTACTAACGTATAACGTTATAAACTAATACGTACTAACGTATAACGTTATATACTATTACGTGCTAACGTATAACGTTATATACTATTACGTGCTAACGTATAACGTTATATACTATTACGTACTAACGTATAACGTTATAAACTAATACGTACTGACGTATAACTTTATATACTATTTCGTGCTAACGTATGACGTTATATACTTTTACGTGCTAACGTGTAACGTTATAAACTAATACGTAATGACGTATAACGTTATATACTATTACGCAATAACGTGTAACGTTATATACTAATACGTAATAACGTATAACGTTATATACTATTACGTAATAACGTATAACGTTATATACTATTACGTACTAACGTATAACGTTATATACTATTACGTACTAACGTGTAACGTTATATAGTATTAGCTGATGTCGTATAACGTTATATACTCTTACGTACTAACGTATAACGTTATGTACTATTACGTAATAACGTATAACGTTATATACTATTACGTACTAACGTATAACGTTATATACTATTACGTACTAACGTGTAACGTTATATAGTATTACCTGATGTCGTATAACGTTATATACTATTACGTACTAACGTATAACGTTAAGTACTATTACGTACTAACGTATAACGTTATATACTATTACGTACTAACGTGTAACGTTATATAGTATTACGTAACGACGTATAACGTCATATCCTATTACGTAATAACGTATAACGTTATATAATATTACGTACTAACGTGTAACGTTATAAACTAATACGTAATGACGTATAACGTTATATACAAATACGTAATAACGTATATCGTTATACACTATTACGTACTAACGTGTAACGTTATATACTATTACGTACTAACGTGTAACGTTATATAGTATTACCAGATGACGTATAACGTTATATACTATTACGTAATAACGTGTAACGTAATATAGTATTACCTGATGACGTATAACGTTATATACTATTACGTACTAACGTGTAACGTTATATAGTATTTCCAGATGACGTATAACGTTATATACTATTACGTAATAACGTGTAACGTAATATAGTATTACCTGATGACGTATAACGTTATATACTATTACGTACTAACGTGTAACGTTATAAACTAATACGTAATGACGTATAACGTTATATACTATTACGTACTAACGTATAACGTTATAAACTAATACGTACTAACGTATAAAGTTATATACTATTACGTGCTAACGTATAACGTTATATACTATTACGTGCTAACGTATAACGTTATACTCTATTACGTACTAACGTGTAACGTTATATAGTATTACCTGATGACGTATAACGCTTTATACTAATGCGTAATGACGTATAACGTTATATATTATTACGTAATAACGTATAACGCTATATACTATTACGTACTAACGTAGAACGTTATAAACTAATACGTAATGACGTATAACGTTATATACTATTACGTATTAACGTAAAACGTTATAAACTAATACGTACTAACGTGTAACGTTATATAGTATTACGTAATGACGTATAACGTCATATCCTATTACGTACTACCGTATAACGTTATATAATATTACGTACTAACGTGTAACGTTATAAACTAATACGTAATGACGTATAACGTTATATACAAATACGTAATAACGTATATCGTTATACACTATTACGTACTAACGTGTAACGTTATATACTATTACGTACTAACGTGTAACGTTATATAGTATTACCAGATGACGTATAACGTTATATACTATTACGTAATAACGTGTAACGTAATATAGTATTACCTGATGACGTATAACGTTATATACTATTACGTACTAACGTGTAACGTTATATAGTATTAAGTAATGACGTATAACGTCATATCCTATTACGTACTAACGTATAACGTTATATACTATTACGTACTAACGTATAACCTTATACTCTATTACGTACTAACGTGTAACGTTATATAGTATTACCTGATGACGTATAACGTTATATACTAATACGTAATGACGTATAATGTTATATATTATTACGTAATAACGTATAACGCTATATACTATTACGTACTAACGTAGAACGTTATAAACTAATACGTAATGACGTATAACGGTATATACTATTACGTAATAACGTGTAACGTTATATAGTATTACCTGATGCCGTATAACGTTATATACTATTACGTACTAACGTATAACGTTATAAACTAATACGTAATGACGTATAACGTTATATACTATTACGTACTAACGTGTAACGTTATATAGTATTACCTGATGCCGTATAACGTTATATACTATTACGTACTAACGTATAACGTTATAAACTAATACGTAATGACGTATAACGTTATATACTATTACGTACTAACGTATAACGTTATAAACTAATACGTACTGACGTATAACTTTATATACTATTACGTGCTAACGTATGACGTTATATACTTTTACGTGCTAACGTGTAACGTTATAAACTAATACGTAATGACGTATAACGTTATATACTATTACGCAATAACGTGTAACGTTATATACTAATACGTAATAACGTATAACGTTATATACTATTACGTAATAACGTATAACGTTATATACTATTACGTACTAACGTATAACGTTATATACTATTACGTACTAACGTGTAACGTTATATAGTATTAGCTGATGTCGTATAACGTTATATACTATTACGTACTAACGTATAACGTTATGTACTATTACGTAATAACGTATAACGTTATATACTATTATGTAATGACGTATAACGTTAATGAGTATTACCTTATAACGTATAACGCTATATCCTAATACGTACTAACGTATGACGTTATTATCTAGTACGTACTAACGTGTAACGTTATATAGTATTACCTGATGCCGTATAACGTTATATACAATTACGTACTAACGTATAACATTATAAGCTAATACGTAATGACGTATAACGTTATATACTATTACGTACTAACGTGTAACGTTATATAGTATTAAGTAATGACGTATAACGTCATATCCTATTACGTACTAACGTATAACGTGATATACTATTACGTACTAACGTATAACGTTATACTCTATTACGTACTAACGTGTAACGTTATATAGTATTACCTGATAGCGTATAACGTTATATACTAATACGTAATGACGTATAATGTTATATATTATTACGTAATAACGTATAACGTTATTATCTAATACGTACTAACGTGTAACGTTATATAGTATTACGTACTAACGTAGAACGTTACAAACTAATACGTAATGACGTATAACGATATATACTATTACGTAATAACGTGTAACGTTATATACTAATACGTAATATCGTATAACGTTATATAATAATACGTAATATCGTTTAACGTTATATATTATTACGTAATGACGTATAACGTTATATACTATTATGTAATGACGTATAACGTTATTGAGTATTACCTTATATCGTATAACGTTATATCCTATTACGTACTAACGTATAACGTTATTATCTAATACGTACTAACGTGTAACGTTATATAGTATTATCTGATGCCGTATAACGTTATATACTATTACGTACTAACGTATAACGTTATATACTAGTACGTAATGACGTATAACGTTATGTACTATTACGTACTAACGTATAACGTTATGTACTATTACGTACTAACGTATAACGTTATATACTATTACGTACTAACGTGTAACGTTATATAGTATTACCTGATGCCGTATAACGTTATATACTATTACGTACTAACGTATAACGTTATAAACTAATACGTAATGACGTATAACGTTATATACTATTACGTACTAACGTATAACGTTATAAACTAATACGTGCTAACGTATAACGTTATATACTATTACGTGCTAACGTATGACGTTATATACTATTACGTGCTAACGTGTAACGTTATAAACTAATACGTAATGACGTATAACGTTATATACTATTACGCAATAACGTGTAACGTTATATACTAATACGTAATAACGTATAACGTTATATACTATTACGTGCTAACGTATGACGTTATATACTATTACGTGCTAACGTGTAACGTTATATACTATTACGTCCTAACGTGTAACGTTATATAGTATTACGTAATGACGTATAACGTCATATCCTATTACGTACTACCGTATAACGTTGTATAATATTACGTACTAACGTGTAACGTTATAAACTAATACGTAATGACGTATAACGTTATATACAAATACGTAATAACGTATATCGTTATACACTATTACGTACTAACGTGTAACGTTATATACTATTACGTACTAACGTGTAACGTTATATAGTATTACCAGATGACGTATAACGTTATATACTATTACGTAATAACGTGTAACGTAATATAGTATTACCTGATGACGTATAACGTTATATACTATTACGTACTAACGTGTAACGTTATATAGTATTAAGTAATGACGTATAACGTCATATCCTATTACGTACTAACGTATAACGTTATATACTATTACGTACTAACGTATAACCTTATACTCTATTACGTACTAACGTGTAACGTTATATAGTATTACCTGATGACGTATAACGCTTTATACTAATGCGTAATGACGTATAACGTTATATATTATTACGTAATAACGTATAACGCTATATACTATTACGTACTAACGTAGAACGTTATAAACTAATACGTAATGACGTATAACGTTATATACTATTACGTATTAACGTAAAACGTTATAAACTAATACGTACTAACGTGTAACGTTATATAGTATTACGTAATGACGTATAACGTCATATCCTATTACGTACTACCGTATAACGTTATATAATATTACGTACTAACGTGTAACGTTATAAACTAATACGTAATGACGTATAACGTTATATACAAATACGTAATAACGTATATCGTTATACACTATTACGTACTAACGTGTAACGTTATATACTATTACGTACTAACGTGTAACGTTATATAGTATTACCAGAAGACGTATAACGTTATATACTATTACGTAATAACGTGTAACGTAATATAGTATTACCTGATGACGTATAACGTTATATACTATTACGTACTAACGTGTAACGTTATATAGTATTAAGTAATGACGTATAACGTCATATCCTATTACGTACTAACGTATAACGTTATATACTATTACGTACTAACGTATAACCTTATACTCTATTACGTACTAACGTGTAACGTTATATAGTATTACCTGATGACGTATAACGTTATATACTAATACGTAATGACGTATAATGTTATATATTATTACGTAATAACGTATAACGCTATATACTATTACGTACTAACGTAGAACGTTATAAACTAATACGTAATGACGTATAACGGTATATACTGTTACGTAATAACGTGTAACGTTATATAGTATTACCTGATGCCGTATAACGTTATATACTATTACGTACTAACGTATAACGTTATAAACTAATACGTAATGACGTATAACGTTATATACTATTACGTACTAACGTGTAACGTTATATAGTATTACCTGATGCCGTATAACGTTATATACTATTACGTACTAACGTGTAACGTTATAAACTAATACGTAATGACGTATAACGTTATATACTATTACGTACTAACGTATAACGTTATAAACTAATACGTACTGACGTATAACTTTATATACTATTTCGTGCTAACGTATGACGTTATATACTTTTACGTGCTAACGTGTAACGTTATAAACTAATACGTAATGACGTATAACGTTATATACTATTACGCAATAACGTGTAACGTTATATACTAATACGTAATAACGTATAACGTTATATACTATTACGTAATAACGTATAACGTTATATACTATTACGTACTAACGTATAACGTTATATACTATTACGTACTAACGTGTAACGTTATATAGTATTAGCTGATGTCGTATAACGTTATATACTATTACGTACTAACGTATAACGTTATGTACTATTACGTAATAACGTATAACGTTATATACTATTACGTACTAACGTATAACGTTATATACTATTACGTACTAACGTGTAACGTTATATAGTATTACCTGATGTCGTATAACGTTATATACTATTACGTACTAACGTATAACGTTAAGTGCTATTACGTACTAACGTATAACGTTATATACTATTACGTACTAACGTGTAACGTTATATAGTATTACGTAACGACGTATAACGTCATATCCTATTACGTAATAACGTATAACGTTATATAATATTACGTACTAACGTGTAACGTTATAAACTAATACGTAATGACGTATAACGTTATATACAAATACGTTATAACGTATATCGTTATACACTATTACGTACTAACGTGTAACGTTATATACTATTACGTACTAACGTGTAACGTTATATAGTATTACCAGATGACGTATAACGTTATATACTATTACGTAATAACGTGTAACGTAATATAGTATTACCTTTTGACGTATAACGTTATATACTATTACGTACTAACGTGTAACGTTATATAGTATTTCCAGATGACGTATAACGTTATATACTATTACGTAATAACGTGTAACGTAATATAGTATTACCTGATGACGTATAACGTTATATACTATTACGTACTAACGTGTAACGTTATAAACTAATACGTAATGACGTATAACGTTATATACTATTACGTACTAACGTATAACGTTATAAACTAATACGTACTAACGTATAAAGTTATATACTATTACGTGCTAACGTATAACGTTATATACTATTACGTGCTAACGTATAACGTTATACTCTATTACGTACTAACGTGTAACGTTATATAGTATTACCTGATGACGTATAACGCTTTATACTAATGCGTAATGACGTATAACGTTATATATTATTACGTAATAACGTATAACGCTATATACTATTACGTACTAACGTAGAACGTTATAAACTAATACGTAATGACGTATAACGTTATATACTATTACGTACTAACGTAAAACGTTATAAACTAATACGTAATGACGTATAACGTTATATACTATTACGTACTAACGTGTAACGTTATATAGTATTACCTGATGCCGTATAACGTTATATACTATTACGTACTAACGTATAACGTTATAAACTAATACGTAATGACGTATAACGTTATATACTATTACGTACTAACGTATAACGTTATAAACTAATACGTACTGACGTATAACTTTATATACTATTACGTGCTAACGTATGACGTTATATACTTTTACGTGCTAACGTGTAACGTTATAAACTAATACGTAATGACGTATAACGTTATATACTATTACGCAATAACGTGTAACGTTATATACTAATACGTAATAACGTATAACGTTATATACTATTACGTAATAACGTATAACGTTATATACTATTACGTACTAACGTATAACGTTATATACTATTACGTACTAACGTGTAACGTTATATAGTATTAGCTGATGTCGTATAACGTTATATACTATTACGTACTAACGTATAACGTTATGTACTATTACGTAATAACGTATAACGTTATATACTATTACGTACTAACGTGTAACGTTATATAGTATTAGCTGATGTCGTATAACGTTATATACTATTACGTACTAACGTATAACGTTATGTACTATTACGTAATAACGTATAACGTTATATACTATTACGTACTAACGTGTAACGTTATAAACTAATACGTAATGACGTATAACGTTATATACAAATACGTTATAACGTATATCGTTATACACTATTACGTACTAACGTGTAACGTTATATACTATTACGTACTAACGTGTAACGTTATATAGTATTACCAGATGACGTATAACGTTATATACTATTACGTAATAACGTGTAACGTAATATAGTATTACCTTTTGACGTATAACGTTATATACTATTACGTACTAACGTGTAACGTTATATAGTATTTCCAGATGACGTATAACGTTATATACTATTACGTAATAACGTGTAACGTAATATAGTATTACCTGATGACGTATAACGTTATATACTATTACGTACTAACGTGTAACGTTATAAACTAATACGTAATGACGTATAACGTTATATACTATTACGTACTAACGTATAACGTTATAAACTAATACGTACTAACGTATAAAGTTATATACTATTACGTGCTAACGTATAACGTTATATACTATTACGTGCTAACGTATAACGTTATACTCTATTACGTACTAACGTGTAACGTTATATAGTATTACCTGATGACGTATAACGCTTTATACTAATGCGTAATGACGTATAACGTTATATATTATTACGTAATAACGTATAACGCTATATACTATTACGTACTAACGTAGAACGTTATAAACTAATACGTAATGACGTATAACGTTATATACTATTACGTACTAACGTAAAACGTTATAAACTAATACGTAATGACGTATAACGTTATATACTATTACGTACTAACGTGTAACGTTATATAGTATTACCTGATGCCGTATAACGTTATATACTATTACGTACTAACGTATAACGTTATAAACTAATACGTAATGACGTATAACGTTATATACTATTACGTACTAACGTATAACGTTATAAACTAATACGTACTGACGTATAACTTTATATACTATTACGTGCTAACGTATGACGTTATATACTTTTACGTGCTAACGTGTAACGTTATAAACTAATACGTAATGACGTATAACGTTATATACTATTACGCAATAACGTGTAACGTTATATACTAATACGTAATAACGTATAACGTTATATACTATTACGTAATAACGTATAACGTTATATACTATTACGTACTAACGTATAACGTTATATACTATTACGTACTAACGTGTAACGTTATATAGTATTAGCTGATGTCGTATAACGTTATATACTATTACGTACTAACGTATAACGTTATGTACTATTACGTAATAACGTATAACGTTATATACTATTACGTACTAACGTATAACGTTATATACTATTACGTACTAACGTGTAACGTTATATAGTATTACCTGATGTCGTATAACGTTATATACTAATACGTAATAACGTATAACGTTATATACTATTACGTAATAACGTATAACGTTATATACTATTACGTACTAACGTATAACGTTATATACTATTACGTACTAACGTGTAACGTTATATAGTATTAGCTGATGTCGTATAACGTTATATACTATTACGTACTAACGTATAACGTTATGTACTATTACGTAATAACGTATAACGTTATATACTATTACGCAATAACGTGTAACGATATATACTAATACGTAATAACGTATAACGTTATATACTATTACGTAATGACGTATAACGTCATATCCTATTACGTAATAACGTATAACGTTATATAATATTACGTACTAACGTGTAACGTTATAAACTAATACGTAATGACGTATAACGTTATATACAAATACGTAATAACGTATATCGTTATACACTATTACGTACTAACGTGTAACGTTATATACTATTACGTACTAACGTGTAACGTTATATAGTATTACCAGATGACGTATAACGTTATATACTATTACGTACTAACGTGTAACGTTATATAGTATTAAGTAATGACGTATAACGTCATATCCTATTACGTAATAACGTATAACGTTATATAATATTACGTACTAACGTGTAACGTTATAAACTAATACGTAATGACGTATAACGTTATATACAAATACGTAATAACGTATATCGTTATACACTATTACGTACTAACGTGTAACGTTATATACTATTACGTACTAACGTGTAACGTTATATAGTATTACCAGATGACGTATAACGTTATATACTATTACGTAATAACGTGTAACGTAATATAGTATTACCTGATGACGTATAACGTTATATACTATTACGTACTAACGTGTAACGTTATATAGTATTACCAGATGACGTATAACGTTATATACTATTACGTAATAACGTGTAACGTAATATAGTATTACCTGATGACGTATAACGTTATATACTATTACGTACTAACGTGTAACGTTATATAGTATTACCAGATGACGTATAACGTTATATACTATTACGTAATAACGTGTAACGTAATATAGTATTACCTGATGACGTATAACGTTATATACTATTACGTACTAACGTGTAACGTTATATAGTATTACCAGATGACGTATAACGTTATATACTATTACGTAATAACGTGTAACGTAATATAGTATTACCTGATGACGTATAACGTTATATACTATTACGTACTAACGTGTAACGTTATAAACTAATACGTAATGACGTATAAAGTTATATACTATTACGTACTAACGTATAACGTTATAAACTAATACGTACTAACGTATAACGTTATATACTATTACGTGCTAACGTATAACGTTATATACTATTACGTGCTAACGTATAACGTTATACTCTATTACGTACTAACGTGTAACGTTATATAGTATTACCTGATGACGTATAACGCTTTATACTAATGCGTAATGACGTATAACGTTATATATTATTACGTAATAACGTATAACGCTATATACTATTACGTGCTAACGTATAACGTTATATACTGTTACGTGCTAACGTGTAACGTTATATACTATTACGTACTAACGTATAACGTTATACACTATTACGTAGAGACGTATAACGTTATATACTAATACGTAATAACGTATAACGTTATATACTATTACGTACTAACGTATAATGTTATATACTATTACGTAATAACGTGTAACGTTATGTACTAATACGTAATAACGTATAACGTTATATACTATTACGCAATGACGTATAACGTTATATCCTATTATGTAATGACGTATAACGTTATTGAGTATTACCTTATAACGTATAACGTTATATCCTATTACGTACTAACGTATAACGTTATTATCTAATACGTACTAACGTGTAACGTTGTATAGTATTACCTGAATCCGTATAACGTTATATACTAATACGTAATAACGTATAACGTTATATACTATTACGTACTAACGTATAACGTTATATACTATTACGTAATGACGTATAACGTTATATACTATTATGTAATGACGTATAACGTTATTGAGTATTACCTTATAACGTATAACGCTATATCCTAATACGTACTAACGTATGACGTTATTATCTAGTACGTACTAACGTGTAACGTTATATAGTATTACCTGATGCCGTATAACGTTATATACAATTACGTACTAACGTATAACGTTATATACTATTACGTACTAACGTATAACGTTATACTCTATTACGTACTAACGTGTAACGTTATATAGAATTACCTGATGACGTATAACGCTTTATACTAATGCGTAATGACGTATAACGTTATATATTATTACGTAATAACGTATAACGCTATATACTATTACGTGCTAACGTATAACGTTATATACTGTTACGTGCTAACGTGTAACGTTATATACTATTACGTACTAACGTATAACGTTATACACTATTACGTAGAGACGTATAACGTTATATACTAATACGTAATGACGTATAAAGTTATATACTATTACGTACTAACGTATAACGTTATAAACTAATACGTACTAACGTATAACGTTATATACTATTACGTGCTAACGTATGACGTTATATACTATTAGGTGCTAACGTGTAACGTTATAAACTAATACGTAATGACGTATAACGTTATATACTATTACGTACTAACGTGTAACGTCATAAACTAATACGTAATGACGTATAACGTTATATACAAATACGTAATAACGTATATCGTTATACACTATTACGTACGAACGTGTAACGTTATATATTATTACGTACTAACGTGTAACGTTATATAGTATTACCAGATGACGTATAACGTTATATACTATTACGTAATAACGTGTAACGTAATATAGTATTACCTGATGACGTATAACGTTATATACTATTACGTACTAACGTATAACGTTATATACTATTACGCAATGACGTATAACGTTATATACTATTACGTAATAACGTGTAACGTAATATAGTATTACCTGATGACGTATAACGTTATATACTATTACGTACTAACGTATAACGTTATATACTATTACGCAATGACGTATAACGTTATATACTATTACGCAATGACGTATAACGTTATATCCTATTACGTACTAACGTATAACGTTATACTGTATTACGTACTAACGTGTAACGTTATATAGTATTACCTGATGACGTATAACGTTATATACTACTACTAAATGACGTATAACGTTATATACTATTATGTAATGACGTATAACGTTATTGAGTATTACCTTATAACGTATAACGTTATATCCTATTACGTACTAACGTATAACGTTATACTCTATTACGTACTAACGTGTAACGTTATATAGTATTACCTGATGACGTATAACGTTATATACTAATGCGTAATGACGTATAACGTTATATATTATTACGTAATAACGTATAACGCTATATACTATTACGTACTAACGTAGAACGTTATAAACTAATACGTAATGACGTATAACGTTATATACTATTAAGTACTAACGTATAACGTTATAAACTAATACGTACTAACGTATAACGTTATATACTATTACGTGCTAACGTATAACGTTATATACTACTACGTGCTAACGTATAACGTTATACTCTATTACGAACTAACGTGTAACGCTATATAGTATTACCTGATGACGTATAACGCTTTATACTAATGCGTAATGACGTATAACGTTATATATTATTACGTAATAGCGTATAACGCTATATACTATTACGTACTAACGTAGAACGTTATAAACTAATACGTAATGACGTATAACGTTATATACTATTACGTACTAACGTATAACGTTATAAACTAATACATACTAACGTATAACGTTATGTACTATTACGCAATGACGTATAACGTTATATACTATTACGCAATGACGTATAACGTTATATCCTATTACGTACTAACGTATAACGTTATACTCTATTACGTACTAACGTGTAACGTTATATAGTATTACCTGATGACGTACAACGTTATATACTAATACTAAATGACGTATAACGTTATATACTATTATGTAATGACGTATAACGTTATTGAGTATTACCTTATAACGTATAACGTTATATCCTATTACGTACTAACGTATAACGTTATTATGTAGTACGTACTAACGTGTAACGTTATATAGTATTACCTGATGCCGTATAACGTTATATACAATTACGTACTAACGTATAACGTTATAAAGTAATACGTAGTGACGTATAACGTTATATACTATTACGTACTAACGTATAACGTTACACTCTATTACGTACTAACGTATAACGTTATATAGTACTACCTGATGACGTATAACGTTATATACTAATGCGTAATGACGTATAACGTTATATATTATTACGTAATAACGTATAACGCTATATACTATTACGTACTAACGTAGAACGTTATAAACTAATACGTAATGACGTATAACGTTATATACTATTACGTACTAACGTATAACGTTATAAACTAATACGTACTAACGTATAACGTTATATACTATTACGTGCTAACGTATAACGTTATATACTATTACGTGCTAACGTATAACGTTATACTCTATTACGTACTAACGTGTAACGTTATATAGTATTACCTGATGACGTATAACGCTTTATACTAATGCGTAATGACGTATAACGTTATATATTATTACGTAATAGCGTATAACGCTATATACTATTACGTACTAACGTAGAACGTTATAAACTAATACGTAATGACGTATAACGTTATATACTATTACGTACTAACGTATAACGTTATAAACTAATACGTACTAACGTATAACGTTCTATATTATTACGTGCTAACGTATAACGTTATATACTATTACGTGCTAACGTGTAACGTTATATACTATTACGGACTAACGTATAACTTTATACACTATTACGTAAAGACGTATAACGTTATATACTATTATGTAATGACGTATAACGTTATTGAGTATTACCTTATTACGTATAACGTTATAACCTATTACGTACTAACGTATAACGTTATATACTATTACGTGCTAACGTATAACGTTATATACTATTACGTGCTAACGTGTAACGTTATACACTATTACGTAAAGACGTATAACGTTATATACTAATACGCAATAACGTATAACGTTATATACTATTACGTACTAACGTATAACGTTATACACTATTACGTAATAACGTGTACCGTTATATACTAATACGTAATATCGTATAACGTTATATAGTAATATCTAATATCGTATAACGTTATATACTATTACGTACTAACGTAAAACGTTATACACTATTACGTAAAGACGTATAACGTTATATACTAATACGTAATAACGTAAACGTTATATACTATTACGTGCTAACGTATAACGTTATACACTATTACGTAAAGACGTATAACGTTATATACTAATACGTAATGACGTATAACGTTATATACTATTAAGTACTAACGTATAACGTTATAAACTAATACGTACTAACGTATAACGTTATATACTATTACGTGCTAACGTATAACGTTATATACTACTACGTGCTAACGTATAACGTTATACTCTATTACGAACTAACGTGTAACGCTATATAGTATTACCTGATGACGTATAACGCTTTATACTAATGCGTAATGACGTATAACGTTATATATTATTACGTAATAGCGTATAACGCTATATACTATTACGTACTAACGTAGAACGTTATAAACTAATACGTAATGACGTATAACGTTATATACTATTACGTACTAACGTATAACGTTATAAACTAATACATACTAACGTATAACGTTATGTACTATTACGCAATGACGTATAACGTTATATACTATTACGCAATGACGTATAACGTTATATCCTATTACGTACTAACGTATAACGTTATACTCTATTACGTACTAACGTGTAACGTTATATAGTATTACCTGATGACGTACAACGTTATATACTAATACTAAATGACGTATAACGTTATATACTATTATGTAATGACGTATAACGTTATTGAGTATTACCTTATAACGTATAACGTTATATCCTATTACGTACTAACGTATAACGTTATTATGTAGTACGTACTAACGTGTAACGTTATATAGTATTACCTGATGCCGTATAACGTTATATACAATTACGTACTAACGTATAACGTTATAAACTAATACGTAGTGACGTATAACGTTATATACTATTACGTACTAACGTATAACGTTACACTCTATTACGTACTAACGTATAACGTTATATAGTACTACCTGATGACGTATAACGTTATATACTAATGCGTAATGACGTATAACGTTATATATTATTACGTAATAACGTATAACGCTATATACTATTACGTACTAACGTAGAACGTTATAAACTAATACGTAATGACGTATAACGTTATATACTATTACGTACTAACGTATAACGTTATAAACTAATACGTACTAACGTATAACGTTATATACTATTACGTGCTAACGTATAACGTTATATACTATTACGTGCTAACGTATAACGTTATACTCTATTACGTACTAACGTGTAACGTTATATAGTATTACCTGATGACGTATAACGCTTTATACTAATGCGTAATGACGTATAACGTTATATATTATTACGTAATAGCGTATAACGCTATATACTATTACGTACTAACGTAGAACGTTATAAACTAATACGTAATGACGTATAACGTTATATACTATTACGTACTAACGTATAACGTTATAAACTAATACGTACTAACGTATAACGTTCTATATTATTACGTGCTAACGTATAACGTTATATACTATTACGTGCTAACGTGTAACGTTATATACTATTACGGACTAACGTATAACTTTATACACTATTACGTAAAGACGTATAACGTTATATACTATTATGTAATGACGTATAACGTTATTGAGTATTACCTTATTACGTATAACGTTATAACCTATTACGTACTAACGTATAACGTTATATACTATTACGTGCTAACGTATAACGTTATATACTATTACGTGCTAACGTGTAACGTTATACACTATTACGTAAAGACGTATAACGTTATATACTAATACGCAATAACGTATAACGTTATATACTATTACGTACTAACGTATAACGTTATACACTATTACGTAATAACGTGTACCGTTATATACTAATACGTAATATCGTATAACGTTATATAGTAATATCTAATATCGTATAACGTTATATACTATTACGTACTAACGTAAAACGTTATACACTATTACGTAAAGACGTATAACGTTATATACTAATACGTAATAACGTAAACGTTATATACTATTACGTGCTAACGTATAACGTTATACACTATTACGTAAAGACGTATAACGTTATATACTAATACGTAATAACGTATAACGTTATATACTATTGCGTACTAACGTATAACGTTATATACTATTACGTAATAACGTGTAACGTTATGTACTAATACGTAATAACGTATAACGTTATATACTATTACGTAATAACGTATAACGTTATATTCTATTACGTACTAACGTATAACGTTATATACTATTACGTACTAACGTGTAACGTTATACAGTATTACCTGATGTCGTATAACGTTATATACTATTACGTACTAACGTATAACGTTATGTACTATTACGTACTAACGTATAACGTTATATACTATTACGTACTAACGTGTAACGTTATATAGAATTACGTAATGACGTATATCGTTATATACAAATACGTAATAGCGTATATCGTTATACACTATTACGTACTAACGTGTAACGTTATATACTATTACGTACTAACGTGTAACGTTATATAGTATTACCAGATGACGTATAACGTTATATACTATTACGTAATAACGTGTAACGTAATATAGTATTACCTGATGACGTATAACGTTATATACTATTACGTACTAGCGTATAACGTTATATACTATTACGCAATGACGTATAACTTTATATACTATTACGCAATGACGTATAACTTCATATACTATTACGCAATGACGTATAACGTTATATCCTATTATGTAATGACGTATAACGTTATTGAGTACTACCTTATAACGTATAACGCTATATCCTAATACGTACTAACGTATAACGTTATTATCTACTACGTACTAACGTGTAACGTTATATAGTATTACCTGATGCCGTATAACGTTATATACAATTACGTACTAACGTATAACATTATAAACTAATACGTAATGACGTATAAAGTTATATACTATTACGTACTAACGTGTAACGTTATATAGTATTAAGTAATGACGTATAACGTCATATCCTATTACGTACTAACGTATAACGTGATATACTATTACGTACTAACGTATAACGTTATACTCTATTACGTACTAACGTGTAACGTTATATAGTATTACCTGATGACGTATAACGTTATATACTAATACGTAATGACGTATAATGTTATATATTATTACGTAATAACGTATAACGCTATATACTATTACGTACTAACGTAGAACGTTATAAACTAATACGTAATGACGTATAACGGTATATACTATTACGTAATAACGCGTAACGTTATATACTAATACGTAATATCGTATAACGTTATATAATAATACGTAATATCGTTTAACGTTATATACTATTACGTAATGACGTATAACGTTATATACTATTATGTAATGACGTATAACGTTATTGAGTATTACCTTATATCGTATAACGTTATATCCTATTACGTACTAACGTATAACGTTATTATCTAATACGTACTAACGTGTAACGTTATATAGTATTATCTGATGCCGTATAACGTTATATACTATTACGTACTAACGTATAACGTTATATACTAGTACGTAATGAAGTATAACGTTATATACTATTACGTACTAACGTATAACGTTATAAACTAATACGTACTAACGTATAACGTTCTATATTATTACGTGCTAACGTATAACGTTATATACTATTACGTGCTAACGTGCAACGTTATATACTATTACGGACTAACGTATAACTTTATACACTATTACGTAAAGACGTATAACGTTATATACTATTATGTAATGACGTATAACGTTATTGAGTATTACCTTATTACGTATAACGTTATAACCTATTACGTACTAACGTATAACGTTATATACTATTACGTGCTAACGTATAACGTTATATACTATTACGTGCTAACGTGTAACGTTATACACTATTACGTAAAGACGTATAACGTTATATACTAATACGCAATAACGTATAACGTTATATACTATTACGTACTAACGTATAACGTTATACACTATTACGTAATAACGTGTACCGTTATATACTATTACGTAATATCGTATAACGTTATATAGTAATATGTAATATCGTATAACGTTATATACTATTACGTACTAACGTATAACGTTATACACTATTACGTAAAGACGTATAACGTTATATACTAATACGTAATAACGTAAACGTTATATACTATTACGTGCTAACGTATAACGTTATACACTATTACGTAAAGACGTATAACGTTATATACTAATACGTAATAACGTATAACGTTATATACTATTGCGTACTAACGTATAACGTTATATACTATTACGTAATAACGTGTAACGTTATGTACTAATACGTAATAACGTATAACGTTATATACTATTACGTAATAACGTATAACGTTATATTCTATTACGTACTAACGTATAACGTTATATACTATTACGTACTAACGTGTAACGTTATACAGTATTACCTGATGTCGTATAACGTTATATACTATTACGTACTAACGTATAACGTTATGTACTATTACGTACTAACGTATAACGTTATATACTATTACGTACTAACGTGTAACGTTATATAGTATTACGTAATGACGTATATCGTTATATACAAATACGTAATAGCGTATATCGTTATACACTATTACGTACTAACGTGTAACGTTATATACTATTACGTACTAACGTGTAACGTTATATAGTATTACCAGATGACGTATAACGTTATATACTATTACGTAATAACGTGTAACGTAATATAGTATTACCTGATGACGTATAACGTTATATACTATTACGTACTAGCGTATAACGTTATATACTATTACGTACTAACGTGTAACGTTATATAGTATTACGTAATGACGTATATCGTTATATACAAATACGTAATAGCGTATATCGTTATACACTATTACGTACTAACGTGTAACGTTATATACTATTACGTACTAACGTGTAACGTTATATAGTATTACCAGATGACGTATAACGTTATATACTATTACGTACTAACGTATAACGTTATAAACTAATACGTACTGACGTATAACTTTATATACTATTACGTGCTAACGTATGATGTTATATACTTTTACGTGCTAACGTGTAACGTTATAAACTAATACGTAATGACGTATAACGTTATATACTATTACGCAATAACGTGTAACGTTATATACTAATACGTAATAACGTATAACGTTATATACTATTACGTAATAATGTATAACGTTATATACTATTACGTACTAACGTATAACGTTATATACTATTACGTACTAACGTGTAACGTTATATAGTATTACCTGATGTCGTATAACGTTATATACTATTACGTACTAACGTATAACGTTATGTACTATTACGTAATAACGTATAACGTTATATACTATTACGTACTAACGTATAACGTTATATACTATTACGTACTAACGTGTAACGTTATATAGTATTACCTGATGTCGTATAACGTTATATACTATTACGTACTAACGTATAACGTTATGTACTATTACGTACTAACGTATAGCGTTATATAATATTACGTACTAACGTGTAACGTTATAAACTAATACGTAATGACGTATAACGTTATATACAAATACGTAATAACGTATATCGTTATACACTATTACGTACTAACGTGTAACGTTATATACTATTACGTACTAACGTGTAACGTTATATAGTATTACCAGATGACGTATAACGTTATATACTATTACGTAATAACGTGTAAAGTAATATAGTATTACCTAATGACGTATAACGTTATATACTAATACTAAATGACGTATAACGTTATATACTATTACGCAATGACGTATAACGTTATATACTATTACGTAATAACGTATAACGTTATATACTATTACGTACTAACGTATAACGTTATATACTAATACGTACTAACGTGTAACGTTATATAGTATTACCTGATGTCGTATAACGTTATATACTATTACGTACTAACGTATAACGTTATATACTATTACGTGCTAACGTATAACGTTATATACTAATACGTAATATCGTATAACGTTGTATACTAATACGTAATATCGTATAACGTTATATACTATTACGCAATGATGTATAACGCTAGATACTATTACGTACTAACGTAGAACGTTATAAACTAATACGTAATGACGTATAACGTTATATACTATTACGTACTAACGTATAACGTTATAAACTAATACGTACTAACGTATAACGTTATATACTATTACGTGCTAACGTATAACGATATATACTATTACGTGCTAACGTGTAACGTTATATACTATTACGTACTAACGTATAACGTTATATACTAGTACGTAATGACGTATAACGTTATATACTAATACGTAACAACGTATAACGTTATATACTAATACGTAATAACGTATATCATTATACACTATTACGTACTAACGTGTAACGTTATATAGTATTATCTGATGTCGTATAACGTTATATACTATTACGTACTAACGTATAACGTTATGTACTATTACGTACTAACGTATAACGTTATATACTATTACGTACTAACGTGTAACGTTATATAGTATTACCTGATGCCGTATAACGTTATATACTATTACGTACTAACGTATAACGTTATAAACTAATACGTAATGACGTATAACGTTGTATACTATTACGTACTAACGTATAACGTTATAAACTAATACGTACTAACGTATAACGTTATATACTATTACGTGCTAACGTATAACGTTATATACTATTACGTGCTAACGTGTAACGTTATAAACTAATACGTAATGACGTATAACGTTATATACTATTACGTAATAACGTGTAACTCTATATACCAATACGTAATAACGTATAACGTTATATACTATTACGTAATAACGTATAACGTTATATACTATTACGTAATGACGTATAACGTTATATACTATTACGTTCTAACGTGTAACGTTATATAGTATTACGTAATGACGTATAACGTCATATCCTATTACGTACTAACGTATAACGTTATGTACTATTACGTACTAACGTATAACGTTATATACTATTACGTTCTAACGTGTAACGTTATATAGTATTACGTAATGACGTATAACGTCATATCCTATTACGTACTAACGTATAACGTTATATAATATTACGTACTAACGTGTAACTTTATAAACTAATACGTAATGACGTATAACGTTATATACAAATACGTAATAACGTATATCGTTATACACTATTACGTACTAACGTGTAACGTTATATACTATTACGTACTAACGTGTAACGTTATATAGTATTACCAGATGACGTATAACGTTATATACTATTACGTAATAACGTGTAACGTAATATAGTATTACCTGATGACGTATAACGTTATATACTATTACGTACTAACGTATAACGTTATATACTATTACGCAATGACGTATAACGTTATATACTATTACGCAATGACGTATAACGTTATATCCTATTACGTACTAACGTATAACGTTATACTCTATTACGTACTAACGTGTAACGTTATACAGTATTACCTGATGACGTATAACGTTATATACTAATACTAAATGACGTATAACGTTATATACTATTACGCAATGACGTATAACGTTATATACTATTACGCAATGACGTATAACGTTATATACTATTACGCAATGACGTATAACGTTATATCCTATTACGTACTAACGTATAACGTTATACTCTATTACGTACTAACGTGTAACGTTATATAGTATTACCTGATGACGTCTAACATTATATACTAATACATAATAACGTATAACGTTATATACTATTACGCAATGACGTATAACGTTATATACTATTACGTAATGACGTATAACGTTATATACTATTACGTGCTAACGTATAACGTTATATTCCATTACGTACTAACGTGTAACGTTATATAGTATTACCTGATGACGTATAACGTTATATACTATTACGTACTAACGTATAACGTTATATACTATTACGTAATAACCTATAACGTTATATGGTATTACGTAATAACGTATAACGTTATATACTATTACGTAATGACGTATAACGTTATATACTGTTATGTAATGACGTATAACGTTATTGAGTATTACCTTATTACGTATAACGTTATAACCTATTACGTACTAACGTATATACGTTATATTCTATTACGTACTAACGTGTAACGTTATATAGTATTACCTGATGACGTATAACGATATATACTATAACGTAATAACGTGTAACGTAATATACTAATACGTAATGTCGTATAACGTTATATACTAATACGCAATATCGTATAACGTTATATACCATTACGTACTAACGTATAACGTTATATACTATTACGTACTAACGTATAACGTTATATTCCATTACGTACTAACGTGTAACGTTATATAGTATTACCTGATGACGTATAATGTTATATACTATTACGTACTAACGTATAACGTTATATACTATTACGTAATAACCTATAACGTTATATGGTATTACGTACTAACGTATAACGTTATATTCCATTACGTACTAACGTGTAACGTTATATAGTATTACCTGATGACGTATAACGTTATATACTAATACATAATGACGTATAACGTTAAATATTATTACGTAATAACGTATAACGCTATATACTATTACGTAATAACGCATAACGTTATATACTATTACGTAATGACGTATAACGTTATATACTATTACGTGCTAACGTATAACGTTATATACTAATACGTAATATCGTATAACGTTGTATACTAATACGTAATATCGTATAACGTTATATGCTATTACGTACTAACGTATAACGTTATATACTATTACGTACTAACGTATAACGTTATATACTATTACGTAATAACCTATAACGTTATATGGTATTACGTACTAACGTATAACGTTATATACTATTACCTACTAACGTATAACGTTATATTCCATTACGTACTAACGTGTAACGTTATATAGTATTACCTGATGACGTATAACGTTATATACTAATACATAATGACGTATAACGTTAAATATTATTACGTAATAACGTATAACGCTATATACTATTACGTACTAACGTAGAACGTTATAAACTAATACGTAATGACGTATAACGATATATACTATTACGTAATAACGTGTACCGTTATATACTAATACGTAATATCTTATAACGTTATATGCTAATACGTAATATCGTATAACGATATATACTATTACGTACTAACGTATAACGATATACACTATTACGTAAAGACGTATAACGTTATATATTATTACGTACTAACGTATAACGTTATATACTATTACGTAATAACCTATAACGTTATATACTATTACGTACTAACGTATAACGTTATATACTATTACGTACTAACGTATAACGTTATATACTATTACGTAATAACCTATAACGTTATATACTATTACGTACTAACGTATAACGTTATAAACTAATACGTAATGACGTATAACGTTATATACTATTACGTGCTAACGTGTAACGTTATAAACTAATACGTAATGACGTATAACGTTATATACTATTACGTAATAACGTGTAACTCTATATACCAATACGTAATAACGTATAACGTTATATACTATTACGTAATAACGCATAACGTTATATACTATTACGTAATGACGTATAACGTTATATACTATTACGTGCTAACGTATAACGTTATATACTAATACGTAATATCGTATAACGTTGTATACTAATACGTAATATCGTATAACGTTATATGCTATTACGTACTAACGTATAACGTTATATACTATTACGTACTAACGTATAACGTTATATCCTATTACGTAATATCGTATAACGTTATATACTATTACGTACTAACGTATAACGTTATATACTATTACGTAATAACCTATAACGTTATATACTATTACGTACTAACGTATAACGTTATATACTATTACGTACTAACGTATAACGTTATATACTATTACGTAATAACCTATAACGTTATATACTATTACGTACTAACGTATAACGTTATAAACTAATACGTAATGACGTATAACGTTATATACTATTACGTGCTAACGTGTAACGTTATAAACTAATACGTAATGACGTATAACGTTATATACTATTACGTAATAACGTGTAACTCTATATACCAATACGTAATAACGTATAACGTTATATACTATTACGTAATAACGCATAACGTTATATACTATTACGTAATGACGTATAACGTTATATACTATTACGTGCTAACGTATAACGTTATATACTAATACGTAATATCGTATAACGTTGTATACTAATACGTAATATCGTATAACGTTATATGCTATTACGTACTAACGTATAACGTTATATACTATTACGTACTAACGTATAACGTTATATCCTATTACGTAATATCGTATAACGTTATATACTATTACGTACTAACGTATAACGTTATATACTATTACGTACTAACGTATAACGTTATATACTATTACGTAATAACCTATAACGTTATATACTATTACGTACTAACGTATAACGTTATATACTATTACGTAATGACGTATAACGTTATATACTGTTATGTAATGACGTATAACGTTATTGAGTATTACCTTATCACGTATAACGTTATAACCTATTACGTACTAACGTATATACGTTATATTCTATTACGTACTAACGTGTAACGTTATATAGTATTACCTGATGACGTATAACGTTATATACTATTACGTAATAACGTGTAACGCAATATAGTATTACCTGATGACGTATAACGATATATACTATAACGTAATAACGTGTAACGTTATATACTAATACGTAATGTTGTATAACGTTATATACTAATACGCAATATCGTATAACGTTATATACCATTACGTACTAACGTATAACGTTATACACTATTACGTAAAGACGTATAACGTTATATACTAATACGTAATAACCTATAACGTTATATACTATTACGTACTAACGTATAACGTTATATTCTATTACGTACTAACGTGTAACGTTATATAGTATTACCTGATGACGTATAACGTTATATACTATTACGTACTAACGTATAACGTTATATAATATTACGTACTAACGTGTAACGTTATAAACTAATACGTAATGACGTATAACGTTATATACAAATACGTAATAACGTATATCGTTATACACTATTACGTACTAACGTGTAACGTTATATACTATTACGTACTAACGTGTAACGTTATATAGAATTACCAGATGACGTATAACGTTATATACTATTACGTAATAACGTGTAACGTAATATAGTATTACCTGATGACGTATAACGTTATATACTATTACGTAATAACGTGTAACTCTATATACCAATACGTAATAACGTATAACCTTATATACTATTACGTAATAACGTATAACGTTATATACTATTACGTAATGACGTATAACGTTATATACTATTACGTGCTAACGTATAACGTTATATACTAATACGTACTAACGTGTAACGTTATATAGTATTACCTGATGTCGTATAACGTTATATACTATTACGTACTAACGTATAACGTTATAAACTAATACGTAATGACGTATAACGTTATATACTATTACGTACTAACGTGTAACGTTATATACTATTACGTACTAACGTATTACGTTAGATACTAGTACGTAATGACGTATAACGTTATATACTAATACGTAACAACGTATAACGTTATATACTAATACGTAATAACGTATATCATTATACACTATTACGTACTAACGTGTAACGTTATATAGTATTATCTGATGTCGTATAACGTTATACACTATTACGTACTAACGTATAACGTTATGTACTATTACGTACTTACGTATAACGTTATATACTATTACGTACTAACGTGTAACGTTATATAGTATTACCTGATGCCGTATAACGTTATATACTATTACGTACTAACGTATAACGTTATAAACTAATACGTAATGACGTATAACGTTGTATACTATTACGTACTAACGTATAACGTTATAAACTAATACGTACTAACGTATAACGTTATATACTATTACGCAATGACGTATAACGTTATATACTAATACGTAACAACGTATAACGTTATATACTAATACGTAATAACGTATATCATTATACACTATTACGTACTAACGTGTAACGTTATATAGTATTATCTGATGTCGTATAACGTTATATACTATTACGTACTAACGTATAACGTTATGTACTATTACGTACTAACGTATAACGTTATATACTATTACGTACTAACGTAAAACGTTATATACTAATACGTACTAACGTGTAACGTTATATAGTATTACCTGATGTCGTAAGACGTTATATACTATTACGTACTAACGTATAACGTTATGTACTATTACGTACTAACGTATAACGTTATATACTATTACGTTCTAACGTGTAACGTTATATAGTATTACGTAATGACGTATAACGTCATATCCTATTACGTACTAACGTATAACGTTATATAATATTACGTACTAACGTGTAACGTTATAAACTAATACGTAATGACGTATAACGTTATATACAAATACGTAATAACGTATATCGTTATACACTATTACGTACTAACGTGTAACGTTATATACTATTACGTACTAACGCGTAACGTTATATTGTATTACCAGATGACGTATAACGTTATATACTATTACGTAATAACGTGTAACGTAATATATTATTACCTGATGACGTATAACGTTATATACTATTACGTAATAACGTGTAACGCAATATAGTATTACCTGATGACGTATAACGATATATACTATAACGTAATAACGTGTAACGTTATATACTAATACGTAATGTTGTATAACGTTATATACTAATACGCAATATCGTATAACGTTATATACCATTACGTACTAACGTATAACGTTATACACTATTACGTAAAGACGTATAACGTTATATACTAATACGTAATAACCTATAACGTTATATACTATTACGTACTAACGTATAACGTTATATTCTATTACGTACTAACGTGTAACGTTATATAGTATTACCTGATGACGTATAACGTTATATACTATTACGTACTAACGTATAACGTTATATAATATTACGTACTAACGTGTAACGTTATAAACTAATACGTAATGACGTATAACGTTATATACAAATACGTAATAACGTATATCGTTATACACTATTACGTACTAACGTGTAACGTTATATACTATTACGTACTAACGTGTAACGTTATATAGAATTACCAGATGACGTATAACGTTATATACTATTACGTAATAACGTGTAACGTAATATAGTATTACCTGATGACGTATAACGTTATATACTATTACGTAATAACGTGTAACTCTATATACCAATACGTAATAACGTATAACCTTATATACTATTACGTAATAACGTATAACGTTATATACTATTACGTAATGACGTATAACGTTATATACTATTACGTGCTAACGTATAACGTTATATACTAATACGTACTAACGTGTAACGTTATATAGTATTACCTGATGTCGTATAACGTTATATACTATTACGTACTAACGTATAACGTTATAAACTAATACGTAATGACGTATAACGTTATATACTATTACGTACTAACGTATAACGTTATAAACTAATACGTACTAACGTATAACGTTATATACTATTACGTGCTAACGTATAACGTTATATACTATTACGTGCTAACGTGTAACGTTATAAACTAATACGTAATGACGTATAACGTTATATACTATTACGTAATAACGTGTAACTTTATATACCAATACGTAATAACGTATAACGTTATATACTATTACGTAATAACTTATAACGTTATATACTATTACGTAATGACGTATAACGTTATATACTATAACGTGCTAACGTATAACGTTATATACTAATACGTAATATCGTATAACGTTGTATACTAATACGTAATATCGTATAACGTTATATGCTATTCCGTACTAACGTATAACGTTATATACTATTACGTACTAACGTATAACGTTATATCCTATTACGTAATATCGTATAACGTTATATACTATTACGTACTAACGTATAACGTTATATACTATTACGTACTAACGTATAACGTTATATACTATTACGTAATAACCTATAACGTTATATACTATTACGTACTAACGTATAACGTTATATACTATTACGTAATGACATATAACGTTATATACTGTTATGTAATGACGTATAACGTTATTGAGTATTACCTTATTACGTATAACGTTATAACCTATTACGTACTAATGTATATACGTTATATTCTATTACGTACTAACGTGTAACGTTATATAGTATTACCTGATGACGTATAACGTTATATACTATTACGTAATAACGTGTAACGTAATATAGTATTACCTGATGACGTATAACGTTATATACTATTGCGTACTAACGTATAACGTTATAAACTAATACGTAATGACGTATAACGTTATATACTATTACGTACTAACGTATAACGTTATAAACTAATACGTACTAACGTATAACGTTATATACTATTACGTGCTAACGTATGACGTTATATACTATTACGCAATAACGTGTAACGTTTTATACTAATACGTAATAACGTATAATGTTATATACTATTACGTAATAACGTATAACGTTATATACTATTACGTACTAACGTATAACGTTATATACGAATACGTACTAACGTGTAACGTTATATAGTATTACCTGATGTCGTATAACGTTATATACTATTACGTACTAACGTATAACGTTATGTACTATTACGTACTAACGTATAACGTTATATACTATTACGCAATGACGTATAACGTTATATACTATTACGCAATGACGTATAACGTTATATCCTATTACGTACTAACGTATAACGTTATACTCTATTACGTACTAACGTGTAACGTTATACAGTATTACCTGATGACGTATAACGTTATATACTAATACGTGCTAACGTGTAACGTTATAAACTAATACGTAATGACGTATAACGTTATATACTATTACGTAATAACGTGTAACTCTATATACCAATACGTAATAACGTATAACGTTATATACTATTACGTAATAACGCATAACGTTATATACTATTACGTAATGACGTATAACGTTATATACTATTACGTGCTAACGTATAACGTTATATACTAATACGTAATATCGTATAACGTTGTATACTAATACGTAATATCGTATAACGTTATATGCTATTACGTACTAACGTATAACGTTATATACTATTACGTACTAACGTATAACGTTATATCCTACTACGTAATATCGTATAACGTTATATACTATTACGTACTAACGTATAACGTTATATACTATTACGTACTAACGTATAACGTTATATACTATTACGTAATAACCTATAACGTTATATACTATTACGTACTAACGTATAACGTTATATACTATTACGTAATTACATATAACGTTATATACTGTTATGTAATGACGTATAACGTTATTGAGTATTACCTTATTACGTATAACGTTATAACCTATTACGTACTAACGTATAAACGTTATATTCTATTACGTACTAACGTGTAACGTTATATAGTATTACCTGATGACGTATAACGTTATATACTATTACGTAATAACGTGTAACGTAATATAGTATTACCTGATGACGTATAACGATATATACTATAACGTAATAACGTGTAACGTTATATACTAATACGTAATGTCGTATAACGTTATAAACTAATACGTAATATCGTATAACGTTATATACCATTACGTACTAACGTATAACGTATTACACTATTACGTACTAACGTATAACGTTATATACTATTACGTACTAACGTGTAACGTTATATAGTATTACCTGATGTCGTATAACGTTATATACTATTACGTACTAACGTATAACGTTATGTACTATTACGTACTAACGTATAACGTTATATACTATTACGTACTAACGTGTAACGTTATATAGTATTACCTGATGCCGTATAACGTTATATACTATTGCGTACTAACGTATAACGTTATAAACTAATACGTAATGACGTATAACGTTATATACTATTACGTACTAACGTATAACGTTATAAACTAATACGTACTAACGTATAACGTTATATACTATTACGTGCTAACGTATGACGTTATATACTATTACGTGCTAACGTGTAACATTATAAACTAATACGTAATGACGTATAACGTTATATACTATTACGCAATAACGTGTAACGTTTTATACTAATACGTAATGTCGTATAACGTTATAAACTAATACGTAATATCGTATAACGTTATATACCATTACGTACTAACGTATAACGTATTACACTATTACGTACTAACGTATAACGTTATATACTATTACGTACTAACGTGTAACGTTATATAGTATTACCTGATGTCGTATAACGTTATATACTATTACGTACTAACGTATAACGTTATGTACTATTACGTACTAACGTATAACGTTATGTACTATTACGTACTTACGTATAACGTTATATACTATTACGTACTAACGTGTAACGTTATATAGTATTACCTGATGCCGTATAACGTTATATACTATTACGTACTAACGTATAACGTTATAAACTAATACGTAATGACGTATAACGTTGTATACTATTACGTACTAACGTATAACGTTATAAACTAATACGTACTAACGTATAACGTTATATACTATTACGCAATGACGTATAACGTTATATACTAATACGTAACAACGTATAACGTTATATACTAATACGTAATAACGTATATCATTATACACTATTACGTACTAACGTGTAACGTTATATAGTATTATCTGATGTCGTATAACGTTATATACTATTACGTACTAACGTATAACGTTATGTACTATTACGTACTAACGTATAACGTTATATACTATTACGTACTAACGTAAAACGTTATATACTAATACGTACTAACGTGTAACGTTATATAGTATTACCTGATGTCGTATGACGTTATATACTATTACGTACTAACGTATAACGTTATGTACTATTACGTACTAACGTATAACGTTATATACTATTACGTTCTAACGTGTAACGTTATATAGTATTACGTAATGACGTATAACGTCATATCCTATTACGTACTAACGTATAACGTTATATAATATTACGTACTAACGTGTAACGTTATAAACTAATACGTAATGACGTATAACGTTATATACAAATACGTAATAACGTATATCGTTATACACTATTACGTACTAACGTGTAACGTTATATACTATTACGTACTAACGCGTAACGTTATATTGTATTACCAGATGACGTATAACGTTATATACTATTACGTAATAACGTGTAACGTAATATAGTATTACCTGATGACGTATAACGTTATATACTATTACGTAATAACGTGTAACGCAATATAGTATTACCTGATGACGTATAACGATATATACTATAACGTAATAACGTGTAACGTTATATACTAATACGTAATGTTGTATAACGTTATATACTAATACGCAATATCGTATAACGTTATATACCATTACGTACTAACGTATAACGTTATACACTATTACGTAAAGACGTATAACGTTATATACTAATACGTAATAACCTATAACGTTATATACTATTACGTACTAACGTATAACGTTATATTCTATTACGTACTAACGTGTAACGTTATATAGTATTACCTGATGACGTATAACGTTATATACTATTACGTACTAACGTATAACGTTATATAATATTACGTACTAACGTGTAACGTTATAAACTAATACGTAATGACGTATAACGTTATATACAAATACGTAATAACGTATATCGTTATACACTATTACGTACTAACGTGTAACGTTATATACTATTACGTACTAACGTGTAACGTTATATAGAATTACCAGATGACGTATAACGTTATATACTATTACGTAATAACGTGTAACGTAATATAGTATTACCTGATGACGTATAACGTTATATACTATTACGTAATAACGTGTAACTCTATATACCAATACGTAATAACGTATAACCTTATATACTATTACGTAATAACGTATAACGTTATATACTATTACGTAATGACGTATAACGTTATATACTATTACGTGCTAACGTATAACGTTATATACTAATACGTACTAACGTGTAACGTTATATAGTATTACCTGATGTCGTATAACGTTATATACTATTACGTACTAACGTATAACGTTATAAACTAATACGTAATGACGTATAACGTTATATACTATTACGTACTAACGTATAACGTTATAAACTAATACGTACTAACGTATAACGTTATATACTATTACGTGCTAACGTATAACGTTATATACTATTACGTGCTAACGTGTAACGTTATAAACTAATACGTAATGACGTATAACGTTATATACTATTACGTAATAACGTGTAACTTTATATACCAATACGTAATAACGTATAACGTTATATACTATTACGTAATAACTTATAACGTTATATACTATTACGTAATGACGTATAACGTTATATACTATAACGTGCTAACGTATAACGTTATATACTAATACGTAATATCGTATAACGTTGTATACTAATACGTAATATCGTATAACGTTATATGCTATTCCGTACTAACGTATAACGTTATATACTATTACGTACTAACGTATAACGTTATATCCTATTACGTAATATCGTATAACGTTATATACTATTACGTACTAACGTATAACGTTATATACTATTACGTACTAACGTATAACGTTATATACTATTACGTAATAACCTATAACGTTATATACTATTACGTACTAACGTATAACGTTATATACTATTACGTAATGACATATAACGTTATATACTGTTATGTAATGACGTATAACGTTATTGAGTATTACCTTATTACGTATAACGTTATAACCTATTACGTACTAATGTATATACGTTATATTCTATTACGTACTAACGAGTAACGTTATATAGTATTACCTGATGACGTATAACGTTATATACTATTACGTAATAACGTGTAACGTAATATAGTATTACCTGATGACGTATAACGTTATATACTATTGCGTACTAACGTATAACGTTATAAACTAATACGTAATGACGTATAACGTTATATACTATTACGTACTAACGTATAACGTTATAAACTAATACGTACTAACGTATAACGTTATATACTATTACGTGCTAACGTATGACGTTATATACTATTACGCAATAACGTGTAACGTTTTATACTAATACGTAATAACGTATAATGTTATATACTATTACGTAATAACGTATAACGTTATATACTATTACGTACTAACGTATAACGTTATATACGAATACGTACTAACGTGTAACGTTATATAGCATTACCTGATGTCGTATAACGTTATATACTATTACGTACTAACGTATAACGTTATGTACTATTACGTACTAACGTATAACGTTATATACTATTACGCAATGACGTATAACGTTATATACTATTACGCAATGACGTATAACGTTATATCCTATTACGTACTAACGTATAACGTTATACTCTATTACGTACTAACGTGTAACGTTATACAGTATTACCTGATGACGTATAACGTTATATACTAATACGTGCTAACGTGTAACGTTATAAACTAATACGTAATGACGTATAACGTTATATACTATTACGTAATAACGTGTAACTCTATATACCAATACGTAATAACGTATAACGTTATATACTATTACGTAATAACGCATAACGTTATATACTATTACGTAATGACGTATAACGTTATATACTATTACGTGCTAACGTATAACGTTATATACTAATATGTAATATCGTATAACGTTGTATACTAATACGTAATATCGTATAACGTTATATGCTATTACGTACTAACGTATAACGTTATATACTATTACGTACTAACGTATAACGTTATATCCTATTACGTAATATCGTATAACGTTATATACTATTACGTACTAACGTATAACGTTATATACTATTACGTACTAACGTATAACGTTATATACTATTACGTAATAACCTATAACGTTATATACTATTACGTACTAACGTATAACGTTATATACTATTACGTAATTACATATAACGTTATATACTGTTATGTAATGACGTATAACGTTATTGAGTATTACCTTATTACGTATAACGTTATAACCTATTACGTACTAACGTATAAACGTTATATTCTATTACGTACTAACGTGTAACGTTATATAGTATTACCTGATGACGTATAACGTTATATACTATTACGTAATAACGTGTAACGTAATATAGTATTACCTGATGACGTATAACGATATATACTATAACGTAATAACGTGTAACGTTATATACTAATACGTAATGTCGTATAACGTTATAAACTAATACGTAATATCGTATAACGTTATATACCATTACGTACTAACGTATAACGTATTACACTATTACGTACTAACGTATAACGTTATATACTATTACGTACTAACGTGTAACGTTATATAGTATTACCTGATGTCGTATAACGTTATATACTATTACGTACTAACGTATAACGTTATGTACTATTACGTACTAACGTATAACGTTATATACTATTACGTACTAACGTGTAACGTTATATAGTATTACCTGATGCCGTATAACGTTATATACTATTGCGTACTAACGTATAACGTTATAAACTAATACGTAATGACGTATAACGTTATATACTATTACGTACTAACGTATAACGTTATAAACTAATACGTACTAACGTATAACGTTATATACTATTACGTGCTAACGTATGACGTTATATACTATTACGTGCTAACGTGTAACATTATAAACTAATACGTAATGACGTATAACGTTATATACTATTACGCAATAACGTGTAACGTTTTATACTAATACGTAATAACGTATAATGTTATATACTATTACGTAATAACGTATAACGTTATATACTATTACGCAATAACGTGTAACGTTTTATACTAATACGTAATAACGTATAACGTTATATACTATTACGTAATAACGTATAACGTTATATACTATTACGTACTAACGTATAACGTTATATACTAATATGTACTAACGTGTAACGTTATATAGTATTACCTGATGTCGTATAACGTTATATACTATTACGTACTAACGTATAACGTTATGTACTATTACGTACTAACGTATAACGTTATATACTATTACGCAATGACGTATAACGTTATATACTATTACGCAATGACGTATAACGTTATATCCTATTACGTACTAACGTATAACATTATACTCTATTACGTACTAACGTGTAACGTTATACAGTATTACCTGATGACGTATAACGTTATATACTAATACTAAATGACGTATAACGTTATATACTATTACGCAATGACGTATAACGTTATATACTATTACGCAATGACGTATAACGTTATATACTAATACTAAATGACGTATAACGTTATATACTATTACGCAATGACGTATAACGTTATATACTATTACGCAATGACGTATAACGTTATATACTATTACGCAATGACGTATAACGTTATATCCTATTACGTACTAACGTATAACGTTATACTCTATTACGTACTAACGTGTAGCGTTATATAGTATTACCTGATGACGTATAACGTTATATACTAATGCGTAATGACGTATAACGTTATATATTATTACGTAATAACGTATAACGCTATATACTATTACGTACTAACGTAGAACGTTATAAACTAATACGTAATGACGTATAACGTTATATACTATTACGTGCTAACGTATAACGTTATATACTATTACGTGCTAACGTGTAACGTTATATACTATTACGTACTAACGTATAACGTTATATACTAGTACGTAATGACGTATAACGTTATATACTAATACGTAACAACGTATAACGTTATATACTAATACGTAGTAACGTATATCATTATACACTATTACGTACTAACGTATAACGTTATATACTATTACGTAATAACGTATAACGTTATAAACTAATACGTACTAACGTATAACGTTATATACTATTACGTGCTAACGTATAACGTTATGTACTATTACGTGCTAACGTGTAACGTTATATACTATTACGTACTGACGTATAACGTTATATACTAGTACGTAATGACGTATAACGTTATATACTAATACGTAACAACGTATAACGTTATATACTATTACGTAATAACGTATATCATTATACACTATTACGTACTAACGTGTAACGTTATACAGTATTATCTGATGTCGTATAACGTTATATACTATTACGCAATGACGTATAACGTTATATCCCATTACGTACTAACGTATAACGTTATACTCTATTACGTACTAACGTGTAACGTTATATAGTATTACCTGATGACGTATAACGTTATATACTATTACGTACTAACGTATAACGTTATGTACTATTACGTACTAACGTATAACGTTATATACTATTACGCAATGACGTATAACGTTATATACTATTACGCAATGACGTATAACGTTATATCCTATTACGTACTAACGTATAACGTTATATACTATTACGTAATAACCTATAACGTTATATACTATTACGTAATAACGTGTACCGTTATACACTATTACGTAAAGACGTATAACGTTATATACTATTACGTACTAACGTATAACGTTATATCCTATTACGTAATATCGTATAACGTTATATACTATTACGTACTAACGTATAACGTTATATACTATTACGTAATAACGTGTACCGTTATATACTAATACGTAATATCGTATAACGTTATATACTATTACGTACTAACGTATAACGTTATGTACTATTACATACTAACGTATAACGTTATATACTATTTCGCAATGACGTATAACGTTATATACTATTACGTACTAACGTATAACGTTATATCCTATTACGTAATATCGTATAACGTTATATACTATTACGTACTAACGTATAACGTTATATACTATTACGTACTAACGTATAACGTTATATACTATTACGTAATAACCTATAACGTTATATACTATTACGTACTAACGTATAACGTTATATACTATTACGTAATGACGTATAACGTTATATACTGTTATGTAATGACGTATAACGTTATTGAGTATTACCTTATTACGTATAACGTTATAACCTATTACGTACTAACGTATATACGTTATATTCTATTACGTACTAACATGTAACGTTACATAGTATTACCTGATGACGTATAACGTTATATACTATTACGTAATAACGTGTAACGTAATATAGTATTACCTGATGTCGTATAACGTTATAAACTAATACGTAATGACGTATAACGTTATATACTATTACGCAATGACGTATAACGTTATATACTATTACGCAATGACGTATAACGTTATATCCTATTACGTACTAACGTATAACGTTATATCCTATTACGTAATATCGTATAACGTTATATACTATTACGTACTAACGTATAACGTTATGTACTATTACGTACTAACGTATAACGTTATATACTATTACGCAATGACGTATAACGTTATATACTATTACGCAATGACGTATAACGTTATATCCTATTACGTACTAACGTATAACGTTATATCCTATTACGTAATATCGTATAACGTTATATACTATTACGTACTAACGTATAACGTTATATACTATTACGTACTAACGTATAACGTTATATACTATTACGTAATAACCTATAACGTTATATACTATTACGTACTAACGTATAACGTTATATACTATTACGTAATGACGTATAACGTTATATACTGTTATGTAATGACGTATAACGTTATTGAGTATTACCTTATTACGTATAACGTTATAACCTATTACGTACTAACGTATATACGTTATATTCTATTACGTACTAACATGTAACGTTACATAATATTACCTGATGACGTATAACGTTATATACTATTACGTAATAACGTGTAACGTAATATAGTATTACGTACTAACGTAGAACGTTATATACTATTACGTGCTAACGTGTAACGTTATGTACTATTACGTACTAACGTATAACGTTATGTACTATTACGTACTAACGTATAACATTATATACTATTACGCAATGACGTATAACGCTATATACTATTACGTACTACCGTAGAACGTTATATACTATTACGTAATAACCTATAACGTTATATACTATTACGTACTAACGTATAACGTTATATACTATTACGTAATGACGTATAACGTTATATACTGTTATGTAATGACGTATAACGTTATTGAGTATTACCTTATTACGTATAACGTTATAACCTATTACGTACTAACGTATATACGTTATATTCTATTACGTACTAACATGTAACGTTACATAATATTACCTGATGACGTATAACGTTATATACTATTACGTAATAACGTGTAACGTAATATAGTATTACGTACTAACGTAGAACGTTATATACTATTACGTGCTAACGTGTAACGTTATGTACTATTACGTACTAACGTATAACGTTATGTACTATTACGTACTAACGTATAACGTTATATACTATTACGCAATGACGTATAACGCTATATACTATTACGTACTACCGTAGAACGTTATATACTATTACGTGCTAACGTGTAACGTTATATACTATTACGTACTAACGTATAACGTTATATACTAATACGTACTAACGTGTAACGTTATATAGTATTACCTGATGTCGTATAACATTATATACTATTATGTAATGACGTATAACGTTATATACTATTACGTACTAACGTATAACGTTATAAACTAATACGTACTAACGTATAACGTTATATACTATTACGTGCTAACGTATAACGTTATATACTATTACGTGCTAACGTGTAACGTTATATACTATTACGTACTAACGTATTACGTTAGATACTAGTACGTAATGACGTATAACGTTATATACTAATACGTAACAACGTATAACGTTATATACTAATACGTAATAACGTATATCATTATACACTATTACGTACTAACGTGTAACGTTATATAGTATTATCTGATGTCGTATAACGTTATACACTATTACGTACTAACGTATAACGTTATGTACTATTACGTACTTACGTATAACGTTATATACTATTACGTACTAACGTGTAACGTTATATAGTATTACCTGATGCCGTATAACGTTATATACTATTACGTACTAACGTATAACGTTATAAACTAATACGTAATGACGTATAACGTTGTATACTATTACGTACTAACGTATAACGTTATAAACTAATACGTACTAACGTATAACGTTATATACTATTACGCAATGACGTATAACGTTATATACTAATACGTAACAACGTATAACGTTATATACTAATACGTAATAACGTATATCATTATACACTATTACGTACTAACGTGTAACGTTATATAGTAATATCTGATGTCGTATAACGTTATATACTATTACGTACTAACGTATAACGTTATGTACTATTACGTACTAACGTATAACGTTATATACTATTACGTACTAACGTAAAACGTTATATACTAATACGTACTAACGTGTAACGTTATATAGTATTACCTGATGTCGTATGACGTTATATACTATTACGTACTAACGTATAACGTTATGTACTATTACGTACTAACGTATAACGTTATATACTATTACGTTCTAACGTGTAACGTTATATAGTATTACGTAATGACGTATAACGTCATATCCTATTACGTACTAACGTATAACGTTATATAATATTACGTACTAACGTGTAACGTTATAAACTAATACGTAATGACGTATAACGTTATATACAAATACGTAATAACGTATATCGTTATACACTATTACGTACTAACGTGTAACGTTATATACTATTACGTACTAACGCGTAACGTTATATTGTATTACCAGATGACGTATAACGTTATATACTATTACGTAATAACGTGTAACGTAATATAGTATTACCTGATGACGTATAACGTTATATACTATTACGTACTAACGTATAACGTTATATACTATTACGCAATGACGTATAACGTTATATACTATTACGCAATGACGTATAACGTTATATCCTATTACGTACTAACGTATAACGTTATACTCTATTACGTACTAACGTGTAACGTTATATAGTATTACCTGATGACGTCTAACGTTATATACTAATACATAATGACGTATAACGTTATATACTATTACGTACTAACGTATAACGTTATGTACTATTACGTACTAACGTATAACGTTATATACTATTACGTACTAACGTGTAACGTTATATAGTATTACCTGATGCCGTATAACGTTATATACTATTGCGTACTAACGTATAACGTTATAAACTAATACGTAATGACGTATAACGTTATATACTATTACGTACTAACGTATAACGTTATAAACTAATACGTACTAACGTATAACGTTATATACTATTACGTGCTAACGTATGACGTTATATACTATTACGTGCTAACGTGTAACATTATAAACTAATACGTAATGACGTATAACGTTATATACTATTACGCAATAACGTGTAACGTTTTATACTAATACGTAATAACGTATAATGTTATATACTATTACGTAATAACGTATAACGTTATATACTATTACGCAATAACGTGTAACGTTTTATACTAATACGTAATAACGTATAACGTTATATACTATTACGTAATAACGTATAACGTTATATACTATTACGTACTAACGTATAACGTTATATACTAATACGTACTAACGTGTAACGTTATATAGTATTACCTGATGTCGTATAACGTTATATACTATTACGTACTAACGTATAACGTTATGTACTATTACGTACTAACGTATAACGTTATATACTATTACGCAATGACGTATAACGTTATATACTATTACGCAATGACGTATAACGTTATATCCTATTACGTACTAACGTATAACATTATACTCTATTACGTACTAACGTGTAACGTTATACAGTATTACCTGATGACGTATAACGTTATATACTAATACTAAATGACGTATAACGTTATATACTATTACGCAATGACGTATAACGTTATATACTATTACGCAATGACGTATAACGTTATATACTAATACTAAATGACGTATAACGTTATATACTATTACGCAATGACGTATAACGTTATATACTATTACGCAATGACGTATAACGTTATATACTATTACGCAATGACGTATAACGTTATATCCTATTACGTACTAACGTATAACGTTATACTCTATTACGTACTAACGTGTAACGTTATATAGTATTACCTGATGACGTATAACGTTATATACTAATGCGTAATGACGTATAACGTTATATATTATTACGTAATAACGTATAACGCTATATACTATTACGTACTAACGTAGAACGTTATAAACTAATACGTAATGACGTATAACGTTATATACTATTACGTGCTAACGTATAACGTTATATACTATTACGTGCTAACGTGTAACGTTATATACTATTACGTACTAACGTATAACGTTATATACTAGTACGTAATGACGTATAACGTTATATACTAATACGTAACAACGTATAACGTTATATACTAATACGTAATAACGTATATCATTATACACTATTACGTACTAACGTATAACGTTATATACTATTACGTAATAACGTATAACGTTATAAACTAATACGTACTAACGTATAAAGTTATATACTATTACGTGCTAACGTATAACGTTATGTACTATTACGTGCTAACGTGTAACGTTATATACTATTACGTAATGACGTATAACGTTATATACTAGTACGTAATGACGTATAACGTTATATACTAATACGTAACAACGTATAACGTTATATACTATTACGTAATAACGTATATCATTATACACTATTACGTACTAACGTGTAACGTTATACAGTATTATCTGATGTCGTATAACGTTATATACTATTACGCAATGACGTATAACGTTATATCCCATTACGTACTAACGTATAACGTTATACTCTATTACGTACTAACGTGTAACGTTATATAGTATTACCTGATGACGTATAACGTTATATACTATTACGTACTAACGTATAACGTTATGTACTATTACGTACTAACGTATAACGTTATATACTATTACGCAATGACGTATAACGTTATATACTATTACGCAATGACGTATAACGTTATATCCTATTACGTACTAACGTATAACGTTATATACTATTACGTAATAACCTATAACGTTATATACTATTACGTAATAACGTGTACCGTTATACACTATTACGTAAAGACGTATAACGTTATATACTATTACGTACTAACGTATAACGTTATATCCTATTACGTAATATCGTATAACGTTATATACTATTACGTACTAACGTATAACGTTATATACTATTACGTAATAACGTGTACCGTTATATACTAATACGTAATATCTTATAACGTTATATGCTAATACGTAATATCGTATAACGATATATACTATTACGTACTAACGTATAACGATATACACTATTACGTAAAGACGTATAACGTTATATACTATTACGTACTAACGTATAACGTTATATCCTATTACGTAATATCGTATAACGTTATATACTATTACGTACTAACGTATAACGTTATATACTATTACGTACTAACGTATAACGTTATATACTATTACGTAATAACCTATAACGTTATATACTATTACGTACTAACGTATAACGTTATATACTATTACGTAATGACGTATAACGTTATATACTGTTATGTAATGACGTATAACGTTATTGAGTATTACCTTATTACGTATAACGTTATAACCTATTACGTACTAACGTATATACGTTATATTCTATTACGTACTAACATGTAACGTTACATAGTATTACCTGATGACGTATAACGTTATATACTATTACGTAATAACGTGTAACGTAATATAGTATTACCTGATGTCGTATAACGTTATAAACTAATACGTAATGACGTATAACGTTATATACTATTACGCAATGACGTATAACGTTATATACTATTACGCAATGACGTATAACGTTATATCCTATTACGTACTAACGTATAACGTTATATCCTATTACGTAATATCGTATAACGTTATATACTATTACGTACTAACGTATAACGTTATGTACTATTACGTACTAACGTATAACGTTATATACTATTACGCAATGACGTATAACGTTATATACTATTACGCAATGACGTATAACGTTATATCCTATTACGTACTAACGTATAACGTTATATCCTATTACGTAATATCGTATAACGTTATATACTATTACGTACTAACGTATAACGTTATATACTATTACGTACTAACGTATAACGTTATATACTATTACGTAATAACCTATAACGTTATATACTATTACGTACTAACGTATAACGTTATATACTATTACGTAATGACGTATAACGTTATATACTGTTATGTAATGACGTATAACGTTATTGAGTATTACCTTATTACGTATAACGTTATAACCTATTACGTACTAACGTATATACGTTATATTCTATTACGTACTAACATGTAACGTTACATAATATTACCTGATGACGTATAACGTTATATACTATTACGTAATAACGTGTAACGTAATATAGTATTACGTACTAACGTAGAACGTTATATACTATTACGTGCTAACGTGTAACGTTATGTACTATTACGTACTAACGTATAACGTTATGTACTATTACGTACTAACGTATAACGTTATATACTATTACGCAATGACGTATAACGCTATATACTATTACGTACTACCGTAGAACGTTATATACTATTACGTGCTAACGTGTAACGTTATATACTATTACGTACTAACGTATAACGTTATATACTAATACGTACTAACGTGTAACGTTAAATAGTATTACCTGATGTCGTATAACATTATATACTATTACGTAATGACGTATAACGTTATATACTATTACGTACTAACGTATAACGTTATAAACTAATACGTACTAACGTATAACGTTATATACTATTACGTGCTAACGTATAACGTTATATACTATTACGTGCTAACGTGTAACGTTATATACTATTACGTACTAACGTATTACGTTAGATACTAGTACGTAATGACGTATAACGTTATATACTAATACGTAACAACGTATAACGTTATATACTAATACGTAATAACGTATATCATTATACACTATTACGTACTAACGTGTAACGTTATATAGTATTATCTGATGTCGTATAACGTTATATACTATTACGTACTAACGTATAACGTTATGTACTATTACGTACTTACGTATAACGTTATATACTATTACGTACTAACGTGTAACGTTATATAGTATTACCTGATGCCGTATAACGTTATATACTATTACGTACTAACGTATAACGTTATAAACTAATACGTAATGACGTATAACGTTGTATACTATTACGTACTAACGTATAACGTTATAAACTAATACGTACTAACGTATAACGTTATATACTATTACGCAATGACGTATAACGTTATATACTAATACGTAACAACGTATAACGTTATATACTAATACGTAATAACGTATATCATTATACACTATTACGTACTAACGTGTAACGTTATATAGTATTATCTGATGTCGTATAACGTTATATACTATTACGTACTAACGTATAACGTTATGTACTATTACGTACTAACGTATAACGTTATATACTATTACGTACTAACGTAAAACGTTATATACTAATACGTACTAACGTGTAACGTTATATAGTATTACCTGATGTCGTATGACGTTATATACTATTACGTACTAACGTATAACGTTATGTACTATTACGTACTAACGTATAACGTTATATACTATTACGTTCTAACGTGTAACGTTATATAGTATTACGTAATGACGTATAACGTCATATCCTATTACGTACTAACGTATAACGTTATATAATATTACGTACTAACGTGTAACGTTATAAACTAATACGTAATGACGTATAACGTTATATACAAATACGTAATAACGTATATCGTTATACACTATTACGTACTAACGTGTAACGTTATATACTATTACGTACTAACGCGTAACGTTATATAGTATTACCAGATGACGTATAACGTTATATACTATTACGTAATAACGTGTAACGTAATATAGTATTACCTGATGACGTATAACGTTATATACTATTACGTACTAACGTATAACGTTATATACTATTACGCAATGACGTATAACGTTATATACTATTACGCAATGACGTATAACGTTATATCCTATTACGTACTAACGTATAACGTTATACTCTATTACGTACTAACGTATAACGTTATATACTATTACGTAATAACCTATAACATTATATGGTATTACGTACTAACGTATAACGTTATATACTATTACGTAATGACGTATAACGTTATATACTGTTATGTAATGACGTATAACGTTATTGAGTATTACCTTATTACGTATAACGTTATAACCTATTACGTACTAACGTATATACGTTATATTCTATTACGTACTAACGTGTAACGTTATATAGTATTACCTGATGACGTATAACGATATATACTATAACGTAATAACGTGTAACGTTATATACTAATACGTAATGTCGTATAACGTTATATACTAATACGCAATATCGTATAACGTTATATACCATTACGTACTAACGTATAACGTTATACACTATTACGTAAAGACGTATAACGTTATATACTAATACGTAATAACCTATAACGTTATATACTATTACGTACTAACGTATAACGTTATATTCCATTACGTACTAACGTGTAACGTTATATAGTATTACCTGATGACGTATAACGTTATATACTATTACGTACTAACGTATAACGTTATATACTATTACGTAATAACCTATAACGTTATATGGTATTACGTACTAACGTATAACGTTATATACTATTACGTACTAACGTATAACGTTATATACTATTACGTAATAACGCATAACGTTATATACTATTACGTAATGACGTATAACGTTATATACTATTACGTGCTAACGTATAACGTTATATACTAATACGTAATATCGTATAACGTTGTATACTAATACGTAATATCGTATAACGTTATATGCTATTACGTACTAACGTATAACGTTATATACTATTACGTACTAACGTATAACGTTATATCCTATTACGTAATATCGTATAACGTTATATACTATTACGTACTAACGTATAACGTTATATACTATTACGTACTAACGTATAACGTTATATACTATTACGTAATAACCTATAACGTTATATACTATTACGTACTAACGTATAACGTTATATACTATTACGTAATGACGTATAACGTTATGTACTGTTATGTAATGACGTATAACGTTATTGAGTATTACCTTATTACGTATAACGTTATAACCTATTACGTACTAACGTATATACGTTATATTCTATTACGTACTAACGTGTAACGTTATATAGTATTACCTGATGACGTATAACGATATATACTATAACGTAATAACGTGTAACGTTATATACTAATACGTAATGTCGTATAACGTTATATACTAATACGCAATATCGTATAACGTTATATACCATTACGTACTAACGTATAACGTTATACACTATTACGTAAAGACGTATAACGTTATATACTAATACGTAATAACCTATAACGTTATATACTATTACGTACTAACGTATAACGTTATATTCCATTACGTACTAACGTGTAACGCAATATAGTATTACCTGATGACGTATAACGATATACAGGGTGCGCCGTTAGAATCCGGACAAAAGAAGTTTTGTGCAGAAAGTTGTTTATTTAAGTCAATACACAAAAACACATGAAAATGTTGTTATATCTCATTTAAAGGGTCCTTGCTGAGAACTTTTATTCTATGTAACCACCCTCTGCCTCTATGACCTGCTCTATTCTTGCTCTAAAGCGCGAGCACGCTGACTTCAACTGGTCGCGTTTAATTGTCGCGAATTCTGACTCGATAGCAGCTCGTAGGGAGTTGACGTTGGGGTGCCTGCATTTATTAGTTTGTCTCTCGATAACGCCCCACACGTAATAGTCCAATGGGTTTAGGTCGGGACTGTTAGGAGGCCAGAAATCTTTCGACCAAAACATGTCCACATTGTCAGAGAGCCAATTTTGAACAAGATGACTTGTGTGAGCAGGTGCGCCATCTTGTTGAAATAAATACGGCCTTCCAGAAGCCGTAATTTCCATCCACGGCTTTATTACTGTCTTCAGGACCTCCAAATAAACCTCCTTTGTGATTCTTTCGCCTTTTTGGAAGAAGTGCGGAGGCATGACGTCGCCCTCACTTGAGACAACGCTGAACTTTTCTCGCCGGAGAAGGAGAACCCTTCTCGAACCACTCTGAGGCTGCGTATCTCTTAGCAATGTCGTATACCGTCGATCTTGGGTAGCTAAAGAATTTTATAATTTCGACCGGCGTTCTCCCGGCGCGAAGACTTTCTATAATCGCCGCTCTTCTATCGTATTCCGGGTTTTGCTTAACGAGTTCTGTCATTTTGAGGTTATAGAAGACTTATTGACATATTTAACTAACTTCAGAGTCAATCAGCACAAACATCTGAATTCTAATATGGTGGGAACTACAAATTGAATTCTGTCCGAATTCTAACGGCGCACCCTGTATACTATAACGTAATAACGTGTAACGTTATATACTAATACGTAATGTCGTATAACGTTATATACTAATACGCAATATCGTATAACGTTATATACCATTACGTACTAACGTATAACGTTATACACTATTACGTAAAGACGTATAACGTTATATACTAATACGCAAAAACCTATAACGTTATATACTATTACGTACTAACGTATAACGTTATATTCTATTACGTACTAACGTGTAACGTTATATAGTATTACCTGATGACGTATAACGTTATATACTATTACGTACTAACGTATAACGTTATATAATATTACGTACTAACGTGTAACGTTATAAACTAATACGTAATGACGTATAACGTTATATACAAATACGTAATAACGTATATCGTTATACACTATTACGTACTAACGTATAACGTTATATACTAATACGTACTAACGTGTAACGTTATATAGTATTACCTGATGTCGTATAACGTTATATACTATTACGTACTAACGTATAACGTTATGTACTATTACGTACTAACGTATAACGTTATATACTAATACGTAATATCGTATAACGTTGTATACTAATACGTAATATCGTATAACGTTATATGCTATTCCGTACTAACGTATAACGTTATATACTATTACGTACTAACGTATAACGTTATATCCTATTACGTAATATCGTATAACGTTATATACTATTACGTACTAACGTATAACGTTATATACTATTACGTAATAACCTATAACGTTATATACTATTACGTAATGACATATAACGTTATATACTGTTATGTAATGACGTATAACGTTATTGAGTATTACCTTATTACGTATAACGTTATAACCTATTACGTACTAACGTATATACGTTATATTCTATTACGTACTAACGTGTAACGTTATATACTAATACGTACTAACGTGTAACGTTATATAGTATTACCTGATGTCGTATAACGTTATATACTATTACGTACTAACGTATAACGTTATAAACTAATACGTAATGACGTATAACGTTATATACTATTACGTACTAACGTATAACGTTATAAACTAATACGTACTAACGTATAACGTTATATACTATTACGTGCTAACGTATAACGTTATATACTATTACGTGCTAACGTGTAACGTTATAAACTAATACGTAATGACGTATAACGTTATATACTATTACGTAATAACCTATAACGTTATATACTATTACGTACTAACGTATAACGTTATATACTATTACGTAATGACATATAACGTTATATACTGTTATGTAATGACGTATAACGTTATTGAGTATTAAATTATTACGTATAACGTTATAACCTATTACGTACTAACGTATATACGTTATATTCTATTACGTACTAACGTGTAACGTTATATAGTATTACCTGATGACGTATAACGTTATATACTATTACGTAATAACGTGTAACGTAATATAGTATTACCTGATGACGTATAACGATATATACTATAACGTAATAACGTGTAACGTTATATAATAATACGTAATGTCGTATAACGTTATAAACTAATACGTAATATCGTATAACGTTATATACCATTACGTACTAACGTATAACGTATTACACTATTACGTACTAACGTATAACGTTATATACTATTACGTACTAATGTGTAACGTTATATAGTATTACCTGATGTCGTATAACGTTATATACTATTACGTACTAACGTATAACGTTATGTACTATTACGTACTAACGTATAACGTTATATACTATTACGTACTAACGAGTAACGTTATATAGTATTACCTGATGCCGTATAACGTTATATACTATTGCGTACTAACGTATAACGTTATAAACTAATACGTAATGACGTATAACGTTATATACTATTACGTACTAACGTATAACGTTATAAACTAATACGTACTAACGTATAACGTTATATACTATTACGTGCTAACGTATGACGTTATATACTATTACGTGCTAACGTGTAACATTATAAACTAATACGTAATGACGTATAACGTTATATACTATTACGCAATAACGTGTAACGTTTTATACTAATACGTAATAACGTATAATGTTATATACTATTACGTAATAACGTATAACGTTATATACTATTACGTACTAACGTATAACGTTATATACGAATACGTACTAACGTGTAACGTTATATAGTATTACCTGATGTCGTATAACGTTATATACTATTACGTACTAACGTATAACGTTATGTACTATTACGTACTAACGTATAACGTTATATACTATTACGCAATGACGTATAACGTTATATACTATTACGCAATGAGGTATAACGTTATATCCTATTACGTACTAACGTATAACGTTATACTCTATTACGTACTAACGTGTAACGTTATATAGTATTACCTGATGACGTATAACGTTATATACTAATACATAATGACGTATAACGTTATATACTATTACGCCATGACGTATAACGTTATATACTATTACGTACTAACGTATAACGTTATACTCTATTACGTACTAACGTGTAACGTTATATAGTATTACCTGATGACGTATAACGTTATATACTATTACGTACTAACGTATAACGTTATATAATATTACGTACTAACGTGTAACGTTATAAACTAATACGTAATATCGTATAACGTTGTATACTAATACGTAATATCGTATAACGTTATATGCTATTCCGTACTAACGTATAACGTTATATACTATTACGTACTAACGTATAACGTTATATCCTATTACGTAATATCGTATAACGTTATATACTATTACGTACTAACGTATAACGTTATATACTATTACGTAATAACCTATAACGTTATATACTATTACGTAATGACATATAACGTTATATACTGTTATGTAATGACGTATAACGTTATTGAGTATTACCTTATTACGTATAACGTTATAACCTATTACGTACTAACGTATATACGTTATATTCTATTACGTACTAACGTGTAACGTTATATACTAATACGTACTAACGTGTAACGTTATATAGTATTACCTGATGTCGTATAACGTTATATACTATTACGTACTAACGTATAACGTTATAAACTAATACGTAATGACGTATAACGTTATATACTATTACGTACTAACGTATAACGTTATAAACTAATACGTACTAACGTATAACGTTATATACTATTACGTGCTAACGTATAACGTTATATACTATTACGTGCTAACGTGTAACGTTATAAACTAATACGTAATGACGTATAACGTTATATACTATTACGTAATAACCTATAACGTTATATACTATTACGTACTAACGTATAACGTTATATACTATTACGTAATGACATATAACGTTATATACTGTTATGTAATGACGTATAACGTTATTGAGTATTAAATTATTACGTATAACGTTATAACCTATTACGTACTAACGTATATACGTTATATTCTATTACGTACTAACGTGTAACGTTATATAGTATTACCTGATGACGTATAACGTTATATACTATTACGTAATAACGTGTAACGTAATATAGTATTACCTGATGACGTATAACGATATATACTATAACGTAATAACGTGTAACGTTATATAATAATACGTAATGTCGTATAACGTTATAAACTAATACGTAATATCGTATAACGTTATATACCATTACGTACTAACGTATAACGTATTACACTATTACGTACTAACGTATAACGTTATATACTATTACGTACTAATGTGTAACGTTATATAGTATTACCTGATGTCGTATAACGTTATATACTATTACGTACTAACGTATAACGTTATGTACTATTACGTACTAACGTATAACGTTATATACTATTACGTACTAACGAGTAACGTTATATAGTATTACCTGATGCCGTATAACGTTATATACTATTGCGTACTAACGTATAACGTTATAAACTAATACGTAATGACGTATAACGTTATATACTATTACGTACTAACGTATAACGTTATAAACTAATACGTACTAACGTATAACGTTATATACTATTACGTGCTAACGTATGACGTTATATACTATTACGTGCTAACGTGTAACATTATAAACTAATACGTAATGACGTATTACGTTATTTACTATTAAGCACTAACGTGTAACGTTATATACTAATACGTAATACCGCATAATGTTATATACTATTACGTAATAACGTATAACGTTATATACTATTACGTACTAACGTATAACGTTATATACGAATACGTACTAACGTGTAACGTTATATAGTATTACCTGATGTCGTATAACGTTATATACTATTACGTACTAACGTATAACGTTATGTACTATTACGTACTAACGTATAACGTTATATACTATTACGCAATGACGTATAACGTTATATACTATTACGCAATGAGGTATAACGTTATATCCTATTACGTACTAACGTATAACGTTATACTCTATTACGTACTAACGTGTAACGTTATATAGTATTACCTGATGACGTATAACGTTATATACTAATACATAATGACGTATAACGTTATATACTATTACGCCATGACGTATAACGTTATATACTATTACGTACTAACGTATAACGTTATACTCTATTACGTACTAACGTGTAACGTTATATAGTATTACCTGATGACGTATAACGTTATATACTAATGCGTAATGACGTATAACGTTATATATTATTACGTAATAACGTATAACGCTATATACTATTACGTACTAACGTAGAACGTTATAAACTAGTACGTAATGACGTATAACGTTATATACTATTACGTAATGACATATAACGTTATATACTGTTATGTAATGACGTATAACGTTATTGAGTATTACCTTATTACGTATAACGTTATAACCTATTACGTACTAACGTATATACGTTATATTCTATTACGTACTAACGTGTAACGTTATATAGTATTACCTGATGACGTATAACGTTATATACTATTACGTAATAACGTGTAACGTAATATACTAATACGTAATGTCGTATAACGTTATATATAAATACGTAATATCGTATAACGTTATATACTATTACGTGCTAACGTATGACGTTATATACTATTATGTGCTAACGTGTAACGTTATAAACTAATACGTAATGACGTATAACGTTATATACTATTACGCAATAACGTGTAACGTTTTATACTAATACGTAATAACGTATAACGTTATATACTATTACGTAATAACGTATAACGTTATATACTATTACGTACTAACGTATAACGTTATATACTAATACGTACTAACGTGTAACGTTATATAGTATTACCTGATGTCGTATAACGTTATATACTATTACGTACTAACGTATAACGTTATGTACTATTACGTACTAACGTATAACGTTATATACTATTACGCAATGACGTATAACGTTATATACTATTACGCAATGACGTATAACGTTATATCCTATTACGTACTAACGTATAACATTATACTCTATTACGTACTAACGTGTAACGTTATACAGTATTACCTGATGACGTATAACGTTATATACTAATACTAAATGACGTATAACGTTATATACTATTACGCAATGACTTATAACGTTATATACTATTACGCAATGACGTATAACGTTATATACTATTACGCAATGACGTATAACGTTATATCCTATTACGTACTAACGTATAACGTTATACTCTATTACGTACTAACGTGTAACGTTATATAGTATTACCTGATGACGTATAACGTTATATACTAATACATAATGACGTATAACGTTATATACTATTACGCAATGACGTATAACGTTATATACTATTACGCAATGACGTATGACGTTATATACTATTACGCAATGACGTATAACGTTATATACTAATACTAAATGACGTATAACGTTATATACTATTACGCAATGACGTATAACGTTATATACTATTACGCAATGACGTATAACGTTATATACTATTACGCAATGACGTATAACGTTATATCCTATTACGTACTAATGTATAACGTTATACTCTATTACGTACTAACGTGTAACGTTATATAGTATTACCTGATGACGTATAACGTTATATACTAATGCGTAATGACGTATAACGTTATATATTATTACGTAATAACGTATAACGCTATATACTATTACGTACTAACGTAGAACGTTATAAACTAATACGTAATGACGTATAACGTTATATACTATTACGTACTAACGTATAACGTTATAAACTAATACGTACTAACGTATAACGTTATATACTATTACGTGCTAACGTATAACGTTATATACTATTACGTGCTAACGTGTAACGTTATATACTATTACGTACTAACGTATAACGTTATATACTAGTACGTAATGACGTATAACGTTATATACTAATACGAAACAACGTATAACGTTATATACTAATACGTAATAACGTATATCATTATACACTATTACGTACTAACGGGTAACGTTATATAGTATTATCTGATGTCGTATAACGTTATATACAGTAGCGGACAAAAGTTTAAGACGATGATTTGTAAACCGGATTACAAACATCTTATACGCATATTGTTCTTCTATTCGGTTTGTCTCTTTGGAATAACGTAGCTGTATGTTTGACCTTCGTAACCTCAGACAGTCAGTTGTTAAATACAAACAATGTAGGAGTTACAACAGTTAGTTACCGCCTAGCACTTGGAAACAGTGGACATTAGTTTAAGACGATCTGTGTAAAACGTGAGTACGAGTACAGTTTTTGAACATTTTGATTCTGGAATGTCAAAATCATTGTTTAGTGTACCTTTTATTGCTTAAAATTCATTTAGGTAGGAACAGACTATGGGTAAATCAAAGAATTTACTTGAAAACGAAAGGGAACAAATCGTAAGGCTGCGAAAGCAAAGTAAAACCTTCACCGAAATAGCAAATATAGTGAACAGGTCAGAAACAGCTTGTAAACAAGCTTGGTATAAATTTTTAAAGACAGGCATGTATTGCGATCAACCGAAAAACGGAAGACCACGGAAAACAACACCGAAAATGGATCGCCGGATTCATCGATTGAGCGAAAAGGATCGTTTTCGTAGTGCAAATAATATTGCTGCGGAGATAAACTATGAAAACGATACACAAATTAGTGCTAGAACTGTTAGGAGAAGATTAGAAGACTTTAACTTAAGAGGACGAAAACCCCAAAAGAAACCACTGCTGAGTTCTAGGAATCGAAAAAGACGACTTGCATTTGCTAAAGCTCATAAGCATTGGACAAGTGAAGATTGGCAAAAGGTATTGTTTTCTGACGAATCGAAATTCAGTCGCGTCTGTTCTGACGGGATACGGTACGTTAGACGTCGAATTGGCGAAAGTTTGAAAACACAGTGCGTTTTAAAAACTCTTAAACATGGTGGTGGCAACGTTATGGTGTGGGCGTGTTTTTCTCGAAGCGGCCCTGGTCCGATATGTCGTATCAATGGAATTATGGACCGTTTTCAATACAAGGACATACTCAAGAACACAATGTTACCTTTTGCACGCAACAATATGAGTGATGATTTTATTTTTCAAAATGATAATGATCCGAAGCACACGGCTCGGGTTGTGAAACAGTTTTTTCAAGAAGAAAATATCACCGTGCTGCCGTGGCCGTCGCAATCACCAGACATTAACCCAATCGAGAATTTGTGAAGCATCATAAAAAAGACAGTACAAGGTTATAAACCGAAAAATTTAAATGAACTTTACTCTACGATTGAAACAGCCTGGAATAATATTACGGTAGATTAATATAAAAAATTAATAGATTCTATGCCAAGAAGATGTACCGAAGGGATAAGAAATAACGGATATTGAACAAAATATTGAATTTAAACAAAAATTGTGTATATTTTTTAACCAAAAATTAATATTTTTTGTATAGTCTTAAACTTTTGACCGACGAAATATTATACAGATTTCGTTCCTTTTTTATAACTTAGCTATTGAGCAAAATATCAAAATGAAATTTTTTTTCTAAGTGTACAAACAAATGTACAATTAGTTAATACCAAAAGTAGAACACCGTATTTATATTTTTTATGGAAAGTAAATCAATTATTTATTTCTTCCATTTCGTCTTAAACTTTTGTCCGCTACTGTACTATTACGTACTAACGTATAACGTTATGTACTATTACGTACTAACGTATAACGTTATATACTAATACGTACTAACGTGTAACGTTATATAGTATTACCAGATGTCGTATAACGTTATATACTATTACGTACTAACGTATAACGTTATGTACTATTACGTACTAACGTATAACGTTATATACTATTACTCAATGACGTATAACGTTATATACTATTACGCAATGACGTATAACGTTATATCCTATTACATACTAACGTATAACGTTATACTCTATTACGTACTAACGTGTAACGTTATACAGTATTACCTGATGACGTATAACGTTAAATACTAATACTAAATGACGTATAACGTTATATACTATTACGCAATGACGTATAACGTTATATACTATTACGTAACAACGTATAACGTTATATACTAATACGTAATAACGTATATCATTATACACTATTACGTACTAACGTGTAACGTTATATAGTATTATCTGATGTCGTATAACGCTATATACTATTACGTACTAACGTATAACGTTATGGACTATTACGTACTAACGTATAACGTTATATACTATTACGTACTAACGTGTAACGTTATATAGTATTACCTGATGCCGTATAACGTTATATACTATTACGCAATGACGTATAACGTTATATACTAATACTAAATGACGTATAACGTTATATACTATTACGCAATGACGTATAACGTTATATACTATTACGCAATGACATATAACGTTATATACTATTACGCAATGACGTATAACGATATATACTATTACGCAATGACCTATAACGTTATATACTATTACGCAATGACGTATGACGTTATATACTATTACGCAATGACGTATAACGTTATATACTATTACGTACTAACGTATAACGTTATACTCTATTACGTACTAACGTGTAACGTTATATAGTATTACCTGATGACGTATAACGTTATATACTAATGCGTAATGACGTATAACGTTATATATTATTACGTAATAACGTGTAACGTTATATACTATTACGTACTGACGTATGACGTTATATACTAGTACGTAATGACGTATAACGTTATATACTAATACGTAACAACGTATAACGTTATATACTAATACGTAATACCGTATATCATTATACACTATTACGTACTAACGTGTAACGTTATACAGTATTATCTGATGTCGTATAACGTTATATACTATTACGCAATGACGTATAACGTTATATCCCATTACGTACTAACGTATAACGTTATACTCTATTACGTACTAACGTGTAACGTTATATAGTATTACCTGATGACGTATAACGTTATATACTAATACATAATGACGTATAACGTTATATATTATTACGTAATAACGTATAACGCTATATACTATTACGTACTAACGTATAACGATATACACTATTACGTAAAGACGTATAACGTTATATACTATTACGTACTAACGTATGACGTTATATACTATTACGTAATAACCTATAACGTTATATACTATTACGTACTAACGTATAACGTTATATACTATTACGTACTAACGTATAACGTTATATACTATTACGTAATAACCTATAACGTTATATACTATTACGTACTAACGTATAACGTTATAAACTAATACGTAATGACGTATAACGTTATATACTATTACGTGCTAACGTGTAACGTTATAAACTAATACGTAATGACGTATAACGTTATATACTATTACGTAATAACGTGTAACTCTATATACCAATACGTAATAACGTATAACGTTATATACTATTACGTAATAACGCATAACGTTATATACTATTACGTAATGACGTATAACGTTATATACTATTACGTGCTAACGTATAACGTTATATACTAATACGTAATATCGTATAACGTTGTATACTAATACGTAATATCGTATATTGTTATATGCTATTACGTACTAATGTATAACGTTATATACTATTACGTACTAACGTATAACGTTATATCCTATTACGTAATATCGTATAACGTTATATACTATTACGTACTAACGTATAACGTTATATACTATTACGTACTAACGTATAACGTTATATACTATTACGTAATAACCTATAACGTTATATACTATTACGTACTAACGTATAACGTTATATACTATTACGTAATGACGTATAACGTTATATACTGTTATGTAATGACGTATAACGTTATTGAGTATTACCTTATTACGTATAACGTTATAACCTATTACGTACTAACGTATATACGTTATATTCTATTACGTACTAACGTGTAACGTTATATAGTATTACCTGATGACGTATAACGTTATATACTATTACGTAATAACGTGTAACGTAATATAGTATTACATGATGACGTATAACGATATATACTATAACGTAATAACGTGTAACGTTATATACTAATACGTAATGTCGTATAACGTTATATACTAATACGCAATATCGTATAACGTTATATACCATTACGTACTAACGTATAACGTTATACACTATTACGTAAAGACGTATAACGTTATATACTAATACGTAATAACCAATAACGTTATATACTATTACGTACTAACGTATAACGTTATATTCTATTACGTACTAACGAGTAACGTTATATAGTATTACCTGATGACGTATAACGTTATATACTATTACGTACTAACGTATAACGTTATATAATATTACGTACTAACGTGTAACGTTATAAACTAATACGTAATGACGTATAACGTTATATACAAATACGTAATAACGTATATCGTTATACACTATTACGTACTAACGTGTAACGTTATATACTATTACGTACTAACGTGTAACGTTATATAGTATTACCAGATGACGTATAACGTTATATACTATTGCGTAATAACGTGTAACGTAATATAGTATTACCTGATGACGTATAACGTTATATACTATTACGTAATAACGTGTAACTCTATATACCAATACGTAATAACGTACAACGTTATATACTATTACGTAATAACGTATAACGTTATATACTATTACGTAATGACGTATAACGTTATATACTATTACGTGCTAACGTATAACGTTATATACTAATACGTACTAACGTGTAACGTTATATAGTATTACCTGATGTCGTATAACGTTATATACTACTACGTACTAACGTATAACGTTATAAACTAATACGTAATGACGTATAACGTTATATACTATTACGTACTAACGTATAACGTTATAAACTAATACGTACTAACGTATAACGTTATATACTATTACGTGCTAACGTATAACGTTATATACTATTACGTGCTAACGTGTAACGTTATAAACTAATACGTAATGACGTATAACGTTATATAATATTACGTAATAACGTGTAACTTTATATTCCAATACGTAATAACGTATAACGTTATATACTATTACGTAATAACGTATAACGTTATATACTAATACGTAACAACGTATAACGTTATATACTAATACGTAATAACGTATATCATTATACACTATTACGTACTAACGTGTAACGTTATATAGTATTATCTGATGTCGTATAACGTTATATACTATTACGTACTAACGTATAACGTTATGGACTATTACGTACTAACGTATAACGTTATATACTATTACGTACTAACGTGTAACGTTATATAGTATTACCTGATGCCGTATAACGTTATATACTATTACGTACTAACGTATAACGTTATAAACTAATACGTAATGACGTATAACGTTATATACTATTACGTACTAACGTATAACGTTATATACTAATACGTACTAACGTGTAACGTTATATAGTATTACCTGATGTCGTATAACGTTATATACTATTACGTACTAACGTATAACGTTATATACTATTACGTAATAACGTATAACGTTATATACTATTACGTAATGACGTATAACGTTATATACTATTACGTACTAACGTATAACGTTATAAACTAATACGTACTAACGTATAACGTTATATACTATTACGTGCTAACGTATAACGTTATATACTATTACGTGCTAACTTGTAACGTTATATACTATTACGTACTGACGTGTAACGTTATATAGTATTACCTGATGACGTATAACGTTATATACTAATACATAATGACGTATAACGTTATATATTATTACGTAATAACGTATAACGCTATATACTATTACGTACTAACGTAGAACGTTATAAACTAATACGTAATGACGTATAACGATATATACTATTACGTAATAACGTGTACCGTTATATACTAATACGTAATATCTTATAACGTTATATGCTAATACGTAATATCGTATAACGATATATACTATTACGTACTAACGTATAACGATATACACTATTACGTAAAGACGTATAACGTTATATACTATTACGTACTAACGTATAACGTTATATACTATTACGTAATAACCTATAACGTTATATACTATTACGTACTAACGTATAACGTTATATACTATTACGTACTAACGTATAACGTTATATACTATTACGTAATAACCTATAACGTTATATACTATTACGTACTAACGTATAACGTTATAAACTAATACGTAATGACGTATAACGTTATATACTATTACGTGCTAACGTGTAACGTTATAAACTAATACGTAATGACGTATAACGTTATATACTATTACGTAATAACGTGTAACTCTATATACCAATACGTAATAACGTATAACGTTATATACTATTACGTAATAACGCATAACGTTATATACTATTACGTAATGACGTATAACGTTATATACTATTACGTGCTAACGTATAACGTTATATACTAATACGTAATATCGTATAACGTTGTATACTAATACGTAATATCGTATATCGTTATATGCTATTACGTACTAATGTATAACGTTATATACTATTACGTACTAACGTATAACGTTATTTCCTATTACGTAATATCGTATAACGTTATATACTATTACGTACTAACGTATAACGTTATATACTATTACGTACTAACGTATAACGTTATATACTATTACGTAATAACCTATAACGTTATATACTATTACGTACTAACGTATAACGTTATATACTATTACGTAATGACGTATAACGTTATATACTGTTATGTAATGACGTATAACGTTATTGAGTATTACCTTATTACGTATAACGTTATAACCTATTACGTACTAACGTATATACGTTATATTCTATTACGTACTAACGTGTAACGTTATATAGTATTACCTGATGACGTATAACGTTATATACTATTACGTAATAACGTGTAACGTAATATAGTATTACATGATGACGTATAACGATATATACTATAACGTAATAACGTGTAACGTTATATACTAATACGTAATGTCGTATAACGTTATATACTAATACGCAATATCGTATAACGTTATATACCATTACGTACTAACGTATAACGTTATACACTATTACGTAAAGACGTATAACGTTATATACTAATACGTAATAACCAATAACGTTATATACTATTACGTACTAACGTATAACGTTATATTCTATTACGTACTAACGAGTAACGTTATATAGTATTACCTGATGACGTATAACGTTATATACTATTACGTACTAACGTATAACGTTATATAATATTACGTACTAACGTGTAACGTTATAAACTAATACGTAGTGACGTATAACGTTATATACAAATACGTAATAACGTATATCGTTATACACTATTACGTACTAACGTGTAACGTTATATACTATTACGTACTAACGTGTAACGTTATATAGTATTACCAGATGACGTATAACGTTATATACTATTACGTAATAACGTGTAACGTAATATAGTATTACCTGATGACGTATAACGTTATATACTATTACGTAATAACGTGTAACTCTATATACCAATACGTAATAACGTACAACGTTATATACTATTACGTAATAACGTATAACGTAATATACTATTACGTAATGACGTATAACGTTATATACTATTACGTGCTAACGTATAACGTTATATACTAATACGTACTAACGTATAACGTAATATACTATTACGTAATGACGTATAACGTTATATACTATTACGTGCTAACGTATAACGTTATATACTAATACGTACTAACGTGTAACGTTATATAGTATTACCTGATGTCGTATAACGTTATATACTACTACGTACTAACGTATAACGTTATAAACTAATACGTAATGACGTATAACGTTATATACTATTACGTACTAACGTATAACGTTATAAACTAATACGTACTAACGTATAACGTTATATACTATTACGTGCTAACGTATAACGTTATATACTATTACGTACTAACGTATAACGTTATAAACTAATACGTACTAACGTATAACGTTATATACTATTACGTGCTAACGTATAACGTTATATACTATTACGTGCTAACGTGTAACGTTATATAGTATTACCAGATGACGTATAACGTTATATACTATTACGTAATAACGTGTAACGTAATATAGTATTACCTGATGTCGTATAACGTTATATACTACTACGTACTAACGTATAACGTTATAAACTAATACGTAATGACGTATAACGTTATATACTATTACGTACTAACGTATAACGTTATAAACTAATACGTACTAACGTATAACGTTATATACTATTACGTGCTAACGTATAACGTTATATACTATTACGTGCTAACGTGTAACGTTATAAACTAATACGTAATGACGTATAACGTTATATAATATTACGTAATAACGTGTAACTTTATATACCAATACGTAATAACGTATAACGTTATATACTATTACGTAATAACGTATAACGTTATATACTATTACGTAATGACGTATAACGTTATATACTATAACGTGCTAACGTATAACGTTATATACTAATACGTAATATCGTATAACGTTGTATACTAATACGTAATATCGTATAACGTTATATGCTATTCCGTACTAACGTATAACGTTATATACTATTACGTACTAACGTATAACGTTATATCCTATTACGTAATATCGTATAACGTTATATACTAATACGTAATGTCGTATAACGTTATAAACTAATACGTAATATCGTATAACGTTATATACCATTACGTACTAACGAATAACGTATTACACTATTACGTACTAACGTATAACGTTATATACTATTACGTACTAACGTGTAACGTTATATAGTATTACCTGATGACGTATAACGTCATATACTATTACGTAATGACGTATAACGTTATATACTATAACGTGCTAACGTATAACGTTATATACTAATACGTAATATCGTATAACGTTGTATACTAATACGTAATATCGTATAACGTTATATGCTATTCCGTACTAACGTATAACGATATATACTATAACGTAATAACGTGTAACGTTATATACTAATACGTAATGTCGTATAACGTTATAAACTAATACGTAATATCGTATAACGTTATATACCATTACGTACTAACGTATAACGTATTACACTATTACGTACTAACGTATAACGTTATATACTATTACGTACTAACGTGTAACGTTATATAGTATTACCTGATGTCGTATAACGTTATATACTATTACGTACTAACGTATAACGTTATAAACTAATACGTACTAACGTATAACGTTATATACTATTACGTGCTAACGTATGACGTTATATACTATTACGTGCTAACGTGTAACGTTATAAACTAATACGTAATGACGTATAACGTTATATACTATTACGCAATAACGTGTAACGTTTTATACTAATACGTAATAACGTATAACGTTATATACTATTACGTAATAACGTATAACGTTATATACTATTACGTACTAACGTATAACGTTATATACTAATACGTACTAACGTGTAACGTTATATAGTATTACCTGATGTCGTATAACGTTATATACTATTACGTACTAACGTATAACGTTATGTACTATTACGTACTAACGTATATCGTTATATACTATTACGCAATGACGTATAACGTTATATACTATTACGCAATGACGTATAACGTTATATCCTATTACGTACTAACGTATAACGTTATACTCTATTACGTACTAACGTGTAACGTTATATAGTATTACCTGATGACGTATAACGTTATATACTAATGCGTAATGACGTATAACGTTATATATTATTACGTAATAACGTATAACGCTATATACTATTACGTACTAACGTAGAACGTTATAAACTAATACGTAATGACGTATAACGTTATATACTATTACGTACTAACGTATAACGTTATAAACTAATACGTACTAACGTATAACGTTATATACTATTACGTGCTAACGTATAACGTTATATACTATTACGTGCTAACGTATAACGTTATATACTATTACGCAATGACGTATAACGTTATATACTATTACGCAATGACGTATAACGTTATATCCTATTACATACTAACGTATAACGTTATACTCTATTACGTACTAACGTGTAACGTTATACAGTATTACCTGATGACGAATAACGTTATATACTATTACGTACTAACGTATAACGTTATGTACTATTACGTACTAACGTATAACGTTATATACTAATACGTACTAACGTGTAACGTTATATAGTATTACCTGATGTCGTATAACGTTATATACTATTACGTACTAACGTATAACGTTATGTACTATTACGTACTAACGTATAACGTTATATACTATTACGCAATGACGTATAACGTTATATACTATTACGCAATGACGTATAACGTTATATCCTATTACATACTAACGTATAACGTTATACTCTATTACGTACTAACGTGTAACGTTGTACAGTATTACCTGATGACGTATAACGTTATATACTAATACTAAATGACGTATAACGTTATATACTATTACGCAATGACGTATAACGTTATATACTATTAAGCAATGACGTATAACGTTATATACTATTACGCAATGACGTATAACGTTATATACTATTACGCAATGACGTATGACGTTATATACTATTACGCAATGACGTATAACGTTATATACTATTACGTACTAACGTATAACGTTATACTCTATTACGTACTAACGTGTAACGTTATATAGTATTACCTGATGACGTATAACGTTATATACTAATGCGTAATGCCGTATAACGTTATATATTATTACGTAATAACGTATAACGCTATATACTATTACGTACTAACGTAGAACGTTATAAGCTAATACGTAATGACGTATAACGTTATATACTATTACGTACTAACGTATAACGTTATAAACTAATACGTACTAACGTATAACGTTATATACTATTACGTGCTAACGTATAACGTTATATACTATTACGTGCTAACGTGTAACGTTATATACTATTACGTACTGACGTATAACGTTATATACTAGTACGTAATGACGTATAACGTTATATACTAATACGTAACAACGTATAACGTTATATACTAATACGTAATAACGTATATCATTATACACTATTACGTACTAACGTGTAACGTTATATAGTATTATCTGATGTCGTATAACGTTATATACTATTACGTACTAACGTGTAACGTTATATACTATTACGTACTAACGTATAACGTTATAAACTAATACGTACTAACGTATAACGTTATATACTATTACGTACTAACGTATAACGTTATATACTAATACGTACTAACGTGTAACGTTATATAGTATTACCTGATGTCGTATAACGTTATATACTATTACGTACTAACGTGTAACGTTATATAGTATTACCAGATGACGTATAACGTTATATATTATTACGTAATAACGTGTAACGTTATATAGTATTACCTGATGACGTATAACGTTATATACTATTACGTAATAACGTATAACGTTATATACTATTACGCAATGACGTATAACGTTATATACTATTACGCAATGACGTATAACGTTATATCCTATTACGTACTAACGTATAACGTTATACTCTATTACGTACTAACGTGTAACGTTATATAGTATTACCTGATGACGTATATCGTTATATACTAATACATAATGACGTATAACGTTATATATTATTACGTAATAACGTATAACGCTATATACTATTACGTACTAACGTAGAACGTTATAAACTAATACGAAATGACGTATAACGATATATACTATTACGTAATAACGTGTACCGTTATATACTAATACGTAATATCGTATAACGTTATATACTATTACGCAATGACGTATAACGTTATATCCTATTACGTACTAACGTATAACGTTATACTCTATTACGTACTAACGTGTAACGTTATATAGTATTACCTGATGACGTATAAAGTTATATACTAATACATAATGACGTATAACGTTATATATTATTACGTAATAACGTATAACGCTATATACTATTACGAACTAACGTGTAACGTTATATACTATTACGTACTAACGTATAACGTTATAAACTAATACGTACTAACGTATAACGTTATATACTATTACGTACTAACGTATAACGTTATATACTAATACGTACTAACGTGTAACGTTATATAGTATTACGTACTGACGTATAACGTTATATACTAGTACGTAATGACGTATAACGTTATATACTAATACGTAACAACGTATAACGTTATATACTAATACGTAATAACGTATATCATTATACACTATTACGTACTAACGTGTAACGTTATATAGTATTATCTGATGTCGTATAACGTTATATACTATTACGTACTAACGTATAACGTTATGGACTATTACGTACTAACGTATAACGTTATATACTATTACGTACTAACGTGTAACGTTATATACTATTACGTACTAACGTATAACGTTATAAACTAATACGTACTAACGTATAACGTTATATAATATTACGTACTAACGTATAACGTTATATACTAATACGTACTAACGTGTAACGTTATATAGTATTACCTGATGTCGTATAACGTTATATACTATTACGTACTAACGTGTAACGTTATATAGTATTACCAGATGACGTATAACGTTATATATTATTACGTAATAACGTGTAACGTTATATAGTATTACCTGATGACGTATAACGTTATATACTATTACGTAATAACGTATAACGTTATATACTATTACGCAATGACGTATAACGTTATATACTATTACGCAATGACGTATAACGTTATATCCTATTACGTACTAACGTATAACGTTATACTCTATTACGTACTAACGTGTAACGTTATATAGTATTACCTGATGACGTATATCGTTATATACTAATACATAATGACGTATAACGTTATATATTATTACGTAATAACGTATAGCGCTATATACTATTACGTAATAACGTGTACCGTTATATACTAATACGTAATATCGTATAACGTTATATACTATTACGCAATGACGTATAACGTTATATTCTATTACGTACTAACGTATAACGTTATTGAGTATTACCTTATTACGTATAACGTTATAACCTATTCCGTACTAACGTATAACGTTATGTACTATTACGTACTAACGTATAACGTTATATACTATTACGTACTAACGTGTAACGTTATATAGTATTACCTGATGCCATATAACGTTATATACTATTACGTACTAACGTATAACGTAATAAACTAATACGTAATGACGTATAACGTTATATACTATTACGTACTAACGTATAACGTTATAAACTAATACGTACTAACGTATAACGTTATACACTATTACGTGCTAACGTATGACGTTATATACTATTACGTGCTAACGTGTAACGTTATATACTAATACATAATGACGTATAAGGTTATATATTATTACGTAATAACGTATAACGCTATATACTATTACGTACTAACGTAGAACGTTATAAACTAATACGTAATGACGTATAACGATATATACTATTACGTAATAACGTGTACCGTTATATACTAATACGTAATATCGTATAACGTTATATACTATTACGCAATGACGTATAACGTTATATCCTATTACGTACTAACGTATAACGTTATACTCTATTACGTACTAACGTGTAACGTTATATAGTATTACCTGATGACGTATAACGTTATATACTAATACATAATGACGTATAACGTTATATATTATTACGTAATAACGTATAACGCTATATACTATTACGTACTAACGTACAACGTTATAAACTAATACGTAATGACGTATAACGATATATACTATTACGTAATAACGTGTACCGTTATATACTGATACGTAATAACGTATAACGTTATATACTATTACGTACTAACGTATAACGTTATATACTATTACGTAATGACGTATAACGTTATATACTATTATGTAATGACGTATAACGTTATTGAGTATTACCTTATTACGTATAACGTTATAACCTATTACGTACTAACGTATAACGTTATGTACTATTACGTACTATCGTATAACGTTATATACTATTACGTACTAACGTGTAACGTTATATAGTATTACCTGATGCCGTATAACGTTATATACTATTACGTACTAACGTGTAACGTTATATAGTATTACCTGATGACGTATAACGTTATATACTATTACGTAATAACGTATAACGTTATATACTATTACGCAATGACGTATAACGTTATATACTATTACGCAATGACGTATAACGTTATATCCTATTACGTACTAACGTATAACGTTATACTCTATTACGTACTAACGTGTAACGTTATATAGTATTACCTGTTGACGTATAACGTTATATACTAATACATAATGACGTATAACGTTATATATTATTACGTAATAACGTATAACGCTATATACTATTACGTACTAACGTAGAACGTTATAAACTAATACGTAATGACGTATAACGATATATACTATTACGTAATAACGTGTACCGTTATATACTAATACGTAATATCGTATAACGTTATATACTATTACGCAATGACGTATAACGTTATATCCTATTACGTACTAACGTATAACGTTATACTCTATTACGTGCTAACGTGTAACGTTATATAGTATTACCTGATGACGTATAACGTTATATACTAATACATAATGACGTATAACGTTATATATTATTACGTAATAACGTATAACGCTATATACTATTACGTACTAACGTAGAACGTTATAAACTAATACGTAATGACGTATAACGATATATACTATTACGTAATAACGTGTACCGTTATATACTAATACGTAATATCGTATAACGTTATATGCTAATACGTAATATCGTATAACGATATATACTATTACGTACTAACGTATAACGATATACACTATTACGTAAAGACGTATAACGTTATATACTAATACGTAATAACGTATAACGTTATATACTATTAAGTACTAACGTTAACGTTATATACTATTACGTAATGACGTATAACGTTATATACTATTATGTAATGACGTATAACGTTATTGAGTATTACCTTATTACGTATAACGTTATAACCTATTACGTACTAACGTATAACGTTATGTACTATTACGTACTAACGTATAACGTTATATACTATTACGTACTAACGTGTAACGTTATATAGTATTACCTGATGCCGTATAACGTTATATACTATTACGTACTAACGTATAACGTTATAAACTAATACGTAATGACGTATAACGTTATATACTATTACGTACTAACGTATAACGTTATAAACTAATACGTACTAACGTATAACGTTATACTCTATTACGTACTAACGTGTAACGTTATATAGTATTACCTGATGACGTATAACGTTATATACAATTACGTACTAACGTATAACGTTATAAACTAATACGTAATGACGTATAACGTTATATACTATTACGTACTAACGTATAACGTTATATACTATTACGTACTAACGTATAACGTTATACTCTATTACGTACTAACGTGTAACGTTATATAGTATTACCTGATGACGTATAACGTTATACACTAATACATAATGACGTATAACGTTATATATTATTACGTAAGAACGTATCACGCTATATACTATTACGTACTAACGTAGAACGTTATAAACTAATACGTAATGACGTATAACGATATATACTGTTACGTAATAACGTATAACGTTATATACTATTACGTACTAACGTATTACGTTATATACTATTACGTACTAACGTATAACGTTATATACTATTACGTACTAACGTATACCGTCATATACTAGTACGTAATGAGGTGTAACGTTATATACTAATACGTAGCAACGTATAACGTTATATACTAATACGTAATAACGTATATCGTTATACACTATTACGTACTAACGTGTAACGTTATACAGTATTACGTAATGACGTTTAACGTCATATCCTATTACGTACTAACGTATAACGTTATATAATATTACGTACTGACGTGTAACGTTATAAACTAATACGTAATGCCGTATAACGTTATATACAAATACGTAATAACGTATATCGTTATACACTATTACGTACTAACGTGTAACGTTATATACTATTACGTAATAACGTATAACGTCATATCCTATTACGTACTAACGTATAACGTTATATAATATTACGTACTAACGTGTAACGTTATAAACTAATACGTAATGACGTATAACGTTATATACAAATACGTAATAACGTATATCGTTATACACTATTACGTACTAACGTGTAACGTTATATACTATTACGTAATAGCGTATATCGTTATACACTGTTACGTACTAACGTGTAACGTTATATACTATTACGTACTAACGTGTAACGTTACAAACTAATACGTAATGACGTATAACGTTATATACAAATACGTAATAACGTATATCGTTATACACTATTACGTACTAACGTGTAACGTTATATACTATTACGTAATAACGTATAACGTCATATCCTATTACGTACTAACGTATAACGTTATATAATATTACGTACTAACGTGTAACGTTATAAACTAATACGTAATGACGTATAACGTTATATACAAATACGTAATAACGTATATCGTTATACACTATTACGTACTAACGTGTAACGTTATATCCTATTACGTACTAACGTATAACGTTATACTCTATTACGTACTAACGTGTAACGTTATATACTATTACGTACTAACGTGTAACGTTATATAGTATTACCTGATGCCGTATAACGTTATATACTATTACGTACTAACGTGTAACGTTTTATAGTACTACCTGATGACGTATAACGTTATATACTAATACATAATGACGTATAACGTTATATATCATTACGTAAGAACGTATCACGCTATATACTATTACGTACTAACGTAGAACGTTATAAACTAATACGTAATGACGTATAACGTCATATCCTACTACGTACTAACGTATAACGTTATATACTATTACGTACTAACGTGTAACGTTATATAGTATTACGTAATGACGTATAACGTCATATGCTATTACGTACTAACGTATAACGCTATATACTATTACGTACTAACGTATAACGTTATATACTATTACGTACTAACGTATAACGTTATATACTAGTACGTAATGACGTATAACGTTATATACTAATACGTAACAACGTATAACGTCATATACTAATACGTAATAACGTATAACGCTATATACTATTACGTACTAACGTGTAACGTTATATAGTATTACGTAATGACGTATAACGTCATATCCTATTACGTACTAACGTATAACGTTATATACTATTACGTACTAACGTGTAACGTTATATAGTATTACGTATTGACGTATAACGACATATGCTATTACGTACTAACGTATAACGCTGTATACTATTACGTACTAACGTATAACGTTATATACTATTACGTACTAACGTATAAAGTTATATACTAGTACGTAATGACGTATAACGTTATATACTACTACGTAACAACGTATAACGTTATATACTAATACGTAATAACGTATATCGTTATACACTATTACGTACTAACGTGTAACGTTATATAGTATTACCTGATGTCGTATAACGTTATATACTATTACGTACTAACGTATAACGTTATGTACTATTACGTACTAACGTATAACGTTATATACTATTACGTACTAACGTGTAACGTTATATACTTGTACGTAATGACGTATAACGTCATATCCTATTACGTACTAACGTATAACGTTATATAATATTACGTACTAACGTGTAACGTTATAAACTAATACGTAATGACGTATAACGTTATATACAAATACGTAATAACGTATATCGTTATACACTATTACGTACTAACGTGTAACGTTATATACTATTACGTACTAACGTATAACGTTATATAGTATTACCAGATGACGTATAACGTTATATACTATTACGTAATAACGTGTAACGCAATATAGTATTACCTGATGACGTATAACGTTATATACTATTACGTACTAACGTATAACGTTATATACTATTATGCAATGACGTATAACGTTATATACTATTACGCAATGACGTATAACGTTATATCCTATTACGTACTAACGTATAACGTGATATACTATTACGTACTAACGTATAACGTGATATACTATTACGTACTAACGTATAACGTTATATACTATTACGTACTAACGTGTAACGTTATATAGTATTACCTGATGACGTATAACGTTATATACTATTACGTATTAAGTATAACGTTATATCCTATGACGTAATAACGTATAACGTTATATACTATTACGTACTAACGTGTAACGTTATATAGTATTACCTGATGTCGGATAACGTTATATACTATTACCTACTAACGTATAACGTTATGTACTATTACGTACTAACGTATAACGTTATATACTATTACGTACTAACGTGTAACGTTATATAGTATTACCTGATGCCGTATAACGTTATATACTATTACGTGCTAACGTGTAACGTTATATAATATTACGTAATAACGTATAACGCTATATACTATTACGTACTAACGTGTAACGTTATATAGTATTACGTAATGACGTATAACGTCATATCCTGTTACGTACTAACGTATAACGTTATATATAATTACGTACTAACGTGTAACGTTATATAGTATTACGTACTAACGTATAACGTTATATACTATTACGTACTAACGTATAACGTTATATACTATTACGTACTAACGTGTAACGTTATATAGTATTACGTATTGACGTATAACGTTATATTCTATTACGTACTAACGTATAACGTTATACACTATGACGTAAAGACGTATAACGTTATATACTAATACGTAATAACGTATAACGTTATAACCTATTACGTACTAACGTATAAAGTGATATTCTATTACGTACTAACGTGTAACGTTATATAGTATTACCTGATGACGTATAACGTTATATACTATTACGTATTAAGTATAACGGTATATCCTATGACGTTATAACGTATAACGTTATATACTATTACGTACTAACGTGTAACGTTATATAGTATTACCTGATGTCGGATAACGTTATATACTATTACGTACTAACGTATAACGTTATGTACTATTACGTACTAACGTATAACGTTATACACTATTACGTACTAACGTGTAACGTTATATAGTATTACCTGATGTCGTATAACGTTATATACTATTACGTACTAACGTATAACGTTATGTACCATTACGTACTAACGTATAACGTTATGTACTATTACATACTATCGTATAACGTTATATACTATTACGAACTAACGTGTAACGTTATATAGTATTACGTAATGACGTATAACGTCATATCCTATTACGTACTAACGTATAACGTTATATAATATTACGTACTAACGTATAACGTTATATAGTATTACCAGATGACGTATAACGTTATATACTATTACGTAATAACGTGTAACGCAATATAGTATTACCTGATGACGTATAACGTTATATACTATTACGTACTAACGTATAACGTTATATACTATTATGCAATGAGGTATAACGTTATATACTATTACGCAATGACGTATAACGTTATATCCTATTACGTACTAACGTATAACGTTATACTCTATTACGTACTAACGTGTAACGTTATATAGTATTACCTGATGACGTATAACGTTATATACTAATACGTAATAACGTATAACGTTATTATCTAATACGTACTAACGTGTAACGCTATATAGTATTACCTGATGCCGTATAACGTTATATACTAACACGTAATAACGTATAACGTTATGTACTATTACGTACTAACGTATAACGTTATTATCTAATACGTACTAACGTGTAACGTTATATAGTATTACCTGATGCCGTATCACGTTATATACTAATACGTAATATCGTATAACGTTATGTACTATTACGTACTAACGTATAACGTTATATACTATTACGTACTAACGTGTAACGTTATATAGTATTACGTAATGACGTATAACGTCATATCCTATTACGTACTAACGTATAACGTTATATAATATTACGTACTAACGTGTAACGTTATATACTATTACGTACTAACGTATAACGTTATATAGTATTACCAGATGACGTATAACGTTATATACTATTACGTAATAACGTGTAACGCAATATAGTATTACCTGATGACGTATAACGTTATATACTAATACGTAATAACGTATAACGTTATTATCTAATACGTACTAACGTGTAACGCTATATAGTATTACCTGATGCCGTATAACGTTATATACTAACACGTAATAACGTATAACGTTATGTACTATTACGTACTAACGTATAACGTTATTATCTAATACGTACTAACGTGTAACGTTATATAGTATTACCTGATGCCGTATCACGTTATATACTAATACGTAATAACGTATAACGTTATGTACTATTACGTACTAACGTATAACGCTATATACTATTACGTACTAACGTGAAACGTTATAAACTAATACGTAATGACGTATAACGTTATATACAGGGTGCGCCGTTAGAATCCGGACAAAAGAAGTTTTGTGCAGAAAGTTGTTTATTTAAGTCAATACACAAAAACACATGAAAATGTTGTTATATCTCATTTAAAGGGTCCTTGCTGAGAACTTTTATTCTATGTAACCACCCTCTGCCTCTATGACCTGCTCTATTCTTGCTCTAAAGCGCGAGCACGCTGACTTCAACTGGTCGCGTTTAATTGTCGCGAATTCTGACTCGATAGCAGCTCGTAGGGAGTTGACGTTGGGGTGCCTGCATTTATTAGTTTGTCTCTCGATAACGCCCCACACGTAATAGTCCAATGGGTTTAGGTCGGGACTGTTAGGAGGCCAGAAATCTTTCGACCAAAACATGTCCACATTGTCAGAGAGCCAATTTTGAACAAGATGACTTGTGTGAGCAGGTGCGCCATCTTGTTGAAATAAATACGGCCTTCCAGAAGCCGTAATTTCCATCCACGGCTTTATTACTGTCTTCAGGACCTCCAAATAAACCTCCTTTGTGATTCTTTCGCCTTTTTGGAAGAAGTGCGGAGGCATGACGTCGCCCTCACTTGAGACAACGCTCAAAACGTGAACACTTGCTGGAAATTTGGTTTTGCCCACAACAGGAACATCTTCGAGATTGTGGGCCAGCCAACGGTCGTTCCTCCGATTCACTTTGGCATCCACCCGGCGCGAAGACTTTCTATAATCGCCGCTCTTCTATCGTATTCCGGGTTTTGCTTAACGAGTTCTGTCATTTTGAGGTTATAGAAGACTTATTGACATATTTAACTAACTTCAGAGTCAATCAGCACAAACATCTGAATTCTAATATGGTGGGAACTACAAATTGAATTCTGTCCGAATTCTAACGGCGCACCCTGTAGAATTACGTAATAACGTGTAACGTTATATAGTATTACCCGATGACGAATAACGTCATATACTAATACGTAATAACGTATAACGTTATATACAAATACGTAATAACGTATATCGTTATACACTATTACGTACTAACGTGTAACGTTATATACTATTACGTAATAACGTATAACGTCATATCCTATTACGTACTAACGTATAACGTTATATAATATTACGTACTAACGTGTAACGTTATAAACTATTACGTAATGACGTATAACGTTATATAATATTACGCACTAACGTGTAACGTTATAAACTATTACGTAATGACGTATAACGTTATATACAAATACGTAATAACGTATATCGTTATACACTATTACGTACTAACGTGTTACGTTATATACTATTACGTAATAACGAATATCGTTATACACTGTTACGTACTAACGTGTAACGTTATATTCTATTACGTACTAACGTATAACGTTATATTCTATTACGTACTAACGTATAACGTTATACACTATTACGTAAAGACGTATAACGTTATATACTATTTCGTACTAAGGTATAATGTTATATACTAATACGTAATATCGTATAACGTTATATACTATTACGTACTAACGTATAACGTTATACACTATTACGTAAAGACGTATAACGTTATATACTAATACGTAATAACGTATAACGCTATATACTATTACGTACTAACGTATAACGATATATACTATTACGTAATGACGTATAACGTTATATACTATTATGTAATGACGTATAACGTTATTGAGTACTACCTTATTACGTATAACGTTATAACCTATTACGTACTAACGTATAACGTTATATTCTATTACGTACTAACGTGTAACGTTATATAGTATTACCTGATGACGTATAACGTTATATACTATCACGTAATAACGTGTAACGTAATATAGTATTACCTGATGACGTATAACGATATATACTATTACGTAATAACGTGTAACGTTATATACTAATACGTAATATCGTATAACGTTATATACTAATACGTAATATCGTATAACGTTATATACTATTACGTACTAACGTATAACGTTATGCACTATTACGTAAAGACGTATAACGTTACATACTAATACGTAATAACCTATAACGTTATATACTATTACGTACTAACGTATAACGTTATATTCTATTACGTACTAACGTGTAACGTTATATAGTATTACCTGATGACGTATAACGTTATATACTATTACGTACTAAGGTATAACGTTATATACTATTACGCAATGACGTTTAACGTTATATACTATTACGCAATGACGTATAACGTTATATCCTATTACGTACTAACGTATAACGTTATACTCTATTACGTACTAACGTGTAACGTTATATAGTATTACCTGATGACGTATAACGTTATACACTAATACATAATGACGTATAACGTTATATATTATTACGTAAGAACGTATCACGCTATATACTATTACGTACTAACGTAGAACGTTATAAACTAATACGTAATGACGTATAACGATATATACTGTTACGTAATAACGTATAACGTTATATACTATTACGTACTAACGTATTACGTTATATACTATTACGTACTAACGTATAACGTTATATACTATTACGTACTAACGTATAACGTCATATACTAGTACGTAATGAGGTGTAACGTTATATACTAATACGTAACAACGTATAACGTTATATACTAATACGTAATAACGTATATCGTTATACACTATTACGTACTAACGTGTAACGTTATATAGTATTACGTAATGACGTTTAACGTCATATCCTATTACGTACTAACGTATAACGTTATATAATATTACGTACTAACGTGTAACGTTATAAACTAATACGTAATGACGTATAACGTTATATACAAATACGTAATAACGTATATCGTTATACACTATTACGTACTAACGTGTAACGTTATATACTATTACGTACTAACGTGTAACGTTATATAGTATTACCAGATGACGTATAACGTTATATACTATTACTTAATAACGTGTAACGCAATATAGTATTACCTGATGACGTATAACGTTATATACTATTACGTACTAACGTATAACGTTATATCCTATTACGTAATATCGTATAACGTTATATACTAATACGTAATATCGTATAACGTTATATACTATTACGTACTAACGTGTAACGTTATATAGTATTACCTGATGCCGTATAACGTTATATACTATTACGTGCTAACGTGTAACGTTATATACTATTACGTAATGACGTATAACGCTATATACTATTACGTACTAACGTGTAACGTTATATAGTATTACGTAATGACGTATAACGTCATATCCTACTACGTACTAACGTATAACGTTATATACTATTACGTACTAACGTGTAACGTTATATAGTATTACGTAATGACGTATAACGTCATATGCTATTACGTACTAACGTATAACGCTATATACTATTACGTACTAACGTATAACGTTATATACTATTACGTACTAACGTATAACGTTATATACTAGTACGTAATGACGTATAACGTTATATACTAATACGTAACAACGTATAACGTCATATACTAATACGTAATAACGTATAACGCTATATACTATTACGTACTAACGTGTAACGTTATATAGTATTACGTAATGACGTATAACGTCATATCCTATTACGTACTAACGTATAACGTTATATACTATTACGTACTAACGTGTAACGTTATATAGTATTACGTATTGACGTATAACGACATATGCTATTACGTACTAACGTATAACGCTGTATACTATTACGTACTAACGTATAACGTTATATACTATTACGTACTAACGTATAAAGTTATATACTAGTACGTAATGACGTATAACGTTATATACTACTACGTAACAACGTATAACGTTATATACTAATACGTAATAACGTATATCGTTATACACTATTACGTACTAACGTGTAACGTTATATAGTATTACCTGATGTCGTATAACGTTATATACTATTACGTACTAACGTATAACGTTATGTACTATTACGTACTAACGTATAACGTTATATACTATTACGTACTAACGTGTAACGTTATATACTTGTACGTAATGACGTATAACGTCATATCCTATTACGTACTAACGTATAACGTTATATAATATTACGTACTAACGTGTAACGTTATAAACTAATACGTAATGACGTATAACGTTATATACAAATACGTAATAACGTATATCGTTATACACTATTACGTACTAACGTGTAACGTTATATACTATTACGTACTAACGTATAACGTTATATAGTATTACCAGATGACGTATAACGTTATATACTATTACGTAATAACGTGTAACGCAATATAGTATTACCTGATGACGTATAACGTTATATACTATTACGTACTAACGTATAACGTTATATACTATTATGCAATGACGTATAACGTTATATACTATTACGCAATGACGTATAACGTTATATCCTATTACGTACTAACGTATAACGTGATATACTATTACGTACTAACGTATAACGTGATATATTATTACGTACTAACGTATAACGTTAAATACTATTACGTACTAACGTGTAACGTTATATAGTATTACGTAATGAAGTATAACGTCATATGGTATTACGTACTAACGTATAACGCTATATACTATTCCGTACTAACGTATAACGTTATATACTATTACGTACTAACGTATAACGTTATATACTATTACGTACTAACGTATAACGTTATATTCTATTACGTACTAACGTATAACGTTATACACTATGACGTAAAGACGTATAACGTTATATACTAATACGTAATAACGTATAACGTTATATACTATTACGTACTAACGTATAACGTTATATACTATTACGTAATGACGTATACCGTTATATACTGTTATGTAATAACGTATAACGTTATTGAGAGTTACCTTATAACGTATAACGTTATAACCTATTACGTACTAACGTATAAAGTGATATTCTATTACGTACTAACGTGTAACGTTATATAGTATTACCTGATGACGTATAACGTTATATACTATTACGTATTAAGTATAACGTTATATCCTATGACGTAATAACGTATAACGTTATATACTATTACGTACTAACGTGTAACGTTATATAGTATTACCTGATGTCGGATAACGTTATATACTATTACCTACTAACGTATAACGTTATGTACTATTACGTACTAACGTATAACGTTATATACTATTACGTACTAACGTGTAACGTTATATAGTATTACCTGATGCCGTATAACGTTATATACTATTACGTGCTAACGTGTAACGTTATATAATATTACGTAATAACGTATAACGCTATATACTATTACGTACTAACGTGTAACGTTATATAGTATTACGTAATGACGTATAACGTCATATCCTGTTACGTACTAACGTATAACGTTATATATAATTACGTACTAACGTGTAACGTTATATAGTATTACGTACTAACGTATAACGTTATATACTATTACGTACTAACGTATAACGTTATATACTATTACGTACTAACGTGTAACGTTATATAGTATTACGTATTGACGTATAACGTTATATTCTATTACGTACTAACGTATAACGTTATACACTATGACGTAAAGACGTATAACGTTATATACTAATACGTAATAACGTATAACGTTATAACCTATTACGTACTAACGTATAAAGTGATATTCTATTACGTACTAACGTGTAACGTTATATAGTATTACCTGATGACGTATAACGTTATATACTATTACGTATTAAGTATAACGTTATATCCTATGACGTTATAACGTATAACGTTATATACTATTACGTACTAACGTGTAACGTTATATAGTATTACCTGATGTCGGATAACGTTATATACTATTACGTACTAACGTATAACGTTATGTACTATTACGTACTAACGTATAACGTTATACACTATTACGTACTAACGTGTAACGTTATATAGTATTACCTGATGTCGTATAACGTTATATACTATTACGTACTAACGTATAACGTTATGTACCATTACGTACTAACGTATAACGTTATGTACTATTACATACTATCGTATAACGTTATATACTATTACGAACTAACGTGTAACGTTATATAGTATTACGTAATGACGTATAACGTCATATCCTATTACGTACTAACGTATAACGTTATATAATATTACGTACTAACGTATAACGTTATATAGTATTACCAGATGACGTATAACGTTATATACTATTACGTAATAACGTGTAACGCAATATAGTATTACCTGATGACGTATAACGTTATATACTATTACGTACTAACGTATAACGTTATATACTATTATGCAATGAGGTATAACGTTATATACTATTACGCAATGACGTATAACGTTATATCCTATTGCGTACTAACGTATAACGTTATACTCTATTACGTACTAACGTGTAACGTTATATAGTATTACCTGATGACGTATAACGTTATATACTAATACGTAATAACGTATAACGTTATTATCTAATACGTACTAACGTGTAACGCTATATAGTATTACCTGATGCGGTATAACGTTATATACTAACACGTAATAACGTATAACGTTATGTACTATTACGTACTAACGTATAACGTTATTATCTAATACGTACTAACGTGTAACGTTATATAGTATTACCTGATGCCGTATCACGTTATATACTAATACGTAATAACGTATAACGTTATGTACTATTACGTACTAACGTATAACGTTATATACTATTACGTACTAACGTGTAACGTTATATAGTATTACGTAATGACGTATAACGTCATATCCTATTACGTACTAACGTATAACGTTATATAATATTACGTACTAACGTGTAACGTTATATACTATTACGTACTAACGTATAACGTTATATAGTATTACCAGATGACGTATAACGTTATATACTATTACGTAATAACGTGTAACGCAATATAGTATTACCTGATGACGTATAACGTTATATACTAATACGTAATAACGTATAACGTTATTATCTAATACGTACTAACGTGTAACGCTATATAGTATTACCTGATGCCGTATAACGTTATATACTAACACGTAATAACGTATAACGTTATGTACTATTACGTACTAACGTATAACGTTATTATCTAATACGTACTAACGTGTAACGTTATATAGTATTACCTGATGCCGTATCACGTTATATACTAATACGTAATAACGTATAACGTTATGTACTATTACGTACTAACGTATAACGTTATATACTATTACGTACTAACGTGTAACGCTATATAGTATTACCTGATGCCGTATAACGTTATATACTATTACGTACGAACTTATAACGTTATAAACTAATACGTAATGACGTATAAAGTTATATACTATTACGTACTAACGTATAACGTTATAATCTAATACGTACTAACGTGTAACGTTATATAGTATTACGTAATGACGTATAACGTCATATCCTGTTACGTACTAACGTATAACGTTATATATAATTACGTACTAACGTGTAACGTTATATAGTATTACCTGATGCCGTATAACGTTATATACTATTACGTAATAACGTGTAACGCAATATAGTATTACCTGATGACGTATAACGTTATATACTATTACGTACTAACGTATAACGTTATATACTATTATGCAATGACGTATAACGTTATATACTATTACGCAATGACGTATAACGTTATATCCTATTACGTACTAACGTATAACGTGATATACTATTACGTACTAACGTATAACGTGATATACTATTACGTACTAACGTATAACGTGATGTAATATTACGTACTAACGTATAACGTTATATTCTATTACGTACTAACGTATAACGTTATATCCTATTACGTACTAACGTATAACGTTATACTGTATTACGTACTAACGTGTAATGTTATATAGTATTACCTGATGACGTATAACGTTATATACTAATAAGTAATAACGTATAACGTTATTATCTAATACGTACTAACGTGTAACGTTATATAGTATTACCTGATGCCGTATAACGTTATATACTAACACGTAATAACGTATAACGTTATGTACTATTACGTACTAACGTATAATGTTATTATCTAATACGTACTAACGTGTAACGTTATATAGTATTACCTGATGCCGTATCACGTTATATACTAATACGTAATAACCTATAACGTTATGTACTATTACGTACTAACGTATAACGTTATATACTATTACGTACTAAAGTGTAACGCTATATAGTATTACCTGATACCGTATAACGTTATATACTATTACGTACGAACTTATAACGTTATAAACTAATACGTGATGACGTATAACGTTATATACTATTACGTACTAACGTATAACGTTATAAACTAATACGTACTAACGTATAACGTTATATACTATTACGTGCTAACGTATAACGTTATAAACTATTACGTGCTATCGTGGAACGTTATAAACTAATACGTAATATCATATAACGTTATATACTTATACGTAATGTCGTATAACGTTACATACTATTACGTACTAACGTATAACGTTATATAGTATTACCTGATGACGTATAACGTTATATACTATTACGTTCTAACGTATAACGTTATATACTATTATGCAATGACGTATAACGTTATATACTATTACGCAATGACGTATAACGTTATATCCTATTACGTACTAACGTATAACGTTATACTCTATTACGTACTAACGTGTAACGTTATATAGTATTACCTGATGCCGTATCACGTTATATACTAATACGTAATAACGTATAACGTTATGTACTATTACGTACTAACGTATAACGTTATATACTATTACGTACTAAAGTGTAACGCTATATAGTATTACCTGATGCCGTATAACGTTATATACTATTACGTACGAACTTATAACGTTATAAACTAATACGTAATGACGTATAACGTTATATACTATTACGTACTAACGTATAACGTTATAAACTATTACGTACTAACGTATAACGTTATATACTATTACGTGCTAACGTATAACGTTATAAACTATTACGTGCTATCGTGGAACGTTATAAACTAATACGTAATATCGTATAACGTTATATACTTATACGTAATGTCGTATAACGTTACATACTATTACGTACTAACGTATAACGTTATATAGTATTACCTGATGACGTATAACGTTATATACTATTACGTTCTAACGTATAACGTTATATACTATTATGCAATGACGTATAACGTTATATACTATTACGCAATGACGTATAACGTTATATCCAATTACGTACTAACGTATAACGTTATACTTTTTTACGTACTAACGTGTAACGTTATATAGTATTACCTGATGCCGTATCACGTTATATACTAATACGTAATAACGTATAACGTTATGTACTATTACGTACTAACGTATAACGTTATATACTATTACGTACTAAAGTGTAACGCTATATAGTATTACCTGATGCCGTATAACGTTATATACTATTACGTACGAACTTATAACGATATAAACTAATACGTAATGACGTATAACGTTATATAATATTACGTAATAACGTATAACGTTATAAACTAATACGTACTAACGTATAACGTTATATACTATTACGTGCTAACGTATAACGTTATATACTATTACGTGCTATCGTGTAACGTTATAAACTAATATGTAATATCGTATAACGTTATATACCTATACGTAATGTCGTATAACGTTACATACTATTACGTACTAACGTATAACGTGATGTAATATTACGTACTAACGTATAACGTTATATTCTATTACGTACTAACGTATAACGTTATATCCTATTACGTACTAACGTATAACGTTATACTGTATTACGTACTAACGAGTAATGTTATATAGTATTACCTGATGACGTATAACGTTATATACTAATACGTAATAACGTATAACGTTATTATCTAATACGTACTAACGTGTAACGTTATATAGTATTACCTGATGCCGTATAACGTTATATACTAACACGTAATAACGTATAACGTTATGTACTATTACGTACTAACGTATAATGTTATTATCTAATACGTACTAACGTGTAACGTTATATATTATTACCTGATGCCGTATCACGTTATATACTAATACGTAATAACCTATAACGTTATGTACTATTACGTACTAACGTATAACGTTATATACTATTACGTACTAAAGTGTAACGCTATATAGTATTACCTGATGCCGTATAACGTTATATACTATTACGTCCGAACTGATAACGTTATAAACTAATACGTAATAACGTATAACGTTATATACTATTACGTACTAACGTATAACGTTATAAACTAATACGTACTAACGTATAACGTTATATACTATTACGTGCTAACGTATAACGTTATAAACTATTACGTGCTAGCGTGGAACGTTATAAACTAATACGTAATATCGTATAACGTTATATACTTATACGTAATGTCGTATAACGTTACATACTATTACGTACTAACGTATAACGTTATATAGTATTACCTGATGACGTATAACGTTATATACTATTACGTTCTAACGTATAACGTTATATACTATTATGCAATGACGTATAACGTTATATACTATTACGCAATGACGTATAACGTTATATCCTATTACGTACTAACGTATAACGTTATACTCTATTACGTACTAACGTGTAACGTTATATAGTATTACCTGATGCCGTATCACGTTATATACTAATACGTAATAACGTATAACGTTATGTACTATTACGTACTAACGTATAACGTTATATACTATTACGTACTAAAGTGTAACGCTATATAGTATTACCTGATGCCGTATAACGTTATATACTATTACGTACGAACTTATAACGTTATAAACTAATACGTAATGACGTATAACGTTATATACTATTACGTACTAACGTATAACGTTATAAACTATTACGTACTAACGTATAACGTTATATACTACTACGTGCTAACGTATAACGTTATAAACTATTACGTGCTATCGTGGAACGTTATAAACTAATACGTAATATCGTATAACGTTATATACTTATACGTAATGTCGTATAACGTTACATACTATTACGTACTAACGTATAACGTTATATAGTATTACCTGATGACGTATAACGTTATATACTATTACGTTCTAACGTATAACGTTATATACTATTATGCAATGACGTATAACGTTATATACTATTACGCAATGACGTATAACGTTATATCCAATTACGTACTAACGTATAACGTTATACTTTTTTACGTACTAACGTGTAACGTTATATAGTATTACCTGATGCCGTATCACGTTATATACTAATACGTAATAACGTATAACGTTATGTACTATTACGTACTAACGTATAACGTTATATACTATTACGTACTAAAGTGTAACGCTATATAGTATTACCTGATGCCGTATAACGTTATATACTATTACGTACGAACTTATAACGATATAAACTAATACGTAATGACGTATAACGTTATATAATATTACGTAATAACGTATAACGTTATAAACTAATACGTACTAACGTATAACGTTATATACTATTACGTGCTAACGTATAACGTTATATACTATTACGTGCTATCGTGTAACGTTATAAACTAATATGTAATATCGTATAACGTTATATACCTATACGTAATGTCGTATAACGTTACATACTATTACGTACTAACGTATAACGTGATGTAATATTACGTACTAACGTATAACGTTATATTCTATTACGTACTAACGTATAACGTTATATCCTATTACGTACTAACGTATAACGTTATACTGTATTACGTACTAACGAGTAATGTTATATAGTATTACCTGATGACGTATAACGTTATATACTAATACGTAATAACGTATAACGTTATTATCTAATACGTACTAACGTGTAACGTTATATAGTATTACCTGATGCCGTATAACGTTATATACTAACACGTAATAACGTATAACGTTATGTACTATTACGTACTAACGTATAATGTTATTATCTAATACGTACTAACGTGTAACGTTATATATTATTACCTGATGCCGTATCACGTTATATACTAATACGTAATAACCTATAACGTTATGTACTATTACGTACTAACGTATAACGTTATATACTATTACGTACTAAAGTGTAACGCTATATAGTATTACCTGATGCCGTATAACGTTATATACTATTACGTCCGAACTGATAACGTTATAAACTAATACGTAATAACGTATAACGTTATATACTATTACGTACTAACGTATAACGTTATAAACTAATACGTACTAACGTATAACGTTATATACTATTACGTGCTAACGTATAACGTTATAAACTATTACGTGCTATCGTGGAACGTTATAAACTAATACGTAATATCGTATAACGTTATATACTTATACGTAATGTCGTATAACGTTACATACTATTACGTACTAACGTATAACGTTATATAGTATTACCTGATGACGTATAACGTTATATACTATTACGTTCTAACGTATAACGTTATATCCTATTACGTACTAACGTATAACGTTATACTCTATTACGTACTAACGTGTAACGTTATATAGTATTACCTGATGCCGTATCACGTTATATACTAATACGTAATAACGTATAACGTTATGTACTATTACGTACTAACGTATAACGTTATATACTATTACGTACTAAAGTGTAACGCTATATAGTATTACCTGATGCCGTATAACGTTATATACTATTACGTACTAACGTATAACGTTATAAACTAATACGTACTAACGTATAACGTTATATACTATTACGTGCTAACGTATAACGTTATATACTATTACGTGCTATCGTGTAACGTTATAAACTAATACGTAATATCGTATAACGTTATATACCTATACGTAATGTCGTATAACGTTACATACTATTACGTACTAACGTATAACGTTATATAGTATTACCTGATGACGTATAACGTTATATACTATTACGTTCTAACGTATAACGTTATATACTATTATGCAATGACGTATAACGTTATATACTATTACGCAATGACGTATAACGTTATAAACTATTACGTGCTATCGTGGAACGTTATAAACTAATACGTAATATCGTATAACGTTATATACTTATACGTAAAGTCGTATAACGTTACATACTATTACGTACTAACGTATAACGTTATATAGTATTACCTGATGACGTATAACGTTATATACTATTACGTTCTAACGTATAACGTTATATACTATTATGCAATGACGTATAACGTTATATACTATTACGCAATGACGTATAACGTTATATCCTATTACGTACTAACGTATAACGTTATACTCTATTACGTACTAACGTGTAACGTTATATAGTATTACCTGATGCCGTATCACGTTATATACTAATACGTAATAACGTATAACGTTATGTACTATTACGTACTAACGTATAACGTTATATACTATTACGTACTAAAGTGTAACGCTATATAGTATTACCTGATGCCGTATAACGTTATATACTATTACGTACGAACTTATAACGTTATAAACTAATACGTAATGACGTATAACGTTATATACTATTACGTACTAACGTATAACGTTATAAACTAACACGTACTAACGTATAACGTTATATACTATTACGTGCTAACGTATAACGTTATATACTATTACGTGCTATCGTGTAACGTTATAAACTAATACGTAATATCGTATAACGTTATATACCTATACGTAATGTCGTATAACGTTACATACTATTACGTACTAACGTATAACGTTATATAGTATTACCTGATGACGTATAACGTTATATACTATTACGTTCTAACGTATAACGTTATATACTATTATGCAATGACGTATAACGTTATATACTATTACGCAATGACGTATAACGTTATATCCTATTACGTACTAACGTTTAACGTTATACTCTATTACGTACTAACGTATAACGTTTTATTCTATTACGTTCTAACGTATAACGTTATATACTATTACGTACTAACGTATAACGTTATATTCTATTACGTACTAACGTATAACGTTTTATTCTATTACGTTCTAACGTATAACGTTATATATTAGTTCGTAATGACGTATAACGTTATATACCTATACGTAATGTCGTATAACGTTACATACTATTACGTACTAACGTATAACGTTATATTCTATTACGTACTAACGTAAAACGTTTTATTCTATTACGTTCTAACGTATAACGTTATATATTAGTACGTAGTGACGTATAACGTTATATACTAATACGTAACAACGTATAACGTTATATACTAATACGTAATAACGTATATCGTTATACACTATTACGTAATAACGTGTAACGTTATATAGTATTACCTGATGTCGTATAACGTTATATACTATTACGTACTAACGTATAACGTTATGTACTATTACGTACTAACGTATAACGTTATATACTATTACGTACTAACGTGTAACGTTATATAGTATTAAATGATGCCGTATAACGTTATATACTATTACGTGCTAACGTGTAACGTTATAAACTAATACGTACTAACGTATATCGTTATACACTATTACGTACTAACGTGTAACGTTATATAGTATTACCTGATGTCGTATAACGTTATATACTATTACGTACTAACGTATAACGTTATGTACTATTACGTTCTAACGTATAACGTTATATACTCTTACGTACTAACGTGTAACGTTATATAGTATTACCTGATGACGTATAACGTTATATACTATTACGTACTAACGTATAACGTTATATACTAATACGTACTAACGTATAACGTTATATACTAATACGTAATGACGTATAACGTTATATACTATTATGCATTGACGTATAACGTTATTGAGTATTACCTTATAACGTATAACGTTATATCCTATTACGTACTAACGTATAACGTTATATTCTATTACGTACTAACGTATAACGTTATATAGTATTACCTGATGACGTATAACGTTATATACTATTACGTAATAACGTGTAACGTAATATAGTATTACCTAATGACGTATAACGATATATACTATTATGTAATAACGTATAACGTTATATCCTATTACGTAATATCGTATAACGTTATATACTAATACGTAATATCGTATAACGTTATATACTATTACTTACTAACGTATAACGTTATAAACTAATACGTACTAACGTGTAACGTTATATAGTATTACGTACTAACGTGTAACGTTATATAGTATTACCTGATGACGTATAACGTTATATACTATTACGTACTAACGAATAACGTTATATCCTATTACGTAATATCGTATAACGTTATATACTAATACGTAATATCGTATAACGTTATATACTATTACTTACTAACGTATAACGTTATAAACTAATACGTACTAACGTGTAACGTTATATAGTATTACGTACTAACGTATAACGTTATATACTATTACGTACTAACGTATAACGTTATAAACTAATACGTAATAACGTATAACGTTATATACTAATACGTACTAACGTATAACGTTATATACTATTACGTAATGACGTATAACGTTATATACTATTATGTAATGACGTATAACGTTATTGAGTATTACCTTATAACGTATAACGTTATAACCTATTACGTACTAACGTATAACGTTATATTCTATTACGTACTAACGTGTAACGTTATATAGTATTACCTGATGTAGTATAACGTTATATACTATTACGTACTAACGTATAACGTTATGTACTATTACGTACTAACGTATAACGTTATATACTATTACGTACTAACGTGTAACGTTATATAGTATCACGTAATGACGTATAACGTTATATACTATTATGTAATGAAGTATAACGTTATTGAGTATTATCTTATAACGTATAACGTTATAACCTATTACGTACTAACGTATAACGCTATATACTATTACGTACTAACGTATAACGTTATATACTAATACGTAACAACGTATAACGTTATATACTAATACGTAATAACGTATAACGCTATATACTATTACGTACTAACGTGTAACGTTATATAGTATTACGTAATGACGTATAACGTCATATCCTATTACGTACTAACGTATAACGTTATATATAATTACGTACTAACGTGTAACGTTATATAGTATTACGTATTGACGTATAACGACATATGCTATTACGTACTAACGTATAACGCTATATACTATTACGTACTAACGTATAACGTTATATACTATTACGTACTAACGTATAACGTTATACACTATTACGTACTAACGTATAATGTTATATACTAGTACGTAATGACGTATAACGTTATATACTAATACGTAATAACGTATATCGTTATACACTATTACGTACTAACGTGTAACGTTATATAGTATTACCTGATGTCGTATAACGTTATATACTATTACGTACTAACGTATAACGTTATGTACTATTACGTTCTAACGTATAACGTTATATACTCTTACGTACTAACGTGTAACGTTATATAGTATTACCTAATGACGTATAACGTTATATACTATTACGTACTAACGTATAACGTTATAAACTAATACGTACTAACGAATAACGTTTTATACTATAACGTACTAACGTATAATATTATATACTAATACGTACTAACGTATAACGTTATATACTAATACGTAATGACGTATAACGTTATATACTATTATGCAATGACGTATAACGTTATTGAGTATTACCTTATAACGTATAACGTTATATCCTATTACGTACTAACGTATAACGTTCTATTCTATTACGTACTAACGTATAACGTTATATAGTATTACCTGATGACGTATAACGTTATATACTAATACGTACTAACGTATAACGCTATATACTATTACGTAATGACGTATAACGTTATATACTATTATGTAATGACGTATAACGTTATTGAGTATTACCTTATAACGTATAACGTTATAACCTATTACGTACTAACGTATAACGTTATATTCTATTACGTACTAACGTGTAGCGTTATATAGTATTACCTAATGAGGTATAACGTTATATACTATTACGTACTAACGTATAACGTTATATCCTATTACGTAATAACGTATAACGTTATATACTATTACGTACTAACGTGTAACGTTATATAGTATTACCTGATGTAGTATAACGTTATATACTATTACGTACTAACGTATAACGTTATGTACTATTACGTACTAACGTATAACGTTATATACTATTACGTACTAACGTGTAACGTTATATAGTATCACGTAATGACGTATAACGTTATATACTATTACGTAATGACGTATAACGTTATATACTATTATGTAATGACGTATAACGTTATTGAGTATTACCTTATAACGTATAACGTTATAACCTATTACGTACTAACGTATAACGTTATATTCTATTACGTACTAACGTGTAGCGTTATATAGTATTACCTAATGAGGTATAACGTTATATACTATTACGTACTAACGTATAACGTTATATCCTATTACGTAATAACGTATAACGTTATATACTATTACGTACTAACGTGTAACGTTATATAGTATTACCTGATGTAGTATAACGTTATATACTATTACGTACTAACGTATAACGTTATGTACTATTACGTACTAACGTATAACGTTATATACTATTACGTACTAACGTGTAACGTTATATAGTATCACGTAATGACGTATAACGTTATATACTATTATGTAATGAAGTATAACGTTATTGAGTATTATCTTATAACGTATAACGTTATAACCTATCACGTACTAACGTATAACGCTATATACTATTACGTACTAACGTATAACGTTATATACTAATACGTAACAACGTATAACGTTATATACTAATACGTAATAACGTATAACGCTATATACTATTACGTACTAACGTGTAACGTTATATAGAATTACGTAATGACGTATAACGTCATATCCTATTACGTACTAACGTATAACGTTATATATAATTACGTACTAACGTGTAACGTTATATAGTATTACGTATTGACGTATAACGACATATGCTATTACGTTCTAACGTATAACGCTATATACTATTACGTACTAACGTATAACGTTATATACTATTACGTACTAACGTATAACGTTATATACTATTACGTACTAACGTATAATGTTATATACTAGTACGTAATGACGTATAACGTTATATACTAATACGTAATAACGTATATCGTTATACACTATTACGTACTAACGTGTAACGTTATAGCAGTATTACCTGATGTCGTATAACGTTATATACTATTACGTACTAACGTATAACGTTATGTACTATTACGTTCTAACGTATAACGTTATATACTCTTACGTACTAACGTGTAACGTTATATAGTATTACCTAATGACGTATAACGTTATATACTATTACGTACTAACGTATAACGTTATAAACTAATACGTACTAACGAATAACGTTTTATACTATAACGTACTAACGTATAATATTATATACTAATACGTACTAACGTATAACGTTATATACTAATACGTAATGACGTATAACGTTATATACTATTATGCAATGACGTATAACGTTATTGAGTATTACCTTATAACGTATAACGTTATATCCTATTACGTACTAACGTATATCGTTCTATTCTATTACGTACTAACGTATAACGTTATATAGTATTACCTGATGACGTATAACGTTATATACTATTACGTAATAACGTGTAACGTAATATAGTATTACCTAATGACGTATAACGATATATACTATTATGTAATAACGTGTAACTTTATATACTAATACGTTATATCGTATAACGTTATATCCTATTACGTACTAACGTATAACGTTATAAACTAATACGTACTAACGTGTAACGTTATATAGTATTACGTACTAACGTATAACGTTATATACTATTACGTACTAACGTATAATGTTATATACTAGTACGTAATGACGTATAACGTTATATACTAATACGTAATAACGTATATCGTTATACACTCTTACGTACTAACGTGTAACGTTATATAGTATTACCTGATGTCGTATAACGTTATATACCATTACGTACTAACGTATAACGTTATGTACTATTACGTACTAACGTATAACGTTATATACTATTACGTACTAGCGTGTAACGTTATATAGTATTACGTAATGACGTATAACGTTATATATTATTACGTAATAACGTATAACGCTATATACTATTACGTACTAACGTAGAACGTTATATACTAATACGTAACAACGTATAACGTTATATACTAATACGTAATAACGTATAACGCTATATACTATTACGTACTAACGTGTAACGTTATATAGTATTACGTAATGACGTATAACGTCATATCCTATTACGTACTAACGTATAACGTTATATATAATTACGTACTAACGTGTAACGTTATATAGTATTACGTATTGACGTATAACGACATATGCTATTACGTACTAACGTATAACGCTATATACTATTACGTACTAACGTATAACGTTATATACTATTACGTACTAACGTATAACGTTATATACTATTACGTACTTACGTATAATGTTATATACTAGTACGCAATGACGTATAACGTTATATACTAATACGTAATAACGTATATCGTTATACACTATTACGTACTAACGTGTAACGTTAAATAGTATTACCTGATGTCGTATAACGTTATATACTATTACGTACTAACGTATAACGTTATGTACTATTACGTTCTAACGTATAACGTTATATACTCTTACGTACTAACGTGTAACATTATATAGTATTACCTAATGACGTATAACGTTATATACTATTACGTACTAACGTATAACGTTATAAACTAATACGTACTAACGAATAACGTTTTATACTATAACGTACTAACGTATAATATTATATACTAATACGTACTAACGTATAACGTTATATACTAATACGTAATGACGTATAACGTTATATACTATTATGCAATGACGTATAACGTTATTGAGCATTACCTTATAACCTATAACGTTATATCCTATTACGTACTAACGTATAACGTTCTATTCTATTACGTACTAACGTATAACGTTATATAGTATTACCTGATGACGTATAACGTTATATACTATTACGTAATAACGTGTAACGTAATATAGTATTACCTAATGACGTATAACGATATATACTATTATGTAATAACGTGTAACTTTATATACTAATACGTAATATCGTATAACGTTATATCCTATTACGTACTAACGTATAACGTTATAAACTAATACGTACTAACGTGTAACGTTATATAGTATTACGTACTAACGTATAACGTTATATACTATTACGTACTAACGTATAATGTTATATACTAGTACGTAATGACGTATAACGTTATATACTAATACGTAATAACGTATATCGTTATACACTCTTACGTACTAACGTGTAACGTTATATAGTATTACGTACTAACGTATAACGTTATATACTATTACGTACTAACGTATAATGTTATATACTAGTACGTAATGACGTATAACGTTATATACTAATACGTAATAACGTATATCGTTATACACTCTTACGTACTAACGTGTAACGTTATATAGTATTACCTGATGTCGTATAACGTTATATACCATTACGTACTAACGTATAACGTTATGTACTATTACGTACTAACGTATAACGTTATATACTATTACGTACTAGCGTGTAACGTTATATAGTATTACGTAATGACGTATAACGTTATATATTATTACGTAATAACGTATAACGCTATATACTATTACGTACTAACGTAGAACGTTATATACTAATACGTAACAACGTATAACGTTATATACTAATACGTAATAACGTATAACGCTATATACTATTACGTACTAACGTGTAACGTTATATAGTATTACGTAATGACGTATAACGTCATATCCTATTACGTACTAACGTATAACGTTATATATAATTACGTACTAACGTGTAACGTTATATAGTATTACGTATTGACGTATAACGACATATGCTATTACGTACTAACGTATAACGCTATATACTATTACGTACTAACGTATAACGTTATATACTATTACGTACTTACGTATAATGTTATATACTAGTACGTAATGACGTATAACGTTATATACTAATACGTAATAACGTATATCGTTATACACTATTACGTACTAACGTGTAACGTTAAATAGTATTACCTGATGTCGTATAACGTTATATACTATTACGTACTAACGTATAACGTTATGTACTATTACGTTCTAACGTATAACGTTATATACTCTTACGTACTAACGTGTAACATTATATAGTATTACCTAATGACGTATAACGTTATATACTATTACGTACTAACGTATAACGTTATAAACTAATACGTACTAACGAATAACGTTTTATACTATAAAGTACTAACGTATAATATTATATACTAATACGTACTAACGTATAACGTTATATACTAATACGTAATGACGTATAACGTTATATACTATTATGCAATGACGTATAACGTTATTGAGCATTACCTTATAACGTATAACGTTATATCCTATTACGTACTAACGTATAACGTTCTATTCTATTACGTACTAACGTATAACGTTATATAGTATTACCTGATGACGTATAACGTTATATACTATTACGTAATAACGTGTAACGTAATATAGTATTACCTAATGACGTATAACGATATATACTATTATGTAATAACGTGTAACTTTATATACTAATACGTAATATCGTATAACGTTATATCCTATTACGTACTAACGTAAAACGTTATAAACTAATACGTACTAACGTGTAACGTTATATAGTATTACGTACTAACGTATAACGTTATATACTATTACGTACTAACGTATAATGTTATATACTAGTACGTAATGACGTATAACGTTATATACTAATACGTAATAACGTATATCGTTATACACTCTTACGTACTAACGTGTAACGTTATATAGTATTACCTGATGTCGTATAACGTTATATACCATTACGTACTAACGTATAACGTTATGTACTATTACGTACTAACGTATAACGTTATATACTATTACGTACTAGCGTGTAACGTTATATAGTATTACGTAATGACGTATAACGTCATATCCTATCACGTATTAACGTATAACGTTATATAATATTACGAACTAACGTGTGACGTTATAAACTAATACGTAATGACGTATAACGTTATATACTATTACGTGCTAACGTATAACGTTATATACTATTACGTTCTAACGTGTAACGTTATAAACTAATACGTACTAACGTATAACGTTATATACTATTACGTGCTAACGTATAACGTTATATACTATTACGTGCTAACGTGTAACGTTATAAACTAATACGTAATATCGTATAACGTTATATACTTGTACGTAATGACGTATAACATTATTTACTAATACGTAACAACATATAACGTTATATACTAATACGTAATAACGTATATCGTTATACACTATTACGTACTAAAGTGTAACGTTATATAGTATTACCTGATGTCGTATAACGTTATATACTATTACGTACTAACGTATAACGTTATGTACTATTACGTTCTAACGTATAACGTTATATACTCTTACGTACTAACGTGTAACGTTATATAGTATTACCTGATGACGTATAACGTTATATACTATTACGTACTAACGTATAACGTTATATACTAATACGTACTAACGTATAACGTTATATACAAATACGTAATGACGTATAACGTTATATACTATTATGCAATGACGTATAACGTTATTGAGTATTACCTTATAACGTATAACGTTATATCCTATTACGTACTAACGTATAACGTTATATTCTATTACGTACTAACGTATAACGTTATATAGTATTACCTGATGACGTATAACGTTATATACTATTACGTAATAACGTGTAACGTAATATAGTATTACCTAATGACGTATAACGATATATACTATTATGTAATAACGTGTAACTTTATATACTAATACGTAATATCGTATAACGTTATATCCTATTACGTACTAACGTATAACGTTATAAACTAATACGTACTAACGTGTAACGTTATATAGTATTACGTACTAACGTATAACGTTATATACTATTACGTACTAACGTATAATGTTATATACTAGTACGTAATGACGTATAACGTTATATACTAATACGTAATAACGTATATCGTTATACACTCTTACGTACTAACGTGTAACGTTATATAGTATTACCTGATGTCGTATAACGTTATATACCATTACGTACTAACGTATAACGTTATGTACTATTACGTACTAACGTATAACGTTATATACTATTACGTACTAGCGTGTAACGTTATATAGTATTACGTAATGACGTATAACGTCATATCCTATCACGTATTAACGTATAACGTTATATAATATTACGAACTAACGTGTGACGTTATAAACTAATACGTAATGACGTATAACGTTATATACTATTACGTGCTAACGTATAACGTTATATACTATTACGTGCTAACGTGTAACGTTATAAACTAATACGTACTAACGTATAACGTTATATACTATTACGTGCTAACGTATAACGTTATATACTATTACGTGCTAACGTGTAACGTTATAAACTAATACGTAATATCGTATAACGTTATATACTTGTACGTAATGACGTATAACATTATTTACTAATACGTAACAACATATAACGTTATATACTAATACGTAATAACGTATATCGTTATACACTATTACGTACTAACGTGTAACGTTATATAGTATTACCTGATGTCGTATAACGTTATATACTATTACGTACTAACGTATAACGTTATGTACTATTACGTTCTAACGTATAACGTTATATACTCTTACGTACTAACGTGTAACGTTATATAGTATTACCTAATGACGTATAACGATATATACTATTATGTAATATGGTGTAACTTAATATACTAATACGTAATATCGTATAACGTTATATACTAATACGTAATATCGTATAACGTTATATACTATTACGTACTAACGTATAACATTATACACTATTACGTAAAGACGTATAACGTTATATACTAATACGTAATAACCTATAACGTTATATAGTATTACGTACTAACGTATAACGTTATATCCTATTACGTACTAACGTATAACGTTATATTCTATTACGTACTAACGTGTAACGTTATATAGTATTACCGGATGACGTATAACGTTATATACTATTACGTACTAACGTATAACGTTATATCCTATTACGTAATATCGTATAACGTTATATACTAATACGTAATATGGTATAACGTTATATACTATTACTTACTAACGTATAACGTTATAAATTAATACGTACTAACGTGTAACGTTATATAGTATTACGTACTAACGTATAACGTTATATACTATTACGTACTAACGTATAACGTCATAAACTAATACGTACTAACGTATAATGTTATATACTAATACGTACTAACGTATAACGTTATATACTAATACGTAATGGCGTATAACGTTATATACTATTATGCAATGACGTATAACGTTATTGAGTGTTACCGTATAACGTATAACGTTATATCCTATTACGTATTAACGTATAACGTTATATTCTATTACGTACTAACGAATAACGTTATATTCTATTACGTACTAACGTATAACGTTTTACACTATTACGTAAAGACGTATAACGTTATTGAGTATTACCTTATAACGTATAACGTTATAACCTATTACGTACTAACGTATAACGTTATATTCTATTACGTACTAACGTGTGACGTTATATAGTATTACCTAATGAGGTATAACGTTATATACTATTACGTACTAACGTATAACGTTATATCCTATTACGTAATAACGTATAACGTTATATACTATTACGTACTAACGTGTAACGTTATATAGTATTACCTGATGTAGTATAACGTTATATACTATTACGTACTAACGTATAACGTTATGTACTATTACGTACTAACGTATAACGTTATATACTATTACGTACTAACGTGTAACGTTATATAGTATCACGTAATGACGTATAACGTTATATACTATTATGTAATGAAGTATAACGTTATTGAGTATTATCTTATAACGTATAACGTTATAACCTATTACGTACTAAGGTATAACGCTATATACTATTACGTACTAACGTATAACGTTATATACTAATACGTAACAACGTATAACGTTATATACTAATACGTAATAACGTATAACGCTATATACTATTACGTACTAACGTGTAACGTTATATAGTATTACGTAATGACGTATAACGTCATATCCTATTACGTACTAACGTATAACGTTATATATAATTACGTACTAACGTGTAACGTTATATAGTATTACGTATTGACGTATAACGACATATGCTATTACGTACTAACGTATAACGCTATATACTATTACGTACTAACGTATAACGTTATATACTATTACGTACTAACGTATAACGTTATATACTATTACGTACTAACGTATAATGTTATATACTAGTACGTAATGACGTATAACGTTATATACTAATACGTAATAACGTATATCGTTATACACTATTACGTACTAACGTGTAACGTTATATAGTATTACCTGATGTCGTATAACGTTATATACTATTACGTACTAACGTATAACGTTATGTACTATTACGTTCTAACGTATAACGTTATATACTCTTACGTACTAACGTGTAACGTTATATAGTATTACCTAATGACGTATAACGTTATATACTATTACGTACTAACGTATAACGTTATAAACTAATACGTACTAACGAATAACGTTTTATACTATAACGTACAAACGTATAATATTATATACTAGTACGTACTAACGTATAACGTTATATACTAATACGTAATGACGTATAACGTTATATACTATTATGCAATGACGTATAACGTTATTGAGTATTACCTTATAACGTATAACGTTATATCCTATTACGTACTAACGTATAACGTTCTATTCTATTACGTACTAACGTATAACGTTATATAGTATTACCTGATGACGTATAACGTTATATACTAATACGTACTAACGTATAACGTTATATACTATTACGTAATGACGTATAACGTTATATACTATTATGTAATGACGTATAACGTTATTGAGTATTACCTTATAACGTATAACGTTATAACCTATTACGTACTAACGTATAACGTTATATTCTATTACGTACTAACGTGTGACGTTATATAGTATTACCTAATGAGGTATAACGTTATATACTATTACGTACTAACGTATAACGTTATATCCTATTACGTAATAACGTATAACGTTATATACTATTACGTACTAACGTGTAACGTTATATAGTATTACCTGATGTAGTATAACGTTATATACTATTACGTACTAACGTATAACGTTATGTACTATTACGTACTAACGTATAACGTTATATACTATTACGTACTAACGTATAACGTTATGTACTATTACGTACTAACGTATAACGTTATATACTATTACGTACTAACGTGTAACGTTATATAGTATCACGTAATGACGTATAACGTTATATACTATTATGTAATGAAGTATAACGTTATTGAGTATTATCTTATAGCGTATAACGTTATAACCTATTACGTACTAACGTATAACGCTATATACTATTACGTACTAACGTATAACGTTATATACTAATACGTAACAACGTATAACGTTATATACTAATACGTAATAACGTATAACGCTATATACTATTACGTACTAACGTGTAACGTTATATAGTATTACGTAATGACGTATAACGTCATATCCTATTACGTACTAACGTATAACGTTATATATAATTACGTACTAACGTGTAACGTTATATAGTATTACGTATTGACGTATAACGACATATGCTATTACGTACTAACGTATAACGCTATATACTATTACGTACTAACGTATAACGTTATATACTATTACGTACTAACGTATAACGTTATATACTATTACGTACTAACGTATAATGTTATATACTAGTACGTAATGACGTATAACGTTATATACTAATACGTAATAACGTATATCGTTATACACTATTACGTACTAACGTGTAACGTTATATAGTATTACCTGATGTCGTATAACGTTATATACTATTACGTACTAACGTATAACGTTATGTACTATTACGTTCTAACGTATAACGTTATATACTCTTACGTACTAACGTGTAACGTTATATAGTATTACCTAATGACGTATAACGTTACATACTATTACGTACTAACGTATAACGTTATAAACTAATACGTACTAACGAATAACGTTTTATACTATAACGTACTAACGTATAATATTATATACTAATACGTACTAACGTATAACGTTATATACTAATACGTAATGACGTATAACGTTATATACTATTATGCAATGACGTATAACGTTATTGAGTATTACCTTATAACGTATAACGTTATATCCTATTACGTACTAACGTATAACGTTCTATTCTATTACGTACTAACGTATAACGTTATATAGTATTACCTGAAGACGTATAACGTTATATACTAATACGTACTAACGTATAACGTTATATACTATTACGTAATGACGTATAACGTTATATACTATTATGTAATGACGTATAACGTTATTGAGTATTACCTTATAACGTATAACGTTATAACCTATTACGTACTAACGTATAACGTTATATTCTATTACGTACTAACGTGTAACGTTATATAGTATTACCTAATGAGGTATAACGTTATATACTATTACGTACTAACGTATAACGTTATATCCTATTACGTAATAACGTATAACGTTATATACTATTACGTACTAACGTGTAACGTTATATAGTATTACCTGATGTAGTATAACGTTATATACTATTACGTACTAACGTATAACGTTATGTACTATTACGTACTAACGTATAACGTTATATACTATTACGTACTAACGTGTAACGTTATATAGTATCACGTAATGACGTATAACGTTATATACTATTATGTAATGAAGTATAACGTTATTGAGTATTATCTTATAACGTATAACGTTATAACCTATTACGTACTAACGTATAACGCTATATACTATTACGTACTAACGTATAACGTTATATACTAATACGTAACAACGTATAACGTTATATACTAATACGTAATAACGTATAACGCTATATACTATTACGTACTAACGTGTAACGTTATATAGTATTACGTAATGACGTATAACGTCATATCCTATTACGTACTAACGTATAACGTTATATATAATTACGTACTAACGTGTAACGTTATATAGTATTACGTATTGACGTATAACGACATATGCTATTACGTTCTAACGTATAACGCTATATACTATTACGTACTAACGTATAACGTTATATACTATTACGTACTAACGTATAACGTTATATACTATTACGTACTAACGTATAATGTTATATACTAGTACGTAATGACGTATAACGTTAAATACTAATACGTAATAACGTATATCGTTATACACTATTACGTACTAACGTGTAACGTTATATAGTATTACCTGATGTCGTATAACGTTATATACTATTACGTACTAACGTATAACGTTATGTACTATTACGTTCTAACGTATAACGTTATATACTCTTACGTACTAACGTGTAACGTTATATAGTATTACCTAATGACGTATAACGTTATATACTATTACGTACTAACGTATAACGTTATAAACTAATACGTACTAACGAATAACGTTTTATACTATAACGTACTAACGTATAATATTATATACTAATACGTACTAACGTATAACGTTATATACTAATACGTAATGACGTATAACGTTATATACTATTATGCAATGACGTATAACGTTATTGAGTATTACCTTATAACGTATAACGTTATATCCTATTACGTACTAACGTATAACGTTCTATTCTATTACGTACTAACGTATAACGTTATATAGTATTACCTAATGACGTATAACGTTATATACTATTACGTAATAACGTGTAACGTAATATAGTATTACCTAATGACGTATAACGATATATACTATTATGTAATAACGTGTAACTTTATATACTAATACGTAATATCGTATAACGTTATATCCTATTACGTACTAACGTATAACGTTATAAACTAATACGTACTAACGTGTAACGTTATATAGCATTACGTACTAACGTATAACGTTATATACTATTACGTACTAACGTATAATGTTATATACTAGTACGTAATGACGTATAACGTTATATACTAATACGTAATAACGTATATCGTTATACACTCTTACGTACTAACGTGTAACGTTATATAGTATTACCTGATGTCGTATAACGTTATATACCATTACGTACTAACGTATAACGTTATGTACTATTACGTACTAACGTATAACGTTATATACTATTACGTACTAGCGTGTAACGTTATATAGTATTACGTAATGACGTATAACGTCATATCCTATCACGTATTAACGTATAACGTTATATAATATTACGTACTAACGTGTGACGTTATAAACTAATACGTAATGACGTATAACGTTATATACTATTACGTGCTAACGTATAACGTTATATACTATTACGTGCTAACGTGTAACGTTATAAACTAATACGTACTAACGTATAACGTTATATACTATTACGTGCTAACGTATAACGTTATATACTATTACGTGCTAACGTGTAACGTTATAAACTAATACGTAATATCGTATAACGTTATATACTTGTACGTACTGACGTATAACATTATTTACTAATACGTAACAACATATAACGTTATATACTAATACGTAATAACGTATATCGTTATACACTATTACGTACTAACGTGTAACGTTATATAGTATTACCTGATGTCGTATAACGTTATATACTATTACGTACTAACGTATAACGTTATGTACTATTACGTTCTAACGTATAACGTTATATACTCTTACGTACTAACGTGTAACGTTATATAGTATTACCTGATGACGTATAACGTTATATACTATTACGTACTAACGTATAACGTTATATACTAATACGTACTAACGTATAACGTTATATACTAATACGTAATGACGTATAACGTTATATACTATTATGCAATGACGTATAACGTTATTGAGTATTACCTTATAACGTATAACGTTATATCCTATTACGTACTAACGTATAACGTTATATTCTATTACGTACTAACGTATAACGTTATATAGTATTACCTGATGACGTATAACGTTATATACTATTACGTAATAACGTGTAACGTAATATAGTATTACCTAATGACGTATAACGATATATACTATTATGTAATAACGTGTAACTTTATATACTAATACGTAATGACGTATAACGTTATATACTATTATGCAATGACGTATAACGTTATTGAGTATTACCTTATAACGTATAACGTTATATCCTATTACGTACTAACGTATAACGTTATATTCTATTACGTACTAACGTATAACGTTATATAGTATTACCTGATGACGTATAACGTTATATACTATTACGTAATAACGTGTAACGTAATATAGTATTACCTAATGACGTATAACGATATATACTATTATGTAATAACGTGTAACTTTATATACTAATACGTAATGACGTATAACGTTATATACTATTATGCAATGACGTATAACGTTATTGAGTATTACCTTATAACGTATATCGTTATACACTATTACGTACTAACGTATAACGTTATATTCTATTACGTACTAACGTGTAACGTTATATAGTATTACCTGATGACGTATAACGTTATATACTAGTACGTACTAACGTATAACGTTATATCCTATTACGTAATATCGTATAACGTTATATACTAATACGTAATATCGTATAACGTTATATACTATTACTTACTAACGTATAACGTTATAAACTAATACGTACTAACGTGTAACGTTATATAGTATTACGTACTAACGTATAACGTTATATACTATTACGTACTAACGTATAACGTTATAAACTAATACGTACTAACGTATAACGTTATATACTATTACGTAATGACGTATAACGTTATATACTATTATGTAATGACGTATAACGTTATTGAGTATTACCTTATAACGTATAACGTTATAACCTATTACGTACTAACGTATAACGTTATATTCTATTACGTACTAACGTGTAACGTTATATAGTATTACCTAATGAGGTATAACGTTATATACTATTACGTACTAACGTATAACGTTATATCCTATTACGTAATAACGTATAACGTTATATACTATTACGTACTAACGTGTAACGTTATATAGTATTACCTGATGTAGTATAACGTTATATACTATTACGTACTAACGTATAACGTTATGTACTATTACGTACTAACGTATAACGTTATATACTATTACGTACTAACGTGTAACGTTATATAGTATCACGTAATGACGTATAACGTCATATCCTACTACGTACTAACGTATAACGTTATATACTATTACGTACTAACGTGTAACGTTATATAGTATTACGTAATGACGTAGAACGTCATATGCTATTACGTGCTAACGTATAACGTTATATAGTATTACGTAATGACGTATAACGTTATATAATATTACGTACTAACGTATAACGTTATGTACTATTACGTACTAACGTATAACGTTATATACTATTACGTACTAACGTGTAACGTTATATAGTATTACGTAATGACGTATAACGTTATATACTATTACGTGCTAACGTATAACGTTATATACTAATACGTAATATCGTATAACGTTATATACTAATACGTCATATCGTATAACGTTATATACTATTACGTACTAACGTATAACGTTATATTCTATTACGTACTAACGTGTAACGTTATATACTATTACGTACTAACGTAGAACGTTATATACCATTACGTACTAACGTATAATGTTATATACTAATGCGTACTACCGTATAACGTTATATACTAATGCGTACTACCGTATAACGTTATATACTAATACGTAATGGCGTATAACGTTATATACTATTATGCAATGACGTATAACGTTATATACTATTATGCAATGACGTATAACGTTATTGAGTATTACCTTATAACGTATAACGTTATATACTATTACGTACTAACGTATAACGTTATATACTATTACGTAATGACGTATAACGTTATATACAAATACGTAATAAGGTATATCGTTATACAATCTTACGTACTAACGTGTAACGTTATATAGTATTACCTGATGTCGTATAACGTTATATACTATTACGTACTAACGTATAACGTTATGTACTATTACGTACTAACGTATAACGTTATATACTATTACGTACTAGCGTGTAACGTTATATAGTATTACGTAATGACGTATAACGTCATATCCTATTACGTATTAACGTGTAACGTTATATAATATTACGTACTAACGTGTAACGTTATAAACTAATACGTAATGACGTATAACGTTATATACAAATACGTAATAAGGTATATCGTTATACAATCTTACGTACTAACGTGTAACGTTATATATTATTACGTACTAACGTGTAACGTTATATAGTATTACCAGATGACGTATAACGTTATATACTATTACGTAATATCATGTAACGCAATATAGTATTACCTGATGACGTATAACGTTATATACTATTACGTACTAACGTATAACGTTATATACTATTATGCAATGACGTATAACGTTATATACTAATACGTAATGACGTATAACGTTATACACTATTATGTAATGACGTATAACGTTATTGAGTATTACCTTATAACGTATAACGTTATATCCTATTACGTACTAACGTATAACGTTATTATCTAATACGTACTAACGTGTAACGTTATATAGTATTACCTGAGGCCGTATAACGTTATATACTAATACGTAATAACGTATAACGTTATGTACTATTACGTACTAACGTATAACGTTATAAACTAATACGTACTAACGAATAACGTTATATTCTATTACGTACTAACGTATAACGTTTTACACTATTACGTAAAGACGTATAACGTTATATACTAATACGTAATAACGTATAACGTTATATACTAATACGTACTAACGTATAACGTTATATACTATTACGTAATGACGTATAACGTTATATACTATTATGTAATGACGTATAACGTTATTGAGTATTACCTTATAACGTATAACGTTATAACCTATTACGTACTAACGTATAACGTTATATTCTATTACGTACTAACGTGTAACGTTATATAGTATTACCTAATGAGGTATAACGTTATATACTATTACGTACTAACGTATAACGTTATATCCTATTACGTAATAACGTATAACGTTATATACTATTACGTACTAACGTGTAACGTTATATAGTATTACCTGATGTAGTATAACGTTATATCCTATTACGTACTAACGTATAACGTTATGTACTATTACGTACTAACGTATAACGTTATATACTATTACGTACTAACGTGTAACGTTATATAGTATTACCTAATGACGTATAACGTTATATACTATTACGTACTAACGTATAACGTTATAAACTAATACGTACTAACGAATAACGTTTTATACTATAACGTACTAACGTATAATATTATATACTAATACGTACTAACGTATAACGTTATATACTAATACGTAATGACGTATAACGTTATATACTATTATGCAATGACGTATAACGTTATTGAGTATTACCTTATAACGTATAACGTTATATCCTATTACGTACTAACGTATAACGTTCTATTCTATTACGTACTAACGTATAACGTTATATAGTATTACCTGATGACGTATAACGTTATATACTATTACGTAATAACGTGTAACGTAATATAGTATTACCTAATGACGTATAACGATATATACTATTATGTAATAACGTGTAACTTTATATACTAATACGTAATATCGTATAACGTTATATCCTATTACGTACTAACGTATAACGTTATAAACCTATACGTACTAACGTGTAACGTTATATAGTATTACGTACTAACGTATAACGTTATATACTATTACGTACTAACGTATAATGTTATATACTAGTACGTAATGACGTATAACGTTATATACTAATACGTAATAACGTATATCGTTATACACTCTTACGTACTAACGTGTAACATTATATAGTATTACCTGATGTCGTATAACGTTATATACCATTACGTACTAACGTATAACGTTATGTACTATTACGTACTAACGTATAACGTTATATACTATTACGTACTAGCGTGTAACGTTATATAGTATTACGTAATGACGTATAACGTCATATCCTATCACGTATTAACGTATAACGTTATATAATATTACGTACTAACGTGTGACGTTATAAACTAATACGTAATGACGTATAACGTTATATACTATTACGTGCTAACGTATAACGTTATATACTATTACGTGCTAACGTGTAACGTTATAAACTAATACGTACTAACGTATAACGTTATATACTATTACGTGCTAACGTATAACGTTATATACTATTAAGTGCTAACGTGTAACGTTATAAACTAATACGTAATATCGTATAACGTTATATACTTGTACGTAATGACGTATAACATTATTTACTAATACGTAACAACATATAACGTTATATACTAATACGTAATAACGTATATCGTTATACACTATTACGTACTAACGTGTAACGTTATATAGTATTACCTGATGACGTATAACGTTATATACTATTACGTACTAACGTATAACGTTATATACTAATACGTACTAACGTATAACGTTATATACTAATACGTAATGACGTATAACGTTATATACTATTATGCAATGACGTATAACGTTATTGAGTATTACCTTATAACGTATAACGTTATATCCTATTACGTACTAACGTATAACGTTATATTCTATTACGTACTAACGTATAACGTTATATAGTATTACCTGATGACGTATAACGTTATATACTATTACGTAATAACGTGTAACGTAATATAGTATTACCTAATGACGTATAACGATATATACTATTATGTAATAACGTGTAACTTTATATACTAATACGTAATATCGTATAACGTTATATACTAATACGTAATATCGTATAACGTTATATACTATTACGTACTAACGTATAACATTATACACTATTACGTAAAGACGTATAACGTTATATACTAATACGTAATAACCTATAACGTTATATAGTATTACGTACTAACGTATAACGTTATATCCTATTACGTACTAACGTATAACGTTATATTCTATTACGTACTAACGTGTAACGTTATATAGTATTACCTGATGACGTATAACGTTATATACTATTACGTACTAACGTATAACGTTATATCCTATTACGTAATATCGTATAACGTTATATACTAATACGTAATATCGTATAACGTTATATACTATTACTTACTAACGTATAACGTTATAAACTAATACGTACTAACGTGTAACGTTATATAGTATTACGTACTAACGTATAACGTTATATACTATTACGTACTAACGTATAACGTTATAAACTAATACGTACTAACGTATAATGTTATATACTAATACGTACTAACGTATAACGTTATATACTAATACGTAATGGCGTATAACGTTATATACTATTATGCAATGACGTATAACGTTATTGAGTATTACCGTATAACGTATAACGTTATATCCTATTACGTACTAACGTATAACGTTATATTCTATTACGTACTAACGAATAACGTTATATTCTATTACGTACTAACGTATAACGTTTTACACTATTACGTAAAGACGTATAACGTTATATACTAATACGTAATAACGTATAACGTTATTGAGTATTACCTTATAACGTATAACGTTATAACCTATTACGTACTAACGTATAACGTTATATTCTATTACGTACTAACGTGTAACGTTATATAGTATTACCTAATGAGGTATAACGTTATTTACTATTACGTACTAACGTATAACGTTATATCCTATTACGTAATAACGTATAACGTTATATACTATTACGTACTAACGTGTAACGTTATATAGTATTACCTGATGTAGTATAACGTTATATACTATTACGTACTAACGTATAACGTTATGTACTATTACGTACTAACGTATAACGTTATATACTATTACGTACTAACGTGTAACGTTATATAGTATCACGTAATGACGTATAACGTCATATCCTACTACGTACTAACGTATAACGTTATATACTATTACGTACTAACGTGTAACGTTATATAGTATTACGTAATGACGTAGAACGTCATATGCTATTACGTGCTAACGTATAACGTTATATACTATTACGTGCTAACGTGTAACGTTATATAGTATTACCTGATGTAGTATAACGTTATATACTATTACGTACTAACGTATAACGTTATGTACTATTACGTACTAACGTATAACGTTATATACTATTACGTACTAACGTGTAACGTTATATAGTATCACGTAATGACGTATAACGTTATATACTATTATGTAATGAAGTATAACGTTATTGAGTATTATCTTATAACGTATAACGTTATAACCTATTACGTACTAACGTATAACGCTATATACTATTACGTACTAACGTATAACGTTATATACTAATACGTAACAACGTATAACGTTATATACTAATACGTAATAACGTATATCGTTATACACTCTTACGTACTAACGTGTAACGTTATATAGTATTACCTGATGTCGTATAACGTTATATACCATTACGTACTAACGTATAACGTTATGTACTATTACGTACTAACGTATAACGTTATATACTATTACGTACTAGCGTGTAACGTTATATAGTATTACGTAATGACGTATAACGTCATATCCTATCACGTATTAACGTATAACGTTATATAATATTACGTACTAACGTGTGACGTTATAAACTAATACGTAATGACGTATAACGTTATATACTATTACGTGCTAACGTATAACGTTATATACTATTACGTGCTAACGTGTAACGTTATAAACTAGTACGTACTAACGTATAACGTTATATACTATTACGTGCTAACGTATAACGTTATATACTATTACGTGCTAACGTGTAACGTTATAAACTAATACGTAATATCGTATAACGTTATATACTTGTACGTACTGACGTATAACATTATTTACTAATACGTAACAACATATAACGTTATATACTAATACGTAATAACGTATATCGTTATACACTATTACGTACTAACGTGTAACGTTATATAGTATTACCTGATGTCGTATAACGTTATATACTATTACGTACTAACGTATAACGTTATGTACTATTACGTTCTAACGTATAACGTTATATACTCTTACGTACTAACGTGTAACGTTATATAGTATTACCTGATGACGTATAACGTTATATACTATTACGTACTAACGTATAACGTTATATACTAATACGTACTAACGTATAACGTTATATACTAATACGTAATGACGTATAACGTTATATACTATTATGCAATGACGTATAACGTTATTGAGTATTACCTTATAACGTATAACGTTATATCCTATTACGTACTAACGTATAACGTTCTATTCTATTACGTACTAACGTATAACGTTATATAGTATTACCTAATGACGTATAACGTTATATACTATTACGTAATAACGTGTAACGTAATATAGTATTACCTAATGACGTATAACGATATATACTATTATGTAATAACGTGTAACTTTATATACTAATACGTAATATCGTATAACGTTATATCCTATTACGTACTAACGTATAACGTTATAAACTAATACGTACTAACGTGTAACGTTATATAGCATTACGTACTAACGTACAGTAGCGGACAAAAGTTTAAGACGAAATGGAAGAAATAAATAATTGATTTACTTTCCATAAAAAATATAAATACGGTGTTCTACTTTTGGTATTAACTAATTGTACATTTGTTTGTACACTTAGAAAAAAAATTTCATTTTGATATTTTGCTCAATAGCTAAGTTATAAAAAAGGAACGAAATCTGTATAATATTTCGTCGGTCAAAAGTTTAAGACTATACAAAAAATATTAATTTTTGGTTAAAAAATATACACAATTTTTGTTTAAATTCAATATTTTGTTCAATATCCGTTATTTCTTATCCCTTCGGTACATCTTCTTGGCATAGAATCTATTAATTTTTTATATTAATCTACCGTAATATTATTCCAGGCTGTTTCAATCGTAGAGTAAAGTTCATTTAAATTTTTCGGTTTATAACCTTGTACTGTCTTTTTTATGATGCTCCACAAGTTCTCGATTGGATTAATGTCTGGTGATTGCGACGGCCACGGCAGCACGGTGATATTTTCTTCTTGAAAAAACTGTTTCACAACCCGAGCCGTGTGCTTCGGATCATTATCATTTTGAAAAATAAAATCATCACTCATATTGTTGCGTGCAAAAGGTAACATTGTGTTCTTGAGTATGTCCTTGTATTGAAAACGGTCCATAATTCCATTGATACGACATATCGGACTAGGGCCGCTTCGAGAAAAACACGCCCACACCATAACGTTGCCACCACCATGTTTAAGAGTTTTTAAAACGCACTGTGTTTTCAAACTTTCGCCAATTCGACGTCTAACGTACCGCACCCCGTCAGAAGAGACGCGACTGAATTTCGATTCGTCAGAAAACAATACCTTTTGCCAATCTTCACTTGTCCAATGCTTATGAGCTTTAGCAAATGCAAGTCGTCTTTTTCGATTCCTAGAACTCAGCAGTGGTTTCTTTTGGGGTTTTCGTCCTCTTAAGTTAAAGTCTTCTAATCTTCTCCTAACAGTTCTAGCACTAATTTGTGTATCGTTTTCATAGTTTATCTCCGCAGCAATATTATTTGCACTACGAAAACGATCCTTTTCGCTCAATCGATGAATCCGGCGATCCATTTTCGGTGTTGTTTTCCGTGGTCTTCCGTTTTTCGGTTGATCGCAATACATGCCTGTCTTTAAACATTTATACCAAGCTTGTTTACAAGCTGTTTCTGACCTGTTCACTATATTTGCTATTTCGGTGAAGGTTTTACTTTGCTTTCGCAGCCTTACGATTTGTTCCCTTTCGTTTTCAAGTAAATTCTTTGATTTACCCATAGTCTGTTCCTACCTAAATGAATTTTAAGCAATAAAAGGTACACTAAACAATGATTTTGACATTCCAGAATCAAAATGTTCAAAAACTGTACTCGTACTCACGTTTTACACAGATCGTCTTAAACTAATGTCCACTGTTTCCAAGTGCTAGGCGGTAACTAACTGTTGTAACTCCTACATTGTTTGTATTTAACAACTGACTGTCTGAGGTTACGAAGGTCAAACATACAGCTACGTTATTCCAAAGAGACAAACCGAATAGAAGAACAATATGCGTATAAGATGTTTGTAATCCGGTTTACAAATCATCGTCTTAAACTTTTGTCCGCTACTGTATAACGTTATATACTATTACGTACTAACGTATAATGTTATATACTAGTACGTAATGACGTATAACGTTATATACTAATACGTAATAACGTATATCGTTATACACTCTTACGTACTAACGTGTAACGTTATATAGTATTACCTGATGACGTATAACGTTATATACTATTACGTACTAACGTATAACGTTATATCCTATTACGTAATATCGTATAACGTTATATACTAATACGTAATATCATATAACGTTATATACTATTACTTACTAACGTATAACGTTATAAACTAATACGTACTAACGTGTAACGTTATATAGTATTACGTACTAACGTATAACGTTATATACTATTACGTACTAACGTATAACGTTATAAACTAATACGTACTAACGTATAACGTTATATACTATTACGTAATGACGTATAACGTTATATTCTATTACGTACTAACGTGTAACGTTATATAGTATTACCTAATGAGGTATAACGTTATATACTATTACGTACTAACGTATAACGTTATAAACTAATACGTACTAACGTATAACGTTATATACTATTACGTAATGACGTATAACGTTATATACTATTATGTAATGACGTATAACGTTATTGAGTATTACCTTATAACGTATAACGTTATAACCTATTACGTACTAACGTATAACGTTATATTCTATTACGTACTAACGTATAACGTTATATACTATTACGTACTAACGTGTAACGTTATATAGTATCACGTAATGACGTATAACGTCATATCCTACTACGTACTAACGTATAACGTTATATACTATTACGTACTAACGTGTAACGTTATATAGTATTACGTAATGACGTAGAACGTCATATGCTATTACGTGCTAACGTATAACGTTATATAGTATTACGTAATGACGTATAACGTTATATAATATTACGTACTAACGTATAACGTTATGTACTATTACGTACTAACGTATAACGTTATATACTATTACGTACTAACGTGTAACGTTATATAGTATTACGTAATGACGTATAACGTTATATACTATTACGTACTAACGTAGAACGTTATATACCATTACGTACTAACGTATAATGTTATATACTAATGCGTACTACCGTATAACGTTATATACTAATGCGTACTACCGTATAACGTTATATACTAATACGTAATGGCGTATAACGTTATATACTATTATGCAATGACGTATAACGTTATATACTATTATGCAATGACGTATAACGTTATTGAGTATTACCTTATAACGTATAACGTTATATACTATTACGTACTAACGTATAACGTTATATACTATTACGTAATGAAGTATAACGTTATATACAAATACGTAATAAGGTATATCGTTATACAATCTTACGTGTCTAACGTGTAATGTTATATAGTATTACCTGATGTCGTATAACGTTATATACTATTACGTACTAACGTATAACGTTATGTACTATTACGTACTAACGTATAACGTTATATACTATTACGTACTAGCGTGTAACGTTATATAGTATTACGTAATGACGTATAACGTCATATCCTATTACGTATTAACGTGTAACGTTATATAATATTACGTACTAACGTGTAACGTTATAAACTAATACGTAATGACGTATAACGTTATATACTAATACGTAATGACGTATAACGTTATACACTATTATGTAATGACGTATAACGTTATTGAGTATTACCTTATAACGTATAACGTTATATCCTATTACGTACTAACGTATAACGTTATTATCTAATACGTACTAACGTGTAACGTTATATAGTATTACCTGATGCCGTATAACGTTATATACTAATACGTAATAACGTATAACGTTATGTACTATTACGTACTAACGTATAACGTTATAAACTAATACGTACTAACGTATAACGTTATATACTATTACGTGCTAACGTGTAACGTTATATTCTATTACGTACTAACGAATAACGTTATATTCTATTACGTACTAACGTATAACGTTTTACACTATTACGTAAAGACGTATAACGTTATATACTAATACGTAATAACGTATAACGTTATATACTAATACGTACTAACGTATAACGTTATATACTATTACGTAATGACGTATAACGTTATATACTATTATGTAATGACGTATAACGTTATTGAGTATTACCTTATAACGTATAACGTTATAACCTATTACGTACTAACGTATAACGTTATATTCTATTACGTACTAACGTGTAACGTTATATAGTATTACCTAATGAGGTATAACGTTATATACTATTACGTACTAACGTATAACGTTATATCCTATTACGTAATAACGTATAACGTTATATACTATTACGTACTAACGTGTAACGTTATATAGTATTACCTGATGTAGTATAACGTTATATACTATTACGTACTAACGTATAACGTTATGTACTATTACGTACTAACGTATAACGTTATATACTATTACGTACTAACGTGTAACGTTATATAGTATCACGTAATGACGTATAACGTTATATACTATTATGTAATGAAGTATAACGTTATTGAGTATTATCTTATAACGTATAACGTTATAACCTATTACGTACTAACGTATAACGCTATATACTATTACGTACTAACGTATAACGTTATATACTAATACGTAATGACGTATAACGTTATATACTATTATGCAATGACGTATAACGTTATTGAGTATTACCTTATAACGTATAACGTTATATCCTATTCCGTACTAACGTATAACGTTCTATTCTATTACGTACTAACGTATAACGTTATATAGTATTACCTGATGACGTATAACGTTATATACTATTACGTAATAACGTGTAACGTAATATAGTATTACCTAATGACGTATAACGATATATACTATTATGTAATAACGTGTAACTTTATATACTAATACGTAATATCGTATAACGTTATATCCTATTACGTACTAACGTATAACGTTATAAACCTATACGTACTAACGTGTAACGTTATATAGTATTACGTACTAACGTATAACGTTATATACTATTACGTACTAACGTATAATGTTATATACTAGTACGTAATGACGTATAACGTTATATACTAATACGTAATAACGTATATCGTTGTACACTCTTACGTACTAACGTGTAACATTATATAGTATTACCTGATGTCGTATAACGTTATATACCATTACGTACTAACGTATAACGTTATGTACTATTACGTACTAACGTATAACGTTATATACTATTACGTACTAGCGTGTAACGTTATATAGTATTACGTAATGACGTATAACGTCATATCCTATCACGTATTAACGTATAACGTTATATAATATTACGTACTAACGTGTGACGTTATAAACTAATACGTAATGACGTATAACGTTATATACTATTACGTGCTAACGTATAACGTTATATACTATTACGTGTTAACGTGTAACGTTATAAACTAATACGTACTAACGTATAACGTTATATACTATTACGTGCTAACGTATAACGTTATATACTATTAAGTGCTAACGTGTAACGTTATAAACTAATACGTAATATCGTATAACGTTATATACTTGTACGTAATGACGTATAACATTATTTACTAATACGTAACAACATATAACGTTATATACTAATACGTAATAACGTATATCGTTATACACTATTACGTACTAACGTGTAACGTTATATAGTATTACCTGATGACGTATAACGTTATATACTATTACGTACTAACGTATAACGTTATATACTAATACGTACTAACCTATAACGTTATATACTAATACGTAATGACGTATAACGTTATATACTATTATGCAATGACGTATAACGTTATTGAGTATTACCTTATAACGTATAACGTTATATCCTATTACGTACTAACGTATAACGTTATATTCTATTACGTACTAACGTATAACGTTATATAGTATTACCTGATGACGTATAACGTTATATACTATTACGTAATAACGTGTAACGTAATATAGTATTACCTAATGACGTATAACGATATATACTATTATGTAATAACGTGTAACTTTATATACTAATACGTAATATCGTATAACGTTATATACTAATACGTAATATCGTATAACGTTATATACTATTACGTACTAACGTATAACATTATACACTATTACGTAAAGACGTATAACGTTATATACTAATACGTAATAACCTATAACGTTATATAGTATTACGTACTAACGTATAACGTTATATCCTATTACGTACTAACGTATAACGTTATATTCTATTACGTACTAACGTGTAACGTTATATAGTATTACCTGATGACGTATAACGTTATATACTATTACGTACTAACGTATAACGTTATATCCTATTACGTAATATCGTATAACGTTATATACTAATACGTAATATCGTATAACGTTATATACTATTACTTACTAACGTATAACGTTATAAACTAATACGTACTAACGTGTAACGTTATATAGTATTACGTACTAACGTATAACGTTATATACTATTACGTACTAACGTATAACGTTATAAACTAATACGTACTAACGTATAATGTTATATACTAATACGTACTAACGTATAACGTTATATACTAATACGTAATGGCGTATAACGTTATATACCATTATGCAATGACGTATAACGTTATTGAGTATTACCGTATAACGTATAACGTTATATCCTATTACGTACTAACGTATAACGTTTTACACTATTACGTAAAGACGTATAACGTTATATACTATTACGTACTAACGTATAACGTTATAAACTAATACGTACTAACGTATAATGTTATATACTAATACGTACTAACGTATAACGTTATATACTAATACGTAATGGCGTATAACGTTATATACTATTATGCAATGACGTATAACGTTATTGAGTATTACCGTATAACGTATAACGTTATATTCTATTACGTACTAACGAATAACGTTATATTCTATTACGTACTAACGTATAACGTTTTACACTATTACGTAAAGACGTATAACGTTATATACTAATACATAATAACGTATAACGTTATATACTAATACGTACTAACGTATAACGTTATATACTATTACGTAATGACGTATAACGTTATATACTATTATGTAATGATGTATAACGTTATTGAGTATTACCGTATAACGTATAACGTTATAACCTATTACGTACTAACGTATAACGTTATATTCTATTACGTACTAACGTGTAACGTTATATAGTATTACCTAATGAGGTATAACGTTATATACTATTACGTACTAACGTATAACGTTATATCCTATTACGTAATAACGTATAACGTTATATACTATTACGTACTAACGTGTAACGTTATATAGTATTACCTGATGTAGTATAACGTTATATACTATTACGTACTAACGTATAACGTTATGTACTATTACGTACTAACGTATAACGTTATATACTATTACGTACTAACGTGTAACGTTATATAGTATCACGTAATGACGTATAACGTCATACCCTACTACGTACTAACGTATAACGTTATATACTGTTACGTACTAACGTGTAACGTTATATAGTATTACCTGATGTAGTATAACGTTATATACTATTACGTACTAACGTATAACGTTATGTACTATTACGTACTAACGTATAACGTTATATACTATTACGTACAAACGTGTAACGTTATATAGTATCACGTAATGACGTATAACGTTATATACTATTATGTAATGAAGTATAACGTTATTGAGTATTATCTTATAACGTATAACGTTATAACCTATTACGTACTAACGTATAACGCTATATACTATTACGTACTAACGTATAACGTTATATACTAATACGTAATGACGTATAACGTTATATACTATTATGCAATGACGTATAACGTTATTGAGTATTACCTTATAACGTATAACGTTATATCCTATTACGTACTAACGTATAACGTTCTATTCTATTACGCACTAACGTATAACGTTATAAACTAATACGTACTAACGTATAATGTTATATACTAATACGTACTAACGTATAACGTTATATCCTATTACGTAATATCGTATAACGTTATATACTAATACGTAATATCGTATAACGTTATATACTATTACTTACTAACGTATAACGTTCTATTCTATTACGCACTAACGTATAACGTTATAAACTAATACGTACTAACGTATAATGTTATATACTAATACGTACTAACGTATAACGTTATATCCTATTACGTAATATCGTATAACGTTATATACTAATACGTAATATCGTATAACGTTATATACTATTACTTACTAACGTATAACGTTATAAACTAATACGTACTAACGTGTAACGTTATATAGTATTACGTACTAACGTATAACGTTATATCCTATTACGTAATATCGTATAACGTTATATACTAATACGTAATATCGTATAACGTTATATACTATTACTTACTAACGTATAACGTTATAAACTAATACGTACTAACGTGTAACGTTATATAGTATTACCTAATGAGGTATAACGTTATATTCTATTACGTACTAACGTGTAACGTTATATAGTATTACCTAATGAGGTATAACGTTATATACTATTACGTACTAACGTATAACGTTATATCCTATTACGTAATAACGTATAACGTTATATCCTATTACGTACTAACGTATAACGTTCTATTCTATTACGCACTAACGTATAACGTTATAAACTAATACGTACTAACGTATAATGTTATATACTAATACGTACTAACGTATAACGTTATATCCTATTACGTAATATCGTATAACGTTATATACTAATACGTAATATCGTATAACGTTATATACTATTACTTACTAACGTATAACGTTATAAACTAATACGTACTAACGTGTAACGTTATATAGTATTACGTACTAACGTATAACGTTATATCCTCTTACGTAATATCGTATAACGTTATATACTAATACGTAATATCGTATAACGTTATATACTATTACTTACTAACGTATAACGTTATAAACTAATACGTACTAACGTGTAACGTTATATAGTATTACGTACTAACGTATAACGTTATATACTATTACGTACTAACGTATAACGTTATAAACTAATACGTACTAACGTATAATGTTATATACTAATACGTACTAACGTATAACGTTATATACTAATACGTAATGGCGTATAACGTTATATACTATTACGTACTAACGTATAACGTTATGTACTATTACGTACTAACGTATAACGCTATATACTATTACGTACTAACGTGTAACGTTATATAGTATCACGTAATGACGTATAACGTCATACCCTACTACGTACTAACGTATAACGTTATATACTATTACGTACTAACGTGTAACGTTATATAGTATTACCTGATGTAGTATAACGTTATATACTATTACGTACTAACGTATAACGTTATGTACTATTACGTACTAACGTATAACGTTATATACTATTACGTACTAACGTGTAACGTTATATTCTATTACGTACTAACGTGTAACGTTATATAGTATTACCTAATGAGGTATAACGTTATATACTATTACGTACTAACGTATAACGTTATTATCTAATACGTACTAACGTATAACGTTATATACTATTACGTGCTAACGTATAACGTTATATAGTATTATGTAATGACGTATAACGTTATATACTATTACGTACTAACGTAGAACGTTATATACTATTACGTACCTACGTATAACGTTATACACTATTACGTAAAGACGTATAACGTTATATACTAATACGTAATAACGTATAACGTTATATACTATTACGTACTAACGTATAACGTTATATACTATTACGTAATGACGTATAACGTTATATACAAATACGTAATAAGGTATATCGTTATACAATCTTACGTACTAACGTGTAACGTTATATAGTATTACCTGATGTCGTATAACGTTATATACTATTACGTACTAACGTATAACGTTATGTACTATTACGTACTAACGTAGAACGTTATATACTATTACGTACTAGCGTGTAACGTTATATAGTATTACGTAATGACGTATAACGTCATATCCTATTACGTATTAACGTGTAACGTTATATAATATTACGTACTAACGTGTAACGTTATAAACTAATACGTAATGTCGTATAACGTTATATACAAATACGTAATAAGGTATATCGTTATACAATCTTACGTACTAACGTGTAACGTTATATATTATTACGTACTAACGTGTAACGTTATATACTATTACGTACTAACGAGTAACGTAATATAGCATTACCTGATGTCGGATAACGTTATATACTATTACGTACTAACGTATAACGTTATATACTATTACGTACCAACATATAACGTTATACACTATTACGTAAAGACGTATAACGTTATATACTAATACGTAATAACGTATAACGTTATATACTAATACGTACTAACGTATAACGTTATATACTAATACGTAATGGCGTATAACGTTATATACTATTATGCAATGACGTATAACGTTATTGAGTATTACCTTATAACGTATAACGTTATATCCTATTACGTACTAACGTATAACGTTATATTCTATTACGTACTAACTTATAACGTTATATTCTATTACGTACTAACGTATAACGTTATACACTATTACGTAAAGACGTATAACATTATATAGTAATACGAAATAACGTATAACGTTAAATACTATTACGTACTAACGAATAACGTTATATACTATTACGTAATGACGTATAAAGTTATATAGTATTATGTATTAACGTATAACGTTATTGAGTATTACCTTATAACGTATAACGTTATAACCTATTACGTACTAACGTATAACGTTATATTCTATTACTTACTAACGTGTAACGTTATATAGTATTACCTGATGACGTATAACGTTATATAATATTACGTACTAAAGTATAACGTTATATCCTATTACGTAATAACGTATAACGTTATATACTATTACGTACTAACGAGTAACGTAATATAGCATTACCTGATGTCGGATAACGTTATATACTATTACGTACTAACGTATAACGTTATGTACTATTACGTACTAACGTATAACGTTATATACTATTACGTACTAACGTATAACGTTATATACTATTACGTACTAACGTATAATGTTATATACTAGTACGTAATGACGTATAACGTTATATACTAATACGTAATAACGTATATCGTTATACACTCTTACGTACTAACGTGTAACGTTATATAGTATTACCTGATGTCGTATAACGTCATATCCTATTACGTACTAACGTATAACGTTATATACTATTACGTACTAACGTGTAACGTTATATAGTATTAGGTAATGACGTATAACGTCATATGCTATTACGTACTAACGTATGTATAACGCTATATACTATTACGTACTAACGTATAACGTTATATAATATTACGTACTAACGTGTAACGTTATAAACTAATACGTAATGACGTACAACGTTATATACAAATACGTAATAACGTATATCGTTATACAATCTTACGTACTAACGTGTAACGTTATATACTATTACGTACTAACGTGTAACGTTTTATAGTATTACCAGATGACGTATAACGTTATATACTATTACGTAATAACATGTAACGCAATATAGTATTACCTGATGACGTATAACGTCATATCCTATTACGTACTAACGTATAACGTTATATACTATTACGTACTAACGTGTAACGTTATATAGTATTATGCAATGACGTATAACGTTATATACTAATACGTAATGACGTATAAGGTTATATACTAGTATGTAATGACGTATAACGTTATTGAGTATTACCTTATAACGTATAACGTTATATCCTATTACGTACTAACGTATAACGTTATTATCTAATACGTACTAACGTGTAACGTTATATAGTATTACCTGATGCCGTATAACGTTATATACTAATACGTAATAACGTATAACGTTATGTACTATCACGTACTAACGTATAACGTTATAAACTAATACGTACTAACCTGTAACGTTATATAGTATTACCTGATGACGTATAACGTTATATACTATTACGTACTAACGTATAACGTTATATCCTATTACGTAATATCCTATAACGTTATATACTAATACGTAATATCGTATAACGTTATATACTATTACGTGCTAACGTATAACGTTATATACTATTACGTGCTAACGTGTAACGTTATAAACTAATACGTAATATCGTATAACGTTATTGAGTATTACCTTATAACGTATAACGTTATATCCTATTACGTACTAACGTATAACGTTATATTCTATTACGTACTAACGTGTAATGTTATATAGTATTACCTGATGACGTATAACGTTATTTACTATTACGTACTAACGCAGAACGTTATATCCTATTACGTAATATCCTATAACGTTATATACTAATACGTAATATCGTATAACGCTATATACTATTACGTACTAACGTATAACGTTATAAACTAATACGTACTAACGTGTAACGTTATATAGTATTACGTACTAACGTATAACGTTATATACTATTACGTACTAACGTATAACGTTATAAACTAATACGTAATCACGTATAACGTTATATACTATTACGTACTAACGTATATCGTTATAAACTAATACGTAATGACGTATAACGTTATATACTATTACGTACTAACGTATAACGTTATAAACTAATACGTACTAACGAATAACGTTATATCCTATTACGTACTAACGTATAACGTTATATTCTATTACGTACTAACGTATAACGTTATATACTATTACGTGCTAACGTATAACGTTATATACTATTACGTGCTAACGTGTAACGTTATAAACTAATACGTAATATCGTATAACGTTATATACTTGTACGTAATGACGTATAACATTATTTACTAATACGTAACAACATATAACGTTATATACTAATACGTAATAACGTATATCGTTATACACTATTACGTACTAACGTGTAACGTTATATAGTATTACCTGATGTCGTATAACGTTATATACTATTACGTACTAACGTATAACGTTATGTACTATTACGTTCTAACGTATAACGTTATATACTCTTACGTACTAACGTGTAACGTTATATAGTATTACCTGATGACGTATAACGTTATATACTATTACGTACTAACGTATAACGTTATATACTAATACGTACTAACGTATAACGTTATATACTAATACGTAATGACGTATAACGTTATATACTATTATGCAATGACGTATAACGTTATTGAGTATTACCTTATAACGTATAACGTTATATCCTATTACGTACTAACGTATAACGTTATATTCTATTACGTACTAACGTATAACGTTATATAGTATTACCTGATGACGTATAACGTTATATACTATTACGTAATAACGTGTAACGTAATATAGTATTACCTGATGACGTATAACGTTATATACTATTACGTACTAACGTATAACGTTATATCCTATTACGTAATATCGTATAACGTTATATACTATTACTTACTAACGTATAACGTTATAAACTAATACGTACTAACGTGTAACGTTATATAGTATTACGTACTAACGTATAACGTTATATACTATTACGTACTAACGTATAACGTTATAAACTAATACGTACTAACGTATAATGTTATATACTAATACGTACTAACGTATAACGTTATATACTAATACGTAATGGCGTATAACGTTATATACTATTATGCAACGACGTATAACGTTATTGAGTATTACCGTATAACGTATAACGTTATATCCTATTACGTACTAACGTATAACGTTATATTCTATTACGTACTAACGAATAACGTTATATTCTATTACGTACTAACGTATAACGTTTTACACTATTACGTAAAGACGTATAACGTTATATACTAATACGTAATAACGTATAACGTTATATACTAATACGTACTAACGTATAACGTTATATACTATTACGTAATGACGTATAACGTTATATACTATTATGTAATGACGTATAACGTTATTGAGTATTACCTTATAACGTATAACGTTATAACCTATTACGTACTAACGTATAACGTTATATTCTATTACGTACTAACGTGTAACGTTATATAGTATTACCTAATGAGGTATAACGTTATATACTATTACGTACTAACGTATAACGTTATATCCTATTACGTAATAACGTATAACGTTATATACTATTACGTACTAACGTGTAACGTTATATAGTATTACCTGATGTAGTATAACGTTATATACTATTACGTACTAACGTATAACGTTATGTACTATTACGTACTAACGTATAACGTTATATACTATTACGTACTAACGTGTTACGTTATATAGTATCACGTAATGACGTATAACGTTATATACTATTATGTAATGAAGTATAACGTTATTGAGTATTATCTTATAACGTATAACGTTATAACCTATTACGTACTAACGTATAACGCTATATACTATTACGTACTAACGTATAACGTTATATACTAATACGTAACAACGTATAACGTTATATACTAATACGTAATAACGTATAACGCTATATACTATTACGTACTAACGTGTAACGTTATATAGTATTACGTAATGACGTATAACGTCATATCCTATTACGTACTAACGTATAACGTTATATATAATTACGTACTAACGTGTAACGTTATATAGTATTACGTATTGACGTATAACGACATATGCTATTACGTACTAACGTATAACGCTATATACTATTACGTACTAACGTATAACGTTATATACTATTACGTACTAACGTATAACGTTATATACTATTACGTACTAACGTATAATGTTATATACTAGTACGTAATGACGTATAACGTTATGTACTATTACGTTCTAACGTATAACGTTATATACTCTTACGTACTAACGTGTAACGTTATATAGTATTACCTGATGACGTATAACGTTATATACTATTACGTACTAACGTATAACGTTATATACTAATACGTACTAACGTATAACGTTATATACTAATACGTAATGACGTATAACGTTATATACTATTATGCAATGACGTATAACGTTATTGAGTATTACCTTATAACGTATAACGTTATATCCTATTACGTACTAACGTATAACGTTATATTCTATTACGTACTAACGTATAACGTTATATAGTATTACCTGATGACGTATAACGTTATATACTATTACGTAATAACGTGTAACGTAATATAGTATTACCTGATGACGTATAACGTTATATACTATTACGTACTAACGTATAACGTTATATCCTATTACGTAATATCGTATAACGTTATATACTATTACTTACTAACGTATAACGTTATAAACTAATACGTACTAACGTGTAACGTTATATAGTATTACGTACTAACGTATAACGTTATATACTATTACGTACTAACGTATAACGTTATAAACTAATACGTACTAACGTATAATGTTATATACTAATACGTACTAACGTATAACGTTATATACTAATACGTAATGGCGTATAACGTTATATACTATTATGCAACGACGTATAACGTTATTGAGTATTACCGTATAACGTATAACGTTATATCCTATTACGTACTAACGTATAACGTTATATTCTATTACGTACTAACGAATAACGTTATATTCTATTACGTACTAACGTATAACGTTTTACACTATTACGTAAAGACGTATAACGTTATATACTAATACGTAATAACGTATAACGTTATATACTAATACGTACTAACGTATAACGTTATATACTATTACGTAATGACGTATAACGTTATATACTATTATGTAATGACGTATAACGTTATTGAGTATTACCTTATAACGTATAACGTTATAACCTATTACGTACTAACGTATAACGTTATATTCTATTACGTACTAACGTGTAACGTTATATAGTATTACCTAATGAGGTATAACGTTATATACTATTACGTACTAACGTATAACGTTATATCCTATTACGTAATAACGTATAACGTTATATACTATTACGTACTAACGTGTAACGTTATATAGTATTACCTGATGTAGTATAACGTTATATACTATTACGTACTAACGTATAACGTTATGTACTATTACGTACTAACGTATAACGTTATATACTATTACGTACTAACGTGTTACGTTATATAGTATCACGTAATGACGTATAACGTTATATACTATTATGTAATGAAGTATAACGTTATTGAGTATTATCTTATAACGTATAACGTTATAACCTATTACGTACTAACGTATAACGCTATATACTATTACGTACTAACGTATAACGTTATATACTAATACGTAACAACGTATAACGTTATATACTAATACGTAATAACGTATAACGCTATATACTATTACGTACTAACGTGTAACGTTATATAGTATTACGTAATGACGTATAACGTCATATCCTATTACGTACTAACGTATAACGTTATATATAATTACGTACTAACGTGTAACGTTATATAGTATTACGTATTGACGTATAACGACATATGCTATTACGTACTAACGTATAACGCTATATACTATTACGTACTAACGTATAACGTTATATACTATTACGTACTAACGTATAACGTTATATACTATTACGTACTAACGTATAATGTTATATACTAGTACGTAATGACGTATAACGTTATATACTAATACGTAATAACGTATATCGTTATACACTATTACGTACTAACGTGTAACGTTATATAGTATTACCTGATGTCGTATAACGTTATATACTATTACGTACTAACGTATAACGTTATGTACTATTACGTTCTAACGTATAACGTTATATACTCTTACGTACTAACGTGTAACGTTATATAGTATTACCTAATGACGTATAACGTTATATACTATTACGTACTAACGTATGACGTTATAAACTAATACGTACTAACGAATAACGTTTTATACTATAACGCAGTAACGTATAATATTATATACTAATACGTACTAACGTATAACGTTATATACTAATACGTAATGACGTATAACGTTATATACTATTATGCAATGACGTATAACGTTATTGAGTATTACCTTATAACGTATAACGTTATATCCTATTACGTACTAACGTATAACGTTCTATTCTATTACGTACTAACGTACAACGTTATATAGTATTACCTGATGACGTATAACGTTATATACTATTACGTAATAACGTGTAACGTAATATAGTATTACCAAATGACGTATAACGATATATACTATTATGTAATAACGTGTAACTTTATATACTAATACGTAATATCGTATAACGTTATATCCTATTACGTACTAACGTATAACGTTATAAACTAATACGTACTAAGGTGTAACGTTATATAGTATTACGTACTAACGTATAACGTTATATACTATTACGTACTAACGTACAATGTTATATACTAGTACGTAATGACGTATAACGTTATATACTAATACGTAATAACGTATATCGTTATACACTCTTACGTACTAACGTGTAACGTTATATAGTATTACCTGATGTCGTATAACGTTATATACCATTACGTACTAACGTATAACGTTATGTACTATTACGTACTAACGTATAACGTTATATACTATTACGTACTAGCGTGTAACGTTATATAGTATTACGTAATGACGTATAACGTCATATCCTATCACGTATTAACGTATAACGTTATATAATATTACGTACTAACGTGTGACGTTATAAACTAATACGTAATGACGTATAACGTTATATACTATTACGTGCTAACGTATAACGTTATGTACTATTACGTACTAACGTATAACGTTATATACTATTACGTGCTAACGTGTAACGTTATAAACTAATACGTACTAACGTATAACGTTATATACTATTACGTGCTAACGTATAACGTTATATACTATTACGTGCTAACGTGTAACGTTATAAACTAATACGTAATATCGTATAACCTTATATACTTGTACGTAATGACGTATAACATTATTTACTAATACGTAACAACATATAACGTTATATACTAATACGTAATAACGTATATCGTTATACACTATTACGTACTAACGTGTAACGTTATATACTAATACGTAATGACGTATAACGTTATATACTATTATGCAATGACGTATAACGTTATTGAGTATTACCTTATAACGTATAACGTTATATCCTATTACGTACTAACGTATAACGTTATATTCTATTACGTACTAACGTATAACGTTATATACTATTACGTACTAACGTATAACGTTATATACTAATACGTACTAACGTATAACGTTATATACTAATACGTAATGATGTATAACGTTATATACTATTATGCAATGACGTATAACGTTATTGAGTATTACCTTATAACGTATAACGTTATATCCTATTACGTACTAACGTATAACGTTATATTCTATTACGTACTAACGTATAACGTTATATAGTATTACCTGATGACGTATAACGTTATATACTATTACGTAATAACGTGTAACGTAATATAGTATTACCTAATGACGTATAACGATATATACTATTATGTAATAACGTGTAACTTTATATACTAATACGTAATATCGTATAACGTTATATACTAATACGTAATATCGTATAACGTTATATACTATTACGTACCAACGTATAACATTATACACTATTACGTAAAGACGTATAACGTTATATACTAATACGTAATAACCTATAACGTTATATAGTATTACGTACTAACGTATAACGTTATATCCTATTACGTACTAACGTATAACGTTATATTCTATTACGTACTAACGTGTAACGTTATATAGTATTACCCGATGACGTTTAACGTTATATACTATTACGTACTAACGTATAACGTTATATCCTATTACGTAATATCGTATAACGTTATATACTAATACGTAATATCGTATAACGTTATATACTATTACTTACTAACGTATAACGTTATAAACTAATACGTACTAACGTGTAACGTTATATAGTATTACGTACTAACGTATAACGTTATATACTATTACGTACTAACGTATAACGTTATAAACTATTACGTACTAACGTATAACGTTATATAATATTACGTACTAACGTGTAACGTTATAAACTAATACGTAATGACGTACAACGTTATATACAAATACGTAATAACGTATATCGTTATACAATCTTACGTACTAACGTGTAACGTTATATACTATTACGTACTAACGTGTAACGTTTTATAGTATTACCAGATGACGTATAACGTTATATACTATTACGTAATAACATGTAACGCAATATAGTATTACCTGATGACGTATAACGTCATATCCTATTACGTACTAACGTATAACGTTATATACTATTACGTACTAACGTGTAACGTTATATAGTATTATGCAATGACGTATAACGTTATATACTAATACGTAATGACGTATAAGGTTATATACTAGTATGTAATGACGTATAACGTTATTGAGTATTACCTTATAACGTATAACGTTATATCCTATTACGTACTAACGTATAACGTTATTATCTAATACGTACTAACGTGTAACGTTATATAGTATTACCTGATGCCGTATAACGTTATATACTAATACGTAATAACGTATAACGTTATGTACTATCACGTACTAACGTATAACGTTATAAACTAATACGTACTAACCTGTAACGTTATATAGTATTACCTGATGACGTATAACGTTATATACTATTACGTACTAACGTATAACGTTATATCCTATTACGTAATATCCTATAACGTTATATACTAATACGTAATATCGTATAACGTTATATACTATTACGTGCTAACGTATAACGTTATATACTATTACGTGCTAACGTGTAACGTTATAAACTAATACGTAATATCGTATAACGTTATTGAGTATTACCTTATAACGTATAACGTTATATCCTATTACGTACTAACGTATAACGTTATATTCTATTACGTACTAACGTGTAATGTTATATAGTATTACCTGATGACGTATAACGTTATTTACTATTACGTACTAACGCAGAACGTTATATCCTATTACGTAATATCCTATAACGTTATATACTAATACGTAATATCGTATAACGCTATATACTATTACGTACTAACGTATAACGTTATAAACTAATACGTACTAACGTGTAACGTTATATAGTATTACGTACTAACGTATAACGTTATATACTATTACGTACTAACGTATAACGTTATAAACTAATACGTAATCACGTATAACGTTATATACTATTACGTACTAACGTATATCGTTATAAACTAATACGTAATGACGTATAACGTTATATACTATTACGTACTAACGTATAACGTTATAAACTAATACGTACTAACGAATAACGTTATATCCTATTACGTACTAACGTATAACGTTATATTCTATTACGTACTAACGTATAACGTTATATACTATTACGTGCTAACGTATAACGTTATATACTATTACGTGCTAACGTGTAACGTTATAAACTAATACGTAATATCGTATAACGTTATATACTTGTACGTAATGACGTATAACATTATTTACTAATACGTAACAACATATAACGTTATATACTAATACGTAATAACGTATATCGTTATACACTATTACGTACTAACGTGTAACGTTATATAGTATTACCTGATGTCGTATAACGTTATATACTATTACGTACTAACGTATAACGTTATGTACTATTACGTTCTAACGTATAACGTTATATACTCTTACGTACTAACGTGTAACGTTATATAGTATTACCTGATGACGTATAACGTTATATACTATTACGTACTAACGTATAACGTTATATACTAATACGTACTAACGTATAACGTTATATACTAATACGTAATGACGTATAACGTTATATACTATTATGCAATGACGTATAACGTTATTGAGTATTACCTTATAACGTATAACGTTATATCCTATTACGTACTAACGTATAACGTTATATTCTATTACGTACTAACGTATAACGTTATATAGTATTACCTGATGACGTATAACGTTATATACTATTACGTAATAACGTGTAACGTAATATAGTATTACCTGATGACGTATAACGTTATATACTATTACGTACTAACGTATAACGTTATATCCTATTACGTAATATCGTATAACGTTATATACTATTACTTACTAACGTATAACGTTATAAACTAATACGTACTAACGTGTAACGTTATATAGTATTACGTACTAACGTATAACGTTATATACTAATACGTACTAACGTATAACGTTATATACTAATACGTACTAACGTATAATGTTATATACTAATACGTACTAACGTATAACGTTATATACTAATACGTAATGGCGTATAACGTTATATACTATTATGCAACGACGTATAACGTTATTGAGTATTACCGTATAACGTATAACGTTATATCCTATTACGTACTAACGTATAACGTTATATTCTATTACGTACTAACGAATAACGTTATATTCTATTACGTACTAACGTATAACGTTTTACACTATTACGTAAAGACGTATAACGTTATATACTAATACGTAATAACGTATAACGTTATATACTAATACGTACTAACGTATAACGTTATATACTATTACGTAATGACGTATAACGTTATATACTATTATGTAATGACGTATAACGTTATTGAGTATTACCTTATAACGTATAACGTTATAACCTATTACGTACTAACGTATAACGTTATATTCTATTACGTACTAACGTGTAACGTTATATAGTATTACCTAATGAGGTATAACGTTATATACTATTACGTACTAACGTATAACGTTATATCCTATTACGTAATAACGTATAACGTTATATACTATTACGTACTAACGTGTAACGTTATATAGTATTACCTGATGTAGTATAACGTTATATACTATTACGTACTAACGTATAACGTTATGTACTATTACGTACTAACGTATAACGTTATATACTATTACGTACTAACGTGTTACGTTATATAGTATCACGTAATGACGTATAACGTTATATACTATTATGTAATGAAGTATAACGTTATTGAGTATTATCTTATAACGTATAACGTTATAACCTATTACGTACTAACGTATAACGCTATATACTATTACGTACTAACGTATAACGTTATATACTAATACGTAACAACGTATAACGTTATATACTAATACGTAATAACGTATAACGCTATATACTATTACGTACTAACGTGTAACGTTATATAGTATTACGTAATGACGTATAACGTCATATCCTATTACGTACTAACGTATAACGTTATATATAATTACGTACTAACGTGTAACGTTATATAGTATTACGTATTGACGTATAACGACATATGCTATTACGTACTAACGTATAACGCTATATACTATTACGTACTAACGTATAACGTTATATACTATTACGTACTAACGTATAACGTTATATACTATTACGTACTAACGTATAATGTTATATACTAGTACGTAATGACGTATAACGTTATGTACTATTACGTTCTAACGTATAACGTTATATACTCTTACGTACTAACGTGTAACGTTATATAGTATTACCTGATGACGTATAACGTTATATACTATTACGTACTAACGTATAACGTTATATACTAATACGTACTAACGTATAACGTTATATACTAATACGTAATGACGTATAACGTTATATACTATTATGCAATGACGTATAACGTTATTGAGTATTACCTTATAACGTATAACGTTATATCCTATTACGTACTAACGTATAACGTTATATTCTATTACGTACTAACGTATAACGTTATATAGTATTACCTGATGACGTATAACGTTATATACTATTACGTAATAACGTGTAACGTAATATAGTATTACCTGATGACGTATAACGTTATATACTATTACGTACTAACGTATAACGTTATATCATATTACGTAATATCGTATAACGTTATATACTATTACTTACTAACGTATAACGTTATAAACTAATACGTACTAACGTGTAACGTTATATAGTATTACGTACTAACGTATAACGTTATATACTATTACGTACTAACGTATAACGTTATAAACTAATACGTACTAACGTATAATGTTATATACTAATACGTACTAACGTATAACGTTATATACTAATACGTAATGGCGTATAACGTTATATACTATTATGCAACGACGTATAACGTTATTGAGTATTACCGTATAACGTATAACGTTATATCCTATTACGTACTAACGTATAACGTTATATTCTATTACGTACTAACGAATAACGTTATATTCTATTACGTACTAACGTATAACGTTTTACACTATTACGTAAAGACGTATAACGTTATATACTAATACGTAATAACGTATAACGTTATATACTAATACGTACTAACGTATAACGTTATATACTATTACGTAATGACGTATAACGTTATATACTATTATGTAATGACGTATAACGTTATTGAGTATTACCTTATAACGTATAACGTTATAACCTATTACGTACTAACGTATAACGTTATATTCTATTACGTACTAACGTGTAACGTTATATAGTATTACCTAATGAGGTATAACGTTATATACTATTACGTACTAACGTATAACGTTATATCCTATTACGTAATAACGTATAACGTTATATACTATTACGTACTAACGTGTAACGTTATATAGTATTACCTGATGTAGTATAACGTTATATACTATTACGTACTAACGTATAACGTTATGTACTATTACGTACTAACGTATAACGTTATATACTATTACGTACTAACGTGTTACGTTATATAGTATCACGTAATGACGTATAACGTTATATACTATTATGTAATGAAGTATAACGTTATTGAGTATTACCTTATAACGTATAACGTTATATCCTATTACGTACTAACGTATAACGCTATATACTATTACGTACTAACGTATAACGTTATATACTATTACGTAGTAACGTATAACGTTGTATACTAATACGTAATAACGTATAACGCTATATACTATTACGTACTAACGTGTAACGTTATATAGTATTACGTAATGACGTATAACGTCATATCCTATTACGTACTAACGTATAACGTTATATATAATTACGTACTAACGTGTAACGTTATATAGTATTACGTATTGACGTATAACGACATATGCTATTACGTACTAACGTATAACGCTATATACTATTACGTACTAACGTATAACGTTATATACTATTACGTACTAACGTATAACGTTATATACTATTACGTACTAACGTATAATGTTATATACTAGTACGTAATGACGTATAACGTTATATACTAATACGTAATAACGTATATCGTTATACACTATTACGTACTAACGTGTAACGTTATATAGTATTACCTGATGTCGTATAACGTTATATACTATTACGTACTAACGTATAACGTTATGTACTATTACGTTCTAACGTATAACGTTATATACTCTTACGTACTAACGTGTAACGTTATATAGTATTACCTAATGACGTATAACGTTATATACTATTACGTACTAACGTATGACGTTATAAACTAATACGTACTAACGAATAACGTTTTATACTATAACGCAGTAACGTATAATATTATATACTAATACGTACTAACGTATAACGTTATATACTAATACGTAATGACGTATAACGTTATATACTATTATGCAATGACGTATAACGTTATTGAGTATTACCTTATAACGTATAACGTTATATCCTATTACGTACTAACGTATAACGTTCTATTCTATTACGTACTAACGTACAACGTTATATAGTATTACCTGATGACGTATAACGTTATATACTATTACGTAATAACGTGTAACGTAATATAGTATTACCAAATGACGTATAACGATATATACTATTATGTAATAACGTGTAACTTTATATACTAATACGTAATATCGTATAACGTTATATCCTATTACGTACTAACGTATAACGTTATAAACTAATACGTACTAAGGTGTAACGTTATATAGTATTACGTACTAACGTATAACGTTATATACTATTACGTACTAACGTACAATGTTATATACTAGTACGTAATGACGTATAACGTTATATACTAATACGTAATAACGTATATCGTTATACACTCTTACGTACTAACGTGTAACGTTATATAGTATTACCTGATGTCGTATAACGTTATATACCATTACGTACTAACGTATAACGTTATGTACTATTACGTACTAACGTATAACGTTATATACTATTACGTACTAGCGTGTAACGTTATATAGTATTACGTAATGACGTATAACGTCATATCCTATCACGTATTAACGTATAACGTTATATAATATTACGTACTAACGTGTGACGTTATAAACTAATACGTAATGACGTATAACGTTATATACTATTACGTGCTAACGTATAACGTTATGTACTATTACGTACTAACGTATAACGTTATATACTATTACGTGCTAACGTGTAACGTTATAAACTAATACGTACTAACGTATAACGTTATATACTATTACGTGCTAACGTATAACGTTATATACTATTACGTGCTAACGTGTAACGTTATAAACTAATACGTAATATCGTATAACCTTATATACTTGTACGTAATGACGTATAACATTATTTACTAATACGTAACAACATATAACGTTATATACTAATACGTAATAACGTATATCGTTATACACTATTACGTACTAACGTGTAACGTTATATACTAATACGTAATGACGTATAACGTTATATACTATTATGCAATGACGTATAACGTTATTGAGTATTACCTTATAACGTATAACGTTATATCCTATTACGTACTAACGTATAACGTTATATTCTATTACGTACTAACGTATAACGTTATATACTATTACGTACTAACGTATAACGTTATATACTAATACGTACTAACGTATAACGTTATATACTAATACGTAATGATGTATAACGTTATATACTATTATGCAATGACGTATAACGTTATTGAGTATTACCTTATAACGTATAACGTTATATCCTATTACGTACTAACGTATAACGTTATATTCTATTACGTACTAACGTATAACGTTATATAGTATTACCTGATGACGTATAACGTTATATACTATTACGTAATAACGTGTAACGTAATATAGTATTACCTAATGACGTATAACGATATATACTATTATGTAATAACGTGTAACTTTATATACTAATACGTAATATCGTATAACGTTATATACTAATACGTAATATCGTATAACGTTATATACTATTACGTACCAACGTATAACATTATACACTATTACGTAAAGACGTATAACGTTATATACTAATACGTAATAACCTATAACGTTATATAGTATTACGTACTAACGTATAACGTTATATCCTATTACGTACTAACGTATAACGTTATATTCTATTACGTACTAACGTGTAACGTTATATAGTATTACCTGATGACGTTTAACGTTATATACTATTACGTACTAACGTATAACGTTATATCCTATTACGTAATATCGTATAACGTTATATACTAATACGTAATATCGTATAACGTTATATACTATTACTTACTAACGTATAACGTTATAAACTAATACGTACTAACGTGTAACGTTATATAGTATTACGTACTAACGTATAACGTTATATACTATTACGTACTAACGTATAACGTTATAAACTAATACGTACTAACGTATAATGTTATATACTAATACGTACTAACGTATAACGCTATATACTAATACGTATTGGCGTATAACGTTATATACTATTATGCAATGACGTATAACGTTATTGAGTATTACCGTATAACGTATAACGTTATATCCTATTACGTACTAACGTATAACGTTATATCCTATTACGTACTAACGTATAACGTTATATTCTATTACGTACTAACGTATAACGTTATATTCTATTACGTACTAACGTATAACGTTATACACTATTACGTAAAGACGTATAACGTTATATACTAATACGTAATAACGTATAACGTTATATACTAATACGTACTAACGTATAACGTTATATACTATTACGTAATGACGTATAACGTTATATACTATTATGTAATGAAGTATAACGTTATTGAGTATTATCTTATAACGTATAACGTTATAACCTATTACGTACTAACGTATAACGCTATATACTATTACGTACTAACGTATAACGTTATATACTAATACGTAACAACGTATAACGTTATATACTAATACGTAATAACGTATAACGCTATATACTATTACGTACTAACGTGTAACGTTATATAGTATTACGTAATGACGTATAACGTCATATCCTAATACGTACTAACGTATAACGTTATATATAATTACGTACTAACGTGTAACGTTATATAGTATTACGTATTGACGTATAACGACATATGCTATTACGTACTAACGTATAACGCTATATACTATTACGTACTAACGTATAACGTTATATACTATTACGTACTAACTTATAACGTTATATACTATTACGTACTAACGTATAATGTTATATACTAGTACGTAATGACGTATAACGTTATATACTAATACGTAATAACGTATATCGTTATACACTATTACGTACTAACGTGTAACGTTATATAGTATTACCTGATGTCGTATAACGTTATATACTATTACGTACTAACGTATAACGTTATGTACTATTACGTTCTAACGTATAACGTTATATACTCTTACGTACTAACGTGTAACGTTATATAATATTACCTGATGACGTATAACGTTATATACTATTACGTACTAACGTATAACGTTATAAACTAATACGTACTAACGAATAACGTTTTATACTATAACGTACTAACGTATAATATTATATACTAATACGTACTAACGTATAACGTTATATACTAATACGTAATGACGTATAACATTATATACTATTATGCAATGACGTATAACGTTATTGAGTATTACCTTATAACGTGTAACGTTATATCCTATTACGTACTAACGTATAACGTTCTATTCTATTACGTACTAACGTATAACGTTATATAGTATTACCTGATGACGTATAACGTTATATACTATTACGTAATAACGTGTAACGTAATATAGTATTACCTAATGACGTATAACGATATATACTATTATGTAATAACGTGTAACTTTATATACTAATACATAATATCGTATAACGTTATATCCTATTACGTACTAACGTATAACGTTATAAACTAATACGTACTAACGTGTAACGTTATATAGTATTACGTACTAACGTATAACGTTATATACTATTACGTACTAACGTATAATGTTAAATACTAGTACGTAATGACGTATAACGTTATATACTAATACGTAATAACGTATATCGTTATACACTCTTACGTACTAACGTGTAACGTTATATAGTATTACCTGATGTCGTATAACGTTATATACCATTACGTACTAACGTATAACGTTATGTACTATTACGTACTAACGTATAACGTTATATACTATTACGTACTAGCGTGTAACGTTATATAGTATCACGTAATGACGTATAACGTCATATCCTATCACGTATTAACGTATAACGTTATATAATATTACGTACTAACGTGTGACGTTATAAACTAATACGTAATGACGTATAACGATATATACTATTACGTGCTAACGTATAACGTTATATACTATTACGTACTAACGTATAATGTTATATACTAGTACGTAATGACGTATAACGTTATATACTAATACGTAATAACGTATATCGTTATACACTATTACGTACTAACGTGTAACGTTATATAGTATTACCTGATGTCGTATAACGTTATATACTATTACGTACTAACGTATAACGTTATGTACTATTACGTTCTAACGTATAACGTTATATACTCTTACGTACTAACGTGTAACGTTATATAATATTACCTGATGACGTATAACGTTATATACTATTACGTACTAACGTATAACGTTATAAACTAATACGTACTAACGAATAACGTTTTATACTATAACGTACTAACGTATAATATTATATACTAATACGTACTAACGTATAACGTTATATACTAATACGTAATGACGTATAACATTATATACTATTATGCAATGACGTATAACGTTATTGAGTATTACCTTATAACGTGTAACGTTATATCCTATTACGTACTAACGTATAACGTTCTATTCTATTACGTACTAACGTATAACGTTATATAGTATTACCTGATGTCGTATAACGTTATATACTATTACGTACTAACGTATAACGTTATGTACTATTACGTTCTAACGTATAACGTTATATACTCTTACGTACTAACGTGTAACGTTATATAGTATTACCTGATGACGTATAACGTTATATACTATTACGTACTAACGTATAACGTTATATACTAATACGTACTAACGTATAACGTTATATACTAATACGTAATGACGTATAACGTTATATACTATTATGCAATGACGTATAACGTTATTGAGTATTACCTTATAACGTATAACGTTATATCCTATTACGTACTAACGTATAACGTTATATTCCATTACGTACTAACGTATAACGTTATATAGTATTACCTGATGACGTATAACGTTATATACTATTACGTAATAACGTGTAACGTAATATAGTATTACCTAATGACGTATAACGATATATACTATTATGTAATAACGTGTAACTTTATATACTAATACGTAATATCGTATAACGTTATATACTAATACGTAATATCGTATAACGTTATATACTATTACGTACTAACGTATAACATTATACACTATTACGTAAAGACGTATAACGTTATATACTAATACGTAATAACCTATAACGTTATATAGTATTACGTACTAACGTATAACGTTATATCCTATTACGTACTAACGTATAACGTTATATTCTATTACGTACTAACGTGTAACGTTATATACTATTACGTACTAACGTATAACGTTATATCCTATTACGTAATATCGTATAACGTTATATACTAATACGTAATATCGTATAACGTTATATACTATTACTTACTAACGTATAACGTTATAAACTAATACGTACTAACGTGTAACGTTATATAGTATTACGTACTAACGTATAACGTTTTACACTATTACGTAAAGACGTATAACGTTATATACTAATACGCAATAACGTATAACGTTATATACTATTACGTACTAACGTATAACGTTATATACTATTACGTAATGACGTATAACGTTATATACTATTATGTAATGACGTATAACGTTATTGAGTATTACCTTATAACGTATAACGTTATAACCTATTACGTACTAACGTATAACGTTATATTCTATTACGTACTAACGTGTAACGTTATATAGTATTACCTAATGAGGTATAACGTTATATACTATTACGTACTAACGTATAACGTTATATCCTATTACGTAATAACGTATAACGTTATATACTATTACGTACTAACGTGTAACGTTATATAGTATTACCTGATGTAGTATAACGTTATATACTATTACGTACTAACGTATAACGTTATGTACTATTACGTACTAACGTATAACGTTATATACTATTACGTACTAACGTGTAACGTTATATAGTATCACGTAATGACGTATAACGTCATATCCTACTACGTACTAACGTATAACGTTATATACTATTACGTACTAACGTGTAACGTTATATAGTATTACGTAATGACGTAGAACGTCATATCCTATTACGTACTAACGTATAACGTTATTATCTAATACGTACTAACGTATAACGTTATATACTATTACGTGCTAACGTATAACGTTATATAGTATTACGTAATGACGTATAACGTTATATACTATTACGTGCTAACGTATAACGTTATATACTAATACGTAATATCGTATAACGTTATATACTAATACGCAATAACGTATAACGTTATATACTATTACGTACTAACGTATAACGTTATATACTATTACGTAATGACGTATAACGTTATATACTATTACGTACTAACGTATAACGTTATATTCTATTACGTACTAACGTGTAACGTTATATACTATTACGTACTAACGTAGAGCGTTATATACTATTACGTACCTACGTATAACGTTATACACTATTACGTAAAGACGTATAACGTTATATACTAATACGTAATAACGTATAACGTTATATACTATTACGTACTAACGTATAACGTTATATACTATTACGTAATGACGTATAACGTTATATACAAATACGTAATAAGGTATATCGTTATACAATCTTACGTACTAACGTGTAACGTTATATAGTATTACCTGATGTCGTATAACGTTATATACTATTACGTACTAACGTATAACGTTATGTACTATTACGTACTAACGTATAACGTTATATACTATTACGTACTAGCGTGTAACGTTATATAGTATTACGTAATGACGTATAACGTCATATCCTATTACGTATTAACGTGTAACGTTATATAATATTACGTACTAACGTGTAACGTTATAAACTAATACGTAATGACGTATAACGTTATATACAAATACGTAATAGGGTATATCGTTATACAATCTTACGTACTAACGTGTAACGTTATATATTATTACGTACTAACGTGTAACGTTATATAGTATTACCAGATGACGTATAACGTTATATACTATTACGTAATAACATGTAACGCAATATAGTATTACCTGATGACGTATAACGTTATATACTATTACGTACTAACGTATAACGTTATATACTATTATGCAATGACGTATAACGTTATATACTAATACGTAATGACGTATAACGTTATACACTATTATGTAATGACGTATAACGTTATTGAGTATTACCTTATAACGTATAACGTTATATCCTATTACGTACTAACGTATAACGTTATTATCTAATACGTACTAACGTGTAACGTTATATAGTATTACCTGATGCCGTATAACGTTATATACTAATACGTAATAACGTATAACGTTATATACTATTACGTACTAACGTATAACATTATACACTATTACGTAAAGACGTATAACGTTATATACTAATACGTAATAACCTATAACGTTATATAGTATTACGTACTAACGTATAACGTTATATCCTATTACGTACTAACGTATAACGTTATATTCTATTACGTACTAACGTGTAACGTTATATACTATTACGTACTAACGTATAACGTTATATCCTATTACGTACTAACGTATAACGTTATATTCTATTACGTACTAACGTGTAACGTTATATACTATTACGTACTAACGTATAACGTTATATCCTATTACGTAATATCGTATAACGTTATATACTATTACGTACTAACGTATAACATTATACACTATTACGTAAAGACGTATAACGTTATATACTAATACGTAATAACCTATAACGTTATATAGTATTACGTACTAACGTATAACGTTATATCCTATTACGTACTAACGTATAACGTTATATTCTATTACGTACTAACGTGTAACGTTATATACTATTACGTACTAACGTATAACGTTATATCCTATTACGTAATATCGTATAACGTTATATACTAATACGTAATATCGTATAACGTTATATACTATTACTTACTAACGTATAACGTTATAAACTAATACGTACTAACGTGTAACGTTATATAGTATTACGTACTAACGTATAACGTTTTACACTATTACGTAAAGACGTATAACGTTATATACTAATACGCAATAACGTATAACGTTATATACTATTACGTACTAACGTATAACGTTATATACTATTACGTAATGACGTATAACGTTATATACTATTATGTAATGACGTATAACGTTATTGAGTATTACCTTATAACGTATAACGTTATAACCTATTACGTACTAACGTATAACGTTATATTCTATTACGTACTAACGTGTAACGTTATATAGTATTACCTAATGAGGTATAACGTTATATACTATTACGTACTAACGTATAACGTTATATCCTATTACGTAATAACGTATAACGTTATATACTATTACGTACTAACGTGTAACGTTATATAGTATTACCTGATGTAGTATAACGTTATATACTATTACGTACTAACGTATAACGTTATGTACTATTACGTACTAACGTATAACGTTATATACTATTACGTACTAACGTGTAACGTTATATAGTATCACGTAATGACGTATAACGTCATATCCTACTACGTACTAACGTATAACGTTATATACTATTACGTACTAACGTGTAACGTTATATAGTATTACGTAATGACGTAGAACGTCATATCCTATTACGTACTAACGTATAACGTTATTATCTAATACGTACTAACGTATAACGTTATATACTATTACGTGCTAACGTATAACGTTATATAGTATTACGTAATGACGTATAACGTTATATACTATTACGTGCTAACGTATAACGTTATATACTAATACGTAATATCGTATAACGTTATATACTAATACGCAATAACGTATAACGTTATATACTATTACGTACTAACGTATAACGTTATATACTATTACGTAATGACGTATAACGTTATATACTATTACGTACTAACGTATAACGTTATATTCTATTACGTACTAACGTGTAACGTTATATACTATTACGTACTAACGTAGAACGTTATATACTATTACGTACCTACGTATAACGTTATACACTATTACGTAAAGACGTATAACGTTATATACTAATACGTAATAACGTATAACGTTATATACTATTACGTACTAACGTATAACGTTATATACTATTACGTAATGACGTATAACGTTATATACAAATACGTAATAAGGTATATCGTTATACAATCTTACGTACTAACGTGTAACGTTATATAGTATTACCTGATGTCGTATAACGTTATATACTATTACGTACTAACGTATAACGTTATGTACTATTACGTACTAACGTATAACGTTATATACTATTACGTACTAGCGTGTAACGTTATATAGTATTACGTAATGACGTATAACGTCATATCCTATTACGTATTAACGTGTAACGTTATATAATATTACGTACTAACGTGTAACGTTATAAACTAATACGTAATGACGTATAACGTTATATACAAATACGTAATAAGGTATATCGTTATACAATCTTACGTACTAACGTGTAACGTTATATATTATTACGTACTAACGTGTAACGTTATATAGTATTACCAGATGACGTATAACGTTATATACTATTACGTAATAACATGTAACGCAATATAGTATTACCTGATGACGTATAACGTTATATACTATTACGTACTAACGTATAACGTTATATACTATTATGCAATGACGTATAACGTTATATACTAATACGTAATGACGTATAACGTTATACACTATTATGTAATGACGTATAACGTTATTGAGTATTACCTTATAACGTATAACGTTATATCCTATTACGTACTAACGTATAACGTTATTATCTAATACGTACTAACGTGTAACGTTATATAGTATTACCTGATGCCGTATAACGTTATATACTAATACGTAATAACGTATAACGTTATGTACTATTACGTACTAACGTATAACGTTATAAACTAATACGTACTAACGTATAACGTTATATACTATTACGTGCTAACGTACAACGTTATATACTATTACGTGCTAACGTGTAACGTTATAAACAAATACGTAATATCGTATAACGTTATATACTAGTACGTAATGACGTATAACGTTATATACTAATACGTAGCAACATATAACGTTATATACTATTACGTAGTAACGTATAACGTTATATCCTATTAAGTAATAACGTATTACGTTATATACTATTACGTACTAACGTATAACGTTATAAACTAATACGTAATGACGTATAACGTTATATACTATTACGTACTAACGTATAACGTTATATACTAATACGTAATGGCGTATAACGTTATATACTATTGTGCATTGACGTATAACGTTATTGAGTATTACCTTATAACGTATAACGTTATATCCTATTACGTACTAACGTATAACTTTATATTCTATTACGTACTAACGTGTAACGTTATATTCTATTACGTACTAACGTATAACGTTATACACTATTACGTAAAGACGTATAACGTTATATACTATTACGTAATAACGTATAACGTTATATACTAATACGTACTAACGTGTAACGTTATATAGTATTACCTGATGTAGTATAACGTTATATACTATTACGTACTAACGTATAACGTTATGTACTATTACGTACTAACGTATAACGTTATATACTATTACGTACTAACGTGTAACATTATATAGTATTACCTGATGCCGTATAACGTTGTATACTATTACGTGCTAACGTGTAACGTTATATACTATTACGTAATGACGTATAACGCTATATACTATTACGTACTAACGTATAACGTTATAAACTAATACGTATTAACGAATAACGTTATATACTATTACGTACTAACGTATAATGTTATATACTAATACGTACTAACGTATAACGTTATATACAAATACGTAATGGCGTATAACGTTATATACTATTATGCAATGACGTATAACGTTATTGAGTATTACCTTATAACGTATAACGTTATATCCTATTACGTACTAACGTGTAACGTTATATTCTATTACGTACTAACGTATAACGTTATACACTATTACGTAAAGACGTATAACGTCATATGCTATTACGTACTAACGTATAACGCTATATACTATTACGTACTAACGTGTAACGTTATATAGTATTACCCGATGACGTATAACGTTATATACTAATACGTAATGACGTATAACGTTATATACTATTATGTAATGACGTATAACGTTATTGAGTATTACCTTATAACGTATAACGTTATATCCTATTACGTACTAACGTATAACGTTATTATCTAATACGTACTAACGTATAACGTTATATACTATTACGTCCTAACGTATAACGTTATATAGTATTACGTAATGACGTATAACGTTATATACTATTACGTGCTAACGTATAACGTTATATACTAATACGTAATATCGTATAACGTTAGATACTAATACGTAATATCGTATAACGTTATATACTATTAGGTACTAACGTATAACGTTATATTCTATTACGTACTAACGTGTAACGTTATATACTATTACGTACTATCGTAGAACGTTATATACCATTACGTACTAACGTATAATGTTATATACTAATACGTACTACAGTATAACGTTATATACTAATACGTAATGGCGTATAACGTTATATACTATTATGCAATGATGTATAACGTTACTGAGTATTACCTTATAACGTATAACGTTATATCCTATTACGTACTAACGTATAACGTTATATACTATTACGTACTAACGTATAACGTTATATACTATTACGTAATGACGTATAACGTTATATACTATTACGTAATGACGTATAACGTTATATACTATTATGCAATGACGTATAACGTTATTGAGTATTACCTTATAACGTATAACGTTATATCCTATTACGTACTAACGTATAACTTTATATTCTATTACGTACTAACGTGTAACGTTATATTCTATTACGTACTAACGTATAACGTTATACACTATTACGTAAAGACGTATAACGTCATATGCTATTACGTACTAACGTATAACGTTATACACTATTACGTAAAGACGTATAACGTTATATACTAATACGTAATAACGTATAACGTTATATACTATTACGTACTAACGTATAACGTTATATACTATTACGTAATGACGTATAACGTTATATACTATTACGTAATGACGTATAACGTTATATACTATTATGCAATGACGTATAACGTTATTGAGTATTACCTTATAACGTATAACGTTATATCCTATTACGTACTAACGTATAACTTTATATTCTATTACGTACTAACGTGTAACGTTATATTCTATTACGTACTAACGTATAACGTTATATTCCATTACGTACTAACGTATAACGTTATATACTATTACGTACTAACGTATAATGTTATATACTAATACGTACTAACGTATAACGTTATATACTAATACGTAATGGCGTATAACGTTATATAGTATTATGCAATGACGTATAACGTTATTGAGTATTACCTTATAACGTATAACGTTATATCCTATTACGTACTAACGTATAACTTTATATTCTATTACGTACTAACGTGTAACGTTATATTCTATTACGTACTAACGTATAACGTTATACACTATTACGTAAAGACGTATAACGTCATATGCTATTACGTACTAACGTATAACGCTATATACTATTACGTACTAACGTGTAACGTTATATAGTATTACCCGATGACGTATAACGTTTTATACTAATACGTAATGACGTATAACGTTATATACTATTATGCAATGATGTATAACGTTATTGAGTATTACCTTATAACGTATAACGTTATATCCTATTACGTACTAACGTATAACGTTATTATCTAATACGTACTAACGTATAACGTTATATAGTATTACCCGATGACGTATAATGTTATATACTAATACGTAATGACGTATAACGTTATATACTATTATGTAATGACGTATAACGTTATTGAGTATTACCTTATAACGTATAACGTTATATCCTATTACGTACTAACGTATAACTTTATATTCTATTACGTACTAACGTGTAACGTTATATTCTATTACGTACTAACGTATAACGTTATACACTATTACGTAAAGACGTATAACGTCATATGCTATTACGTACTAACGTATAACGCTATATACTATTACGTACTAACGTGTAACGTTATATAGTATTACCCGATGACGTATAACGTTATATACTAATACGTAATGACGTATAACGTTATATACTATTATGTAATGACGTATAACGTTATTGAGTATTACCTTATAACGTATAACGTTATATCCTATTACGTACTAACGTATAACGTTATTATCTAATACGTACTAACGTATAACGTTATATACTATTACGTCCTAACGTATAACGTTATATACTATTACGTAATAACGTGTAACGTAATATAGTATTACCTAATGACGTATAACGATATATACTATTATGTAATAACGTGTAACTTTATATACTAATACGTAATATCGTATAACGTTATATACTAATACGTAATATCGTATAACGTTATATACTATTACGTACTAACGTATAACATTATACACTATTACGTAAAGACGTATAACGTTATATACTAATACGTAATAACCTACAACGTTATATAGTATTACGTACTAACGTATAACGTTATATCCTATTACGTACTAACGTATAACGTTATATTCTATTACGTACTAACGTGTAACGTTATATACTATTACGTACTAACGTATAACGTTATATCCTATTACGTAATATCGTATAACGTTATATACTAATACGTAATATCGTATAACGTTATATACTATTACTTACTAACGTATAACGTTATAAACTAATACGTACTAACGTGTAACGTTATATAGTATTACGTACTAACGTATAACGTTTTACACTATTACGTAAAGACGTATAACGTTATATACTAATACGCAATAACGTATAACGTTATATACTATTACGTACTAACGTATAACGTTATATACTATTACGTAATGACGTATAACGTTATATACTATTATGTAATGACGTATAACGTTATTGAGTATTACCTTATAACGTATAACGTTATAACCTATTACGTACTAACGTATAACGTTATATTCTATTACGTACTAACGTGTAACGTTATATAGTATTACCTAATGAGGTATAACGTTATATACTATTACGCACTAACGTATAACGTTATATCCTATTACGTAATAACGTATAACGTTATGTACTATTACGTACTAACGTATAACGTTATATACTATTACGTAATGACGTATAACGTTATATACTATTATGTAATGACGTATAACGTTATTGAGTATTACCTTATAACGTATAACGTTATAACCTATTACGTACTAACGTATAACGTTATATTCTATTACGTACTAACGTGTAACGTTATATAGTATTACCTGATGTAGTATAACGTTATATACTATTACGTACTAACGTATAACGTTATGTACTATTACGTACTAACGTATAACGTTATATACTATTACGTACTAACGTGTAACGTTATATAGTATCACGTAATGAAGTATAACGTCATATCCTACTACGTACTAACGTATAACGTTATATACTATTACGTACTAACGTGTAACGTTATATAGTATTACGTAATGACGTAGAACGTCATATCCTATTACGTACTAACGTATAACGTTATTATCTAATACGTACTAACGTATAACGTTATATACTATTACGTGCTAACGTATAACGTCATATAGTATTACGTAATGACGTATAACGTTATATACTATTACGTGCTAACGTATAACGTTATATACTAATACGTAATATCGTATAACGTTATATACTAATACGTCATATCTTATAACGTTATGTACTATTACGTACTAACGTATAACGTTATATTCTATTACGTACTAACGTGTAACGTTATATACTATTACGTACTAACGTAGAATGTTATATACCATTACGTACTAACGTATAATGTTATATACTAATACGTACTACCGTATAACGTTATATACTAATACGTAATGACGTATAACGTTATATACTATTATGCAATGACGTATAACGTTATATACTATTACGTACTAACGTATAACGTTATATTCTATTACGTACTAACGTGTAACGTTATATACTATTACGTACTAACGTAGAACGTTATATACTATTACGTACCTACGTATAACGTTATACACTATTACGTAAAGACGTATAACGTTATATACTAATACGTAATAACGTATAACGTTATATACTATTACGTACTAACGTATAACGTTATATACTATTACGTAATGACGTATAACGTTATATACAAATACGTAATAAGGTATATCGTTATACAATCTTACGTACTAACGTGTAACGTTATATAGTATTACCTGATGTCGTATAACGTTATATACTATTACGTACTAACGTATAACGTTATGTACTATTACGTACTAACGTATAACGTTATATACTATTACGTACTAGCGTGTAACGTTATATAGTATTACGTAATGACGTATAACGTCATATCCTATTACGTATTAACGTGTAACGTTATATAATATTACGTACTAACGTGTAACGTTATAAACTAATACGTAATGACGTATAACGTTATATACAAATACGTAATAAGGTATATCGTTATACAATCTTACGTACTAACGTGTAACGTTATATATTATTACGTACTAACGTGTAACGTTATATAGTATTACCAGATGACGTATAACGTTATATACTATTACGTAATAACATGTAACGCAATATAGTATTACCTGATGACGTATAACGTTATATACTATTACGTGCTAACGTATAACGTTATATACTATTATGCAATGACGTATAACGTTATATACTAATACGTAATGACGTATAACGTTATACACTATTATGTAATGACGTATAACGTTATTGAGTATTACCTTATAACGTATAACGTTATATCCTATTACGTACTAACGTATAACGTTATTATCTAATACGTACTAACGTGTAACGTTATATAGTATTACCTGATGCCGTATAACGTTATGTACTAATACGTAATAACGTATAACGTTATGTACTATTACGTACTAACGTATAACGTTATAAACTAATACGTACTAACGTATAACGTTATATACTATTACGTGCTAACGTACAACGTTATATACTATTACGTGCTAACGTGTAACGTTATAAACAAATACGTAATATCGTATAACGTTATATACTAGTACGTAATGACGTATAACGTTATATACTAATACGTAGCAACATATAACGTTATATACTATTACGTAGTAACGTATAACGTTATATCCTATTAAGTAATAACGTATTACGTTATATACTATTACGTACTAACGTATAACGTTATAAACTAATACGTAATGACGTATAACGTTATATACTATTACGTACTAACGTATAACGTTATATACTAATACGTAATGGCGTATAACGTTATATACTATTGTGCATTGACGTATAACGTTATTGAGTATTACCTTATAACGTATAACGTTATATCCTATTACGTACTAACGTATAACGTTATATTCTATTACGTACTTACGTATAACGTTATATTCCATTACGTACTAACGTATAACGTTATATACTATTACGTACTAACGTATAATGTTATATACTAATACGTACTAACGTATAACGTTATATACTAATACGTAATGGCGTATAACGTTATATACTATTATGCAATGACGTATAACGTTATTGAGTATTACCTTATACCGTATAACGTTATATCCTATTACGTACTAACGTATAACTTTATATTCTATTACGTACTAACGTGTAACGTTATATTCTATTACGTACTAACGTATAACGTTATACACTATTACGTAAAGACGTATAACGTTATATACTATTACGTAATAACGTATAACGTTATATACTAATACGTACTAACGTGTAACGTTATATAGTATTACCTGATGTAGTATAACGTTATATACTATTACGTACTAACGTATAACGTTATGTACTATTACGTACTAACGTATAACGTTATATACTATTACGTACTAACGTGTAACATTATATAGTATTACCTGATGCCGTATAACGTTGTATACTATTACGTGCTAACGTGTAACGTTATATACTATTACGTAATGACGTATAACGCTATATACTATTACGTACTAACGTATAACGTTATAAACTAATACGTACTAACGAATAACGTTATATACTATTACGTACTAACGTATAACGTTATACACTATTACGTAAAGACGTATAACGTTATACACTATTACGTAAAGACGTATAACGTCATATGCTATTACGTACTAACGTATAACGCTATATACTATTACGTACTAACGTGTAACGTTATATAGTATTACCCGATGACGTATAACGTTATATACTAATACGTAATGACGTATAACGTTATATACTATTATGTAATGACGTATAACGTTATTGAGTATTACCTTATAACGTATAACGTTATATCCTATTACGTACTAACGTATAACGTTATATTCTATTACGTACTAACGTATAACGTTATATACTATTACGTCCTAACGTATAACGTTATATTCTATTACGTACTAACGTATAACGTTATACACTATTACGTAAAGACGTATAACGTTATATACTAATACGTAATAACGTATAACGTTATATACTATTACGTACTAACGTATAACGTTATATACGATTACGTAATGACGTATAACGTTATATACTATTACGTAATGACGTATAACGTTATATACTATTATGCAATGACGTATAACGTTATTGAGTATTACCTTATAACGTATAACGTTATATCCTATTACGTACTAACGTATAACTTTATATTCTATTACGTACTAACGTGTAACGTTATATTCTATTACGTACTAACGTATAACGTTATATTCCATTACGTACTAACGTATAACGTTATATACTATTACGTACTAACGTATAATGTTATATACTAATACGTACTAACGTATAACGTTATATACTAATACGTAATGGCGTATAACGTTATATAGTATTATGCAATGACGTATAACGTTATTGAGTATTACCTTATAACGTATAACGTTATATCCTATTACGTACTAACGTATAACTTTATATTCTATTACGTACTAACGTGTAACGTTATATTCTATTACGTACTAACGTATAACGTTATACACTATTACGTAAAGACGTATAACGTCATATGCTATTACGTACTAACGTATAACGCTATATACTATTACGTACTAACGTGTAACGTTATATAGTATTACCCGATGACGTATAATGTTATATACTAATACGTAATGACGTATAACGTTATATACTATTATGTAATGACGTATAACGTTATTGAGTATTACCTTATAACGTATAACGTTATATCCTATTACGTACTAACGTATAACGTTATTATCTAATACGTACTAACGTATAACGTTATATACTATTACGTCCTAACGTATAACGTTATATAGTATTACGTAATGACGTATAACGTTATATACTATTACGTACTAACGTATAACGTTATATACTATTACGTAATGACGTATAACGTTATATACTATTACGTAATGACGTATAACGTTATATACTATTATGCAATGACGTATAACGTTATTGAGTATTACCTTATAACGTATAACGTTATATCCTATTACGTACTAACGTATAACATTATTATCGAATACGTACTAACGTATAACGTTATATACAATTACGTACTAACGTGTAACGTTATATAGTATTACCCGATGACGTATAACGTTATATACTATTATGCAATGACGTATAACGTTATTGAGTATTACCTTATAACGTATAACGTTATATCCTATTACGTACTAACGTATAACGTTATATTCTATTACGTACTAACGTATAACGTTATACACTATTACGTAAAGACGTATAAAGTTATATACTAATACGTAATAACGTATAACGTTATATCCTATTCCGTACTAACGTATAACGTTAAATTCTATTACGTACTAACGTAGAACGTTATATACCATTACGTACTAACGTATGATGTTATATACTAATACGTACTACCGTATAACGTTATATACTAATACGTAATGACGTATAACGTTATATACTATTATGCAATGACGTATAACGTTATATACTATTACGTACTAACGTATAACGTTATATTCTATTACGTACTAACGTGTAACGTTATATACTATTACGTACTAACGTAGAACGTTATATACTATTACGTACCTACGTATAACGTTATACACTATTACGTAAAGACGTATAACGTTATATACTAATACGTAATAACGTATAACGTTATATACTATTACGTACTAACGTATAACGTTATATACTATTACGTAATGACGTATAACGTTATATACAAATACGTAATAAGGTATATCGTTATACAATCTTACGTACTAACGTGTAACGTTATATAGTATTACCTGATGTCGTATAACGTTATATACTATTACGTACTAACGTATAACGTTATGTACTATTACGTACTAACGTATAACGTTATATACTATTACGTACTAGCGTGTAACGTTATATAGTATTACGTAATGACGTATAACGTCATATCCAATTACGTATTAACGTGTAACGTTATATAATATTACGTACTAACGTGTAACGTTATAAACTAATACGTAATGACGTATAACGTTATATACAAATACGTAATAAGGTATATCGTTATACAATCTTACGTACTAACGTGTAACGTTATATATTATTACGTACTAACGTGTAACGTTATATAGTATTACCAGATGACGTATAACGTTATATACTATTACGTACTAACGTATAACGTTATATACTATTATGCAATGACGTATAACGTTATATACAAATACGTAATGACGTATAACGTTATACACTATTATGTAATGACGTATAACGTTATTGAGTATTACCTTATAACGTATAACGTTATATCCTATTACGTACTAACGTATAACGTTATTATCTAATACGTACTAACGTGTAACGTTATATAGTATTACCTGATGCCGTATAACGTTATATACTAATACGTAATAACGTATAACGTTATGTACTATTACGTACTAACGTATAACGTTATAAACTAATACGTACTAACGTATAACGTTATATACTATTACGTGCTAACGTACAACGTTATATACTATTACGTGCTAACGTGTAACGTTATAAACAAATACGTAATATCGTATAACGTTATATACTAGTACGTAATGACGTATAACGTTATATACTAATACGTAGCAACATATAACGTTATATACTATTACGTAGTAACGTATAACGTTATATCCTATTAAGTAATAACGTATTACGTTATATACTATTACGTACTAACGTATAACGTTATAAACTAATACGTAATGACGTATAACGTTATATACTATTACGTACTAACGTATAACGTTATATACTAATACGTAATGGCGTATAACGTTATATACTATTGTGCATTGACGTATAACGTTATTGAGTATTACCTTATAACGTATAACGTTATATCCTATTACGTACTAACGTATAACGTTATATTCTATTACGTACTTACGTATAACGTTATATTCCATTACGTACTAACGTATAACGTTATATACTATTACGTACTAACGTATAATGTTATATACTAATACGTACTAACGTATAACGTTATATACTAATACGTAATGGCGTATAACGTTATATACTATTATGCAATGACGTATAACGTTATTGAGTATTACCTTATAACGTATAACGTTATATCCTATTACGTACTAACGTATAACTTTATATTCTATTACGTACTAACGTGTAACGTTATATTCTATTACGTACTAACGTATAACGTTATATACTAATACGTACTAACGTGTAACGTTATATAGTATTACCTGATGTAGTATAACGTTATATACTATTACGTACTAACGTATAACGTTATGTACTATTACGTACTAACGTATAACGTTATATACTATTACGTACTAACGTGTAACATTATATAGTATTACCTGATGCCGTATAACGTTGTATACTATTACGTGCTAACGTGTAACGTTATATACTATTACGTAATGACGTATAACGCTATATACTATTACGTACTAACGTATAACGTTATAAACTAATACGTACTAACGAATAACGTTATATACTATTACGTACTAACGTATAATGTTATATACTAATACGTACTAACGTATAACGTTATATACAAATACGTAATGGCGTATAACGTTATATACTATTATGCAATGACGTATAACGTTATTGAGTATTACCTTATAACGTATAACGTTATATCCTATTACGTTCTAACGTATAACTTTATATTCTATTACGTACTAACGTGTAACGTTATATTCTATTACGTACTAACGTATAACGTTATACACTATTACGTAAAGACGTATAACGTCATATGCTATTACGTACTAACGTATAACGCTATATACTACTACGTACTAACGTGTAACGTTATATAGTATTACCCGATGACGTATAACGTTATATACTAATACGTAATGACGTATAACGTTATATACTATTATGTAATGACGTATAACGTTATTGAGTATTACCTTATAACGTATAACGTTATATCCTATTACGTACTAACGTATAACGTTATTATCTAATACGTACTAACGTATAACGTTATATACTATTACGTCCTAACGTATAACGTTATATAGTATTACGTAATGACGTATAACGTTATATACTATTACGTGCTAACGTATAACGTTATATACTAATACGTAATATCGTATAACGTTAGATACTAATACGTAATATCGTATAACGTTATATACTATTAGGTACTAACGTATAACGTTATATTCTATTACGTACTAACGTGTAACGTTATATACTATTACGTACTATCGTAGAACGTTATATACCATTACGTACTAACGTATAATGTTATATACTAATACGTACTACAGTATAACATTATATACTAATACGTAATGGCGTATAACGTTATATACTATTATGCAATGATGTATAACGTTACTGAGTATTACCTTATAACGTATAACGTTATATCCTATTACGTACTAACGTATAACGTTATATTCTATTACGTACTAACGTATAACGTTATATTCTATTACGTACTAACGTATAACGTTATATTCTATTACGTACTAACGTATAACGTTATACACTATTACGTAAAGACGTATAACGTTATATACTAATACGTAATAACGTATAACGTTATATACTATTACGTACTAACGTATAACGTTATATACTATTACGTAATGACGTATAACGTTATATACTATTACGTAATGACGTATAACGTTATATACTATTATGCAATGACGTATAACGTTATTGAGTATTACCTTATAACGTATAACGTTATATCCTATTACGTACTAACGTATAACTTTATATTCTATTACGTACTAACGTGTAACGTTATATTCTATTACGTACTAACGTATAACGTTATATTCCATTACGTACTAACGTATAACGTTATATACTATTACGTACTAACGTATAATGTTATATACTAATACGTACTAACGTATAACGTTATATACTAATACGTAATGGCGTATAACGTTATATAGTATTATGCAATGACGTATAACGTTATTGAGTATTACCTTATAACGTATAACGTTATATCCTATTACGTACTAACGTATAACTTTATATTCTATTACGTACTAACGTGTAACGTTATATTCTATTACGTACTAACGTATAACGTTATACACTATTACGTAAAGACGTATAACGTCATATGCTATTACGTACTAACGTATAACGCTATATACTATTACGTACTAACGTGTAACGTTATATAGTATTACCCGATGTCGTATAACGTTATATACTAATACGTAATGACGTATAACGTTATATACTATTATGTAATGACGTATAACGTTATTGAGTATTACCTTATAACGTATAACGTTATATCCTATTACGTACTAACGTATAACGTTATTATCTAATACGTACTAACGTATAACGTTATATACTATTACATCCTAACGTATAACGTTATATAGTATTACGTAATGACGTATAACGTTATATACTATTACGTGCTAACGTATAACGTTATATACTAATACGTAATATCGTATAACGTTAGATACTAATACGTAATATCGTATAACGTTATATACTATTACGTACTAACGTATAACGTTATATTCTATTACGTACTAACGTGTAACGTTATATACTATTACGTACTAACGTAGAACGTTATATACCATTACGTACTAACGTATAATGTTATATACTAATACGTACTACCGTATAACGTTATATACTAATACGTAATGGCGTATAACGTTATATACTATTATGCAATGATGTATAACGTTACTGAGTATTACCTTATAACGTATAACGTTATATCCTATTACGTACTAACGTATAACTTTATATTCTATTACGTACTAACGTGTAACGTTATATTCTATTACGTACTAACGTATAACGTTATATTCCATTACGTACTAACGTATAACGTTATATACTATTACGTACTAACGTATAATGTTATATACTAATACGTACTAACGTATAACGTTATATACTAATACGTAATGGCGTATAACGTTATATAGTATTATGCAATGACGTATAACGTTATTGAGTATTACCTTATAACGTATAACGTTATATCCTATTACGTACTAACGTATAACTTTATATTCTGTTACGTACTAACGTGTAACGTTATATTCTATTACGTACTAACGTATAACGTTATACACTATTACGTAAAGACGTATAACGTTATATACTATTACGTAATAACGTATAACGTTATATACTAATACGTACTAACGTGTAACGTTATATAGTATTACCTGATGTAGTATAACGTTATATACTATTACGTACTAACGTATAACGTTATGTACTATTACGTACTAACGTATAACGTTATATACTATTACGTACTAACGTGTAACATTATATAGTATTACCTGATGCCGTATAACGTTATATACTATTACGTGCTAACGTGTAACGTTATATACTATTACGTAATGACGTATAACGCCATATACTATTACGTACTAACGTATAACGCTATATACTATTACGTACTAACGTATAACGTTATATACTATTACGTAATGACGTATAACGTTATATACTATTACGTAATGACGTATAACGTTATATACTATTATGCAATGACGTATAACGTTATTGAGTATTACCTTATAACGTATAACGTTATATCCTATTACGTACTAACGTATAACTTTATATTCTATTACGTACTAACGTGTAACGTTATATTCTATTACGTACTAACGTATAACGTTATATTCCATTACGTACTAACGTATAACGTTATATACTATTACGTACTAACGTATAATGTTATATACTAATACGTACTAACGTATAACGTTATTGAGTATTACCTTATAACGTATAACGTTATATCCTATTACGTACTAACGTATAACGTTATTATCTAATACGTACTAACGTATAACGTTATATACTATTACGTCCTAACGTATAACGTTATATAGTATTACGTAATGACGTATAACGTTATATACTATTACGTGCTAACGTATAACGTTATATACTAATACGTAATATCGTATAACGTTAGATACTAATACGTAATATCGTATAACGTTATATACTATTACGTACTAACGTATAACGTTATATTCTATTACGTACTAACGTGTAACGTTATATACTATTACGTACTAACGTAGAACGTTATATACCATTACGTACTAACGTATAATGTTATATACTAATACGTACTACCGTATAACGTTATATACTAATACGTAATGGCGTATAACGTTATATACTATTATGCAATGATGTATAACGTTACTGAGTATTACCTTATAACGTATAACGTTATATCCTATTACGTACTAACGTATAACTTTATATTCTATTACGTACTAACGTGTAACGTTATATTCTATTACGTACTAACGTATAACGTTATATTCCATTACGTACTAACGTATAACGTTATATACTATTACGTACTAACGTATAATGTTATATACTAATACGTACTAACGTATAACGTTATATACTAATACGTAATGGCGTATAACGTTATATAGTATTATGCAATGACGTATAACGTTATTGAGTATTACCTTATAACGTATAACGTTATATCCTATTACGTACTAACGTATAACTTTATATTCTGTTACGTTCTAACGTGTAACGTTATATTCTATTACGTACTAACGTATAACGTTATACACTATTACGTAAAGACGTATAACGTTATATACTATTACGTAATAACGTATAACGTTATATACTAATACGTACTAACGTGTAACGTTATATAGTATTACCTGATGTAGTATAACGTTATATACTATTACGTACTAACGTATAACGTTATGTACTATTACGTACTAACGTATAACGTTATATACTATTACGTACTAACGTGTAACATTATATAGTATTACCTGATGCCGTATAACGTTATATACTATTACGTGCTAACGTGTAACGTTATATACTATTACGTAATGACGTATAACGCCATATACTATTACGTACTAACGTATAACGCTATATACTATTACGTACTAACGTGTAACGTTATATAGTATTACCCGATGACGTATAATGTTATATACTAATACGTAATGACGTATAACGTTATATACTATTATGTAATGACGTATAACGTTATTGAGTATTACCTTATAACGTATAACGTTATATCCTATTACGTACTAACGTATAACTTTATATTCTATTACGTACTAACGTGTAACGTTATATTCTATTACGTACTAACGTATAACGTTATACACTATTACGTAAAGACGTATAACGTCATATGCTATTACGTACTAACGTATAACGCTATATACTATTACGTACTAACGTGTAACGTTATATAGTATTACCCGATGACGTATAACGTTATATACTAATACGTAATGACGTATAACGTTATATACTATTATGTAATGACGTATAACGTTATATACTATTACGTACTAACGTGTAACATTATATAGTATTACCTGATGCCGTATAACGTTATATACTATTACGTGCTAACGTGTAACGTTATATACTATTACGTAATGACGTATAACGCCATATACTATTACGTACTAACGTATAACGCCATATACTATTACGTACTAACGTGTAACGTTATATAGTATTACCCGATGACGTATAATGTTATATACTAATACGTAATGACGTATAACGTTATATACTATTATGTAATGACGTATAACGTTATTGAGTATTACCTTATAACGTATAACGTTATATCCTATTACGTACTAACGTATAACGTTATTATCTAATACGTACTAACGTATAACGTTATATACTATTACGTCCTAACGTATAACGTTATATAGTATTACGTAATGACGTATAACGTTATATACTATTACGTACTAACGTATAACGTTATATACTATTACGTAATGACGTATAACGTTATATACTATTACGTAATGACGTATAACGTTATATACTATTATGCAATGACGTATAACGTTATTGAGTATTACCTTATAACGTATAACGTTATATCCTATTACGTACTAACGTATAATGTTATATATTAATACGTACTAACGTATAACGTTATATACTAATACGTAATGGCGTATAACGTTATATACTATTATGCAATGACGTATAACGTTATTGAGTATTACCTTATAACGTATAACGTTATATCCTATTCCGTACTAACGTATAACGTTAAATTCTATTACGTACTAACGTATAACGTTATATTCTATTACGTACTAACGTATAACGTTATTATCTAATACGTACTAACGTATAACGTTATATACTATTACGTACTAACGTATAATGTTATATACTAATACGTACTAACGTATAACGTTATATACTAATACGTAATGGCGTATAACGTTATATACTATTATGCAATGACGTATAACGTTATATACTATTACGTACTAACGTATAATGTTATATACTAATACGTACTAACGTATAACGTTATATTCTATTACGTACTAACGTATAACGTTATATTCTATTACGTACTAACGTATAACGTTATACACTATTACGTACTAACGTATAACTTTATATTCTATTACGTACTAACGTGTAACGTTATATTCTATTACGTACTAACGTATAACGTTATATTCCATTACGTACTAACGTATAACGTTATATACTATTACGTACTAACGTATAATGTTATATACTAATACGTACTAACGTATAACGTTATATAGTATTACGTAATGACGTATAACGTTATATACTATTATGCAATGACGTATAACGTTATTGAGTATTACCTTATAACGTATAACGTTATATCCTATTCCGTACTAACGTATAACGTTAAATTCTATTACGTACTAACGTGTAACGTTATATAGTATTACCCGATGACGTATAACGTTATATACTAATACGTAATGACGTATAACGTTATATACTATTATGTAATGACGTATAACGTTATTGAGTATTACCTTATAACGTATAACGTTATATCCTATTACGTACTAACGTATAACTTTATATTCTATTACGTACTAACGTGTAACGTTATATTCTATTACGTACTAACGTATAACGTTATATTCCATTACGTACTAACGTATAACGTTATATACTATTACGTACTAACGTATAATGTTATATACTAATACGTACTAACGTATAACGTTATATACTAATACGTAATGGCGTATAACGTTATATAGTATTATGCAATGACGTATAACGTTATTGAGTATTACCTTATAACGTATAACGTTATATCCTATTACGTACTAACGTATAACTTTATATTCTATTACGTACTAACGTGTAACGTTATATTCTATTACGTACTAACGTATAACGTTATACACTATTACGTAAAGACGTATAACGTCATATGCTATTACGTACTAACGTATAACGCTATATACTATTACGTACTAACGTGTAACGTTATATAGTATTACCCGATGACGTATAACGTTATATACTAATACGTAATGACGTATAACGTTATATACTATTATGTAATGACGTATAACGTTATTGAGTATTACCTTATAACGTATAACGTTATATCCTATTACGTACTAACGTATAACGTTATTATCTAATACGTACTAACGTATAACGTTATATACTATTACGTCCTAACGTATAACGTTATATAGTATTACGTAATGACGTATAACGTTATATACTATTACGTGCTAACGTATAACGTTATATACTAATACGTAATATCGTATAACGTTAGATACTAATACGTAATATCGTATAACGTTATATACTATTACGTACTAACGTATAACGTTATATTCTATTACGTACTAACGTGTAACGTTATATACTATTACGTACTAACGTAGAACGTTATATACCATTACGTACTAACGTATAATGTTATATACTAATACGTACTACCGTATAACGTTATATACTAATACGTAATGGCGTATAACGTTATATACTATTATGCAATGATGTATAACGTTACTGAGTATTACCTTATAACGTATAACGTTATATCCTATTACGGACTAACGTATAACTTTATATTCTATTACGTACTAACGTGTAACGTTATATTCTATTACGTACTAACGTATAACGTTATATTCCATTACGTACTAACGTATAACGTTATATACTATTACGTACTAACGTATAATGTTATATACTAATACGTACTAACGTATAACGTTATATACTAATACGTAATGGCGTATAACGTTATATAGTATTATGCAATGACGTATAACGTTATTGAGTATTACCTTATAACGTATAACGTTATATCCTATTACGTACTAACGTATAACTTTATATTCTGTTACGTACTAACGTGTAACGTTATATTCTATTACGTACTAACGTATAACGTTATACACTATTACGTAAAGACGTATAACGTTATATACTATTACGTAATAACGTATAACGTTATATACTAATACGTACTAACGTGTAACGTTATATAGTATTACCTGATGTAGTATAACGTTATATACTATTACGTACTAACGTATAACGTTATGTACTATTACGTACTAACGTATAACGTTATATACTATTACGTACTAACGTGTAACATTATATAGTATTACCTGATGCCGTATAACGTTATATACTATTACGTGCTAACGTGTAACGTTATATACTATTACGTAATGACGTATAACGCCATATACTATTACGTACTAACGTATAACGCTATATACTATTACGTACTAACGTATAACGTTATATACTATTACGTAATGACGTATAACGTTATATACTATTACGTAATGACGTATAACGTTATATACTATTATGCAATGACGTATAACGTTATTGAGTATTACCTTATAACGTATAACGTTATATCCTATTACGTACTAACGTATAACTTTATATTCTATTACGTACTAACGTGTAACGTTATATTCTATTACGTACTAACGTATAACGTTATATTCCATTACGTACTAACGTATAACGTTATATACTATTACGTACTAACGTATAATGTTATATACTAATACGTACTAACGTATAACGTTATATACTAATACGTAATGGCGTATAACGTTATATAGTATTATGCAATGACGTATAACGTTATTGAGTATTACCTTATAACGTATAACGTTATATCCTATTACGTACTAACGTATAACTTTATATTCTATTACGTACTAACGTGTAACGTTATATTCTATTACGTACTAACGTATAACGTTATACACTATTACGTAAAGACGTATAACGTCATATGCTATTACGTACTAACGTATAACGCTATATACTATTACGTACTAACGTGTAACGTTATATAGTATTACCCGATGACGTATAACGTTATATACTAATACGTAATGACGTATAACGTTATATACTATTATGTAATGACGTATAACGTTATTGAGTATTACCTTATAACGTATAACGTTATATCCTATTACGTACTAACGTATAACGTTATTATCTAATACGTACTAACGTATAACGTTATATACTATTACGTCCTAACGTATAACGTTATATAGTATTACGTAATGACGTATAACGTTATATACTATTACGTGCTAACGTATAACGTTATATACTAATACGTAATATCGTATAACGTTAGATACTAATACGTAATATCGTATAACGTTATATACTATTACGTACTAACGTATAACGTTATATTCTATTACGTACTAACGTGTAACGTTATATACTATTACGTACTAACGTAGAACGTTATATACCATTACGTACTAACGTATAATGTTATATACTAATACGTACTACCGTATAACGTTATATACTAATACGTAATGGCGTATAACGTTATATACTATTATGCAATGATGTATAACGTTACTGAGTATTACCTTATAACGTATAACGTTATATCCTATTACGTACTAACGTATAACTTTATATTCTATTACGTACTAACGTGTAACGTTATATTCTATTACGTACTAACGTATAACGTTATATTCCATTACGTACTAACGTATAACGTTATATACTATTACGTACTAACGTATAATGTTATATACTAATACGTACTAACGTATAACGTTATATACTAATACGTAATGGCGTATAACGTTATATAGTATTATGCAATGACGTATAACGTTATTGAGTATTACCTTATAACGTATAACGTTATATCCTATTACGTACTAACGTATAACTTTATATTCTGTTACGTACTAACGTGTAACGTTATATTCTATTACGTACTAACGTATAACGTTATACACTATTACGTAAAGACGTATAACGTTATATACTATTACGTAATAACGTATAACGTTATATACTAATACGTACTAACGTGTAACGTTATATAGTATTACCTGATGTAGTATAACGTTATATACTATTACGTACTAACGTATAACGTTATGTACTATTACGTACTAACGTATAACGTTATATACTATTACGTACTAACGTGTAACATTATATAGTATTACCTGATGCCGTATAACGTTATATACTATTACGTGCTAACGTGTAACGTTATATACTATTACGTAATGACGTATAACGCCATATACTATTACGTACTAACGTATAACGCTATATACTATTACGTACTAACGTGTAACGTTATATAGTATTACCCGATGACGTATAATGTTATATACTAATACGTAATGACGTATAACGTTATATACTATTATGTAATGACGTATAACGTTATTGAGTATTACCTTATAACGTATAACGTTATATCCTATTACGTACTAACGTATAACTTTATATTCTATTACGCACTAACGTGTAACGTTATATTCTATTACGTACTAACGTATAACGTTATACACTATTACGTAAAGACGTATAACGTCATATGCTATTACGTACTAACGTATAACGCTATATACTATTACGTACTAACGTGTAACGTTATATAGTATTACCCGATGACGTATAACGTTATATACTAATACGTAATGACGTATAACGTTATATACTATTATGTAATGACGTATAACGTTATATACTATTACGTACTAACGTGTAACATTATATAGTATTACCTGATGCCGTATAACGTTATATACTATTACGTGCTAACGTGTAACGTTATATACTATTACGTAATGACGTATAACGCCATATACTATTACGTACTAACGTATAACGCCATATACTATTACGTACTAACGTGTAACGTTATATAGTATTACCCGATGACGTATAATGTTATATACTAATACGTAATGACGTATAACGTTATATACTATTATGTAATGACGTATAACGTTATTGAGTATTACCTTATAACGTATAACGTTATATCCTATTACGTACTAACGTATAACGTTATTATCTAATACGTACTAACGTATAACGTTATATACTATTACGTCCTAACGTATAACGTTATATAGTATTACGTAATGACGTATAACGTTATATACTATTACGTACTAACGTATAACGTTATATACTATTACGTAATGACGTATAACGTTATATACTATTACGTAATGACGTATAACGTTATATACTATTATGCAATGACGTATAACGTTATTGAGTATTACCTTATAACGTATAACGTTATATCCTATTACGTACTAACGTATAATGTTATATATTAATACGTACTAACGTATAACGTTATATACTAATACGTAATGGCGTATAACGTTATATACTATTATGCAATGACGTATAACGTTATTGAGTATTACCTTATAACGTATAACGTTATATCCTATTCCGTACTAACGTATAACGTTAAATTCTATTACGTACTAACGTATAACGTTATATTCTATTACGTACTAACGTATAACGTTATTATCTAATACGTACTAACGTATAACGTTATATACTATTACGTACTAACGTATAATGTTATATACTAATACGTACTAACGTATAACGTTATATACTAATACGTAATGGCGTATAACGTTATATACTATTATGCAATGACGTATAACGTTATATACTATTACGTACTAACGTATAATGTTATATACTAATACGTACTAACGTATAACGTTATATTCTATTACGTACTAACGTATAACGTTATATTCTATTACGTACTAACGTATAACGTTATACACTATTACGTACTAACATATAACTTTATATTCTATTACGTACTAACGTGTAACGTTATATTCTATTACGTACTAACGTATAACGTTATATTCCATTACGTACTAACGTATAACGTTATATACTATTACGTACTAACGTATAATGTTATATACTAATACGTACTAACGTATAACGTTATATAGTATTACGTAATGACGTATAACGTTATATACTATTATGCAATGACGTATAACGTTATTGAGTATTACCTTATAACGTATAACGTTATATCCTATTCCGTACTAACGTATAACGTTAAATTCTATTACGTACTAACGTGTAACGTTATATAGTATTACCCGATGACGTATAACGTTATATACTAATACGTAATGACGTATAACGTTATATACTATTATGTAATGACGTATAACGTTATTGAGTATTACCTTATAACGTATAACGTTATATCCTATTACGTACTAACGTATAACGTTATTATCTAATACGTACTAACGTATAACGTTATATACTATTACGTCCTAACGTATAACGTTATATAGTATTACGTAATGACGTATAACGTTATATACTATTACGTGCTAACGTATAACGTTATATACTAATACGTAATATCGTATAACGTTAGATACTAATACGTAATATCGTATAACGTTATATACTATTACGTACTAACGTATAACGTTATATTCTATTACGTACTAACGTGTAACGTTATATTCCATTACGTACTAACGTATAACGTTATATACTAATACGTAATGGCGTATAACGTTATATACTATTATGCAATGATGTATAACGTTACTGAGTATTACCTTATAACGTATAACGTTATATCCTATTACGTACTAACGTATAACGTTATATTCTATTACGTACTAACGTATAACGTTATATTCTATTACGTACTAACGTATAACGTTATATTCTATTACGTACTAACGTATAACGTTATACACTATTACGTACTAACGTATAACTTTATATTCTATTACGTACTAACGTGTAACGTTATATTCTATTACGTACTAACGTATAACGTTATATTCCATTACGTACTAACGTATAACGTTATATACTATTACGTACTAACGTATAATGTTATATACTAATACGTACTAACGTATAACGTTATATACTAATACGTAATGGCGTATAACGTTATATAGTATTATGCAATGACGTATAACGTTATTGAGTATTCCCTTATAACGTATAACGTTATATCCTATTACGTACTAACGTATAACTTTATATTCTGTTACGTACTAACGTGTAACGTTATATTCTATTACGTACTAACGTATAACGTTATACACTATTACGTAAAGACGTATAACGTTATATACTATTACGTAATAACGTATAACGTTATATACTAATACGTACTAACGTGTAACGTTATATAGTATTACCTGATGTAGTATAACGTTATATACTATTACGTACTAACGTATAACGTTATGTACTATTACGTACTAACGTATAACGTTATATACTATTACGTACTAACGTGTAACATTATATAGTATTACGTAATGACTTATAACGTTATATACTATTACGTACTAACGTATAACGTTATATACTATTACGTAATGACGTATAACGTTATATACTATTACGTAATGACGTATAACGTTATATACTATTATGCAATGACGTATAACGTTATTGAGTATTACCTTATAACGTATAACGTTATATCCTATTACGTACTAACGTATAACGTTATTATCTAATACGTACTAACGTATAACGTTATATACTATTACGTACTAACGTATAATGTTATATACTAATACGTACTAACGTATAACGTTATATACTAATACGTAATGGCGTATAACGTTATATACTATTATGCAATGACGTATAACGTTATTGAGTATTACCTTATAACGTATAACGTTATATCCTATTCCGTACTAACGTATAACGTTAAATTCTATTACGTGCTAACGTATAACGTTATATTCTATTACGTACTAACGTATAACGTTATATACTATTACGTACTAGCGCGTAACGTTATAAAGTAATACGTAATGACGTATAACGTTATATACTATTACGTAATGGCGTATAACGTTATATACTATTATGCAATGACGTATAACGTTATTGAGTATTACCTTATAACGTATAACGTTGTATCCTATTACGTACTAACGTATAACGTTATACACTATTACGTAAAGACGTATAACGTTATATACTAATACGTAATAACGTATAACGTTATATACTATTACGTACTAACGTATAACGTTATATACTATTACGTAATGACGTATAACGTTATATACTATTACGTAATGACGTATAACGTTATATACTATTATGCAATGACGTATAACGTTATTGAGTATTCCCTTATAACGTATAACGTTATATCCTATTACGTACTAACGTATAACTTTATATTCTGTTACGTACTAACGTATAATGTTATATACTAATACGTACTAACGTATAACGTTATATACTAATACGTAATGGCGTATAACGTTATATACTATTATGCAATGACGTATAACGTTATTGAGTATTACCTTATAACGTATAACGTTGTATCCTATTACGTACTAACGTATAACGTTATACACTATTACGTAAAGACGTATAACGTTATATACTAATACGTAATAACGTATAACGTTATATACTATTACGTACTAACGTATAACGTTATATACTATTACGTAATGACGTATAACGTTATATACTATTACGTAATGACGTATAACGTTATATACTATTATGCAATGACGTATAACGTTATTGAGTATTACCTTATAACGTATAACGTTATATCCTATTACGTACTAACGTATAATGTTATATACTAATACGTACTAACGTATAACGTTATATACTAATACGTAATGGCGTATAACGTTATTATCTAATACGTACTAACGTATAACGTTATATACTATTACGTACTAACGTATAATGTTATATACTAATACGTACTAACGTATAACGTTATATACTAATACGTAATGGCGTATAACGTTATATACTATTATGCAATGACGTATAACGTTATTGAGTATTACCTTATAACGTATAACGTTATATCCTATTCCGTACTAACGTATAACGTTAAATTCTATTACGTACTAACGTGTAACGTTATATAGTATTACCCGATGACGTATAACGTTATATACTAATACGTAATGACGTATAACGTTATATACTATTATGTAATGACGTATAACGTTATTGAGTATTACCTTATAACGTATAACGTTATATCCTATTACGTACTAACGTATAACGTTATTATCTAATACGTACTAACGTATAACGTTATATACTATTACGTCCTAACGTATAACGTTATATAGTATTACGTAATGACGTATAACGTTATATACTATTACGTGCTAACGTATAACGTTATATACTAATACGTAATATCGTATAACGTTAGATACTAATACGTAATATCGTATAACGTTATATACTATTACGTACTAACGTATAACGTTATATTCTATTACGTACTAACGTGTAACGTTATATACTATTACGTACTAACGTAGAACGTTATATACCATTACGTACTAACGTATAATGTTATATACTAATACGTACTACCGTATAACGTTATATACTAATACGTAATGGCGTATAACGTTATATACTATTATGCAATGATGTATAACGTTACTGAGTAATACCTTATAACGTATAACGTTATATCCTATTACGTACTAACGTATAACGTTATATTCTATTACGTACTAACGTATAACGTTATATTCTATTACGTACTAACGTATAACGTTATATTCTATTACGTACTAACGTATAACGTTATACACTATTACGTAAAGACGTATAACGTTATATACTAATACGTAATAACGTATAACGTTATATACTATTACGTACTAACGTATAACGTTATATACTATTACGTAATGACGTATAACGTTATATACTATTACGTAATGACGTATAACGTTATATACTATTATGCAATGACGTATAACGTTATTGGGTATTACCTTATAACGTATAACGTTATATCCTATTACGTACTAACGTATAACTTTATATTCTATTACGTACTAACGTGTAACGTTATATTCTATTACGTACTAACGTATAACGTTATATTCCATTACGTACTAACGTATAACGTTATATACTATTACGTACTAACGTATAATGTTATATACTAATACGTACTAACGTATAACGTTATATACTAATACGTAATGGCGTATAACGTTATATAGTATTATGCAATGACGTATAACGTTATTGAGTATTACCTTATAACGTATAACGTTATATCCTATTACGTACTAACGTATAACTTTATATTCTGTTACGTACTAACGTGTAACGTTATATTCTATTACGTACTAACGTATAACGTTATACACTATTACGTAAAGACGTATAACGTTATATACTATTACGTAATAACGTATAACGTTATATACTAATACGTACTAACGTGTAACGTTATATAGTATTACCTGATGTAGTATAACGTTATATACTATTACGTACTAACGTATAACGTTATGTACTATTACGTACTAACGTATAACGTTATATACTATTACGTACTAACGTGTAACATTATATAGTATTACCTGATGCCGTATAACGTTATATACTATTACGTGCTAACGTGTAACGTTATATACTATTACGTAATGACGTATAACGCCATATACTATTACGTACTAACGTATAACGCTATATACTATTACGTACTAACGTGTAACGTTATATAGTATTACCCGATGACGTATAATGTTATATACTAATACGTAATGACGTATAACGTTATATACTATTATGTAATGACGTATAACTTTATTGAGTATTACCTTATAACGTATAACGTTATATCCTATTACGTACTAACGTATAACGTTATATACTAATACATAATGCCGTATAACGTTATATATTATTATGCAATGACGTATAACGTTATTGAGTATTACCTTATAACGTATAACGTTATATCCTATTCCGTACTAACGTATAACGTTAAATTCTATTACGTACTAACGTATAACGTTATATTCTATTACGTACTAACGTATAACGTCATACACTATTACGTAAAGACGTATAACGTTATATACTAATACGCAATAACGTATAACGATATATACTATTACGTAATAACGTATAACGTTATATAATATTACGTACTAACGTGTAACGTTATATAGTATTACCTGATGTCGTATAACGTTATATACTATTACGTACTAACGTATAACGTTATGTACTATTACGTACTAACGTATAACGTAATATACTATTACGTACTAACGTATAACGTTATTATCTAATACGTACTAACGTATAACGTTATATACTATTACAGGCTAACGTATAACGTTATATACTATACGTAATGACGTATAACGTTATATACTATTACGTGCTAACGTATAACGTTATATACTAATACGTAATATCGTTTAACGTTGTATACTAATACGTAATATCGTATAACGTTATATACTATTACGTACTAACGTATAACGTTATATGTTATTACGTACTAACGTATACCGTTATATACTATTACGTACTAACGTGTAACGTTATATAGTATTACCTAATGACGTATAACGTTATATACTATTACGTACTAACGTATAACGTTATATCCTATTACGTAATAACGTATAACGTTATATACTATTACGTACTAACGTGTAACGTTATATAGTATTACCTGATGTCGTATAACGTTATATACTATTACGTACTAACGTATAACGTTATGTACTATTACGTACTAACGTATAACGTTATATACTATTACGTACTAACGTGTAACGTTATATAGTATTACCTGATGCCGTATAACGTTATTTACTATTACGTGCTAACGTGTAACGTTATATAGTATTACGTCATGACGTATAACGTCATATCCTACTACGTACTAACGTATAACGTTATATACTATTACGTACTAACGTGTGACGTTATATAGTATTACGTAATGACGTATAACGTCATATGCTATTACGTACTAACGTATAACGCTATATACTATTACGTACTAGCGTGTAACGTTATAAACTAATACGTAATGACGTATAACGTTATATAGAATTACGTAATAACGTGTAACGTTATACTCTATTACGTAATAACGTATAACGTTATATACTATTACGTAATGACGTATAACGTTATATACTATTACGTACTAACGTACAACGTTATATACTAATACGTAATGGCGTATAACGTTATATACTATTATGCAATGACGTATAACGTTATTGAGTATTACCTTATAACGTATAACGTTATATCCTATTCCGTACTAACGTATAACGTTATAATCTATTACGGACTAACGTATAACGTTATATTCTATTACGTACTAACGTATAACGTCATACACTATTACGTAAAGACGTATAACGTTATATACTAATACGTAATAACGTATAACGTTATATACTATTACGTAATAACGTATAACGTTATATACTATTACGTACTAACGTGTAACGTTATAAACTAATACGTAATGACGTATAACGTTATGTACTATTACGTACTAACGTATAACGTTATATACTATTACGTACTAACGTGTAACGTTATATAGTATTACCTGATGCCGTATAACGTTATTTACTATTACGTGCTAACGTGTAACGTTATATAGTATTACGTCATGACGTATAACATCATATCCTACTACGTACTAATGTATAACGTTATATACTATTACGTACTAACGTGTGACGTTATATAGTATTACGTAATGACGTATAACGTTATATGTTATTACGTACTAACGTATAACGTTATATACTATTACGTACTAACGTGTAACGTTATATAGTATTACCTAATGACGTATAACGTTATATACTATTACGTACTAACGTATAACGTTATATCCTATTACGTAATAACGTATAACGTTATATACTATTACGTACTAACGTGTAACGTTATATAGTATTACCTGATGTCGTATAACGTTATATACTATTACGTACTAACGTATAACGTTATGTACTATTACGTACTAACGTATAACGTTATATACTATTACGTACTAACGTGTAACGTTATATAGTATTACCTGATGCCGTATAACGTTATTTACTATTACGTGCTAACGTGTAACGTTATATAGTATTACGTCATGACGTATAACGTCATATCCTACTACGTACTAACGTATAACGTTATATACTATTACGTACTAACGTGTGACGTTATATAGTATTACGTAATGACGTATAACGTCATATGCTATTACGTACTAACGTATAACGCTATATACTATTACGTACTAGCGTGTAACGTTATAAACTAATACGTAATGACGTATAACGTTATATAGAATTACGTAATAACGTGTAACGTTATACTCTATTACGTAATAACGTATAACGTTATATACTATTACGTAATGACGTATAACTTTATATACTATTATGTAATGACGTATAACGTTATTGAGTATTACCTTATAACGTATAACGTTATATCCTATTACGTACTAACGTATAACGTTATATACTATTACGTACTAACATGTAACGTTATATAGTATTACCTGATGTCGTATAACGTTATATACTATTACGTACTAACGTATAACGTTATGTACTATTACGTACTAACGTATAACGTTATATACTATTACGTACTAACGTGTAACGTTATATAGTATTACCTGATGCCGTATAACGTTATTTACTATTACGTGCTAACGTGTAACGTTATATAGTATTACGTCATGACGTATAACGTCATATCCTACTACGTACTAACGTATAACGTTATATACTAGTACGTACTAACGTGTAACGTTATATAGTATTACGTAATGACGTATAACGTCATATGCTATTACGTACTAACGTATAACGCTATATACTATTACGTACTAACGTGTAACGTTATAAACTAATACGTAATGACGTATAACGTTATATACTATTACGCAATGACGTATAACGTTATATCCTATTACGTACTAACGTATAACGTTATAATCTATTACGTACTAACGTGTAACGTTATATAGTATTACCTGATGACGTATAACGTTATATACTATTACGTACTAACGTATAACGTTATAAACTAATACGTAATGACGTTTAACGGTATATACAAATACGTAATAACGTATATCGCTATACACTATTACGTACTAACGTGTAACGTTATATACTATCCCATACTAACGTGTAACGTTATATAGTATTACCAGATGACGTATAACGTTATATACTATTACGTAATAACGTGTAACGTAATATAGTATTACCTGATGACGTAATACGTTATATACTATTACGTACTAACGTATAACGTTATATACTATCACGCAATGACGTATAACGTTATATACTATTACGCAATGACGTATAACGTTATATCCTATTACGTACTAACGTATAACGTTATAATCTATTACGTACTAACGTGTAACGTTATATAGTATTACCTGATGACGTATAACGTTATATACTATTACGTACTAACGTATAACGTTATAAACTAATACGTAATGACGTATAACGTTATATACTATTACGTACTAACGTATAACGTTATAAACTAATACGTACTAACGTATAACGTTATATACTATTACGTACTAACGTGTAACGTTATATAGTATTACGTAATGACGTATAACGTCATATGCTATTACGTACTAACGTATAACGCTATATACTATTACGCAATGACGTATAACGTTATATACTATTACGCAATGACGTATAACGCTATATAGAATTACGTAATAACGTGTAACGTTATATAGTATTACGTAATGACGTATAACGTCATATGCTATTACGTACTAACGTATAACGCTATATACTATTACGTACTAACGTGTAACGTTATAAACTAATACGTAATGACGTATAACGTTATATACTATTATGCAATGACGTATAACGTTATTGAGTATTACCTTATAACGTATAACGTTATATCCTATTACGTACTAACGTATAACGTTATATTCTATTACGTACTAACGTGTAACGTTATATACTATTACAGGCTAACGTATAACGTTATATACTATACGTAATGACGTATAACGTTATATACTATTACGTACTAACGTATAACGTTATTATCTAATACGTACTAACGTATAACGTTATATACTATTACAGGCTAACGTATAACGTTATATACTATACGTAATGACGTATAACGTTATATACTATTACGTGCTAACGTATAACGTTATATACTAATACGTAATATCGTTTAACGTTGTATACTAATACGTAATATCGTATAACGTTATATACTATTACGTACTAACGTATAACGTTATATGTTATTACGTACTAACGTATACCGTTATATACTATTACGTACTAACGTGTAACGTTATATAGTATTACCTAATGACGTATAACGTTATATACTATTACGTACTAACGTATAACGTTATATCCTATTACGTAATAACGTATAACGTTATATACTATTACGTTCTAACGTGTAACGTTATATAGTATTACCTGATGTCGTATAACGTTATATACTATTACGTACTAACGTATAACGTTATGTACTATTACGTACTAACGTATAACGTTATATACTATTACGTACTAACGTGTAACGTTATATAGTATTACCTGATGCCGTATAACGTTATTTACTATTACGTGCTAACGTGTAACGTTATATAGTATTACGTCATGACGTATAACGTCATATCCTACTACGTACTAACGTATAACGTTATATACTATTACGTACTAACGTGTGACGTTATATAGTATTACGTAATGACGTATAACGTCATATGCTATTACGTACTAACGTATAACGCTATATACTATTACGTACTAGCGTGTAACGTTATAAACTAATACGTAATGACGTATAACGTTATATAGAATTACGTAATAACGTGTAACGTTATACTCTATTACGTAATAACATATAACGTTATATACTATTACGTAATGACGTATAACTTTATATACTATTATGTAATGACGTATAACGTTATTGAGTATTACCTTATAACGTATAACGTTATATCCTATTACGTACTAACGTATAACGTTATATTCTATTACGTACTAACGTATAACGTTATATACTATTACGTACTAACGTACAACGTTATATACTAATACGTAATGGCGTATAACGTTATATACTATTATGCAATGACGTATAACGTTATTGAGTATTACCTTATAACGTATAACGTTATATCCTATTCCGTACTAACGTATAACGTTATAATCTATTACGGACTAACGTATAACGTTATATTCTATTACGTACTAACGTATAACGTCATACACTATTACGTAAAGACGTATAACGTTATATACTAATACGTAATAACGTATAACGTTATATACTATTACGTAATAACGTATAACGTTATATACTATTACGTACTAACGTGTAACGTTATAAACTAATACGTAATGACGTATAACGTTATGTACTATTACGTACTAACGTATAACGTTATATACTATTACGTACTAACGTGTAACGTTATATAGTATTACCTGATGCCGTATAACGTTATTTACTATTACGTGCTAACGTGTAACGTTATATAGTATTACGTCATGACGTATAACATCATATCCTACTACGTACTAATGTATAACGTTATATACTATTACGTACTAACGTGTAACGTTATATAGTATTACCTGATGCCGTATAACGTTATTTACTATTACGTGCTAACGTGTAACGTTATATAGTATTACGTCATGACGTATAACGTCATATCCTACTACGTACTAACGTATAACGTTATATACTATTACGTACTAACGTGTGACGTTATATAGTATTACGTAATGACGTATAACGTCATATGCTATTACGTACTAACGTATAACGCTATATACTATTACGTACTAGCGTGTAACGTTATAAACTAATACGTAATGACGTATAACGTTATATAGAATTACGTAATAACGTGTAACGTTATACTCTATTACGTAATAACGTATAACGTTATATACTATTACGTAATGACGTATAACTTTATATACTATTATGTAATGACGTATAACGTTATTGAGTATTACCTTATAACGTATAACGTTATATCCTATTACGTACTAACGTATAACGTTATATACTATTACGTACTAACATGTAACGTTATATAGTATTACCTGATGTCGTATAACGTTATATACTATTACGTACTAACGTATAACGTTATGTACTATTACGTACTAACGTATAACGTTATATACTATTACGTACTAACGTGTAACGTTATATAGTATTACCTGATGCCGTATAACGTTATTTACTATTACGTGCTAACGTGTAACGTTATATAGTATTACGTCATGACGTATAACGTCATATCCTACTACGTACTAACGTATAACGTTATATACTAGTACGTACTAACGTGTAACGTTATATAGTATTACGTAATGACGTATAACGTCATATGCTATTACGTACTAACGTATAACGCTATATACTATTACGTACTAACGTGTAACGTTATAAACTAATACGTAATGACGTATAACGTTATATACTATTACGCAATGACGTATAACGTTATATCCTATTACGTACTAACGTATAACGTTATAATCTATTACGTACTAACGTGTAACGTTATATAGTATTACCTGATGACGTATAACGTTATATACTATTACGTACTAACGTATAACGTTATAAACTAATACGTAATGACGTTTAACGGTATATACAAATACGTAATAACGTATATCGCTATACACTATTACGTACTAACGTGTAACGTTATATACTATCCCATACTAACGTGTAACGTTATATAGTATTACCAGATGACGTATAACGTTATATACTATTACGTAATAACGTGTAACGTAATATAGTATTACCTGATGACGTAATACGTTATATACTATTACGTACTAACGTATAACGTTATATACTATCACGCAATGACGTATAACGTTATATACTATTACGCAATGACGTATAACGTTATATCCTATTACGTACTAACGTATAACGTTATAATCTATTACGTACTAACGTGTAACGTTATATAGTATTACCTGATGACGTATAACGTTATATACTATTACGTACTAACGTATAACGTTATAAACTAATACGTAATGACGTATAACGTTATATACTATTACGTACTAACGTATAACGTTATAAACTAATACGTACTAACGTATAACGTTATATACTATTACGTACTAACGTGTAACGTTATATAGTATTACGTAATGACGTATAACGTCATATGCTATTACGTACTAACGTATAACGCTATATACTATTACGCAATGACGTATAACGTTATATACTATTACGCAATGACGTATAACGCTATATAGAATTACGTAATAACGTGTAACGTTATATAGTATTACGTAATGACGTATAACGTCATATGCTATTACGTACTAACGTATAACGCTATATACTATTACGTACTAACGTGTAACGTTATAAACTAATACGTAATGACGTATAACGTTATATACTATTATGCAATGACGTATAACGTTATTGAGTATTACCTTATAACGTATAACGTTATATCCTATTACGTACTAACGTATAACGTTATATTCTATTACGTACTAACGTGTAACGTTATATACTATTACAGGCTAACGTATAACGTTATATACTATACGTAATGACGTATAACGTTATATACTATTACGTACTAACGTATAACGTTATTATCTAATACGTACTAACGTATAACGTTATATACTATTACAGGCTAACGTATAACGTTATATACTATACGTAATGACGTATAACGTTATATACTATTACGTGCTAACGTATAACGTTATATACTAATACGTAATATCGTTTAACGTTGTATACTAATACGTAATATCGTATAACGTTATATACTATTACGTACTAACGTATAACGTTATATGTTATTACGTACTAACGTATACCGTTATATACTATTACGTACTAACGTGTAACGTTATATAGTATTACCTAATGACGTATAACGTTATATACTATTACGTACTAACGTATAACGTTATATCCTATTACGTAATAACGTATAACGTTATATACTATTACGTTCTAACGTGTAACGTTATATAGTATTACCTGATGTCGTATAACGTTATATACTATTACGTACTAACGTATAACGTTATGTACTATTACGTACTAACGTATAACGTTATATACTATTACGTACTAACGTGTAACGTTATATAGTATTACCTGATGCCGTATAACGTTATTTACTATTACGTGCTAACGTGTAACGTTATATAGTATTACGTCATGACGTATAACGTCATATCCTACTACGTACTAACGTATAACGTTATATACTATTACGTACTAACGTGTGACGTTATATAGTATTACGTAATGACGTATAACGTCATATGCTATTACGTACTAACGTATAACGCTATATACTATTACGTACTAGCGTGTAACGTTATAAACTAATACGTAATGACGTATAACGTTATATAGAATTACGTAATAACGTGTAACGTTATACTCTATTACGTAATAGTATATAACGTTATATACTATTACGTAATGACGTATAACTTTATATACTATTATGTAATGACGTATAACGTTATTGAGTATTACCTTATAACGTATAACGTTATATCCTATTACGTACTAACGTATAACGTTATATTCTATTACGTACTAACGTATAACGTTATATACTATTACGTACTAACGTACAACGTTATATACTAATACGTAATGGCGTATAACGTTATATACTATTATGCAATGACGTATAACGTTATTGAGTATTACCTTATAACGTATAACGTTATATCCTATTCCGTACTAACGTATAACGTTATAATCTATTACGGACTAACGTATAACGTTATATTCTATTACGTACTAACGTATAACGTCATACACTATTACGTAAAGACGTATAACGTTATATACTAATACGTAATAACGTATAACGTTATATACTATTACGTAATAACGTATAACGTTATATACTATTACGTACTAACGTGTAACGTTATAAACTAATACGTAATGACGTATAACGTTATGTACTATTACGTACTAACGTATAACGTTATATACTATTACGTACTAACGTGTAACGTTATATAGTATTACCTGATGCCGTATAACGTTATTTACTATTACGTGCTAACGTGTAACGTTATATAGTATTACGTCATGACGTATAACATCATATCCTACTACGTACTAATGTATAACGTTATATACTATTACGTACTAACGTGTGACGTTATATAGTATTACGTAATGACGTATAACGTCATATGCTATTACGTACTAACGTATAACGCTATATACTATTACGTACTAACGTGTAACGTTATAAACTAATACGTAATGACGTATAACGTTATATAGAATTACGTAATAACGTGTAACGTTATACTCTATTACGTAATAACGTATAACGTTATATACTATTACGTAATGACGTATAACGTTATATACTATTATGTAATGACGTATAACGTTATTGAGTATTACCTTATAACGTATAACGTTATATCCTATTACGTACTAACGTATAACGTTATATTCTATTACGTACTAACGTATAACGTTATATACTATTACGTACTAACGTACAACGTTATATACTAATACGTAATGGCGTATAACGTTATATACTATTATGCAATGACGTGTAACGTTATTGAGTATTACCTTATGACGTATAACGTTATATCCTATTCCGTACTAACGTATAACGTTATAATCTATTACGGACTAACGTATAACGTTATATTCTATTACGTACTAACGTATAACGTCATACACTATTACGTAAAGACGTATAACGTTATATACTAATACGTAATAACGTATAACGTTATATACTATTACGTAATAACGTATAACGTTATATACTATTACGTACTAACGTGTAACGTTATATAGTATTACCTGATGACGTATAAGGTTATATACTATTACGTAATAACGTATATCGTTATACACTATTACGTACTAACGTGTAACGTTATATACTATCACATACTAACGTGTAACGTTATATAGTATTACCAGATGACGTATAACGTTATATACTATTACGTAATAACGTGTAACGTAATATAGTATTACCTGATGACGTAAAGCGTTATATACTATTACGTACTAACGTATAACGTTATATACTATTACGCAACGACGTATAACGTTATATACTATTAAGCAATGACGTATAACGTTATATCCTATTACATACTAATGTATAACGTTATAATCTATTACGTACTAACGTGTAACGTTATATAGTATTACCTGATGACGTATAACGTTATATACTATTACGTACTAACGTATAACGTTATATCCTATTACGTAATAACGTATAACGTTATATACTATTACGTACTAACATGTAACGTTATATAGTATTACCTGATGTCGTATAACGTTATATACTATTACGTACTAACGTATAACGTTATGTACTATTACGTACTAACGTATAACGTTATATACTATTACGTACTAACGTGTAACGTTATATAGTATTACCTGATGCCGTATAACGTTATTTACTATTACGTGCTAACGTGTAACGTTATAATCTATTACGTACTAACGTGTAACGTTATATAGTATTACCTGATGACGTATAACGTTATATACTATTACGTACTAACGTATAACGTTATAAACTAATACGTAATGACGTTTAACGGTATATACAAATACGTAATAACGTATATCGCTATACACTATTACGTACTAACGTGTAACGTTATATACTATCCCATACTAACGTGTAACGTTATATAGTATTACCAGATGACGTATAACGTTATATACTATTACGTAATAACGTGTAACGTAATATAGTATTACCTGATGACGTAATACGTTATATACTATTACGTACTATCGTATAACGTTATATACTATCACGCAATGACGTATAACGTTATATACTATTACGCAATGACGTATAACGTTATATCCTATTACGTACTAACGTATAACGTTATAATCTATTACGTACTAACGTGTAACGTTATATAGTATTACCTGATGACGTATAACGTTATATACTATTACGTACTAATGTATAACGTTATAAACTAATACGTAATGACGTATAACGTTATATACTATTACGTACTAACGTATAACGTTATAAACTAATACGTACTAACGTATAACATTATATACTATTACGTACTAACGTGTAACGTTATATAGTATTACGTAATGACGTATAACGTCATATGCTATTACGTACTAACGTATAACGCTATATACTATTACGCAATGACGTATAACGTTATATACTATTACGCAATGACGTATAACGCTATATAGAATTACGTAATAACGTGTAACGTTATATAGTATTACGTAATGACGTATAACGTCATATGCTATTACGTACTAACGTATAACGCTATATACTATTACGTACTAACGTGTAACGTTATAAACTAATACGTAATGACGTATAACGTTATATACTATTATGCAATGACGTATAACGTTATTGAGTATTACCTTATAACGTATAACGTTATATCCTATTACGTACTAACGTATAACGTTATATTCTATTACGTACTAACGTGTAACGTTATATACTATTACAGGCTAACGTATAACGTTATATACTATACGTAATGACGTATAACGTTATATACTATTACGTACTAACGTATAACGTTATTATCTAATACGTACTAACGTATAACGTTATATACTATTACAGGCTAACGTATAACGTTATATACTATACGTAATGACGTATAACGTTATATACTATTACGTGCTAACGTATAACGTTATATACTAATACGTAATATCGTTTAACGTTGTATACTAATACGTAATATCGTATAACGTTATATACTATTACGTACTAACGTATAACGTTATATGTTATTACGTACTAACGTATACCGTTATATACTATTACGTACTAACGTGTAACGTTATATAGTATTACCTAATGACGTATAACGTTATATACTATTACGTACTAACGTATAACGTTATATCCTATTACGTAATAACGTATAACGTTATATACTATTACGTTCTAACGTGTAACGTTATATAGTATTACCTGATGTCGTATAACGTTATATACTATTACGTACTAACGTATAACGTTATGTACTATTACGTACTAACGTATAACGTTATATACTATTACGTACTAACGTGTAACGTTATATAGTATTACCTGATGCCGTATAACGTTATTTACTATTACGTGCTAACGTGTAACGTTATATAGTATTACGTCATGACGTATAACGTCATATCCTACTACGTACTAACGTATAACGTTATATACTATTACGTACTAACGTGTGACGTTATATAGTATTACGTAATGACGTATAACGTCATATGCTATTACGTACTAACGTATAACGCTATATACTATTACGTACTAACGTGTAACGTTATAAACTAATACGTAATGACGTATAACGTTATATAGAATTACGTAATAACGTGTAACGTTATACTCTATTACGTAATAACGTATAACGTTATATACTATTACGTAATGACGTATAACTTTATATACTATTATGTAATGACGTATAACGTTATTGAGTATTACCTTATAACGTATAACGTTATATCCTATTAAGTACTAACGTGTAACGTTATATACAATTACGTACTAACGTATAACGTTATATACTATTACGTACTAACGTATAACGTTATGTACTATTACGTACTAACGTATAACGTAATATACTATTACGTACTAACGTATAACGTTATTATCTAATACGTACTAACGTATAACGTTATATACTATTACAGGCTAACGTATAACGTTATATACTATACGTAATGACGTATAACGTTATATACTATTACGTGCTAACGTATAACGTTATATACTAATACGTAATATCGTTTAACGTTGTATACTAATACGTAATATCGTATAACGTTATATACTATTACGTACTAACGTATAACGTTATATGTTATTACGTACTAACGTATACCGTTATATACTATTACGTACTAACGTGTAACGTTATATAGTATTACCTAATGACGTATAACGTTATATACTATTACGTACTAACGTATAACGTTATATCCTATTACGTAATAACGTATAACGTTATATACTATTACGTTCTAACGTGTAACGTTATATAGTATTACCTGATGTCGTATAACGTTATATACTATTACGTACTAACGTATAACGTTATGTACTATTACGTACTAACGTATAACGTTATATACTATTACGTACTAACGTGTAACGTTATATACTATTACGTACTAACGTGTAACGTTATATAGTATTACCTGATGCCGTATAACGTTATTTACTATTACGTGCTAACGTGTAACGTTATATAGTATTACGTCATGACGTATAACGTCATATCCTACTACGTACTAACGTATAACGTTATATACTATTACGTACTAACGTGTGACGTTATTATCTAATACGTACTAACGTATAACGTTATATACTATTACAGGCTAACGTATAACGTTATATACTATACGTACTAACGTATAACGTTATATGTTATTACGTACTAACGTATACCGTTATATACTATTACGTACTAACGTGTAACGTTATATAGTATTACCTAATGACGTATAACGTTATATACTATTACGTACTAACGTGTAACGTTATAAACTAATACGTAATGACGTATAACGTTATATAGAATTACGTAATAACGTGTAACGTTATACTCTATTACGTAATAACGTATAACGTTATATACTATTACGTAATGACGTATAACTTTATATACTATTATGTAATGACGTATAACGTTATTGAGTATTACCTTATAACGTATAACGTTATATCCTATTAAGTACTAACGTATAACGTTATATTTTATTACGTACTAACGTATAACGTTATATACTATTACGTACTAACGTACAACGTTATATACTAGTACGTAATGGCGTATAACGTTATATACTATTATGCAATGACGTATAACGTTATTGAGTATTACCTTATAACGTATAACGTTATATCCTATTCCGTACTAACGTATAACGTTATAATCTATTACGGACTAACGTATAACGTTATATTCTATTACGTACTAACGTATAACGTCATACACTATTACGTAAAGACGTATAACGTTATATACTAATACGTAATAACGTATAACGTTATATACTATTACGTAATAACGTATAACGTTATATACTATTACGTACTAACGTGTAACGTTATAAACTAATACGTAATGACGTATAACGTTATGTACTATTACGTACTAACGTATAACGTTATATACTATTACGTACTAACGTGTAACGTTATATAGTATTACCTGATGCCGTATAACGTTATTTACTATTACGTGCTAACGTGTAACGTTATATAGTATTACGTCATGACGTATAACGTCATATCCTACTACGTACTAACGTATAACGTTATATACTATTACGTACTAACGTGTGACGTTATATAGTATTACGTAATGACGTATAACGTCATATGCTATTACGTACTAACGTATAACGCTATATACTATTACGTACTAACGTGTAACGTTATAAACTAATACGTAATGACGTATAACGTTATATAGAATTACGTAATAACGTACAACGTTATATACTAATACGTAATGGCGTATAACGTTATATACTATTATGCAATGACGTATAACGTTATTGAGTATTACCTTATGACGTATAACGTTATATCCTATTCCGTACTAACGTATAACGTTATAATCTATTACGGACTAACGTATAACGTTATATTCTATTACGTACTAACGTATAACGTCATACACTATTACGTAAAGACGTATAACGTTATATACTAATACGTAATAACGTATAACGTTATATACTATTACGTAATAACGTATAACGTTATATACTATTACGTACTAACGTGTAACGTTATATAGTATTACCTGATGACGTATAAGGTTATATACTATTACGTAATAACGTATATCGTTATACACTATTACGTACTAACGTGTAACGTTATATACTATCACATACTAACGTGTAACGTTATATAGTATTACCAGATGACGTATAACGTTATATACTATTACGTAATAACGTGTAACGTAATATAGTATTACCTGATGACGTAAAGCGTTATATACTATTACGTACTAACGTATAACGTTATATACTATTACGCAACGACGTATAACGTTATATACTATTAAGCAATGACGTATAACGTTATATCCTATTACATACTAATGTATAACGTTATAATCTATTACGTACTAACGTGTAACGTTATATAGTATTACCTGACGACGTATAACGTTATATACTATTACGTACTAACGTATAACGTTATATCCTATTACGTAATAACGTATAACGTTATATACTATTACGTACTAACATGTAACGTTATATAGTATTACCTGATGTCGTATAACGTTATATACTATTACGTACTAACGTATAACGTTATGTACTATTACGTACTAACGTATAACGTTATATACTATTACGTACTAACGTATAACGTTATGTACTATTACGTACTAACGTATAACGTTATATACTATTACGTACTAACGTGTAACGTTATATAGTATTACCTGATGCCGTATAACGTTATTTACTATTACGTGCTAACGTGTAACGTTATATAGTATTACGTCATGACGTATAACGTCATATCCTACTACGTACTAACGTATAACGTTATATACTAGTACGTACTAACGTGTAACGTTATATAGTATTACGTAATGACGTATAACGTCATATGCTATTACGTAATAACATGTAACGTTATACTCTATTACGTAATAACGTATAACGTTATATACTATTACGTAATGACGTATAACGTTATATACTATTATGTAATGACGTATAACGTTATATCCTATTACGTACTAACGTATAACGTTATATTCTATTACGTACTAACGTATAACGTTATATACTATTACGTACTGACGTACAACGTTATATACTAATACGTAATAACGTATAACGTTATATAATATTACGTACTAACGTGTAACCTTATATACTATCACGCAATGACGTATAACGTTATATACTATTACGCAATGACGTATAACGTTATATCCTATTACGTACTAACGTATAACGTTATAATCTATTACGTACTAACGTGTAACGTTATATAGTATTACCTGATGACGTATAACGTTATATACTATTACGTACTAACGTATAACGTTATAAACTAATACGTAATGACGTTTAACGGTATATACAAATACGTAATAACGTATATCGTTATACACTATTACGTACTAACGTGTAACGTTATATACTATCCCATACTAACGTGTAACGTTATATAGTATTACCAGATGACGTATAACGTTATATACTATTACGTAATAACGTGTAACGTAATATAGTATTACCTGATGACGTAATACGTTATATACTATTACGTACTAACGTATAACGTTATATACTATCACGCAATGACGTATAACGTTATATACTATTACGCAATGACGTATAACGTTATATCCTATTACGTACTAACGTATAAAGTTATAATCTATTACGTACTAACGTGTAACGTTATATAGTATTACCTGATGACGTATAACGTTATATACTATTACGTACTAACGTATAACGTTATAAACTAATACGTAATGACGTATAACGTTATATACTATTACGTACTAACGTATAACGTTATAAACTAATACGTACTAACGTATAACGTTATAAACTAATACGTAATGACGTATAACGTTATATACTATTACGTACTAACGTATAACGTTATAAACTAATACGTACTAACGAATAATGTTATAAACTAATACGTACTAACGAATAACGTTATATACTATTACGTACTAACGTATAGTGTTATATACTAATACGTACTAACGTATAACGTTATATACTAACACGTAATGGCGTATAACGTTGTATTGAATTACGTAATAACGTGTAACGTTATACTCTATTACGTACTAACGTGTAACGTTATATAGTATTACGTAATGACGTATTACGTCATATCCTACTACGTACTAACGTATAACGTTATATACTATTACGTACTAACGTGTAACGTTATATAGTATTACGTAATGACGTATAACGTCATATGCTATTACGTACTAACGTATAACGCTATATACTATTACGTACTAACGTGTAACGTTATATAGTACTACCCGATGACGTATAACGTTATATGCTATTACGTACTAACGTATAACGCTATATACTATTACGTACTAACGTGTAACGTTATAAACTAATACGTAATGACGTATAACGTTATATAGAATTACGTAATAACGTGTAACGTTATATACTATTACGTACTAACGTATAACGTTATAAACTAATACGTAATGACGTATAACGTTATATAGAATTACGTAATAACGTGTAACGTTATATAGTATTACGTAATGACGTATAACGTCATATGCTATTACGTACTAACGTATAACGTTATATACTATTACGTAATGACGTATAACGTTATATACTATTACGTAATGACGTATAACGTTATATACTATTACGCAATGACGTATAACGTTATTGAGTATTACCTTATAACGTATAACGTTATATCCTATTACGTACTAACGTATAACGTTATATTCTATTGCGTACTAACGTGTAACGTTATATACTATTACGTACTAACGTAGAACGTTATATACTATTACGTACTAACGTATAATGTTATATACTAATACGTACTAACGTATAACGTTATATACTAATACGTAATAACGTATAACGTTATATACAATTACGTACTAACGTATAACGTTATATACTATTACGTAATGACGTATAACGTTATATAGTATTACGTAATGACGTATAACGTTATATACTATTATGCAATGACGTATAACGTTATTGAGTATTACCTTATAACGTATAACGTTATATCCTATTACGTACTAACGTATAACGTTATATTCTATTACGTACTAACGTGTAACGTTATATACTATTACGTACTAACGTAGAACGTTATATACTATTACGTACTAACGTATAATGTTATATACTAATACGTACTAACGTATAACGTTATATACTAATACGTAATGGCGTATAACGTTATATACTATTATGCAATGACGTATAACGTTATTGAGTATTACCTTATAACGTATAACGTTATATCCTATTCCGTACTAACGTATAACGTTAAATTCTATTACGTACTAACGTATAACGTTATATTCTATTACGTACTAACGTATAACGTCATACACTATTACGTAAAGACGTATAACGTTATATACTAATACGCAATAACGTATAACGATATATACTATTACGTAATAACGTATAACGTTATATACTATTACGTACTAACGTGTAACGTTATATAGTATTACCTGATGTCGTATAACGTTATATACTATTACGTACTAACGTATAACGTTCTGTACTATTACGTACTAACGTATAACGTAATATACTATTACGTACTAACGTATAACGTTATTACCTAATACGTACTAACGTATAACGTTATATACTATTACAGGCTAACGTATAACGTTATATAGTATACGTAATGACGTATAACGTTATATACTATTACGTGCTAACGTATAACGTTATATACTAATACGTAATATCGTTTAACGTTGTATACTAATACGTAATATCGTATAACGTTATATACTATTACGTACTAACGTATAACGTTTTATGTTATTACGTACTAACGTATACCGTTATATACTATTACGTACTAACGTGTAACGTTATATAGTATTACCTAATGACGTATAACGTTATATACTATTACGTAATAACGTGTAACGTAATATAGTATTACCTGATGACGTATAACGATATATACTATTACGTAATAGCGTGTAACGTTATATAGTATTACGTAATGACGTATAACATCATATCCTATTACGTATTAACGTATAACGTTATATAATACTACGTACTAACGTATAACGTTATAAACTAATACGTAATGACGTATAACGTTATATACTATTACGTACTAACGTATATCGTTATAAACTAATACGTAATGACTTATAACGTTATATACTATTACGTACTAACGTATAACGTTATAAAATAATACGTACTAACGTATAACGTTATATACTATTACGTACTAACGTATAATGTTATATACTAATACGTACTAACGTATAACGTTATATACTAATACATAATGCCGTATAACGTTATATACTATTATGCAATGACGTATAACGTTATTGAGTATTACCTTATAACGTATAACGTTATATCCTATTCCGTACTAACGTATAACGTTAAATTCTATTACGTACTAACGTATAACGTTATATTCTATTACGTACTAACGTATAACGTCATACACTATTACGTAAAGACGTATAACGTTATATACTAATACGCAATAACGTATAACGATATATACTATTACGTAATAACGTATAACGTTATATAATATTACGTACTAACGTGTAACGTTATATAGTATTACCTGATGTCGTATAACGTTATATACTATTACGTACTAACGTATAACGTTATGTACTATTACGTACTAACGTATAACGTAATATACTATTACGTACTAACGTATAACGTTATTATCTAATACGTACTAACGTATAACGTTATATACTATTACAGGCTAACGTATAACGTTATATACTATACGTAATGACGTATAACGTTATATACTATTACGTGCTAACGTATAACGTTATATACTAATACGTAATATCGTTTAACGTTGTATACTAATACGTAATATCGTATAACGTTATATACTATTACGTACTAACGTATAACGTTATATGTTATTACGTACTAACGTATACCGTTATATACTATTACGTACTAACGTGTATCGTTATATAGTATTACCTAATGACGTATAACGTTATATACTATTACGTACTAACGTATAACGTTATATCCTATTACGTAATAACGTATAACGTTATATACTATTACGTACTAACGTGTAACGTTATATAGTATTACCTGATGTCGTATAACGTTATATACTATTACGTACTAACGTATAACGTTATGTACTATTACGTACTAACGTATAACGTTATATACTATTACGTACTAACGTGTAACGTTATATAGTATTACCTGATGCCGTATAACGTTATTTACTATTACGTGCTAACGTGTAACGTTATATAGTATTACGTCATGACGTATAACGTCATATCCTACTACGTACTAACGTATAACGTTATATACTATTACGTACTAACGTGTGACGTTATATAGTATTACGTAATGACGTATAACGTCATATGCTATTACGTACTAACGTATAACGCTATATACTATTACGTACTAGCGTGTAACGTTATAAACTAATACGTAATGACGTATAACGTTATATAGAATTACGTAATAACGTGTAACGTTATACTCTATTACGTAATAACGTATAACGTTATATACTATTACGTAATGACGTATAACTTTATATACTATTATGTAATGACGTATAACGTTATTGAGTATTACCTTATAACGTATAACGTTATATCCTATTACGTACTAACGTATAACGTTATATTCTATTACGTACTAACGTATAACGTTATATACTATTACGTACTAACGTACAACGTTATATACTAATACGTAATGGCGTATAACGTTATATACTATTATGCAATGACGTATAACGTTATTGAGTATTACCTTATAACGTATAACGTTATATCCTATTCCGTACTAACGTATAACGTTATAATCTATTACGGACTAACGTATAACGTTATATTCTATTACGTACTAACGTATAACGTCATACACTATTACGTAAAGACGTATAACGTTATATACTAATACGTAATAACGTATAACGTTATATACTATTACGTAATAACGTATAACGTTATATACTATTACGTACTAACGTGTAACGTTATAAACTAATACGTAATGACGTATAACGTTATGTACTATTACGTACTAACGTATAACGTTATATACTATTACGTACTAACGTGTAACGTTATATAGTATTACCTGATGCCGTATAACGTTATTTACTATTACGTGCTAACGTGTAACGTTATATAGTATTACGTCATGACGTATAACATCATATCCTACTACGTACTAATGTATAACGTTATATACTATTACGTACTAACGTGTGACGTTATATAGTATTACGTAATGACGTATAACGTCATATGCTATTACGTACTAACGTATAACGCTATATACTATTACGTACTAACGTGTAACGTTATAAACTAATACGTAATGACGTATAACGTTATATAGAATTACGTAATAACGTGTAACGTTATACTCTATTACGTAATAACGTATAACGTTATATACTATTACGTAATGACGTATAACGTTATATACTATTATGTAATGACGTATAACGTTATTGAGTATTACCTTATAACGTATAACGTTATATCCTATTACGTACTAACGTATAACGTTATATTCTATTACGTACTAACGTATAACGTTATATACTATTACGTACTAACGTACAACGTTATATACTAATACGTAATGGCGTATAACGTTATATACTATTATTCAATGACGTGTAACGTTATTGAGTATTACCTTATGACGTATAACGTTATATCCTATTCCGTACTAACGTATAACGTTATAATCTATTACGGACTAACGTATAACGTTATATTCTATTACGTACTAACGTATAACGTCATACACTATTACGTAAAGACGTATAACGTTATATACTAATACGTAATAACGTATAACGTTATATACTATTACGTAATAACGTATAACGTTATATACTATTACGTACTAACGTGTAACGTTATATAGTATTATCTGATGACGTATAAGGTTATATACTATTACGTAATAACGTATATCGTTATACACTATTACGTACTAACGTGTAACGTTATATAGTATTACGTAATGACGTATAACGTCATATGCTATTACGTACTAACGTATAACGCTATATACTATTACGTACTAACGTGTAACGTTATAAACTAATAAGTAATGACGTATAACGTTATATACTATTACGCAATGACGTATAACGTTATATCCTATTACGTACTAACGAATAACGTTATAATCTATTACGTACTAACGTGTAACGTTATATAGTATTACCTGATGACGTATAACGTTATATACTATTACGTACTAACGTATAACGTTATAAACTAATACGTAATGACGTTTAACGGTATATACAAATACGTAATAACGTATATCGCTATACACTATTACGTACTAACGTGTAACGTTATATACTATCCCATACTAACGTGTAACGTTATATAGTATTACCAGATGACGTATAACGTTATATACTATTACGTAATAACGTGTAACGTAATATAGTATTACCTGATGACGTAATACGTTATATACTATTACGTACTAACGTATAACGTTATATACTATCACGCAATGACGTATAACGTTATATACTATTACGCAATGACGTATAACGTTATATCCTATTACGTACTAACGTATAACGTTATAATCTATTACGTACTAACGTGTAACGTTATATAGTATTACCTGATGACGTATAACGTTATATACTATTACGTACTAACGTATAACGTTATAAACTAATACGTAATGACGTATAACGTTATATACTATTACGTACTAACGTATAACGTTATAAACTAATACGTACTAACGTATAACGTTATATACTATTACGTACTAACGTGTAACGTTATATAGTATTACGTAATGACGTATAACGTCATATGCTATTACGTGCTAACGTATAACGCTATATACTATTACGCAATGACGTATAACGTTATATACTATTACGCAATGACGTATAACGCTATATAGAATTACGTAATAACGTGTAACGTTATATAGTATTACGTAATGACGTATAACGTCATATGCTATTACGTACTAACGTATAACGCTATATACTATTACGTACTAACGTGTAACGTTATAAACTAATACGTAATGACGTATAACGTTATATACTATTATGCAATGACGTATAACGTTATTGAGTATTACCTTATAACGTATAACGTTATATCCTATTACGTACTAACGTATAACGTTATATTCTATTACGTACTAACGTGTAACGTTATATACTATTACGTACTAACGTAGAACGTTATATACTATTACGTACTAACGTATAACGTTATACACTATTACGTAAAGACGTATAACGTTATATACTAATACGTAATAACGTATAACGTTATATACAATTACGTACTAACGTATAACGTTATATACTATTACGTAATGACGTATAACGTTATATACTATTACGTAATGACGTATAACGTTATACACTATTACGTAAAGACGTATAACGTTATATACTATTACGTACTAACGTAGAACGTTATATACTATTACGTACTAACGTATAATGTTATATACTAATACGTACTAACGTATAACGTTATATACTAATACGTTATAACGTATAACGTTATATACAATTACGTACTAACGTATAACGTTATATACTATTACGTAATGACGTATAACGTTATATACTATTACGTAATGACGTATAACGTTATATACTATTATGCAATGACGTATAACGTTATTGAGTATTACCTTATAACGTATAACGTTATATCCTATTACGTACTAACGTATAACGTTATATTCTATTACGTACTAACGTGTAACGTTATATACTATTACGTACTAACGTAGAACGTTATATACTATTACGTACTAACGTATAATGTTATATACTAATACGTACTAACGTATAACGTTATATACTAATACGTAATGGCGTATAACGTTATATACTATTATACAATGACGTATAACGTTATTGAGTATTACCTTATAACGTATAACGTTATATCCTATTCCGTACTAACGTATAACGTTAAATTCTATTACGTACTAACGTATAACGTTATATTCTATTACGTACTAACGTATAACGTCATACACTATTACGTAAAGACGTATAACGTTATATACTAATACGCAATAACGTATAACGATATATACTATTACGTAATAACGTATAACGTTATATACTATTACGTACTAACGTGTAACGTTATATAGTATTACCTGATGTCGTATAACGTTATATACTATTACGTACTAACGTATAACGTTCTGTACTATTACGTACTAACGTATAACGTAATATACTATTACGTACTAACGTATAACGTTATTATCTAATACGTACTAACGTATAACGTTATATACTATTACAGGCTAACGTATAACGTTATATAGTATACGTAATGACGTATAACGTTATACACTATTACGTGCTAACGTATAACGTTATATACTAATACGTAATATCGTTTAACGTTGTATACTAATACGTAATATCGTATAACGTTATATACTATTACGTACTAACGTATAACGTTTTATGTTATTACGTACTAACGTATACCGTTATATACTATTACGTACTAACGTGTAACGTTATATAGTATTACCTAATGACGTATAACGTTATATACTATTACGTAATAACGTGTAACGTAATATAGTATTACCTGATGACGTATAACGATATATACTATTACGTAATAGCGTGTAACGTTATATAGTATTACGTAATGACGTATAACGTCCTATCCTATTACGTATTAACGTATAACGTTATATAATACTACGTACTAACGTATAACGTTATAAACTAATACGTAATGACGTATAACGTTATATACTATTACGTACTAACGTATATCGTTATAAACTAATACGTAATGACTTATAACGTTATATACTATTACGTACTAACGTATAACGTTATAAAATAATACGTACTAACGTATAACGTTATATACTATTACGTACTAACGTATAATGTTATATACTAATACGTACTAACGTATAACGTCATATACTAATACATAATGCCGTATAACGTTATATACTATTATGCAATGACGTATAACGTTATTGAGTATTACCTTATAACATATAACGTTATATCCTATTCCGTACTAACGTATAACGTTAAATTCTATTACGTACTAACGTATAACGTTATATTCTATTACGTACTAACGTATAACGTCATACACTATTACGTAAAGACGTATAACGTTATATACTAATACGCAATAACGTATAACGATATATACTATTACGTAATAACGTATAACGTTATATAATATTACGTACTAACGTGTAACGTTATATAGTATTACCTGATGTCGTATAACGTTATATACTATTACGTACTAACGTATAACGTTATGTACTATTACGTACTAACGTATAACGTAATATACTATTACGTACTAACGTATAACGTTATTATCTAATACGTACTAACGTATAACGTTATATACTATTACAGGCTAACGTATAACGTTATATACTATACGTAATGACGTATAACGTTATATACTATTACGTGCTAACGTATAACGTTATATACTAATACGTAATATCGTTTAACGTTGTATACTAATACGTAATATCGTATAACGTTATATACTATTACGTACTAACGTATAACGTTATATGTTATTACGTACTAACGTATACCGTTATATACTATTACGTACTAACGTGTAACGTTATATAGTATTACCTAATGACGTATAACGTTATATACTATTACGTACTAACGTATAACGTTATATCCTATTACGTAATAACGTATAACGTTATATACTATTACGTACTAACGTGTAACGTTATATAGTATTACCTGATGTCGTATAACGTTATATACTATTACGTACTAACGTATAACGTTATGTACTATTACGTACTAACGTATAACGTTATATACTATTACGTACTAACGTGTAACGTTATATAGTATTACCTGATGCCGTATAACGTTATTTACTATTACGTGCTAACGTGTAACGTTATATAGTATTACGTCATGACGTATAACGTCATATCCTACTACGTACTAACGTATAACGTTATATACTATTACGTACTAACATGTGACGTTATATAGTATTACGTAATGACGTATAACGTCATATGCTATTACGTACTAACGTATAACGCTATATACTATTACGTACTAACGTGTAACGTTATAAACTAATACGTAATGACGTATAACGTTATATAGAATTACGTAATAACGTGTAACGTTATACTCTATTACGTAATAACGTATAACGTTATATACTATTACGTAATGACGTATAACTTTATATACTATTATGTAATGACGTATAACGTTATTGAGTATTACCTTATAACGTATAACGTTATATCCTATTACGTACTAACGTATAACGTTATATTCTATTACGTACTAACGTATAACGTTATATACTATTACGTACTAACGTACAACGTTATATACTAATACGTAATGGCGTATAACGTTATATACTATTATGCAATGACGTATAACGTTATTGAGTATTACCTTATAACGTATAACGTTATATCCTATTCCGTACTAACGTATAACGTTATAATCTATTACGGACTAACGTATAACGTTATATTCTATTACGTACTAACGTATAACGTCATACACTATTACGTAAAGACGTATAACGTTATATACTAATACGTAATAACGTATAACGTTATATACTATTACGTAATAACGTATAACGTTATATACTATTACGTACTAACGTGTAACGTTATAAACTAATACGTAATGACGTATAACGTTATGTACTATTACGTACTAACGTATAACGTTATATACTATTACGTACTAACGTGTAACGTTATATAGTATTACCTGATGCCGTATAACGTTATTTACTATTACGTGCTAACGTGTAACGTTATATAGTATTACGTCATGACGTATAACGTCATATCCTACTACGTACTAACGTATAACGTTATATACTATTACGTACTAACGTGTGACGTTATATAGTATTACGTAATGACGTATAACGTCATATGCTATTACGTACTAACGTATAACGCTATATACTATTACGTACTAACGTGTAACGTTATAAACTAATACGTAATGACGTATAACGTTATATAGAATTACGTAATAACGTGTAACGTTATACTCTATTACGTAATAACGTATAACGTTATATACTATTACGTAATGACGTATAACGTTATATACTATTATGTAATGACGTATAACGTTATTGAGTATTACCTTATAACGTATAACGTTATATCCTATTACGTACTAACGTATAACGTTATATTCTATTACGTACTAACGTATAACGTTATATACTATTACGTACTAACGTACAACGTTATATACTAATACGTAATGGCGTATAACGTTATATACTATTATGCAATGACGTATAACGTTATTGAGTATTACCTTATGACGTATAACGTTATATCCTATTCCGTACTAACGTATAACGTTATAATCTATTACGGACTAACGTATAACGTTATATTCTATTACGTACTAACGTATAACGTCATACACTATTACGTAAAGACGTATAACGTTATATACTAATACGTAATAACGTATAACGTTATATACTAATACGTAATAACGTATAACGTTATATACTATTACGTAATAACGTATAACGTTATATACTATTACGTACTAACGTGTAACGTTATATAGTATTACCTGATGACGTATAAGGTTATATACTATTACGTAATAACGTATATCGTTATACACTATTACGTACTAACGTGTAACGTTATATACTATCACATACTAACGTGTAACGTTATATAGTATTACCAGATGACGTATAACGTTATATACTATTACGTAATAACGTGTAACGTAATATAGTATTACCTGATGACGTAAAGCGTTATATACTATTACGTACTAACGTATAACGTTATATACTATTACGCAACGACGTATAACGTTATGTACTATTACGTACTAACGTATAACGTAATATACTATTACGTACTAACGTATAACGTTATTATCTAATACGTACTAACGTATAACGTTATATACTATTACAGGCTAACGTATAACGTTATATACTATACGTAATGACGTATAACGTTATATACTATTACGTGCTAACGTATAACGTTATATACTAATACGTAATATCGTTTAACGTTGTATACTAATACGTAATATCGTATAACGTTATATACTATTACGTACTAACGTATAACGTTATATGTTATTACGTACTAACGTATACCGTTATATACTATTACGTACTAACGTGTAACGTTATATAGTATTACCTAATGACGTATAACGTTATATACTATTACGTACTAACGTATAACGTTATATCCTATTACGTAATAACGTATAACGTTATATACTATTACGTACTAACGTGTAACGTTATATAGTATTACCTGATGTCGTATAACGTTATATACTATTACGTACTAACGTATAACGTTATGTACTATTACGTACTAACGTATAACGTTATATACTATTACGTACTAACGTGTAACGTTATATAGTATTACCTGAAGCCGTATAACGTTATTTACTATTACGTGCTAACGTGTAACGTTATATAGTATTACGTCATGACGTATAACGTCATATCCTACTACGTACTAACGTATAACGTTATATACTATTACGTACTAACGTGTGACGTTATATAGTATTACGTAATGACGTATAACGTCATATGCTATTACGTACTAACGTATAACGCTATATACTATTACGTACTAACGTGTAACGTTATAAACTAATACGTAATGACGTATAACGTTATATAGAATTACGTAATAACGTGTAACGTTATACTCTATTACGTAATAACGTATAACGTTATATACTATTACGTAATGACGTATAACTTTATATACTATTATGTAATGACGTATAACGTTATTGAGTATTACCTTATAACGTATAACGTTATATCCTATTACGTACTAACGTATAACGTTATATTCTATTACGTACTAACGTATAACGTTATATACTATTACGTACTAACGTACAACGTTATATACTAATACGTAATGGCGTATAACGTTATATACTATTATGCAATGACGTATAACGTTATTGAGTATTACCTTATAACGTATAACGTTATATCCTATTCCGTACTAACGTATAACGTTATAATCTATTACGGACTAACGTATAACGTTATATTCTATTACGTACTAACGTATAACGTCATACACTATTACGTAAAGACGTATAACGTTATATACTAATACGTAATAACGTATAACGTTATATACTATTACGTAATAACGTATAACGTTATATACTATTACGTACTAACGTGTAACGTTATATAGTATTACCTGATGACGTATAAGGTTATATACTATTACGTAATAACGTATATCGTTATACACTATTACGTACTAACGTGTAACGTTATATACTATCACATACTAACGTGTAACGTTATATAGTATTACCAGATGACGTATAACGTTATATACTATTACGTAATAACGTGTAACGTAATATAGTATTACCTGATGACGTAAAGCGTTATATACTATTACGTACTAACGTATAACGTTATATACTATTACGCAACGACGTATAACGTTATATACTATTAAGCAATGACGTATAACGTTATATCCTATTACATACTAATGTATAACGTTATAATCTATTACGTACTAACGTGTAACGTTATATAGTATTAACTGATGACGTATAACGTTATATACTATTACGTACTAACGTATAACGTTATATCCTATTACGTAATAACGTATAACGTTATATACTATTACGTACTAACATGTAACGTTATATAGTATTACCTGATGTCGTGTAACGTTATATACTATTACGTACTAACGTATAACGTTATGTACTATTACGTACTAACGTATAACGTTATATACTATTACGTACTAACGTGTAACGTTATATAGTATTACCTGATGCCGTATAACGTTATTTACTATTACGTGCTAACGTGTAACGTTATATAGTATTACGTCATGACGTATAACGTCATATCCTACTACGTACTAACGTATAACGTTATATACTAGTACGTACTAACGTGTAACGTTATATAGTATTACGTAATGACGTATAACGTCATATGCTATTACGTACTAACGTATAACGCTATATACTATTACGTACTAACGTGTAACGTTATAAACTAATACGTAATGACGTATAACGTTATATAGAATTACGTAATAACATGTAACGTTATACTCTATTACGTAATAACGTATAACGTTTTATACTATTACGTAATGACGTATAACGTTATATACTATTATGTAATGACGTATAACGTTATTGAGTATTACCTTATAACGTATAACGTTATATCCTATTACGTACTAACGTATAACGTTATATTCTATTACGTACTAACGTATAACGTTATATACTATTACGTACTGACGTACAACGTTATATACTAATACGTAATAACGTATAACGTTATAAAATATTACGTACTAACGTGTAACCTTATATACTATCACGCAATGACGTATAACGTTATATACTATTACGCAATGACGTATAACGTTATATCCTATTACGTACTAACGTATAACGTTATAATCTATTACGTACTAACGTGTAACGTTATATAGTATTACCTGATGACGTATAACGTTATATACTATTACGTACTAACGTATAACGTTATAAACTAATACGTAATGACGTTTAACGGTATATACAAATACGTAATAACGTATATCGTTATACACTATTACGTACTAACGTGTAACGTTATATACTATCCCATACTAACGTGTAACGTTATATAGTATTACCAGATGACGTATAACGTTATATACTATTACGTAGTAACGTGTAACGTAATATAGTATTACCTGATGACGTAATACGTTATATACTATTACGTACTAACGTATAACGTTATATACTATCACGCAATGACGTATAACGTTATATACTATTACGTAATAACGTGTAACGTAATATAGTATTACCTGATGACGTAATACGTTATATACTATTACGTACTAACGTATAACGTTATATACTATCACGCAATGACGTATAACGTTATATACTATTACGCAATGACGTATAACGTTATATCCTATTACGTACTAACGTATAACGTTATAATCTATTACGTAATGACGTATAACGTTATATACTATTACGTACTAACGTATAACGTTATAAACTAATACGTACTAACGTATAACGTTATAAACTAATACGTAATGACGTATAACGTTATATACTATTACGTACTAAAGTATAACGTTATAAACTAATACGTACTAACGAATAACGTTATAAACTAATACGTACTAACGAATAACGTTATATACTATTACGTACTAACGTATAGTGTTATATACTAATACGTACTAACGTATAACGTTATATACTAACACGTAATGGCGTATAACGTTGTATTGAATTACGTAATAACGTGTAACGTTATACTCTATTACGTACTAACGTGTAACGTTATATAGTATTACGTAATGACGTATTACGTCATATCCTACTACGTACTAACGTATAACGTTATATACTATTACGTACTAACGTGTAACGTTATATAGTATTACGTAATGACGTATAACGTCATATGCTATTACGTACTAACGTATAACGCTATATACTATTACGTACTAACGTGTAACGTTATATAGTATTACCCGATGACGTATAACGTTATATGCTATTACGTACTAACGTATAACGCTATATACTATTACGTACTACCGTGTAACGTTATAAACTAATACGTAATGACGTATAACGTTATATAGAATTACGTAATAACGTGTAACGTTATATACTATTACGTACTAACGTATAACGTTATAAACTAATACTTAATGACGTATAACGTTATATAGAATTACGTAATATCGTGTAAAGTTATATAGTATTACGTAATGACGTATAACGTCATATGCTATTACGTACTAACGTATAACGCTATATACTATTACGTACTAACGTGTAACGTTATAAACTAATACGTAATGACGTATAACGTTATATAGAATTACGTAATAACGTGTAACGTTATATACTATTACGTACTAACGTGTAACGTTATATAGTATTACGTAATGACGTATTACGTCATATCCTACTACGTACTAACGTATAACGTTATATACTATTACGTACTAACGTGTAACGTTATATAGTATTACGTAATGACGTATAACGTCATATCCTACTACGTACTAACGTATAACGTTATATACTATTACGTACTAACGTGTAACGTTATATAGTATTACGTAATGACGTATAACGTCATATGCTATTACGTACTAACGTATAACGCTATATACTATTACGCAATGACGTATAACGTTATATACTATTACGCAATGACGTATAACGCTATATAGAATTACGTAATAACGTGTAACGTTATATAGTATTACGTAATGACGTATTACGTCATATCCTACTACGTACTAACGTATAACGTTATATACTATTACGTACTAACGTGTAACGTTATATAGTATTACGTAACAACGTATAACGTTATATACTAATACGTAATAACGTATATTGTTATACACTATTACGTACTAACGTGTAACGCTATATAGTATTACCTGATGTCGTATAACGTTATATACTATTACGTAATAACGTATATCGTTATACACTATTACGTACTAACGTGTAACGTTATATACTATCACATACTAACGTGTAACGTTATATAGTATTACCAGATGACGTATAACGTTATATACTATCACGTAATAACGTGTAACGTAATATAGTATTACCTGATGACGTAAAACGTTATATACTATCACGTACTCACGTATAACGTTATATACTATTACGCAACGACGTATAACGTTATATACTATTACGCAATGACGTATAACGTTATATCCTATTACATACTAACGTATAACGTTATAATCTATTACGTACTAACGTGTAACGTTATATAGTATTACCTGATGACGTATAACGTTATATACAATTACGTACTAACGTATAACGTTATGTACTATTACGCAATGACGTATAACGTTATATACTATTACGTACTAACGTATAACGTTATACACTATTACGTAAAGACGTATAACGTTATATACTAATACGTAATAACGTATAACGTTATATACTATTACGTACTAACGTGTAACGTTATATAGTATTACCTGATGTCGTATAACGTTATATACTATTACGTACTAACGTATAACGTTATGTACTATTACGTACTAACGTATAACGTTATATACTATTACGTACTAACGTGTAACGTTATATAGTATTACCTGATGCCGTATCACGTTATTTACTATTACGTGCTAACGTGTAACGTTATATATTATTACGTCATGACGTATAACGTCATATCCTACTACGTACTAACGTATAACGTTATATACTATTACGTACTAACGTGTAACGTTATATAGTATTACGTAATGACGTATAACGTCATATGCTATTACGTACTAACGTATAACGCTATATACTATTACGTACTAACGTGTAACGTTATAAACTAATACGTAATGATGTATAACGTTATATAGAATTACGTAATAACGTGTAACGTTATACTCTATTACGTAATAACGTATAACGTTATATACTATTACGTAATGACGTATAACGTTATATACTATTATGTAATGACGTATAACGTTATTGAGTATTACCTTATAACGTATAACGTTATATCCTATTACGTACTAACGTATAACGTTATATTCTATTAGGTACTAACGTATAACGTTATATAATATTACGTACTGACGTACAACGTTATATACTATCCCATTCTAACGTGTAACGTTATATAGTATTACAGATGACGTATAACGTTATATACTATTACGTAATAACGTGTAACGTAATATAGTATTACCTGATGACGTAAAACGTTATATACTATTACGTACTAACGTATAACGTTATATACTATCACGCAATGACGTATAACGTTATATACTATTACGCAATGACGTATAACGTTATATCCTATTACGTACTAACGTATAACGTTATAATCTATTACGTACTAACGTGTAACGTTATATAGTATTACCTGATGACGTATGACGTTATATACTATTACGTACTAACGTATAACGTTATAAACTAATACGTAATGACGTATAACGTTATATACTATTACGTACTAACGTATAACGTTATAACCTAATACGTACTAACGTATAACGTTATAAACTAATACGTAATGACGTATAACGTTATATACTATTACGTACTAACGTATAACGTTATAAACTAATACGTACTAACGAATAACGTTATATACTATTACGTACTAACGTATAGTGTCATATACTAATACGTACTAACGTATAACGTTATATACTAACACGTAATGGCGTATAACGTTGTATTGAATTACGTAATAACGTGTAACGTTATACTCTATTACGTACTAACGTGTAACGTTATATAGTATTACGTAATGAAGTATTACGTCATATCCTACTACGTACTAACGTATAACGTTATATACTATTACGTACTAACGTGTAACGTTATATAGTATTACGTAATGACGTATAACGTCATATGCTATTACGTACTAACGTATAACGCTATATACTATTACGTACTAACGTGTAACGTTATATAGTATTACCCGATGACGTATAACGTTATATACTAATACGTAATGACGTATAACGTTATATACTATTATGTAATGACGTATAACGTTATATACTAATACGTAACAACGTATAACGTTATATACTAATACGTAATAACGTATATCGTTATACACTATTACGTACTAACGTGTAACGCTATATAGTATTACCTGATGTCGTATAACGTTATATACTATTACGTAATAACGTATATCGTTATACACTATTACGTACTAACGTGTAACGTTATATACTATCACATACTAACGTGTAACGTTATATAGTATTACCAGATGACGTATAACGTTATATACTATTACGTAATAACGTGTAACGTAATATAGTATTACCTGATGACGTAAAACGTTATATACTATTACGTACTAACGTATAACGTTATATACTATTACGCAACGACGTATAACGTTATATACTATTACGCAATGACGTATAACGTTATATCCTATTACATACTAACGTATAACGTTATAATCTATTACGTACTAACGTGTAACGTTATATAGTATTACCTGATGAAGTATAACGTTATATACTATTACGTACTAACGTATAACGTTATAAACTAGTACGTAATGACATATAACGTTATATACTATTACGTACTAACGTATAACGTTTTAAACTAATACGTACTAACGTGTAACGTTATATAGTATTACCTGATGACGTATAACGTTATATACTATTACGTAATAACGTGTAACGTAATATTGTATTACCTGATGACGTATAACGTTATATACAATTACGTACTAACGTATAACGTTATATACTAGTACGTACTAACGTGTAACGTTATATAGTATTACGTAATGACGTATAACGTCATATGCTATTACGTACTAACGTATAACATTATATACTATTACGTACTAACGTGTAACGTTATAAACTAATACGTAATGACGTATAACGTTATATAGAATTACGTAATAACGTGTATTGTTATACTCTATTACGTAATAACGTAAAACGTTATATACTATTACGTAATGACGTATAACGTTATATACTATTATGTAATGACGTATAACGTTATTGAGTATTACCTTATAACGTATAACGTTATATCCTATTACGTACTAACGTATAACGTTATATTCTATTACGTACTAACGTATAACGTTATATACTATTACGTACTGACGTACAACGTTATATACTAATACGTAATAACGTATAACGTTATAAACTAATACGTAATGACGTATAACGTTATAAACTAATACGTAATGACGTATAACGTTATATACTATTACGTACTAACGTATAACGTTATAAACTAATACGTACTAACGAATAACGTTATATACTATTACGTACTAACGTATAGTGTTATATACTAATACGTACTAACGTATAACGTTATATACTAACACGTAATGGCGTATAACGTTGTATTGAATTACTTAATAACGTGTAACGTTATACTCTCTTACGTACTAACGTGTAACGTTATATAGTATTACGTAATGAAGTATTACGTCATATCCTACTACGTACTAACGTATAACGTTATATACTGTTACGTACTAACGTGTAACGTTATATAGTATTACGTAATGACGTATAACGTCATATGCTATTACGTACTAACGTATAACGCTATATACTATTACGTACTAACGTGTAACGTTATATAGTATTACCCGATGACGTATAACGTTATATACTAATACGTAATGACGTATAACGTTATATACTATTATGTAATGACGTATAACGTTATTGAGTATTACCTTATAAAGTATAACGTTATATCCTATTACGTACTAACGTATAACGTTATTATCTAATACGTACTAACGTATAACGTTATATCCTATTACGTAATAACGTATAACGTTATATACTATTACGTACTAACGTGTAACGTTATATAGTATTACCTGATGTCGTATAACGTTATATACTATTACGTACTAACGTATAACGTTATATAGTATTACCTGATGACGTAATACGTTATATACTATTACGTACTAACGTATAACGTTATATACTATCACGCAATGACGTATAACGTTATATACTATTACGCAATGACGTATAACGTTATATCCTATTACGTACTAACGTATAACGTTATAATCTATTACGTACTAACGTGTAACGTTATATAGTATTACCTGATGACGTATAACGTTATATACTATTACGTACTAACGTATAACGTTATAAACTAATACGTAATGACGTATAACGTTATATACTATTACGTACTAACGTATAACGTTATAAACTAATACGTACTAACGTATAACGTTATAAACTAATACGTAATGACGTATAACGTTATATACTATTACGTACTAACGTATAACGTAATAAACTAATACGTACTAACGAATAACGTTATAAACTAATACGTACTAACGAATAACGTTATATACTATTACGTACTAACGTATAGTGTTATATACTAATACGTACTAACGTATAACGTTATATACTAACACGTAATGGCGTATAACGTTGTATTGAATTACGTAATAACGTGTAACGTTATACTCTATTACGTACTAACGTGTAACGTTATATAGTATTACGTAATGACGTATTACGTCATATCCTACTACGTACTAACGTATAACGTTATATACTATTACGTACTAACGTGTAACGTTATATAGTATTACGTAATGACGTATAACGTCATATGCTATTACGTACTAACGTATAACGCTATATACTATTACGTACTAACGTGTAACGTTATATAGTATTACCCGATGACGTATAACGTTATATGCTATTACGTACTAACGTATAACGCTATATACTATTACGTACTAACGTGTAACGTTATAAACTAATACGTAATGACGTATAACGTTATATAGAATTACGTAATAACGTGTAACGTTACATACTAATACGCAATGACGTATAACGTTATATATTGTTACGTAATGGCGTATAACGTTATATACTATTACGTACTAACGTAAAACGTTGTATACTATTACGTACTAACGTATAACGTTAAATCCTATTACGTAATAACGTATAACGTTATATACTATTACGTACTAACGTAATACGTTATATACCATTATGTAATGACGTATAACGTTATATACTATTACGCAATGACGTATAACGTTATATACCATTACGTACTAACGTATAACGTTACATACTAATACGCAATGACGTATAACGTTATATATTATTACGTAATGACGTATAACGTTATATACTATTACGAACTAACGTATAACGTTATATACTATTACGTACTAACGTGTAACGTTATATAGTATTACCTGATGACGTATAACGTTATATACTATTACGTACTAACGTATAACGTTATATACTATTACGTAATGACGTATAACGTTATATACTATTACGTACTGTCGGATAACGTTATATACCATTACGTACTAACGTAATACGTTATATACTATTACGTAATGACGTATAACGTTATATACTAATACGTAATGACGTATAACGTTATATATTATTACGTAATGACGTATAACGTTATATACTATTACGTACTAACGTGTTACGTTATAAAGTATTACGTAATGACGTATAAGGTTATATACTAATACGTAATAACGTGTAACTTTACATCCTACAATGTGCTGACGTATAACGTTATATACTATTACGTAATAACGTATAACGTCATATACCATTACGTACTAACGTAATACGTTATATACTATTATGTAATGACGTATAAAGTTACATACTAATACGCAATGACGTATAACGTTATATATTATTACGTAATGACGTTTAACGTTATATACTATTACGTACTAACGTATAACGTTATATACTATTATGTAATAACGTATAACGTTATATACTATTACGTACTAACGTAATACGTTATATACCATTATGTAATGACGTATAGATTTACATACTAATACGCAATGACGTATAACGTTATATATTATTACGTAATGACGTATAACGTTATATCCTATTACGTAATAACGTATAACGTTATATACTATTACGTACTAACGTAATACGTTATATACTATTATGTAATGACGTATAACGTTACATACTAATACGTAATGACGTATAACGTTGTATATTATTACGTAATGACGTATAACGTTATATACTATTACGTACTAACGTATAACGTTATATACTATTACGTACTAACGTGTAACGTTATATAGTATTACCTGATGACGTATAACGTTATATACTATTACGCAATGACGTATAACGTTATATACTATTACGTACTAACGTATAACGTTATATACTATTACATACTAACGTGTAACGTTATATACAATTACCTGATAACGTATAACGTTATATACTAATACGTAATAACGTATAAAGTTACATACTAATACGTAATAACGTATATCGTTATACACTATTACGTACTAACTTGAACGTTATATAGTATTACCTGATGTCGTATAACGTTATATACTATTACGTACTAACGTATAACGTTATATACTATTACGTACTGTCGTATAACGTTATATACTATTACGTACTAACGTAATACGTTATATACTATTACGTAATGACGTATAACGTTATATACTAATACGTAATGACGTATAACGTTATATACTATTACGTACTAACGTATAATGTTATATACTATTACGTACTAACGTAATACGTTATATACTACTATGTTATGACGTATAACGTTACATACTAATACGCAATGACGTATAACGTTATATATTATTACGCAATGACGTATAACGTTATATACTATTACGCAATGACGTATAACGTTATATATTATTACGTACTAACGTAATACGTTATATACTATTACGTAATGACGTATAACGTTATATACTAATACGTAATGACGTATAACGTTATATACTATTACGTACTAACGTAATACGTTATATAATATTATGTAATGACGTATAACGTTACATACTTATACGCAATGACGTATAACGTTATATATTATTACGTAATGACGTATAACGTTATATACTATTACGTACTAACGTATAACGTTATATACTATTACGTACTAACGTGTAACGTTATATAGTATTACCTGATGACGTATAACGTTATATACTATTACGTACTAACGTATAACGTTATATACTATTACGTACTAACGTATAACGTTATATACTATTACGTACTGTCGTATAACGTTATATACTATTACGTACTAACGTAATACGTTATATACTATTACGTAATGACGTATAACGTTATATACTAATACGTAATGACGTATAACGTTATATATTACTACGTAATGACGTATAACCTTATATACTATTACGTACTAACGTGTAACGTTATAAAGTATTACGTAATAACGTATAACGTTATATATTATTATGTAATGACGTATAACGTTTCATACTAATACGCAATGACGTATAACGTTATATATTATTACGTAATGACGTATAACGTTATATACTATTACGTACTAACGTAAAACGTTATATACTATTACGTACTAACGTATAACGTTATATCCTATTACGTAATAACGTATAACGTTATATATTATTACGTACTAACGTAATACGTTATATACCATTATGTAATGACGTATAACGTTATATACTATTACGCAATGACGTATAACGTTATATACTATTACGTACTAACGTATAACGTTATATACTATTACGTACTAACGTAATACGTTATATACTATTATGTGATGACGTATAACGTTACATACTAATACGCAATGACGTATAACGTTATATACTATTACGTACTAACGTATAACGTTATATACTATTACGTACTGTCGTATAACGTTATATACTATTACGTACTAACGTAATACGTTATATACTATTATGTAATGACGTATAACGTTACATACTAATACGTAATGACGTATAACGTTATATATTATTACGTAATGACGTATAACGTTATATACTATTACGTACTAACGTGTAACGTTATATACTATTACCTGATGACGTATAACGTTATATACTATTACGTACTAACGTGTAACGTTATATACTATTACCTGATGACGTATAACGTTATATACTATTACGTACTAACGTAATACGTTATATACTATTACGTAATAACGTGTAACGTAATATAGTATTACCTGATGACGTAAAACGTTATATACTATTACGTACTAACGTATAACGTTATATACTATTACGCAACGACGTATAACGTTATATACTATTACGCAATGACGTATAACGTTATATCCTATTACATACTAACGTATAACGTTATAATCTATTACGTACTAACGTGTAACGTTATATAGTATTACCTGATGAAGTATAACGTTATATACTATTACGTACTAACGTATAACGTTATAAACTAGTACGTAATGACATATAACGTTATATACTATTACGTACTAACGTATAACGTTTTAAACTAATACGTACTAACGTGTAACGTTATATAGTATTACCTGATGACGTATAACGTTATATACTATTACGTAATAACGTGTAACGTAATATTGTATTACCTGATGACGTATAACGTTATATACAATTACGTACTAACGTATAACGTTATATACTAGTACGTACTAACGTGTAACGTTATATAGTATTACGTAATGACGTATAACGTCATATGCTATTACGTACTAACGTATAACGTTATATACTATTACGTACTAACGTATAACGTTTTAAACTAATACGTACTAACGTGTAACGTTATATAGTATTACCTGATGACGTATGACGTTATATACTATTACGTACTAACGTATAACGTTATAAACTAATACGTAATGACGTATAACGTTATATACTATTACGTACTAACGTATAACGTTATAACCTAATACGTACTAACGTATAACGTTATAAACTAATACGTAATGACGTATAACGTTATATACTATTACGTACTAACGTATAACGTAATAAACTAATACGTACTAACGAATAACGTTATATACTATTACGTACTAACGTATAGTGTCATATACTAATACGTACTAACGTATAACGTTATATACTAACACGTAATGGCGTATAACGTTGTATTGAATTACGTAATAACGTGTAACGTTATACTCTATTACGTACTAACGTGTAACGTTATATAGTATTACGTAATAAAGTATTACGTCATATCCTACTACGTACTAACGTATAACGTTATATACTATTACGTACTAACGTGTAACGTTATATAGTATTACGTAATGACGTATAACGTCATATGCTATTACGTACTAACGTATAACGCTATATACTATTACGTACTAACGTGTAACGTTATATAGTATTACCCGATGACGTATAACGTTATATACTAATACGTAATGACGTATAACGTTATATACTATTATGTAATGACGTATAACGTTATATACTAATACGTAACAACGTATAACGTTATATACTAATACGTAATAACGTATATCGTTATACACTATTACGTACTAACGTGTAACGCTATATAGTATTACCTGATGTCGTATAACGTTATATACTATTACGTAATAACGTATATCGTTATACACTATTACGTACTAACGTGTAACGTTATATACTATCACATACTAACGTGTAACGTTATATAGTATTACCAGATGACGTATAACGTTATATACTATTACGTAATAACGTGTAACGTAATATAGTATTACCTGATGACGTAAAACGTTATATACTATTACGTACTAACGTATAACGTTATATACTATTACGCAACGACGTATAACGTTATATACTATTACGCAATGACGTATAACGTTATATCCTATTACATACTAACGTATAACGTTATAATCTATTACGTACTAACGTGTAACGTTATATAGTATTACCTGATGCCGTATAACGTTATATACTATTACGTACTAACGTATAACGATATAAACTAATACGTAATGACGTATAACGTTATATCCTATTACGTAATAACGTATAACGTTATATACTATTACGTACTAACGTATAACGTTATATACTGTTACGTACTAACGTATAACGTTATATACTATTACGTACTAACGTGTAACGTTATATAGTATTACCTGATGCCGTATAACGTTATATACTATTACGTACCAACGTATAACGTTAAAAACTAATACGTAATGACGTATAACGTTGTATACTATTACGTACTAACGTATTACGTTATAAACTAATGCGTACTAGCGTATAACGTTATATACTATTACGTGCTAACGTGTAACGTTATATAGTATTACCTGATGCCGTATAAAGTTATACACTATTACGTAATAAAGTGTAACGTAATATAGTATTACCTGGTGACGTATAACGTTATATACTAATACGTAATGACGCATAACGTTATATATTATTACGTAATAACGTATAACGCTATATAATATTACGTACTAACGTAGAACGTTATAAACTAATACGTAATGACGTATAACGATATATACTATTACGTAATAACGTGTTACGTTATATGCTAATACGTAATATCGTATAACGTAATATACCAATACGTAATATCGTATAACGTTATATACTATTACGCACTAACGTATAACGTTATACACTATTACGTACTAACGTATAACGTTATATAGTATTACCTGATGTCGTATAACGTTATATACTATTACGTACTAACGTATAACGTTATGTAATATTACGTACTAACGTATAACGTTATATACTATTACGTACTAACGTGTAACGTTATATACTATTACGTAATGACGTATATCGTTATATCCTATTATGTAATAACGTATAACGTTATATACTATTACGTACTAACGTATAACGTTATATACTATTACGTACTAACGTATAACGTTATATACTAGTACGTAATGACGTATAACGTTATATACTATTACGTACTAACGTGTAAAGTTATATAGTATTAGCTGATGACGTATAACGTTATATACTATTACGTAATAACGTGTAACGTAATATAGGATTACCTGATGACTTATGACGTTATATACTATTACGTACTAACGTATAACGTTATAAACTAAAACATACTAACGTATAACGTTATATACTATTACGTGCTAACGTATAACGTTATATACTAATACGTAATATCGTATAACGTTATATACTAATACGTAATATCGTACAACGTTATATACTATTACGTACTAACGTATAACGTTATATACTAATACGTACTAACGTATAACGTTATATACTATTACGTACTAACGTGTAACGTTATATAGTATTACCTGATGCCGTATAACGTTATATACTATTACGTAATAAAGTGTAACGTAATATAGTATTACCTGATGACGTATAACGTTATATACTAATACGTAATGACGTATACCGTTATATATTATTACGTAATAACGTATAACGCTATATAATATTACGTACTAACGTAGAACGTTATGTACAAATACGTAATGACGTATAACGTTATATACTAATACGTAATAACGTATAACGTTATATACTATTACGTAATAACTTATAACATTATATACTATTACGGAATGACGTATAACGTTATGTACAAATACGTAATGACGTATAACGTTACATAGTATTACGTAATGACGTATAACGCCATATGCTATTACGTACTAACGTATAACGCTATATACTATTACGTACTAACGTGTAACGTTATATAGTATTACCCGATGACGTATAACGTTATATGCTATTACGTACTAACGTATAACGCTATATACTATTACGTACTAACGTGTAACGTTATAAACTAATACGTAATGACGTATAACGTTATATAGAATTACGTAATAACGTGTAACGTTACATACTAATACGCAATGACGTATAACGTTATATATTGTTACGTAATGGCGTATAACGTTATATACTATTACGTACTAACGTAAAACGTTGTATACTATTACGTACTAACGTATAACGTTAAATCCTATTACGTAATAACGTATAACGTTATATACTATTACGTACTAACGTAATACGTTATATACCATTATGTAATGACGTATAACGTTATATACTATTACGCAATGACGTATAACGTTATATACCATTACGTACTAACGTATAACGTTACATACTAATACGCAATGACGTATAACGTTATATATTATTACGTAATGACGTATAACGTTATATACTATTACGAACTAACGTATAACGTTATATACTATTACGTACTAACGTGTAACGTTATATAGTATTACCTGATGACGTATAACGTTATATACTATTACGTACTAACGTATAACGTTATATACTATTACGTAATGACGTATAACGTTATATACTATTACGTACTGTCGGATAACGTTATATACCATTACGTACTAACGTAATACGTTATATACTATTACGTAATGACGTATAACGTTATATACTAATACGTAATGACGTATAACGTTATATATTATTACGTAATGACGTATAACGTTATATACTATTACGTACTAACGTGTTACGTTATAAAGTATTACGTAATGACGTATAAGGTTATATACTAATACGTAATAACGTGTAACTTTACATCCTACAATGTGCTGACGTATAACGTTATATACTATTACGTAATAACGTATAACGTCATATACCATTACGTACTAACGTAATACGTTATATACTATTATGTAATGACGTATAAAGTTACATACTAATACGCAATGACGTATAACGTTATATATTATTACGTAATGACGTTTAACGTTATATACTATTACGTACTAACGTATAACGTTATATACTATTATGTAATAACGTATAACGTTATATACTATTACGTACTAACGTAATACGTTATATACCATTATGTACACCCTTGGACAAAAAGATAGCACATGTGTGCTATCATTAATTTCTCATAGATAGAGTCCGAATTTCCCAAGTTTGACGAATGGCATATAAACAGTACCTTGTAGTAATAAGGTATATGAGCTTGAAACTGTATCTTCGCTATTCCTCTTGTATTTATCAACAATGATTGTGAAATCCGGTCGGCGAAATGATAGCACACCAAGCATTTTGTTTCCATTCCTTAGTATTTCTGTGTATTCTGAGTGGTGTAGACGTAGTGAAAAGTAGAAGAATTTCATTAGAAACCTTACAAATTTCGATTCAAACAATGGGACGTGGAAAACAGCTAAATAGTGAAGAGATTCAAACAGTTTTGAAATTAAAGAAAGAAAACTTTACTATTTCTAAAATTGCAAAAGTTCTCAGTAGAAGTCGGAAAGTCATTTATAATTTACTGAAAGATGTAAATAATTATGGAACAAAAAAAAGCAGTGGGAGACCTTCCGCGATTAGTACTCGTGAAAAACGTGCAATTTTACGTGCCGCGTCAAATTCGCTTCTCACGTCACGTGAAATTGCAGAAAAAGTTGGCGTAAAAACTAATCCTCGGAATGTCAGACGTGTACTACAACAATCCGCGCACATAAAGCGGATGAAATTAAAACGAAGACCAGCTCTAAAGCAGATTCACAAGGAGCATCGATTATATTTTGCAAAAGAACATATACGGTGGAACAAGAAGTGGAGGAAAGTTATATTTACAGATAAAAAAAGATTTAATTTAGATGGCCCAGATGGATTCAATTTTTACTATCATGATGTAAGAAAAAAAAAATTGTCACAAATACGGCGTCAAATGGGTGGAGGTAGCATTATGCTTTGGGCAGGTATTGGGTATAACGGAAAGACTGATTTAATATCAATTCGCAGCAAGATGAATGCTATAACCTATCGTAATTTGATACAAAATCAAATTGCAAAGTACGCAACACATATTGCGAGACAAGATTTTATTTTTCAGCAAGATAATGCTGCAGTTCACACCGCTAAGGTTGTGAAAGAATATTTTTCAACAGAAAATATTGCAGTTTTGGACTGGCCTGCATGCTCCCCCGATTTAAACATAATCGAAAACTGTTGGAGTAAATTAAGCAATGCCGTTTATAGAGAAAATAGGCAATTTGAAAGTATTAATCAGTTAAAAAAGTGCCTTGAAGAGGAATGGAGAAATATATCGCTGGATTATATTAGAAAACTATATCGTTCTTTGCCGAAACGAATGCTGGAGGTGGTGGAGAATAAGGGAGGATCCACACATTATTAAATTTTAAAAGGTTTTTTATTTTTGTACAATTTAGTAGATAATAAACACTACAACTTTTGAAAGTGTGCTATCATTTCGCCGACCGGATTTCACAATCATTGTTGATAAATACAAGAGGAATAGCGAAGATACAGTTTCAAGCTCATATACCTTATTACTACAAGGTACTGTTTATATGCCATTCGTCAAACTTGGGAAATTCGGACTCTATCTATGAGAAATTAATGATAGCACACATGTGCTATCTTTTTGTCCAAGGGTGTAATGACGTATAGATTTACATACTAATACGCAATGACGTATAACGTTATATATTATTACGTAATGACGTATAACGTTATATCCTATTACGTAATAACGTATAACGTTATATACTATTACGTACTAACGTAATACGTTATATACTATTATGTAATGACGTATAACGTTACATACTAATACGTAATGACGTATAACGTTGTATATTATTACGTAATGACGTATAACGTTATATACTATTACGTACTAACGTATAACGTTATATACTATTACGTACTAACGTGTAACGTTATATAGTATTACCTGATGACGTATAACGTTATATACTATTACGCAATGACGTATAACGTTATATACTATTACGTACTAACGTATAACGTTATATACTATTACATACTAACGTGTAACGTTATATACAATTACCTGATAACGTATAACGTTATATACTAATACGTAATAACGTATAAAGTTACATACTAATACGTAATAACGTATATCGTTATACACTATTACGTACTAACTTGAACGTTATATAGTATTACCTGATGTCGTATAACGTTATATACTATTACGTACTAACGTATAACGTTATATACTATTACGTACTGTCGTATAACGTTATATACTATTACGTACTAACGTAATACGTTATATACTATTACGTAATGACGTATAACGTTATATACTAATACGTAATGACGTATAACGTTATATACTATTACGTACTAACGTATAATGTTATATACTATTACGTACTAACGTAATACGTTATATACTACTATGTTATGACGTATAACGTTACATACTAATACGCAATGACGTATAACGTTATATATTATTACGCAATGACGTATAACGTTATATACTATTACGCAATGACGTATAACGTTATATATTATTACGTACTAACGTAATACGTTATATACTATTACGTAATGACGTATAACGTTATATACTAATACGTAATGACGTATAACGTTATATACTATTACGTACTAACGTAATACGTTATATAATATTATGTAATGACGTATAACGTTACATACTTATACGCAATGACGTATAACGTTATATATTATTACGTAATGACGTATAACGTTATATACTATTACGTACTAACGTATAACGTTATATACTATTACGTACTAACGTGTAACGTTATATAGTATTACCTGATGACGTATAACGTTATATACTATTACGTACTAACGTATAACGTTATATACTATTACGTACTAACGTATAACGTTATATACTATTACGTACTGTCGTATAACGTTATATACTATTACGTACTAACGTAATACGTTATATACTATTACGTAATGACGTATAACGTTATATACTAATACGTAATGACGTATAACGTTATATATTACTACGTAATGACGTATAACCTTATATACTATTACGTACTAACGTGTAACGTTATAAAGTATTACGTAATAACGTATAACGTTATATATTATTATGTAATGACGTATAACGTTTCATACTAATACGCAATGACGTATAACGATATATATTATTACGTAATGACGTATAACGTTATATACTATTACGTACTAACGTAAAACGTTATATACTATTACGTACTAACGTATAACGTTATATCCTATTACGTAATAACGTATAACGTTATATATTATTACGTACTAACGTAATACGTTATATACCATTATGTAATGACGTATAACGTTATATACTATTACGCAATGACGTATAACGTTATATACTATTACGTACTAACGTATAACGTTATATACTATTACGTACTAACGTAATACGTTATATACTATTATGTGATGACGTATAACGTTACATACTAATACGCAATGACGTATAACGTTATATACTATTACGTACTAACGTATAACGTTATATACTATTACGTACTGTCGTATAACGTTATATACTATTACGTACTAACGTAATACGTTATATACTATTATGTAATGACGTATAACGTTACATACTAATACGTAATGACGTATAACGTTATATATTATTACGTAATGACGTATAACGTTATATACTATTACGTACTAACGTATAACGTTATATACTATTACGTACTAACGTGTAACGTTATATAGTATTACCTGATGACGTATAACGTAATATACTATTACGCAATGACGTATAACGTTATATACTATTACGTACTAACGTATAACGTTATATACTATTACATACTAACGTGTAACGTTATATACTATTACCTGATGACGTATAACGTTATATACTATTACGTACTAACGTAATACGTTATATACCATTATGTAATGACGTATAACGTTATATACTATTACGCAATGACGTATAACGTTATACACTATTACGTACTAACGTATAACGTTATATACTATTACGTACTAACGTAATACGTTATATACTATTTTGTAATGACGTATAACGTTACATACTAATACGCAATGACGTATAACGTTATATATTATTACGTAATGACGTATAACGTTATATACTATTACGTACTAAAGTGTAACGTTATAAAGTATTACGTAATGACGTATAAGGTTATATACTAATACGTAATAACGTATAACTTTACATCCTATAATGTGCTGACGTATAACGTTATATACTATTACGTACTAACGTATAACGTTATATCCTATTACGCAATAACGTATAACGTTATATACTATTACGTACTAACGTATAACGTTATATACTATTACGCAATGACGTATAACGTTATATACTATTACGTACTAACGTATAACGTTATATACTATTACATACTAACGTGTAACGTTATATACTAATACGTAATGACGTATAACGTTATATACTATTACGTACTAACGTATAACGTTATATACTATTACGTACTAACGTAATACGTTATATCCTATTACGTAATAACGTATGACGTTATATACCATTACGTACTAACGTAATACGTTATATACTATTATGTAATGACGTATAACGTTATATACTAATACGTAATGACGTATAACGTTATATACTATTACGCAATGACGTATAACGTTATATACTATTACGCAATGACGTATAACGTTATATACTATTACGTACTAACGTATAACGTTATATACTATTACGTACTAACGTAATACGTTATATACTATTATGTAATGACGTATAACGTTACATACTAATACGCAATGACGTATAACGTTATATATTATTACGTAATGACGTATAACGTTATATACTATTACGTACTAACGTATAACGTTATATACTATTACGTACTAACGTGTAACGTTATATAGTATTACCTGATGACGTATAACGTTATATACTATTATGTACTAACGTATAACGTTATATACTATTACGTACTAACGTATAATGTTATATACTATTACGTACTGTCGTATAACGTTATATACTATTACGTACTAACGTAATACGTTATATACTATTACGTAATGACGTATAACGTTATATACTAATACGTAATGACGTATAACGTTATATATTATTACGTAATGACGTATAACGTTATATACTATTACGTACTAACGTATAACGTTATATACTATTACGTACTAACGTGTAGCGTTATATAGTATTACCTGATGACGTATAACGTTATATACTATTACGTACTAACGTATAACGTTATATACTATTACGCAATGACGTATAACGTTATATAATATTACGTACTAACGTAATACGTTATATACTATTACGTAATGACGTATAACGTTATATACTAATACGCAATGACGTATAACGTTATATACTATTACGCAATGACGTATAACGTTATATACTATTACGTACTAACGTATAACGTTATATACTATTACGTACTAACGTAATACGTTATATCCTATTACGTAATAACGTATAACGTTATATACCATTACGTACTAACGTAATACGTTATATACTATTATGTAATGACGTATAACGTTATATACTAATACGTAATGACGTATAACGTTATATACTATTACGCAATGACGTATAACGTTATATACTATTACGCAATGACGTATAACGTTATATACTATTACGTACTAACGTATAACGTTATATACTATTACGTACTAACGTAATACGTTATATACTATTATCTAATGACGTATAACGTTACATACTAATACGCAATGACGTATAACGTTATATATTATTACGTAATGACGTATAACGTTATATACTATTACGTACTAACGTATAACGTTATATACTATTACGTACTAACGTGTAACGTTATATAGTATTACCTGATGACGTATAACGTTATATACTATTATGTACTAACGTATAACGTTATATACTATTACGTACTAACGTATAACGTTATATACTATTACGTACTGTCGTATAACGCTATATACTATTACGTACTAACGTGTAACGTTATATAGTATTACCTGATGACGTATAACGTTATATACTATTACGTACTAACGTATAACGTTATATACTAATACGTAATAACGTATAACTTTACATCCTATAATGTGCTGACGTATAACGTTATATACTATTACGTACTAACGTATAACGTTATATCCTATTACGCAATAACGCATAACGTTATATACTATTACGTACTAACGTATAACGTTATATACTATTACGCAATGACGTATAACGTTATATACTATTACGTACTAACGTATAACGTTATATCCTATTACGTAATAACGTATAACGTTATATAACATTACATACTAACGTAATACGTTATATACTATTATGTAATGACGTATAAAGTTACATACTAATACGCAATGACGTATAACGTTATATATTATTACGTAATGACGTATAACGTTATATACTATTACGTAATAACGTATAACGTTATATACTATTATGTAATGACGTATAACGTTTCATACTAATACGCAATGACGTATAACGTTATATATTATTACGTAATGACGTATAACGTTATATACTATTTCGTACTAACGTAAAACGTTATATACTATTACGTACTAACGTATAACGTTATATCCTATTACGTAATAACGTATAACGTTATATACTATTACGTACTAACGTAATACGTTATATACCATTATGTAATGACGTATAACGTTATATACTATTACGCAATGACGTATAACGTTATATACTATTACGTACTAACGTATAACGTTATATACTATTACGTACTAACGTAATACGTTATATACTATTATGTGATGACGTATAACGTTACATACTAATACGCAATGACGTATAACGTTATATACTATTACGTACTAACGTATAACGTTATATACTATTACGTACTGTCGTATAACGTTATATACTATTACGTACTAACGTAATACGTTATATACTATTATGTAATGACGTATAACGTTACATACTAATACGTAATGACGTATAACGTTATATATTATTACGTAATGACGTATAACGTTATATACTATTACGTACTAACGTATAACGTTATATACTATTACGTACTAACGTGTAACGTTATATAGTATTACCTGATGACGTATAACGTAATATACTATTACGCAATGACGTATAACGTTATATACTATTACGTACTAACGTATAACGTTATATACTATTACATACTAACGTGTAACGTTATATACTATTACCTGATGACGTATAACGTTATATACTAATACGTAATAACGTATAAAGTTACATACTAATACGTAATAACGTATATCGTTATACACTATTACGTACTAACTTGTAACGTTATAAAGTATTACCTGATGTCGTATAACGTTATATACTATTACGTACTAACGTATAACGTTATATACTATTACGTACTGTCGTATAACGTTATATACTATTACGTACTAACGTAATACGTTGTATACTATTACGTAATGACGTATAACGTTATATACTAATACGTAATGACGTATAACGTTATACACTATTACGTACTAACGTATAACGTTATATACTATTACGTACTAACGTAATACGTTATATACTATTATGTAATGACGTATAACGTTACATACTAATACGCAATGACGTATAACGTTATATATTATTACGTAATGACGTATAACGTTATATACTATTACGTACTAAAGTGTAACGTTATAAAGTATTACGTAATGACGTATAAGGTTATATACTAATACGTAATAACGTATAACTTTACATCCTATAATGTGCTGACGTATAACGTTATATACTATTACGTACTAACGTATAACGTTATATCCTATTACGCAATAACGTATAACGTTATATACTATTACGTACTAACGTATAACGTTATATACTATTACGCAATAACGTATAACGTTATATACTATTACGTACTAACGTATAACGTTATACACTATTGCGTACTAACGTATAACGTTATATACTATTACGTACTAACGTAATACGTTATATACTATTATGTAATGACGTATAACGTTACATACTAATACGCAATGACGTATAACGTTATATATTATTACGTAATGACGTATAACGTTATATACTATTACGTACTAAAGTGTAACGTTATATAGTATTACCTGATGACGTATAACGTTATATACTATTATGTACTAACGTATAACGTTATATACTATTACGTACTAACGTATAACGTTATATACTATTACGTACTGTCGTATAACGCTATATACTATTACGTACTAACGTGTAACGTTATATAGTATTACCTGATGACGTATAACGTTATATACTATTACGTACTAACGTATAACGTTATATACTATTACGTACTAACGTATAACGTTATATACTATTATCTAATGACGTATAACGTTACATACTAATACGCAATGACGTATAACGTTATATATTATTACGTAATGACGTATAACGTTATATACTATTACGTACTAACGTATAACGTTATATACTATTACGTACTGTCGTATAACGCTATATACTATTACGTACTAACGTGTAACGTTATATAGTATTACCTGATGACGTATAACGTTATATACTATTACGTACTAACGTATAACGTTATATACTAATACGTAATAACGTATAACTTTACATCCTATAATGTGCTGACGTATAACGTTATATACTATTACGTACTAACGTATAACGTTATATCCTATTACGCAATAACGCATAACGTTATATACTATTACGTACTAACGTATAACGTTATATACTATTACGCAATGACGTATAACGTTATATACTATTACGTACTAACGTATAACGTTATATCCTATTACGTAATAACGTATAACGTTATATAACATTACATACTAACGTAATACGTTATATACTATTATGTAATGACGTATAAAGTTACATACTAATACGCAATGACGTATAACGTTATATATTATTACGTAATGACGTATAACGTTATATACTATTACGTAATAACGTATAACGTTATATACTATTATGTAATGACGTATAACGTTTCATACTAATACGCAATGACGTATAACGTTATATATTATTACGTAATGACGTATAACGTTATATACTATTTCGTACTAACGTAAAACGTTATATACTATTACGTACTAACGTATAACGTTATATCCTATTACGTAATAACGTATAACGTTATATACTATTACGTACTAACGTAATACGTTATATACCATTATGTAATGACGTATAACGTTATATACTATTACGCAATGACGTATAACGTTATATACTATTACGTACTAACGTATAACGTTATATACTATTACGTACTAACGTAATACGTTATATACTATTATGTGATGACGTATAACGTTACATACTAATACGCAATGACGTATAACGTTATATACTATTACGTACTAACGTATAACGTTATATACTATTACGTACTGTCGTATAACGTTATATACTATTACGTACTAACGTAATACGTTATATACTATTATGTAATGACGTATAACGTTACATACTAATACGTAATGACGTATAACGTTATATATTATTACGTAATGACGTATAACGTTATATACTATTACGTACTAACGTATAACGTTATATACTATTACGTACTAACGTGTAACGTTATATAGTATTACCTGATGACGTATAACGTAATATACTATTACGCAATGACGTATAACGTTATATACTATTACGTACTAACGTATAACGTTATATACTATTACATACTAACGTGTAACGTTATATACTATTACCTGATGACGTATAACGTTATATACTAATACGTAATAACGTATAAAGTTACATACTAATACGTAATAACGTATATCGTTATACACTATTACGTACTAACTTGTAACGTTATAAAGTATTACCTGATGTCGTATAACGTTATATACTATTACGTACTAACGTATAACGTTATATACTATTACGTACTGTCGTATAACGTTATATACTATTACGTACTAACGTAATACGTTGTATACTATTACGTAATGACGTATAACGTTATATACTAATACGTAATGACGTATAACGTTATACACTATTACGTACTAACGTATAACGTTATATACTATTACGTACTAACGTAATACGTTATATACTATTATGTAATGACGTATAACGTTACATACTAATACGCAATGACGTATAACGTTATATATTATTACGTAATGACGTATAACGTTATATACTATTACGTACTAAAGTGTAACGTTATAAAGTATTACGTAATGACGTATAAGGTTATATACTAATACGTAATAACGTATAACTTTACATCCTATAATGTGCTGACGTATAACGTTATATACTATTACGTACTAACGTATAACGTTATATCCTATTACGCAATAACGTATAACGTTATATACTATTACGTACTAACGTATAACGTTATATACTATTACGCAATAACGTATAACGTTATATACTATTACGTACTAACGTATAACGTTATACACTATTGCGTACTAACGTATAACGTTATATACTATTACGTACTAACGTAATACGTTATATACTATTATGTAATGACGTATAACGTTACATACTAATACGCAATGACGTATAACGTTATATATTATTACGTAATGACGTATAACGTTATATACTATAACGTACTAACGTATAACGTTATATACTATTACGTACTAACGTGTAACGTTATATAGTATTACCTGATGACGTATAACGTTATATACTATTATGTACTAACGTATAACGTTATATACTATTACGTACTAACGAATAACGTTATATACTATTACGTAATGACGTATAACGTTATATACTAATACGTACTAACGTGTAACGTTATATAGTATTACCTGATGACGTATAACGTTATATACTATTATGTACTAACGTATAACGTTATATACTATTACGTACTAACGTAATACGTTATATCCTATTACGTAATAACGTATAACGTTATATACCATTACGTACTAACGTAATACGTTATATACTATTATGTAATGACGTATAACGTTACATACTAATACGCAATGACGTATAACGTTATATATTATTACGTAATGACGTATAACGTTATATACTATAACGTACTAACGTATAACGTTATATACTATTACGTACTAACGTGTAACGTTATATAGTATTACCTGATGACGTATAACGTTATATACTATTATGTACTAACGTATAACGTTATATACTATTACGTACTAACGAATAACGTTATATACTATTACGTAATGACGTATAACGTTATATACTAATACGTAATGACGTATAACGTTATATACTAATACGTAATGACGTATAACGTTATATACTAATACGTAATGACGTATAACGTTATACACTATTACGTAATAACGTATAACGTTATATACCATTACGTACTAACGTAATACGTTATATACTATTATGTAATGACGTATAACGTTACATACTAATACGCAATGACGTATAACGTTATATATTATTACGTAATGACGTATAACGTTATATACTATAACGTACTAACGTATAACGTTATATACTATTACGTACTAACGTGTAACGTTATATAGTATTACCTGATGACGTATAACGTTATATACTATTATGTACTAACGTATAACGTTATATACTATTACGTACTAACGAATAACGTTATATACTATTACGTACTGTCGTATAACGCTATATACTATTACGTACTAACGTGTAACGTTATATAGTATTACCTGATGACGTATAACGTTATATACTATTACGTACTAACGTATAACGTTATATACTATTACGTACTAACGTATAACGTTATATATTATTACGTACTGTCGTATAACGTTATATACTATTACGTACTAACGTAATACGTTATATACTATTACGTAATGACGTATAACGTTATATACTAATACGTAATGACGTATAACGTTATATATTATTACGTAATGACGTATAACGTTATATACTATTACGTACTAACGTGTAACGTTATAAAGTATTACGTAATGACGTATAAGGTTATATACTAATACGTAATAACGTATAACTTTACATCCTATAATGTGCTGACGTATAACGTTATATACTATTACGTACTAACGTATAACGTTATATCCTATTACGCAATAACGTATAACGTTATATACTATTACGTACTAACGTATAACGTTATATCCTATTACGCAATAACGTATAACGTTATATACTATTACGTACTAACGTATAACGTTATATCCTATTACGCAATAACGTATAACGTTATATACTATTACGTACTAACGTATAACGTTATATCCTATTACGTAATAACGTAATACGTTATATACTATTACGTAATGACGTATAACGTTATATACTAATACGTAATGACGTATAACGTTATATACTATTACGTACTAACGTATAACGTTATATACTATTACGTACTAACGTAATACGTTATATCCTATTACGTAATAACGTATAACGTTATATACCATTACGTACTAACGTAATACGTTATATACTATTATGTAATGACGTATAACGTTATATACTAATACGTAATGACGTATAACGTTATATACTATTACGCAATGACGTATAACGTTATATACTATTACGCAATGACGTATAACGTTATATACTATTACGTACTAACGTATAACGTTATATACTATTACGTACTAACGTAATACGTTATATACTATTATGTAATGACGTATAACGTTACATACTAATACGCAATGACGTATAACGTTATATATTATTACGTAATGACGTATAACGTTATATACTATTACGTACTAACGTATAACGTTATATACTATTACGTACTAACGTGTAACGTTATATAGTATTACCTGATGACGTATAACGTTATATACTATTATGTACTAACGTATAACGTTATATACTATTACGTACTAACGTATAACGTTATATACTATTACGTACTGTCGTATAACGTTATATACTATTACGTACTAACGTAATACGTTATATACTATTACGTAATGACGTATAACGTTATATACTAATACGTAATGACGTATAACGTTATATATTATTACGTAATGACGTATAACGTTATATACTATTACGTACTAACGTATAACGTTATATACTATTACGTACTAACGTGTAGCGTTATATAGTATTACCTGATGACGTATAACGTTATATACTATTACGTACTAACGTATAACTTTATATACTATTACGCAATGACGTATAACGTTATATACTATTACGTACTAACGTAATACGTTATATACTATTACGTAATGACGTATAACGTTATATACTAATACGCAATGACGTATAACGTTATATACTATTACGCAATGACGTATAACGTTATATACTATTACGTACTAACGTATAACGTTATATACTATTACGTACTAACGTATAACGTTATATACTATTACGTACTGTCGTATTACGTTATATACTATTACGTACTAACGTAATACGTTATATACTATTACGTAATGACGTATAACGTTATATACTAATACGTAATGACGTATAACGTTATATACTATTACGCAATGACGTATAACGTTATATACTATTACGCAATGACGTATAACGTTATATACTATTACGTACTAACGTATAACGTTATATACTATTACGTACTAACGTAATACGTTATATACTATTATGTAATGACGTATAACGTTACATACTAATACGCAATGACGTATAACGTTATATATTATTACGTAATGACGTATAACGTTATATACTATTACGTACTAACGTATAACGTTATATACTATTACGTACTAACGTGTAACGTTATATAGTATTACCTGATGACGTATAACGTTATATACTATTATGTACTAACGTATAACGTTATATACTATTACGTACTAACGTATAACGTTATATACTATTACGTACTGTCGTATAACGCTATATACTATTACGTACTAACGTGTAACGTTATATAGTATTACCTGATGACGTATAACGTTATATACTATTACGTACTAACGTAATACGTTATATACTATTACGTAATGACGTATAACGTTATATACTAATACGTAATGACGTATAACGTTATATATTATTACGTAATGACGTATAACGTTATATACTATTACGTACTAACGTGTAACGTTATAAAGTATTACGTAATGACGTATAAGGTTATATACTAATACGTAATAACGTATAACTTTACATCCTATAATGTGCTGACGTATAACGTTATATACTATTACGTACTAACGTATAACGTTATATCCTATTACGCAATAACGTATAACGTTATATACTATTACGTACTAACGTATAACGTTATATCCTATTACGCAATAACGTATAACGTTATATACTATTACGTACTAACGTATAACGTTATATACTATTACGCAATGACGTATAACGTTATATACTATTACGTACTAACGTATAACGTTATATCCTATTACGTACTAACGTAATACGTTATATACTATTATGTAATGACGTATAACGTTATATACTAATACGTAATGACGTATAACGTTATATACTATTACGCAATGACGTATAACGTTATATACTATTACGCAATGACGTATAACGTTATATACTATTACGTACTAACGTATAACGTTATATACTATTACGTACTAACGTAATACGTTATATACTATTATGTAATGACGTATAACGTTACATACTAATACGCAATGACGTATAACGTTATATATTATTACGTAATGACGTATAACGTTATATACTATTACGTACTAACGTATAACGTTATATACTATTACGTACTAACGTGTAACGTTATATAGTATTACCTGATGACGTATAACGTTATATACTATTATGTACTAACGTATAACGTTATATACTATTACGTACTAACGTATAACGTTATATACTATTACGTACTGTCGTATAACGTTATATACTATTACGTACTAACGTAATACGTTATATACTATTACGTAATGACGTATAACGTTATATACTATTACGCAATGACGTATAACGTTATATACTATTACGCAATGACGTATAACGTTATATACTATTACGTACTAACGTATAACGTTATATACTATTACGTACTAACGTAATACGTTATATACTATTATGTAATGACGTATAACGTTACATACTAATACGCAATGACGTAAAACGTTATATATTATTACGTAATGACGTATAACGTTATATACTATTACGTACTAACGTATAACGTTATATACTATTACGTACTAACGTGTAACGTTATATAGTATTACCTGATGACGTATAACGTTATATACTATTATGTACTAACGTATAACGTTATATACTATTACGTACTAACGTATAACGTTATATACTATTACGTACTGTCGTATAACGCTATATACTATTACGTACTAACGTGTAACGTTATATAGTATTACCTGATGACGTATAACGTTATATACTATTACGTACTAACGTATAACGTTATATACTATTACGTACTAACGTATAACGTTATATACTATTACGTACTGTCGTATAACGTTATATACTATTACGTACTAACGTAATACGTTATATACTATTACGTAATGACGTATAACGTTATATACTAATACGTAATGACGTATAACGTTATATATTATTACGTAATGACGTATAACGTTATATACTATTACGTACTAACGTGTAACGTTATAAAGTATTACGTAATGACGTATAAGGTTATATACTAATACGTAATAACGTATAACTTTACATCCTATAATGTGCTGACGTATAACGTTATATACTATTACGTACTAACGTATAACGTTATATCCTATTACGCAATAACGTATAACGTTATATACTATTACGTACTAACGTATAACGTTATATACTATTACGCAATAACGTATAACGTTATATACTACTACGTACTAACGTATAACGTTATATACTATTACGCAATGACGTATAACGTTATATACTATTATGTACTAACGTATAACGTTATATCCTATTACGTAATAACGTAATACGTTATATACTATTACGTAATGACGTATAACGTTATATACTAATACGTAATGACGTATAACGTTATATACTATTACGTACTAACGTATAACGTTATATACTATTACGTACTAACGTAATACGTTATATCCTATTACGTAATAACGTATAACGTTATATACCATTACGTACTAACGTAATACGTTATATACTATTATGTAATGACGTATAACGTTATATACTAATACGTAATGACGTATAACGTTATATACTATTACGCAATGACGTATAACGTTATATACTATTACGCAATGACGTATAACGTTATATACTATTACGTACTAACGTATAACGTTATATACTATTACGTACTAACGTAATACGTTATATACTATTATGTAATGACGTATAACGTTACATACTAATACGCAATGACGTATAACGTTATATATTATTACGTAATGACGTATAACGTTATATACTATTACGTACTAACGTATAACGTTATATACTATTACGTACTAACGTGTAACGTTATATAGTATTACCTGATGACGTATAACGTTATATACTATTATGTACTAACGTATAACGTTATATACTATTACGTACTAACGTATAACGTTATATACTATTACGTACTGTCGTATAACGTTATATACTATTACGTACTGTCGTATAACGTTATATACTATTACGTACTAACGTAATACGTTATATACTATTACGTAATGACGTATAACGTTATATATTATTACGTAATGACGTATAACGTTATATACTATTACGTACTAACGTATAACGTTATATACTATTACGTACTAACGTGTAGCGTTATATAGTATTACCTGATGACGTATAACGTTATATACTATTACGTACTAACGTATAACTTTATATACTATTACGCAATGACGTATAACGTTATATACTATTACGTACTAACGTAATACGTTATATACTATTACGTAATGACGTATAACGTTATATACTAATACGCAATGACGTATAACGTTATATACTATTACGCAATGACGTATAACGTTATATACTATTACGTACTAACGTATAACGTTATATACTATTACGTACTAACGTATAACGTTATATACTATTACGTACTGTCGTATTACGTTATATACTATTACGTACTAACGTAATACGTTATATACTATTACGTAATGACGTATAACGTTATATACTAATACGTAATGACGTATAACGTTATATACTATTACGCAATGACGTATAACGTTATATACTATTACGCAATGACGTATAACGTTATATACTATTACGTACTAACGTATAACGTTATATACTATTACGTACTAACGTAATACGTTATATACTATTATGTAATGACGTATAACGTTACATACTAATACGCAATGACCGATAACGTTATATATTATTACGTAATGACGTATAACGTTATATACTATTACGTACTAACGTATAACGCTATATACTATTACGTACTAACGTGTAACGTTATATAGTATTACCTGATGACGTACAACGTTATATACTATTACGTACTAACGTATAACGTTATATACTATTACGTACTAACGTATAACGTTATATACTATTACGTACTGTCGTATAACGTTATATACTATTACGTACTAACGTAATACGTTATATACTATTACGTAATGACGTATAACGTTATATACTAATACGTAATGACGTATAACGTTATATATTATTACGTAATGACGTATAACGTTATATACTATTACGTACTAACGTGTAACGTTATAAAGTATTACGTAATGACGTATAAGGTTATATACTAATACGTAATAACGTATAACTTTACATCCTATAATGTGCTGACGTATAACGTTATATACTATTACGTACTAACGTATAACGTTATATCCTATTACGCAATAACGTATAACGTTATATACTATTACGTACTAACGTATAACGTTATATACTATTACGCAATGACGTATAACGTTATATACTATTACGTACTAACATATAACGTTATATCCTATTACGTAATAACGTATAACGTTATATACCATTACGTACTAACGTAATACGTTATATACTATTATGTAATGACGTATAAAGTTATATACTAATACGCAATGGCGTATAACGTTATATACTATTACGTACTAACGTAATACGTTATATACTATTATGTAATGACGTATAACGTTACATACTAATACGTAATGACGTATAACGTTATATATTATTACGTAATGACGTATAACGTTATATATTAGTACGTAACGACGTATAACGTTATATACTATTACGTACTAACGTATAACGTTATATACTATTACGTACTAACGTGTAACGTTATATAGTATTACCTGATGACGTATAACGTAATATACTATTACGCAATGACGTATAACGTTATATACTATTACGTACTAACGTATAACGTTATATACTATTACGTACTGTCGTATAACGTTATATACTATTACGTACTAACGTATTACGTTATATACCATTACGTACTAACGTAATACGTTATATACTATTACGTAATAACGTATAACGTTATATACCATTACGTACTAACGTAATACGTTATATACTATTATGTAATGACGGATAAAGTTACATACTAATACGCAATGACGTATAACGTTATATATTATTACGTAATGACGTATAACGTTATATACTATTACGTACTAACGTATAACGTTATATACTATTACGTACTAACGTATAACGTTATATACTATTATGTAATGACGTATAACGTTACATACTAATACGCAATGACGTATAACGTTATATATTATTACGTAATGACGTATAACGCTATATACTATTACGTACTAAAGTGTAACGTTATAAAGTATTACGTAATGACGTGTAACGTTATATAGTATTACCTGATGACGTATAACGTTATATACTATTATGTACTAACGTATAACGTTATATACTATTACGTACTAACGTATAACGTTATATACCATTACGTACTGTCGTATAACGTTATATACTATTACGTACTAACGTATAACGTTATATACTATTACGTACTGTCGTATAACGTTATATACTATTACGTACTAACGTAATACGTTATATACTATTACGTAATGACGTATAACGTTATATACTAATACGTAATGACGTATAACGTTATATATTATTACGTAATGACGTATAACGTTATATACTATTACGTACTAACGTATAACGTTATATACTATTACGTACTAACGTGTAGCGTTATATAGTATTACCTGATGACGTATAACGTTATATACTATTACGTACTAACGTATAACTTTATATACTATTACGCAATGACGTATAACGTTATATACTATTACGTACTAACGTAATACGTTATATACTATTACGTAATGACGTATAACGTTATATACTAATACGCAATGACGTATAACGTTATATACTATTACGCAATGACGTATAACGTTATATACTATTACGTACTAACGTATAACGTTATATACTATTACGTACTAACGTATAACGTTATATACTATTACGTACTGTCGTATTACGTTATATACTATTACGTACTAACGTAATACGTTATATACTATTACGTAATGACGTATAACGTTATATACTAATACGTAATGACGTATAACGTTATATACTATTACGCAATGACGTATAACGTTATATACTATTACGCAATGACGTATAACGTTATATACTATTACGTACTAACGTATAACGTTATATACTATTACGTACTAACGTAATACGTTATATACTATTACGTAATGACGTATAACGTTATATACTAATACGCAATGACGTATAACGTTATATACTATTACGCAATGACGTATAACGTTATATACTATTACGTACTAACGTATAACGTTATATACTATTACGTACTAACGTATAACGTTATATACTATTACGTACTGTCGTATTACGTTATATACTATTACGTACTAACGTAATACGTTATATACTATTACGTAATGACGTATAACGTTATATACTAATACGTAATGACGTATAACGTTATATACTATTACGCAATGACGTATAACGTTATATACTATTACGCAATGACGTATAACGTTATATACTATTACGTACTAACGTATAACGTTATATACTATTACGTACTAACGTAATACGTTATATACTATTATGTAATGACGTATAACGTTACATACTAATACGCAATGACCGATAACGTTATATATTATTACGTAATGACGTATAACGTTGTATACTATTACGTACTAACGTATAACGCTATATACTATTACGTACTAACGTGTAACGTTATATAGTATTACCTGATGACGTACAACGTTATATACTATTACGTACTAACGTATAACGTTATATACTATTACGTACTAACGTATAACGTTATATACTATTACGTACTGTCGTATAACGTTATATACTATTACGTACTAACGTAATACGTTATATACTATTACGTAATGACGTATAACGTTATATACTAATACGTAATGACGTATAACGTTATATATTATTACGTAATGACGTATAACGTTATATACTATTACGTACTAACGTATAACGTTATATACTATTACGCAATGACGTATAATGTTATATACTATTACGTACTAACATATAACGTTATATCCTATTACGTAATAACGTATAACGTTATATACCATTATGTACTAACGTAATACGTTATATACTATTCATGTAATGACGTATAAAGTTATATACTAATACGCAATGGCGTATAACGTTATATACTATTACGTACTAACGTAATACGTTATATACTATTATGTAATGACGTATAACGTTACATACTAATACGTAATGACGTATAACGTTATATATTATTACGTAATGACGTATAACGTTATATATTAGTACGTAATGACGTATAACGTTATATACTATTACGTACTAACGTATAACGTTATATACTATTACGTACTAACGTGTAACGTTATATAGTATTACCTGATGACGTATAACGTAATATACTATTACGCAATGACGTATAACGTTATATACTATTACGTACTAACGTATAACGTTATATACTATTACGTACTGTCGTATAACGTTATATACTATTACGTACTAACGTATTACGTTATATACCATTACGTACTAACGTAATACGTTATATACTATTACGTAATAACGTATAACGTTATATACCATTACGTACTAACGTAATACGTTATATACTATTATGTAATGACGGATAAAGTTACATACTAATACGCAATGACGTATAACGTTATATATTATTACGTAATGACGTATAACGTTATATACTATTACGTACTAACGTGTAACGTTATAAAGTATTACGTAATGACGTATAAGGTTATATACTAATACGTAATAACGTATAACTTTACATCCTATAATGTGCTGACGTATAACGTTATATACTATTACGTACTAACGTAATACGTTATATACTATTACGTAATAACGTATAACGTTATATACCATTACGTACTAACGTAATACGTTATATACTATTATGTAATGACGGATAAAGTTACATACTAATACGCAATGACGTATAACGTTATATATTATTACGTAATGACGTATAACGTTATATACTATTACGTACTAACGTATAACGTTATATACTATTATGTAATGACGTATAACGTTACATACTAATACGCAATGACGTATAACGTTATATATTATTACGTAATGACGTATAACGCTATATACTATTACGTACTAAAGTGTAACGTTATAAAGTATTACGTAATGACGTGTAACGTTATATAGTATTACCTGATGACGTATAACGTTATATACTATTATGTACTAACGTATAACGTTATATACTATTACGTACTAACGTATAACGTTATATACCATTACGTACTGTCGTATAACGTTATATACTATTACGTACTAACGTAATACGTTATATACTATTACGTAATGACGTATAACGTTCTATACTAATACGTAATGACGTATAACGTTATATATTATTACGTAATGACGTATAACGTTATATACTATTACGTACTAACGTATAACGTTATATACTATTACGTACTAACGTGTAGCGTTATATAGTATTACCTGATGACGTATAACGTTATATACTATTACGTACTAACGTATAACTTTATATCCTATTACGTAATAACGTATAACGTTATATACCATTACGTACTAACGTAATACGTTATATACTATTATGTAATGACGTATGAAGTTATATACTAATACGCAATGGCGTATAACGTTATATACTATTACGTACTAACGTAATACGTTATATACTATCATGTAATGACGTATAACGTTACATACTAATACGTAATGACGTATAACGTTATATATTATTACGTAATGACGTATAACGTTATATATTAGTACGTAATGACGTATAACGTTATATACTATTACGTACTAACGTATAACGTTATATACTATTACGTACTAACGTGTAACGTTATATAGTATTACCTGATGACGTATAACGTAATATACTATTACGCAATGACGTATAACGTTATATACTATTACGTACTAACGTATAACGTTATATACTATTACATACTAACGTGTAACGTTATATACTATTAGCTGATGACGTATAACGTTATATACTAATACGTAATAACGTATAAAGTTACATACTAGTACGTAATAACGTATATCGTTATACACTATTACGTACTAACTTGTAACGTTATAAAGTATTACCTGATGTCGTATAACGTTATATACTATTACGTACTAACGTATAACGTTATATACTATTACGTACTGTCGTATAACGTTATATACTATTACGTACTAACGTATTACGTTATATACCATTACGTACTAACGTAATACGTTATATACTATTACGTAATAACGTATAACGTTATATACCATTACGTACTAACGTAATACGTTATATACTATTATGTAATGACGTATAAAGTTACATACTAATACGCAATGACGTATAACGTTATATATTATTACGTAATGACGTATAACGTTATATACTATTACGTACTAACGTATAACGTTATATACTATTATGTAATGACGTATAACGTTACATACTAATACGCAATGACGTATAACGTTATATATTATTACGTAATGACGTATAACGCTATATACTATTACGTACTAACGTATAACGTTATATACTATTACGTACTGTCGTATAACGTTATATACTATTACGTACTAACGTAATACGTTATATACTATTACGTAATGACGTATAACGTTATATACTAATACGTAATGACGTATAACGTTATATATTATTACGTAATGACGTATAACGTTATATACTATTACGTACTAACGTATAACGTTATATACTATTACGTACTAACGTGTAGCGTTATATAGTATTACCTGATGACGTATAACGTTATATACTATTACGTACTAACGTATAACGTTATATACTATTACGTACTGTCGTATAACGTTATATACTATTACGTACTAACGTAATACGTTATATACTATTACGTAATGACGTATAACGTTATATACTAATACGTAATGACGTATAACGTTATATATTATTACGTAATGACGTATAACGTTATATACTATTACGTACTAACGTATAACGTTATATACTATTACGTACTAACGTGTAGCGTTATATAGTATTACCTGATGACGTATAACGTTATATACTATTACGTACTAACGTATAACGTTATATACTATTACGCAATGACGTATAACGTTATATACTAATACGTAATGACGTATAACGTTATATACTATTACGTACTAACGTATAACGTTATATACTATTACGTACTAACGTAATACGTTATATCCTATTACGTAATAACGTATAACGTTATATACCATTACGTACTAACGTAATACGTTATATACTATTATGTAATGACGTATAACGTTATATACTAATACGTAATGACGTATAACGTTATATACTATTACGCAATGACGTATAACGTTATATACTATTACGTACTAACGTATAACGTTATATACTATTACGTACTAACGTAATACGTTATATACTATTATGTAATGACGTATAACGTTACATACTAATACGCAATGACGTATAACGTTATATATTATTACGTAATGACGTATAACGTTATATACTATTACGTACTAACGTATAACGCTATATACTATTACGTACTAACGTGTAACGTTATATAGTATTACCTGATGACGTATAACGTTATATACTATTATGTACTAACGTATAACGTTATATACTATTACGTACTAACGTATAACGTTATATACTATTACGTACTGTCGTATAACGTTATATACTATTACGTACTAACGTAATACGTTATATACTATTACGTAATGACGTATAACGTTATATACTAATACGTAATGACGTATAACGTTATATATTATTACGTAATGACGTATAACGTTATATACTATTACGTACTAACGTATAACGTTATATACTATTACGTACTAACGTGTAGCGTTATATAGTACTACCTGATGACGTATAACGTTATATACTTTTACGTACTAACGTATAACGTTATATACTATTACGCAATGACGTATAACGTTATATACTATTACGTACTAACGTAATACGTTATATACTATTACGTAATGACGTATAACGTTATATACTAATACGCAATGACGTATAACGTTATATACTATTACGCAATGACGTATAACGTTATATACTATTACGTACTAACGTATAACGTTATATACTATTACGTACTAACGTATAACGTTATATACTATTACGTACTGTCGTATAACGTTATATACTATTACGTACTAACGTAATACGTTATATACTATTACGTAATGACGTATAACGTTATATACTAATACGTAATGACGTATAACGTTATATACTATTACGCAATGACGTATAACGTTATATACTATTACGCAATGACGTATAACGTTATATACTATTACGTACTAACGTATAACGTTATATACTATTACGTACTAACGTAATACGTTATATACTATTATGTAATGATGTATAACGTTACATACTAATACGCAATGACCGATAACGTTATATATTATTACGTAATGACGTATAACGTTATATACTATTACGTACTAACGTATAACGCTATATACTATTACGTACTAACGTGTAACGTTATATAGTATTACCTGATGACGTATAACGTTATATACTATTACGTACTAACGTATAACGTTATATACTATTACGTACTAACGTATAACGTTATATACTATTACGTACTGTCGTATAACGTTATATACTATTACGTACTAACGTAATACGCTATATACTATTACGTAATGACGTATAACGTTATATACTAATACGTAATGACGTATAACGTTATATATTATTACGTAATGACGTATAACGTTATATACTATTACGTACTAACGTGTAACGTTATAAAGTATTACGTAATGACGTATAAGGTTATATACTAATACGTAATAACGTATAACTTTACATCCTATAATGTGCTGACGTATAACGTTATATACTATTACGTACTAACGTATAACGTTATATCCTATTACGCAATAACGTATAACGTTATATACTATTACGTACTAACGTATAACGTTATATACTATTACGCAATGACGTATAACGTTATATACTATTACGTACTAACGTATAACGTTATATCCTATTACGTAATAACGTATAACGTTATATACCATTACGTACTAACGTAATACGTTATATACTATTACGCAATGACGTATAACGTTACATACTAATACGTAATGACGTATAACGTTATATATTATTACGTAATGACGTATAACGTTATATACTATTACGTATTAACGTATAACGTTATATACTATTACGTACTAACGTATAACGTTATATAGTATTACCTGATGACGTATAACGTTATATACTATTACACAATGACGTATAACGTTATATACTATTACGTACTAACGTATAACGTTATATACTATTACATACTAACGTGTAACGTTATAAAGTATTACCTGATGACGCATAACGTTATATACAAATACGTAATAACGTATAAAGTTACATACTATTACGTACTAACGTATAACGTTATATACTATTACGTACTAACGTAATACGATATATACTACTACGTAATGACGTATAACGTTATATACTAATACGTAATGACGTATAACGTTATATACTATTACGTACTGACGTATAACGTTATATACTATTACGTACTAACGTAATACGTTATATACTACTATGTTATGACGTATAACGTTACATACTAATACGCAATGACGTATAACGTTATATATTATTACGCAATGACGTATAACGTTATATACTAATACGCAATGACGTATAACGTTATATACTATTACGCAATGCCGTATAACGTTATACACTATTACGCAAAGACGTATAACGTTATATAGTATTACGTACTAACGTATAACGTTATATACTATTACATACTAACGTGTAACGTTATAAAGTATTACCTGATGACGTATAACGTTATATACTAATACGTAATAACGTATAAAGTTACATACTATTACGTACTAACGTATAACGTTATATACTAATACGTAATAACGTATAACTTTACATCCTATAATGTACTGACGTATAACGTTATATACTATTACGTACTAACGTGTAACGTTATATAGTATTACCTGATGACGTGTAACGATATATAGTATTACGTACTAACGTGTAACGTAATATAGTATTACCTGATGACGTATAACGTTATATACTATTACGTACTAACGTATAACGTTATATGCTATTACGTACTAACGTAATACGTTATATACTACTATGTAATGACGTATAACGTTACATACTAATACGCAATGACGTATAACGTTATATATTATTACGCAATGACGTATAACGTTATATACTATTACGCAATGACGTATAACGTTATATACTATTACTCAATTACGTATAACGTTACATACTATTACGCAAAGACGTATAACGTTATATAGTATTACGTACTAAGGTATAACATTATATACTATTACGCAATGACGTATAACGTTATATACTATTACGTACTAACGTATAACGATATATACTATTACGTACTAACGTGTAACGTTATAAAGTATTACCTGATGACGTATAACGTTATATACTAATACGTAATAACGTATAAAGTTACATACTATTACGTACTAACGTATAACGTTATATACTATTACGTACTAACGTAATACGATATATACTACTACGTAATGACGTATAACGTTATATACTAATACGTAATGACGTATAACGTTATATACTATTACGTACTAACGTATAACGTTATATACTATTACGTACTAACGTAATACGTTATATACTACTATGTTATGACGTATAACGTTACATACTAATACGCAATGACGTATAACGTTATATATTATTACGCAATGACGTATAACGTTATATACTAATACGCAATGACATATAACGTTATATACTAATACGCAATGCCGTATAACGTTATACACTATTACGCAAAGACGTATAACGTTATATAGTATTACGTACTAACGTATATCGTTATATACTATTACGTATTAACGTGTAACGTTATAAAGTATTACGTAATAACGTATAAGGTTATATACTAATAGGTAATAACGTATAACTTTATATCCTATAACGTACTAACGTATAACGCTTATACTATTACGTAATGACGTATAACGTTATATACTAATACGTAATAACGTATAACGTTATATACTAATACGTAATAACGTATAACGTTATACACTATTACGTACTAACGTGTAACGTTATATAGTATTACCTGATGACGTATAACGCTATATACTATTACGTACTAACGTGTAATGTTATATACTATTACGTACTAACGTATAACGTTATATACTATTACGTAATATCGTATAACGTTATATACTATTACGTACTAACGTATAACATTATATACTATTACGTACTAACGTATAACGTTATATACTATTACGTACTAACGTGTAACGTTATATAGTATTACCTGATGACGTATAACGCTATATAATATTACGTACTAACGTGTAATGTTATATACTATTACGTACTAACGTATAACGTTATATACTATTACGTACTAACGTAATACGTTATATACTATTATGTAAGGACGTTTAACGTTACATACTAATACGTAATGACGTATAACGTTATATACTAATACGCAATGACATATAACGTTATATACTATTACGCAATGCCGTATAACGTTATACACTATTACGCAAAGACGTATAACGTTATATAGTATTACGTACTAACGTATATCGTTATATACTATTACGTATTAACGTGTAACGTTATAAAGTATTACGTAATAACGTATAAGGTTATATACTAATAGGTAATAACGTATAACTTTATATCCTATAACGTACTAACGTATAACGTTATATACTATTACGTACTAACGTATAACGTTATATACTATTACGTACTAACGTGTAACGTTATATAGTATTACTTGATGACGTATAACGTTATATACTATTACGTACTAACGTATAACGTTATATACTATTACGTACTAACGTAATACGTTATATACTATTACGTCATGACGTATAACGTTATATACTAATACGTAATGACGTATAACGTTATATATTATTACGTAATGACGTAAAACGTTATATACTATTACGTACTAACGTATAACGTTATATACTATTACGTACTAACGTATAGCGTTATATACTATTACGTACTAACGTATAACGTTATATACTATTACGTACTAACGTAATACGTTATATACTATTACGTCATGACGTATAACGTTATATACTAATAAGTAATGACGTATAAAGTTACATACTAATACGTAATAACGTATATCGTTATACACTATTACGTACTAACTTGTAACGTTATATAGTATTACCTGATTTCGTATAACGTTATATACTATAACGTACTAACGTATAACGTTATATACTATTACGTACTAACGTCTAACGTTATAAACTAATACGTAATGACGTATAACGATATATACTATTACGTAATAACGTGTAACGTTATATACTAATACGTAATGACGTATAAGGTTATATACTATTACGTAATAACGTATAACTTTATATCCTATAACGTACTAACGTATAACGTTATATACTATTACGTACTAACGTAATACGTTATATACTATTATGTAAGGACGTTTAACGTTACATACTAATACGTAATGACGTATAACGCTATATACTATTACGTACTAACGTATAACGATATATACTATTACGTACTAACGTATAACGTTATATACTATTACGTACTAACGTGTAACGTTATATAATATTAAATGATGACATATAACGTTATATACTATTACGCAATGACGTATAACGTTATATACTATTACGTACTAACGTATAACATTATATGCTATTACGAACTAACGTGTAACGTTATATATTATTACCTGATGACGTATAACGTTATATACTATTACGTACTAACGTATAACGTTATATACTAGTACGTAATGACGTATAAAGTTATATACTAATACGTAATAACGTATAAAGTTACATACTAATACGTAATAACGTATATCGTTATACACTATTACGTACTAACTTGTAACGTTATATAGTATTACCTGATTTCGTATAACGTTATATACTATAACGTACTAACGTATAACGTTATATACTATTACGTACTAACGTCTAACGTTATAAACTAATACGTAATGACGTATAACGATATATACTATTACGTAATAACGTGTAACGTTATATACTAACACGTAATGACGTATAAGGTTATATACTATTACGTAATAACGTATAACTTTATATCCTATAACGTACTAACGTATAACGTTATATACTATTACGTAATGACGTATAACGTTATATACTAATACGTAATAACGTATAACGATATATACTATTACGTAATAACGTCTAACGTTATAAACTAATACGTAATGACGTATAACGATATATACTATTACGTAATAACGTGTAACGTTATATACTAATACGTAATGACGTATAAGGTTATATACTATTACGTAATAACGTATAACTTTATATCCTATAACGTACTAACGTATAACGTTATATACTATTACGCAATGACGTATAACGTTATATACTAATACGTAATAACGTATGACGTTATATACTAATACGTAATAACGTATAACGTTATGTATTATTACGTAATGACGTATAACGTTATATACTATTACGTACTAACGTATAACGTTATATACTATTACGTACTAACGTGTAGCGTTATATAGTATTACGTACTAACGTGTAGCGTAATATAGTATTACCTGATGACGTATAACGTTATATACTATTACGTACTAACGTATAACGTTATATACTATTACGTACTAACGTAATACGTTATATACTATTATGTAAGGACGTTTAACGTTACATACTAATACGTAATGACGTATAACGTTATATACTATTACGTACTGACGTATAACGTTATATACTATTACGTACTAACGTATAACGTTATATACTATTACGTACTAACGTGTAACGTTATATAATATTAAATGATGACATATAACGTTATATACTATTACGCAATGACGTATAACGTTATATACTATTACGTCCTAACGTATAACATTATATGCTATTACGTACTAACGTGTAACGTTATATATTATTACCTGATGACGTATAACGTTATATACTATTACGTACTAACGTATAACGTTATATACTAGTACGTAATGACGTATAACGTTATATACTAAAACGTAATAACGTATAAAGTTACATACTAATACGTAATAACGTATATCGTTATACACTATTACGTACTAACTTGTAACGTTATATTGTATTACCTGATTTCGTATAACGTTATATACTATAACGTACTAACGTATAACGTTATATACTATTACGTACTAACGTCTAACGTTATAAACTAATACGTAATGACGTATAACGATATATACTATTACGTAATAACGTGTAACGTTATATACTAATACGTAATGACGTATAAGGTTATGTACTATTACGTACTAACGTGTAACGTTATATAATATTAAATGATGACATATAACGTTATATACTATTACGCAATGACGTATAACGTTATATACTATTACGTACTAACATATAACGTTATATACTATTACGTACTAACGTGTAACGTTATATAGTATTACCTGATGACGTATAACGCTATATAATATTACGTACTAACGTGTAATGTTATATACTATTACGTACTAACGTATAACGTTATATACTATTACGTACTAACGTAATACGTTATATACTATTATGTAAGGACGTTTAACGTTACATACTAATACGTAATGACGTATAACGTTATATACTATTACGTACTAACGTATAACGTTATATACTATTACGTACTAACGTATAACGTTATATACTATTACGTACTAACGTGCAACGTTATATAGTATTACTTGATGACGTATAACGTTATATACTATTACGTACTAACGTATAACGTTATATACTATTACGTACTAACGTAATACGTTATATACTATTACGTCATGACGTATAACGTTATATACTAATACGTAATGACGTATAACGTTATATATTATTACGTAATGACGTAAAACGTTATATACTATTACGTACTAACGTATAACGTTATATACTATTACGTACTAACGTATAGCGTTATATACTATTACGTACTAACGTATAACGTTATATACTATTACGTACTAACGTAATACGTTATATACTATTACGTCATGACGTATAACGTTATATACTAATACGTAATGACGTATAAAGTTACATACTAATACGTAATAACGTATATCGTTATACACTATTACGTACTAACTTGTAACGTTATATAGTATTACCTGATTTCGTATAACGTTATATACTATAACGTACTAACGTATAACGTTATATACTATTACGTACTAACGTCTAACGTTATAAACTAATACGTAATGACGTATAACGATATATACTATTACGTAATAACGTGTAACGTTATATACTAATACGTAATGACGTATAAGGTTATATACTATTACGTAATAACGTATAACTTTATATCCTATAACGTACTAACGTATAACGTTATATACTATTACGTACTAACGTAATACGTTATATACTATTATGTAAGGACGTTTAACGTTACATACTAATACGTAATGACGTATAACGCTATATACTATTACGCAATGACGTATAACGTTATATACTATTACGTCCTAACGTATAACATTATATGCTATTACGTACTAACGTGTAACGTTATATATTATTACCTGATGACGTATAACGTTATATACTATTACGTACTAACGTATAACGTTATATACTAGTACGTAATGACGTATAACGTTATATACTAATACGTAATAACGTATAAAGTTACATACTAATACGTAATAACGTATATCGTTATACACTATTACGTACTAACTTGTAACGTTATATTGTATTACCTGATTTCGTATAACGTTATATACTATAACGTACTAACGTATAACGTTATATACTATTACGTACTAACGTCTAACGTTATAAACTAATACGTAATGACGTATAACGATATATACTATTACGTAATAACGTGTAACGTTATATACTAATACGTAATGACGTATAAGGTTATATACTATTACGTAATAACGTATAACTTTATATCCTATAACGTACTAACGTATAACGTTATATACTATTACGTAATGACGTATAACGTTATATACTAATACGTAATAACGTATGACGTTATATACTAATACGTAATAACGTATAACGTTATATATTATTACGTAATGACGTATAACGTTATATACTATTACGTACTAACGTATAACGTTATATACTATTACGTACTAACGTGTAGCATTATATAGTATTACGTACTAACGTGTAGCGTAATATAGTATTACCTGATGACGTATAACGTTATATACTATTACGTACTAACGTGTAGCGTAATATAGTATTACCTGATGACGTATAACGTTATATACTATTACGTACTAACGTATAACGTTATATACTATTACGTAATAACGCGTAACGTTATATAGTATTACCTGATGACGTATAACGTTATATACTATTACGTACTAACGTATAACGTTATATACTATTACGTATTAACGTGTAACGTTATAAAGTATTACGTAATGACGTATAAGGTTATATACTAAAAGGTAATAACGTATAACTTTATATCCTATAACGTACTAACGTATAACGTTATATACTATTACGTAATGACGTATAACGTTATATATTATTACGTAATGACGTATAACGTTATATACAATTACGTACTGACGTATAACGTTATATAATATTACCTGATGACGTATAACGTTATATACTATTACGTACTAACGTATACCGTTATATACTATTACGTACTAACGTATAACGTTATATCCTATTACGCAATAACGTATAACGTTATATACTAATACGCAATGACGTATTACGTTATATACTATTACGCAATGACGTATAACGTTATATGCTATTACGCAATGACGTATAACGTCCTATAATATTACGCAATGACGTATAACGTTATATGCTATTACGCAATGACGTATAACGTCCTATAATATTACGTACTAACGTATAACGTTATATACTATTACGTACTGTCGTATAACGTTATATACAATTACGTACTAACGTGTAACGTAATATAGTATTACCTGCTGACGTATAACGTTATATACTATTACGTACTAACGTATAACGTTATATACTAATACGTAATAACGTATAACGATATATACTATTACGTAATAACGTCTAACGTTATAAACTAATACGTAATGACGTATAACGATATATACTATTACGTAATAACGTGTAACGTTATATACTAATACGTAATGACGTATAAGGTTATATACTATTACGTAATAACGTATAACTTTATATCCTATAACGTACTAACGTATAACGTTATATACTATTACGTAATGACGTATAACGTTATATACTAATACGTAATAACGTATGACGTTATATACTAATACGTAATAACGTATAACGTTATGTATTATTACGTAATGACGTATAACGTTATATACTATTACGTACTAACGTATAACGTTATATACTATTACGTACTAACGTGTAGCGTTATATAGTATTACGTACTAACGTGTAGCGTAATATAGTATTACCTGATGACGTATAACGTTATATACTATTACGTACTAACGTATAACGTTATATACTATTACGTACTAACGTAATACGTTATATACTATTATGTAAGGACGTTTAACGTTACATACTAATACGTAATGACGTATAACGTTATATACTATTACGTACTGACGTATAACGTTATATACTATTACGTACTAACGTATAACGTTATATACTATTACGTACTAACGTGTAACGTTATATAATATTAAATGATGACATATAACGTTATATACTATTACGCAATGACGTATAACGTTATATACTATTACGTCCTAACGTATAACATTATATGCTATTACGTACTAACGTGTAACGTTATATATTATTACCTGATGACGTATAACGTTATATACTATTACGTACTAACGTATAACGTTATATACTAGTACGTAATGACGTATAACGTTATATACTAATACGTACTAACGTGTAACGTTATATAGTATTACCTGATGACGTGTAACGCTATATACTATTACGTACTAACGTGTAACGTAATATCGTATTACCTGATGACGTATAACGTTATATACTATTACGTACTAACGTATAACGTTATATACCATTACGTACTAACGTGTAACGTTATATAATATTAAATGATGACATATAACGTTATATACTATTACGCAATGACGTATAACGTTATATACTATTACGTACTAACGTAATACGTTATATACTATTATGTAAGGACGTTTAACGTTACATACTAATACGTAATGACGTATAACGTTATATACTATTACGTACTGACGTATAACGTTATATACTATTACGTACTAACGTCTAACGTTATAAACTAATACGTAATGACGTATAACGATATATACTATTACGTAATAACGTGTAACGTTATATACTAATACGTAATGACGTATAAGGTTATATACTATTACGTAATAACGTATAACTTTATATCCTATAACGTACTAACGTATAACGTTATATACTATTACGTAATGACGTATAACGTTATATACTAATACGTAATAACGTATGACGTTATATACTAATACGTAATAACGTATAACGTTATATATTATTACGTAATGACGTATAACGTTATATACTATTACGTACTAACGTATAACGTTATATACTATTACGTACTAACGTGTAGCATTATATAGTATTACGTACTAACGTGTAGCGTAATATAGTATTACCTGATGACGTATAACGTTATATAATATTACGTACTAACGTATAGCGTAATATAGTATTACCTGATGACGTATAACGTTATATACTATTACGTACTAACGTATAACGTTATATACTATTACGTAATAACGCGTAACGTTATATAGTATTACCTGATGACGTATAACGTTATATACTATTACGTACTAACGTATAACGTTATATACTATTACGTATTAACGTGTAACGTTATAAAGTATTACGTAATGACGTATAAGGTTATATACTAAAAGGTAATAACGTATAACTTTATATCCTATAACGTACTAACGTATAACGTTATATACTATTACGTAATGACGTATAACGTTATATATTATTACGTAATGACGTATAACGTTATATACAATTACGTACTGACGTATAACGTTATATAATATTAAGTACTAACGTGTAACGTTATAAACTAATACGTAATGACGTATAACGATATATACTATTACGTAATAACGTGTAACGTTATATACTAGTACGTAATATCGTATAACGTTATATACTATTACGTACTAACGTATAACGCTATATACTATTACGTACTAACGTATAACGTTATATACTAATACGCAATGACGTATTACGTTATATACTATTACGCAATGACGTATAACGTTATATGCTATTACGCAATGACGTATAACGTCCTATAATATTACGTACTAACGTATAACGTTATATACTATTACGTACTGTCGTATAACGTTATATACAATTACGTACTAACGTGTAACGTAATATAGTATTACCTGCTGACGTATAACGTTATATACTATTACGTACTAACGTATAACGTTATATACTAATACGTAATAACGTATAACGATATATACTATTACGTAATAACGTCTAACGTTATAAACTAATACGTAATGACGTATAACGATATATACTATTACGTAATAACGTGTAACGTTATATACTAATACGTAATGACGTATAAGGTTATATACTATTACGTAATAACGTATAACTTTATATCCTATAACGTACTAACGTATAACGTTATATACTATTACGTAATGACGTATAACGTTATATACTAATACGTAATAACGTATGACGTTATATACTAATACGTAATAACGTATAACGTTATGTATTATTACGTAATGACGTATAACGTTATATACTATTACGTACTAACGTATAACGTTATATACTATTACGTACTAACGTGTAGCGTTATATAGTATTACGTACTAACGTGTAGCGTAATATAGTATTACCTGATGACGTATAACGTTATATACTATTACGTACTAACGTATAACGTTATATACTATTACGTACTAACGTAATACGTTATATACTATTATGTAAGGACGTTTAACGTTACATACTAATACGTAATGACGTATAACGTTATATACTATTACGTACTGACGTATAACGTTATATACTATTACGTACTAACGTATAACGTTATATACTATTACGTACTAACGTGTAACGTTATATAATATTAAATGATGACATATAACGTTATATACTATTACGCAATGACGTATAACGTTATATACTATTACGTCCTAACGTATAACATTATATGCTATTACGTACTAACGTGTAACGTTATATATTATTACCTGATGACGTATAACGTTATATACTATTACGTACTAACGTATAACGTTATATACTAGTACGTAATGACGTATAACGTTATATACTAATACGTACTAACGTGTAACGTTATATAGTATTACCTGATGACGTGTAACGCTATATACTATTATGTACAAACGTGTAACGTAATATCGTATTACCTGATGACGTATAACGTTATATACTATTACGTACTAACGTATAACGTTATATACCATTACGTACTAACGTGTAACGTTATATAATATTAAATGATGACATATAACGTTATATACTATTACGCAATGACGTATAACGTTATATACTATTACGTACTAACGTAATACGTTATATACTATTATGTAAGGACGTTTAACGTTACATACTAATACGTAATGACGTATAACGTTATATACTATTACGTACTGACGTATAACGTTATATACTATTACGTACTAACGTCTAACGTTATAAACTAATACGTAATGACGTATAACGATATATACTATTACGTAATAACGTGTAACGTTATATACTAATACGTAATGACGTATAAGGTTATATACTATTACGTAATAACGTATAACTTTATATCCTATAACGTACTAACGTAAAACGTTATATACTATTACGTAATGACGTATAACGTTATATACTAATACGTAATAACGTATGACGTTATATACTAATACGTAATAACGTATAACGTTATATATTATTACGTAATGACGTATAACGTTATATACTATTACGTACTAACGTATAACGTTATATACTATTACGTACTAACGTGTAGCATTATATAGTATTACGTACTAACGTGTAGCGTAATATAGTATTACCTGATGACGTATAACGTTATATACTATTACGTACTAACGTATAGCGTAATATAGTATTACCTGATGACGTATAGCGTTATATACTATTACGTACTAACGTATAACGTTATATACTATTACGTAATAACGCGTAACGTTATATAGTATTACCTGATGACGTATAACGTTATATACTATTACGTACTAACGTATAACGTTATATACTATTACGTATTAACGTGTAACGTTATAAAGTATTACGTAATGACGTATAAGGTTATATACTAAAAGGTAATAACGTATAACTTTATATCCTATAACGTACTAACGTATAACGTTATATACTATTACGTAATGACGTATAACGTTATATATTATTACGTAATGACGTATAACGTTATATACAATTACGTACTGACGTATAACGTTATATAATATTAAGTACTAACGTGTAACGTTATAAACTAATACGTAATGACGTATAACGATATATACTGTTACGTAATAACGTGTAACGTTATATACTAGTACGTAATATCATATAACGTTATATACTATTACGTACTAACGTATAACGCTATATACTATTACGTACTAACGTATAACGTTATATACTAATACGCAATGACGTATTACGTTATATACTATTACGCAATGACGTATAACGTTATATGCTATTACGCAATGACGTATAACGTCCTATAATATTACGTACTAACGTATAACGTTATATACTATTACGTACTGTCGTATAACGTTATATACAATTACGTACTAACGTGTAACGTAATATAGTATTACCTGCTGACGTATAACGTTATATACTATTACGTACTAACGTATAACGTTATATACTAATACGTAATAACGTATAACGATATATACTATTACGTAATAACGCCTAACGTTATAAACTAATACGTAATGTCGTATAACGATATATACTATTACGTAATAACGTGTAACGTTATATACTAATACGTAATGACGTATAAGGTTATATACTATTACGTAATAACGTATAACTTTATATCCTATAACGTACTAACGTATAACGTTATATACTATTACGTAATGACGTATAACGTTATATACTAATACGTAATAACGTATGACGTTATATACTAATACGTAATAACGTATAACGTTATGTATTATTACGTAATGACGTATAACGTTATATACTATTACGTACTAACGTATAACGTTATATACTATTACGTACTAACGTGTAGCGTTATATAGTATTACGTACTAACGTGTAGCGTAATATAGTATTACCTGATGACGTATAACGTTATATACTATTACGTACTAACGTATAACGTTATATACTATTACGTACTAACGTAATACGTTATATACTATTATTTAAGGACGTTTAACGTTACATACTAATACGTAATGACGTATAACGTTATATACTATTACGTACTGACGTATAACGTTATATACTATTACGTACTAACGTATAACGTTATATACTATTACGTACTAACGTGTAACGTTATATAATATTAAATGATGACATATAACGTTATATACTATTACGCAATGACGTATAACGTTATATACTATTACGTCCTAACGTATAACATTATATGCTATTACGTACTAACGTGTAACGTTATATATTATTACCTGATGACGTATAACGTTATATACTATTACGTACTAACGTATAACGTTATATACTAGTACGTAATGACGTATAACGTTATATACTAATACGTACTAACGTGTAACGTTATATAGTATTACCTGATGACGTGTAACGCTATATACTATTACGTACTAACGTGTAACGTAATATCGTATTACCTGATGACGTATAACGTTATATACTATTACGTACTAACGTATAACGTTATATACCATTACGTACTAACGTGTAACGTTATAAAGTATTACGTAATGACGTATGAGGTTATATACTAATACGTAATAACGTATAACTTTACATCCTATAATGTACTGACGTATAACGTTATATACTATTACGTACTGACGTATAACGTTATATACTATTACGTACTAACGTATAACGTTATATACTATTACGTACTAACGTGTAACGTTATATAATATTAAATGATGACATATAACGTTATATACTATTACGCAATGACGTATAACGTTATATACTATTACGTCCTAACGTATAACATTATATGCTATTACGTACTAACGTGTAACGTTATATATTATTACCTGATGACGTATAACGTTATATACTATTACGTACTAACGTATAACGTTATATACTAGTACGTAATGACGTATAACGTTATATACTAATACGTACTAACGTGTAACGTTATATAGTATTACCTGATGACGTGTAACGCTATATACTATTATGTACAAACGTGTAACGTAATATCGTTTTACCTGATGACGTATAACGTTATATACTATTACGTACTAACGTATAACGTTATATACCATTACGTACTAACGTGTAACGTTATATAATATTAAATGATGACATATAACGTTATATACTATTACGCAATGACGTATAACGTTATATACTATTACGTACTAACGTAATACGTTATATACTATTATGTAAGGACGTTTAACGTTACATACTAATACGTAATGACGTATAACGTTATATACTATTACGTACTGACGTATAACGTTATATACTATTACGTACTAACGTCTAACGTTATAAACTAATACGTAATGACGTATAACGATATATACTATTACGTAATAACGTGTAACGTTATATACTAATACGTAATGACGTATAAGGTTATATACTATTACGTAATAACGTATAACTTTATATCCTATAACGTACTAACGTAAAACGTTATATACTATTACGTAATGACGTATAACGTTATATACTAATACGTAATAACGTATGACGTTATATACTAATACGTAATAACGTATAACGTTATATATTATTACGTAATGACGTATAACGTTATATACTATTACGTACTAACGTATAACGTTATATACTATTACGTACTAACGTGTAGCATTATATAGTATTACGTACTAACGTGTAGCGTAATATAGTATTACCTGATGACGTATAACGTTATATACTATTACGTACTAACGTATAGCGTAATATAGTATTACCTGATGACGTATAGCGTTATATACTATTACGTACTAACGTATAACGTTATATACTATTACGTAATAACGCGTAACGTTATATAGTATTACCTGATGACGTATAACGTTATATACTATTACGTACTAACGTATAACGTTATATACTATTACGTATTAACGTGTAACGTTATAAAGTATTACGTAATGACGTATAAGGTTATATACTAAAAGGTAATAACGTATAACTTTATATCCTATAACGTACTAACGTATAACGTTATATACTATTACGTAATGACGTATAACGTTATATATTATTACGTAATGACGTATAACGTTATATACAATTACGTACTGACGTATAACGTTATATAATATTAAGTACTAACGTGTAACGTTATAAACTAATACGTAATGACGTATAACGATATATACTGTTACGTAATAACGTGTAACGTTATATACTAGTACGTAATATCATATAACGTTATATACTATTACGTACTAACGTATAACGCTATATACTATTACGTACTAACGTATAACGTTATATACTAATACGCAATGACGTATTACGTTATATACTATTACGCAATGACGTATAACGTTATATGCTATTACGCAATGACGTATAACGTCCTATAATATTACGTACTAACGTATAACGTTATATACTATTACGTACTGTCGTATAACGTTATATACAATTACGTACTAACGTGTAACGTAATATAGTATTACCTGCTGACGTATAACGTTATATACTATTACGTACTAACGTATAACGTTATATACTAATACGTAATAACGTATAACGATATATACTATTACGTAATAACGCCTAACGTTATAAACTAATACGTAATGACGTATAACGATATATACTATTACGTAATAACGTGTAACGTTATATACTAATACGTAATGACGTATAAGGTTATATACTATTACGTAATAACGTATAACTTTATATCCTATAACGTACTAACGTATAACGTTATATACTATTACGTAATGACGTATAACGTTATATACTAATACGTAATAACGTATGACGTTATATACTAATACGTAATAACGTATAACGTTATGTATTATTACGTAATGACGTATAACGTTATATACTATTACGTACTAACGTATAACGTTATATACTATTACGTACTAACGTGTAGCGTTATATAGTATTACGTACTAACGTGTAGCGTAATATAGTATTACCTGATGACGTATAACGTTATATACTATTACGTACTAACGTATAACGTTATATACTATTACGTACTAACGTAATACGTTATATACTATTATTTAAGGACGTTTAACGTTACATACTAATACGTAATGACGTATAACGTTATATACTATTACGTACTGACGTATAACGTTATATACTATTACGTACTAACGTATAACGTTATATACTATTACGTACTAACGTGTAACGTTATATAATATTAAATGATGACATATAACGTTATATACTATTACGCAATGACGTATAACGTTATATACTATTACGTCCTAACGTATAACATTATATGCTATTACGTACTAACGTGTAACGTTATATATTATTACCTGATGACGTATAACGTTATATACTATTACGTACTAACGTATAACGTTATATACTAGTACGTAATGACGTATAACGTTATATACTAATACGTACTAACGTGTAACGTTATATAGTATTACCTGATGACGTGTAACGCTATATACTATTACGTACTAACGTGTAACGTAATATCGTATTACCTGATGACGTATAACGTTATATACTATTACGTACTAACGTATAACGTTATATACCATTACGTACTAACGTGTAACGTTATAAAGTATTACGTAATGACGTATGAGGTTATATACTAATACGTAATAACGTATAACTTTACATCCTATAATGTACTGACGTATAACGTTATATACTATTACGTACTAACGTGTAACGTAATATCGTATTACCTGATGACGTATAACGTTATATACTATTACGTACTAACGTATAACGTTATATACTATTACGCAATGACGTATAACGTTATATACTATTACGCAATGACGTATAACGTTATATACTATTACGTACTAACGTATAACGTTATATAGTATTACCTGATGACGAATAACGTTATATACTAATACGTAATGACGTATAACGTTATATATTATTACGTAATAACGTATAACGTTATATACTATTACGTACTAACGTGTAACGTTATAAAGTATTACGTAATGACGTATAATGTTATATACTAATACGTAATAACGTATAACTTTACATCCTATAATGTACTGACGTATAACGTTATATACTATTACGTACTAACGTGTAATGTTATATACTAATACGTAATATCGTATAACGTTATATACTATTACGTACTAACGTATAACGTTATATACTATTATGTAATGACGTATAACGTTACATACTAATACGCAATGACGTATAACGTTATATACTATTACGTAATGACGTATAACGATATATACTGTTACGTAATAACGTGTAACGTTATATACTAGTACGTAATATCATATAACGTTATATACTATTACGTACTAACGTATAACGCTATATACTATTACGTACTAACGTATAACGTTATATACTAATACGCAATGACGTATTACGTTATATACTATTACGCAATGACGTATAACGTTATATGCTATTACGCAATGACGTATAACGTCCTATAATATTACGTACTAACGTATAACGTTATATACTATTACGTACTGTCGTATAACGTTATATACAATTACGTACTAACGTGTAACGTAATATAGTATTACCTGCTGACGTATAACGTTATATACTATTACGTACTAACGTATAACGTTATATACTAATACGTAATAACGTATAACGATATATACTATTACGTAATAACGCCTAACGTTATAAACTAATACGTAATGACGTATAACGATATATACTATTACGTAATAACGTGTAACGTTATATACTAATACGTAATGACGTATAAGGTTATATACTATTACGTAATAACGTATAACTTTATATCCTATAACGTACTAACGTATAACGTTATATACTATTACGTAATGACGTATAACGTTATATACTAATACGTAATAATGTATGACGTTATATACTAATACGTAATAACGTATAACGTTATGTATTATTACGTAATGACGTATAACGTTATATACTATTACGTACTAACGTATAACGTTATATACTATTACGTACTAACGTGTAGCGTTATATAGTATTACGTACTAACGTGTAGCGTAATATAGTATTACCTGATGACGTATAACGTTATATACTATTACGTACTAACGTATAACGTTATATACTATTACGTACTAACGTAATACGTTATATACTATTATTTAAGGACGTTTAACGTTACATACTAATACGTAATGACGTATAACGTTATATACTATTACGTACTGACGTATAACGTTATATACTATTACGTACTAACGTATAACGTTATATACTATTACGTACTAACGTGTAACGTTATATAATATTAAATGATGACATATAACGTTATATACTATTACGCAATGACGTATAACGTTATATACTATTACGTCCTAACGTATAACATTATATGCTATTACGTACTAACGTGTAACGTTATATATTATTACCTGATGACGTATAACGTTATATACTATTACGTACTAACGTATAACGTTATATACTAGTACGTAATGACGTATAACGTTATATACTAATACGTACTAACGTGTAACGTTATATAGTATTACCTGATGACGTGTAACGCTATATACTATTACGTACTAACGTGTAACGTAATATCGTATTACCTGATGACGTATAACGTTATATACTATTACGTACTAACGTATAACGTTATATACCATTACGTACTAACGTGTAACGTTATAAAGTATTACGTAATGACGTATGAGGTTATATACTAATACGTAATAACGTATAACTTTACATCCTATAATGTACTGACGTATAACGTTATATACTATTACGTACTAACGTGTAACGTAATATCGTATTACCTGATGACGTATAACGTTATATACTATTACGTACTAACGTATAACGTTATATACTATTACGCAATGACGTATAACGTTATATACTATTACGCAATGACGTATAACGTTATATACTATTACGTACTAACGTATAACGTTATATAGTATTACCTGATGACGAATAACGTTATATACTAATACGTAATGACGTATAACGTTATATATTATTACGTAATAACGTATAACGTTATATACTATTACGTACTAACGTGTAACGTTATAAAGTATTACGTAATGACGTATAATGTTATATACTAATACGTAATAACGTATAACTTTACATCCTATAATGTACTGACGTATAACGTTATATACTATTACGTACTAACGTGTAATGTTATATACTAATACGTAATATCGTATAACGTTATATACTATTACGTACTAACGTATAACGTTATATACTATTATGTAATGACGTATAACGTTACATACTAATACGCAATGACGTATAACGTTATATACTATTACGCAATGACGTATAACGTTATATAATATTACGCAATGACGTATAACGTTATATACTATTACGTACTAACGTATAACGTTATATACCATTACGTACTAACGTATAACGTTATATCCTATTACGCAATAACGTATAACGTTATATACTAATACGCAATGACGTATTACGTTATATACTATTACGCAATGACGTATAACGTTATATGCTATTACGCAATGACGTATAACGTCCTATAATATTACGTACTAACGTATAACGTTATATACTATTACGTACTGTCGTATAACGTTATATACAATTACGTACTAACGTGTAACGTAATATAGTATTACCTGCTGACGTATAACGTTATATACTATTACGTACTAACGTATAACGTTATATACTAGTACGTAATGACGTATAACGTTATATATTATTACGTAATGACGTATAACGTTATATACAATTACGTACTGACGTATAACGTTATATAATATTAAGTACTAACGTGTAACGTTATAAACTAATACGTAATGACGTATAACGATATATACTATTACGTAATAACGTGTAACGTTATATACTAGTACGTAAAATCGTATAACGTTATATACTATTACGTACTAACGTATAACTCTATATACTATTACGTACTAACGTATAACGTTATATACTAATACGCAATGACGTATTACGTTATATACTATTACGCAATGACGTATAACGTTATATGCTATTACGCAATGACGTATAACGCTATATACCATTACGTACTAACGTATAACGTTATATACTATTACGTACTAACGTGTAACGTTATAAAGTATTACGTAATGACGTATAACGTTACATACTAATACGCAATGACGTATAACGTTATATATTATTACGTAATGACGTATAACGTTATATACTATTACGTACTAACGTATAACGTTATATACTATTACGTACTAACGTGTAACGTTATATAGTATTACCTGATGACGTATAACGTTATATACTATTACGTACTAACGTATAACGTTATATACTATTACGTACTAACGTATAACGTTATATCCTATTACGCAATAACGTATAACGTTATATACTAATACGCAATGACGTATTACGTTATATACTATTACGCAATGACGTATAACGTTATATGCTATTACGCAATGACGTATAACGTCCTATAATATTACGTACTAACGTATAACGTTATATACTATTACGTACTGTCGTATAACGTTATATACAATTACGTACTAACGTGTAACGTAATATAGTATTACCTGCTGACGTATAACGTTATATACTATTACGTACTAACGTATAACGTTATATACTAGTACGTAATGACGTATAACGTTATATACTAATACGTAATTACTTATAAAGTTACATACTAATACGTAATATCGTATATCGTTATACACTATTACGTACTAACTTGTAACGTTATATAGTATTACCTGATGTCGTATAACGTTATATACTATAACGTACTAACGTATAACGTTATATACTAGTACGTAATGACTTAACACGTTATATACTAATACGTAATAACGTATAACGTTATATACTAATACGTAATAACGTATAACGTTATATGCTATTACGCAATGACGTATTACGTTATATACTATTACGCAATGACGTATAACGTTATATGCTATTACGCAATGACGTATAACGCCATATACCATTACGAACTAACGCATAACGTTATATACTATTACGTACTGTCGTATAACGTTATATACAATTACGTACTAACGTGTAACGTAATATAGTATTACCTGATGACGTATAACGTTATATACTATTACGTACTAACGTGTAACGTTATAAACTAATACGTAATGACGTATTACGTTATATACTATTACGTACTAACGTATAACGTTATATACTAATACGCAATGACGTATTACGTTATATACTATTACGCAATGACGTATAACGTTATATGCTATTACGCAATGACGTATAACGCCATATACCATTACGAACTAACGCATAACGTTACATACTAGTACGTAATGACGTATAACGTTATATACTAACACGTAATAACGTATAACGTTATATACTAATACGTAATAACGTATATCGTTATACACTATTACGTACTAACGTGTAACGTGATATAGTATTACCTGATGTCGTATAACGTTATATACTATAACGTACTAACGTATAACGTTATATACCATTACGTACTAACGTGTAACGTTATAAAGTATTACGTAATGACGTATGAGGTTATATACTAATACGTAATAACGTATAACTTTACATCCTATAATGTACTGACGTATAACGTTATATACTATTACGTACTAACGTGTAACGTTATATAGTATTACCTGATGACGTGTAACGCTATATACTATTACGTACTAACGTGTAACGTAATATCGTATTACCTGATGACGTATAACGTTATATACTATTACGTACTAACGTGTAACGTTATATACTAATACGTAATATCGTATAACGTTATATACTATTACGTACTAACGTGTAACGTTATATGGTATTACCTGATGACGTATAACGCTATATACTATTACGCACTAACGTGTAATGTTATATAGTATTACCTGATAACGTATAACGCTATATACTATTACGTAATAACGTATAACGTTATATACTGTTACGCAATGACGTATTACGTTATATACTATTACATACTAACGTATAACGTTATATACTATTATGTAATGACGTATAACGTTACATACTAATACGCAATGACGTATAACGTTATATACTATTACGCAATGACGTATAACGTTATATAATATTACGCAATGACGTATAACGTTATATACTATTACGTACTAACGTATAACGTTATATACTATTACGTACTAACGTAATACGTTATATACTATTATGTAATGACTTATAACGTTACATACTAATACGCAATGACGTATAACGTTATATATTATTACGTAATGACGTATAACGTTATATACTATTACGTACTAACGTATAACGTTATATACTATTACGTACTAACGTGTAACGTTATATAGTATTACCTGATGACGTATAACGTTATATACTATTACGCAATGACGTATAACGTTATATACTATTACGTACTAACGTATAACGTTATATACTATTACGTACTAACGTGTAACGTTATAAAGTATTACGTAATGACGTATGAGGTTATATACTAATACGTAATAACGTATAACTTTACATCCTATAATGTATTAACGTATAACGTTATATACTATTACGTACTAACGTATAACGTTATATACTATTACGTACTGTCGTATAACGTTATATACTATTACGTACTGTCGTATAACGTTATATACTATTACGTACTAACGTAGTACGTTATATACTATTACGTAATGACGTATAACGTTATATACTAATACGTAATCACGTATAACGTTATATATTATTACGTAATGACGTATAACGTTATGTACTATTACATACTAACGTGTAACGTTATAAAGAATTACGTAATGACGTATAAGGTCATATAATAATACGTAATAACGTATAACTTTACATCCTATAATGTACTGACGTATAACGTTATATAACTATTACGTACTAACGTGTAACGTTATATATTATTACCTGATGACGTATAACGTTATATACTATTACGCAATGACGTATAACGTTATATACTATTACGCAATGACGTATAACGTTATATATTATTACGTAATGACGTATAACGTTATATACTATTACGTACTAACGTATAACGTTATATACTATTACGTACTAACGTGTAACGTTATATAGTATTACCTGATGACTTATAACGTTATATACTATTACGCAATGACGTATAAAGTTATATCCTATTACGTACTAACGTATAACGTTATATACTATTACGTACTAACGTGTAACGTTATATAGTATTACCTGATGACGTATAACGTTATATACTATTACGTACTAACGTATAACGTTATATACTATTACGTACTAACGTATAACGTTATATACTATTACGTACTGTCGTATAACGTTATATACTATTACGTACTGTCGTATAACGTTATATACTATGACGTACTAACGTAGTACGTTATATACTATTACGTAATGACGTATAACGTTATATACTAATACGTAATAACGTATAACGTTATATATTATTACGTAATGACGTATAACGTTATGTACTATTACGTACTAACGTGTAACGTTATAAAGTATTACGAAATGACGTATAAGGTCATATAATAATACGTAATAACGTATAACTTTACATCCTATAATGTACTGACGTATAACGTTATATACTATTACGTACTAACGTGTAACGTTATATAGTTTTACCTGATGACGTGTAACGCTATATAGTATTGCGTACTAACGTGTAACGTAATATAGTATTACCTGATGACTTATAACGTTATATACTATTACGTACTAACGTATAACGTTATATCCTATTACGTAATAACGTATAACGTTATATAATATTACGTACTAACGTATAACGTTATATACTAGTACGTAATGACGTATAACGTTATATACTAATACGTAATAACTTATAAAGTTACATACTAATACGTAATAACGTATATCGTTATACACTATTACGTACTCACTTGTAACGTTATATAGTATTAAGTGATGTCGTATAACGTTATATACTACAACGTACTAACGTATAACGTTCTATACTATTACATACTAACCTGTAACGTTATAAACTAATACGTAATGACGGATAACGATATATACTATTACGTAATAACGTGTAACGTTATATACTAATACGTAATATCGTATAACGTTATATACTATTACGTGCTAACGTGTAACGTTATATAGTATTACCTGATGACGTATAACGCTATATACTATTCGGTACTAACGTGTAATGTTATATAGTATTACCTGATAACGTATAACGCTACATACTATTACGTAATAACGTGTAACGTTATATACTGTTACGCAATGACGTATTACGTTATATACTAATACGTGATAAGGTATAACGTTATATACTAATACGTAATAACGTATAACGATATACACTATTACGTACTAACGTGTAACGTTATATACTATTACGTACTAACGTATAACTTTATATACTATTACGTAATAACGTATACCGTTATACAGTATTACGTACTAACGTGTAACGTTGTATAGTATTACCTGATGTCGTATAACGTTATATACTATAACGTACTAACGTATAACGTTATATACTATTACGTACTAACGTGTAACGTTATAAAGTATTACGTAATGACGTATAAGGTTATATACTAATACGTAATAACGTATAACTTTACATCATATAATGTACTGACGTATAACGTTATATAATATTACGTACTAACGTGTAACGTTATATAGTATTACCTGATGACGTGTAACGCTATATACTATTACGTACTAACGTGTAACGTAATATAGTATTACCTGATGACGTATAACGTTATATACTATTACGTACTAACGCATAACGTTATATACTATTACGTACTAACGTGTAACGTTATATAGTATTACCTGATGACGTGTAACGCTATATAGTATTACGTACTAACGTGTAACGTAATATAGTATTACCTGACGACGTATAACGTTATATACTATTACGTACTAACGTATAACGTTATATACTATTACGTACTAACGTATAACGTTATATCCTATTACGTAATAACGTATAACGTTATATAATATTACGTACTAACGTATAACGTTATATACTATTACGCAATGACGTATAACGTTATATACTATTACGCAATGACGTATAACGTTATATACTCTTACGCAATGACGTATAATGTGATATATTATTACGTAATGACGTATAACGTTATATACTATTACGTACTAACGTGTAACGTTATCTACTATTACGTACTAACGTATAACGTTATATACTGTTACGCAATGGCGTATTACGTTATATACTATTACGTACTAACGTGTAACGTTATATAGTATTACCTGATGACGTGTAACGCTATATAATATTACGTACTAACGTATAACGTTAAATACTATTACGTACTAACGTAATACGTTATATACTATTATGTAATGACGTATAACGTTACATACTAATACGCAATGACGTATAACGTTATATATTATTACGTAATGACGTATAACGTTATATACTATTACGTACTAACGTGTAACGTTATATAGTATTACCTGATGACGTATAGCGTTATATACTATTACGTACTAACGTATAACGTTATATACTATTACGTACTAACGTATAACGTTATATACTATTACGTACTGTCGTATAACGTTATATACTATTACGTACTGTCGTATAACGTTATATACTATTACGTACTAACGTAGTACGTTATATACTATTACGTAATGACGTATAACGTTATATACTAATACGTAATCACGTATAACGTTATATATTATTACGTAATGACGTATAACGTTATGTACTATTACATACTAACGTGTAACGTTATAAAGTATTACGTAATGACGTATAAGGTCATATAATAATACGTAATAACGTATAACTTTACATCCTATAATGTACTGACGTATAACGTTATATAACTATTACGTACTAACGTGTAACGTTATATAGTATTACCTGATGACGTATAACGTTATATACTATTACGCAATGGCGTATAACGTTATATACTATTACGCAATGACGTATAACGTTATATACTATTACGCAATGACGTATAACGTTATATACTATTACGTACTAACGTATAACGTTATATACTATTACGTACTAACGTAATACGTTATATACTATTATGTAATGACGTATAACGTTACATACTAATACGCAATGACGTATAACGTTATATATTATTACGTAATGACGTATAACGTTATATACTATTACGTACAAACGTATAACGTTATATACTATTACGTACTAACGTGTAACGTTATATAGTATTACCTGATGACTTATAACGTTATATACTATTACGCAATGACGTATAACGTTATATACTATTACGTACTAACGTATAACGTTATATACTATTACGTACTAACGTGTAACGTTATATAGTATTACCTGATGACGTATAACGTTATATACTATTACGTACTAACGTATAACGTTATATACTATTACGTACTAACGTATAACGTTATATACTATTACGTACTGTCGTATAACGTTATATACTATTACGTACTGTCGTATAACGTTATATACTATTACGTACTAACGTATAACGTTATATACTATTACGTACTAACGTGTAACGTTATATAGTATTACCTGATGACGTGTAACGCTATATAGTATTGCGTACTAACGTGTAACGTAATATAGTATTACCTGATGACGTATAACGTTATATACTATTACGTACTAACGTATAACGTTATATCCTATTACGTAATAACGTATAACGTTATATAATATTACGTACTAACGTATAACGTTATATACTAGTACGTAATGACGTATAACGTTATATACTAATACGTAATAACTTTTAAAGTTACATACTAATACGTAATAACGTATATCGTTATACACTATTACGTACTCACTTGTAACGATATATAGTATTAAGTGATGTCGTATAACGTTATATACTATAACGTACTAACGTATAACGTTCTATACTATTACGTACTAACGTGTAACGTTATAAACTAATACGTAATGACGTATAACGATATATACTATTACGTAATAACGTGTAACGTTATATACTAATACGTAATATCGTGTAACGTTATATACTATTACGTGCTAACGTGTAACGTTATATAGTATTACCTGATGACGTATAACGCTATATACTATTCGGTACTAACGTGTAATGTTATATAGTATTACCTGATAACGTATAACGCTACATACTATTACGTAATAACGTATAACGTTATATACTGTTACGCAATGACGTATTACGTTATATACTAATACGTAATAAGGTATAACGTTATATACTAATACGTAATAACGTATAACGTTATACACTATTACGTACTAACGTGTAACGTTATATACTATTACGTACTAACGTATAACTTTATATACTATTACGTAATAACGTGTAACTTTATATACTATTAGGTAATTTCGTATAACGTTATATACTATTACGTACTATCGTGTAACGTTATATAGTATTACCTGATGACGTATAACGTTATATACTATTACGTACTAACGTATAACGTTATATACTGTTACGCAATGACGTATTACGATATATACTATTACGTACTAACGTATAACGTTATATACTAATACGCAATGACGTATTACGTTATATACTTGTACGTAATGACGTATAACGATATATACTATTACGTAATAACGTGTAACGTTATATACTAATACGTAATATCGTATAACGTTATATACTATTACGTACTAACGTGTAACGTCATATAGTATTACCTGATGACGTATAACGCTATATACTATTCGGTACTAACGTGTAATGTTATATAGTATTACCTGATAACGTATAACGCTACATACTATTACGTAATAACTTATAACGTTATATACTGTTACGCAATGACGTATTACGATATATACTATTACGTACTAACGTATAACGTTATATACTAATACGCAATGACGTATTACGTTATATACTAGTACGTAATGACGTATAACGTTATATACTAATACGTAATAACGTATAACGTTATATACTAATACGTAATAACGTATACCGTTATACAGTATTACGTACTAACGTGTAACGTTATATAGTATTACCTGATGTCGTATAACGTTATATACTATAACGTACTAACGTATAACGTTATATACTATTACGTACTAACGTGTAACGTTATAAAGTATTACGTAATGACGTATAAGGTTATATACTAATACGTAATAACGTATAACTTTACATCATATAATGTACTGACGTATAACGTTATATAATATTACGTACTAACGTGTAACGTTATATAGTATTACCTGATGACGTGTAACGCTATATACTATTACGTACTAACGTGTAACGTAATATAGTATTACCTGATGACGTATAACGTTATATACTATTACGTACTAACGTATAACGTTATATCCTATTACGTAATGACGTGTAACGTTATATAGTATTACCTGATGACGTGTAACGCTATATAGTTTTACGTACTAACGTGTAACGTAATATAGTATTACCTGATGACGTATAACGTTATATACTATTACGTACTAACGTATAACGTTATATACTATTACGTAATAACGTGTAACTTTATATACTATTATGTAATATCGTATAACGTTATATACTATTACGTACTAACGTGTAACGTTATATAGTATTACCTGATGACGTATAACGTTATATACTATTACGTACTAACGTATAGCGTTATATACTGTTACGTAATATCGTATAACGTTATATACTATTACGTACTAACGTGTAACGTTATATAGTATTACCTGATGACGTTAAAGTTATATACTATTACGTACTAACGTATAACGTTATATACTATTACGTATTAACGTGTAACGTTATAAAGTATTACGTAATGACGTATAAGGTTATATACTAATAGGTAATAACGTGTAACTTTACATCCTATAACGTACTAACGTATAACGTTATATACTATTACGTAATGACGTATAACGTTATATACTAATACGTAATAACGTATAACGTTATATACTAATACGTAATAACGTATAACGTTATACACTATTACGTACTAACGTGTAACGTTATATACTATTACGTACTAACGTATAACGTTATATACTGTTACGCAATGGCGTATTACGTTATATACTATTACGTACTAACGTGTAACGTTATATAGTATTACCTGATGACGTGTAACGCTATATAATATTACGTACTGACGTGTAACGTAATATAGTATTACCTGATGACGTATAACGTTATATACTCTTACGTACTAACGTATAACGTTATATCCTATTACGTAATAAGGTATAACGTTATATACTATTACGTACTAACGTATAACGATATATACTATTACGCAATGACGTATAACGTTATATACTATTACGCAATGACGTATAACGTTATATACTATTACGCAATGACGTATAACGTTATATACTATTACGTACTAACGTATAACGTTATATACTATTACGTACTAACGTATAACGTTCTATACTATTACGTACTAACGTGTAACGTTATAAACTAATACGTAATGACGTATAACGATATATACTACTACGTAATAACGTGTAACGTTATATACTAATACGTAATATCGTATAACGTTATATACTATTACGTACTAACGTGTAACGTTATATAGTATTACCTGATGACGTATAACGCTATATACTATTCGGTACTAACGTGTAATATTATATAGTATTACGCAATGACGTATAACGTTATATACTATTACGCAATGACGTATAACGTTATATACTATTACGCAATGACGTATAACGTTATATACTATTACGTACTAACGTATAACGTTATATACTATTACGTACTAACGTAATACGCTATATACTATTATGTAATGACATATAACGTTACATACTAATACGCAGTAACGTATAACACTATATACTGTCACGTTATAACGTAAAACCTTATATACTATTACGTAATAACGTATAACGTTTTATACTATTACGTACTAACGTATAACGTTATATACTATTACATACTAACGTGTAACGTTATATAGTATTATCTGATGACGTTTAACGTTACATACTACTACGTACCAACGTATAACGTTATATACTGTTACGTACTAACGTATAACGTTATATACTATGACGTAATGACGTATAATGTTATGTAGTATTAATTTATAACGCATAACGTTATATACTATTACGTACTAAAGTATAACGTTCTATACTATTACGTAATAACGTATAACGTTATATAGTACTACGTACTAACACATAACGTTATAAACTATTACGTAATAACGTATAACGTTATATACTATAACGTAATCACGTATAACGTTATATACTATGACGTAATGACGTATAATGTTATGTAGTATTAATTTATAACGCATAACGCTATATACTATTACGTATTAACGTATAACGTTATACACTATGACGTACTAACGTACAACGTTATATACTATTACGTACTAACGCATAACGTTATATACTATGACGTCCTAACGTGTAACGTTATATACTAATACGTAATTACGTATAACGTTATTTACTACTACGTACTAACGTATAACGTCATATACTATTACGTAATGACGTATAACGTTATATAAAAATACGTAATAATGAATAACGTTGTATACTATTACGTACTAACGTGTAACGTAATATACTATAAAGTAATCAAGTATAACGTTATATACTACTACGTACTAACGTGTAACGTAATATACTATAATGTAATCAAGTATAACGTTATATACTATTACGTTATTACGTATAAAGTTATATACTATTACGTAATGACGTATAGCGTTATATACTATTACGTAATGACGTATAATGTTATGTAGTATTACTTTATAACGTATAACGTTATAAACTATTACGTAATGACGTAGAACGTTATATACTATTACGTAACAACGTATAACGTTATATACTATTACGTAATGATGTAAACCGTTATATACTATTACGTACTAACGTATATCGTTATATAGTATTACATTATGACGTATAACTTTATGTAGTATTACCTCATAACGTATAACGTTATGTAGTATTACCATCTAACGTATAAATATATATATATTACGCCATAATGTATAACGATATATACTAATGCTTTATATCGTATAAGCTTATATCGTAATACCATATAACGTATAACGTTATATACTATTACGTAATAATGTATAACGTTATATACTATTACGTAATAACGTATAACGTTATATAGTACTACGCTATATCGTATAACGTTATATAGTATTACCATCTAACGTGTAACGTTATATAGTGTTACCTCATAATGTATAACGTTATATAGTATTACCAGATAACGTATAAATATATATATATTACGCCATAATGTATAACGATATATAGTAATACTTTATATCGTATAAGCTTATATCGTAATACCATATAACGTATAACGTTATATGCTAATACGTAATGACGTATAACGTTATACACTATTACGTAATAACGTATAACACTATATACTGTCACGTTATAACGTAAAACCTTATATACTATTACGCCATAATGTATAACGATATATACTAATACTTTATATCGTATAAGCTTATATCGTAATACCATATAACGTATAACGTTATATACTATTACGTAATAATGTATAACGTTATATACTATTACGTAATAACGTATAACGTTATACACTATGACGTACTAACGTACAACGTTATATACTATTACGTACTAACGCATAACGTTATATACTATGACGTCCTAACGTGTAACGTTATATACTAATACGTAATTACGTATAACGTTATTTACTACTACGTACTAACGTATAACGTCATATACTATTACGTAATGACGTATAACGTTATATAAAAATACGTAATAATGAATAACGTTGTATACTATTACGTACTAACGTGTAACGTAATATACTATAAAGTAATCAAGTATAACGTTATATACTACTACGTACTAACGTGTAACGTAATATACTATAATGTAATCAAGTATAACGTTATATACTATTACGTTATTACGTATAAAGTTATATACTATTACGTAATGACGTATAGCGTTATATACTATTACGTAATGACGTATAATGTTATGTAGTATTACTTTATAACGTATAACGTTATAAACTATTACGTAATGACGTAGAACGTTATATACTATTACGTAACAACGTATAACGTTATATACTATTACGTAATGATGTAAACCGTTATATACTATTACGTACTAACGTATATCGTTATATAGTATTACATTATGACGTATAACTTTATGTAGTATTACCTCATAACGTATAACGTTATGTAGTATTACCATCTAACGTATAAATATATATATATTACGCCATAATGTATAACGATATATACTAATACTTTATATCGTATAAGCTTATATCGTAATACCATATAACGTATAACGTTATATACTATTACGTAATAATGTATAACGTTATATACTATTACGTAATAACGTATAACGTTATATAGTACTACGCTATATCGTATAACGTTATATAGTATTACCATCTAACGTGTAACGTTATATAGTGTTACCTCATAATGTATAACGTTATATAGTATTACCAGATAACGTATAAATATATATATATTACGCCATAATGTATAACGATATATACTAATACTTTATATCGTATAAGCTTATATCGTAATACCATATAACGTATAACGTTATATACTATTACGTAATAATGTATAACGTTATATACAGTAGCGGACAAAAGTTTAAGACGAAATGGAAGAAATAAATAATTGATTTACTTTCCATAAAAAATATAAATACGGTGTTCTACTTTTGGTATTAACTAATTGTACATTTGTTTGTACACTTAGAAAAAAAATTTCATTTTGATATTTTGCTCAATAGCTAAGTTATAAAAAAGGAACGAAATCTGTATAATATTTCGTCGGTCAAAAGTTTAAGACTATACAAAAAATATTAATTTTTGGTTAAAAAATATACACAATTTTTGTTTAAATTCAATATTTTGTTCAATATCCGTTATTTCTTATCCCTTCGGTACATCTTCTTGGCATAGAATCTATTAATTTTTTATATTAATCTACCGTAATATTATTCCAGGCTGTTTCAATCGTAGAGTAAAGTTCATTTAAATTTTTCGGTTTATAACCTTGTACTGTCTTTTTTATGATGCTTCACAAATTCTCGATTGGGTTAATGTCTGGTGATTGCGACGGCCACGGCAGCACGGTGATATTTTCTTCTTGAAAAAACTGTTTCACAACCCGAGCCGTGTGCTTCGGATCATTATCATTTTGAAAAATAAAATCATCACTCATATTGTTGCGTGCAAAAGGTAACATTGTGTTCTTGAGTATGTCCTTGTATTGAAAACGGTCCATAATTCCATTGATACGACATATCGGACCAGGGCCGCTTCGAGAAAAACACGCCCACACCATAACGTTGCCACCACCATGTTTAAGAGTTTTTAAAACGCACTGTGTTTTCAAACTTTCGCCAATTCGACGTCTAACGTACCGTATCCCGTCAGAACAGACGCGATTGAATTTCGATTCGTCAGAAAACAATACCTTTTGCCAATCTTCACTTGTCCAATGCTTATGAGCTTTAGCAAATGCAAGTCGTCTTTTTCGATTCCTAGAACTCAGCAGTGGTTTCTTTTGGGGTTTTCGTCCTCTTAAGTTAAAGTCTTCTAATCTTCTCCTAACAGTTCTAGCACTAATTTGTGTATCGTTTTCATAGTTTATCTCCGCAGCAATATTATTTGCACTACGAAAACGATCCTTTTCGCTCAATCGATGAATCCGGCGATCCATTTTCGGTGTTGTTTTCCGTGGTCTTCCGTTTTTCGGTTGATCGCAATACATGCCTGTCTTTAAAAATTTATACCAAGCTTGTTTACAAGCTGTTTCTGACCTGTTCACTATATTTGCTATTTCGGTGAAGGTTTTACTTTGCTTTCGCAGCCTTACGATTTGTTCCCTTTCGTTTTCAAGTAAATTCTTTGATTTACCCATAGTCTGTTCCTACCTAAATGAATTTTAAGCAATAAAAGGTACACTAAACAATGATTTTGACATTCCAGAATCAAAATGTTCAAAAACTGTACTCGTACTCACGTTTTACACAGATCGTCTTAAACTAATGTCCACTGTTTCCAAGTGCTAGGCGGTAACTAACTGTTGTAACTCCTACATTGTTTGTATTTAACAACTGACTGTCTGAGGTTACGAAGGTCAAACATACAGCTACGTTATTCCAAAGAGACAAACCGAATAGAAGAACAATATGCGTATAAGATGTTTGTAATCCGGTTTACAAATCATCGTCTTAAACTTTTGTCCGCTACTGTACTATTACGTAATAACGTATAACGTTATATACTATTACGCAATGACGTATAACGTTATATACTATTACGTACTAACGTATAACGTTATATATAATTACGTACTAACGTATAACGTTATATACTATGACGTACTAACGTATAACGTTATATACTATTACGTAATGACGTATAACGTTATATACTAATACGTAATGACGTATAACGTTATACACTATTACGTAATAACGTATAACGTTATATAGTACTACGCTATATCGTATAACGTTATATAGTATTACCATCTAACGTGTAACGTTATATAGTGTTACCTCATAATGTATAACGTTATATAGTATTACCAGATAACGTATAAATATATATATATTACGCCATAATGTATAACGATATATACTAATACTTTATATCGTATAAGCTTATATCGTAATACCATATAACGTATAACGTTATATACTATTACGTAATAATGTATAACGTTATATACTATTACGTAATAACGTATAACGTTATATACTATTACGTAATGACGTATAACGGTATATACTATTACGTACTAACGTATAACGTTATATATAATTACGTACTAACGTATAACGTTATATACTATGACGTACTAACGTATAACGTTATATACTATTACGTAATGACGTATAACGTTATATACTAATACGTAATGACGTATAACGTTATACACTATTACGTAATAACGTATAACACTATATACTGTCACGTTATAACGTAAAACCTTATATACTATTACGTAATAACGTATAACGTTTTATACTATTACGTACTAACGTATAACGTTATATACTATTACATACTAACGTGTAACGTTATATAGTATTACCTGATGACGTTTAATGTTACATACTACTACTTACTAACGTATAACGTTATATACTATTACGTTATGACGTATAACGATATACAGTATTATGTAATGACGTATAACGTTATGGAGTATTACCTTATAACGTATAACGTTATATACTATTACGCAATGACGTATAACATTATATACTATTACGTACTAACGTATAACGTTATATACTATTACGCAATGACGTATAACGTTATATACTATTACATTATGACATATAACGTTACATACTATTCCGTACTAACGTATAACGTTATATACTATTACATACTAACGTGTAACGTTATATAGTATTACCTGATGACGTATAACGTTACATACTATTCCGTAATAACGTATAACGTTATATACTAATACAGTATGACGTATAACGTTATATACTATTACGCAATGACGTATAACGTTATATACTATTACGTACTAACGTATAACGTTATATATAATTACGTAATAACGTATAACATTATATACTATTACGTGCTAACGTATAACGTTATATACTATCACCTACTAACGCATAACGTTATACACTATAACGTACTAACGTGTAACGTAATATACTATAACGTAATCAAGTATAACGTTATATACTATTAAGTTATTACGTATAACGTCATATACTATTACGTAATGACGTATAACGTTATGTAGTATTACGTAATAACGTATAACGTTATATAGTATTACCTTATGACGTGTAAAGTTATGGAGTATTACCTTATAACGTATAACGTTATATGCCATAACGTTATAACGTATAACGTTATATACTATTACGGTATAACTTTAAACTTATTATAGTATTACCTTATAACGTATGACGTTATATATTATTACGTTATGACTTATAACGTTATATACCACTACGTAATAACGTATAACGTTATACACCATTACGTAATAACGTTTCACGCTATATATTATTACGTAATAATGTATAACGTTATATACTATTACGTAATAACGTATAGCGTTATATAGTATTACATTATATCGTATAACAGCATATACTATTACGTTATAACGTATAACGTTATATACTATTACGTAATATCGTATAACGTCCTGCAGTATTACATTATAACGCATAACGTTATATACTATTACGTTATGACGTTTAACGTTATGTACCATTACGTAATAACGTATAGCGTTATATGCAATTACGTGGTACCGTTCAACGTTATATAGTATTACGTTGTAGGGTAAAAACTATATAACGTTATACGTTATAAAGTAATACTATATGACGTTATACGTTATGTGGTAATACTACATAACGCTATATGTTATAACGTAGTAGTGTATAACGATATACGTTATAACGTAATAGTATATAACGTTATACGTTATAACGTAATAGTATATAACGTTATACGTTATAACGTAATGCTACATAACGATATACTTTATGGCGCAATAGTATATAACGTTATACGTTATAATGTAATACTATATAACGGTGCACATTACAACGTAATAGTATACAACTTTATACGTTATATCGTAATACCATATACCGTTATATGTTATAACGTAATAGTATATAACATAATATGTTGTAAACGGATTACTATATAACGTTAGTCGTTATAACGTAATGTGTTATGACGCATATATAGATTGTTTTATTATAGTATAACGTTATATGGTAATGCGCTATAACGTATTACGGTATGTAGCATTACATCATACCGTATTACGTTATATGGTATATCGTTATACTGTATTGTGCTATATACTATAACTGTATGTTGTAATACGTTATAACATATTACGTTATATAGCATTATTTTGTATAGATTAACGTTATATTGTAATGCATTATAACGTATTATGTTATATAGTATGATGTTATAACGTGTTATGTTATATAGTATTACGTTATATTATATTGCGTTGAAGTATATCATACCATGTAATATTATATTTTTTTTTATTTCATTACATTATATTTTATTACGTTATAATGTGTGTGATTTGGAGAAACAGCGACCGTAATTAATGTCTACTTGACCATGGGTTTTCCACGTCTCTGGAACATTGCCTGCCGGGTATACAGGGGCTTGTATAAGAGATAGCCGTCAGTCTGTTGAATGGTGTGTGTTTTGAGCGTCGTAGAGAAGTGTCGTTAGCGTTGTCAAGGTGTGTTGTCGTCGTTGTCAAGAAATGTTGTGAGCGTTGTCATGGAATGTTGTCAACGTTGTCAAGTAATATTTTCAGCGTTTTCGAGTTGTGTTGTCAGCTTTGTCATGGAGTGTGGTTAGTCTGAGAAAAAGCGTTGTGAACGATGTAATGAGAGTAGTGTGTGACGAATTATGACTGCGTGCTTGTATACTGACGGGGCATGATTCTTTATTTTGTGTTGATACGAACGATATAAAAACGGACCATATCTTTACCAATCCTACTAGCAGAATGCTCTTCCACAAGTATTACGGTATTTTGTATTACATTATATTAAATAACGTAATAGTATATCGGAACATGCTATATTATATAACGTCGTAATGTATTACGTTATATGTTATCACGTTATCATGTATTATGTTACATGTATATGTACGTTGTATTAAATTACGTAATAGTATATTATAACATGTTATATTACATGATACTATATCTCGTTATATTATATTCCGTAATATATTATGACGTTATATGATATCACGTTATACTATGTGACGTTATACTGTGTAACGTTACACTAACGTTATACTATGTGATGTTGTACTATGTGACGTTGTACTGTATGACGTTTTATTATGTTACGTTATTGTATATCACTTTATACTGTATGACGTCCTATTTTATTACGTTGTATTATGTTACGTTGTATTATATTATGTTATACTATATAGCATTATACTATGTGACGTTATACTATATGACGGTATATTATATCACGCTATATTATATGACGCTACATTACAACACGGTATATTATATAACGTTATACTATATGACGTTATATTATATCACGTTATTCTGTATACCGTTATTATATGACGTTATATTATATCACGTTATACTATATTACGTTATATTTTATAACGTAATAAAATATGACATTATAACATTATATTATATTATGTTATTTTTTCTGACGTTATTACACGACGTTGTATTTTATCACGTTATACTATATAAAGTTATATTATATAACGTTATAGTATATTATATATAGATACGTTATATTATAACTTGGTATATTATATTACGTTAAACTATTTGACGTTTTACTATAGTACCTTATATCATATCACGTTTTTTCGTATCACTTTGTACTTTATTACGTTATGCTATATTACGTTTCTTTATGTTACATCCAACTATGTAGCGTTCTGATATATTATGTTACATTATATTACCTTACATTATATTTCGTTTTATTGGATCATAATTTATAATGAACACCGAATAATTATTCACGTTATAGATCTTTCGATTGAATTATCATTATTTAGTCCACTATCTTTTGTAAATATTTATTCCATGTCATTTGAGATATCTTTCAGTTTCTAAATCGGGTTGATCAGTATTTCTTCTGCGATATTATCGATAGATGGATTAGTAAATTTATTAGTCCAGCGTAATAACCATCAAGAACGAGAAGTAGCAATATTGTTAGTGCGGGATACAATGTTGCTAACTCAATGGATGTTGTAGAAAAAGCATAAAATACATAAGATAACTAAGGTAGATAAAAGTCTATCTTAATGTCTAAATTCATATTAATATTAATATCACAATTTCTAACAGTAAATATGACCGTAATTTACATCATTATTATTCTCGTATTCGTAATCTTGTAACTGTAAGGAATATCTGCGTATATAGGTATCTTTTTTATATATTATTACTTGTTTTCATATTATATATAAGAAATAATTGTAAATATAAACCGATTCAAAGGAATAAGCAAGCTGCAGATATTGAGACATTTGCAAGGAATTTAGAGATACGAAAATACACAGACTGTATACGATTCCCAAAATTGCATTAAATACGCGAAGTATATTCATTCTAATATTCAGTGAGTAAGGATTATACTTCGCCTCGATCATATTTCTTTAAATATGTTAAAAACATAAGAGACATACAAATAAAAATCTTTATATAAAAAAATAAATATGATTAAACAAAATACCTACTCCGAAATATTGTTAATAAACAAAGAAGAACAAGTGAAATCAATATACTGTTTTACGCAAACAATACTAAAAATAAGAGCATTTTGCTAAAGTAAATAGACTTGCGGATAACTAGAATATAGATGTAGAAAATAAGAAAAATCTTTGTATCCACCGGGATTGCAATAGACGAAAACCGATAGGCGATTATTATTCCTATTGTTATTGTTATTATTGTTATCCCTATATTAACTAGTTACGGGTGTTATATATATAGGCAAACAGACATGATACCAAGTCTGCTTATAATTAATCTATTTAAGTGTTATAAACGAGCGCGTTATATTTATAGCTTTTAGAACTGACTCTTGCATACATGTATAAATGTTTATGTACAGGTCTAATTCCTGTATATTTTTGCAAAAAGATTTGAATGTTATTCCGAATACTGATACGATTGTTGGTAAAAATTTTACAGTTGTTTGATGTCATACCTTTCTTATTTTTCGCGCTAATGGCACATGTTTTTCTATCATTTCTTGCTACTTCTTTATTACATTGTCGTCGCTTAGGGTGTTGATTTCTATTAGGTGTTCGTTTGGTTCATTTTATCTATTAGTGTTATATCTGGTCTATTGTTCGTTATTGTATGATCCGTTTGTGTCGTTTTATCCCAGTATAGTTTTACGTCATCATTCTATAATATTGCTTGTGGTCTGTGTATACCTATGTATGTATGCATGTACGTGCCTGAGTATCATTTTCCATTGTGAACTGGTAATTCTGTGCTATGGCTCTGTGAATTCCTTCCTGCCGCTCGGTTATGCCTGTTTATTGTCATTGTTACTATTATTGTTGTACCGATATAAATATAATTTTGGAAATTAGTAATAGAGCAATATAAATAAGCAGAACTCGATGCTCATTCAACTAACGAAGTACATGGTCTAATTAAACGTTTCAACGATTAAATATTCAGATAAGAGGCACCAGGGGCGAGCATACAGAGAGCGAAGGAGGCATCTACGATATCAGCAACAAACGTCGGCTGGGCTTGACCGAGAGGGAAGTGGTTTTCGAAATGAGAAACGGGGTGCTTGAATTGATCAAACAGGAAAAACAACTACAAGATCAGCCGTGATATCGTCTGTCCGATAGAAATCAACGAGTGGCAAACTGTTTTGCCGATTCCAGGTCGATTCAGCCGTTTTTATGCCTCTTATAAATCGAAATATCTAAACCGTATCGATTAATGTTCCTTCCTTTGGCGATTCTTTATTAATTTCTGATAACAATACTGTACGGTAATACCGATTATTTTTATACAGAAATATATACACAATGGCTATATACATATAAATTATATGTGTACTATTTCGTGTTTCAATTTACTTGCAAATTAATTTAATTCAATTGTATATATTTATTGATTTTAAATTAGTAGATATTGCTTTGACGAGGAAGTAATGTCACTTTTAATCGCGGAGGAAATCAAGACAATGGTTCTATGCTTTTGAAACATTTGCTCCTTCTTCGAACCTAGAAGTCAACTTAAAAATAGAGTAGTTTTAACTCGGAACGTGGCAAAGTTTATTTTTGGTCAATTATTTTACCTTCGAGATTTCTTTTTACATTTCACATTTCCTAGAAACCCCATATTCTTCCTCTACCGTAAAATTATTTGAAATTGAAAGAAATACATACACATTCGTTGAAATCCAACGAGAGAATGAGAATTGACTTCTTTTGTATGAAGGTAGTATGGAAAGGCCATAGAAAACAATCATCAATAAAATATAATTAATTAAACAAAATAAGACCATTCACTTTTATACCTATAAAATCGGCACTACTTCCCCATTGGCTTGATATCTATTCGAATAGTTGCACGAATTCTTTAATACTCACTGTGCCGCAATAAGCTACGCGAAAGCCATTTCAAGCAGCTGGAATCAAAAGAACTAGCACAGTGTTTTCCGTAGCTGCTAGAAAATACGTACGATCACTTGCGGTAACCCCGTGGGATCTTATATCGACAACATCGACTTTACGACACTCAATATTCACTTCTTCGACTTACCACACATTCAATATTACATCTTCAGACACGGAGGACGCAACACACGACAAATCTGGCCATGCGGAATTTTATATTGATAACATCGAAGTTGCAGAACTTACGAGATTCGGTATAGAGTATAGATGAACGATGGAGAACGATCTTAAAACGAGTAGATTTTAGATATGCGCCAAAGGCGACTTTCACATTGCCAGATAGTCGTGAATTTGGAAATTTATATAAGATTTTAAAACTTTAGAAACGTAGTAAATAAATTTGATAAATCTTTGTAGGATACGAACATCAAGATCGTCAGATAGAATTTCCGCGAATTTTAAATCTTACATTAATTCTCCAATTGATTCTTTTGATTAAGGAATCAATATCATTTAAACTTGCATTTATTCTTCCATTTTAGTTATTCCCAAAATTTCAAAGGAAATATTATCTATGTTCTTGACTTATTTTCCATTTAAAAAATGTTTCTTAAACTAGGGTCTTTATACCATCTTTGAATAACTATTATTCCCATTAACTTCTCAAACTTTCAGAACTCAAATTCTTAAAGATAAATTCGCAGACGAAGCTTTATTAATTTTAAGTACATGGAATCGAGAAATTGAAACGACTCTCACTCGTACAATTTGATAAATAACTCGTTAGAGAAAACAATAGAATTAATATAAATCGATGAAGACAATGTCGGAATCATTAGACTCGATTAGTAAACTCTTGAAGCGATAAGACGTAAGAGACTCAACGATAATACACGCGAAATGTAGATATCTAGGTTATGGGAATAGTGGAAAGACTTTCGAGGCTTAAGAACACAAATATTTCGCTGGTCTGAAGAGAAATAAGAATTCTAAGAATGTCAGAGATACATGAGAACTTTAGCGGTACCATAGGTATGCAAACTATCCGAAATTGTAATATGTTATACGGGTGCTACTGATATGTACGATCGCTAAAAAATTCCAAAGATACTGCAAATATCTGAAGACCGCAGAGATTCCAATGATGTTTGAAGCATCCATGATCTTCCAGAGTTTCAAACTTATCGACAGGATTCGAGGTTATCAGAGGTTTTAAGAGTACCTATTCTGGGACCATGGAAGTCCAACAGGTATTGAGGGTATCTTGGGACCCAGAAAGTTGCATGAATATTGATGATACACGTCTGCCTGGAAAGCCATGCTTTGGACTGGTAACATAATTGAATGTAAAAAAATCTTTCTTCAAGGTATATCCTTTATTCAAAGTATATCATCTCTCTAACTTTATTTGTTTTTCTCAAAAATCAATGTTATTTACACTCTCAATTTATTCTTTCATGAAAAGTCTTCCTTAATTGGAATATTTAGACTATTTAAAAGGTAAAGAAAAAAAACCGAGAAATGTTTCCTGATCTTCCATTTGATAACACATTTTGTTCATGAAAATTGGAACTGCAAAACTATCAAGTCGCAACGATTATAATGTTTCGAATGTCTCTACCAGATAGCATTAAAGATTTGGTATACCGGTTAAAATCAGGAAATGCCCGCTCTGTACAGGGACAAGATACGGATAAGGATGACGAATATTCTACTAACCATTCTTTTTCACGATAGTTAAGTAAAGTATAAACTTCATTTTATGAACAATACAGCGAATTTGTCAAATGTTGTTTCTTTTCTAGTGGACTAAATTATCGATACAATCAAGCTATTTGGTCATATCCCTTGTTTTTCCGCCTTACCTTTCCTTTATGAGTAGTAAAATTCTTTTTACCTTTGAAACTCGTCGAATGATACTCAATAAATAATACCAATAAAGCTAAAGATAGTCGACCAATGAATGAATAGATTTCTGGGTATGTGTTACTGCTGTGATCTCATATAACTATTTTTACGTTTGCAATGTTTTCTTTGCGAGTGTGTTATTGGAATTTTGAGTTTCCGGAATAGAAAGTGGTTACAGAGTGCAAAATTAGGTAAATACAGTGGATAATGAAGCATTGCTACTGTTTTTGGCAAAGATTCACGTAGAATGTGCTGATATAAGCAGGTAATGTTGAATGCCAAGTAGAATATATCAATGTTATGTCTGACGAATGAATGTTGTAGCAAGTAGTAACGTAGTGAAGCACAGTAATGCGATATCCACTGGTTCCTACACCTGTGAATCTTAAAGTTGTCATTAACAGATTCCACGATATCTTGAATCCTGAGTAAGTGTCCTCCTATCGTAAATGTCTCTTGCAATTCCGTATTTCAGAATAGTTCCGAAGGTGTATAATTACAATATTTCTATTATTTCCAGCAAAATTTTCAAAAGTGACATAAATAATCCACATTCTATCATAGATATTATTGAATAATTAAAAAAGTACCGAGTGGAGTAATAATAGCAATATCGAATTTGAAAAACAATTGTTGACCTCATTTCCTTTTTGCTTTCTTTAATCTGAAAGCTGCGTTCTCTTAAGTTGAACGCTCTGACAACTTTAATATTATTTAACGCCGAGAACCTACTATTTCTCACACCATAAAAATATACTATATGTGAATGTGTCTAGAAATAACAATAACGCGCAGCACAGCAGCACCAGTATCCTGAGAGCCTGACAACGGAATGGTTATGAGAGTTTGCAGGATGTCATTTTTCGCGTATATAAACTATCATATATTACATTGCACGACGTTTGATATTGCAAACTTCGAACTTCTTTCATGCTATAAAAAACTTGTGTAATATGAGTCTGAATAAGTGCATGGTAGGAAATAAATATAAAAATTTCTCAAATTCTTTTAAATTATAATTTAATGTGCCACCAACTTATGGTAATTAAACTTTGATCACGTGCATAGTTATATGCTCGATAAACTCATTATTCCACATTGTTACTTAAACACTCCAAGTACTCAAATAATGTTATACATTTTCTCGTACAAATTTAAATTGTTTTTAACTTTTCTTCAATGAATTTCAATAAACAATAACAATAAAATCTGTTCATAGATACATGACAGTCGCAATAAAATTTTTTTGAAAAAATTTGCGTTCCTATAAGCGTACATATATACATGATGTGTGTGTGTGTGTGTGTGTGTGTGTGTGTGTGTGTGTGTGTGTGTGTGTGTGTGTGTGTGTGTGTGTGTGTGTGTGTGTGTGTGTGTGTGTAAATAAAATTGATAACAAATTTTGAAACAATAGATCTAACAGAAAATTTCCATAACAGATCTACAATGGCTTTGGAGTATCATTTTTCGAATGATTTCTTAATTTATTCATTCTATATTCTCACATCTGTGTTAAACTAAATAAATTCATATCTTACACGAATTCACATCGTTAGCCAAGCGAGATTCTCTTCACATCGTTTGTTTCATCCCATCCTTGAAATTCTCTAATCAGGGTTCACGAGGTGAACATGTGAAATCTAGTGTGATTTGACGAGAAATGGCTAGTCGTTACGTGATCTGAAGAGTTCGGCTCTCCCCTGCTCACTCGATGTCTTTCCGCTCTATGACTGTGAGGAGAAACACAGAGGAGGAGAACTAATTCACTTGGTAAACAATAATCCCGTAGAGATGCGCAAATACTTGACACTTCCAATTAAGGCAACGTCATTGTACGTGGTTATGGCTATTTTGTATCCAGTTGACGTATAACATACAGTCTACTTGTCATTTGGGAAAGATAAGAAATATTCATTTTATTGTACATCGTTATTCTATACGACGTTTAATCATTTCTTCTATTTCGGAGAATTTTTAAAATAAAATAAAATATTTTCAAAGAAAAGAAAATACTATTTATTGTTTATCGTCACATTCCTTGTTGAAGTATTAGCGACTACAATTTCATATTTTTTATAAATATATAAATATTTAAATACTATTTACATGCTTAATTTGGTATAGTTACCTTAATGCTGTTAACTAGTAAATAATTAGTTAGTTATTAGTAGTTAATTATCAAACTAGTACAGTTTTACATACATGTTTCTACAGGCGGCGCAAAAGATCTAGTATTTCTTATAGAAAACTAAAGAGTCTTTTTTAAACATTGTGTTCTAGCAGTTAAAAGCGTTTGATATTGTTGGATATTTTTAAGTTTTGCCTTTTACGTATATATTAATATTTTTCAGCATGCTGCACAATCATATTGCTCTGCACTGTATTATATTTGTTTAGTGCTTTTCTCAAGTACAATTCTGTTTTGTAAAATCATACTTATTTTTTGTGCCGCTTGTATCTAAACTTTCTTTCGTTTTCTACTGTATCTTAGAGTAAAATAAGAATAAAAAGGGGTGTCCAAGGAAGTTGCGGAATGTCCATAGGTTCCGAAGGTCGCGAAACATCGAGCCGAGAAAATTGTTTAATGTCACGAGAAAGGAACATCGAGCTAATATTACTTGTCGCTAGAAACGTTGCGGAATAATTTAATGAGAACTGGCCGGTCCTTCTTTCACGAAATGATTCTCCGCCTCCTCGCGATGTTCATTTTAAATTGGAAGTAGAGCGCGAGGGTAAAGCCGATAGCCTGACATATTAAATCATCTTGTTGTCGACTCGTGATACCAACTTCCTTCGTTCGTTCGGTTAGATTACCGTTTTCACCAGACCTGCACCGTTAAAAACTTTCCGGTTAAATTAAAAAACAAGACGATCGCAACGATGGAACGAAAGAAAGAAACAATTTCGCTGTCGCGTGAAATGTTCATTGCGAAAACACCTTGACGCTTTTTCATTAGCGATGCTATTTCTATTGGAACGCAATATAACAGCGTCTCCCACTAACCTCGAAGCACATTACGATTTCCTTCGAACGTCATACTTAACAAGAAGACATCTTGTAATATTTTTTCGTTTACGATTACGACGATGCCACGATAATTACGTTGATCGAATCAGCTAATGTAATGTTTCGTAATGTGATGTTTGAAAAACAGAATTTTCAATGGATCTTCGATCGGTTCTTATCTTACCTTCTTTTTATGGAATTCAATCAATATCATTATCGAAATTTTACAAGTCAGAAATTACAAGTATCAATTATTTCGTTCTCTGCATGAGTACTAAGCTCGTAATAGTCGAAAGCTTAACACGATAATAATGGTAATAATAATGAAAAAAAAAAGATTTCAGAAATAAATTTTGTAAGTTACGAATAAAACTATGAAACTAAACGTCCTAGAACTATGAAATTGTGAGAGTCAAATCTATATCCTACAACCTTTAACTTTTCGATTTATAACATTCGTTAGAATATTAATTTATTTATTTATCGTATTTTTATTTAAGGAAACATTTCAGGCAAATGAAGTTTTATCATATTCAATATATTGTACCTACATACATGTTGTATATAGAACGAGAAATTTATATTACATTGTAGAATTCTTCAGGTGATGTCATTTTGTTATTTACATGAATTGGGCAATTTCATTAAATTTTATTCATAGAAGTTACATCTGCTGTTATTACAATTATTAATTGAATTTCGGATTCCCATTAATTTATAATACGATACTGGACTCAAAAAGAATCGGATATTAAATATACACAAATTGTTGAAATGAGTGCGATAGTATTTTTTATACATGTTTGACATATTGACTGTCGCTTCCGATAATTTGATAATAAAATGCTCGAAACAAAATAATTCCGACCGATGAATAAATTGTTGTAGCAGCTGAAAAATATTCTCTGTCATAAGATTATAGAGGTCCTCTTGTAGTTATACATTTATTAGAAATCTAAGTATACAGAAATGTACAGGGTGCGCCGTTAGAATCCGGACAAAAGAAGTTTTGTGCAGAAAGTTGTTTATTTAAGTCAATACACAAAAACACATGAAAATGTTGTTATATCTCATTTAAAGGGTCCTTGCTGAGAACTTTTATTCTATGTAACCACCCTCTGCCTCTATGACCTGCTCTATTCTTGCTCTAAAGCGCGAGCACGCTGACTTCAACTGGTCGCGTTTAATTGTCGCGAATTCTGACTCGATAGCAGCTCGTAGGGAGTTGACGTTGGGGTGCCTGCATTTATTAGTTTGTCTCTCGATAACGCCCCACACGTAATAGTCCAATGGGTTTAGGTCGGGACTGTTAGGAGCAGCTTCGTGTTTTAACGAACACAGAATCAAATGACAACGGGCAAATCTTTTAAGCTTGGCGGCCTCGGAGAGCATCTGACGGACTTTGAGAACGTAGGAGGCATATCTAAGATCCTCTTGAGCTATTCGACGGACAATCGTTTCACTCACCCCCAAGACGGAGGCTAATTTTCGGAGAGAAGTTCCCGGATCTTCCAAAATCATGTCTTGGGCCCTTTGAATAATTTCTGGCGTCCTTGTTGATTTTTCCCTAACCTGAACTTTTCTCGCCGGAGAAGGAGAACCCTTCTCGAACCACTCTGAGGCTGCGTATCTCTTAGCAATGTCGTATACCGTCGATCTTGGGTAGCTAAAGAATTTTATAATTTCGACCGGCGTTCTCCCGGCGCGAAGACTTTCTATAATCGCCGCTCTTCTATCGTATTCCGGGTTTTGCTTAACGAGTTCTGTCATTTTGAGGTTATAGAAGACTTATTGACATATTTAACTAACTTCAGAGTCAATCAGCACAAACATCTGAATTCTAATATGGTGGGAACTACAAATTGAATTCTGTCCGAATTCTAACGGCGCACCCTGTATAAAATATTCAAATAAAGCATTCATCATATTTGGCAAATGGAACAAATTTTTATTTAGATTCTATTTCTTCAGTTATACCATAAGAAGATAAATTCACAGAAATAATTGCCGTCTATTCATAATCATAATACATACAAAGATGAATTTATCGATTTAGAGTAATGAACATCATTTGTATATGACATTACTTTAAGATCAAATAATCTTAAAATAATCAATAAGATCGATGTAAAAAGTGATGCGTATAGTATTTTTGCGTTTACAGTATTCTGTACCTACGATCAAGTTACAAAGTCCATATATATATCAAATACTATTTGTATCTGTAACGACTGCTCTATGAACATCATCATACTAACAGAATTTTCAATGGAATCATTTAAAACGCTCGAAAAAATATTCCGTTTTAAACTCACGTTCTCTTAGCACGCAAAAATGATTTTTGCAAAATCAGAATGGAATCGAAATTTTATTCACGCGAGCGCTCCCATTTCCAAAAAAAAAAAAAAAAAAAAAAAGAAAAAGGCAACCGAACCGATGGAACAAACCACTCAACGACGCGTCAAGCAACAGACATGCCACGAAACGTTCCGACGTTGTGGCCAAACAAGAAAATAACGCAAAACGGGCAAGGACATCGTTCCACTTACGGAACATCGAGTTTCTCGTTTCTTCTTTCGCGAAACCTTCGATGACGGCCAGCCGTTACCACCGTGAAGCTTCCCTTTTCCGCCTCGTAATTCTCGACCTGATCCCCGCTGAAATATTCATCAATCGTCTTGCTCGATTCTCCTTTCGGCCTGTCTCTTTCAATTATCGCCTGGACAAGCTGGATCTGTTTCTTTTTGCACCCAACGGCCATGTTGCTTCGTCACGGTCGTTTAATCGTCCGATCAAATTCTTCGAGCTAGCAAAAAGTAACGGACCTCGGCAAATTGATCGAGTAAAAGTCCACGTTAAACACACGTCTAATCGCTCTACGATCCACGTTCCTCGTTATCGCGGCTAATGAGCCGACCCAGTGACTATGGCATAAACAGTGGTTAAACTGTAATGAAAAGGTGAATGGAGATTAATGTCGTTGTCGTGACACCGGTGATCGTTACGTTTTAGGAGTAATCAAATGAATTTGCCTCGTAAATGGGTTTCTGAAATTTCAATTAGATCCAATCGAATTTACTTACGGCATAATGTCGTTCTCGTTTCGATCGAGAAAATGATTCCTAATGTTTTAAAGGAAGCTTCCAACGTAAAATTGGAAGAAGAAGTTACGCATATAACAGTGATTATTTTATATTTTTCTCGATCTTTTTGACAGATTTTCTGATGATAGAGCAATACGATTTGATCGGAAATAAAGCGATGAAGGCGACAGTGTTCAGACTTCTTGGGGTTAGAGTAAGATTTTTAGAAAATTGATATGAGGGATTAATCGTGAGAAATATTAACTATCCATGTTGAAAATAAAAATAGATAAAAAGTATACGAGAAGAAACTGGTGACGTGGAAATCACAGGATTGTTGGATTTTAAATGAAATGAAGTGTACTTACGTGTACTGTGAGTAGGTTTTACAGATCTGGGTTAGGTTCAGCGGCGTGATTGGCATGCAATTTGTAGAAACGTTTTAGTGCGTTATATTGTAATTAAGTAACATTTGCAAGACACGTTTAGAAATTTAGAAAAAAATATAATCACATTTTTAGCAGTTCTTGAAACGATTAAGTTCTGAAATGTTTGCTTTCAACTACAACGCATGTTTGGCTTGTTCCATTTTCTAGTATTTGCAGACGTATGCAAAAACAAAACTCCCATGAATTTGAAATCCGTCAAAAGCGCTATACAGTCGTAACTAGTTTTCCCTTTCGTTACTATAATTTACTTTCGAATATTATAAAATATTCAGAGATTGGACATCAGACATTATTACGTTATAAGATAAAAATTGTTTTATTACCTTGTAAAGATCTGTTATAATAATACATATTTGTTGTACAGCAATTGAAACATATCAGTTGTGAGAAAAAACTGAGAGAAAATTGAAATATTACTCGAGTGAACATTTGTATAAGAATTGCTAAAAGTAAGTTGCTAATAAGTGAATAGAATAAATAAATAGTAATAAATCAATAAAAGATGAATAAATGAATAATTACGGATGATAATGGAAAATAAAGTTCAAGGAAAAGTAAGAAATTCGAAGAAGGGAAAGAAAGTATTTAAGAATATCAACATCAAGCGATTAATATAATAACACTAAGAAGATTAATTAACGAAAAGTTACTCAAACATACAATGCGATAATATAATATTAATTCTCTACGAACTACAATAACGGAGGAAAAATCTTTGACCGGATAGATTTTCCCCTGTAACTCTTTGAATACGTTAAATCGCTCGTTCTTTACGGAAATACACAAACATCAATAATCAGGAGTCGTTCGTTGGTGCAATACCAATTAAGATTCTTTCTTTGTAAAAAACAAGGCTAAAAATTTCCATCTGTTCGAAGACTTTCTGTACGTTATTGTGCACCGAATCAACGGGAAGGAAGAGAAAGAAAAACGATTTACCTGATGAATACGCTCTATTGATAGTGCTACAGCAGGGAACGACGATAAGTGGGCGATTACGTCGACAACAATAATAATACCAGTTGAATAAGATAAATTGCGGATTTGATTAAGAATGCCCCGTTGCTCATCGGTCGATCGTTCCTTTTATCTTGCTTCTGTTGAATCTTGTGCTGCACCTTTTGCGACTGTCGCTTCTGAAACTTTTCTAATAGAGGCAATCATTTTTCTTCTCTTTTTTTCTTATCTTCTCTCTCTCTCTCTCTCTCTCTCTCTCTCTCTCTGTCCCTTTCTTTCTCCATTCGAGTGGCAGTGTCTCATGGAAAACTTTAACGAGCATCCACCTTATCCTTGTTGAGATCTCGCGAGCGAGTTCGTTGGTATAAATTGGAAAGATAACTGAAATCCATGCGCAATTTCGCGACCAACGCGGCTACGTTATTCTATGTATGTAACGTATATATACGCATTCTTTGAAGGAATTTTCGATCGGTATAGTAGATTGTTGTTTTCGTATATGGAACGAGTCACGCGATATGTCGGTTTTCTTGTTTGCTTTTTGATGGCATGGAAGAGGGAAAATGTCGACTCGCGAGAAAACAGCCGAGCTGGGTGAGATTTATTTGCTTACGACGTAATGTTGCCACGAAGATTGATGTTTGATACTTACAGTGGCTGCACAAAATATTTGCACCTGCTTCTTTTTACTTTGCGTTTCGACGTGTTTGTTCTGACTGGTCTTTTAGGTAACATTACAATTACTGAACTCGCCGAAATACGAAATCTTTCGTTCCATATACCATTGGAAGGGTTACAGCTATGAGACAATTACACAATATCTGGTAATTTGAGTAAATAACACAACTTTTCAAGCACGTTATAAATTTATAGTTAACTAATATCGATAGCAATAAAATTCTTTTCTCAAGCGTTAAAATATATTTTTCTATTAAATGTTAAATCTATATTTTGTTCCACTAAGAATACATATCTTTTATTGTGTTGTGAAAACAAATAATCATAGGGAACTTGTCATTCGCACGAGACGGCAGAAATGACAGTTACAGTTTAATTAATATCGAGATACGTTGATTCCTTAACGTGGAAACGCGGATGGATGTTATTAAATGGCTATTTGCGCAGTTAACATAATTCTTTCGCTGTCATAAGACGCGTACTGTTTGGGACCTGGTAAGAAACCAAACTAGATGACGAATGGATTAATTTTGTCCGCCAAGAACTTTGGAGACATTTCCATCAGGAGCGGATTAAGAAGAAGGACTAAAAGGAGTTGCAGCCCCGAAGCCTTCTACATTTTTGTAGACACCGCTGTTCGAAAAAAATTTCATTTTACGCCAATAACAAGAAATTCACTCGCTCATCTCAAATTTAAAAATTTTTTAAAATTAAAAGAAAGCAGCTGTCTTTTGATAATGCATAGTAAAAAGTTTTGAATATGACTTATTATAAAATAAATTTCATTCCATATTTACGTAAATTTATTTAATTTTGTTGTAGATTAATAAAGAATACTTCTTGTAATATCTAATTGATACATATGTATACACATGCTAACTCCCGCCCCCGAATTTTCTACAAAGGGAGTCTCGGCTAGATCAATAATCCCAAACCTCAAAAACTTTCAGCCGGCCTTGGTTTCCATCGACGGATTTTAGATTTTCTTTCCCTTGGAATACGTAATGGACTGAGAAACGATCGAGTAATTTTCGTAACGAGAATCATACGACTAACTCGAAATCACGAACGCTGTGTCACAATCGTTCCATTGTAACGTATTAATTTGTATCCTCGTTATGTGTATTATTTGGTTGACGATGGTCGAATCGCGATGAAAGGCGAGGAAAAGATTTCGCGAGGAATAAAAAAGGTTGTGCACGGAACGAGTCACGCAATTTCAGCGAGAAAAAAGTCGAACAGTGTAACGAGGTTTGTCTTGCTATGATTATTGCTTTTTCCAATTGTAACAACACTCCAGGGAAAGATGCTATTATAGTTTTTTTATCGCGTAACTTTATATTTTTTGCTTCTCTTCGGTCTCGCTCTTTTTCAGAATGTTCCACGCACGAAAAAAAAAGTCGAAAACGAAAGATAAGGTAATTAAAAGTAATACGTTAAGCAGTTAACGTAAACACTTGTGTATAATTTTGTTCGTCTCAAAAGGAAACGTATCTTTTGTTGAATTATTGGAAAATAATTTTAGGCGATAAGAAGAAAGATCTTCACATGCAATGTTTCACGCTAGTATAAGCTTATGGGAAATGAAATTTTGTTTTCGGAGATATGTTTTGTGATTCGTTACTTTCCTGCTGATATTCTTCCTGTCAGGGTGTGTTTTCATATTATTGTTAGTGATAAATCATGTAAAATTTTAACACTTTATGATTCGTATTTTTAGTAAGGAATTATTTGAACGATATCTAAACGAATAATGACGAAAATAAGAAGATATCGATTTAAGTAACTCGATTGACAAAGGTAATAACGTCACGGTTTTATTGCTGTTCATTCGTTCTAAGTTCAGTTTCAAACAGAAGCGAAAATTTTCGAGGGAACTAGGTACGTTTTCGGGAAACTCTGGAGGATTCAGCAGTACCGGAGCAGAATGCTGAATAAGATTGTAGAGACGCTCCCTTAATGTTCAGCCTGCCCCTTCTATATCTACTTATAGAAATGTTCTGCAACTTCAAGTACCTATATCTCGCAATCAGAGGTAATAGTTTCGCGGCTCTTACAGTCGCTCGAACGTCAGATTTTACAAATCGTTCAGACATCGTCAAAATTGCAAAGAAATAACATACTTTTGCGAAGAATAAAATAGGCAACGGAGGAAAATAGAGGAAGTAAGGATATTCTTTAAAAGCTGAAAAATGTATTTTATCAGTCACGACGCCAAATATTTGCTTTTTTATAGATAAATTTCCTAAAAGTAGCTTTTGTTACAAATAAACAAACTAAATCATTTTTTAAATAAAATCCGACAAACGTTTTTCAAACAAAACAATACTATGCAAAATATTCTTTTGTCCATCATATTTCAGCGTATGAAAAATCGATGTTTTGCACGCAATAAAAGAAGAAACAAATAACGTACAAACTGGTGGCTGCATTTCATTCTTTGACAGAGTTGCATTTCAATATTTACAATGTATATTTCACTATGACCGTTTTCTACTAAATTGAACGTAAAAAATCAGTCTTTCTTTCGCCGATTGACGGCTTACACTTTTATTTTGTTATTTCAACAAAACTTTCATCGCAGTTACCTGCTACCTTGTGAAGTAGTTTAAGAGCAGACCGTAATTGCAATTTCCGGTGTTATATTAAGATTTCGACAAAAACAACATCGTTCTCAATTTCTCGCAGTAATTGAAAAATAATGTAGCAAATAAAGATAGACTTGATCAATGAAGCAAAGTGAAACACTATTTTGATACAACTTCAATCTTGTCCTATTAACCTGCGAATACCGAACAAATCGATTTTATTCTTGAATTAGCCTTATCATTTTCGCGTGAGATGTGCTAAAAATCAATTTGTGTTATTCTATGAAATTTGATAAGCATAAATTTGATAGGCATAGCAGCTACATTTTTAAACAATTGAAGTGTCAATAGCATTACATTCCGTTCTGTATATCTTACATAATGTCGATACGTAAACACTGTAGAACCGTACATAAATAGCGTTAAAATATATATAGTATAAATGAATATTGGAAACTAATGGCAAGTTAATCAAATTTATTAAGAGTCACACTTGTGATCTCATGGAATAGACAGACTAATCTGATTCACTAAAATGTTTATGAATCCATACATAATAAATTGAAATTATTTATTAAATCATAGTTGCATACTGAGTTCGGATACAGTGTCGGAAGAAAGTATCTTTTATATACCTACTAATCAATTATATTTAAGTATATTAATTAATTTCGTATGATTTAGAAGTACCTTCATTTGGTTATCTAATTCCACGAAAGTGAAATGTAAAATCTCATAAAAAACTCATAAAAAACAAAAATGCTTCGCATAGCCTTTGTAACTTGTCGCAGCAATTTTCTGCAATCTGCCTGGAAAGATCTACTTGCCCCGTTTTACCATTAAATCCCTTATTTAATCTTATCCTACGACATCCTTTCTCATCCTCGACCATTTCGACATCGCGAAGACTATGCGCGCACTAGTGACAAGTTGTCGATTGATATTTTCGTTGTTTACGAAAAGTACGTGTATATAAACGCGCATTTAATGATTGCAAGACTAGCATTTAACTGCTTATTAGAGAAAGAAACAATTAAACTTGCGGTTTATGCGAACGGGAGCGTGACAAATTGTCATCAGCGCGCACGTAGTCTAAATATTCCGTTATTTACGATAACGAAAATATTTCATATTGAGAACAATATGAACAAGAATGTTGTGACAAATTGTTGCATAGACTTTTAACGATGATTGTACGTATCGTGTCTTATGTTTCCCGTTAGGTTGTGGCAGCAGAACTAACCCACTCCGTATATATCGAATAACCTGAAGCCAGTCTCCCGTGAGACCAGCGATCCGAACACTCCATGAAAACGATTCTAATGTCTCGTCGTCGCGTCGTCGCAAGAATCGTCATCCAAGGAAATAGTTAACAGTCGCTGTACACAGACACAGCAAGGGAGAGGACAGAGAGAAGAGAAAGGAAGCGACAACGATCGCGCGAGTTCCGCGGCGGGAACATCTCTACAAGGAAACACTTACGACAGAGGGCTCGGTATCGTGAACTGCGGATCGTTCCCGGTGGACAAAGAGCCGGCACACCATCTTCGTACAGTTCTCTTACCGTGTTCCGATCGAGTGGGCCGTAATTGCACACGAGGGCCTCTACGCGATCCCCGAATCCAACTGCCATTGTACGGCCGGCTATTGGCGTGTCTGTGCTACTGCTTGTCGATTGCCCGGACCTGCCCGTGTAAATTGCACGACCGCAACCGATCTGCCTAATTGTCGACGACGCGAACGGAATGTAAGACAGGTTGCTCCGCGCTGCGAAATTCACCAATCTGAAATCGAGGGATTGTAAATGAGGAGGTTTTGCAGAGAAGCATAGAAACTACAATGTGAGATGAGGTGGTTGCGGTGCCCTGAGGCAATCGATACTATTGTCAATATTTCATGGTTCTCAACGAAAATGTGATTTATCAGTAAATATTGACAATATTGTATTGACAAAACTTATTGAGCTCTTCGGTTGAGAATCTTGAAATGGTGACAATATATATATGATCTGATGATTGATATGATGGTCTGAGATTTTATATTCAAAGGTTGATAACATTGTATGATATTCGAATTGGAAAAAGTCGTAGCTCCATTTAACACTGGGCTTGGTATTTAATGAGCCATCCCAGTAAATAAAATTTGAACAGTTATGGAAAAATGTAATACTTTGTACAACGTCATACGATATGTATAATAAAACTAAAGGTGATAGCTACGTATTGTCCTGGATTTTTAATAGCCTTTGTAATAAATATACGACACGTTGAAACTGCCACTAAAATTCGCTTGTAGAGACACCTAATTTTAAAAATTGTTTATCATTATTCCTAACATTGTACAAATTTGCCACTGACAAATTTATTTTATACCATTTATTATTGCATGCTCGGTGTCATTCGATATGATTCTATTTATCCATTTTCGTTTAGTTTGATCAATCGAATTTGACTAAAATTGATTCACTACTGTACCAACATATATGATTAAGACCAATTAAGACTGATACATGCATATGCATTAGTTTTTACACTTGGAATTAAACAGAGTCTATCAATAGTCTAATAATAATTATCGAGAGTCTGCGATAATTATGTCTTTCACTGAAGCATATTAGAATTAAGAAAATAATTTAATCAATCAGAAATTAAGCAAATTCAGCAAAACGATATTAACGATACGATTTGAAAATTTCAATCTACTACCACTGAAATACAGATTATTATACAAACTATAATACAAAGAATTTTCATTAAGATCGACGATGAAAGCTCGATGTTTCGGTGTTTTCCTAGACAACGTCGATTCGATGTAAGCGAAATGCGTCTGTCGTACATAGATAGTTGGGATAAAACACGCAGAGACAGAGTGGAAAGTTAAGGAAAGGGCTAGAGAAGGAGGCAATGTAAACCTTCTGCTAAATTCAAAGGCGAGTTAACAGTGTCTACACACGCTGCATCGATCAGTTCCATTCACAAAGTGAAAGCCTTGGCACATAAAAGTCGTTTCAATTCAACTATTGCATGCTGTACAGAATGACAATACGTGTGGATTTTCACGCGACTTGGGTGCACATTCACACGTACACAAGCTCGCGTATACACGACGTATTATCACACGACAGCATACGGTGAAAGGCCTTGTGTCTTTTGACTTCCTTTGTATCTGCGCTATTTATTGTTGTTCCCTGAAGATGGAAGGGAAGTGGTTGAATTCCATTGAATTTTACGAGTCATACTCGTTGGTCGTTTTCCCTTAAAGTTGTTTAGAAGATTATGTCATGTATTTCGTAAGACGGTTCCTATCTTTTTCTACGCTACTTACTGCTTTCTGTAATTCGAAGATATGAAGAAATATACTTACATATATATATATTTTTTTAATTTTTATTTTGATTTTCAAGCTTGATTACGAAATGGAAAAGCACTGAATGGTGAAAAAGTTACAAAAGAATAAAATAATGGAAGAGGTATTTATTTATAGTATCGTTATGCGTACGTTCCAAAAAATATATTTTGCCGTTCTTTTCTAATATACTTCTAATTATGAGATTAAATGAAATGACGCTACATATGTAATTTCTGTCTTCGATCCTTTTAAAAATTTTGAAAATTTACGTTGGCTAGAAAAAACATGTTTTATAAATGCTTAAGTACTTCCTAAAAATATCGAAGTATAAAATATCATACTTTGTAATAAAATAATAATACCATCGAAATATCGTAGTAGATACCAATAAATACAAAATTCATGAAATATTCTTCTCTCCGTGCAATTTCGTCAGCGGAAAATATGCTTTCTTTCTCAGTATTCGGTCGATTAGTTTCGTTAACAATATAAAAATAAACATTATGTCACAAACGACAACGACATCATAAAGCTACGTTCATTTCGTCCTTTTTATTTTTTGCGTGTCGAACCGCCGTTAATGCAAATAACGAGTTTACGTCGTGATAAAGTCGCGGCGATATGATTAATGCATATCCATTTTTTCGTTTGCTTTTCTGGCCGTATTTCTCGCTTTTTTTTACGTTTTTAATCAAATCCTATCTATCTTGTTAAATTACATACGATTCATACTTATCCGTCAATCGTCCGCCTGTGGTAAATCACCGTGAATATGTTTGTGAAAGCCGCTTAATGTTACAAAACCGAACAAAGATATCTATTCGAACATCACTTTTTGATATAATTTTTCAATTAAATAACATCCCTGCATCATCCATATCGGAAAGCTTTTGTTACAATTTAAAATACGAGATGTTTTTATAGAAAATTGTGTACCTAAAATCTTAAGTGTACACGTATTTGTAAGTATTTTGTACAATTACCTTTACCTCATAAGAATGTATCCATAGGTTGAATTTTTTTTTATTTATAGGTTTGTTATCGATTAGTTTTAGATTAATTATAAGTGTATAAAGAAATATTTGATCTATTCTAGTCTATCCAGTTGGATATCTGGATTTTCAATTCGTTAATCTTCTATTTAGGTTCATGGCTATTTGATCTGAAGGCTTTGTTTCAAGCATCTCCTGTAATCCGAAATACCGATCTTGTAATCCTAAACCGTGACATGACTTATTATCGTCGAGATCATATTACTCCTGTATCAATTTTTCATATCAGGGTATTTGCAGACTTTTAGGATTTTAGTCATTCCTCGGGGGCCAATAAAATCCGCATCAATATTTCCAAACGACAAACTATTTCGATACTTCAACGCCGTGAAGAGGGAATGAAAAGGGAAACAAAATGTTTGGCAATCTTTGGCGTCGTTCCAATTATTCCGTCAATTTCTCTTCCATCGTTCGAATCATTCCTTTCTATAAAAAAAATAGTGACTGAAGGAAGTAACTAATTAAGATTTTATATCTCACGAATGAAATTTTATAACTGATTTAAATTGTGTATAAAAATAAGGTATTCATTCATTCAGAATAAAATAACCCTTAGAATATTTAAAAGAAGAAGACGTCTATTAGGATCCAATTTATTTGATTCTGTTCATAAAAATATGAATTTGTATAAAAACCCATAGCCTACAAATTATAATAATTAGTAACAGAAACGAATAGCAAAATATTGGCGACTATTTCTAAATATTCTCACAGAATCAAAAATTCATTGATGTACCATTAAGAAAGAAAGCGAGGTGGAATTCATATCTTATTCGTTATATTGTTATGTAAAAGAACATTTTGTTTTAACTTGTAGTATTAAGTATTGTAGTATTTCTAGTATTAAGGTACCGTTGGGGGAGTCATACTTTTGTTTCCATACAATAGACAGATTAAAATGTATGTATATAGAAAAGAATTCCTTCCTAAAAGAAAGCCTTCCTAAAGAATAAATCGATTTCGAATTAAGTACGTTGCCACGTTTCAAATCTTCGCTTCCCCCCTCATGCTCCACGCAATTGAATTAAAAACAATATAAGTCACTTTGTAGAAATAAAAATAACTTATAACGTTTCTTACGAATCACTTTTCCTATTTTATCATATACACATGTACATATTTTTGGCGTGTCTGCACTCATTTAACGTATTATTTAACGTATTAGTGACGTATAATTCTGCACTAATTTACAAGCGAAAAATATGATTCAGGGAATAATTCGACCCCCCCCCGCCCTCGCCAAAAAAACTTGTTAGTTCCCGATCTCACCGATTCAATTACAGTGTCTTGTTAAACCAGCCACAATAGAACAATTAAACTCAGCAATCTGAACTATACAACAATCCTTCCAATCTCAAAAAACTGAAAGACTACCATACAAATGAAATTCAATTTAACACGATACACAGAATCGGTGCGGAGCACGGCTACGCGCTCACTTTTATTCTTTTCGAATAACGCCTTTCACACCGGATCTCTCTGCTGAAGTTCATCCTCGCACGCTCGTGCAAAAGGGTAGATTGAAAAAGAGAACTTGAAAAAAAAAAAAAAAAAAAAAGAAAAAAAGGAAAGAAAAAGAAAAGAAAAGAAAGAAGTAGAAAAAATAATCACCGCGAAAAATGACGCTGCCTTAAAATCCGTACGAAAGCGCGCGCAAAGCTTACCCGAATTCCGCAGAATCGAAATCTTCTACTTCGTCGTACCATGATTGAATATGAAAGCGAATCCTCGCGGTGGACGTCGTGTTTCCTACGCTGTACATATCGAGCACGTGCACGTTCTGCCACACTCCGAATCGTTCTACAAAAGATAAACACCCGGATTCTTAGCACCTGTAATTTTAGGTTCTAAAAACTTTTATAACGATTGGATGATACGAAGTGGCTCATGAAAGTATTCTGACACTTCTAGAAACATTTTATGTATATGCAGTTATACGAAACATTTCGAAATATCATTAACACTATACCGAGACACGGCTCGTTAACAACAAATTGTTCGAATCGATGAAATGACATAATGAAATTCTTTTTCTTCGAATTTTCCTTGGTGTAAATTTCCTTAGGTGTAAATAGATGTAAACGGTGTTTCCTTTGAAGTTCCTTAGAAACCTAAGTAACAACTTTTGTCAAATTAATTTTTGTAGCCTGTTTAACCTGTGTTCGTGTGATTCCGAATATCTTCTAATTTCCTATTCCACTGATAGGATTTGTAGTATCTTCCTTATGTCATCGTTTCATATATACCATGATGCATTTAACGTAGTTCTTAATAGAACCGATTGTAGTTTTTTTTTTTTTTATGCGGAATTTGGCAGCCATACCTCAAACTTGAATTCAATGCGACCACACGTGGTCTGTGATGGTTTTGTAAATTTATAGTTTACTGTTTGTATTCAGTTTGGAATTGCTGGTTATGAGCTAGTTCATAGTTTTCCTGCCAGTTTTTATTTGATTTTCTCTTGAATATATATTTTCCATTTTAGTTTGTTGTCCAAACGAAGACCAAGGTATTTGAGAGAATTTGTTTGCGGGATTTCTGAATTATGAAAGTAGATTTTCGAAGTTGGATTTTGTTTTCAGTGTAAAAGCGACATTCGAGTTAATTTCAATTTTGTTGTTTTAACATAATAAAATAGAAACGTGGTTACAACTGAATCAATTAAATTCTTTAGTCGGATAGATCCATTTGATTCGTTTTGTTTTGTTTTCCCCTTTGTCATGCGTGCATATTGTATATGTTTTGCTAAAATTATGTTGTTCGTCGATTTTTTTTTCGAACAAGTATTAATTCATTCAGTGAAAATAGAGGGAAATTTCTGCTTTATTGATAAAATTCCAGTCGAGCTCTATTGTTTGTATTCAAATTTTAAATACATGTGTAAGTATTAAACGTATGCATACTTCGATCGGTGTAAATTTTATTTCCCTGAATTCAAGTTAATTTAAAGTTGAACGCGACGATCGTGGGATCCGTATATAAGTAACATCGTAATCCGTAATACCAGTAACATCGGTAACTTCGATGTTATTCAAAATATTGTTACGCTAAAAGAATTCATTTGTTACCAGAAAGTGTAAATACTTCAGATTTATGCATCAAAACGCCAAAATAATCGAATAATGTTTGTTAAAAGAAACTGTGTTGAAATTTGTTGTAAGCAACAGACCTGCAATCCTGGGAATTTGTGAAACCACATAAATAGCTTCATAAATTAATGCGACAAACATACTTAAATATCGGATTATGCATTAGCGTGTTAAATATTATATAAACTAAATTACGGGTACTATGATTCTACTAATCAATTAATAATAATATTCATACTGTTAAATATTAATTTTGTTATTAATAAATAGTATTAACATAATATCAATAATCGATATTATAAATAATGATTAAAAATATATGCGGCGTAAATGTATTATAGAATATATAATTGCTATATATTTCTTGCGGGCAAAATCGCTGCTACAAATAAGCTACCATACTTTGGAAATTTGTTAGATCTGGTTCACGTATGACTGATCTTCGGTTTCCGGTCTCATACCCGAGAATGTTTTAATAAAAGGTTTTCTGGTCATTGAATTGATAAAAGAGAGCCAACTGCATGACCCACATGCTCCTCGGATTTCAATCTTTCGGATTTTTTCATCTGGAGGCAACTCTACCGGCTTATTCGCTGGAATCCTGTTGATAGTTCGCAAGATCTCAATTATAAACTCGCGTTACGCAATCCAGAACGCACCAGGGGGTTTGAATGTCACGTGCCGTGATATATCGAGGGTCACACTTGAATATTTTTCTATTATACGAAAAAATCAGAGAAAAATGATAAAATCTTTAATTTGGAAAAATTGTGCGCGATGTTTAAATTTTCGTTATCGAACGTTATTCTTTCCCTGTCAAACGTTATTACAGATACAATAGAAACTCGATTATCCGAACTAACTTCGTTCAGGATGATCGGATAATCTAATTTTTCGTATAATCGAACGATTCGTATCTAACTACATTCTACGTGAAAAATTATAATTTGTTACATATTACAAGTATTATATACGTAAGTTTTATTCATCATTGTTTTCCTAATCCTTGTGAGCTACAAAATCTCATATCTTTTTTAAAGTTAATAGTTTCACAGGAGTATCATTTCTAGAAATGTCGTCTTCTTGAAAATTTCACACTTTGGTCTTTTAATGTCACAAATTGTTAATTTACTAATTCCGCAAATTACTGCTATTTCAGTTACTGTTTCACCACTAATCGAGTCACTATTTCTGAACTAAAAACGGTATGCTTACATTTTGATATATTAGCGTGCAATATATAAATCAACTGACAATATATCGACAATACAGACAATATACTAGCTTGTCTCTCATCGACAAAAATATATGTGCAATGATGCAATGTTCAGATAATCGAACGTTCAAATAATCGATGTTCGAATAACGGAATCTACTGTACTTACAAAGGCTCAAACATACAAAACAACTACATATTCAGTATAAAAAAGAATGGAACATTGCCATCTGACTGAGCCCTTCATATGTATATTTTTCTTGTTGCATTATTATTTTATTGTTGTATTATGTAGTACAATATTTTCTTAATTATTTTATTACTCTAATACGTATTTACCTTTTATTAATATCTTGTATATTTTGATATCGTTTCCTTTTCTTCTTTTTTTTTTTATTTGTTTAATGAAACGATCCGGTTAGTTTCTTACGTTTAGTATTATTTTCGTACCATAATTGTTTACTTGTATATGCAATATTCGCTTTTATATTTCACTTTACTTTGTTTTATTTCAAGTTGATGTTACTCTGATATTATTGTGTTTATTTTACGTTTCGCGTACTTTACTTCAAATTGGTTGAATCAACAAGTCTGGTTTGATAATGAAAAGCCGATGTTTTAAATTAGCTATATTTTTATCGTTTTAACTGCTGAAATATTTACGCGGAATAGAACTAAATAAGCTTTTCAAGCGGGCTTCCTCTGTTTTCTTTTTAATTTCATTAACGTATTAGAAATATTTTCGGACAAAAGGAATTCTACGAACTCATGCTTTTTCTAACAAAATATATCTACGCATAATTAGTTTTTTACATGTTTCAATCGGTTTTTCTTTCTAGGTAACTTTATATTTTTCGCGGTGAGCGTAAATAAGAGAATCTATTTCAATTATATACCGAACGATATAAAACGATATGTAAAACAAAGGAATTGTTTCCATGCATTACTAGTTAAACGGTTGAAAATTCTGTATACTGAAAAAAGTATAAGAATTATAACTAAAGTTAATAATTTTAAGCCACATTAAAATACATTTTTTATGCTTAAAAATATACGAAAAGAAAATAGGATGCTTTGTCGAATTAAATTAGTCTATGTAATATTATTCTTTTAAATTATATAACTGTTTCCGAAATGAATAAAAAATTTGTAAATTTATGTTACAGCAACCGAACAAATGATTCCAAGCATTTAATCGATGATGTATATGTAGAGGAATTGTAGAGGATTGATAAACAGGTAACAAGAACTTGCTGTTGCAACCCGTCAAATATATTTGAAATAAATTAAATAAATTATAAATAAATATAGACAATGTCCAAAGTCGCTCGTACAAACGTATTCGCAAAGACAGTATATAATCGCTCGCATAACTCGTAGATATTAATCGATAACTCGTATAACTCATATAACTGCTTCGCTCGCGATCGTGTCCGTTTATTTATACTGATCGGGGGAGAGTCGGAAAATTCGAATTCGTCTTTGTTCGACGGTTGGACATAGCGGCGACATTGTTTTGTCCGGAGTTTATTTATTCTTACATTACGTATATCCTAACGATCTTGATACTCGGAGGCAAAACAACAACATGATTTGAATAATTATTCCTCTGATTCATGTGCCGCTACCTATATTATCAAAGCTCAGAAAAAATATTTCGAAGGTATCTAAAGCAAGTAAATTATTTCTCAACAAAATCAAACAAGCAATCAAGTGCACCCATCGAAGACAGGCAATAAACAAAATGGAATTTTTCTTTTATAAGAACCACTGTCGCTTTGTGCGCCTTGCTGTTGCAAATTGAAATGAAGTCGAAACAAACTACAAGGGACGAAAAAAAAAAACAATATGGTAGGGGAGATTCGTAAGTAAGAAGAAGAAAAATTGAGGTAAAAAGAAGAAACGCACTGACATCGATCCGGTTGCAGGCGGAACAATTTCGCGTTCGAACGTATACCGGTGGATATTGAAAAATGATAGGGACGACTAAAGGGAATGAAAAATGGAATATATCTGTAGGAGTTACTTGCCAACGTCTCTGCACTGATCTTTCTCGAGAAGGTTGCACTGTACTACCCATCGTCTCGCGATATGAGCAAGTTCGTCATCCCAGATCTGTCAAAATAAATATCGACATCAGGTTCTGACAGATATGATCATTAAAGAAAAGTCCATTAACTCTTTATTCGAAATGATCGAAGAAATCCACGATAGCTGTGTAACAAGAGAGAAATTACCGATATTCGCTGCATCATAATATGATTTTGTTTGTTATTAATATATACAGAATAAATGTAGCTTCAACCGTTAATTGTTATGATTAGACGACGGACTTTTGTATATTTACACGGAATGTAAAATTGTAGAAATGCTTATAATATACGAAAATATTCGAAATATTCCACGTATAGTACTTTTTATAATATTCAATGGATTTCTACTTAGATTCCATTTGTTTAATTAGGTTTATAAAAATACGAATTTACATAAAAATTTAATTGTGGTGAAACACAGATACGTCCATTTTCTAGTACACACATAAAATATCCATAACTAAACTTATAATTATGAAGCTCAAATTAATTTAAAGAAAAGACAAAAATATGAGATACCATTTTTGACTTTTATATAGCACTTGAATATTTAAAAAGCGATCAAAAATCAAATATTAGGAAGACTAAAATTCTTCCACGACAGTTATTCACTGTTCTTTCGTTTAATTAACAGTTTTTATTTGGCTTGTAATAGAAAGTTTTTATAACTCGAGTTTATAAGTTACATTGGGTTTACGCGTATCGAAGTGGAATATACTTTGGTTTATGAACAGATTTATGAAATAAAACAGTCGAAAGGGACTGGTTGGGGATTTTTCTACTATAGAGAGGGTTGAAATTTCTTTACAGTTGCCATTCGACACCTGAATGTTGTTCATGCCAGTCGTCAGCATGTTCTAACCTTATCCCTTATTTTTTTATAGCCACATATATTATGCCTTGGCCGTCCAAACTATATCTTACCAGCTCCATCATGAACTTTGCTGGACGTTGAGGGCCCGGATTTCCTCGCTCCTCGTCCCCGTTCGCCACAGTGTTGCGATAAACGTTGTGCCAATCGAGTATGGTCTCGATATCTTTCTCGTTCAGATCAGTATGCTGAAGGTTCACGCATCTGGTACCATCCGTGTCGTGCTGTGAAAATGATATATCGAACTTTCGATTTACGATAGGACATTAGATGTTTTACTATTAACTTAATATTAAGAAAGTAGAATTTGTTTAATAAAAGAAAGGGAATAGTTATTCTGCTTGATCATTTCTTTCGTTATTTCTTATAATCATATTTCTTCCAATACCTTTATTTCTTGTTGCTTTGTCTTTAACGATTTTACGTCATTCGAAAGTCGTTTAAGTTTGATAAACAAACGAGATATTGTTAATTGAATCGCTGCTTCAATCTTCCTGTTCGTTTCAAATAGCTTTTATACATTCTAATTGAAATTGTCATTTAAAAACCCGATTAATTATACATCTTGGATGTTCGCATTAATAAACGCAAATTATGAATCGAAATTTCTATAACTGGTATAGCAATAGTACAAGAATAGCGCAGGTATCATACATATTATATGAAGACTCATATTACTATATTTTAGGTACATCGACGATTTATTATACCTATGGTTACTCTCACGAACATTATGGTTTTAAAATACGATTTCTATTACTTGATATAATGTTAGAAGATCCATTTCCATTTTCTATATTAACATTTCTGAAACATACACAAAAATTTATCAATTGGTACGATCAATTATTATCAAGGATACACAAATGTATTTGATTTGAGTCGAATAGTTGGAATAAAATTAAAATGTCAATAACCTTTCTTTTATATAGATTCATAGTTCCTTCGAACTGGCGCTATCGACTTGCGAATTTCGTACTCAATAAAAATAGCCTCTTTAAGCTTTTCATACGAAGTGCTATCGAATTTAGTGGTAGTACTCGAAGCAGATACTTTCTTTAGGCAGAGCTTTGACGTGATGCTTCACCGAATTCGCTTTGATGTATAGCAGAGGAAGAAGCATTTTTTTATGTCTATCACAGGCCCACAGGGGTATTCTATTTTTTTAGAAGCAGGCTATGAAATTCATTCAGTCAGTCTTGATTTTCGTTTTACGCGCTCTTTGTTTGGTTGTTTTATGCGCGTAAAATACATACATGTGTGATATCCTAGCTAAATTAATTCACCAAGTATATACGTATATATTCTTTCATATTTTTGTACGGACAATATATAAAATTCTATAGTCTATATATTCTATATTCTGCAATACATTTCTACTTTAAGTAATAAAAATATCTATTTAAGAAAAAAAAAGAAGACAGAAAAAGCGAGTAATTCAAAAAGTTTCAAGATCGATGTAAAAAATCATTCTAAGAGTTTTCTATATAATTATTTTCAGGAGAAATAAAAATTTTGGATATAGCACCGATTTTTTGCCGTATCTAAAAGTTTGATCTGATACTGCTTCTAAAATATTTTTCCAATAAAGCATTCTATTTTACGCAATCGTGTGATATCGTAAAAGTATCGTTATCAAAGGAAACGATATCACGACGTTGCTTTAATTCTCTATCTTACGTAATTTCATCAATTGCAAATGGGAATGAAATCTTAATTCAACTGCAATTTGAAGTTACTCAAGTAGTACTTTCAGCTAGAGAGCTAACGATGGCATTGATAACATGGTACTCGAAGCAAAATTGGGAAATTGGGAATTTGACAAGCCATGCTATAGACTATAGATAAATAATTTTCAGAAATTATTTGATTATACCTGCTTGCATTTATACGTGCATTCGTACCTGTAACAGTTCTCATATGTTTAAATGCAGGTGGATTTAATAAATAAGAGGCAATTCTGTACGTTGCAATAAATACTAAATTTATTTTCAATAGATAATAAATTTAATTCGATTCTGAACGATTACTATTCTGTATCTCAATGTATGAAATGATAAATAAGACGGCTATTTAATACTTTAACGCTCTAACGAAACTAAAGTAATGACGGTATTTCAACTAATCGAAACAAGACGGATTGATGATAACGCGTTAGTTGTTGCGGCATTGGGGAATTTAGAAAATAATTGGACGGAAAATATCACAGAGAATTTTAAAACTGCCACGAAAGCTCGGATTAAAGGGAAATTAGTGATAACGACAGAGAGCGATCGACCTAATGGCATTTAATCGAAAGGTTTCTTCTCACCTGCCTCCTGCATTAACGTTGATCGAGTGAATAGAGAAAAAAGCCTCTATCACGCTATCAGTTTCACCATTCTAAATGTCCAGCTTATAATCTTTCATTCTGACGAATGTGTAAATAAATTTCGTACTTCAATTATCTGTTAATAATACGATCTACTATATTTTTGGATTGTCTGTGCCGGCCGAAAATTCACGTAAAAACGTTATTATACATAACATATTGTTCATTCATATAGAGGATGTTTCACGCAACTAACTCAAACTATGGAATTAAAACGATAAAACGTAGAAAGAATGCTCATTAAGTAAAATTAAGACGTGTTTTCTTTTAAAGCGCAGGTGTTTTAAAGAGTTCGAGTTAACCTATATTTTTTTAACTGTATGTCTTTTAAATAAAAATAAAAATTGACGAGCTTTCCTTCTCCCATCAAAAATGTTAAAGTCTTTGGAAAGGATTAATTTGAGTGATATATACACTTTAATTTCAATTTTTGCAAAACGAGGAGAATACAAAGCCGTACTTTATACTTATATTACTTTTTCTACATTACAAATTTCCGGATACGTGTACATTTCTGATATATATTTTCTTGCTTAAAAGTTGCTATTGAATAAAATTTGTCACCCCTTTCAATTACAACAATGTCTCTAATTATACAATATATTGCATGCTATCTAGCAAATGCGTTCATAACCGGAAACAGTCAGAAAGTATTGATGAGCACGTAAACTGAAATCTGTATCCGATATATCAATATTTCAAAAGCTCGATTTCAACGGTACGAGTATAAGCGTAATTTATGTACGAGACGTACCTAAATCACTCTAACTAAAATATTAAACATGACAGCGAAATATAGTTTTCGAATGCACATTGGTATTAAGAGCCTTCATAGAAATGTATCATAATAGTACTTCGAACGATAAACATTAAATATTAATTGCTTTTATATTTTTACAAATACATATACGTGATACGTAATTGTAATTGCATATGGCTAATAGTAGGTTGAACTTTGGGGAGAAAAGTCCAACAAACGCTAAAATAGAGAGTTAACGTGATTGGTACAAATAACGTTAAGGAACAGCGGCATCGTTATTCGAAATTCCATGGCCCGCAATTTCACACGCACACACTCATAGCCATCGTTAATGCAGTATCCACCCTTTACCACCAGCTTATTTTCAATATATCGCGTTCTCGACATCGTTATTTCCTCGTTTCATAAATTTAAACCGGTAGAAATTTCGCACTGGCCGAGCAACGTCGACACTCCTTGTCGCGCTTTACTCTGAATGTGCATATGAAATAATTGAATATGCGTATGAAATGGTAATTCGTTTTTCGAAAAGCGAATTTTACGATCGATGTAACGATCGTTTAATCTCGTTCTCTGCTGAAATAAATTAGCTACCAGATTTTAAGAAAAGTGAGAAATCGATTTGGAAACAAGTAAGTACATCAAAAAACTGAAAATTATCGAGTACGAAAGTAAATTATTTTTTTATTACGTGTAAATTATTATTTATTTCGTGACATTTCCCGTGTACAATAATGGGCGAAACTGAACGTGCACTCTTTAAAATAAAATAACTTTTTAAAAATAGGATCAAACGACTTGAGTTTATTTCTTGAGAATTAGGAGGATTAGTTTAATAGTTGACGTGCAAAAAGTTTGTGTAAAAATTGCAATTTAGCGGAAACGCGAAGAAAATAGTAAAGCTCGCATTTCATAACGTCTTTATCTGAGCCTGTCATAAAATTTTAAACAATACGTTTGATTATGAGTATATTACGAATATTTCGTTTAAACACAATTCGATCCAAAACAAAATTTTCGTTACTTTCAGCCTAAAATCTATAGATTCTTTCATCTTTATATCTTTACTGCAGACTCAGATAAAAAAGTTGTAAAAGTTATTTTCTTCTATCGGTTCTGGCCAGTTTGCGATTTATATAAAACATTTTTGCACGTTATCTAGTAAACTGATTCTTCTTGCTTCTTAAAAAAAAAAAAAATCAATTCGTTTGGTCGAATTTTTAAAAAGTTACACTGTTTTAGAGGCCGTGTATTTAATTTTGCTCATTACTGTAATTGTCTATCACATTTTCATGCAAGAAATCCTTTGTCATTAATTAAAATTGCAATTCTAAAACGAGTAAGCGAGAGGTCGGGTAACTAGGGCAAATGGGACCTATTGATCTACAAATATCGACTCTAAGGAAACACGAAATAGAAATTTTATAATACAGTTGCGCTAAGATTAAATTGTCTTTATATAAAATTACTAGAAGGAAATTGAATCTTTTGTGTAGCATAAGTTCGTTTTTTGAAGAAGCTGAAGCATAAAAAAAATATTATACTTTATTTAACTTGTGCTTTTTAACTTGTTGCCTACGAGAAAGACTCTCTTGATGTCTCCTTTAATATCGTTTAAAGTAAACTAATGTGAAATAAGCATTTTGCTTTAGTATACTTTGCTTTAAGTGTAACACGTCGATTATTTATAATAATAATGTAATTGATTTTGAAATTAACATACCTATCTACTGTTCTAGTATATACTATTTGTAAATTGCAAAATAATATACAAGTTACTTTATTTACAATTTTCAATAACATCGTATTTATGAAACGTTTAAACATTGTTTCACTACTTAATCGTTAATCGTTAACAATTCCCTTGTTGCGGGTTAATACCTAGACACTTCTGTATTACATGTTTATAATCTTCCCTTGAATAAAGTAGAATTTCCTTGCAAAGCTTTGATTGTTTTATTATCAAAGCTGTTATATCATCGTGAAAAAATATTCGTTAACACTGATAATTTGTTACTTGCATCTTGTACTCTTTCCCTAATAATATTTTTCCAGTTCTACAAAACAGCCCTCGTCGTATTTTAATTTAACCATAAGACAATATAATATTAATTTGCTAATTAGTACACTTCGAAATTTTTTCACAAAGGGGCGTTAAAAAATACTACAAAAATTTGAAGTTATACAAAGCTACATTGTCATAGAAAATGAACGATTCATGGTATTTTTCAGTATTTTCCAAGCTCATCAACGAGAAGCAGGCAGCATCGGCGTGCATCCGGCGCGGAATGATGATACCACGCATCTGACATCGCGAATTAATGCCCGTCTCAAGAATTCACGTTTCCTATAAAACCTTAGTCTGAATGCGTTCGCGCTATTCTTCGTGGGTGACGGCGTGATCCTCCGGCCTGGAAATGTGCGCCGAGAATAGACTCATTGTATGCGTGACACCGGGTCGACAATAACGAGCGGTGTCGTCGTCCCGAATTTCCTGTTGCGCAAATTCACACTTGCGATGGATTTTTATGTTCTCTATTCGCTAACCTCGACCGCATTCGTATTTATTATCGACGTCGCGGTGACGTTTTCTGCGCGTATCGTTCGCTCATCGCGAACGCGGTGTCTCGATGAAGTAAGAAATTCGTTGGATATTTACGGTAAACAAGCGGAAATCGATATTGGAAGAGGGTGTGATTACGTTTCGTGAGATAAAGACAAAGCGTAAATGAAGAAGATTTAAACGATGAATCGACGTGTTACTCTATTTAAAGCGAAATATCCTAAAGCATAAAGTTTACTTTACAGTATTTTAGTTTAAAAGATTGTCGTAAAGAAGATTGCATTAGGGCGATACATACGAGATGTTCGTTTTTGCGAATCAAATTTTAACCGGTTCATAGTTGCTTCAAAATGTCGTGTAAGCTTTAAATAGTTTTCCAAAATTTTACGGTAGTCGTATTTCTGGGCTGCCGCGGATCTGCACGCAACGTATTTCATATGATTTCGACGATAATAACATCTATGATAGATTATGTACTCTGTTTTATGGTTTAATATTGATCATTCTTTATGCACTTGCACGCGTTTAAACAATTTTTATAGTTTACCGATACATTGCACTTGATAAATTGTGGATTTAATGAAGATTCAATGGGGAGTAAACAATGGATGATTAATGACCAATAATCTTACTCAGCGTTTTCTCACTCACTGTATCGGTTAATTAAATGAACAAAATCAGTTGTATCACGTTTACTCGGACTGATTAATATTTGCTGCATTAATTAAAAATTTTATCGATAGAACAAACAGCATAGACATTGCGTAAATGTGAAAGTACCGCAATAAAGATGATTTAACGGCTCCAATAATTACATTCCACTTCATTCCTATCTCAAATTTATGATGGATTGATTAAAATTCATGTCTTTATATCATTAACCTGATATAATTTACACCATTTGTATCGTTGTACCGTTATTCACATCATTCCTGCCATCGGCACTAGAACTACCGACGATTAAAACATGAGATTCACAAGTATCAGAGAAATGTAAATGCAAGATAAAATATAAAAAATACCATACTGTTTGGTCCTCTTAATACAGTGATACAAGGCAAAAGGGGATTTTTCATCCACATATTTTACGCAGAATCATCCAACATTGCAAGAATGGATTGTTTTAATTTTATACAATTCTTATGAAAAATCGCCAATTTGGTATTTGCACCATTCTTGTAGTATCAACATTAAGATTCGACATAAAATTGATACAATAAATCTTCTAACGTAATAACATAAAATAACATTGAGATTGAAGAAACCTCAGCTTAACAGTTGGAGATGTTGTTCATTATTTTTATGATCGATTATGATTATAGGCCATATTATTATATTACTAATTTGCCATCGTTTATATCATTAAGATGCAATGTAACATCGAGATAATAAACCTCATAACATAACATGATATCGAAATTTACTAAACTTCGCTTCGATAATTAGGTTAACATCTCACAACAACCATACAAATCAACAATCATAATAAGATGATAGAAATTACGATTCTCCCGAAACGAGTCAGATATGGCACAGAGGATTAATATCTCTAAATGCAACAAATATCCAAGCAGCAAATCACTTTAATAAATAAGTTCATCGATTCATGGAAATACGTACCGGAAATTGGCACATGGTGTGATTGGCGCAAATGTGGCAGTAAGGATTGTCTTCGTAACCCACTGAGAACGATGATATTGTTCTCGGCAGTATGCAATCATAGCAGCCCGTTAAGAACAATAAGAAGCAGAACGAGATATGACCTGTCATTCCGCCGGTTCTCGTCGTGGCTTTCAACGGCCGAAAATTCGCCGCGACGTTTTATCTTTTGCGTTTCACTGCTGTCCGGGTAATCTCGCCGCTACCTTCACCCCATGGCGATGTTTTCCGAATCGATTTTCCAATGAAACAGTGACAAGCCGGCCCACGGCAGAGGATAATATTTTTCCTGCCGGAAATGATGTTCGTTAAAAAGCAAGCGGGTAGAACGAACCAAAAGAGGATAACAAACCTACGTACCAGTTCCTTGATGGGAACCAACGCTCGCTCCTGACTGAGATTTCATGATGGTGACGGTTAATCGCTTAACGTTTAGTTACGAGCCTGCTATTCTATAAATTGAAACGATCATTTCGTTGATCAATACATATAAGTATGTGATAATACATTAATGGTATTTTTACATTAGCTTCGGATATAAATATTCTCAGATTAAAATTGTTGAACACGATCCATTGAATTATCAACAGTATAGGTACTAGTATTTATTTTAAGCGATGTAGAAACAGCATCTAGCAGATGTATATTTACTCTGCTGGAATAAGAACGTTTCGTGTAAAATATGCAAGGATATACGTATATATCTAAGCAGTTGCCCAATCCAAAATCAACCGTCATAGTAAAAACACGGGAAAGCTGGTCGTCTGCAAATTAATGAAAAATAATAATTAGTAATTTATAATTACAATTATTTTTTTCCTCCTCGTAACAAATCTTCTAATCAAGTATGTAATTATCGTTTAACACACAGTGTCTGCATACGTCACCGGAATTGAATTTTTTATAGAAGATTGAAATCTTATAAAATTAAATTTTTTCTCTCGATTCAGTCACGTGTTTACCTATATATCTCTTACTCATGAAGGACGGTTTGTGAATTTCCTTCAAGAAGTTCATGTATTTTTATTGTATATATACATATTACACGCGAAGTTTATGTTTATCCGCGGAGCCGCAATAGATTGAAATATACTACGCCATAACATTTATTTTTCACAAATATTATATCATATAATAATACAATATTATATTGCGCAGTTTTTCTCAATTTTCACATTGCCGACAATTTTTCAATCCACGGAAATTTATCTTAATTCAATTATTCTAAATTTAATAAAACGTTTGTCACTGATGTACACCGTGGCAGTGAACGTGTCAACCATGTACAAAAAGTCCAGTAACGAAGTTGCGTATTTGCGACTATTTACACAGTTAATTATCCCTCGGTTGATTTTTATTTCGACCATATGGTAAAAGTTCCGGCACACAGCGTCTATATCGTTCCCCAGGCGGAAACACTATAACGCGTAAACGGCACCGACGCAACTTACCGGCAAGTTGGACGATTTTCGGATGTTCAGCACGTGTTTTCATTTCGTTATCCCACCGACTTCTTCCCATATCATTACTGTTTCAATACGCGCGGGAGACGAAAAGTTTTCCGAGTCAGCAAGCCTTCGTATATCGCTGGCCTTTTTCTTCCCTCTCGTTCATGGTCTTGTTGGAATGGCAATGGCCCAAGCCACAAAAGAACGCTTGGAGGAGAAACGACCAACCAAAATTTTATATCGGTAGTTCTTAGATCCGCGAGAAAATCGGGGAGGAAAGGAATAAAGAAGAAGCAGTGTGTTAAGTTTGTCGAATGTTATACCGTGGTACCTATTTTTATCTTCAAGCTGTTGAAATTTGATTCGTTATAGCTATCAAATGTACATACATTTTTATGGACATAGCTAAAGCCATATGTAAAATTCAAATAGAGATTTCAATTTAATCTAATAAAAATCGTAACTGAAAGTACCCTACTTTGGACAATTTGTATATTTTCGTGTGTTGTACGGATTTTTACATTTTGAAATTTCTCGCATAAAATAAAATTTTACGATCTAGTTACCAGTGTACCCTTCAAGCGACATTGAAATTAATTCCATCAACAAAAATTCGAATTTCGAGCTTCTTAGTAAGAATCGAAATAATATTAAAAAGACTATTATACTTATATATTAAGTTGATGAAGACTATATATTGTTAAATATTTTAAAAGAGAGTACAAATCACGAATACACATTTCTGAAACCAGTGTGACTGATAAGAAAGCTGATAATATAGATAATAACGATCCCAACATTACACGAACGGCGCACAAAATTTATTCCCTCGTCGCATATTAAAACTATAACAAACATACATTTATTATTTATTATGCGGGTTACTTTGGTTAAAAAGAAAACTGTACACACATCAAATAATGAATAATTCAAGAAAGAATAATTAATAATTGTTGAAGTGATCGCCACTTCTAAGAAAACTCTACATCTGGTCTTCGATTTTCTCAAGCGCTAAGGTCATCGATAGTGCATAAACAAAAGAATGCGTCGATGATAGACCATAAGCGGTACATGTGCGACGTTGGCTTCAGGGTTCTTTTAGTCTCAGGGTAACATTGCTAGCGTGCGGATCTGGACCAGTTTACATTGTATTCCACACTTTGTATTTTAATATTCACAATATATATATATATATATATATATATATATATATATATATATATATATATACTTATATATATACTTATATATATATATACTTATAATACCTTACAATTTACCCACGCGTTTCTTTAATTCCACATACATCGAATAACCTTAACAATAATAAAATAAGAAAAGGTTGGAAATAACTTACTTTTTCACGTCTACTAGTACATTTCTCGCGTATATATCGTTTTCACATGAGAAATATGTATAAGATCCTCGAGATTCTGTCCTCTCTTTTCTTTTTACATATGTATTAAACCGATGATAATTCCACGCGTCGCTTCGGGATACACAACTGCGTTGGTCTCTAGACACGTTAAAAATAGGGCAGTGACGTGGTTTATTAATAAAATTGCACCGATAAGAGGACTAATTGCTCTTGCATGCTATTGCGATCAGGCATTTAATAGGCCTCCATTTCTCTTACCTAAGCCTTCTGAGCTTTTAATTCGTGGACTTTCTTTAAAGTGTTGAATCAACTTGAAATATCGATCGCGTGTGTACGCAGCTGCATTAAGCCCAGCGCACGCGGCTACATTTGTGTTCTAATAACATCCGTATGCACACTTTCAAATCCAAACAAGATTACTTTCCGTCAGAAATGACGTGTGAACTTCTTCGTATACGCTAACACGTATATAATTATTTGAACGACTTCAAAAATAAAACGATTGTTGTTTCGATAAGAAAAGAACTTCAGCTCTAGATTTAAGAATAGTTTTGGAATAACATTGGATGAGATCGTAGAAAATGATAGAATAACTACGGATCTAAGATACGAGCGATTAAATTACCACTGTAGTTGAAATAGTTGATTAGTTGATACATTTATTTAATGCATATTCATGGAAAATTTAAGTGTGCAAACGTATTTAGAATGTAAGTGATACCCAGGATCAACGAAAGAGATTTGATTTTGATTAATGGAAAAAATACACTGCACGATTTTTTCCATTAATTGGTTAAATTGATCCTCGAAGTTATCCTACGAATGTCACTCGTGCGCATCAGATTTTTAACTAAAGCGTACTGGACACCTTGAGGTCGATGATAAACCGAATTAACCTCTTGACGTCAGGCTCGGTATCCTGCACGCATCAACGCGTTTACGCATAATAATATGCATTGCCTATTAACAATATACGACATATATGATTGTAGTTTATTTAATAGGAGTTTACCCATTCTCCCTACTACAATCAGTGAAAATTCAGTTAATTGGGGCGCTAACTAAAATATATGTTGATAAATGGAGTACTGTAGAAGGAGGTATATCCTGTCACCTAAAAATATTGGAAATATTTCCAAAATTATCAAACACACGCGAAACATATTTAAACGAGCTTCTCAATATACCACGAACTAAGGCTTTATACAATATAAGTACGATACATTGCCCAATTCTACATATTACTCAATTATAAAAAGTAAATAAAATATGGAGGAAAAATAATACACCGGATACGTAATGTAATATTTTATTTTAAATATGTACGTAAAAAAGATAATTGTTCCACGCTCCGCGTTATTGCTACAGCAATAGTTCTGGTATTGTTAAAGATACATTTATAACAGTTTGCTGTTGCTGTTAATATTGGAAACCGTGTGCTTCGATTTCACTTTCCTCCACCGTATCTCTAGACTGATTTTCTGAGAAATATGTTCCCATTTCCCTATTTTTACGTATCAAACGTATCTGCGGTACATCTTGTATACCATACTAGCTTATACGTATAACTTCTACTCTCTTGCACTGTTAACTTTGTCATGGAAGCTTGATAATTTCTGTTACAATAATTTAAATTCTTTCCTGCATTTCCCGATAATTGTAACTTTCTTTCCTGCGCTTCTTTCTTCCGTACAAATATACCGTTTTGTGTGCAACTTCAAAATTCCAAAGAAAAACATTTGCGATTGTACGGTTTCGTATTTCTTTTTTCATTGTTATAAGGGCTCGACTACATTTGGATCGTTAAACGAAGAAGCCGATGCAACTTTGCACGTGGTTTTCGAAGACCGTAACTCTGAAGAGGAAAAGTTTGCACAATACATCTTTCATTCCTATAAATGGTAGGAAACTTTTCTTAAATATTTTAATAACATTCTGCTTGGAATAAATATAAAGATGAGTTATAGAAGAGTGGTGAGTGCAGCGTTATGTACATGATATACTTTCAAAATCGAACGTGGGAAAACGGGAGAAAAATTAATAATCTATATCCATATCAGTAGAAAGTTATAAATTAAAATAGAATTTTTGAACGTGAAATTAGAATTTCTATCGAATTTTGACTTAAGAATAAACACAAAAGAAATTTCTTAATGGATCAAAATTTGTATGTATAAACCTTAATCCTCTCTTCCTTATTCCTAAGCTAGGAAATGGCAAGACGAGTAATCTTAGAATAATTTCTTATTTAAAATTGATCTACTGTAAAATTCATCTAATGCAAAAATCGTTTACATAACGCTATTTGAATCTTACTCTACAAAATGACCTAAAATATTTACAATTGTATGTAAATGTGTAAGTATTTCGTATCAAGTAAGTATTTCGATCATTTTTCAAATAGGGCGTACTGTTATAAGATTTATATTCCTTTTTCTTTTTTGGCACGTGCAATATTTTTTGTTAAATTCCTTGATATTCTTTACTTAATTTAAAAATTACTTGGCTACTACTTAAATACCAAATTACTTAATATCATGATACATTTGTTTCTTGAACTTCAATAATCGATATACTAGAGCAATATCTTTAATTAAGTTGATCTATTAAAAACTGAACATTTATTCGTAGATACCTAAACTATGCTTCAAATTACTATATATATTTTATTATACAATATTTCTATAAAAGCTTTTAATTAAGTAATTTTCAAAACTTTGTTTCAAAATATCTGGAGTTTTATTTTTCATTGCTATTGTTTCTTTATCGAGATGTATATGCTTTCATATCAAAGAACAGTTTAATGAGCAACATCTGATCAAATGAGTGGCGTTCGTCAGCAAGACTTTGATTTCTTTGATTCTTTTTCTGCGATCATAAATGCGAAGAATTAATCCTTTTGCAGAAAGAAATTGCTATTTGTTTATATTATCATTACGTCATTGTCCTTTATGATATTAGTCAATGTTTGTACGCTACAAAAGGAATAAACGCTTTTCGTCTAGTATCTTCGTATTTTCGTACTCCTTGTAATCGCATTAAAGTGTTCTTGGATGAACATTTGATACGTTTGTTATTCATTTATAGAGATTTAAGTAACGAACTAAATGAATGGTAAAAACGCTATTTGTATCATCCACGTACAAGAACGACAATCTTATTAAATTTTTAATCCTATTGTTCCTTAAATACATAAATGAACTTGATCTGATGACGTTACAGTTTTAACATTTGAACCACTTTTTCGAATAAATACCTATATCTTTTTCATCCCCATTAATTGTCACAATTTTATTCCGGTATCGCTTTAAAATTTCATACTAAACTCAGTCACAATTTTCTTGTACGAGATGAAGTAAAAGGAACTTTCAAAAGTTCTTGGAGTTTACTTCAAACAATATTGGAATTAAAGCAGAATAAAAATCTGCAGTTTCTTCGGATTCGTTAATTACTGCAATTTTGTTCCTGAATCGCTCTAACATCTCTAACGAAACTCAATCACAATTTACTTTTGCGATATGAAGTTAAAACAACTTTCAAAAGTTCTATAAAATTCATTTCGAATAATTGAAAACAAAAAGATTCTTGCCAACGTTCACTTTGTCTTCCTTAACGGAAATATGTTACAGACAATACACGATGTAAGACAAATTGCGTTTCGCTGAAACAAGATGTAAAATGCCTAATAATGACAGACATAACACGAAATAGCATCACTTCGCGTTGTATCCAGACAGTTTGAGCGAAAAACAAACTTATACGTATTTATATACGTTATATGTATATATACTTCGAACTGGCAATATACCGTGGCTGCAAAAAAGCACTTGCACATCGTTGTATTTATTTGGGCATTTACATACCTATTAATTGGGTCCAAGTATTTCAAATTTCGTCTGATTTAGTAATACTTTCATATAGCCAGCCATAGATATTGAGACACCTACTGGTTACATTTATTCAAAAAATCTAACAAATTTCTTACTTAATATTTTACATTACAAAAAATACATATACGTTGCGGACGAAATGACTGATTAACAATAAAATAGTTAAAAGATAGAAGCAGTGAATAGCATTCTACACCAAATATCAATAAGTATTCCAATACCTATAGTCGATAGCTACAAACAACACAATACTGCAAATAACATTGATACTGTGAAAGTGAAATGTTAGAAGATATTTAAAAAACAGAAACTATATCTTGCGATAAGAGTTTGTTTGATGTACATACAAATACCATTTGTAGCGACTGTGTTTTCCCTTTTTCTCTCGATACTTCCTCTACGTTACCATCGAATTCTTCAAGAATTCTCTATATCGGTTGAATCTCGGTTTGGCTTTCGAACGATCTCGAGCTTTCAAGTACTTGACGCGTCGCAGCTTGCTGCCAGGGCAAAAACCATTGATGCCACTTTGTCGATCGAATGGTCAGCCGGAGGTACACGGCGCATAATATCGTAAAGTTTCGTTAAGGACTGTCCGGCGTATTCTCCTCCCAAGCCAATATCGTGTTCATGTCTTTAATGCCGCGTGTGCTCCATGGTTCGAGCGGATCAGTAGGCGACGTTGCCGGTGAAACCGCCTTATTCCGCTCGATCGATTCTCTTCTCCTCGGACCAGCCTCCTCTATTTCCTTCGGTGATACCCTGTGCATGCATCGTGCCAAACAGAAACCATTAAACGAATGGTCAATCGTTTCCTGTGCTCACGGACACTAACGCCGCGAACACTGCTTCCGATCGGGATTGGAGGAATGGGTTCTTTCGAACTTGCGATTCGAAAGGTCTTGGTAAGATAGGATTTTCTTATTCTTTTCGTCTTCGTCTTTTTTTTTCTTTCCGTTTTCTCTTACTTCTTTTCTTACTTGTTTTCTTTCTACGGGTTAGGAAGTTGAATTTTATATAAAAAACGTTGGAACTGAATGATGAAAGTAGAAGCAAGACCGTATGTATACTTCTGGAGTCCCTAGGAACAACGTCGTTACAAGGTCTAATTAGGTTGCCGAGTTAAGTTTTAAGATGTGGCCACGTAGAGAGCGAGGCTCCTAATGCGCCTTATGGCAAATGCGGCTCTGGGTAGAAGCGTAATAATTTGGAGTTAAGTACGTGGCAGCTAACGGTGTTGGAAATTTATCTTCGTAGATAGAAACATGGATAAGCGCGTATATTTAAATATCTCGAGAAATAATTTACATCGAAGCGCGACAAAATTGAAATTCGAGAATGACTACGCTTTCCAATAGCATAACAGCCCTGAATATCGTTCATATCTGGTGAAAAAATGGCTGTTATAAAAATAAGTGATTCTTTGGATATTGCGTTATGTACGTGTAATGCTTTTGTTCGAATTTATTCAATCCTACTTTCAGATCGATATTTCATATTTAGCTGATTCGATAAATAATAGAAACGACGACGTTGACTGTGATCAATACTTCGCCCCTTGTGCATTTGTTCCGATGTTTCTCTGATTTTGAAATGATCGAAATAAAAGCTCGTCGTATAAAATGGAATTAAGCATTCATACTTTTTGTCGAAAATAATATTCTCCCACTTTTTATTACTACGTCCCTGCATACGCCAATATGGAAGAAATCAATTAAACAATATAATCCGATCGGATAAATAAGCAATTCATTATGACAATATTTACGAATTCGCTTCCGTTGTCGCCTTTTTATCGCATAATCTCAATTTGCTCTGGGAACGACTCGCACTCCGCGTTTATCTCGCCTAATAAAGCTATACTTTCAATTTGCCTTTGGTAATCGTCGATATCACCGATCGTTCCGCGTTTAAATCCCTTCTTTCACGAGCAATATCGCGCTCGCGTGATTTCCAATACTGTTTATCGAACGGCTGCATACGTCGTGATCCGATTTCGTTGTCCCGTGGCGTTCGTTTGAAGAAGAATTATTAACGAGTGATTAATAATTTATCGCAGCATCGAGTTCCGTGGAATAATTACAGAGGACGTTGACGTTTCACCGAAACTAACTGTATCGGTAACAGACGCCTCCCGTATTACATATCGGTGCGGAAATTTTTGAAATTCGCGCACGGTAATTTACATTACTTGTTTCGGATAGCTATTCATCATTTCGTTATCCACGTCCCATTGGTTGCTTTAGGATCTCGGATAAAAATCGTGTGACAAGTCGATGATGGAACGAGTGATGCGACTCATGCGAACCAACGTCAGTCAGAATGAAAAGTTGTAAGAAATTTTTCAACTAAGAAACGAAATATGTAAACTATATAACGTGACAAAACAGTGGCAGAATTAGTAGTCGTAGAGAGCGACAAATGCATCGTGTAACGTGCTAGATAAACTTAATATTTCTGGAATCCAGAACAAGTGTATTAAGTCACGTTTTTCAAACTTTAAAGCAAAGCAAATCAAAGTTGCAAAATCTTTGTATCGAGACATGGACTGAATGTTATTTTTACGCTATTATACGAAAAGCTTAGGATGAGAAAATTTTTACCATTGGAAAGAGCGAAGAATTTGACACGGGAAACATGTAAAATGTTATTTTTAAAAAAAAATAGACTTAATACATTCTAACTCTGGAGTCTAGTTTTTGGACTGCAACGCTCTTTTCGACTTTTTGTTTAGAAAAATAATTTCACATATATGGTAAAACGCGAAAAAAGTACCTGTCGCGTTTCATGGAATTATTTCTACGAAAGGACTATAATTTATAAACAAATTCATATAAATTTATAATTAGTAATAATAGATTATTTCAAAACGTTAGAGTATTAAACTCGTTATCTTTTTTTAAAGGAAAATATTAACTACGATTTAATCATCTTCGGAGACAAATATTACAGAACAATTTTGTTATTTCAAGAGTTCATTATCCTCAATAATGTTCGCTCGCCAAGGAATACGTATAAGATAAAGAAAATTCTTCCAAATTGAGATTAATTATAGCAACAATTATATTTAATTATATTCAAACTGCAATGATATATTTAAAGCGCTCACAAGCTAAATCGATGGATTCTCTTCTTCCTATAAATTTTCTTCAGTTCAACGACACATTTGTATTAGTATGGTTAACTTACACTAGTATGGTTAACTTTTAAATTTTCAGAAACAAAATGATTACTGTCTTTCGTGTCTAATTCATTCAGTCCATAAAGAAAAATACGATAGGTTGAAAATAATAATCGTTGAAATTTATTTTCTATCCTGCCACGCCCATAAAATTCCAGCGGTTACCTCGCAGATAATCCGCAAAGAAGAATGTTTCGATGAATAGGTACCTCGCGTGGCAAACTTCTGCTGCAGATGCGTAAGATTTATTCTAACGTTGGAACAAAACGTCTTGTATTATTCTATTCACGAGGTAACAACGTGCACTGTGCAATCTGAGTAACACACAATGATTTCATTGTGACGATTAATCAGAGCTCTGAGCTATAGTTTCGAGTGACTCGTTTGCTCTCTTTGTTCTGAAACACGATTACTTGGAAATTGAACAATGAAAAATTGTGCACCTCAAAGGAATGTTAGTTTAAACTCTTAATAAAATTGACAGAAGACCGATTCTTTATGATATTCTTTAGAATAATTCCGTGCTTCGACGAGGAGTAACAACGAAATACATGTTTTCTTGAAAGGAAAGGAAAAACTTACAGATGTCGATCTTTCGCAGATTATTTAGAAACAAACTTTATCGTGTCGTAACATGCTACGAGATACAGCTATGATAATAAATAAAAGGAATAATAGCACAATGCCGCTTAAAAGTATGTAAACGCTTGCTTGCTTTTGATAGAATCAAATAATTTCGTTACAAAATTACGCGGAAAAAGATCCAGACCGATTCTATTCTTTATCACTAGAATGTGGATTTCTATGTATTTATGAGAAATTTTATGGTGTATATAACACGCAAAAATATATAAAATACACAAAATAAAGTATTTATTATAATACTCGAGAGATGAAACAAATTCCTATTTAAATTTAATTTCTTTAGTTCTATTCGTAAAAGTATAAAAGCGCATAAAGTCCACAGTCTAATAACAAAGAATAAAATTAATCTGGATCTTTTTCTGTGTAATTCTATAACGAAATTATAAAATTGCGTTAAAAGTAAGCAAGCATCCAGATACCTTTGAACGATACTAAGGTATTATTCCTTTCTCAGTTATATCATCTACGATCTACGCAATTACAACGAACCATGTGTAATTTCACCGATGCAAAACAATCGAAAACCCATTCTTAATTTCATCCACGAGTACGTATTTTATACGCGGAAGCGAACCTGTCTGTTTTCCGACTTTGTACGGAAAATGGTGGAAGGAAACATTCGACAAATCTAAATAGGAAATCTATGTTCCAATATTGCGTGTTCCTCGTGTCCCGGTATGTCGACACACGATCGATTGTTGATAGTGTTGCCCAGTGCTTCTAGTGTTTTCAGCCTGATTCTATATACCTTTGTCCGGTATACGTATGCGTGGCTGTACATACATCCGAGCCGTGACTTAACACGAATGCCACGAAACGTTGTAACTCGACCATTATGTTGTAATTACTTTTCGAGGCCGGGACAGGAAATTGTGTATTTTCTATACTTTCGTTTCTCTGGCGGGCGTTCACGCGGCGGCTCGATGAAATTTCATTAAAGTCCAAAGAAGTCACTTCGGCCGTACCACGGATTTCCATTTAACTGTTCTTTAAGTGATAATTGTTTTGTTACGTGTGTATGGCTTTGTTAGATGCCCGATGACGCTCGCGTTACGGGAGATTCAAATTGGATACGGGTAATGGGATTGACGATCGAGGAAAATGACGACGGCGTTGAAATATCAAACGTTAATATTGCTTTCTGATAAGTATAGATTTTTCGTAATGAACCACCTTAATTGAGGAAGTAGGGCAAGCTCTGCGAAATTGAAGCTCTTAATAGTTTTTTGATACGACTCTCAGGTTGTTATCAATTACGTCGAACAATTAGATCAACCTTTAGCTATGATAATATAATATTACTCTAATATCGATATTTTGATTTATAACTCTATATATATATATATTTATTGATATAGATCTTTTACGGTCAAAAGTACTCAAATGTTGAATTTTTCAAGCTTCTTCGCTAGATTGTGGTAATGAAACGAAAATACAGACTCTTCTAAACTAAACTCTGTTAAGTGATCCATAGTTAAAGGCTAAAGTAGACTTTTTCTAACAAATAGAAGAAAGGACAGGTAAATATAGGGAGAAACTTATAATCGAATAATCCTAACAATACTAATTAAAACCAAATAACAGTACTTTAATCTTACTGATATGTCGTCCATAGAAAAACGTCCCCTTTCGTCCCTCTTCTTATCTGTTTAACTTTTTTATACTTTACAGAAATACAGACTTCGATTTGGGGATGTAAATTATTCAAAAATATTTTCACCTTTCTACGTTGCATAGCTAATAATGTGCGTTAATCCTTAATTCCATAATTAAAGTTTGATTCTACCAATAATTCAAAAGTGAAAAGAAAATAGTTTCATTATGAATTAGTTACCTATTTTTTGCCGTTTTCGGCCGACGCTTCTGAACCTTGATCTTCACTGAATCGCATGACCCGTTCTGCTTTACTTGCGGCTTAATTGCTTCGATAGAGCTCTCTCGACTTTCGATTTGACGGCTCACCAAGTTCTCAGGACCGTTGAGCAATGGCTGATATTGAGGATTTCTGTCGGCGGATGTGGACGACGTGGATGACAGGTCGTCGTCCGTGTGCCGCGACCGTCTCCGTGTCGTGATAAATCTGTTGTTCGCTGATCTTATTCTACGTAGACGGGCCTCGGTTCCGAGTATGTTGTCGCCTGCGATAAGACAATCAATTTTCATGAAATACGCGTGACGCTTAACGCTCTCCAGCGAAACTTATGGCTACACAGCCATTGCTGGTTTTATTCTTTGATATTTTCATTGTAAAATTATCGTTGAGAGATCGCTTTGCTTTTTAATACTTTAATTATACGCGTATAAATGCATGTGAAATATTAAACATAAATTTAAAATTTTGATGGTTTGTAATAATTCTCTGGTATTATTCGTTTCGTTGCTCGGAATAAAGCAAAAATAAAATTCGATTTGATGAGATGCTTGCAGATTAAATTAGGTAAGACGCAAGTGTACAGAGATGATTCATTCAAATTCGGCTAGTAACAATTACGCTTAACACAATCGGTGGCGCGTTTAGTAATAGGCGTTTAGTAATTAGTGTGCGACCAAGCCATTGATTAATTCTTAGAATATCAAAGAAATATTTTACGGAAAGTAGTTCGTCATTACCACCAAAATCGTTGTCGCTCGATTCAACAAAGTACTGCTTCTTTGTAGCCGTAACTTTCTCCTCCATAGGTAGCTTAGTCATCGTGAATTGCTCCAAAATTTGCAGATTTATTTTTGAACTGCTCTCCACTTCGAAATTCGCCGCGGCCCGCTCCGCTATTTTCAGCAGAGTTTCGGGATCGTCCGTATTTTCGGAAGCAATCACAAGCTCCAAAAGCGGATCCTGAAAATCCTCGACCATGCTCGAATCTAGGATAAGTATGTATATTTGAAGATTTTTTTTTAATATTCATCGTTTTGCGAAGTCTATTATATCTATAAATAATATTAATAAAATTAATATATTCTTCTGTAGACACTGCTCGGATATCGTGTAATTTGACGTATCTCTGGATAAAAACGAAAAATCTTTTCGTTTGCAATTATTACAAAAAGAAAATTTCAACAACTCCATTTTTACTGAACTCGATTTTATGCTGTAGCAATTTTTATTTCTTTTGAACATAGTTCCATTTTTGCTGAAGTAAAGTTAAATGCATTGAAAATATGGATAAAATTGTTACGTTCTTATACGTATTATACGTTACATCGTATGATTATCGATATTTATTTATTGTTACTAGGCTATTATTTTGCTTGAAACTTTATCGAGTTAATGTATTAAACGAACAAACGTAAAATAAGTACCTGATTCAAGAAAATTTAAAAAACGATTAAAAGAAGTATTGATACTAATTAGCTGCTTTATCAAGTAACTACCAAATTAATTTTAAACAAATGCAAACGGATTTTCATAATGTAGAAACATTTCTGAAGACCGTAATTTGTTATTTGTTTTGAACAAAACATTTCGATCCAGTGCTGTTTCGTTCAAAGAAATTGCATTTTCTCAGGAATATAGAAAATTATTTCATTCAAATCCAAACAATTCTAAGCAATGTATAAACATCGTTCACCAAAATGCGTATGAACAAAAATAACAACGAAGATATAAATTTCAAATCCACGAAAAGAGACTTTTTAATAAACTTAATTTTTGACATTTCACGACCTATATCCGACAAAAAGAAATCGTACACATATACGAATGAAAGCAATATATCAATTGCTGCTGATCTTTCTGTCGAAAAAGAGAAAAAAGGAAAAGGAATCCTTCTCTTGAAAAAAGAAACTTGTTGCCTATATCGTTATCTTTATTTTTAAATTTATTTGTTTAAAAATTGAAGTTGTTAAAGATTGCCATTTCTGCGTTCGTGCAGACTTCCGTTTGCCGCAAATAGACCAGTTTTCATTATTTTAATGCGCAAGCTCGTTTTCAAGTTTTAGTAACGTCCTGCGCATAGCAAGCTGCATAATAAAAGTTGGCCAAGCTGCGTTAAATCCTAACGAATGTGAATTATTTTCAGGCCAAAAATGGGAAATGCTTGTTGTGCAACGATGCCTGAAACAACGGCATTTTGTTTTGTTGCTCATGAGTGGAAACGAGATCAAGGACGCCGGAAACAAGAAAGGCGGAAACGTCGGAGGCCGCTGAAAAATATTTGAAATATTTCTGTTCGAGACGTTGATCAAGTCTACATTTATGGTTTCGTTGATATTTATCTAATTAGCGAACTCGTAAGAAAATAATACGAGTAACGATATCTGCAATTTGAGAGAATTGAGGATTAAAGTAAATTTGAGCAGAAAAGTCTATATGGTTGTAAATATCAAAGTAGCTACGTTGTTATATGTAAAAATAATTCTTTAAATAAATACAAATATTATTTTTTCGTATTGCTGCTATCCTTTTTGGGGGAAAAGGCATAAAATACAGACGTATATTAAATTTTTTACATTACACATACTATACGTGTAATGTATAACGTGTAATGGTTACAATCTAGTTTAATCTTTTAGAGTTCGCACAGTTTAATTATATCAAGTAAAAAGCAATAAAAATGTACGTAGAGTTGTATAAAAACTTGAAGAAAACGAAGGTGACAATTAATGAATTGATAATGTTCTTTGTTAATGGAAACCTCGAAACAGAAGTGATAATTAAAGGAAGGAGGTATAATATCGTAGCAATTGCTGAAGAATACTGAAGGATTACAATATTTGATTAACGAAGGAAATTAGTTTACAACTTTGCTAATTTATGATAATCATATGCTTAACGGATGAAGGGCCATAAATTATCCGATGCTTGTTGCACTACTTTTCAGGTTAATCAATAAAGTCTCTCGTTTCATTTACTCTTTAATAACCAAATTATCGTGATTAAGATCGAAACTGCAAGCTTTTGAATTTAAGGCGCTGTTGAATAACAAGTGTTCGGTTTTAAAATACATGAGTATTATGCAGACATAATGAGAGACATCCAGCGAAGAATCCGCAAGATTTAATCGACTTCTGTTTAGCAAACTCGTGAGATTTCCTAATAACGCGAAAAGCTGCAACATTTATATTTCTACTTTGGTCTGTTCAGTTATATATGTACGTTCTGAAATTCGAAATTTAATTCAATATCAAATAATTTGTGTTTAATAATTACCAATTATTTCATGCCCCGATATTATTTTCTAACGGATAACATCGAAATTGGAACTTGGTTTTGTTATCGAATTTTATCCGACAAATAAAACCCTGTGTGCAGCTAGTAAAAATTCATGCACATTCATAAGCTTGATTCGATTACCATTTCTATAGGGCTTCGAAACAACTCAAAATTTGGATTATATGTAGAGGATATATCAGATTTTAATAAACAAATTGGAGAACACGTAGAGGCAGTCAAAGAAAGAAGAATAATTCGTCCTGTATTCCTTTTTAAACTATAAAGAAATGAAATTGTTTATAATTGACGGAGTGCATCGTTTAACAGAAAAATCAAAATAAGCAATTTATTGTCGTACGTTTTCAAAAGAAAAGGAAATATTTTCACTTTCATTAAATTACAGATTACGATTAAATTGTAAATCGCTATATTAAGCCCATTGTGAACAATGTTCTTTTTTTTTTATCGAATCGTTTGCAATTTTCAATATCACTATGTTTTTTTTTTAAAAAAAAACCCTTTTACATTTATAAACGAAATATCTTGCGCGATGTCTGTAAAAATCGGTTCACAAAACATCTCGTCCGTGGATGCTATAGGATTAACGATATTGAATTTTAACTCCATTTTTACACAAAACAATATTCAGTTGTATATATCGTAAAATAAAAAGTTGGTAAAATTTTTGTTAAAACATTTATCGTTATATTTAGCGATATTTCCTGTTCGTGAATGTGAAGGAGTTATATTTTAACGGATACTCAAGAGATTAAAACAAGCTTTTACCTCGTAAGAGGTTAACAATGCTATTTAAAATTTCACGGTTTTTATTAATTCATAAGATATTCTTATATTATTCTTCTTATTATTATGCTATGCTAAAATATTAAAAATATAAAAATTAAAATAAAAATATCAAAATATTCGCACATCATTATTATTATTCTACGTTATCGTGTTGCAATCCACTATTCTTCATAGCTTTTCTTAAAATTCCTTTTTAATTAACACAATAACTTTACTTACGACTCGCGTTCTTCGAATTCATCTCGCGAACGGCCACAAATTCGCTGGATGTTTTGTCAATATCATTACGACTGCTCGCCAGGTTATCCAGATTTTCCGTGGTTAGTTTCCGTTGTTCCTGAACGTTCGTCGACACTTTCTCCTGATTAGTCGTCGCCGATTTCGCTTGATCCTTGCAGGTGATCTTCGATTTCGACTGCTTCGCGTCGATGTTGGTCGGAATTCCTTCCGTAGCACTAGACAGGTCGAGATCGTGGGCGAACGCCATTACATCCAGAGCTGCGGTCAATGCGTCTCCAAAACCGGCCGTAACCGCTGAAACTTGAGGCTCGGCAGTGTTTGGACTGCGCAGAAATTGATTATCTCTCTTTCGGTATTATTCAAATAACACCTGCTACCGGAGACTTTATAATTTATTAGGTTGTCCGAAAAGTTTCTTTCGTTTTATGAGGAAATAATAGACGCACAACGTTGTTTTGTTTTATATTATTTTGTAGAATTACGTACGATCCATTTTGTTGTGTTGAGATAAACACCGTGACATTTCACAGACTTGGTTTCACGTTTGTATGAAGGTACACTGTTGTAAAAAACACGTTTGCGAAAGAAAGACACTTTTCGGACAACCTAATAATTTAAATATAATTTACAGTTTACTTTAATAATTTGCCTATTTCGAGACTCGTTTTTCCTTGCTTTTCTTTTTTCTTCGCATCTCATTTGCATCAACGATATTTGATATCAGTGAAGTCAACAACGACGCTGATACATATTATATCAGCTAGTTATACAGAACATATTATATGTGTCTGAACATTTTTCATACGTAAAAAATTTGATTACATTATTTATTTTGTCGTTTGCTACGCAGGAAGTTCATACGAATTTAGTAAATAAACTAATGAATGTTTTTTAACGCGGTATAAGGCAATCGGTTCGTTAACTCTATCGTAAACAAACATGTTCAATAATCTCTCGAACACTATGATAGCCGAATATTAATGGGATTTACTGTATAAAAATGAAATTCGAACGAGTCCGAATACAATATTTTGGAAATTCATGAACTGCGTTTCAAATTTCGCTAAATATTTAAGTTAGAAATAGCGATGAAAAATTGGAATTTAATAAAATATGCATAAATTCTGTATATGTAAATATTTTACGAAATACGTTAATATTGATCGTAAAAAAGAATTTTAATATCCACCTTATTTTAATGTTACAACTCGTAATATTTATTGTGTAAAATATACGCGTAAAGTTTCGAGCGTTCAAGCTTTAACATCTTTAATACCTTTCGAGCATTAAAATCATCTGAAGTCGTTCCGTCTGATCATTTACGAGTCTCGTCGTTTTAAAAGTTCGAGCATCGAGTACAAATGACGACCTAAATTAAATATCTTGATAAGTAAGATTTGGTGGAAAGCTCTATTACTCCCAAGCTAATTTCTACTCTTTAACATTTATTAAAATCAATCGCAATGAGGTGCCATTAAAATTGAACTCCGATGCAGACGTTCTTAATATCAGTTGTCTGATATCGAATGCTATTAAACTCGCGTAAATTTTTATCGGTAATGCCCAAACTACAGAACCAATGAAAAAATATCCCATATTTATGCAATATGGGCATATTAATATTTATTAACCCACCAACATATACAATACCGTACCATTATGATTAGACCACGGAATTCTGTGCGAATTTAAACATTTCTAAAATTTTTCAAAATGAATTTATGTCAAATTTAAAGATGCAAAAATGCACAGTACGAGTAATAAGGAAATATATATGAAATATCCAAAGTAATAGAACAAGCAATTTTCTATCTAGGTTCCATTCCTTTTTAATTATCTTTATAGAATTATGTAGTTGCATAATAAATATCCGTAGTCTACTCAATGCTTTCGAAACAAGTCACGTGTATAAGGTTGTTCAACTAACTGTATTACTTGAAATATTGTTTTTGATAATATTAAAATATGTTCCAGGTACAACTAGAATGGTTTAGAGAGCAAAATAATTTCACATAATTAACATGTTTCATATGTGAACGCGTACAGGAATATCATCGATGTTTTCTAAATCGGAATCATATATATTTTAATATATTAGCATGTATTGCTCTCTTAGTGTGTCTCTACCAAAAAGTATTAATCTGTTTATTACCTATTCGTATATACTTTTAGTTTAGTAGATATTTTAACTATAATTTGTCAAATTTAACGTATGAGAGGCAAAGGGAAAAACGCGAAGTGGTATTCCAGTGTTCTCGTTATCTTTATACCTTACCCTTTCGTTATAGCTTAAATTTGACAAATTAAAGCTAAAATATCTACTAAACTAATAGTTTTCCGATTACAGGTTATAGAAATATGTTAACACTTTTTTATCAAGAATATCGCAATGGATCGATTAATTTATTAAATTATATGATTTCACTTAAAGAAACAACGCTAATCTTCATATACCTTTTACGCGTTCATCCACTGAGAAAACTAATCATGCCAAATGATGTTCTTTTCGAAACTATTCGACTTGTATCTGAAATATTCCTTGATATTACCAAAAACAATCAAAATATTCTAGGTGATAAAGTTAAGAGGATCGCTTTGTATAGTTGATCACCTAGAATCCTCGGAATTTAGTTTCTTAGTTCTTGAACTCCAAATATTATCTCGTATGATACTATACTAGATTCGTTAGTACAAATTGGTAGAAATTCCAGTGCCTTCAGCGTATGATACCATGACAGGAGTACTCAGAATGATGACACTGTCAAGCATTATGGTCGACCAATATCATGTCCTTGGAGATAATAGTTTGTCGAATCACGTGTCGTGCCCCTCATGTTACCAATATCGAATGCACCGCATTTACTGACGTTAATATCGGATTTCGTAACCTTGATGCCTTGCATATTAACTCTCACAAGTGCAAGGTCAATTGTATCGCGTTCCATTAAGCCGAGACAATCTATATGGTTTCAGACACCACGTGGGCCCCCGTTAACGAATCAATTAACGATCTCGATGTTACATTTATCACTTCCTTTGTCCTGTAATGAACGCAACTTGATATTACCTTGTTCTGACAGGAGTAGAAAAAGATGCTCGGCCCCACATGACTCGTCGCAACGCCTCTCCTGTTATGCCACGTTTCTTCAATTCGTTTATCGTCACTTTGCCTACGCGCTGTAAGCAGAAGAATTAAACATAAGAAGTTAAATTAAGAGTAACGAGATTAAAAAAATTCAGTGTAGAAATTCTACGAGAAAAGAGGAAGATAAGGCAAACTGCATTTATACTTCTATTTTAATTTCATTAAAAAATCCTGTAATATCGAAGTTAAATTAAAAATAATAAGGTGTAAAAGAAATTAGTTTTTAAGAGAAGAGAGAAAGAGAATGGAAATTAAATTAATACGTTTATTATAATTTCTTGGAAACACTGTAATATCGAGATAAAGAAAAGATTGTGCAAGAAATACAGCTGATAAAAATTCATAACGCTACTCCGGTTATTCTTGTTATTCTAGTCGCTTAAAACGAAGATTTCGGAAAGTTTGAAACATATCCGGACCCTTTAAATCGATTCGTTACTGTACCAAAATCCATTAAAAATACTTGTTAAAGCACAAAGCTAATGACTATAAAACAAAGAGAAACATAGGTTTGAACATAGATTTGAATATGGATCTCGACTCAATGGGTTTCTTCCTGTTTAAAAAGCACCATGTTATATATGTAACAAAATCTAACACCCATAATATTTTCAGTACTCGTTATCGTCGTTGATAATCACATATGTGCAGTTGATGCGACGTTAAAACCTATTAAAAAAAAAAAAAAAAAACAAAAAATGAAACAACAGAGAAAAACACGTCACCTTCCAATTAGCCACTGCGCCTTTGCGTTGCTTCGCCTTGGTTTTCGATTTACTTTTAATAACCAGGACTCCGCGCTGTTCCGAGGCGGGGTTGTTCGGGTCATCTCCAGGTCCCAGTTTAATACTGTATTCTTGCAAATAATTCTGCGCATCTTTCTGTGCGACTGCACGCTCCAGAGAAACCACGATTTTCGCCCACTGCAACCAGTTAAGCGGTCTATAATGGACTGGTTCTAAAATTTTCTGACATTTTAGCTCAATTTCTTAATTAATTCTTAAATTAAAAATAAGCGGAATATATATTAAAACTGATAACCATTGAAAACAAGACCTTTGCCAAATTCTTCGTTACACGTATTTCATACTACGATTATAATATGACTATTTCATCGATATATCAATTTTATCATATATATATAAATTTTTTCAATATTTACATAACTATATTTAATTATACTTCATCGACATTCAAATACACATGTATGACACTTAATTCTATCTGTAGACCTGCAGATCGACGCGATCGTATGATATACAGAACCCAAGGGATAGCAAACAATAGGACACGTTAATCCATGAAATCATTAATTAATTATGTCGTTGTACAAATATTTACTTGCTTCACCCATTCCTTCTCGCTCTGCTCGATCACATGCGCATAAGTGTTGCCCATCATCGCAATCAGCATATTCAACAGCAATATGGGCACCAGGACCATAAATATGGTGAACACCATCTTCGATAAATTAGGGTAGGTCGTGTAGGCGAGGTCTGCATACTGAAACGGACAATCGTTTCGCCTCGTTATCAGTATCGTCTGCAAAACACTCGAACGATCCGGAATCCGGAATCGCGGGTAGCGGATCGATAAAAATAATCGTGTCGCAAGCAAAAGTGCACGGCTATAGATTTACCAGCGGGAATCCAGCCGATTCTTCTGCTGCTTCGCGTGTTTAATTCGACGTGTTTCGACGAATCGCTAGACGAACCGTAAAACCGAGCAACGACTTTTAGCGGACATTTTACGCTTTATAAAGCTATTTATGCGATGCTGGTGCTGGCGTGGTGCAAAATTTTATTCGTTTGTCTTTTTAAGGCTAAAAGTAAAAAGAAAGAATATACAACATAAGGCAACTTATGAAATAGACCGAAAAATTTAACATTATTCGCGCAGACGACTCGTAATTGAAATTCAAAATTAATGCGTACCATAGCTTTCTATGAGGTGAAAAAAAGCCAGCTTTGCCGTAAATTTACACTTACCATTAGAGAAATTTTATTCACAGATTATAAAGTAATCGCTGTAACGAAGATCGAAGTTTAACTGTATTTCGTTAAAAGTTTGCATTGTAAGATGTTTAAGTGGCGCAAATTCGATAACCTTCCTCTATATGAGTCGGTCGGAAGCTAAACTGATTAAATCGATAAATTAAAATGCACAAAAGAATGACTATTACAAACTTTATCTCTGGAAATTTTTCTTCGAATTGACAATTATTTATGCAATCTTCTTACGATAAATATGTTTATGAAAATGAGATTCATGTTTAAAACGTCGAATATTAGTTTTGTATAATAATGTGAAATTGGTATATTTCTAAAAAGTGAAATTGATCAGTTTGAGGCTCGTATGACAGTATCTCTCTAGACGTTAAAGCTATGAAAATGTTGATGCGGACATTATAACACGGTTTACGATAAACAACATAAAACGAGTAGATGGTGAATACGGGCTTTAAATGTTTTCAAATTTCTTGCTTAAAAGCTAAAGTAAGAAATTAAATTCCGATTTAAATTCGTATTAAATTTTCCTAAAATACGTAAATACCAATCTTCCCTCTACGAAACGTACATTGAATTCGAATCTTCACGGGAAAGTTTTTTTTTTCACTCGGAAAGTTTGCCAATTTTTATCCACGCATCGGTTTTTCAAATTCGATAATTTGCCGATAGATCGTTTTCCGTAGACCAACGATTCTAAGCAAATGTTTCACAGGGAATAAATTCCCTCCCCTTCGTCGCCCGACAGCATAATCGATTCGTTAATTACGCGAAAGATATACGAGATCTCGGGGAAACGCGGCGTGGCGCGTTATTTTCTAGCAGGTCCGGGGGCCGGGTCGTTGAATGTAATTCAATTAGCCACGGATACAGTGAGCGCGCGTTGCGAATTGTCTTGATATTTCATCGGTGAAATTCGATTAATTGAAACGCAGGAAACCACGCCGCGAGGCGAGCCAATTTTTCCCGACGCGCGTGCCGGCTTGCAACTCGCGATCTATCGATTGCCGAACGAGCGAGTGTTTCTCTTCGCCCCTTCTTTTTTCCCTTTTACACATGCCCGCGAATTGCGCGTAGCGCGAATGTTACATTAAAAATGAGTTTTCCGCGTTGAATATTCTCAACTGCGAAATGACTTTTTTTCCTATTCTTGTTTACGGTACAGTGGCTTACGAAAGTATTTAAACGCTCCTGAAAACTTTTTATGGCCGTGACATAGGCTGTGTCGCTTTTTGACGTTAACTTTAAGCCTGTAATAATAACACTTACATTTATCGTTGATCATTGTGTACTTTATCATCATTTTTAGCGGATCCCTACTATCTCTCGATTAACTTTTTTATTGCATTTTCCAAACATTTGCAAGGCTTTGAATTTAAAAATACCTAATCTATTATCAACTTGATATGTCCGCTATCGTTGGCCTTTTTTTAAATAAATAGATCATTCGCGTTATATAAAACATTTTGAAATCTCATTGGCACTATAACGAGACACAACTATCGCGATTATATTGGTAAAATATGAAACAGATTTGAAAATGTATGTGGCAGTTACAAGATACTCATTGGAAGCGTAACTTCGCAAACATCATAGAAGTAATTGAACAATCAATATATTGTATCTTTAAAGCTACTATTCATGCTATATACTAATCACTTATTAAAAGTAAAATACATTTTCAAACCGGTTCCAGTTGTTTCAGTGCTTTCAGTGGTTTCAAGATAGTTGCGTTTCGTTACAGTGCTATCGAAATTTCAACAAGTTTCGTATAATGCAAATAATATACTTGTAGAAAAATTCGGTGATAAGCGTTCGAATAGTTTCGTGAACCACTGTACATCGATTCAAGTCGAAACGATACCATTCATGCTGAGAACCCCTGTTACTTGGAAATTGAATTTTCCTGAAACCGGAAGAATAGTTCTTTCATAGTATTGTTGTACCGCTGGTATCAAAGAATTATTCTTTCATTTTATTTATCTTTTTTCCAAATCCCCTCATCCTCTTTTTGTCTTCAACGAATAAAATGAAAACAAGAATTCTTTGATAATTCATTTTGTTGCAGCAGTTTGGTGGATTGGAACACATTTCCGATGATCGCGAAGAAAGAAATTAAGTTACTTGCTATCTTAAATAAAAAGTAATGAAACTTTGAAATCCGAATTGAAGATACTTCATTTTTCATATTCATTAGCGACGAAATTTCAATGGTTCTATATAATTTTCTTTCATATCGTAGAAAATTAGATTTTAGTGATTGGTGAATTTTAAATAAATCTTAACTGCAGCTTTATAAAACTTTGTAAGATATTTTTTACTAGGTTCTCGTGAAGTATTAGCATTTTATTGTTATTTTATATAGAAGCACCATTGCTAATAATACGAAACAATGATATACTAAAATAAATATAATTACAAATTAATAACAACACGAAATAACAACAAGATAATCATTAACTAACCATTATTTCCTAATCACCTTTCACCTATTATACTCCTTAATAATCAAGCATTAAATCATTAACAAGAACTAATCATTTATTTTATTATTATTTTATATAAAAACGGCAACATTAATAATACGAGGCAATAATACACTAAGATAAATATAACTATAAAGAATAATAACGCGAAACAATGAAAACGTAATAGTTAAGTGATTATTATGTTCTGCTATCCTTTCGCTTATTATAAGCCTTTAATAACAAAGCGTCGAGTCATTGTGAAAAATCAATCAGTAAATTGAACGTTTCTAACAACCAATAATATTTTTACACCTACTTAATGTATTCCTATAAATTATACTGGACGTTATTAAACTCGTACGAACGATTCAGGCAATAAATCAAACGAATTACTTTGGAAAAATAAGAAGAACAGAAGATTCTGTCGCTCTAACAACGTGACGATTTCTTGTAATCCGAAACGGGCCAACGTTTAACCAGAAAAACAGGAATGGCAAGTATCTCTGATTGAAACTGATTTACGAGCAACGTTTAAATTCTTAACCTTTCCACGGTAACAACTACGAAAAAAGCTGTGCTGGAAGCGCCGCTGGGAGTTACGCTCTCCATTGACATGCTGGCACGATTTACCAAATTGCCTGATCCTTCTCAACATTCAACTTTTTCCTCCTATTGAAAACGCTGCGACTGAAGTTATGTACATATGTACATAGAGCACGTAACAATCCGCACAACCTTAAAAAAGAAAGGTTGCAAACGTTTCAAAATTTCCTTTCACTCCTTTCAAATGTCAGTTTCCTTTACCCGTATTGGAGGAAATATTATAAAGAAATAAACATGATCTCGATCGAACTATAATTCGTATGACGAAGGAAAAGAATGTAAGACTTTTTCGATTCTGGAATCATTGGTTATTTTAACTTCCAATTATTTTTTCCGAAGTACCATTTCGGCAAAGGAAATATTTAAAAGTTATGTTTACTAAGGCTCAAAGAATGTTCGATGAAATAAGAAGAAAGGTATTTAATTATTATTGAGGATACAATAAAATCGAACATGTAAACGGGAAAAAACAATAACGTGTATTTCGTTTTTAGTAGTCAATGTCACTAAAGTGATTATTAAATAGCAATTCAATTTAAGAACTGTGACGATCATATTACATCAATATAACGTACAATATATATTCTAATTTCTTTCAACTCTGTATAAATACTTGTGCTATTGCTCGTACTAATTGCGAATCTATTTAGTTGGTAGGAAATAGTAGCCAATGTGAATTTAATAAATATGTCTATACAACTTAACTAGTAACGTAACAGTATGTGATTGCTAGTAGCTAATAAGCCGCTGCGACACTAAACAAATAAATAAATAATAATAACGTATAACATATATATTACGTATGAAAAATAGCGAAACTTCGTCCATCTCTATTTTCCTCACAAATTTATCATTTATAACAATACCGCAATAATAAAATAAAATGATTGAAATAAAATTTAATATTTAACAAGCACAATCTCGTTATCACATATAACACTCTCTATCCTGATTTATATAGTAAGCAACGTACATAAACGATGTTTTATTAGATCCTCTCAAAATCCAAAAACTGTCAGCTAAATTATAAAAGAAAGAAGTTTGTTCACTGCCAAATGATTAAGTAATTAATAATTCTCCTCTTCAAGCTTTCTACTTCCTAATTTGATTTCATAAAACCTTCTTTGCTTCTTTCTGGCGTAAACGAACGATACACGAGAATAATGTAAATATATTGCTGTATTACATGCTGTGTTGTTAAGCGGGTGATGGCCTTAGTCCGCAACGAGCATTTCGTTCAAAACCTCGTTTGAAATGCGGTGTGTTCATAGTCATGAAAGGACAGAAGTAAAAAACGGGGATAAAGAACAGGCGTGCATCCTTGCAAACATGTGTGCACGTGAATACATACGACGATAGTAGAAATAACCGCGACAATAAAACGCTGATTTATAGGGAACGAGGGAGGCTTACGTTATAATCGCCGAGGGTTATCTGAAACAGTGCCATCCAGGTCGAGTGATAGGAACTGTAGAGGGATGATTTCACTCCCGGGAAGCCCTTGTACAAAAAGTAGAACGACTGGCAAAATCCGGACAGCACCACCATGTAGATTATCCCGAAGGTCAACATGTCACCGGTTATCATACTGTAGACCATGGTAACGAATGGACCGGTCAACCGGATAGCGCTGTTAAAACAATCGAAAGATACATAAAGGTATATATGTGTGTATCAATGACCGCACGATAATGACGCGTTAAAACGCGTCGACGATCAGATACCGCGATTGCATCGTTTGTCTGCGTACAGATTTCGTCGTGCATCCTTCTGTACGGATGCAAACAGCCAGAAAGGGTAGAAAGAGCGATAGAGAGCTGGTATGTATTACTGCAGTGCGGTTTTCGATCCATTTTTTGCTCAATAGTATCCTGCTGTTGCTAAAAAAATTCTTCTTCCTTAATTTTTGCTTTAGTAACTCCACTTTTGTATTTACAATTTGTCAAGAAGAGACGACAAGCAGATATATGTAGTTATTTCGTTACAGTAACATGCAGCTTTTCACGAATCTTTCCTAATACGCGTGAATTTAGATTTCGCTTTTGTCACAAAGTTGTTTTTTTCTTTTATTTTTTAATACTACAATAGTCTTTTTAATTAGTAAAACAAGAGTGAGAGTAGACTATAAAAATTGGAGAAGCGTAGCAGTAAACCGTTAATTGTATTCGAATAAGGAACGCTGCACATAGGGTACAATTTATGCAAGAGTGAATTTAGCGCTAGTTAGTGTGTAAGTATAACGATATGTATTGTTATCCCATCTAAGTAGTTAAGCATGAATCTACGAGAGCTCACCCCAAAGCAATTAGATTAACCCCAGCGTCATTACGGTTCAGCTGTTACGTTTACAGTATTATCAATGTTATGGCGTAATTTTTGTAAAAAGAAGTTGTAGGCAATGAGCGTATTTTTTTTATAAAAAAAGCCTTGTACGTGTGTGCTATTGTAGTCTTATCGCGGGAGATAACAACCGACATGATCGATGGAACTGAATGTCGTCGTGAAAAAACAGCGTTAAATGTTAAAGTGTCCAGGTTTAACGTACCATAAAAGAGAGTAACAGAAAGAATAGAAAGAGAGAATACTGGATTATTAAACCACAATTTGGATCATATGGTTTTGATTCCAGGGGAAAGTTGATTATATTGGTCTGACAAAAAATTTGTCTATGCATACATTTTTCTATCAATTTTTTTATTATTTACAATACTTTGTAATAGTGTGACACGTTCACGATTTATTATTTTATGCATGAGTCCATACAGCGATCTATTCCTGCATCAGTCATGTTCGGAGTCAGAAATCATATATTCTTCTTTCTACATATTACAAATATTTTTCTTTTATTCGCTTATTTATTTTTTTTCCAATAAGTTGTAGAGAAAACTTGTAAAATAATCGCGTTGTTTGTGAACAATAAGTATCAGTAAATATTTCCGTATTATTTCTATTCAAGTTGCGCGGGGCGTCTTGTTTTGAATAATGGCGAAACAGATTGTCTAACCATGGAGTGCTTCAGTTAACGTAGTTTGCTTCCTAAGAGAGAGGATACGTAAGTAAACCTTTTAAGTAAACATGTTCTTTTATGAAGCTTATCTCGATGGCTTGATACCATATATAAGATATACTATTGATTTTGGATAAATTTTACCTTTGCGCTACTTGCTTTCGCATATTTTATACGATACTTCTTTATACAAAATTACAGCTCGAGCAGATTATTTAATCTGAGATGAGCTTCTTATTCTATTGTACGTACCAACACTAATTAAGCTAATTAAACTACATAGTTCTGCGCCTACATACGAAGAAGATAGTTTCTGCTTATAACAACAATGCTGTCTATTCTAAAAAGTTATTAGTTATCTTGCATCTTTCACCATAGCTACACAGTTAACATAAAACATATAACAAATAACATTCTAAATGATAGTACATGTAACGTTCTTTATGAATTAACTTCTGGCACGGGACATAAAATTAGCAGTTTCGTAGCTAATAATTTTTTTATATTCTCTAAAACTAAATGTTGCTTGTGAAAGGGTAAATCTAAAATTGGCTATCCTAGAATTACCATAAATATATATATAAATATATAAATTACCAAATCTCTATTAAAATAAGAATTTTTGTACTTTTCACATTTTATTACGCTATGGAAAAGTTTATAGTTTATACCATAGTTCATACTAATCATTACACATGTTTCCTGCATTTAGTTAATAAATGTACGATCCTAGAATATTCAAGGCTGTATTAATATTAGGTTGGCCAGAAAGTATCTTTCTTTCACAGACACGTCTTTTACAACAACGTATCTTTATACAAACATGAAACCTAATCAGTCGAACATTGTGATCTTTAGTTTGATAGAACAAAATGGATCACACGTAATTCAATAGAATAATATAAAACGGAAAATGTTGTGCATCCATTATTTCCTTATAAAATGAAAGAAATTTTTCGGACGACCTAATAATTTTGGAATAAAAATTAAACTAAACTATCTGTAAGAAGGAAAGAGGCAAAGATTCTGTGTTAAATATTCGTGGAAAAATATGTATAGATGAAAAATATAAATTTGCGATCTTCAAGAAGCGCTACATCGTTCTAGTAATTTCCTCTCTATTTTCCTTTCACTTTGTCTTGTATCTCAAAGAGATTCTCGCTCTTCAGCGAGACGCAGCTTTAACAACGATGAAGCGTCACTGTCATTGCGATATCGATGAAGTCTCATGTTCCTTTCAAAGATACCCGTGCATCGTGCAACAGATATCGATCCTTTCTGTGTTTACTGTCAACGGATGCAGTCGTATATAACGTGAACGTGTTTAACGTCAGTTTGTAGACAGGAAGGCAATGACTGGCGTTTGATTCCTCAATACAATGCAATTACGATGACACTGATCTTCTAACTATCGTTACTAGTGATTCATTAAAGTTAGCCGAGAAAAGTTTAAAAGACAAAGAGAAAAGACATTTAAAAACATTAAAGATTAATATCGAATGACGCTAATGATAATTTATCAATTTATTATTTGCGAGAGAAAATTTGAAGTACAGGAATAAAATGATGTGACAAGGTAAATACGTAACTATTTTATTCTATGTGTATATCATGATATTAAAATCGTAGAGATATGACAAGAAGTGAAATTTAAGCGATTCGTTTGAATTCCTAATAATTTTTGTATCTGCATTAAACACAAGCATTATTATTTTCAGTGTAATTCATCGCAATTGCTTGATTATTGCCGCAACAATGTCATTATAAACTTTTCCAGGTATTCGATTATTTCTGTAGAAGCAAATATTCTGGGAATTTTACACAGAACTTGTCATAATGAAAATGTAATAAATATAGCAAAATCAATTCAACATATTTATCCGGTCGCTGAATTTTATTAATTATTGCCCGTAATACCGTGCGTTTTATTTAAAATAATTAAGATCGTGTCCACTATACCGTTAAAAAATAATTCATATGAAAGATCCTTGTCAACCCGTCGATGTTTTATATTCAAAACAACGAAATAATTACCTTATGTTTTCTTTTCTACCGTTTATTATTCTAAATTTTCATAAAAATCAATACAGTAGAGTCATTATCCGGACGCCTATTATCCGAATATCTTAACATCCGAACGTTTTCTTATTCGAACACTTTGTTATCCGAATATAATATTTCCTAATAACGGATGCTTTTTCTGTTTCCTTTCTTTATTCTATCGAGTAGATTCTGATTATAAGAACTTAGTATAAAACTAATAGCGTTCTAACTATCGAAAGAAAATACGACATAATTAAAAAGCTCGAAAGTGGGATAAGTACGACAGAATTAGCGAAAGTACACGATGTTAGAGAAGCGATAATCACAAACATTAAAAAATATGATATTGAAAATCATCTAGAGCATGTAGATGTCTCAGGTACTGGTAACATTAGAAAAACTTTATATGTCGATGTAACGAATGTTTTCATTGCAATAGAAGCGATTAATAACGACGATTTTACACAAATGGAAATAGCAAACGAACGTGTTAATAGAGTGTCTCCTTATGTCGAAGCATTAGCAAAGTATTTAGAAAAAGGCTTCGATGGTTCGAAGTACAGAAAGATTGTGACTACGCAGTTACTCATATTGAAAGAATTATGTGACTTAGCAGCTAGAAGGATATGGGAATAAATATTTCAAGAAACTATCAATCTTAATCGGTATTCGAATAAATGAAATTTTATATCAGAAAAGTGACTGTTCTATTATCTGAAAATTCCATTTTGTTTTATTCGTTTTGTCTCCCTATTAGTTCGGATAAGGGAGACTCTACTGTATCTCGCTTGTTCGTGGCAGACCTGAAACTGGAATATTCACCTCTTCAGGACAGACGTAAAACTGGAATATGTATTCACTTCTTCAAGACAAGCTTTAAATTGAAAAGTTCTCGAAACATTGGAACAAAGGTAACTATTAAAAGCACGATCGAAATCCAAAGAACCACTAATACATGTGTCATCTAATAAACATGGTAAAAGTTACAAATTTTAATAACTATTAAATTAATAAAAATTAAATAATTGCTAGCTCATAGCCTGTCGATCCTTTCAACAACCACCCTACCACAATACCCATACCTCTACCAGGCTGTGTAATTTATTCGCGAGCCACGTAATAGCTCTAGACAGCGGACATAATTGCGAATGACGTGAATGTGAACCTTGTAGCGAAAACCTACTGGTATAGTGCGTAATATAAGAGATCACATTGTATCTTTCGAGTTTGTCATCGGTTTACAGGTCATCCCGAGTGGACCATGGACAAGTTGGAAACAAAAAGCCGTGAAGAGAGATAAAGTTACTCCTATTACCAATGCTATCGTGTTGTCGATCGCTCGTCACGTTACCTGTTTCGTCGGCCGTTGATTATCCGATTTACCAACACGATCGGCGTTCAATGAAATTGAAGCAGCGCGTAATTCAAGCCGAAATCACGCATGGGACAAGACAATGGTCGCGTTTCCTGAATCGAGCGCCGGCCGAAATCGATTTTCGCGACACCGCCAGACAGACGGCAGAATGGAACATTTTTAATCTTTCGTTAACACTGATAGACTCTTTCGTTACGTTTTCTCTTTCTTTCTCTTTTCCCTTCTTGTTGGTAAGAATTTAGAATCGTGTCGACTTCCGATCTAAAAAACTACAGACGTGCAGCATGACATATGATGCAATTAAATTTTATGAGAAGCTTATATTAATTTCTTATAAGTAATGTTCGAATCCAACGAGACAAAGGAGAGTCGATAGATATGGAAGTCACATATAGCTTATCCGTGGAACAAAATTCATCTGAAGTAAGCTAATTTACTGGATTGAAACGATCTAAAGGATCAATTCTTATTATTCGGACATCCAGTGGAATTAGGAAAATAAAAAATTAGATTTAGAACAATGTTCTAATGTTATTAATTTAATTGATTTTTCATAATATAATAATTCAATTTTGAACTTAGTTCTGTTCCAAGAATAATTATAGAAGGTTCTTTCAAGCGTAATAGGTGTGTGATATAAATCGTAGATCTATACCACGCGCTTTAGAACATTGACCAAAATTATAATAGATAACTATAAAATCAGTCGTAAATATTTGTCAAAGAAGCGAATCTTCCTCGTTACTTAATCCAGATTTTATCAGTGTCACACGTTGTTCGTATTTAATTTGTTCCTTTCTTTTCACTTATTTTGATTTGATACAGCGTACGGATAAATTGGCGGAATTGGATTATGTAAAGAATAGGGAATCATATAAAGTCAATCGAGAAATGACAGAGTGGAGGAGGCATCGATCCAGGTACCATTAGCCAAACCGACAGCTCGGTCCCTTCTCGCTTCCGTTAATCGATCGGTGACCTTATCTTGTCAAGAGTTACCGGTAGTCATAAATCTTCGGTTTTTCCTAACGCGCGAAGTTCAAGGGAGGGTACAGTCGCTGTGGAAATTAATAAAATAGAGATGCACGAGAGAGTTACGAAGATGGTGATAGTCGGAGATGTTGAATCTATGGAATGTAGTGATCTTTTATAAATTTGGAACATGTATAATGAAATTTTGTGAAACTTTTTTATATATATTGTATAATTTTGCTTCTCCTTTCTGTTTATTGATATCATGTTCTAACCTGATTGTATATTGTCAGATATTTTTCATGATGTTGAAAATACAAAAAAATTATTTAAAAAGAAGCTATTTTTGTGATAGGAATGAATATATATAATGGTAATATATAATACATAATCTTATATGTTTTAAAATTAGAAGCTGATTTGTATCGCATAGAGAAGTATCGTTACTTTGAGCGTGGAATATTTTTCACCATTTTCTTGTATCTTGCAGTATATCGCTGAGTAAAGTTATATCTAAATCTGACTATGATTCAAAGTAGTGAGAGAAAAATGGAAGTACAGTAAGTCGGACATCAATGAATTAAACAAGTGGTAAGATAATAAGTACATATAAAATATTTCTGATTTAAAAAGAAACGAGGAAGATATATATATATATATATATATATATATATATATATATATATATATATACTATATATATATGTAATTATTGTTTCATAAATAATAACATTTTCATTTTATATGTATAACTCAAAAGAACGATTTATCAAAATATATTCTGATACCGAACAATTCCCGAATAAAACCATCTCATCTAAATAAGCAATAACTAATGGAACCACAGATGCACTTCTGTTCAAAACGCAATAAAAATGAATTCGAACGTAGAAATCTCTCTGGATGAAAAGCTTATAACAGCAAGAGATATTAAAAAGCCAATAAAAAGAAAAGTATTTTAACTTATAGCCTGTTTTGAAACAAATAACACGGGAACATTAAAGCAACTACGAATTTAAGCTACAAAGAAATAAATAAATTCATCCAGACCAAAAGCTTGCGATTCAAATTTCTTAAAAAATATATAATTTCATGCTACTCGCGTTTATATATTACAGATTCGTTTATATTTGAATAGATCTATTTCAAACTAATATTTTATTCGCTTATGAGTGTAATATAACGCTACTTTATCACTTAATTAGTACATCCTTCTATTAGTACTCTACTCATAGAACTAACTAATTTACAATTTTCAAATAAAAGTGGGAAATTGCAACCAATCATTTTCCTCGCAAAGGAACGAGATTCGAGTTACAGATAGATTTAAACGATTTTCGACTTTTCCTACCGCTAGTATATGTACGTATGAAGAAAAAAAAAGGAAGATAAGAAAGAAGTAGGCTGATTATAAGTGAGAATAGAAGAACGAGGAAGAAACGGGCACAGATTCGTTTCTAGAGGGAAGCGAAACGCTGGCCACGCAAACCCGAAGCTGGTAGCATGGCTCGACGTAAAAACAGGTTTTATTTCATCGTGTTTCCTTCTCTTTTTTCCTCGCATTTTCTACCATTTTTTCCTCCCTTCTTTTTTCCAACTGTATAACCCGGATCTCAAGCAACATTTCTCGTCCCTTGCTCTCTTCCGCGGGTAATCGAGCTTCAACAAACGGAGACTGATTCCGTAAAATTCACGGCTGTACGGACGATGACAATTATTCGACGGTTTACCGTGCCCGCGACATTTTGAAGGACGATGTTTCGCGGAAATTTACATCGACAGGCTGACTTGTCGTCTCTGTTTTATGTTGTACGCTCGCTACCACCGATTTATACCCGTTCCTGCGCCACTGTCTCGTTATTTCACGCGCCATTTGTATTATTTAGAAGTTATTCGGCGCGTCCGATTTATGTTCGACTCTTCCCCTGATTTGATTGGTCGCACCGTTTTTATCATACTGTGCTATACGAAAATCGATGGGAACGGTGTGCAACGTCATTTTAGAATATCATCGTTTTATAAACTGATTACAACGAGTATATAACGAATCGTATAGAACGTTTATAAACTCCATGTTTATAAGTATCTAGTCATATCGTATAGATAATAGATATAACATAAGAGTTAACAACCACCAAAACCCACTAGTTATTCAATTTCTTGACACGTCGGATCAGATCCGCAGACTAAAAATACATTACCCTTTAGATTTAGGCATTAGATTCAACTAGAATCAAACACACGATAAACACTTATTAAACTCGACATAGTAACACGCCAGAAAAATTTACTTATAATTCTCAATGAGAATTAATTGTAAAATTTATCCAAATAAAAAAAAATATCGTGTAGATTGTAAAAGATAAATTGTATACATGAACGAAAAATTAATGACTAAAAACAATATTATTTATATTATTATTAGACTGCGGGTTTTTTATACATTTGTAGGAAATTTGAAGATGCAAAATTTCAGAAAAAGATCATCCAACGTTTAGTGCTTTCTACATATAATACTTGATAAAGAAAATCTTTTACCAAGATTATTATTATTTTTAATCATATTCTCAGAAATACGAATGTGCATGAAAATCCGCAGTCTATTTATTACCTTCTTGTGAAATCACATTATAAATAATCAAATTATTTGCACTTTGGAGAAGGTTAAATACGCAAAGTGTTTCAGTTGTACACAGTCAAACTTTGTCAGGCTCTATGGGTATAAAATTTTAAAGATGTTATACATTACAAATGTAGGTCGTTTGAAGATTTATTGAAATGACAAACAGTCGAAAAGATTAGCCTCCAATATCACCAGATTTCATACCACTTTTATGTGTACCTTTATGCATGGGTTACTTTGGAAACAAGGGATATCAAACAAAAACGTAATACGTGTAGTGAACTGATAGCAAGATTTCATCGACCGATTCAGTGATATGAAACGAAATCAAAATGAACTTCTGGTATACACATCTGTACTGATCCTATAGAATTAAAATCATTGCAGATCCTTTTATGAAGTATTTTTTTATATCGCATTCTGTTCACATTTTGCAACAACAATATATATCTACATCATTCAGTATTAATTTTGAATATTAATCTGAAATATTAATCAATATAATTTTGAAAATTAAACATACGTTCGTGGTATGATTTTGCCATGTCTCATTTATTGCCAAAACACGGTTTTGTGTTGTATGTGTATATTTTATATTGTATGTAAAACAATGACGTGACTTATTTGTATTAAAGCGAATACCAAACAAAGACGAGATTCTTATATAAAACTGTTGCAAAACTGTTCATTCCTCTAGCTTCTTCTCTCTTTATTCCTATATCTGGTATAGTCGGATGATTCCTGAGGCTTTCTAAGCGCTTGATACGCTTAGTGTTCCTGGAACGTGATGCAGATTCTGACGGAACCATTTTGTTCTCCTTTGGAATTGCAAATAGAATTTCAGAGATGCATAACATTTACGTTGTTTCATTGGCATATATATTAGATAATATTTTTTCAACGAAATTTATTACGTAACTATACAGTATCATTTCTTCGGCGTGTTATTTTGTTTCCTTTTCAAAACTTATCAACGTTTCATCGCTCATTTTTTTAATTTTCCAATTAATGTGAATATACGTATGTAAAGAATATTACTAGCGACATATATTTTATTCCTCGTAATCAAACAAAGTAACTTAAAAATACAGTGCTATTGTTTTTGTCATTTCCATTAAAAGATACACATTATGAAAATTACTTTCTCCAATTGAAAAAATCGTGCACACGATTTATTACGTCAGACTTCTGCGAGTATACCAATCGGCTACTAACGAATTAATTGCCGATTTGATGATCTGTTGAGTCTTTAAAGACTTAACTTCTCGTTAATACTGATACAAACGTTTAAACGCCGTTCCTATTTGTCAAATATTTCATAGAAATAACCAACGTTTAATTCCTACTAGTTACGTAAATTCAATGAAACCCACTCTGAAATTAAAATTTAATCAACCGAATTTTCATAGGCTCCGGTCTCTCATTAGTATAGACACATTAGTCACTAATTACGTTGAGATTGCATTGTAATTCTTAAAGAAAGAGAAAGAAAGAAAACCGATGACAAGAAACGATATATATCTTAACGTCGACGTCGTCAGTCGGAAATACGAAGCTCCATTACGATTATCGATTTTGCGTAGTATAGGACCAAGCAAGAGAAACTCTACCGAGAGAATCGGTTTAGCCCCGCCAATAGCTGGACAGAGCTTATGTCAGGGTTAACTATAGCCTACAAATCTGAATTAGGTTCTTGGATGGTAGACATTCGATTCATACTTGGCTCAACTCTCTCCTCTCTCTCTCTCTCTCTCTCGATCGGAGAGGATTATACCTTGTTAGGCTTGTGAATCTAAACTATGCGGGTTAGCATCTCGGAGCTAGATGAGGCCGCAATTATGTTCGCTTCGTGTACCTATAATTAGAAGTCTCGGCACGGTGCTTTCGTGCCGACGAATCTGAAATATTCGACCGTTAGGTAACAGAAAATTTTAGCTAATCGTTATCCGTTTCGAATAATCGTCTCGCGTTGATGTATGCGCAGTACGATATGACCCGTGTGATATCATGTAATTGAGCGGTCGAAATAGGCTGGAATTGCAAATCAAAACGTTGAAATTTTCTATCGAATACTAATGCTTACGCAGAGAGACAGTGTTCCGTGAAAGTAGGACAAAATTATTTCTGTGGGATGGTTAAATATTAGTAAATTCTATACAGAACAAGTGATTATTTTTTGAACGACTGATTTCTATAAACGTGTTCCATGATATTAGCACATGCTCGAATGTATCATGCATTTTGAAACTTTAGTACGAAGAAAGGGAGTAATTAAGAACACGAAATGCGGTTTAATGTAGAAAGATCATTCAAAAAGTATTTCGATCGATTGGAGTTCCCAAAATTGATGACAATTTTTGAGTAAATGAAATACAGAAATCATTGTAGATACGTATCAACCTACTATGATGCGATAGGTATAACACGAAGTAACATTTTTTTAAACCAACGTTACTCTTTTACTAAACATGCTCGTTATTACTAATCTTCGGTATTTTATATCTACTCGAGATTCTTTTATTCAGACTGAGATAAAACTTCCACTTTGAAAAGAGGAGTGAATAACAACATCGTTAAAAAGTTTAAGTTCTCCATACTCCTTTCCATTATTACCGTACAAACCGTTATTTACTCTAAAAAAAAATTTTCATAGTTTAATGGTACTTCTGTAATTAATAACCTTAAATTCATCTATCATTCGAGAAATATTCAATAATTTCGAAATTCGATGAAAAAACTACAACATTTGTATCTTTCCGTTATGTTTCAGAATACAGAGCAACCTATAATTATTTTGTGCATAGAGAAAATAAATATGAATACAAGAATACAAATTTAATTTTATATGAAAGAGACTGTTTTTAAATTAAATTAATTCGTTTCCTATAAGAATTCATTAACTTTTTAAAAAAGATGAAATAAAGGATTTTCAAGTTTCTGACTACAAGCTCAAGAAATAGCGTACTGAAGATGCTGCAAGCGAGATGCAAACCCCGTTGCTAAGCAGTGATACAGATTTGTATACCGAAGGATGTAGCAGGATATTTGGGAAAACAAATCGTGAGAAGACTCGACGTTTCACCAAAAAGGGCGTACCGCACTCTGCAGGCTAAAAGATAGTGCTTCCAAACTTCTCGTCGGTGTCGGATGTGCAATCATGCAGTTGCAAAGTGCAATTACGCTTTTTTCACAAGTGGAGCTCCATACCTTTTTGGTGAAACGATCTACTTATACGGTTTTTCATTCTTTTCGAAAAACTATTATTAGGTTTCTGTGGCGATAGATATATAAAAAAAACTGATTATCAAAAGAGAAATGAATATCTTCTCTTATCTTAGTTTAATAAGAATATTCTCTTGTTAATCCTTAACATTAACCTCTCATTAATCCTGTTTACATTCCTACAGAATTTATCATAGTTATAATTGGGAGAAACGGGAAAATATTTTGCATCGTATTATTTCAAATCATTATGCCATATAATCATTGACAAAAGACGTCATCATTCATATACTCGTAACTTTTTAAGATCTAATCAATATTAATTTGCAATTCAGCTTAATCATGCTGATATTTACTAGCCCAGTATAGTTTTGAAATTTCAGATTCGAAATTTACAGAATATTTATTTCTAACTTTTGAACGTTCCAATGTTACAAGCATTCTTTCGCAGTTATACTTTTTAATGCACTGTTAGGAGTAAATATTTAATTAACAACATAAATAAAGACAAAATACTAAAATCTTTTTTTGCTTTCTATAAGTTCAGAAACTTTTATAAGGCCTAGTAGGCTTTCGCAGGAAAAGAAACAAATTTTTTCTTTCTTTAACAAATAACGATACGTGTCATGTAATCACCAGGACTATAAAGTTAATCTAAAAAAGAAGAAGGGTAACGATGGGTGAGAACGCGAAGGAAAACGATGGTAAGTAATGGAAACAGAGAGAATCGTAAGCGGAAGTGGCGTAGAATAAAGCGTTTCGGGGCGAGAGAAACTGCATCGATCTGCAGTTAAATTTCGTGCGAAATTAATCTCAGGCGCAACGGTGGCTTATTGCCAAGTCAACGGCAGCAGTTATAGAGGACAAGAAATCTGGTAGCGGGCATTCGAAAGCCTTTGAGGAATTACGCTCCCTATACATGTACTTAAACGGCAAGCCAGAGACAAAAGGGCGTCCTGATGGACAGTAATTACACGCTGGAACGCAGACGCTTTTACGTAATATTGCTCCAATAAAGAAAATACGTTTTCGACGCGGCATGCGGACGTTAATGCTGTGATGCTCGTTTTATCTCTCATTATGTCAAATTAGATTAACTCTGCCGATAGTTTTTCCATTGTACACGATAAAATGGTTATTCCTTCGACTTATATTTACTTGTTTTTCAATAAACAATGACGTATCATTTGAAAGAATTATCATGAGTTTCATACGATTCTCGAATTTCCCGAAATTGTTGACAGTATAGTATAACTAAGTTAGTACAGTTAAAAGTAATTCGATGTTATTTAGTCGATAAAAGATGAAGATGATCTGAAGATTTCATACGGAAAGGGTTATACAAATTTAACAAATTTTCCCTTATCAAATAACCGAAATTGAAAATGTCACAGCGTAAGAATTAATAATTTAAATGATTTTGTTTACACTTTGAAAGATCCAATTACGAAAATGAAACCTAAATATCGTAATAATTTGTTTCAGCTAAATAATAATTATTACGAATACGAATTAATGCCATATATTTTCGTATATTATATTATTTGCATTCTGCATATTTTCAAACGTTTAAGTCTCTTATAAGTGCAGAAATATCCGGGATTTAATAATTCTTGCCAGAAATTTTTTATAATTTGTTTTGCACTGATATAATCACCGAACGTATTAACATCGAACACGTAAACAAACTACTTCATACAACAATTTTCTCTGAACTTATCCTCTGTAAAATCAGGAATTTTAATGAAACGAAATGAAAATAAATTCAACGCAACAGTTCGTGCAACTAACAATCCTAACATTTCCCACATTCGGAAGCCTTGTTTCAGCCCACCGAGCAAATTCCACTCCTCTCGAATCCGAAATACTCACGCTTCGCGTAGAATTGATATTTATCTACAATTACCGACATCACGGTTCAAAGTACGAGGTCAGAAAACAAGATGCACTATCGCGGTCCAATAGGGTCTTGCATCCTTTTTCGTCGTTTCGACGCAATGGTTGCACAGGCTCGTCAAAGTGACGGTGGAAACCGCGCGAGTCAAAGAGCGTTTGTCGACGAATTGCCTCGGAGCTTTACAGCAGAAGATAGAAAAGAAGTCGTCGTCGACGTCATTGGGCCACACCAAAGAAAAGGCAGCAGGTGGGGGAGGAAGAGAGAGAGAGAGATGGGGGGCAGAAAGTTCTGCAGTAATATCTGCAGGAAAGTGGTCACGAAAAGGATGCGGCGGTGGAGAAAAACGATTGCCAAGAGAGGCGTGTGTATGGTAATGCGAAATAGCCGGCATTATCTCGTCGTAAATCACGTGAAAAGAGGTTTGAAATCTGGAGGCGCTATCATCCAACCGATTATAAATGCCTTTCTTCTGGTTGCTCCATTCATTCCTGGGGAGAAAAATCGCGCGTACACGGCTGCTGGTGGATTTTATTTCGGCTGATTATAGGGTCCCTTCCTTTATACATATTTAATGCGTTAATTCTCCTTCGTTTTCTTATACGTATAATATTAGACCAGAACGTACGAAAAGTCTGGTTTCTTCAGTTTTACGTATCGTAATATTAACGTGCTTATTTCATCCAAATGCGATCCTTCTGATGGTATTTCCAAGAAACATGTACCGAGTTGTCTTTGTAAGTCCCTGTTAATCACTTTCATTTAATTTAATTCATTAACGATTTAATGATATCGCTAAAAGAAAACTTAGAGAACCACTGACGGATCTTACGTTCATTACTGACACTTTCAAATACATATCAACGTTATCTATGCAAATCGGCTAAACAATTTTTAAAGGAAAATGTCTCAAAGTTCATGTATATTTGTTCTACTCTTGTAAACAGAATATCGAAGAACTTGTAGCGATAGTTCAAAGAAAGAAAGAAAATCAGCATTTAACTTTATATATGTTATTAGAGGAAAGCAGAAAAATAATATGTTACTTAATACAATTTAGATAAAGAACTTGAAACGTTCGACTTTGCATGTTATAACCTATTACGTACAATATATTCGATTACTTGGGAGTCGATATAGAGCAATAGAAAGTATGATGTACTTTTTATACCTAAGATATACAGACACAGTACTTCTACAAATTTTGTAATTTAATATTTATAACATTCTGCGTACGATGTGCATTATAATATATTCTATTGCTATAATAGTAGTATAAAGGATTCGAATGGATGGAGAAGCGATATTACGCTAGAAGAGGACGCGATAAAAAGCAATATCAATCGGATAGAAACTGAGTAGAAATATAGTAAAAACACAGAGAATAAGAGAATGAAAATGAGAGATTTGAGTAAAAGATTAAGACAGAATTATAAGCCAAGGATTTTGTAAAGCAAGCCCATTTCTTAACCGAAAGGTTGAAAATAAAGAATATTATCAATGATACTAATATTTTCTGCTGTCTGTAATTTTTTAGCTAATAATAAAAACTAAAGTATAGTTTTTGTACGTAAGTAAGGTGTTATGTATGCGTGTGAGTGACTGACAGCCCGCTAAATAATGAAAGTCCTCTAAATAATCATTTAATCACGCGAGATAATAATCGTTTATCTTGTAAGACTGCAAATAACGAATATTTATGTAGCCATTAATATCACTATGTTTCCACTTAAGAGATTTAAGACAAATTACGTTTTAACATTTTGTATTATTTTTAAATCGTATCACATAATTTTCTATGTTTCTATTAAATAATCAAGTTAGTATACCTTTTATCATTGATATATAATTTCGTTTAATTTTATCATTGATTTATATTTTCGTTTGTGTTTAATAATATAAATGTAGTAAATTTGTGCTATTGATCTAACGTATGCGCGCCATTATCAGTAATATTAATAATCCTGAGTATATTAATCAAATTTATGCTATGATCATTACATATCATTCCAGGAACGGATATAACTCATAGTTATTTCACGTCAAAATCTAACCAGTTGGATTGTATGTCAATTATTTAGTTCCGAATTAAATGTTTGTTTTCGAATGATAGTCAAAACCTGGATATTCGAAACCTTAAATTTGTTAAATCCTCTGCATAACAAAAAGATAGTAAACTAGCAAAAATAACTATAACTCAGCGTTGCATTTATTGCAAACAAAATTAACATGTTTACTTACTATTACGTTGCAACAATTTATATATTTGCTTGACATCCATTATATTGTCAGAAATATTTCAGAAATTTTCATTCGTTTAAAAAAAACGAAGCAACTTGCGACGCTATAGTAAATAAGGAGATACGTCAAAGTTACAAAATATCATCCCAGGTATTTTAAATAACACGTGTAGCCAACGTTGCATGATCAGGCAACATAATACTTAATCGAGCATTCTTTTATCATTCTTCATGAATATTTCTATCATAAGCTAACTAGCCACCAACGGAATTTCAACGGCGAAACATCCATTCGACGTTACCTGCTATATTATTAACAAACACCGATTCCGTTAATAATTCACATTCTATTAACGAAGCGTAGCGTAAAGTCGCGCTAGATAAATGCGGGTTTGTAAATCCTCTCAGTTAATGCAACGGTCACACACGAAATTTTAGCAGTTAATTGTTGTAATAAATGCGTTAACGTAAATACATAAAGCACTGAACTATATAAGATAATGCATACAATATATATTAATATATTCAAGTTTATAAAACATTTTTCCGCACTTCTTTTCAGAATTTAATTTCAATGTCAAATGGTAAATTATTCGTGTTCTTTATTGGAGAAGTATAATTACTGATAAACATCGAGGGTCACCGCTGACTCACGCATAGTTCTGTCAATGCATTAGACATTAATTCAGCTATTTCTAAGTTCACTTACGATGCAATCATGCTTAACTAACATGCAAATAAGAAGTTGATAAACATACAGCGTAGAATACACAGACTGTAAGCTTATTGTGTGATGAGTTATCTTTTAGATTATTAGCAAAGATACAGATTTTAAGGTAGCTATTTTTATAAAAAAAAAAAAAGGAATAAAACATGAAATTAATCTATTTGATTCGATATAACATAAATGAAGCTAGAGAATTTGTTAAATATATTACGAGTAATATTTATCGAATATGGAATCAAATTTTTATAAATTAATACCTTTTAACTTCTATTGTTCAAGTAATTTTAACTGATTACGAAGCAAAGACATAGAAGATAAAATAAAAATTTCCTTTCAAAGCTCCATTTTCATTTCCGCCGTGAAAATCTATAAACGTTCGTTCCATTTCAATGGCAGAGATTAGTTCATGGTCTGGAGGCTGTTACGATCATTCTATTACTTGTTGCTGACTTAATTAGCATTTACACGTGTGCAAGAGGTTTTGGAACAAGTAATATATCAGTAATACATCAAACAGTTCATCAGTTAAGTAAAGTAAGCTTCTTATATAATTTCCTATCGTATCTTTTACTCTTAAGAACATACATATATTTAATACGTAGTTCCCGTGAAAAGATAACGCTTTAACTATACGAAGTCTGTAATGTTCAAGAAGTCGCTACCTTAGATCTAATGTAACTACACGTAAAATAAAAACAGTTTTCTAAAGCAGTCGATATTGTGACATTAACATTACAATGATAAAATAACTTTTTATCTTCGTTAATTAATACTCTTACTAATTACTAATTACTAAAATAATAGACTTACATGTAATACGATTAAAACTTATATGTCGTTATTAATGAAATAAAATAGAATTAGTTTTATCAAACAAAAAGAGATAGTACTTAAGAGAAAAAAATTGCAATTGATTAAAAGTCGGCAATAAAAACGGATTTTTTCATTCCTTCCGGTTACAGGTCCTTTTAAGCGTACGTACAAAATTGCGGATATATAAAAATAATTATATAGAAAATAATTAGGCATATATAAAAATTACAGCAATTGAGCACGCTTAATACGGAATTGGCAATTATTAATGGAAAGAGATTTCCTTTTGAATTCTTATTCAGTTGTTCCTTCTCTTAAGCGTGTAGCGTAACACTAGAAATTCAGTAGCAATTAAGAACACAAAACATCACTCACCCAGCAAAGAACATGAGGAGGAACCAAGAGCCGGGAACAGCAACCACGAGTATCGCGTCTTCAGCATGCCTATTACCAGCAAGACGACATGGTATGCACGCGAGTATGAGCAGATTGCTGATCAAGAATATGAGCTTGGCAGGCTCGTGACTCTGTAAGGTAAATGCGCAGGTGAAACGTCAAAGGTAGCACGTATTCTTGCACGCTCCACGGCCTTCCGCAGAGGAATCGATATACGCCATGGAATTTCGGTACGTGGCAACGCGTTGCGTCGCCAAGCAAACGATCTGCATAATTGTACCGTGAAATCGGAGTTGCTTCCTAGAAAATCATTTTCGGTGGTTCGAAAAGGATTTCACGGTAACGTTGATACGCGATCACGATTAATAACTCGCGATATATCACATAATACTGCCGCATATATCAAGTCGTCCTAATTATATTGTACACTTGATGTCTACGTTATCGAGCGAGCCAGGCTAATTACGAATTACGTATTCCCCCGTACGAGAATGCTCAATGAGCGCGATTTACGAGTAATTCGGCCGTTAGTGAGAAATTAATTCGCGAACAATGTCCCCTTTTAGATAAACGATGCAAGTTTCTTGTGTTTGGTTTGACACGTGACAACGATTTGTTTCCATTCTCGTTTCCAAGCTTTAATCGTGAGTTTCGAGGCAGAACGGTGTTTTAGCAACTTGTAATTTTTGAATAATCATTAATACAATATTCTTTAGAATGTATTTTATAAAATACGAAAATCGAGAGATACACATGGCACTGAATCGAATCGTTCGTCTAATCCATGTTCATCTAATTTGAATACGTTTTGCCTAAAAAGCAACCGCAATCATGAGATCTCTAAAATAATTCAATTGAATACGGTCCTCTGAAATACTTATAAACAAAACCCATCGAAATGATAGAACATACCGATTTTGTGAAAAAGATTGAAATGTATGCAATGAACATCGAATATAAAACCTTTCTTTTTCCCTCCGTAAAAGGATAAAGATTGACAGATGCCTTTTTCTATGGAACTTTTAGTAACAACAATTGATGAATTATTCCATATAATACCACAGAAATTGTTATACAACGATTTTTACATTCTTCTCCAGCTTCTACCTGTAAAAAATAAAAAAAAATCTCACGCGGCATACGTTTACTTTCAAATTGCGATCAGAATCCCGTGCACGCTCTATCCAGCCAAACCAACAAAAAAAAAAAAAAAGAGGAATCTCTCGTATCTAGCAGCGTACTGCATTCACGACGAAATACTTCCTTTCCTCCATTATACTCCTGACCCGTTACAGTTCACTGGCGGTTTGCTCAACCTTCGATACCCGCGGCGCGATTCGAGAGATTCGAAATTGCTTCCGTCCATCCATCCAAGTGAGATATCTCGATGTATGGAACAACAGAGTATTTCATGAAAGTATAACTTTCACGGCTGTACCGTCGATGTATAATAGAGAACTGAAAAGACTATTCGGCAAAGGAATGCAGGTTCGATTGGCTATTTCTAATTTAGCAAATAGAATCATAAAAATAAGCACACCTGTTGGTCGAAGGTATCAGACGTACAAACAAGATCATACAAGCGAGATGAACAACAGGAATACGGTAGTACTTTATTTGTTCGAGCTCCATTTATCCGAATTAATTTCATCGCTAGACTGCGAAGAAATATACACGTTCGTATGTTTACAAGCCCAATTTAAAAAAATGTAATCCAGATAGACATCTGTTTTACTCGCTAAATATCATACCGAGCCCTATACTTCGAATATTTTATATATATATATATATTAGTAAACCGTGTACTAATATATATTCACACTCTATATTCTACATCTGTTTATACCTCCCAATTCCCCATAGATGCTTAATAATTTCGTAATCTAGTCACCACAGTACTCGGTTTATCGAATTTGTTCCTAAATTTCCATTATTCGACTTCAGACTTGTCGGCTTAGACTTAGTCCTGCCTCACGTTGTAGTCTAACGAACGAGCAAAATCCAGTCATATGAAAATCAGCTCCGATTATACAAACGAGTAAATATCGGATAAGTGGAGCTTTTGCTATACTTAGCTTGCCCCTGTCATTCACTAGCCATCTTTCCAGCTACGCAGCGCGGGATGAATTCATCCCAGAAGCAAGATTTAAGATTAAACGTACCAATTGTTTCATGAACGACAGAAGACCAATGTTGACGACCTCGCCGCCTAGTTGCACCAAAATGTAGCTCAGCACACCTATCACCGTGGTGCACTCCGCGATCATGCGTCCAACTTCCGTGATTTCTTCCGGCCATTCCAGGAGAGTGGCACCGATGTTCGACGGTCTCATATACACGGCTAGCGAGAGTGATGTCAGATGGAACACCAGGATGATCAACCGTTTCAAGAACTGCAACTTTCATAGGGGCATACTAATTATTAGAGTGGTATGCTAATTATTGAATAATTCTTTGTCGTCTTTGATCTTTCCATAGGTTGTTCCATAAGTGAAGATATTCAAAGTGTTTTCGATAGTTAATACGTTGGATCGTATATACGTTGTTTCTAAATTTTTAATATATTTCGCTATAAATTTTCCAAACAGCCTGATAATTTTGAATCTCTGTACCAGCGACTCTTAACTTTTTCAAAATATATTTTGAGCTACCTGTTAAATTTTAAGGGCTGTTTTCAACCTGTTTCAAGACAAAGAAGATGGTCGATAAACGGCAGTGATCAAATATATTTGTTCAAAAACTCTCTCGAAAAATTTCAAAATTGATGATCAACAGTCGAAATACTTCCACTTGGAAAACATACAAATGCGTTTATAAAAAATATAACACTAAAAAAATGACTGAATATCTGCAACGCATATATACATAACATATATCTATCGCACGTCACCATGAAAAATATGTAAAGCCAACATAGATAACAAAAGATGAAACGTCCAAGCGATAATTCTAAGTGCCGCAAACAGAATTGCGATTCATGGCGATTCATTCACGATAATAAGCGTAATTCTCCATTATGTTATTGTGTTGTTTAAATTGACGGATAACGCGAATAGATATTTGCGAATGTTCAAGTAACGTATATTCTCGTCTGTACGTGGAGTTGTTCTAATGACGTGTTACCATCAAATTGTGCTTCGTGATTAATTACACTACAACCATGCTAATCTCTGTGTACAGTATCATGGCATAATTGGTCATTTGACGCTTGTATGCGGTTTAAACGTGGTCGTGATTAGTACTATAAGTGGGATATATCATGGATGCTGTGCCATTATGATGTTCCTCCCTAGTTGTACACGATGTTCCATTAACTCCATTACAAATTTCTTAAATGTCCGTAACGAGCAATCAATTCAATCTCGATATTATGTATGTATACGTATCGATAGCAAAAAGAAAAAGAAAATTTATGTACATAATTCTTTTTTTTTTAACCTCGTGTTAACTCGGCCGACTTTTTTACATTTTTATCGGAAACAATTTTTAAAATAATACACGGATCGGTGGTTACCGCATAACCTCTTTTAATTCTCGATATGGAAAATACAGTCAGCGATATTTAAATATGGAATTTTCCATAAATTCTACGTGTTCATGTTTTTTTAACGTTTCGTGCTCGCGTTTTACGAAACTATTTCAAATAACAGCGAAATTAATCAAAATAATTCGTAAAAGCGACGAAAATACGTGTAATTACGCTCCACGATTAATAAATGATAGCTTTACATGGAACGTTACGTCTTTGATTTCGTGAGAGTAATTCCAACGTTTTTTTCTCCTTGCAACATAAAATACTTTTCTTATGTCGAGAAATAGAGAACGTGATATCGATTCCACGAATATAGACATTAAAGAACTTTGTACTGTAAAGTTAGGAAAGCCTGTTATGTGTAAGTACTCACATGTCTGCCTATACATACGTACATAATTTAATATTATAAGTTGAATATTTTTCGTATGATTGATGATATTCATATATTCACATCACTTCGTTCTTGTTGTTTGTGCAACACATGTATATAACATATAAATATTGCGATAATTTATACAGACAATTTATATGCAAAATATAGTAAATTGATAAAATGAATATGTATGAAATTTTAAATGAAAGGATGCAAAAGTGATATTTCGCAAAATTAAAAATATACATCAAATTAATCACATTTTTTTAGTTAGATTTTTCGATCTCTTCATCAAAAAACATTCGAACGTCGTTTGAAGTTCAATTAATATCTTGATCCTCTGGAACTCCGATCATGTTACTGTCAACTTCATACACCGGGACAAGAAACGATTCTAACATGTTCTTTCGTTTCTATTTTTCTTTGTTAAGTAATCTTAATATTACTTATCAAAAGTTCAGAAAACTGTATACTATATGCTTTTCCATGAGTGGAATAATTTTTACATGATCGTAATACAGACTCAATTGTCACTTTCCACCTCAGTCGATCCTAAACTAAAATACATTTAACGAAACGTTTCTATGTACTCAATGCCCATCATCAATGAAACTCCCCCTTCGTTGAAAATACTAAGCCAAGTAGACATCAAACGTATGCCAAAACCATTCATTCTCACCCCTTTAACATTTTTATCGTGTATCCCGTACGTCAACCCTAATAATAATCCTATAATTGGATGTACATGTCAGCTGTCCTAATTGACGAAGCTCGCACGAGGAGCACCAGGTACGTACACCAGAAATTTTCGTTGCTCAGGCAAGTACTTACACGTGCACGAGCGTATTTCAAATTATTCCGGTGATTACCAAGTGACGTCGAGTAGACGTTGGACGAACGTTGACTCGAAAACGATTGTCACCCGCGTGCTCGACGGCCGGACGATCGAGTGGCATCGACAGGATTTTCCAGAGGTTTTCTAGGTTGGAATGGTGAACGCGCCGCACGATTTATTTCGATTGACCGGCTCGGCCTGGCATTCACGATTCTCGGCAATCTCCGAATGATCTCGTGGAACAACGATAGTCGTCGACGTCCGACTGATTGCGGTCATAATCGCGCCCACCCAATGGCACTTGATGCCTCGAAAGGGTTAATGAGCAGACGTTTTTTAAATTGCACGTACATTTATTTCATATTCGAAACGACGATGGTTCTCGCGTTCGAGATTTGTTTTGATAACGAGCTCCCAGCGACCACTGTAACCATAACCGTGCGCTTGATGATGAATGTAAATGGTAACGGAAGTACTTACCGCCTGTAACTGTCCGACCGCGCTTTTTCGACGATTTGCGGCAACAATACTTACGTACAGAGTCTTCCAGGTTTTTGCTATAAAACGGTGCCAGCTGTGAGTAAAGATAAGAGAATAATGCTACATAAATGTAGGCTCATAAATGTTATATTAAAAAATTATAACGGAGATAGGCAAGATAGGATCAAAGTAGATTTTCATTTGATAATTGAATTTTAATTTAAGATGAACGAGACATTAATACTAACGATGGATAAGTCGAGGAAAAGAAATTGTTTGGTTTCTATGAGCATCGGATATGATTTTCTTGTAGGGGATAAAGGATATGCAATGCATTCGATGGAATGCAATCAATAAATAATTCGTAGTGTAGCAAATCGATCAATATTTTAAAGTGAAGCTAACGCCAATACTGTTCATTTATCTGTACGTTTTATTCAACAAAAATCCAGCCTGTTATCATTTGATATTTTTGTTATAACTTTTTAATGAAATACTTGTGAGCTTCTAATTATATAATATTTTTCTCTTATTTTTACCTACAGAATATGCCAATATCGTTTTGTGAAAAAAACCTGAGAAACACGTTATACAATGGTAAACAAAATGTACGAAAATTTTATACATTTCCAAAATCGAATTTCTCTTAAACAAAGGCTCACTTACAAAGATTAAGGCTCTCGCTTTATCCTTTCGTATAGAATTATACCTTGTAAAGCTTTTTAATTATACAAGCGAAAAATAAGAATTCCTCGTTTACGAAATTTTTATTCTACAATTTCATTGTATCTGCTTGTGAAAAATTGCACACGTTGCTCAATAATACTACATTTAGCAAAGCGCCGTATATGAGGCATGCGAGCAGCAAAATATCAATTAAATTCTTTGAACGTATAAGCAAATGGTGGAAATTCCTAACGGAGCGGTCTAATGGATACCATTGCTTTCCCCGAGCAGGAGGAAGCTGGTCTAGCTAGAATCCGTGAAAAATGTCCGGAAAGGAGGTGGTAGCGAGAATATTGTCACGTGGACGCACTTACCCGCGCAAAGGTCTTCCATTTTTCCTCGAGTAATCGCTGAATAATACCACCGTCCAGCATGTCCAAGTGCTCCTCCTTCGTACCGTTCAGAATGATAAATAGCGCGGAGTTCCAGTCTGAAATAGAAATTCGGAGAGGACCATTTGCGGTTAATGGAACATCACTTTAGGGTTCTCTCTACGCCGCGATAATTATGGGTTTTGCATTAGCGGCTATATATATTAGATGCGCGAGTTTCCTCGAGGCGACGGTGGGCAGCGGCGAAGGAAGGATGGTGGCTTTTTCTGTAACCGCGCCACGTGCGCTGGCTAAACTTTCTTGCATGTAAAGATAAAAGTTTACGCCGGCCCACCTCGATTCTGCAGACCACGAAAGAATTCCATCGAATCGTTAATCTGCTGGTCGAACTTGCTAAAAGTCAGCTAATGTTAGTTCGATGTACTGCACTAGTCGGATTGTTGCACCGAACACATATAAATGACGACTGTCACACACTGTTAGAAGTAGCCAGTAACTTATATGTCGTAGCAGAAATGAATTTGTGCAGTGAACGTTTTGACAGTTTTAATCGAACGACGATAAATAATATCGATGATTCTCATACATTCGCTGATCTTTTTTACCGGCTGCCTTATTTGTGCAAACACGAGCTCGTATCTCGCTCTAGATCTTTGTTCGTTCCCATCTCACTGTGTTATTTATAGATTACACTGTATCTTATACATATATAATTTCCTTTTTTTTTTCTTTTTATTAACGAGTGTCTGCCATCAATAAATAGGGAAATGGATAAACTACAACAGCGAATGTACTTCGACATTGGAAGTAATCGTTTGAAATTAATAAATTCAGACTTACTATTATAATCACTTCAAACTCACATTGCACGATCTCTGTCTTTCTTGATCTATACCAATTGTGGCAAAGTAAGGTTAAAATAAAATAATAAAGAAGACTTTTGATTGATGTTTCGATTTGTAACAGCACGTTAGAGTATTATATCTTGACGCACATAAAGTACCACTCTCCTTGTATTTTTAGTATTCAAAGTCTTAAAACATTCACCAAAGGCAAGCAGTTGGAGTGCTTACGAGATACCTATTACTTACACTTTCACTAGTGAACGTGGATAGATAAATCTATACTACACATTTGCTAGTAACAAAACGTTATGCCGATTTATTTGTTTCCGCTTTAATATATACACCGTGAGTTTAAAATCTTGGTACAAACGAATTTGAAGATATTCGATAGCTAAAAAGGTAAAACGAGAATCGAGAATAACGAAACTGCGTCGAAGGTTCCATCCCCTTGAAAAAGAACCACCGACAGTATCGCCTGTATTTTATAGTATTATTGTCAAATATTATACAAATATTTTAAAAATTTAATCCATATCATATGTACATGAAATTAACGACATATAGCACCTCATAAATCTGTCACGTTTTTGCTAAATCAAAGTTGGCTTGCACACGATCGATTAATCCTTTCATTCAAATCACACAATCCACGAACATTGCTCGGTCAACACTGTTACAAGCAATCCAACATTGTTACACTAATTTGATCGCGAAACAAAAGCAGTCTACAGAGTACGATGGAGCGTGAAAGATTTGAAAGAATCGACAAATATCGAACAACGGCCAACGAACTTTTAACCGTGTCATCCGTATTGATTATCGAATTTTGTTCAGCTGACTTCGCCCTGAAATATTAAGCGTTCATCGTCGGTAAGTTTGGTAAAGTTTAGCGCGCTCATCGATCGGATTCGTTTTCCTTTTCGCGTGTCGTCTCGACTAGTCGCGCCGTGTCGCGTCAAATTCTTCGTACGATGGCGATAGCAACGTCTCACCTCGATCGTCTTGCCTTCAGACTCTTTAATCAGTCGTCGACCCAAACAAAGCTGCTTTCACGGTAGCTTAAAGCGTCAGGAAAGTTCGCAGTTCCATTGGATATTTTCAAGGAAACGTTTTAACGTTCGCTCGCGTCTGTTGTCAATCTCCATTCTTCTCTCTTTCACACTCCACCGCGACGGCGGCAGCGGAGCCGCCATTGATGGGAACTTCCCCGACAGCTTTTGGCTGGGAAATTGAATTTCAGATGTGCAAGCAAAATGGCAACGAATATCCGCGTCCCCATTCTATCCGGTCCGAAACTTTCCATTCCCGCTCTGTCTTCTACGCCGATCGAATCGATGCTCGAGCTTTCGGACGACTGAATCTATCTCGTTCCTTTTCTCTCGCACCTCCGAATTATATGGAGCCTCCATTGTGAGATTCAATTAACTAAGCATTTAACGGTTCGTGGATAGTGCGCGAATATTAATTTGATTGGCCACTTTGATGTTCCACCGAAGCTTAAACACTGTTACGAGACCGATTAATTCGATCTGCGACCAAATATCTATGCGATGCTGTACTTGTCCGATACGTCCCCTTGATAATCACGCGGATTAAAATATTTTAAGTCGAATAATGGAGTTTAAGAGGTACCCAGAATGTAGTTAAATTTGAAACTGTTAATACTGTTGAACAAAACTTTGTAAAAGAAGGAGATATTCGTGAATTTACAGAAGCTTATTAAACGAGTACTGTTTGGTATCGGTAATAGTAATGATGTGAAATGAAATGTTTTAAGTTAAGCAAAGAGTTTTTTATAATTTTTAGATGCAGAGCTGTCCAATTTTACGAAAGAAAATATGACATAAATTAGTTTCTTACTGTCGATAACAGCAAACTTCAGTAACGAGAAACCTTTTTCGATAATTTAAGACAAGCAAACCCGAATTAAAGCAATAACTAAACTTCCTAGCAAATCCGTGTCTTAAAGTGACATTCTATCGCAGAATTCGTTCTTTAAAACTTTCTTGGCACATTTTTTACCAAGAATTTATACAGCATTTTCCATCGCTATCTTGCACGCACATTTATCCTGTTTCAGCAACATCCATAAAATTTTTGTAGTGCAAACTCTCCAGCACGCTTGATTAAGATAAAAGGAGTCTTCTCGGGGTGTTCGTGATTTCACCCATACATTCACCAAGTTCTATCAATTCCCTTTTGCAAATTTTCATCAACCGCAATTTATTCACACGATATGTTACGCGTATCGGAAAATACATCGTACACGATACGATCCAAGTGTCTTACGTCTGACAGTTGCTGTCGTCCAATCTTGAATTTTCGGCGATACATCGCCACTGTGTCGAACAGGGTGTTCAAAGTTCGCGCACACGACGAACTTCTGTATAGTAGGCGGTCGTTACCGCAACTCGTAATTATATCCAACTCCGGCACGAACCTCACGAGAAGTTTTCCCTGACGGTTCTCTGTTCTCTCTTCACCTATGGTCATCCCGTGGATCAACGAGTGGACCGAGGTGGTCAACCAGTCCCGCAAAAACGGACGTTGAGCCAAAGTTGAATAACGATTCGCTATCGCTGATAATTATCCCTAAGTGCTGCGCCCGGATAATTATTAACGTTTCAGCAGAGGCGGCCATCCGTGTTCCCAGTAATCGATTTAAGCTATCTTTCCGAGGTTAATTTCATCAGGGAACATCAAAAGTCGATCGCTGGTGATGTAATAGCGCGACAGATTATATCAGGAAACCTCTGTCCCTGTGAACGCATACGCCCGATGAATTTTCGTGTCAAGCCGCTCGATAGAGAACAAAGAGGCGTTAGGAATATCATCGATCAACTTTATCGCTTTTAGTTGCTCCTCCCCATTTCATTCTCTTTCTTCCCCCCCCCCTCTCTGTCTCTCATTCTACATGATCGATAATGACGACACGTGGACGAAACATTGTCTCCCCGGTGGCCTGTGTGCTCTTTCTGTCTCCCCTTTCGACCCCTGTAGTTTCTCTTGTATTCGTCGAAAGAAGAGGAAGATTCTTCGAAAGAAGAAAGGAAATACAACGGCGGGTGAAAGAAGGTCTCGACGATTTCATGTCATTGCGGATCCACGAGGAATTCTCACGATGCCGACAAAGGACGACCGAAAGGATTTAACAAAGGAATTAACGCGACTCCTCAAAACTGCGACGTCCTGTAAAGACTCTTTTCCAAGGCTTCCCCTCTTTCACGCGGACACGGTGCGCATGACAAATACAAATGCGAAAAGCTCGAACAGGGAAGAAAGAGCGAAGAAGCGGCAAAGAAAATAAGGAGGAAAGTCTGGATCTTGGTTAGCAGACTAGTTTACCCAGCGGACTGAACTGATCCGGCTAACCAACTGACGGACCCTGGCTGGCTGGCTGGCTGGCTAGCTGGCCTTGGCTCGGAGTAATTAAGCGTTCCCGCTGGAAGGAAAGCAAGCCCAAAGTTCACCCTCTCTTATACATACATACCAACGGCATGGTTACCCTCTTCTCCGCCCCGTGTCATCCCCATCCTTTAGTCGGTAGGTTCGTCTCGGCTCAGCTATCGGCGAATCCATCGGATGACATTCACGCCGCGGTGACAAAGACGGACACGGCTAGGAAACGAAGGAGCTTGGAGAGACGATGGTGGGTACGAAGTGGTAGTGAGGTTAGGTTGGAGGAAGAGCTGGGTGAAAGGATAATGGATTCCGAAACTAAATGAAACGCGAGCACCCAACTCCGCGTCCGCGGCTAATCTCGAAACTTCGTTAAATGGCCGTAATTGCATCCTGCAACGACCCGCTTTCCCTTGTCTTCCTTCTTACACCGTTTCCGTGCCCCTCTTCGAGGGTGGCATTCCCAACGTTGCACAATCTTCACACTGGCATCTTTGCTTTCTCTCTATCTCTCTATCTTGCTGTTTCTGTCTTTCCCCTCCGTTTCTTTCTTTGCTTCCCATGAATCACCCAAACGTCTAGAAAACTCGCCAATCGTGGATGGATACATCCACTTTGCACGAGTTCGAAGGTGAATGAGAGAGAGGGAAGGAAAGCAGGCAGGCTCAAGAGATTGCTGAGAACTTCGATACAATTTGGCAGAAGTCCGATTGCCGGGCTCTTTAAATGCAGATCGTGACATGGTAACGGGATTTAGCTCCGTGCACGGTGCATCTCTCTGTCGAAGACGAATTTCATGGAAATTAAACGACGATAGCGAGTAATGTGATTGCTCATGGATATCGAGATCCCACGATCGAATTATATGATTGCTCGTTTCTTGATTCAGTATTTGGTAATAATCGCAATTAACGAGTGTTATAACGAGTCTTTCTCAAATGCGTACAAAGTCTAAGTAAATTCTTGATAAAGTCGGTAAAGTTCATTAATGTGCACGCTTAAAATCCGCAAAATTCTTAAAAAAGTTCTTGGAAATCTACAAAGTCCATACGAAAGATCTTAAAAGATTTGCATGTTCTGTAAGAAAGTTCTTAACGTATCTAATCATATGTCTCTCGTCAACCGCTTTTATAAACGTTCGTGAACTGTTTAATTAGAAATCCTGTTTTGTAAAAAAGGAAAATTCTATTCAAATAAGGAGAATGTTTCGTTCGATCCACAATTAGCATCCAGTTTTTAATTCTAAAAATAAGACTGCGATACATTTATCGCTAGTAGAAAATATTGAAAGCTTAAGCATCGATTAAATCTCCAATGTTTTCGTTGACAAGAAAGTCTAATAATAAATATAAATTAAATAATTAAATCCGCAAGAATACTAAATATTTTCGTCTGTAGAAACTTTATGCTGCTCTATTCTAAATATCTATTCTATTGCATTGCTGTTCCCAGGTTTACTCAATAGAAGCACGGTGTCAATTCTAACTTAAATGATGAAGTAGCGAAAAGTTGTTACAGTAGTGGAACTCAAAATTACAAACGTGCGCTGTGCTCAGGTTAACTGGAAATGTATCAGAATTAAGCTATTTCATACTATTACGGATAGAGTTGTCAACAGTTGCTTCTATTTCTATCAATCCCTACCGATGTTTGAAATATGTTTACGTCAAATTTTACTATTGTATTATTTACATATAAATAAGTTCAAAAAATAAAATACAACGGTGCTTCGAAAGATGTTCGCAATTCGAAATCCATGACGAATGTTGTTCGTCATTTATTAAAATTATTCGATCTGCTCTCGATATATAGTAAAGTGCGTATCTGTTATTAGAAATGAACAAACATAACTATTTAAAAATAAGACAATTATTTTTGAATCTTAAATTCTCTTTCACATAAAAATTCTCTTCAAGGTTTTAGTGATTTCCTCGTCATATCAAAGAATAATATCATACGCGCAACCACATACGCGTAAAATCACATATCGAATCGAGCTCGAATCATGCACAGTGTTCTTCTTAAACCCATATTTTATCTCCACGAGCGCTGGTATCATCGAAAAATCGTTAGTACCTTAAATATCAAACCAAAACTGGAATGTATTTTATCTTCTATTACCAACAATATTCGCGCGATCTGGCAATTCCATAAATTAAAGGTCCCAAAGCAGCTACAAATTTCCGGCTCTCCCAGAACACTGATTTCAAAGCACCGGTATTTCCCTCAGAAAATCAATCAAGAGGTGTCGATCGGAATTCGAAAAGGACGAGCCAATTACATGGTATTACCGGAGAACCGGTGTCCCCTTTTTTCCACTGAAATAGAGAAAACGATCTAAAGACGATTCGGGGTTGAGTCTTGACAGTTATACGAAGGCATGTCACAAAGTGAGTGGCCACTTGAACGTTACTCGTGGACGACGAAACCCGGACGACGATTCTCGAAAGCGTGTAATTCGATTAGCATTACGACGTACTTGTTCTGCCGTCAGGTAACAGCGTGTCGAGTGCATTCAGCGGATATGCCGAGCAGGTGATATTACTGTAACGCCAGAATTCTCGTGCAGACAGTTCCAACATCTCCCGAAAGACCTCTGCGCGACCCAGCTGGCAGGCGAGCGTCAATGGGGTCAGTCCGGCGGCATTCACGATCCCATTGCGAGCAGGAAGCTTCGGATGACGGAGGGCATACCCGAACATGTCCTGCGTTATACAGCCATGCTATTGTACTCGATTTAGCGGAAATCTTTCTCGATGGTTCAAGAAAAACAGACCAGTACGCTATGTGGTCTCTTGTTTAAGATGGTATTCGTTTGCGTTGGGTCAGTGATATCTATTTTTCTCTCTTTTTTTATATATTCGTTGCAAGTAAATAGCGAATAGAATGTTCGTGCACGATATTGTAATATTAGATACGTAACGTAATAATGAAATAAGCGATGAAGATAAAAAAATAAAAATGAATATTATGAAGAAACTTGCGATATTGACTGTGTTACGGGGGTTGAAAAAAAATGTGGTTTTATTTGTCTAAAATGTACACATATAAAAGCGTAATTCCCCTACTGTTTTGTTTTTATTGTCTTTTCAAAAGAATAAAGAAGTCATACGAGGTTACAGTCGTATGGACTCGATATTGCATGTGTACGTATATATATGTAAACACATCAAATCGTAGTTAATCGAGTTTTCGAATACTCGATGTTCCATTTTTATACACCGTTGCTTTGTTATATTTCACTGTTTATCAATGTAGCATGAATTGTAAAGATACATACTCTCCCGAAATAACTTTCGACTTGGTTGGATCATGATTTCCACGAAAACCGATATGACCTTGTGAAAAAAGCAGATAGCTACGAATAAAAAATTTAAAAAATCTGGCAAAAATATTGGTAAATTGCAGCTTAAAATTTTTTCCAATTCCTTTGAAAGAAATCAACATAGCAATCAATTTTTGACCGGTTTGCCAACAAATAACCTTTATTAGAGCGTTGTTACACCAGATAACCGAGTAAACTATTTTTAATTACGTTATATGGAAATTACCGATACGCAGAATAATATTTATGGTGAGTCGATTAATTCGCCTGTTCGTACGATATATTCTGTCTGGTGTCGTGAATGCTAATTCGATTTTATCGTTTAAAGCCGTATGAGGCTTATTAATTCTTTATCTTATAAAGCTTTCATGGCTAGACGAGTAAATTAGGTTTTTAAACACTGCGACTACGTCTACATTTGCTAGATCGCGAAACCTTCTTCTAAATTTTCGTCGATATGCCTCCTGTTTACCATGTATGAATTATAGTTAGGTATACTCATGCTATAGGACAAGGAATTCAAGTGCTCAGTGTTGTTTAAAAAATTTCTGTAGAAAACAATCATAAGTTATTGTTCAAGGTTTTCTAGACATACAATTTCAAACAATAATAGATATTTTTTCTTCGAAAATTATGATGCGATATCTATGCAGAATATATGCATATACATATACATAAAAAGAGTTCTGTCAATAATTTATTAGGGAAAATATCGTAAATATGTTTTCTTCGAGATCTTATGCGACTGAGTGTGGTATAAAAGATGTGGTGAAAAAGAATCAGAAAAAATAAAAAAAGCATTGCGTATTAACTATTACCACGAATTGAACCTTGAATAACGATATTATGCTTGTACAAGATATCGTTCGATTAACCAACTTACATAATATAGAAAAATATGCCTCTCGAAACAGTGAAATAGAAATATTCAAAGAATATTACAGAAACAAAACAATAATTCAAATTAACATTTGCTTAGAATGACGTACGATATAAACAAATTTAACAAGTACATACCAATTTATCACAAACGACTACCATATGTAGTATCATATTCCCAAAAGAGTCCTGCTCGTCAGGATCAGCGCCAGAGTCGAGTAATAAGTTGTAAACACTCTCGTTTGCACAACAAGCAGCCCAGGCGAGGGGATACTCTCCCAGGTATGCTAATCCCTCGTAATCCGTATTCTTAGCTGGATTCGTTCGTTGTTGATCCCTAGGCAGGAAAAAGCTGCCTATCGCCCTCTGAGAAATAATCGCGCCCGCCTCCACGAGATCTTGAACCAGTTCATTATTGTTGTACGCGATAGCGAGATGCAGAGCGCTAGCGCCGAGGTACTCCTCACCCTCGACTACGTCAATAGCCAATCGTGGAAAGCACTTAAGCAGAATACGCGCTAATCGTGTGTGTATCCTGGTATCGCATATAATCAGGACATGCAGGAGAGTCTCTCCGAGTGATCCTCTATATTGCATCTGCCAACATGCTTCATGATCGTTCCATTGAGCCAGAGGATCGAACTGTGACAAAGAAGCCTCTATTGGCAGCACAACATGCTCGAGGTCACGGAATTTCCAACGTAGATATTCCGCCCGATTGATCGCCTGACCCTTCCCATCTGCGTACATCAGTACACCGAACTGTTCCCTGATCAATTTTTCTACTTCCGCTTGGCCACCTTGATTGTACGACTCGATCAGCTCGCCGCCCTTCTTGTAATTGGCCAGACGATACAATAGACATTGATCCTCGTCGCTCGCATGACTGATCACTCGATCAAGGATCGAGCCAGCATTCACCTGGCTACCGCGACCTCGACACGAGCAGACACCACCCATTCAGACATCCCTCTTTACGCTCTTTCACGTCCCCGAAACGTCTTTTTCTTGACGTTTGTCCACTCTAGATCACGCTTTTTCTTCCTTCCTTTTTACTTCTTACCTGCCACTCTCGATAGGCCTACGATCTTTCCACGATCCTTTCCTTCGGTTTATCAACTGCCAGCCGAATGGGATTCTCGTCGAGTGCTTTCAGGTATCCTCCAAGATAAGGGTTCTTTCATTTTTCAACAGTTCTATCCTAGTGGACGGGGTTACTTCGCTGTGTGGCTAACCGTGATCGACTCCCCCACGCTGGATACAACCCTTGAGAGATTCCTTCGTGCCGACGAAAGGTGGCACACAGGTGGAAAACCGTTTTCAAACTATAGCAACCAACGGTGTGCGCCCGGTGATAATCTATAAACAGTGCCTGGCTCCGCTTGACACGGGAGAGTCACTGGGTAATGTCTAAACTTTCGACTTTGTGTCAAAACCTATTTTTCTCGTCGATACAGCCTTGAATAATATTTCTCTAAGACATTGTTATTCTATTTTTATTATTTAATCTATTTTTTCATAAGGCTATCGTAAATTTATGCTCTTTCGCTTTTTCATCCTTTTTTCCTTGGAACATCGGCTTGTCGATAAAGTTTTCGCGTGAAATGCAGTTCGAGAGTGACGAGCGAATATTCGCTCCACTTTTCCTTCGCTCGACCTTAACACAGATTGTGACGTCTGAATATTATGTTCCCGCAGATAATTTTAGAAACCGATTAACAGAGTGTGCAAAGCATGGAAGACAGTGGACGTGACTTGCAAAATATGAAGGCAAAGCTGCACGAAATTAACGGAAATATTCGCTTTTTGTGATTCCAGATTTATTTCATTGTGTGAGATCAGAGAAAGTCGTGAATTTTTTCTTTTTATCGAATACAAGGAATTTTTACTCTTCGAAAACAATTTTTCATAATAAAAATTCAATTTTTCAAAATCATTGTCAATATGTATATATATATATTTATAGATATCCATACGTATAATATCAATTTTCTCCTTATTTCTTTTTGTATAATTTCAGCTTTTATATCAATCTTCGATCAGTTTAATTTCAATAACTGTTCATAATGAAAGAATATGTAACAGAGTACATAAATTTATTTTTTAACAAAATATGAAGGATCCGTTGTTAGTATGCATGTCTTCTCGCTCCTATGTTAGTTATACTTTCTCTTTACAACATTGAAAGTCTTTCTGTTTATTATCACGAAGACAAGATTGGAATCTAAAAATTCCAAGAACATAGCGATAGTAATTGAAATATTATGTTTCTCTTTATAAAGACTTTTAACTTCGATAAGACTTTTAACCGTGATAGCAGTTTAACGATGAATCTTTTACGGAAAGAAACGAACAATGTTATTCGACAGCGTGCTATGATTGCGTGATTGTGTCGCGACATATTGTCGTCGATTGAATGAATGGTACCAGGGAAACGCCTTTCTGAATGGATATCTACGAGAAGAATAAGAGCAGATCACGTGCAAATCATAAAAAAAAGATCAATGAAAGAAAAATGTACATTGAGCGTAGTTTAACAACTTATGTTTCGTTTGTCTTTCTTTCAAGGAAAATAATGTTTCCTCTGTAAGAATACGTAACGAATTGACGTGTTCAAGTTATATCGCGAAGAATGAATCACACGTTAACATGTACTATTTTGTTTTATGATTTGAAAGAAAGTCAATAATTATAATTTTATGTAATAGGGAAGAAATTAATAAAATTGCATTTAACATTTTCGAACAATTTCATATTAAATTTTATTTAGTTCATAACCTAGTGGCAAATTATTCAATCAATATCACTTGAACCAGTCGGGAGTTAGTAAACTGATTATGAAATATTTCTTGGGAATAAAAACAGAAACTATGGTAAGATGTCTTTGAGGAATATGCATTCGGAAACGTCCAGCCATTTTGAAGATCGGAAAGGAATCTCACAGTCTTAATGTAACTTATCAATTACTTAAAACAAACTTTACTATTCGCTGTCCGTGAACTGTAATTCTTTTGTAGAATCGTTTAATCGATAATGAAACATTGTTGAGTAAATTTATGTCTCACAACTTAATATATTTTTAATTATGGAATTTAATAATAAAGTTTGGTTAAGAAGTAAAATGCCTTTGAGCGATTGGAAAATTAGTTTTGCCAAAATTTGCCCCAATCTTATCAAAACTTAGAAACAGAACATACTGAATCAGTTATTATCAATGCGAAGATCATACAATACGAGATAGTTCACGATATTTCATTAACGAGTGAAGTCTCATGGAAGACTGAGTGACACTTTGTCACAATAAGATTTATTTTATATGATTACTAAGTAAATTACATCAAGAACGTAATCTGTCCTCGAAATGTTCAAAGTGATTTCGTGACAGTCATCGTATACGATAAATCATATGAGTGTTAGACGAAATTGAATAAACAAAATATTGGAATAATTGGAAACCTCTTCGGAGAAATCATACCTTTCCTTCGTTTGAATAATTAACCAAAATTTTTTATTTTAACGAAAGTTAATTCGCAATATTACGTTACCAAATCAGAGCATATTATTACTATGCAATGATTCAGCATCTAAGTGCTTATATTTTCGTTATCGATAAAATTAGAAAATTAAAGGAGGAAGGATTATTCGTACATATCTATTAAATTCGAGGAAATGGCTACTTCGTATTTAAAGTTTTAATTAAACATCGAAGAAATGAAAATGCCTCATTCTGTCCGAATAACGTTCTTTTATTAAAATTTCGAACCACGACTTTCAAATATAGCTCCGATAAAAACGGAAATAACCACAATTTAAAGGAAGCGAGTTGAAATGGTTGCGATGCATTACTTTATTCTTTCCGCGAGCAAATCATGCAGTTCAAGTTCGAATGTTCTGGACACGTCACCATTTGCAGGTACACTGCATACAGTCAAGGAGAAAATATACGTGTGCAAACGGACGGTGTAATTACGATATTTTCAGCCGTGATGACTCAACATTTGCGTCGCACAATGGTGCTGGTACCAGTCTCAGAGAAGCACACTTACTATCATTGCACCATTAACCGATAATGAGGAGCAACCTGACGACACATTATCTAAGAAATATTCAGTCGAACACTCTTCACACAAAGCTTTTGCCGTTGTCCATAGACACCAACCAATGTCCTAATTTCAAATAAGGGAACAAATATTACCTTAAGATTACGTTCCAGACAGTTGCGTAATAGTACAATCGCTTTTTTTTTTCTTGATACACAATTTCATGTTAAAGTAATTGTATATTATATACTACAATATAACAGACTTAAAACTAGGAGAACTACTAAACCGTCTAATGATATGATCAAATTGTTGGATTCTAGCCAAAATCTGCTGAACCTTCTTCGATTCCTGATATCTACAAAATTGTATTTAAAATTATAGACTGCTAACTGTGCTGCTTCGCTAATGACCTCCGCTGTTAAAATAACGTTAAATATATATAATAAAATCAAATTATCAACACCGTTCGAAATAGCTGACTTGCAGTTTGACAAAAATATTCGACACATACATATTGTTCACTAACAAAGTTACGTAGGTATACAGGGCATTTCATTTAGTTGGAAACGATGGAATATTTCACGACAAATTGAAGTTACCAAAAAATTGTTCTTACAGAATAGTTTTACAAATTCTCCAACCAAGTTTCCAGCAAAAATGTTTTCCTAAACACGTACAGGGTATTTCAGTACCTTCCCGCAAAACTTTACTGGTGTAGTCTATAAACAAAAATAAGAAAAAGATATTTTATAAACATAAACTCCTAAACGCTTCGTTAGGAAATTACAATAAAAATATGAAACGACAATGGGTTACTTTCTTCTTCGATAACACATAGGAGTTGATTATCGGTTCACATTATAACACCATTTCAAATCGTAGCTTGTTATTAAGAATGCAAGACTGGCATCTATGCGAAATACAGTCTATTGTATTACCAATTTCTCGTTGGGAAATGGAAAGGAAACTGTTCTTAATTGCGTAAATGGGTACGAATTAATATACGAATATAATAAATATATATAATAAATATAATAAATAGTAATTCTTTGCATTAACTCTTGATGCGTATTAATTTGTGTTTCACAAATTTTTTCTATCACAGTTTCTCACAAGTGAAAATCCATTGGTGAGATATCTGGTGATCTTAGTGGCCAAGAAACAAAATGAGAATCAAACCAAAGTATGATTGTTAGAAGGTTGCTAAGAATGTAGGTTTGATTAAATTAATTGTTTAGATGATTAGTTAAGGTTTATATAGCGATAAGTAAAGAGTAAGATTAGAATAAGTATAATGTAAGGAAAGCAATTATATAGAATTTGTAAGGAATCATGCATAAAATCGGGAACCTCCCGAAGCCGAAAGGCAAGAGGTAATAAATATAAACACAAATACAATATAGCATTCTTTTCTTAACCTTGCTTATAAAACATACTGGAAAAGTTTTGCGGAAAAAACTGGGACTTGTAGACAATTCTTTTCTTCTGAATCAATCTTCATTTCCAAGAAACATTCCTATATCATTAATTTTGTATCCATAAAATGAATCGCAGTTGTACCTACAGCAAGTTAAAATCCGATTGCGTCATATTAACATTATTCATCTCGGGCACAATGCAGCTACTACGATCACGTAGACTAATATAGTCTATTTTGTGAAACTGAGTAAACAAAGAGACCTCAGTGGAAGTCTTGAGTCAAGCAAATAAATTCAACGTTGTGACGAGAATCCTGCGAAAACATATGTATATTTAACAGCGAAATTCGTTCCTCCTTCGTTTCATCAAATAATACGATTGTAAGAACGTTAGACGTTTATCTCTTATTTGTGCATATATACATTTCCACTCGCAAATTATTACTCGCTAACGACAGAGAAATCCAAGTTTACTACAACTACATATACAGATGTTCTCTGAGTTAACAGCTCTGCTCGTGAATGAGAAGTGGATCTTATACGTCTATAAAATGGAGGAAGTTTATTCGAACTTTGCTCGTAGATCATGATATCTAATCTCTAATTTCGTTTACAAGCAAGAAATTAAAATTACGGATTACATATATCATTGTTCACTATTGGAAATTGTGATTATCGAAATAGAAATCATTAACAAAAGACTATCATTACTTGGAACTAATATTTATAAGACTAGTATTTTTTTACTTTCACTTTCTGGAAATGATGTAGGAATAATAACGAGTACAAAAGTATAACTAGAAAAAGAAAGAAACTAAAAGCAGAAGACAGAAATGACAGTGACACAGGTGAAGTAAACAAAGATAAGACTTATCGTTTGAAATGGCAGTTAAAATAGAATGCTTTAAAAAATAAATGGTATTAAGAGAAAATTTATATTAATAACATCATTAATAGATTAATATTATGGCAATGAGCACAAAGATGATTTTCTACAAAATAATTTGATTTGAACCTACTACATAATATCATACATTATACATGAAACATGTAATTACAGTAACGTAATCGATTCCGTTTTGTTATTCTTTAAAGTAATCGAACGAAGCACAAAAATCGTATCTCGCAAACAACGGTCTATCACTTCGTTTCTGCGAGTCGTGCAACTGATAAAACGAGAAGATGAAAAAAGAACAAAAAAGAATAGAGAAAAAAATAAAGAGGAACTGTCGTCGTTGCAAAAGAGATCATACTAGAAAGTCATTCGCAACGAAGATCAGGATATCGACGGGCACAATCGTAACACACGGCTTTATGGTCTCCGATAAAACACCGGAAATCCTCGTACATTTAGAACGCAAGCCACGTTGTTTACGACTTTACGAGACACCAAATTAACGCCGACACCTGGTCTTCTCTTCGAAATAAATCTACGCCAACTGATGATCGTTCGATTCATTCTACGTTTGAATTTCACGATTTCAACGAGCCATCACGGAGAAACGCCGCGAAATGGAGGAAGTAAATCGTTCGAGCATTATTACAGGATATCGGAAAATTGGTAACATTGCTTTGTCGCCTGGCCTATCGCAAATCGATCTTATTTTATTTTTCAAATCATTGTCCGATGTGCCTTTGTTACTATTAATATAACACATAAATTATCGACGATCGCCACGTTTCGAACATTATGTCGAATTCTGGCGAAAATATTACGTAACAGTCGAACACGTCGCGTGCGTAAATTTTATTCAATCGCATTATGCAAAATCGCAACGAAAATGTAATACATATTTCTCGAACGATTTCGCTTTGTTAACTCGATGCACGATCAAACCGATCGCTCATGGTTGCTCGAACACCATTCCAGATTTTCTACGTTATAAATCGTAATCGTACACTAGACCGGAAAGATCGGAGGAAATGGACACGAAACGAAAAACAACAATGAAATACGACATCACGGTCGATCCACGGGGCGCATTTTCGCGAAATCGGCGCTAGTTTCCAAGCAAGTGTAGCATCTCGAAAATTCGACGGAACATACGTGCAACGTCGTTAATGAAACTTCCCATTTATATTCCATGACCGTATGATCGTTTAACGTGCGTCGTAACAGCTCACATAAGTACTCACGATTCACACTGTAGGCCATTTACTTGCACGATCGTTTGAAACATTCGCGTATTCAATGACCTGTTGGAATTGCATCATTAGCTAAGAGGAACTACGTGGTTTCGTCGACAAATTCTCCATTCGTCGACGATTACACGGTCTTATTCGTATCTGGTTGCAAAAAAATTGCCACGTTGTCGAATGTCTGGACTCGTTAATAATGACTTTTGAAATTCATGAAGTGTCACACTTGCAGATGTTCGGTGAAAACAAGTTTAAAAGTGTACACTCTTCTTATTCTACGATTACAACCAGTTATTACATTGCTATCGCACGTACAGTTAACCTTTCCTTGTGGTGATATGAAATGATCAGTTATATTTGCATATCTGCAAAGGTATCCTTGACGTGCGTTTTTTTAACGTAATGTTTGTAAAGATGAATTGAGGTAAACTGTAAATCGTAGAACGTGCAAATCAATCTGGCATGAATGACTGACGTTTAAATGAACAAGAATTTTTTAATGAAATTGTATTCATTCGCAATGTTATTGAAATTTTGCGAACGTTTACTAAATGAAAACTTCCACTTTGAATATCACGATACATTAATTATTAAATCACGTTCCTAATGTCTTATTGTACTTTATATAGCGATATATTTTGCATACTAATGTGGCTACGAACGCTGAATATGTGGTGCGACCACCGGTCATATTTAGGTTATGTTACTTTATCCTTATATTATTATATTAAATAATATATCTCTGATGCTATCAATTATTGTAAAAATGCAAACTCAAAAAAGGAATAGCGTATTCAAATTTATGAAAATCTTACAAAATGATAGACACCTATCTTAATAAATTTATTTTTTAAAAATAAAGCGACAATGGGTTATAATGGAAAAGAATGTTTGTTTCACTACTAACCTTCATTACTATTCCCTCCAACATTGACTTCTAAAACATCTTGTACATCATCTTGTGTCGTAGGGGAACACGGAGAAATCTAATTCACCTTTGAACCAGAATGGACTGATGCACATAACAATTCAAGGTAGACCAACGCACGTACAGACATCATTAGCATGTATGTAGTTAATGTAGCTATACATACCTACAAGTACCGGAGTACCGAGTGAGATTAATTATCTTCGAAACATTACCAAGGTTATTTGTAATATCGGAAATACCAAATCATTCGATAATAAATAACGTGATTGATGACACTGTTTCCAATATCTGAATTTATTTCCATGATATGTAACATTGCCTCGATATTTCAAGAAAACGAAGAATACATATTTTCGAACGATTGTAAGCAGGGCCGTCCACACAGAAGATGTAACAAGGTTATACAGGAGCCCCGGAAAGAGGAAAAAATAATTAAAAAGAAAAAAACTTAGAACGAAAAGTTTTTAATTGGTTAAAATTAATTTCATTTTGTAAACTCGACCAGAATGTGTGCAGAACGATTAAATGCACATGTTATATTAACTATCGATAAAAATATTATAAAAAATTGAAATTTTTCAATATTATTGATGATATAACAATAAAAGGTTACATATTTAAATATGTTAATGTTTATTTTCTTATTTTTTGGTATTATTTTCTTTATTATGTCTAGTCTTCTTCATTTTTTCGAGAAAATATGCTTTTTTACCGATAAGGAATTATTTGGGACTCCAAAATATTTCTTGCATCTGGCCCCCCTATTAAAAGGGCCAATCCTGATTAGAACTAAGTGAAACGGTGAAACTGATTTATGTATGTACATAATTTCATTCCACTATAATTAACGGCGCACTGTGATTATAGACTGATTGGTTAGAAAAATTAAACTCATGAATAAACCGATGCTACCCATCGATGAATTCACAACATCAAGGATCTGTAGGAAATATACCCTCCGTTTATAACGTTTAGCTCCTTATAACGTTGCAATTATATTCTATGAATATCAGGAAAGAAGATAAAAGAAATGATATAAAAGAAGTCACACATTTATGTAATGACTTCAATTATAAATGTTTCCTTTGGCAAGGATACAATATGGTATTGTAAGATCAATTATTTCAATAAATTATTTTATATAATAGAATAAAATTATTGAATATTATTATGTTCTTATAATATTTACAATATTTTATTCTACCACGATAATATCTTGGATGAATTACATTTTATTTTTACAAATAGCTCCTCCATTGCAATAAAATCGGAAAATAGAGATTTAAAGAATTATTAACAGATTTCGTACATATACGTGTAGCATAATCTCTTACCTGACGATACAAACATGGACAAGCGGAATCAGTAATCCTGTATTTAAAACAGTAGTTGTTGAATTTCATTGGTATAAAATTCTCCTCGGCATTCCAGTTTAAATGCACATGCACAATAAATATTGGAAATATAATGCGTTAAGTCCATTTTATAGAACAAATAACATAGCTGTGGCTAACTTTTACGTCTTATAGTATCATTAATTCTCCAACGTGTTTATTGCAAATAATCATAGCTAGTAGTTAACGCAAAATCATACGTTCAAAATTCGCAGAACGGAAAAAGAACTTGTTCATCATATCCACAGTATCATCCATAGTGTTCTCTATCATTATCACATCAACGACGTCAGTTTGTAATTCTCTATGAAATTAATTATAAAGAATAGTCGCGATCATTCTGTTTACACAGTTGTTGAATACGGTAGCGACATAGCAGAATGTATTATAGTAGAATGTAAATTAGTAATACCGGGAAAATACGTTGTGCTATGAGTCAAGCAGCGCGCCGTACAGTCACGTGACCAATTGTTCACGTGATTACGACGAGATACGCGATGATTGGTCGAGCAGCAGGCGAACGATCACATATAGAGTGGCGCGAGACAAAAGTCGTAGTGCAAAGCGTCAGCGAGTTTCAGTGAGCTGGTTCTGTGAGTGACCTTGATCCCCTCGCGAGTTGTGTGACAATCTCGTTCGCAAGAAGCCGAACCCGTCAGTACTAATCGAATCATCGTAGCAGAAACTTACCGCTAGCGGCTTTTCTAAATCAGCGCGACAGGAAAACAAAAAGACAAAACAAAAATGAAAACCTTTGCTGCAGTTCTACTCGTCGCGGCGTGTTTCGTCGCATATACGCACAGCTTCCCCGGTGAGTACATAGTTTTGTGGTTACGGCAAACAAACGAAAAAGCCCCGACTTTTTCGTCTGAGGCATAAAAATTCGATACGAATGACGTACGAAGGGACAATTTGCCCGAGACTAATTATGCCGACAGATGGATCCGGTCACGTTCGACGCTCCGTCGTTATCGTTGTTTGTCTTTCGGGATTACCTTCGAAATTAGTTTCTGTCGACCCTACAACGAATAGAGTTTTTCAATTCGTTGTTCTCGAACAACTGAATAATTTTCCGAGGGGAACGGACAAGTGAATAAAGAGTCGCGCTCGATAGAATTCCTTGGCAATTGCTAAGGTCATATTCGTGATCTTGTCGCGTAACAGCTGAATAAATGCTGTTACGAGCGAAAGGAGCATGCGTGCACCGAGTATTACGTGCGGGGGCGAAACGTATAGTTAAAGGTATAGAGTGTTCGAAAAGTTAGTGCTCATTCGTTAATCGCAGCTTGTTTGTTGTACATGTATGAAACGTTCAACTTTTAAATTATATTTCCTTTTTTCAAGCGTTAATACTAGAACTATCGAATTTGTGGATTGGGAAAGTTTGTTTTTCTTTTTGTATTATATGTATATTTTTTATAATACTTCCATTTATATTTGTTTAGTATAAGCTCTATACTCTTAGTTATCAATAGTTTTAATGTTAAAATATTAGAAGCTATAAATTAAACGTTATTAAAATAATAAATGCCAACTTTATATTCTATAATGTAAATACATATGTATCTACATACATACCTACATATATTCGTGACGAATAGACGATTTTGAATATTTACTAAAAATAGTTCAGGGAATAAACCGATTCGATTATCGTGTGTGACTCATCATAACAATCGCGCGGACTCGAGACATCCAAAACAAATGCTCGATCGACATAGATCGGTTTCGTCAAAGAATATCAAACAAGCTAATCGAATCAAAACATTGTTCTTCTTACTATCAGTGACACACACGATATTCGATATTTATCTGATACAAGACTTTCGAAACTTCTCGGAACGTTTGACTAATATTTAGTACGATGTAGAATTATATAATAATTGATCTTTCCGGGGGGTTAGAGAGTACCATACATGGATAATAGTAATATAAATTGAGTGCAACATTAAGTGAAGATAGATTCATTCGTAAAATCTCGCGAATATTTTTCATTTTAGTTTATATCTATAAATCTTTCGTTCTCGGAAAATTTCTCATACTTACTCATTATATTTATTGGAAAACTAAAAAATTTCGCTTTACTTGGTATTTTATTATCAGATGCATATAATGCAAATGGAATAACAGATCTATAATAAAGTATACAAAAATTAGAGAAATTCAATTCATGCTAGATATTAATAGATATGCTAGTACTTACGATCGGCAGTACATGTATATATATAAATAATAGTAATATACACTGAATATATCAATAGACTATATGTATACATTAACGAAAGATAGACTCATTAGTAAAGAAAATCTGGTGAATTTTTTCGCTTTAAGTCTATAAATCTTTCGTTTCCGGAATACGTAGGCGCGTACATATTTGTAAATGGACTTAACTTTTCTCATAGTGGGCATTTTCCTGCCGGAATAGTGCCATCTTGCTGTAAAACTTCGCAAATCAAGAGCTGCGTCGGCCTGCTGTTGTTTTACACAGTTTTATGCGAAAAGTTGTATGCAGTATGGTCGTACGCTCAAATAATCGTTTTCTCCTTCTCCTCATTGGTAGAAAGTGAGCCAGGAATATTGCCAATTGGCATATATGTTTATTTTATTTCTTTTGTAGTATAATTCGCGCCTTAATATAGCGTATAAGTTTAAACTTGTACGTTTTAAATCTTGCCTAGTGTTGCGTCATTCTCTTAAATACATTGCAATTCAAATTGCTTCAACGAAGCTTTCCACGATATTAGTCACATAATTTTATTGCTTTTTTTTAGCGTGGAATCATTTTTTGAATATTAAGAAATACATGTTACAATATAGGTAATGTAGTTTTTGTGAGAGATGAACTTAAAATAATGGATTTTAGCACAATAAATACTTTATGAAAAATGGATATGAAATAAAATAGAAAGTTGGTAAACAATTGTAGGAGATGAGGGAAATTATACTAATAATTAATAAACAGATAATTGTTTATTTAAACGCATTGCTTATAACATTAGCTTGAAAAATATTTTGCTAAACCATTTAAACGAATAATATAATGAGAATTTGTTTATGGTAGATACTAATGAAAGTTCAAACTCTAAAATAAAAATTTATAACCTTTAATGATTAGGCTCCGAGTAAACTTTTCAAATTCAAAGCTTAAAGAATTCGAAGTATGTAGTATTCATTTTAAAGTTTATGACTGTTCCTATCTTTTCAATGTTCTGAGAGATTCGATGGTTTCAGATACATATTATGATTTTTCCAACTGATTCAAAAAACCTCGTAGCCTCGAAAACGTTCTTCCAAAAGAATATCTTCCAAAATTGTCATTGAAAGTGACATGATTGAAAAGTGCTGTTTTCACTTTCACGATCACGTTTGCATTTCAGCCAAATTAAAGTGTTTCAAAAAATGTACAATCTTTAAAATCCTTTAAGTAATTTCTCAAATATAGCATTGTTCTCTCACAATATCGTCACTGATTTTTAACATATAGTACACATAATCTAGTATAATAATTTACTTTTTTCTTTAAAATACGAATAATATTTTCGCCTTGTCAATTTAGAAATAATAAACAAATCAAACTCAAAAATCAAGATATTTAACTGATCACTTATTATGCATACCTACAGCAATCATCGGGTCAATTTAATAATTAATTTAATTTAATATGACATTATAATCAATGTCACAATTTACGAAACAAGCAGAGGTAATGCGCCTTACAGAAGATCGCAAGAAACCTAAAGCTCAACACTTTTAATATAAATTTTGAGTTTATTCACATAGGTGGTGAATAAATAGGAATTCGAAACAGATAAACAAAGAACAAAAATAACTACTTTGTAGTTAAAATTAAAATAGTCTGAAAGCTTGATTAAAACGAATGATTAACATAAACAGTCTCCGTTTTCGCACGTGAACCGTCAGTCCTCGTTTCTTTTTAAGCCGATTACATCCTAATACGTATTCAAAGCGTTGATTAAGTTCTCGTGTTCGTCTCGACAGTTTATTCATTACTACGTTCTTCTTTCCCACATGTATAAGGCTAAGTATAATTACATAGGTGTTATAACAGTAACTATCGTTATTAATTTAATAATGCAATTAATTGATTAAAACTGACTGTTAATCGATAGTTTATTTTATAATCATCATTAAATTTTACCATATATCTAATTATACTGAATGGGAATTATTTATTATATGCTAACAGGCAATCGATAATTCTGAAAAATTGAAAAATGTTAATTGCAATATTGAGAAAGAACCAAGAACGATAAGTAAAAAATAGTGTGAGGTAAGATAATCGATAAGATAGTAGTTAAAATTGAATTGATAATTGAACTTTATAGTTTATAATAGTATAAAGTAAAAAGTAAAATTTTCCTTACGTTATAAATATTTCTGAAAAATGATCATCTTGCGAAAATTATGTGGGATGTAAAATAGGGGCACGCGATAAAATTAACTTTGATCAAATATCTGGACGCATGTCCAATGTCCAAGAGAGAAAAGCGAGTATTCTGTCGCAGGAAGAAATTGCCGAGTGGTATTGTTGAAAGTACTTTGGATCGTTTATGAGGTAGAAGACAGCCCAGAATAGTTGGCGGAGTATCCAAGACTCGTAGATCCTGGTATGAAATTCACTTGGAGCGTGGACTTTGCTAATTAGTACCGACGTCGTTTTTGCAAGCTCGGAAGAACGAGGGAAACTCGTTTAATTGGTGCCATTTCATTCCGAAGATAATTGTTCGGATGAATTTCCGTCGAACCGGAGTTTACTCCAGTTGTGTTTTGATCCAAGTTTCCTGTCAGTCAAGATTTTGTCGCGCCGTGTGCCGGGTTGCTTCATTATTCCGCAAATATGCCTCGCATTGTTGTCTGTCCTGATGAAAAACTAGGGGAAAAAATGAGAATTGCCGGGCTATATAGGTTGCAGGTTGAAGAGAAACAAGCATCGTTATTGTATGCTTTCGTTGACCTGTTTCTATTTCTTTCTCTAGCATTAAAATTTATGAATTAATTGCACGTTTCTGTAGTGCATACTTATCATAGTAAACATAATTTCAAGAATGACAAGGGATGATAACAGATATAATACTATATGATAATAATGAAATTATGATTAATGCTTAAAAATTGTTAAACGTATACCTTGTATGCAAACTGACAGTTTACGATGAACGTTTTTATCAAAAAATATTATTTTGCACCATTTTTAAGGTCAATTTAGATTTGAAGAACGAGTAGATGGTAATTTTAGTTGATTAGAGATTTTATACGATATTATTTATATGTAAAATGGGAGTCGTTACATTCTAGCAAAAGATATTACTTTTTAACTGTCGTATTTTTATTTTATAAATTATAATTAATTAATTTTTGTGATAAAATCATGTAATTGTCTTTTTGATTAATTTTTTCTGAACGCATAAGACGCAAATCCGTAAACCATAAGTAAGGAACTATTATTTCCATAGGAATTTTAATCGTTTTGATTTTATCCAAACATTCCAATGCTTTCAATATGGCTTTGATGAACTCCAATTTGCATAACACATACAGATAAAAATCTCTGTGAAGCATATATTCACCAAGTAAAGTGTATTCGAAGTAATTTATAGACCGTGTCGTATTGTAGTTAACTGGAACTTTGGGAATGCATATGTATTATACCTGATTGTTAGCATACTTGTCATAGGTATAATTTTTTTGATGATTCACGAGAAGTGACTGAAGAACTTCATACGCTATGTACGTAATATATTTTATACACTACGTATTAATAAAGCACAGCTTATATTTAAACTGAATTTATAATTTCTTCTTATATCATCATAAACATTCGTAAATTTATATATATTTCATGGTTATAATATAGCAGTATATTGATACACTTTAGCAATTTCAAAAATATTATATTCTGCTTTAATTTTATTATACCGTGAGATAATTGAAGCCTGCGTTGTTTGTCAAAGAATATCCATTTCGAAAACTCTTGTACTATATTTTATTTATACTATATTTAATTTTGTTCAGTACCAATATTACAATATTTTAAACGAAAGTTTTATTTTCATAATCTTTACAAACCTCCAAATAAAGAATCTTCAACGCGGAGGTGTAAAAATAGATCTGCGAAATACAAAATCATACAGCACTTGCAAAAGTACGTAAGAAACGTCCAGTTAGCACAAGTCCCAGAATCAACACAAACGAAGACTAAATTAGATAAAGGTGTGTACTGAACCAATCACATTTTTATTCTTGCTTCCATAAAGGCTATTCTTTGTGTCAACGATACATTTAAAAATAACATGACAAATATTTTACCGCAAAAATGACTTGTACCGTGAAACAAAATTAATGATAGGGAAGTTAAATTTAATATATCGAAAATTTTTTCGATTTACTTTTTACGATTTATTTTTTTCTTTTTTCGATTTTTCGCATTTTAAGTCAAATTATATTCTATTATGTAAAATCATAGTTTAATCAAAATTTGCGAATCTGCGTTAATTGAAAAGTCATGTGTCTATATTTACATATCTGTGTGTCTCTAAATTTTTCAGACATCTTTCATAATTAGTAATGATCGCTCCGTATATAAAACGGAGTAATACTCATGTAAAGCCAGTTGAAAAATTATTTTAGATCTAAAAATGTTTGGTCATTGCCTTTTAATCTGTCTTTCGATAAGGATTAAATTGTACGAATCTTATTACAATGTAAAACGTCGACACTTCGAAATGCGCAAAACTTAATGACACAATGATTTTTCTTTGTTCAAAGAAATTTTCAGTGTTTGACCTTGCAGTCCCCTCAAAATTCGAAGCAACGCTCAAAATTGCCCGTCTGTCACGTTCAGATGTAACACGAGGCCTCCCACATTTTTAGTTTTTCCATAAGCTTTAGGATTTCTCAGTACATTCTATACGGCATGACGATTTCTATTTAATAATTTCACAATTTTTGCCAACTTTTCTGGATTTTTAAACCACTTTGATTTGGGTTAAATTTAACTTCATATTTTTTCTTTTTTTTTTTACTACCGAATATTGATATTTATACTTTCGTTCATTTGGGATTAATTCCACTTGGACAGTTTATTTGTCACGAATCGCGCAGATATACAAATTAATTCGCGACAAAAGAGGTGAAGGCCTCGCTAGCCAGCATTTAATTATATCGCGAATAGGATACGCGACTAATTACTTCCGACATCGTTCAATCGTTAATTAGTTTATCCAGCATGAGCCAACTGGTTAGGTATTGTCTTTCTTTTTATATGCCAACGAACGTAGCCAGAAACGTTCAACGTCCACTTATTCCTCTATCTCTGCATACGTATTTACGCATCCGTTACGAACGTAAATGGATGTTTGCGCTTCCTCGCGCCGTTTCGTGTCACGCTCAGTTGCTCGGTTTATTGTATACGTACCTTTGCTCGCTATCCACCTGCTTAATAACCTTCCACGTTGAAACGCGGTACAACAGCAAGAATATGGGCTCGAGCAAGCTTCGCGTTGCGTTGAATTTTAATTTGACCATTGTAATCAGCGCGCGCTGAACTATTTCATTCGATCCACTCCATACGCAACTAAACAGTTTCTGATAATTGGCTGTGAAAAATCACAAGATTTTATTGCGATTTTGACATTTGTTTAACGCGACGGTAGTCATTTGTAATTTGCTACGCTGTTGAGGGTTAACAGAAAATAAATATCAAAGTATAAAAACTGTGTTGCTTGTATTGATACACAATGATTGTATATATACTTATTGATGAATATATAGTTTATAACTGTTCGTCATCTATAGACCAGAATATTAAAACGCCGTATCTCTAGAACCAACACGAATCATATTTCCGTTATGACTTATTCCGCTTTGTCTAATTAGTTTCGAGAGCTATTAACGCATTATATAATTACAACAGATATTCCCTCGCAAAGATTCCTCCAAGGTATTCTACTACTCATAAATTTCAAAATCCATTCAATAACTTAAACTAACGTAATAGTTATATATCATTTCAACGTTTTCTATTAAACGCACGCCAATCTTCATTCATTCGAACAAGTTTTATCTTTCTACTATCACATCAGAACGAAACTTCAACTTAATACAAACCTAGCAACACGAATATATCCTTCAAATAACTCGAATAAAACTTCACCTTGAAAGCTTACTTTGACAACTAGTAAAAGCCACTAGAATGATCCATTGTCTATCCAAATCAGCCATTCAATCAACTTAAACTCTTCACCTATTCTATTCAACTCTCAGTCAAGTTCAGCTCTTGCAGTGTCCTCGACCAACTGCACTCGACGACGTGTCCCTCTTGCATGGATCATCGAAGAGAAGGCCAACCCTCAGTTCCCATGAGACAGAATACTCACGTAGACTAGGATATACGCTACCATTTGGATAAACGATTACGTGATCTTTTCGTGATAATGTAACGTGTACCTCGTACACAGCCAGAGCATGCGTACACCTGTACCTATATATCCGTAGACAAAAAGCAGCCACGAATTATGAGGAACTCGGTATTATTTTCCTGTCGCGAACAGGTCTGCCAGCCGTTGACGTAGTAGTGTATTCTCGGTTTGCCTTGAGTGGCAGTGGCAGCGCACAATATGCGGCCATTAGGTATGCCGGTCGCGTCGCACCACTACCGCCTTCGAGTAATTTAAATGAAAAAAGGGGGTACACCCCCAGTCACTTTGCCTGGCCGGCGTGCTTTTTCTCCGCTGATGATCGCCGCATCCGTTCACCGGGTCTGCTGTCCCTTGGCTGGGCTCTAACACGTTCGCCCTGCCACCGAGACTCTCCAGGAGGGTCAATTTAGCACACGATCATCAGCTACGTTATCAGCGATTGAGTTTATGATCATGGGAACTCCCGGGACGCACGATAGTTGTAGCAGCTCGATAAGAGCGATAAGATACAGTCGTATCTTTCAGATAGCTTAACCTGTCACCTATGTAGGTATCCCTTTGAATTTCCATGACCCGTATAATGGATCAAGTATAATCTATATATCCGTAAGATGTCGTACGGAGCGAATGTGACATTACGGTCAAGAATAAAACACGTAGGTGAACGATGTTGTCGATGACTGGACAAAATTGGATTGCGTAGAGTGAGTGTTTCATTGAAGAATAAAGTCATTAGATGTCTCAATCTATTTTACTGTCCAACTATGGAAAGGGCAATAATTGCAAGAAGTGTAAAACCAGTCTCTTTGAGTCCTCGATTCAATGCTACAAGGAAACAGTACGTTTGTCACATTTACACAAAATGTAGCAAATGTAGGAAACGACAAAAGTTTCTGTCGGTTTCCCACAAATTGGTTGTTTAACGGATACTACCTTTCATAATTGGATTCGCCTTTTTATTTTCTAAGCTCCAGCTGTCTTCCCTGCAATAGCTTTAGTTCAATCTTTTATTATTCCATAGTTTAACCTTTCTACCTTGATTTCTATTTTCCAGATCTTTCTATTTTAATTGAAAAAAGTAGATTGTAGGAATGTTTTAGGGAAATCCACAGATTGTTTAAAGTCTAATTGAAGAATCCAAAAGAAGCTACTTCGTTGCAACGTTTTACTACGCGTTGTTATATCTTACCAAGACAGAAATCGGTGAACGACCTCGAGGATCGTTGCAATATGCATCCGAGGTCAAAAATCGTCAAAGTTGACTCGATACGCGGTATCGTTGCAGCAAATTAGTCGAAGTCGATCGGCTGAAATGTTTCTGACACTTCGAAAGGTTCAGAGGAAACGAGGTTCCTGTTTGCTATCGTACTATCCGAGAAGTTTTCGTTGCAATCCTCGACCGAAATCGTTCGAAACTATATCCTAAGTAGTTGGCCTATGTATTCCATCGTATGAACGTTTTCTTCGATCAAATACGTTAATACTAGAAAGAGTAGTAAGTTATTAGAACATTTCAATAGTACAATATTCTATTTAATTGAATATTAGATATTTCAATAACTACTCTACCGTTCTTCGAATTTTTTACAAACCTTTGACTTTATCTACGAAGGATAGATTAACTATTGTAATATCTATATGCACGTATTGTGTCACGAAGTTCATTTTATTTTATGGAAAAATAAGGATGCAAGTTGCAAGTAAAGGAAGTAAAGGAACGATAGGTTGAACACATCGCCGAGGATTTATAATTCCGGAAACTGCGCGAGGACAATACTCTGTACTTAACAGGACATGAGATACTTACATCTGTGAGCTGCTCCGTGTTCAGTGTCCCAGATAACTTGCGATGTATCGCTAGAAAAGGCATGTTAGGATTGAACTTTTGTTCCATCTCCGAGCTACGTACTTACGTGCAACTTACATTTAAGCCGAGGCAATCGCATCGGCGTTGCCGCTTTTTAAAAATCGATAAATACGTACATCAGCGGTAAAATGATACGGTTGTAGGAAACTTTTAGAGTGTATGATTCGTTCAGAACTCATGGTTATCAAATTCATAAATCGAATAGTTGAAAAGAACGATGATATAAATATTATTTTTTTAAATTCTTTAAATTCATTGAAATAGATCAATATAACAGAAATGGATACTTATTGTAGAAACAAATCATTTTTCCTTTTTTTTTTTTTGTTTTTGTTTTTTAGAGAAATTTATAAAAGACGGCCACGGTATGGTTTCTTATTGGTTAGCTGATAAAAAAAGGTAGTTCTATTATTAATTGAAGATTAAAGGACTAGAATATTCTAGTTTAATTTTTAGTTTAAAGTAAAAATAAATGTATGGATGCATATGTATTAAGAAATTAAAAAATTTATAAATGTTTTTTTAAATGCATCATATCAGAATTTTCTATATTTGTAATTCAATGAATTATTTTTCAAAGTATTTAAAATATCGATACGTATACAATTGAATAATAAAATACATCGGCTGAAATTACAGGATTTCACACGTTGCAATGTAATGTATTAATATTACGCTAATGGATTTTAATGTCCCAACTGTGCCAGTTCGGGCTGTATGCCGGTTTAACGCCACGAAAACGCGTTTGATAAATTCAACGTAGCATTGCATTACATAAAAACGCGATGCCGCTATCGGTCACAACATTTTTTAAAATATGTATAATGTATATTATTACTCGAAGTACACGGGGCGCATTTTTGTGATTACGTGGTTTCATAACGTGTCTTTCAAAGCATTGCAGCTGATTTATGGAAATAAGAAGTAAATTAGCGTTTTCCGTGGTGAATGAGTTGAAGAACACGAAACGCCATACGATGTAATAATTCAATACCCTGATGGCGCGCACAGGAAACGTATAAATTTTTAAATAGCTGAAAATTAAATTTTAATCTATGAAGTTCGCGATCAACGGAACCCGCGTACTTCCATTTACGTATAATTAAACGGAAATCATATTACCAATTTTCGTCGGCTAACGCGAACCAACATTTTTACTGTAATTAAAATTTTACCGTTTATGTGAAAATTTTTTTAAAGCGAAACAGAACTTTTTAATTGCTGTAACAACAATTGCAGTAGCGTGAACTGTCCATTTTCATCCTGTACAATGATTTTAAACAGTATTAAAGGGAGTTATTACTACAACGTATTAAACGAAACTCGTACGTTCATATTGCTCTCCAAAATCGATTCTCCAATTTGTAATATACGCAATTGCCAGGTAACCGTGAAACACATTCTTGTTCAACCTTTATACGTTTATTATTTTTTGATACAAGCGAACAGCAATTTCAGCTCGTTTTTACAAGTGAAGCTTTACGTGTAATATTTATGAATTTATTTATACAAGATTATTTGTACGCCCTTTTTCATTTTCCGTCGGTGGAAACAAAACGAAATAATAATTTTCACATTATATTAAAGCGGCGCTAGTGAATTACATAGGATTAAATTGTTCGCAGTGCATCGAATCTTGTTTTCAAATCAAAGTTAGAGAGATGTTGAATGAAAATACCGATGATTATAAGCAAACGTTAAAGGAATTTTCGTTTTCAACAGAATCATTGCTAGATATAATAAAATTTAATTTCTCGTAGTTAAACCATCCTATATTATCAATGTAATATTACTATTATTTAGATCTTATTGAACAAAAATAACATTTCATTATATGATTATCATGTTAACTTCGATAAATGACACGGGCTTTTTAATAAAAAGGGGAGTGATGTTTTCGCTCTGTTAGTTGACGAATGAGAAAAAAGGTGGAAAAAGGATTTAACATTAGCTCGAAGTTGACAATTACGCGTTTCATATTAAAATCATTAACTACCTGTTAATTATAACAAATCGGCGAAAATAATCTTATAGTTGCAGTTATGATTTCATTACGAATATAGTTGCATTGTATAAAAAAACGTAACATAACTGCATCTCGGGTATTCGTTGATGAAAAACTTGATTGCGCCCACGTATGATGTAACTCTCTTTTATCAGCTTCGAAGCGCATAACTGACCCATATATATACAGGTATTATTTAGGAGAAAATAAAAAAGTTGAAATGCACAACGCTTGCAATTAGAAGAAAATTAAATTTTGTTGAGAGAAGTAGGTTTCACGAAATGTTACACGATAATAAACAAACTAAATGTATATTATTTTTATTGAAAACAGAAAACGTAGTAAATATCGCCAAACATTACAAAACATAAATATTACAAAATTAATAACAACACGAGGAACGCTTTCTGCGTACATTGCTCAGTTTTTCGTCAAAATCGAATAGATAGAAGACAAAACTAATTGTCTTGAACTTCTAAATTCATATGGAATAAAATTTATAGAGGCAAATAAGTACAATGGAGAAACTTGATAATAAGCTTCGCATTACTTTAAGTCAATATTATTCAATGATAATGAATAACCATAAATTTTGTTTCTTGACATATTGCACTCGAGACTTCTAATGTGTTTTGACAGTGTCTTCGAAGCGTATTGAAACTAACTTTATAAAACCGTACTAAACATTCGTGAAAATGAGAATATCGCGTGTTTTATAGTGAGTTTGGAGCTGGCGAGAAAAAAAGCTACGAGAGAAAGGACGAAAGTATCTTTAAAACGTTCTGCTTCCTCTAACAAGATCTTAATAAGGCGTGAAAACTTTTCAGCGTAATATAATTTCGTGAAACTTTTTACACGAAACTTCTCATATTAACGCTTCGATTCGCGCCAGGCAAGACAGGATAACACGTTCGCGAAAACGATTGGTTAAACAGACTTCTAAGAAAGACCTTGCTGACGGAAATAGCTCAGCTAATTTCTATCTACCGTTAATTGGTATTTATGATACATAATGAGTGTTCTAATTAACTTCAAAACTTACAAAGTATATTGCGACACTGCCGAAATTTTCACAAATGACGTGTCTTCCATAGTACTCAAAATCCAATGTAATATCGAATATAATAATATTTATCGAACTTTATTATGAAAACGATTCGCACATGTTACACTTGAATATAATCATGAACGAACAGATTAATGCATATTGAAGTATTCGAATATTCTGTTGCCCTCTGACACGTAACTTTAAAGGAATAATTAACATAAACAGTAACATAAACAGTAACAACAAAAATATGTAAAAAGCTTGCAACGAATAATGGAATATTCAATTGCGTCATCAGTTTGGTAAAAGCGGCTCTATTAAGGAAAGTAAATTTATCAAAATATCAGCTCGAAATAGAAATCTTCATTAAAAGCATTATTCATATCTACAATCTGTGTTATATAAATCAAATATCAACTCGTCGTCGTCATTATCTTTTCTTACCTCTTTCATAACTTACAATTTGAAAAGCATGTAATTTACCAAACATGCTCAAAAGTCTAAAATAGAAATTAAAAATATACCCACGGTTTGTAAATTTCAAATTTTGAGATTACAATATAATATCAACATTATCGTTCTGAATTGCAAACAAATACTGATTAGAACTCAAAAACTAAAACACATAGCGGAGTCTGCCAACTTTCAAGAATTAATTATTAAAAATAACAAAGAAAGAATATTATTATTATTCGAGTAAAATAATAAAATACGCTAACAGCCTTTGATTTTCGAAAAGTATACATATGAATACTCCTAATGCTAATACTAATATCAAGCAACCAAGACCAAAGCCTTCAAGACAGATAAGGGATACTTTCTAGTGTCTTGGAAAAAAAAATTTGCAAAAAGAAGTCACAGTCACCATAAACAGACGTAGAGCCGATCGTTATAACTTTTCAGCCTCATTAGAAGGCTTAAGCATTGTTGATAGTACGAAACGCTACTGCTTTAATTTTCAATTACCTTTGAAATTGCCCATTATACGATGAGCAGAGACTTGTATTAATCGATAGGTTGCGAAAACGCAAAGTTCTTCTTCCATTAGATAAAATCTGCTCTCGCTGAATATAAGAGTCTTATAGAGCACGTATGTACATTTTTAAACAAACGTAATATCCAAGTTTAAACGAACGTACTTGCACGAACCTTGTAACGTAATGCCGTATTCAGTTAATTTTGCGTAGCCGCATAAACCTCCTACACAGGTTCGAGCAAACTTAATGAAAGAAAAAAGAAGCGCTCCGTTAACGCAAAAAATTTTACAGAAGATATTATTTACGGAGAATTTTAGTTACAGAGAAAACGTGGCTCGATACGCAGAGCGCGCAATCGCCATTTCGATTTTACGCTACGTACAAAGAATTATGGAAGCGTTCGTTCGGCCAGTCGACAGACAATCCGATTAGCGGCGAGTTGCGAAGCCATAAACTTCGGCCCCTGTGGCCGCTAACTATCCAGTAATTATGAATAGTCGAGTGCATATCGCACGTGGAAATCGGAATTGAATTGGTTAGTTGGAAATTCATTTGGAAGCAATCATAAGTCCGGGTCCCTTTATTATCTATCCCTTTTCTGCTCCATCGTTTCTTCTCTTGGATGCACCGATTCGATTCGTCCCGATTTCCGATCCTACGTATCCCGTATCGCGGCGTCGCTTCGATAACCATCAATGCAATTCTGCGTACGCGGAAGTGCTCTCCACGTGAAATGGAAGAAGAAGGACCTCAATTTGAATCAATTTAAAATGATACATCATTATTCGAGTTCGAAGGAATATTCCTCGAAGAGAGAGCGTACTCCGTTTCGAGAGGCAACTAGACGATCACGTTTCACGTGAACGTTGTTTAGAGCAGTAACGGTATACAATTAGCAGTTGTCTGTATGTATCGTGCAGTTAATAATCCACGAAGACGCGAATGAAGTCAGAGGAAGCGTTCTGATTGACGTTGACTCATCGTCGTCAAGCCACTTTGTCGAATGATGTGCATACCTATGTAATTTGTTCTATCCTCTCTACTTTGCTTTTCTTTTTCGTTTTGTAAACGTTAAACCGTTAGGTAGAAAATTGAGCTACGATTACGGGATGTTTGTAATTTCTGTATGCTATCAGTTTCAATTCAATAGAGATTACGATTTGAATCTCGAACGATGTGTCGTATCAGAAAAAAGAATACACACCCGGTTTCAGCATGACGAGGCTCCGCTACATTTTTCAATTAATGTGATACAACATCTAAATCGAATCTCTAGTGGGAAATAGATAGGGCGAGAAAGTCCAAGAGAATGGCCTCTTCGATCACCTGGCTTGGATGCGACTGCTTTTTGTAGGGATACTTAAAGAATCTACTCTGCTGATCACCAATGAAGTAAGGTAGTAGACTTAAAACATAGAAAATAAAAAAATATATATATAGTTGCAAATATCAGTTTTGTAAGAATGCACGAAACGCGCATAAAATACAAAAATATACAAAATATCTAAAATAAAATACTCGTCGTAACATTTAATACATTAAATAACCTTCTGTTTAAATTCCACTTCTTTAATAATGTCTATAAAAATATTAGTTTGCATAAATAACCGCAGTCTACTTATATCTATCGAAGTGAAAAAAGATACATTCGACATCTTTTACGAATATTGTATTTTTTATTGGAAACTTACACGGCTTTGCCTTAGATCAATTTCTATAACATCCTGTATAAAAATCGAACTAGAAATTATATATATATAATAGGAAGTTAACTATTACTCACGTTTTCTTAATCATGTATTTCTAATACGTTCTCGTGGGCAGAAAATCACAATTGAACGCGTCGATTAAACGTGGATCACGCGTCGGATTAAATCGACGTGCCGGTCGTTTAACAGGTTATGCGGATCGGTTTAGCTTACAGAAGCGCGTAATCGCGTATCAGATTCATGGTGAATTTTTAAAATTCAATTCACGCGCGGCCCGATCAGGATGGAATACGATACGCAATGGGGTCTCTATCGCACTGCTAGCTAATATTAATACTTACCGATTATCGAATCGATACGTTCGAATTGAATTGATTCTATTTCATTCTACCTCTCTTTCTCTCTATCGTTTCCTTATTTTTCTTTTTCCTTTTCCTTTCTGTTCTTCTTTTGTTCGATTGGTTTCCTTTTACGGTATTTTCCTACGGTTGTAATTTAACGATTTTATAGATACGACGATTCGTAAAATTCTAAAAATGGAATTTCTCGAGCAAGGTGTAGTTAGCTTTTTTTCGTATCGTTCCCCATTTCCTTATTTTCTTTCTCTTTTCTCCTTTCGGTATTATATCTATGCGTTCTTTTTTTTTGGATTTGGACCCTCGAATCCAATCGATATCGGCTTGCCTGATATTTTTACTGTATCTTTCCGATGTTTGTTATTTTCTTTTCATTTCTACGTAACTGCTTTATAATTACGACAGCAAATCGAATATCCTGAATCAGCTTACGTCTTTCCTTTTAATAACATTTCGAAAATTTTATAAATACGCCGATATTGATAAATCCCAGGTGTGATTCAACTTCTCGAATTAAACGTTCCATCGTAAACTTGAACTAATCATGGCAGAGTGTACCTTATTTCCACACAACGGCTTTATAAATTATGCTAACGAATTGAATCTCGCTCTCAACTCGCGTATCTTTTTAATAACATTTCGAAAATTTTATAAACGCATCGATACCGATAAATCCTTGGGGATTGAACTTCTCAAATCAAACCTTGGAAACCGCAACTAATCATAGCAAAGTGTACCAACACCCATAAATCCTCCACCTTTTCCCTCATCCTCTCTGATCCCGTAGCCTGCAGTAACGCCACTCGTAAATTCTCCCATCGATTTATTCGTATTTTTGTCGGTGTTATCTCGTCTTATCCTTTCCAACGTCGTTCCTTTAATTACGAGTCAGCGATCTCCGAAGAACCGTAGCGTAGGCACACTTCTTAGCAACGTATCTCTATTCGAGCATGAAGAAGTTCATTGTACCGTTTCTTCGTGTGTTACGACACGGTTGGCCGTGCAAGCCTCGCAGAACGTGTCGACGTATACCGGAGCCGGTCGCATTCCAAGATGAGAGTTGGCAGAGGCAAAGAAGTGGAACGACTTCCAATTATCGACAGGCGTCTGGCGGAAGTGTACACGTTGAAGGACTTCGTCGCGGATCGGAGCGAATCATCGGCGATGAACTCGTTTCTTTTCCGATGCATGCCGCGCGTTTTCCGCCGCTCTGATGGATATCTCTGTATAGGGTGGGGCATCTGGAACAGGCTATTCGAACAACTCGTTTGCTTTTCATGGTAGAAAAAGACGCATCGAATTAAACTTGCTTGCTTTGGAGGAAGATATAATCTGACGTTAATAGTTTTTTCCTAGGTGGAGGGTTAGAGGAGATATCAAGCTGAACTTCTTTTTTTTTTTTTTTTTTTTTTTCGTACGGAATAATATATTTTTTTATCTACCTTCCAAGAGAGAGAGAGAGAGAGAGAGAGAGAAAGAGAGAGAGCTTTAAGATGAATACAGTGATCTATAATTGAAGATTGTTCAAGGTCAGTACGTTAATTATTATTAGTTTGAGATAAAACGCGAATCTCATACAATATCTCAAACTAATAATGATGTAGTTAGTATTCATGGATATAGATAAACACAGATACGACACGACTCAGTGTTTCGAAATGTTAAACGGAATTTAAATATTATTACTGAAACTAATTAAATGTCTCTATCGTCTTTGAAGCCTCTATTTATAGATTAACAACAAGGCAAACTGTAGGTAATGAACTCTTTACATAACAGAACTACTTCATAATGTTTTGTACGTAGATGTCATTTCTTATATCGCGTATTAATATTTACAAATAGATTGTAATAAATTTTAAATGTTAAATCTATGCTTATATAGACTTTGTCGTATTGTACCAATATTCTGCAACAGTTTTAACAAAGGATATACTGGTCTTGAGACTTCCTATTTATAAATTCGTAACTAAATTACATTCTGCTAAAAATAATCTTATAACTGCGTACATATATCTTTGCGCTCCTTTTACGTATGCATGCTTATGTGTGGCTTAATATGTATCTTACTGCCTTTATATGCCTCTGCCTCCTATATGCGTTTGTATCTTTAATCTTTATGCGTCTTTGCCGTGCGCACGCATGCGTCTCAGTACGTATATACATAATATATATGCGAAGCTTTTTGCGTTTCCTTGCGACTTGGCATTGGTAACGAGCGTAACGAGTCCGAGAGATGTCCTCTCACGGTCAATCGTATATCCTTTCGAGCGAGATAGAAGCATCTATACGACTTCCTACCGTGCATCACGTTAATAACACGCATAACTGAAAATGAATTTCATTATGTTAATCTTTCTTTATTATGCGCGTCACCGTGATAAAATACAATATGTATGAAGCCCTTGCATGCGCGATACATAACAGTGCACGCGTTGAACGACCATCGTAACGATTGCACGAAAGTAACGCATACTCTGCAGTTTCCATTATTTCGAGATAATTGTTTTCTACGGTTCGTGTAGGATTTTTCTTCAATTATCTAGATTTCGTAATTAGATTTTATTTAGAAATTGCAAAAGAAATGGATGTTTGTCGAAGAATATTGTAGGTGACAATAATCAAGTGGCTAATATCGAATGGTATACTATATGTGTGTGTAATTGTAATTATTGTAAGTTCAGTCTAAACGTCGAAAGTTGTTATACATCTCAAAGTATTAAAAATACAAGAAAGATGAAAAAAACTCGATAGAAAATGATTTTGTTTAGGTTGTTATTTATAGAAACTTCAGTTTCAATGTATCTTTTACATACTTATTACTTATTATTGTATTATTGTAATCGTTCGAAAACTCATTATAGACTTCCAAGATGAAAGCTGTTGAATTAATTGGTAGATTGAGCATTGGTAATCCATAATATGGAGATAATCTGTCTAGATCGGATTAGCTGTATCTTTGAAAAATGAATGTAACGCATTGATTCAAAATAGGTGAAAATAAATCAATAAAAAACATTCTTATTCGGTACTAATTTTTCAAGTCAGATATATATAGGTTATATACTCAGAATAACTCGGTATGTAATTACATATATGTAATCATATTTCCACTTCTGTAGAAGTCAGTATTAATTTTGCTAAAAGCACTTACATGCTTTTAGTAATTGTAAAAAATAGGAACCGGTTTTTATCACACATACATATATAGTATATCTGAAATTATATATATATTTGATCATTTTATTTATCAAATGGTTGTATCGTAATAACCATAAAAAGTTTAATAACTAATTTAATAACGTAGACACGCGGAAATCCCTTACAATTAAGACATTCAAACGCTCGCCTCTAAAATTCTCTACTGAATTCTACTAACGAAATAAAAATTCAAACTTCTCTCCGAGACGAGTTGCGTATGGTTAAGGTCCAGCGCGGTCCACTTCATGTTCAGCATACCCAACTAAAATGCAAATATCGCTTATACCTGGTCGTGGTAGTTTCTAGCCGTGGCATAACTTTCAATTTCCCCAATTTCCCTAAGATCCTTGCACCATCCTCGTCGTGCCACCTGTTCCACTCTCTGAAACGCATAAACGCGAGGTAATTTCGCGTACGGTCGCGTCTTTTCGCCTAATTAACGAGCCTTCGAGCATAAAGAGTCGCAACCCCACCGCGCCTAAACGTTACGTTACACGCGACTACTTGCGAGTTATTACGTCTTTGGCATTAAGCCCGTACTCGTTGTACGTGTACTCGCTCGCGTTATTTCGATTTCAAGTTTCATAATGCCGAAGCGTATTGTCGGCACCGTTTTTACCTCGCCTTTACCTCTCAACCTTTCTCTCTTTCTCCTCCTCTTTTTTTCTCTCCTTCTCCCGCCGGCTTGTCAACCCGTATCGTTCGCCTATCGTGGTAGAAAATAGAACTTCGCTGCAGAACGGGCGCAACGTCGGGATGAAAATGATTCAACCACTTAACTCGTCAAAATTTCACATTTCTTTCCCGTTAAACCCACCCTAAGTTCGCTTCTAGCAGCGATATAATCTCTTTCCGGTTATCCGTTCACGACCGGTGGTAATTTTCTATGCGTCGATTGTCAACAAGTATTTGCTATTCCTCGGTTGATGAACGAGTTAATTTATGAGAATGATTGAGACTGATCGAATTAGACAGGTTGAATGGTGCATCGTTGCGAACTTATTGTCGTCTATGGAGATTGCGAATATTCCAAGTAATCTGATTGAGAATCAGAAATTTTATTACTGACCAATTTATTTCTTGTATTTAATTTTCAAATAATATTTCTTTTCACATATGTTCAAGTTATTTAGGATTTGACAGAAGTTTATTGTGAAAAACTAATGTCACGTTAAATATTTCATTTCAAGCTATATTTTTGTGTTATACGTGGTATCAGGGAACCACTTCGACGGTAGGTTCTGCACATGAAAACAATAAAAAAGGTTTATATAACGCTATAAGGGTATAACCTATTTAACCTTGTTTTCGAGTTACAGTGAGTTTCATCTAAACAAGCAGTATCTATGTAACTCTACAAGAGGCGTTCAAAATAATCTTGCATCACGCTTAAACACAATATCGGAGACGTCTTAATGACTGTTCTCTACTTCTATTGTGTTGTTCGTTAGATATTCTGTTAGATATTCTGTCTGTAAATAGGTAGATGAGATTAGTTCAACTACTTCCATTTTTCAATAGAATTATTTCAATATAAAGCTCACTATAGCTCGTAAAAAAAAGTCAAAGAGGGCATGTCTTTGTATAAACTGTTTCTTATCGTTTTCATGTGGAAAATCCATCGCCGAAGCGGTTGCTCGATGTTGAGAAACATCCTGAATATAAAAGCAATCGTTAATCGCAATTCAATGACAGAACACATTTTTCATTTAATTTTTTACATTTTTTCCATGTTGTATTCGGCTTGCATCGATCTGTGAAAAATAACACGATAAAAGAAGAAGTTTATTAAAATTGTTACTTACGTTGGTTTCGAACGATACTTATTATCGTTTAATTTGTTATAAAAAGATTTATTACTCCTAAAAACTGGTTAAGTTAATTCCAAATGTGATCTGGAAATTCGTATTATTTAAACAAGTTTGTGTCCATAATCGAATTACTCCATTCAAAGTTATTTTCAAAGACGAGATAAGAAAATTAAATCTCGTAGCCAGTGAAACGGTGAACGCAAATAACGTTTCCATTTTTAAGAGCAAAGTTTATTTGTATATCTAAGGTATCACGCAAAGTTTATGAATTCTTAGAGAAGCTCATGAATATTTAAAAATCGGATCACGTAAGTACCTACACCATTACAGCCATAATACAGAATTGCAAATTCATTCATTTGTAACTGTTTTGTACCTTTCAATTTAAGATCAACCGACAGTTTCATTTTTCTTCTTATAAAATGTAAAATAACACGCGAACATGATATTTGTTACTTCGTAAAAAGAAAGAGGCTAATTTAAGCCTTCTTCCTCTAGTAAAAAAACATGCCTTTTCAACGTAATTATACGGAAGTCAAGCCAACCCTATCGAAACTAGTCATTCCTAAAGAATTCAATGTTGCTCATGTAACTTCTGCTTCTGATGTTAAAATGCAGAAATTTTCCAGAACTGCTGTTAATCAACCAACTTTCGAATGATTCTAATTATACTCAACAATTCTTAAATTTCTCAAACAAAAATTCTACGTATTGTTTTCAAATATAAATTAATGTAATCTTTGTTTCGAGGGCAAAAATATAATTGTATCGTCACGTTGCAAAAATACGTTTAATATCTCATTATGATTCTAGTAACGTTTTAATTGCAATTTTACATTCTGCATGTAACAAACTGTTTATCAAGCAGTTAGGAAGATAAGAAGATACGCTCTAATTTGAGAAATGCGTAAATAATCGAACTAAGAAAACCAGAACGAATATATTGTTTTATTTTTATTTATTTCATTTGCTTCTAATTTTCTTACTTCCAGTTACATTCATGTTCTATTTTTCCAACCACCAAGCTTAACGTCTCTCGTGCTTAACATTTAAACTTAAAACCTACAATTTATATTCCTTATTCTCTGTGTCTTTACCACTTGCATGTACAACTCTTCTTAAACATTAATAGCTTAACTTAAATTTCAGTAGCATACAAAACAGAAACATAAAATATGAAACTCAAATAATATAAAATATAAAAATACCAGAATATACATAGAATAGTTATAGATGATCATCGCACGTATTTGAAAAAGTGTTCGTGGAACGAGCAGAATGTAATATGGTCAGGAAGCCAACCAAGGTTCCAGGTGGTTGGTAAATGTCACTGGACGAGATTTACACACGTAGGTCATGTGTGCTATGAATCACACACGATTACGGAAAACTTGTTTCTTCCAGCATGCCAAGAAAGCTGTTTTGTTGTCTTTGATCTCAAATACTCGTTCATTGCGTATTCATTCGTCGGTCAGTCGCATACGTTACGGATTATCTTCGCATAATTTTTTTTAAATGCTCTGGTATTATGTATATCAGTTAAAGTCCAATGTCTATTGCCTTTTTTGTACTTCTGTTTTGCCATTTTGTAATCTTTTAAACTCGTTCAAAGCAAAAGTTCTCGTCGACTTCGTCGTAAAAATAATTGATAACGAGTAATTTGTTTATCGAGTTAAATTAGAATAAAGTACGAACTATTATCTGCGATCCATAGATCCTTAAGAACTGTAAATATTTTAATTAGTAAATTTCATGAAAATCTTTGTCAGTACTTTTTGCTACCTTCTAAGTGTTTAATAAATATTAAATTCTCAATTAAAAGATAAGATAAGAAAGAAATTAGCCAATCCAATTTTTCATAGAATGCCGGTTTTTATTAAAGAAATGCTTCTGACTTTCAATGAACGAACCTGTTCTTTCCCGTTTGAGTAATTTCGTAAAAATTGAAAAATATGTTAGAATCTGAAATTATTATGAATACGTGTAAATTATTTATTTAATAAATTTATTAAATTAAAATTATTAACATGTAAACTAACGTAACAACGTGCAAATTATTTGAAATTGTTTATCCTAACATGATAAAATTAACATTAGTTTACCACCAATTCCATATTTCGGCAAGAAATTAATTCTATCCTTTACAATTTGCTTGTAGTTTGGCGGTAGAGGATTCTAACGAAGCAAAATTATTTTATTATTTATTATCATAGTTTGTCGTTTCATTGCGTGAGAAACAATTACGCTTATAGACTTTTAGTAGAGAACGATGCGCTCGAATCCTGCGACATTGCACACAGACTTGGAAACACGAGGTGTCTAAATACTCCTTTTGGGGACACCGCAACAGCACATCGCACTTTAAATGTTGAGTTTCATTCAGATTAACTCGCTTCCGAGTTAAGTTTCCCTTTCCGAGTACGAAAGTCAATGAGATAATTGAAATCTTGTGTTTCGCTGGTAGCCGCGTTGCCTCGAACTCTCAACGAATTTTTTAAAAGAATTAAACATATATTTAAATCGTACACCATCTGTTGGTTTTAACTTATTTGAATAATAGCCTGGAACTTTGTTCACGAAAATTCAAGATTATACAATGGTCTGAAAATTTATACATTTAACAGATGTGAAAGTTCGAAGGTTTGGAACATTTGAATCATTGGAAAATATTTGGTTTCGGAATTAGATTTACATCTCTTTGCACATCAAATTTGAATAAATACGAAGTATGTATTTCACGTAGTTATCAAAATCATATTGTTAACGATGAATGTTGCAATTCATTACAAAGAACAAATTTCTGCTAGTTATCGAAATACTCGAATTCTTAATAAAACAATTACAGATACAGGGCGACGTTGCATTTTTGAATTTTTATTTACGCCTCGTTGAAAGCAATTTACGAATTCAATTCAAAAGTGTATTTGAGACAAATTATCTACGCTATGCATATACCAAATCATCATACGTAAAACAAATTTAAAAAAATCGTTTCTTCTAAATAAAAGCCTCGTAGTTGGAACTGCAACAAATAAAATTCACTTAAGAAGAATATTTCCTTTCGATTCTTCAATGAATGTACAATTTTATTAGAGAAATGTCTCAACATCGACCCTACCCCATCACAACATAACTACGAATAAGCCTTGCTACATTTTCATTCTCCTAAATATTCGGTCTATCTGATTATCGCCTCTCGCCGCTAAACGCATGCAAACTTTATTCAAGCCAACTGCAGGCTATTTTCAAGCCACAATATATAGATAGTTAAAGAAATGTTAAAACAACCATTTATCCACACCCATTGCGCTCAAAACATATTAATTAATTAAATTACTGTAACGTAGAAAGTATGTATGTAGAAAGCAGATGTGCCGAAAAAATGTTATAAACGCTGATTCGTAGAAGTGGCCGATAAATCTTGAACTCTTCAATCGCCAAGCGAACGTCACGGCTTGAATACGTCTTGGCTCGATAAAGCTCGCGATAAAGTGACAGAAGAGAGAGCACAAGGTACTTAAAATAACGCAAGGTCCACTCGTAATCATTATATATTCGCATCGATTTCCATAAAACCTTCTCTGCACCGTTCGTTGCACTCTATGATTTCCTGCAGTTGGCAATTGCGACGACTTGATACACTGCAGTATAAATTTAATGGGAATATCGCTGCGCGAACGTGTACGTTTCCTGCATGCACACCCATATCGCGTAATAAATCGGGTAAGACGGTGATAATTTGACGATTTTTCTACTAACTCCTAAACATTCACATTTACTTATGTTTTAAAAGCGAGCCAGGGATATAATGTCATCGGAATAATGATTGTGACATAATTTAGCTTGATATATCTGGCAAGAAAAATATTTCATATGTTATGAATTTAATTATATTATAAAAATAAAAATACTTTCTGAAAATATGATTCCATAATTAATAATATATGATATAACAAAGGCAAAAGATGAAAGCGAATGATATGTGGATCGTTAGAAAGATGAAATAGATATTAGGAAGGGAATGAGAAGAAACTATGCGAATTTTATAATGACGAAATTGGAGATTTGAAGCATATGTTAATAGAGTACGGAAAACTGGCGGGGAGAAATGAATATACAGGAGATAGTTAACGAGAAAGGAAAAGACTTTGGACTGATTAGGAGAACTGGAAAGGAAAAGGGAGGAAAGATTAAGAAGGTATTTTAGGAGTTAGATAAAGAATCATAATCGGTTAACTAGTTAGTTCTAATAGCTATTACTAAATAATCAGATAAGAGCTAAGCAATAACAGTTTAAATAGTACAGTTAGGTTGATGGACAATAGGTGAATTAATAGCTATATTAATAGTTATATAGTTTGATAAGAAGAGTGTTTAAAATATATGTATCAGAAGAATGTTTGGTGAAGACTGTAAGGTAAATAAGAATAAGAAGAAAGAGTGAAAACATAAGCTATTATTATTAATAGTATATAACAAATATAAAACAAATAAATAAAGGTATAATCGAATATCTAATATACATATAAGGAAACATCTTCTATATTAATTTTTAACTTTTTCCAAATAATTCAACAAATAAATTAAGAAATTTAAACTAATTTACTTTCTACAATCTAAGCTAGAAATCAATCATTGTATACTAGCTTTCTTCAACTAAATTAGATCTGACTATTTCGTGTTTGAAATTAATGAAAAAGTATCACGAAATGTCATCAAGTATTATAAAGTATCAGGCAGTATCACTAAATCGAATTTGTCCTAATGACCAGCCCCGTTATATATCACATATATTTTTGTTCTTTACGTGCTGGATATATCTTTTTCTTTCATCAAAAATCCACGAAACGGGCTTTTCTAAGTTAAGACAATGTATAAATCCACTGGACGAGGAATCGCCTAAAGAAATAAATATCAGACTTGCCTTTCTATCGATACTATCGAGAGTCGTGTATAGGTGGTAGGTTCGTATCTACGGGAAGGCAAGCATTATCATCCGCTTAATTGCCGGCTATTAATTCAAGTGGTTGTGTCAATGGTTATAGCTATTCAGCTAGTATATACACTAAGAGATTCATCCTAATGTTAGCCTAGGACGCTGTCATTGAGAAGCTGTGCCGTTGCCGTATACACATATGTGTATCGGTTATATATTGCAAGCTATACGTCGATCCTTTGCCTATAATTACTATAATTACTCAGAATGCAAGGACAGTCAATCCACATTCATATTGATAAGCCAGTTCCTAATTAAGCTTATGTTCAGTCTTTGGTCGAAGTAAATTATTCCAATTGTGAAACTCGTAATAAAATCGAACTTTGTTAATTTTTTAACTGTTTTAGATAATAGTACATTATAGTGGTTAGGATATACATAGTGAACCATAAATAATATGACGAAACATAGTGAAATATAGCGAATCATAACGAATCTCGATAAATACCATTAAAATTATCTATATTCTATCGTATCATCGAATCGAAATTGACTGCTAGTACTGAAACAACCTTTATCGAAGATGTTTCTCAACGGAATAGCTCTTATTTCTGTTTCTTTTTTCTTTCAGCCAAGTACCAATGTTCAGTACTTTATGTAACTAGAAAACTTTTGTAATATTACAAACCAAAAGTAATTGGCAATTAAATATCGTATGCATCATTTCTCCGCATCGTATCGTAAGAACTTATCTAGTAAACAGAAGTATATACGTGTGTATATATCTGCAGTTATATTCCGTCCATTGCGAGATAAAGGAGCAGTTCTAGCCAAGGTAAGACTGTAAGGCACGCTTTGTACCACAATCCTGAATACACGAACCACTGTGAACCACCTCAAAGACTCGGGACCGCAAACTCCAAGATACCAGATTCGTGAAACACATCCAAGTCCAGTTCTAAAGTGTTAGAAGCGGTATAAACCAATCTAAGATCGTAGAACTCAAAACTGCTTGCTCGGGGGATCTAAAACTAGCAGTGAAATCATAAATTCGATGATTCAAATGCATAGGATCCGGCACAGTGCAGTAGACTATAAACTACCAGGATTCGATACAAAGCGTCCAAAATGAGTCAGAATTCTACGATTGCGAAATCATCCAACTACACCCAAAAGTCGTGAAGACTGACACGGTACATTTCGAAACCTTAAAATTTCAAACTTCGTACAAGTGAAGTCGTAGAACGTGATATAAATACACACAACGTCAAAACGTCGTAAAATCTGGGATTCTAAGATAGTGGATATGTGTCACCATTTGCTGACACTTCTTTTCTAGCCAACGAACGTGAAGTAAGATATGAAAAATTTTGTTATTTACGAATAACGCTACACATATGTACAGTTGTCAGAGTTCCAAACATCTATTTATCCTCTAAACATATATTCTCAGTCTACGTGTGCGATTTTTCACACTATTTATTCACTATTTATTCGAGTAAAAACAATAATAGTCGTCCGGAAACACAAACGTAATATACTTTTTACACATGATTATTGAAAACGAAGATTCCATCCGAATGTAAATACACGTCGCGTAAAAAAAGCTTACGAACATTATGCGATCTACTAAATACAGCATACCAAACGAAAATTATACATCTTTTTATCTCTTCCTTCATCTCGATTCGGAGGACAGTTCGGTACGATATATCGATGTCTTTCTTGGCAAGGAGGGAAAGGGAATGAAAAGGCAGAAAAATAACTGAAGAAATTGAACAAAAAGAAAAATGAAAACGGAAAAGAACAAAGAGAGGGGAAATATCAGTTCTTGCTCAGGGCGCGTACCTCGTGGAAAAGAAATGGAATTTTGCCAAGGCTGAGCCACGCTGGAAATACCACCATCTATTTTATTCTGCAGTCAATGGCACTCGGCACCTACTAGCTGTACCTCTACACCCTGTTTCCCTTTTTGCAGGCATCGCATTAAACCTGCCTAATGTCACTTGAGGAAGAGCGTAGGAAAGGTAGGCGAAGGAGGGCAGAGGAGAAGAAGAAAAAAGAGAGAAAACGGAGAAAAAAAGGGTGGCAGGAGCCGCGTCCGATAAATCGATCAGGTTCAAATTTCTCAAGGGAGGCCAGAGACCCGCGTACAGGGAAAGGTGCGAGGAAAAATGTGACACGACGCGACGCGGGAAAGCGTCGAAGTATCGCGAGGGTCCATGAACCACGGTACATACATAGTTTACCATATTTGCGGATAGACGAGCAGATTTACCGGCTAAGCGTTCCGCCGTACGAACGGTCGACGATAAACTGCTCAGGAGTGGAAGTTCGCTGGAAGTTACCGAACTTTGCTCGCTTTAACGCGTCTCCGCGAACGCTATACTCGTAGAAATTAATTTTAATGCCCGGAGATAATTTCGTGACTCTCGTTATAGTCGCTTGGCGAGGGAGAGTTCTGAATTAACGATGGCCAAGCAGCATGTCTGTTAACGATGAGTTTCTTCCGCGTAGTTTTCTGCTTTACGAGAATCACGGACATGGGAATCGACGGTATGAGAGTTCGATAAAAATTAATGGAAAGTTTTGTTCGTCGTTGAGATTGAGCGTTATTATAATGAATCGCATAAGGCTGAAGTAGATAAGCTTGTAGAGGCTGTAACATTTATTTCATGAAAGTATATTGAGAAATATCGGTTGTATGTATAAAGTAGATGGAATTTTTAGTTTATTATGTCACTATCTGTTTTACTTTCTGTACCATTTTTTTAATCGTGTAACGTCTTACTTTCTTTACCATCGTGCCTATTTCATTCGACTCTCTTCAGGATCTAATCGAGAGTTTGCAGGAATTGAAATTAAGAAACACAAGTTGAAAGTAATATCTGACGTTTTTGACGATGAAAGATTTTCTTGAGTTTAGATCGTAATTAGACACGGTATGGCCTACGTAATGGCTAAAGCCACTAACTCAGTAACTTCGTCAAGCCCTTCACAGTAGAGTGCCAGAGAGGCTCGAGCAAGTTGTCAAGAATAATGCTATGAACTTTACGTCTTAAATATTATTACACGCAACATGATTATTAGGAATTGCCGAGTATGATAAGCTGAAAGTACATGTTTTCTACATCCAATGTCAAAAGTGCAACGTAACTTCGCTATAAAGAAATAAAGTATATTTAAGATACATTTAATCTCAACTTCTCATCATTTTTTCACATTGGAGGGAGTCAAAAACGATTAAAAAGGACGAAGTATGTACTACTATGCGTTGCCGAAAAGAAGACTGGCGCGATGGAACGATATATATGATACTTGCGATCAATACGCGTGCCTATCGTTATGATTGTGTTGAGTCTATACGAAACAGCTAATCGGACTCGCGTTCCTCACGCCAGTCTTCTTTCCAGCAACGTTCTATAAAATAACAATAAGTTGACAATTCCTACGTACTTGTACAACACAGGCTTGTCTACTTCCCTCGACTTCCTCTTTCCTAGGTTTTGACATTTTATCATGCACCTAACACAATACCGATACAAAACACTGTTTTTATTTCGGTATGCAGGATTGCATGTACTTTATTACAATTTAATAAAAACAGTGGCATGCTCGGTGTCTAGCTGCTTGGAAAGTATTGTATGGAATAATCCTGAATTCGTTTCTCTATACCATAGAAGCCTTGGAGGAGGGAATTCAATAAGGGAGTAGTATCTTGTCGTTGTCGTCTGTCAAAACATTTCATTCTGTGGCGGCAATCTCGACGACTTTTCGTCATTGAAAGCTGTGGCCGCGAATTTCCTCGAGCTATGATAGACCGTGCGTCGTTTTTCGCACGGGGAGGGACTTCCAAACAGAAATTAGATTGACTCAAACTGACTCCTACGTTTCTACGTGCGTCAATATGAATTGGCTGCCAGTAAATTGAATAATCGCCAGAAGCATTCGAGAAAAGCCTAGTTCGCAGAGTCCGACGAATATTCTCCTGTCTCTATCTTTCTCTCTCTCTCTCTCTCTCTCTCTCTCTCTCTCTCTCTCTTTCTCTCTTTCTATTTTTCGACACCCCTTACATATTAGATGCTCGTGCGAACGATAGTGATCTCTTTGGAAGAGATTGCTTTTACTGTTCTTAGAATTTCGTAGGATTATTTGTTTGCAGAATTCTTGGTATATTGCAAGTTTCTCCTGTAAAGCTAACTTGAAAAGTTAAGAAAATGCAATTAAAAATTTACCAGTTGGATAATTCAAAAATTATGTAACGTGAAAATTTTCAAGTTCAATGATCCTGAACACCTCTTTCGCTTGCGAAGACAGTCTTTTGTTTTCCCGAAAGGGTTAAGTAAGTGAATGAGGAAACTTAACGAGATATTACAAAAACTTACAAGTTTGAAAGTATGAAAATTGAAAGGTTTAGTAACTCGAAAGATAGAATACTTGAAAGTTTGCAGACTTGAAAATTTGTAAATTTACAGATATAACTCGTATATAACGATTGTATGCATATATTACGATTATAAATTATATGTGTTATACAAGGTACAACGACTATGTATAAAACATTAAAAATGGTTGATGTCTTTTTAGCATAAGAATACTTGTCTGTTTAACAGATTATTCTACGAAATAACTTTGTAATAGTTCGAAAATTGTATTATCATACATCTGAAATCTCGAATAATTTCATTTAACAGCTTATTTTGAAAGCACCGCAGGGGGTTGTATAGAATATAATATCCCGTGTACAGAAACAAAGACGATCTTAGAAACATCCGTAACGCCTCTCGCGGTTTCCCTCTGAGAAATTTTCACGAACATCCCGTCGACGTCTTTCAAACGTTGCGCATCCAATTTCTTCACCTCGCCGTACTTATATATCCAGCTACCGTGCCTTTACAAATTGAAATTAAATTATGCTCGAACATTCTGTACACGAAACGAGGATTACACTTTGAAAGGGTAGCACAGAATATAGAGGTATTACGTTATCTTTCGCCGATAGTCATGATCGATCGTAACTTTACATTCGCGTTTTTCTTTATCGAAAAACATCCCTGTTTTACATTTCATCCCGTATAAACGGTGTAGCGTCTATGAAAAAAATTCGAGGTTCTTTGAGAGGAAGGAATACTGTGTGGCGGACCGTTTGATATACAAACGAGGGGAGGGGCTGTTTAAAAGAAGACACGATCGATCATTCCGAAACGATAGCCGTGCGCCACGCCGTCGAGACTTTAGTTACACGCAGCGCTTTGACACTTTGCAAATGAGACGTCACGTGGTCGCTGTTTTTATTGTTTTCTCCTCTTTTCCTTTCTTCCTCTCTTTCTTCTTCGTTTCTTCCCTTTTCTCTTGCTTTTTAATCCTTACCAGACATACTCTGCTTATCGATTACCGATTAAGTTTGTTCATGCGTGTCAAACTCCCAGCACAGAAGTACAGAATCCTGCATTTCCTGGCTGACAGTGAGGTCGGTAGCGGATCCAGTGGCGTGGCACTAAAAGGGCTCGACGATAAATCACTGCGGCAAATTCGTTGTAAAGCACTAAGTGCCACGAGCCGTTTGAAAGGATCGCGCGGGCAAAACATCACGCCGAGAGCAAGAATAATTATTATAAGGTCGCATTCTGGTGCTTCTCGTTTTTAAACGACCTTCTTCGATCGACGCATGTATTTGAAGTTTCACGATTGAAAGCTTCGCAGCTACACTGGCTTCTCTTCTTTATCCGTACTAATTTATGTTTGAAAGAAGCACGTGTAATTGAACTCGTATTTAAGAAATTCTACAATTTCTGAAAATTATATTTCATGGAATACGCGATTAATATTCTATTTTTATTCGTACAACAAATTTTACGAGCAACAAGAAACGAGTTAAAGTTGATAAGCTGGAAAACGGAATGGCGTTACGAAATTCTGTTTTCCTTGTGATATCTGACACGCAATATATACGGAAGAGTCATGAAGTGTATCAGTATTGATTGAGTTGCTTGTTTTATGTTTGTCTTGTAGATGACACGATCGAAATTAACCGTTTGAGATCCAAGCATTTTGTATCGAAAAGTCCCGGTACATTTGAACGCTACGGACGACTGAGGGTATTTTGTATTTCATTGCTATCTTCTCAATAATTTTTATTGAACAGAACTTGAAATATGTATAAACTAATAGTACACATATATAATAAGGTAGATGTATTTCATAAAATAACAAATATGACGAGCGCTATTGCGCCGCTTGTTTCTCTTCACAATCGATTAAGACAAGCGCTATCGCGCTGTTCGGGATTTTCCGATCCTGCTTTTTCAAAAATCTTTGGGACTCAAACGGTTAAAAGGTGGAATTTTCAAAATCGAAACGAGAGAATTCGTTTAAAAGGGGAAATAGGTTAAACGCAAATTGCATGATTCGAAAATTGTCTATTTTCGAGCAAGTTTCGACCATAGAAATAGCAGATATAAATCGCGGCTGAAATAAAGAGCATGTTGAAACGAAATAAACATACTTTGATGTGACTTTCCCCTTGTAGCTGATATTTGCTCCGCCTATAGAAAGAAAAAGAAAAACTTGTTATTTATTTCTATTTCTCTCTATGAAGTTGATTTTATCAACACATTTATACTTCTTATATCTACGGTCTTGACATATTCTTACAAATCCTGAAACTAGGCGGTACTTATATTTAGCTCGCCTGAATCTTTTATATATATATATATATATTCTATCCATATAGTTCTTTAAAATACCAGAATGATTTACCTAGATATTATCTTTAGAAAAATAGGTTAAACAGAGGTTATACGGTTTCATGAGGGAGTTGTAAGCTGGATCAAACGAATTCTTTCTTGGAAAATGTGTTTTTCAGAGAATCGAAGGTTAAGCTTAAAATTGTTTGGTGAATGATAAAAATACATATTTTTTAATACTAACAAAATTCACTTTTTTATAAAGAAAAAAATATACCTCGTATTTTTAGATTTGCTTATTGTTAATATGGCAATTTGTTTTACAATCCATACTCTTTCTTACTTCGTCACGTATAATGTACCCCGTAATTTTGAAACTTTTCCTCTCGTATCAATTTAACTTTACAAATATACGGTGTGCATACGATGACATAATATATACTCTCGCCATATGTTTTTCATTAAAACTTTCTATAACGACCGTTCTTTTCAGTACTAGCATATAAATCGGCAACGAAAGATACACGCATATTTACGTAACGTTACGAGATATGCAATCATCGAAATACTTGAATATTCCGGAATTTAGTAACAAACAATCTATCCCGAATCATCGACCAATGTTATATATGTATGTACCGAACATGGTAGTCAACTTGAGTATTAATGTTAAAAGTTATTCGAATAAACTGAATCTTTGTTACATATCACCTAACTGTATAATTTACAAAATAGGATATTGTTAGTCGACGTACGTCCTCATATATACGTCATCAGAAATTTCATTTTAGAGCGAAGAGAAATTTATGTTACTTATTACAATATTTATTAAAATATATACATGATTTATATACGATTACAACGTTCAAAGCTAATACTTAATACTCGGTTAGATCTTAAATGTGATTCAGTTGTTTAAAATTGAAAGATCGTATCAAAGATCCATCTCGACAGCTATAATTAGTAAGTAACGTATTTAATATCTAACGTGTTTTTCAAATAATTTTGTTATTTTTTACAGGTGCACGTAACGCAGATACTAGCGACAAGAATAATGTAGACACCGTCGTTGTATTGCCATCCGATGTTGGAAGTCAAATGATGTCAGCAGCGTTCGATTTTCCTGATGTGAGCTTCGACAGCGACAGTGACAGTCTTGAAAGTCCAACCTGGAATTGGAACAGGTTGTTCAGGTCAAACTTCTTGGACGGGTGGTATTCCAGCCTGCAAGGTACGTGAATAGAAATATTTGCTATGTGCGCGCTATATACAATTTCAATATGTTTATTAAGCATTTTTTCGACGAGGCGCTTTCAAACGATAGCTTGTTTTCTGGGCTATTTTTAACAAATGCAAGAAGAAATTGAACGATCTCTGAAAATATAATTTACCTATTTAAACACCGTAAATTTGTTCAATTTACTATTAAAATGTTCTTCCGATATCTCCACTATTTAATTTCTATAGTTAATATCAAATATCTTTTTTGTCAAGAAAGATCAGCTATTTCTTGCCGTTAATTTTTGAACGAAATTTTTAAAATCGGCACAGCACCTTGCGTGTAATAGTAAATTCTCGATAGTAAATAATTTTTCCAGTAATGTTACACGAGCCAATGTATCGCCATTGAAAATAGCCGCAAGAAAATTTCTTTTTTCTATTCGAAGCTATTTAGATTATATCTAAAATATTTCCTTCGTCGTTAAGTACAAAGGAAATATTTTAGTTTTTGAAATTAGTTTTTATTAGCTATTAATTAGTTTTTGAATAACAGGATACGATACATAACGTTCGAAAGAAATACACTCAGCTATATCAAAGAGCTCCTTTCGTACAACCACTTTTCAATCTGGAACGACGTTTTTGACAGTCGTCATTGTCACTGCCTCTCGAAAAAGAACCTCTCGTTAACACCGCGAAACGACTCTAAATCGAATTCTACTTTAACTCGAGGGATTATCAGAACACCGGTTTCCACTTTTGACTCTTTCGAATCATCTTCTTTTCAATCTCGAACGACACAATTGTCACAACCGTAATTGCCGCCCAGCTCTCCGACGAAACGTCTCGTTAATATCCTAAAACAACTGGCTATCGAATTATGCTTTAGATCGGTAGATAATCAGGGAACGGGGGATTATGATCGCGGATCAGTTGTATTCGTGGGGACGTAACACAGAATCGGCCAAATAGAGTGATAGTTCGTTGGAATCGGGAATGACCGCACGCGTGCCGCTTAGGCTGCCGCAGAAACGCGATCACGGTTCAGCAAACACAAACATAAAATTACACGGAATCGCGAACGGCCGTGTCCGTGTTCCGCTTACATGCGGTTTGTCAAACGTAACTTCCGGCGGCCCGTTGCGCTCGTAATACCCGCGCGCAATCGGCCTCTGTATAGCCAACCCGATTGTCGTTTCCCGCGGTGATATACGGGTTACGTTTGTGTATGTTCGTGAAAGTATTCGGCCGCCGTCGAAATTTCTCGAATTTCCGACTCGCTTTATTGCGACTCGCGTGCACACATAGAACTGTGTCATCGGTGCTTTATGTCGATAACGTACAGCGTAAAAATACGGCAAAGGAAAAATCATTCGGTCGCAGAATGAGAAACGAATAACGGCGGTCAACGATGATTAACGACGAGTTGGAAGGCGAAAAAAGATTGTAGATGCGATTCGTGATTGCGGAGGGATATAATACGTTATAATCATCGATCATAGAACATTTTCAAGATCTTTCATTTCATTTTAGTAAAATGAGAGGCACGAACCAATTGTACGATAGTAAGTTTATCGACGATAGATGTCAATAAATCGACGTTTCGTACAGGATATGATAATAGAGCTAGATTATCAGACTATTAATCGGTATTGATTTTGACAATATATGGCAAACGCGTTTAAGAACAATTTGCAAGAATTATCCAAAGATTTGAAGTAAATTATATACAGTATATTCAAAAATCTGGACTAGAAAATATCTGAATTTGAATCGAGGCATCGTTTAAAGTGCAGAATCAAATAACGATAAATACTTGTAATATGAACATGGATGATATATAGCGAACGAAAACTGATTGAACGATCATATTCAGCAATCGAGAGAAGCGATTTAATTTTATTATACAAAGAACGTAATTTAATTCCGTTATTTAAGTATACGTATGATCGTTGAGAAATTTGGTATAATATTAAACATAGACACGCATATGGATCTTTTAAAATATGAAATGTCAAGGAGGCAATGATACTTGAAAATTTCTGAAAACTTTCCAGATTTTCCTTGTATTTCGCAAGTATCTTATTAAATTTTATTACATGCATGCACATATGAACGATAATATGAACTATCGTAAATTGAATTCTCAGGTGTAGCTATATTTGTAGACTCTAACATGTTTGATAACTTATCGGAGTCTAAATAAATTAGCCGACGTAAACTGAGAACCTTTATCGTAGAATAACGCAGGAGTTTCGAAGTCATTTCCGCGCTAAGTGTTGAAGCTATTCTTGAACGTGAAATAATATAGGAGTTCCGAAGTTACTTTCCTCATGAAATATTGCAAAAGTTTCGAAGTTACTTTTCGACATAACGTAATCGTTTTGCAGTTACTCTTACGTTAGGTATCAAAGTTACTCTGGAACGTATATACGAATGTGCTAATCAAAATTTCAAGTAATATCGTGGCTGACTGTTTCGACTTCTGTAATTTATTTTCTTCCTTTCTTATTTTTAAAATTACGCAAGTTATAATGAAAGCAACTGTACGTTTCCTGCATAGAACGTTAATATCACTTTTTAAAAGAACTAGAAAAGAGAATAAGCTTATTTTTGACGTAATTAAAAGTAAATGTTAGCAAATTAATTATATAAAACAACGAAATTGCAAACAAGCGTTAATTATAACGCTTTTAAAATTTCGTTAAACGTTCTTATCGCATAACACGCATCTATAGCACATATTATTAAGTCACTTTTCCATAATTATAATTACGGAAATAATATTTCGAATTATTAATTCTTCTTAATCTAAATACCGAGAAACAATTCTTACGAAGTTACTAAGAAGAACAAAGTAAAAGTGAAGCGGTCGATGTTTAATAAATAAAACAGATTCACGTGAATCCACAATAAAACGCTATGGACATTTTGCTTCGTAGACTCTAACCACGACTCAAAGTCGACCAATTGACACAGGAAGCACAATTATAAAACATGGTACTGTGAAATCGACGTAATTATAGAATTATATCGGCGATAAAGAAGACGGTAGTTCGGTCTGTACTAATGAAAGCAATTAGCAGAAATTACCGCCCTAATTAGCTGGTCGTGATTACTGCCGCATCGCGGAAACTGCGGATCCTTTCGTTCCTTTCCTTCCGCCGTCCCTTTTTTTCTTTTTCTTTTCTTCTTTTTTTGTTTTCTTTTTCATCTTTCCTTCTCTCCTCTCGTCTGTCTCCTTTTCTTTCTTTTTCTCTTTCCCTTCTGTTCCTACGTTCCCTTCTACGTAACGGAGAATTGATTCCATAGCCTTCAAGACGAGCATCTACAATTTGTTGCCAGTTCCATGCGCTTCTGCTCACGTTCACGGAGCAATTTCATGAATATATCTGCATACCGTTAGGAACGAGTTTCGAAAAGAAAAAGAGAAGTCAGAAAACGAAGCGGAGGCAGTAGAGAATAAGTGGACGTAGGGGGATGAAGATAAAACGAGGACCAAGATGACGAAGAACGGAAGAAAAGAAACAACGTGATAGGATCGAAGAGAGGCCGACCGCGATGCGAGGAGATTGATGACATTATCGCGTGGAATTCGCAATAAGGCGGTCTTTAAAGCCACCCGACATTCCCAAAACCACACGTGCCTTCACATGCATAATCGAACGAGAAGAAGAAAATCCGTGGCTCTAAGTGCAGTTTCACGATTCCTACTTTTAATACAATGGATGAAGGTCTGGAATATCGGATACCTAAAAACATTGCTTCGTATTATACATTTTCAATAAATGAAGCGACGAGTGTCGAGCAAGGAATGTTGTTTGTTAATGTTGAAATAAAGGTTTGGCATATCAATGCAACGATGTTCCTTGCAAGCGGATTAAATATCGGCTTGACGCAAGATGCTACGATAGAAGGCAGCAAGGTTCTGCGATCACACAAGTACAACGATCGTGCAATTGAAATGATAAGCGATATAAATGCTGAGAATGTAAAAGAAAGTGCGAGAGAGCGTAAATTATACGTGGAGCAAGGTGAAGAAAGTTGTAAGTGCTAGAATAATTTATTTTATTCTAGAACTTACAATGATTACTTAAAATGATACAGCTACGATCCTATGTGCTAATTACATTGTGATAAAAAATGAATAATAGTATAATGTAGGAATAAATAAATTCTTCCTTAAGTTCGTAAAAATGATAAATGTTAAAAGCCCCGAATGATATAAATTACAAAATTAACAGACACACCTTCTTTTTTTCTGTGTCTACTAAAAATTTTCAACTCTGACATTTAACCATTTCAAATATCGTTCTTTGTATCGCTTGCTATTACTTGAGATTGAAACAAACAACTAAAAATTCTCCGTTTTTTCAGTGCCACTGACGATTAATGTAACGTGTGGTAGTTTAGAAACGATAAAAACCTGCTGCCACGTTAGCAGCTATTAACTTGTTAACATTATCAGTAGACGCGAACGAAGTAAACAGTACGGAAGACAAGCGTGAAACGAAAGTATTTAAACGAATTGCAGCAGGTCAGAGAAATGAAATTCCTGCCGTCTCTCTAAATATTTCTCTTAGCATTAGCGGCGACAGAATCAAAAACGCGATTCTAATTGCGTTTGCTTACTTTGAAAGAGGAATTCTCGGAGGATGAACGGAGGCACCAATTTCTGCGATTATATTCGCGGCAGATGTTTGCAGCGGAACGTCGAAGAAAGTAGCAGTCGCGAGATTAAAATGGCCCCAACGTTGCCTGGGCGCAATCTGTTTAATTGTAAAGCGTTCCCTACCGAATGAAGCGGCAAAAAAAAGCCTGTTTCACGGAAGTTCTCCACGCTCTTGGCCAACGTTTTATGCTTGTGAAAATGAAGGGAAATTGAGGTTACGAAATTAAAGAATCTTTGATAGTTTGGTCACTGACGATAGCCAGGAAGGATATTGGTTAATGCTGTGAAACTTGTAAGAGGAGTATCGCAAGCATCTGGATCTTGTCAAACGATTAATCATTCTCGTTGAATGTTCACTCGTGGTAAAACACGATAGTTGCTCAATAACTTTGCTCCAGTTGTTTTGGAATACTACTGGACTTCATTTATCAATCGTTTAATAATTATACAATCGAAAAAATTGGTCTCTTTTAAATAAATATTCATCCTCCGTTGAATTTGATTCGAGTATGTCTAAGTACTTTGAAATAATTCTCAACTTGTTTTTAATATTTCTATACGCTTATTAGATCGTTAATGGCAAATATTTCTTTTCGAGGTCCTCTTTCGTCCATCTCAAGATCACAAAACATTCAAACAGACATTATTTCCATTTGTGTATCATTTTCTACATAAGGCTCGATCTATTACTTTTTTCGTACATGGTACGTTATATACTATTACAGAGTATTTAATATATAGTATATCATATGCTTAAAGCAAGTATACGGTCTGCTTCTTTCAAAGTGAATTGCAGTTTCTGAGCCATTCTTCTTTTTCTTCGTGAGTACAAGTCTAGTACTCCGAACTGCTCCGAAACAGCGAGAATACCAAGTTTTTACAAATCCGAAATTAACAAACTTATATTTAAATACGAAAGAGGAAACATATACAAACCAGTCGGCGCCGATCATAAACTTGATAATGTTGATACAATTGACTTAATATTTGGATTAAGTAATACATTCGATTTTAAACAACTTCATAATCGTTACTTCGCATATACACTAAACGTGTCGATAAAAACAATTTCATTCTACTCCTTTGAAATCACTCCTTTGAAAAGAAATCTCTGCTTCGTCGTTACTTCCTGGTAATCTCCGTTATAAGAAATATTCCACAAATTACCTCCCAAGAAAACAGAAGGATCTAATTTAGAAGACCACGGGGAACTAAATCGATAACAACGAGAACATCGAGCAAAAAGCCAACGATTATCCGTATGCCGCTAGTTGCATAACCCTTGCAGTTGCAAAACACGGACGAGCGAGTTTTACTTTCAAAGGTCGAGTTCTGTGGCGCCAAGGTCGGCCATCGTAATATGCGGTTTATTTGTATTGACGATCGCTTTCACTAGCGAAAGTTCTTTTCCACGCGCTTATCCGATCTCGAGACAAAGAGACACAGAAGGACGCGCTAGAAATGACGGGAAAAGGGAGCAAGAAGAAAAAGAGGAATAGAAGGGAAGAATAATTGCACGGGTCGATCGTGTAATTCATTAGGCGAAAGACGAGCCGGTGAATGGACAGCAATTTTCGGTAATCGCCGATTGCACGACTCGATGAGTCGTTATTCAGATCCACGTTACGTATACCGTTGCTGCTAGCCAGAGTGGAAGAAAAGGTCTTCAGGATTAAAAGTTGCAGAGCTGTCGAGTGGCGGAGCCAGAGACAGGAGCCAGGAAAGCAGAGCCGTTGTTAAAGAGGGGAGAAAATTTACGCCTGAAAAGAGATGCTAGGCGGAGAAAGAAGGGAACGAGAGGGCTCCAGATGTACGGGGTGTTTCTGCAGAGAAAGAATGTTGCGTTGATATAGCGAAGTAGGGCCGGAGAAAATGTTTCTGGTAAATATTGTCTTATTTCGAAGGTTGAGAGGTAAAGAATGAAGTAGGAAATTAAAGTATATATTGACAGTGTGCTTGATGATATAATTAAAAATATAGCAAAAGGCAACGGCTATTTTTACAGTTCTGTGAATTATAAAGAAAGTAGAAGAATTTCTTTTTTAAATGCACAAGCAAATAGAAATGACATCGTCATGGAAAATAATTTAGTCGGATCTAAAGTCTAAGGTTCACTCCAAAGAATTTAAGTAAAAGTAATAGTATCGTTGAAGCAGTTCGCTCGTTATGAAATTATCTGCAGGATAATTTCCTTACTTGATACAAATGTATCTGTTCGTATTATCGATTAAAAAGCCAAAACTTATCGTTCTAATAGATGAGAACTAACAAACTCTACAGTTGTATATATATCTTGAAATACAGAAAGATTTGAAAGTAAAAATGTTAAAATTACTTGAAACAGCTAATTTGTAATAGAAAGAAAATAAACGAAAATAATAGCAAAACTAGGAAACAGGAAAGATGGAAATAAGAGATATAAAAAATTAATAAATGAATAATAGATAGAAATAACAAATGGAGAACTAGTGTTTATATCAATTTCTTGCTCGTTCATGAGGCAATATTCCAACTGTGGGAAAAGTCTGGAATCCAACACGCAGTTGATCTCGCTTATGATCTCGCTGTACACGTGATATTTGACGAACGAATTCAAGCGTATAATGTCGAACTGGCTGAGCATGGTTACATGGAAATGTCAGGGATTTTATTCGCGGCAATGAAGCGTTTTCATCGGCGATGAACAGGGGCCACGAAATTCGACCGATCGAACAAGAAAAGCCAACCGAATCGGAGCTGTCGTCACCAGCCAAATAATTCGTTGCCTTCGAAACGCCATTTTCAACGCGTTCACAGGTAGAACCCATTCGTTTCGATTAATGAAACTGCTTTGAACTGATCCAAATTGATCCTACTGTAGAAACCATTTCACCTGAAACCGTGCAAGATTTGTTACCGTGACGTTGCTTAAATTTGTAACTCTCGTTAATAACTAATTCAGCGAAATTAAAACTTCGTTGAATTTTCAACACCTAATTTATAAAGATTAGTGGGTACGAGTTATCGAAACCTCGGAAATTTTGTTTGATAATCGTGGCATGTTTCCGTGAGAAAGCTTATATTTCACAGAGAAACAAATTATAGATATCCGTAAAATGTTGTTACTAGATAGTAACCTTTTATTCTCTCCAATTTTTTAGCAAATAAAAATTTGCCTATTGAGAAGTTAAGGATTAAACATAGAAGCTCGAAATAATTAAAAAATATTGTATAAATATGATACGGAAGATTCATCCCTCAAGCCAAGTAAATTAAGATACTATAACGCAAATTCATATTTTTCTGAATGTAATTTAGAAGGTAGAACCTGGACAGTAATATTTATTATCTGCTAAATATTACAACGAGTACTACATTTTGGATATTTTATACAACTTTGCAGATTATACATTTTTTAGTCTTCGAATCCTCCATAAATGTATAAAAATCCACAGTCTATTAATTATAGTCGTTTCTCGAAAATAAAAAAATATACTCGTTCGAATATTGGACGAAAGAAGATCACTACAAAAAATCTTTTATGTATCTATTATTGCGTGGGATAACTTTACAAATTAAACATTCATTATCTCACGTCTGAATAGGTTTGAAAAATATGCAAGAAGCAGGCAGAAAAATATTCAGATAGAAGCCCATGATTCATTCTATCCTGAACTAGAGCGTAAATGCGAAGACAAAACAGTATACTATTGCGAACCAAAACGTAATTAACGAAACGTTATTATTATTCTCTGTATTTTTTAAAGTCTTGGTCTTTAACGCCTCCAAAAAATTGTACGATTCATCAACTAAAATTTTGTGAGTAAAATGATCGCTTCCTTCATAAAATATTACATTCCACGATGTGTCATCTTGCACGTGCTGCAATTTTATAGCGTTGTATTAAAGCGGAGATACCGAAAGCGGTGTCAAGGTCTCGTTTTACCGGTTTTTGGATATGGTTCGCTTGTTCTTACATAATTTAATGTAATTCTCGTGGCGACCAAGGTGAAATTATTAAACTATTAGCGGGATCGTTACTGGAAAGCAGAACGTGGAAATAATTAACTGATCGAATAATGGATCTGTTACCATTTTTGTTACGTGGACTCGATTTATTGCGTTGGTTAGCCTGAGGCGTGTAACTTATCAAACTAACTAGATTTGATATGGTGAACGTAACTGTTAATATTATTTATATTACTATTTTCTCGAAGCAAGCAGGTACTATGTTTTAATGAATAGCGGTATTTCATTTAATTGAAAATGTAGTTATATACTGATAAGAAAGGAAACGCAGGAATAACGACCTACTTGAATTGACCCTAATACGGCTACCAACGCTTTAATTCTGCTACGTTCATTTTCCACCTAAGTATATTTGTATAATGTTAAAAAATATCTTCGGCGTTTTGGGAAAATATTAAAAAGTTTTGTTAGTATACGTGATTTCTTCATTCGATTTTATATTAAACATCTTCTCGTTACTTTACAAATCCTTCTTTCTTGCTAAGATGAGAGCAAGATTGAAATATAAAAATTTCGACGAGGATCGTCGGTTAAATACAAACAGGATTAAATAAATGCTGGAATTATATGAATCTTTAGAGCAAAAGATATATCTTGCTTAATTAAAGAAAATGCTGATCGTGCCAGGGAGGAAAATAATCTAACATTTCCTTCTTATTTCGTTCTTTCTTTTTTAATTGAATGTAGAATTATTTAATAGAATTTACCACTAAAGATGAGTCACATTAGGCTTCCATTCGTTAGTATATACGATCGAATAATATTTCAGCTCGTAAAATCTGAATGTAGGAGGAAAAAATGATGCAATGTTCTTCCTTACTCTTTCCTTTTGTTCCTTTTTTTTTTTTTAATTAGGTTTAACACTGACCGGTTGCTTTTACTCGTAATCGGTCGGTGTTGGTGCAGTGATACGGTCTTATCGATAAGTTTCAACGTTTTTTCTACGATATGTTAGCACTTGAATCGCTCACTGACTCCCCGCACGATTATGGCAGCGCGCGCGAGTCCGCGTAACCGCGATAAAACGTTATTGCCCTCGCGGCTATCCGGAGGAACGGAAAAGTGAAATCGCGGTCACAGGTAGGGTCGTGGAGCAACGCGAAATCGATTATCGAGGAAATTACCATAATATCGTTGGCATTTGAATCGCCGCTCAATAGAACAAAGGTAAATTCGCATTTAAGGAAAGTCATCGTAATGCCCGAAACTCTTGGTGGTCGCGGTTTCTAAAATTTGCCGCGACCACCTCGATGTTCGAACGTTTAAAATGGATATAGATGACGAAGGTTAGTCTCGTAATGTTGGCACGTGAACATATGTTTAGGGAATGCTTTCGCATAATGTATGCGTAATGTTACGATAAAGTTTTATTTACATTAGTTATATTCGGACAGCGCTATCTTTGTATTTTTTGCTGCATATATCATTCGTTTTATTTAAGGTCGCGTCATTCTTTTTTTTTTTTTGTCATTAGCGATTAACCAAAAACGTGACAATAATATAGAAGAAACGAAGTGTACAATAAGGCAAATTGCAAACTTGTGTAACTGTATCTATATGTTTTGAACATATATATCATATATAGTATACTATATCAGTACAGTAGAATTAGCCTAAACTTAAATGAATATGATACAGTGTATATTAGAGCTAAGTCGATAACTTACAATATCGTAATTCGTGGTACAAATTAATATCTTTGAGGAAATAATGATTTTCGCAATGTTTCTTATGATTCAGACACGTGTGAACCTCGTTTGGGAGACAAAATTTAATTTTGTATTTTGAAACACGTTACTACAATTAAAAAGAATTACTTATAATATTGGCGTTACAATAGAATTCTATTTACAGTTACGTTAATATTCGGACACAGTACTGTCTCCGTATTCGTTACTTTATAAAAACGGGTTTTTTAAAATATTGTGTTGCTTATTCTAAGAAAATACAAGCCATTTATTATAGCTTGAAGATTAACAAGCTAAGCTCTGAGGTAAACGATTTCTTCCTAGCAATAACATTTTATTGTACGATAAATTTTTAACATTAATATGAGAAAATGCACCTACCTAAATCCATTGGCAACCAAGTCGTCCATATTATAATTCATTCACGTACAAATAAATAGATTTAATCGAGAGGAGGATTATTTAATTGTGCATTAATATTTCGTTTCAATAAATGGAGTTCTGTTGTACATGAAAATCAACCTTTAGATATTCTCATTATAGTGTTGCTCATTTATAATTTCCTTTATTCTGCCAATGAAAGCCTTCAAAAATACTAGAATAATGCTAGAATGATTAGAGTTCTGATTTGAATGGAAACATGCATGGAATTATTTTGAACGAACCAAGAGAGCGAAAATTGAAAACGGGGTTCCTGAAATACTGAAAATAAATGGATAGGAAATAGAGAATACGAAAAACGATAAGTATAGATGGTATTCCTACATTCCTTTAAAACGGAATAACTTTTTGAAAGTGAAATAAATAAATAGGACCAAACGAATTGAGTTTTTTTTTTTAGATGATAGGAAAACTAGCTTGTTAGATGACGTATAAAAAAATGTTGACAAGATTACAGTACATCGAAATCGCGAAGAAAATAGCAAAAATTGCTTTTTACATTTTGAAATTGCAGTTTTCTCAAAATGTTTTTTACGCGTCATCTAGTAAATTGGTTCTTCTAACTTTCCAAGAAAGACTCAAGTCCAGTTTGGCCCGATTTTTAAAATGTTATTCTGTCTTAAAGAATACCTTCTACAACCATTGTAAATATATTAGAAAAATGCTGGGTGTCATAAAAAGCATTTCATTTCATAAGAAGAAATTCGATTTTACCGTGTTATATTAGATTTCACAATATATGAAAAGAAATACATATTGTGTATCTCTGCCTTTGATATTCTTAACGAAATTAACTCGTGCACGGGCCATTAGTAAATGGGGCAACAGATAATTGTATCCAATCTCTGGCTGGAAAATAATTACGAACAATTGTGAAGCGTCTTTGTGTCTTTTGGCAATGGACAATCGCGATATATGTATATATATTTACAACGCATTGTTAGCTGATACTATTTCTGTTTCGATAACTAATGGAACAAAGACAAAGATTTCATAATTTTATCGCGTATTTGTAGAAGTTTTGTTTTCTTTTTCTTAAATTTTCCATGGATACGAGATTAAATAATGGTGTAGCGTGGCATATATCCTGATTAAGATTCCGCGTAACAATAATAAACCAATACAGTAGTCTATTTTGTTCCGTATTGTAAACGTAATAAAATATACGAAATTTATCGACGCGATTATCACCTATCTCCGTGCATTCATGGCCTCAATTCATGCATAAATTATTATTACATTGTCAGGACAAAAACGTTTATCTCGAATGCCGTTCTGCTTACAATGCAGAGGACTTATCTATCACTGAAAATAAAATGAACAAAATACGTTTGTTTCTCGAATAATCAATCGTCTATTAAATATTCAAATATCGAAATAGAATACATTTTATATACAGAATGCGTAATATATAACTGACTGATTTTCATTGTCAATAACGCTTACACAGGATAGAAACAACAATTTTTTTAATACCAGTCATTTGTTACGGAAGCTACTTGGAAGTTATATATGAAATATAATATCGGAAAGATTTTCGCCTTTGGACGTTGTACAAGATCGAGCACTCTCGATCGCATTTTTCGTTATATTTTCACACGCTTCGCATGATATGTTCGCTATCGCTTCTCGAATAGCATCTTTTAGTTGCTCAATTGCGTTTGGTTCGCCAATGTACACTATACGTTTTTAAAAAACGCTGTGAGAAATCCGGTGTGGTTAACCCTTCATCCGCATACTGGGCCGTTATCGACCGCTATTTTTAGATAATTTTTCACATTCTTCATATTTTTGTTCAAATTTCGCTTTGCTTGAAAAGAACAAAAATCACATGTGATAAAAATGAAACTATCAACTAAACTATCAACCAAGTAAGAACTATCGGATGACACTCTGGAAACTTACAACGTAAAACGTAAAACAAAATGTAAAATAAAAGAAAAACATAAAAAGACTTGAACGACCCAGTATGCAGACGACGTCAGGTAAAATAAAATTGCAGATCGAGGGTTAAGTCAACTATCAAGATTACCAGATGATATCGCCAACGTAACTTGCGTAAGGTCGCCGTCATCGACGAATTACTTTGGCAAAAAGTTTCGACTCCGTCATTATTTTCCCGTGCATCCGTAAAACAATTGCTAAAGCGGAGCAAAATATGATGCATCGTTGCAGAATGGCGGAACTTTGAAATTAGTCAGTTATATATCACCTACCCTATATATGAGCATTGCATGTAGATTATTCAAATAAATTCAGTCGAATTAGTAAATCATTACGATTATGTAGGAAAGAGTTGTTTCCAAGTTTATGTAATTTTACGCGCATTTATATATTCACTTGCTCAAATTTTACATGTATTTTTCATGTTATCTCGTTCAACTTGAATGTGTCCTAAACCAATGTTTCGAACCTGAGCACGCTTCGGTTCAATCTGTTTAACCTTTATGAGCCCCGAGCTATTCAACCTGTTCGATATCTACGAGTCCCAAACCAATCTATTCGATTTCTATGTGTCCCAGGGTAACCTATTCTGCTTTTACAAGTCTCGAACCAATTCATTTGGCTTCTGTGCATTACAAGACAATCTATTCGATCCCTACAGTCTCGATCGATTTTTAACAAAATTTAACGTCCTTTTATCAAACTCTATCGTTTTTTCTATGCTTCTCGGATTCTGTAAAAGGCTCACGTATCTTACATTAAAATTGGAAATTTGAATTAATACACGTAACATTCGAAGGCATGCAGACTTATTTATTGTATGTATAAAAAATGTATATTGCGTGTTAAAGAGTTGAAGCAGATAAAAAGAGTTCATATAAACTTACGTTCGAAAATGCTTTCTTAATGAGTTAGAAACGTTCAAAGAATTCCGGGAAAGAGCTCTTAAGGCTCGTTGTACAGATTCATACAGACAGGCACAAGTGCGTTTACTACTATTTCTACGACAGCAGATATGTTCGAAAGAGTTCGACGAATGAAAGGAAGCCTGCGTTCTTGCAGAAGCAAGAAATTTCAGACACTTATTGTAACTGCCAAAACGATCGATAGAAATTTTCGAATGCTTGTAACTCTTCGATAAAACGTTTTCGAAGTAAATTTATATGAATTTTTCTTATCTACTTGATCTCATTACTAGCTTCTTTTCGAACACTCTGTATATCAAACATTTTCGTTCTTATACTTTGCCATACAACATACGATATATAAATCGCCAATAACTTCGATATTCTGCAGTTCTTGCTTATTTTTTTATAGCGTAAAATTTTAGTTTCATTATACTCGCTGTACGTTAAATGCTGTTAATCCATCGTAAATCTAGATCGGTCCTTACACATTTCTAATGATTCATATCGATTTTCACACTTGTACGGAGGATCTTATTTCTCATTATACCGCTGCAATATGACGTATAACATCATGCTTTACGATTTAGTGGTAGTCTTTGCCGAATTTCAACGACCTAGGGTTAATCTTTATTGCATTCTGCGAGTGCTTAATAATCTCTATCGGTTACACCAGTCCCTGATGATTTGTAACACCTGGTTGCTCCACCTGTCACGTGTTCTACATCATAGTTTACGAACTCGACGTCGTCTTTATTGTACCCTGCACATTCTGTCTGTCCTGCATTGCGTATCTCAAGTTTACGATTGTCGAGCTATGTAAGTCTCCTATAATTTGCGAGCCCATAGTCATGATTTAGAAATTACAGTAGGCAAGCATACATGATATTAATAGCTTCCACAGCAACTGCGATAGTTCATGTACTCGATACATTTTTTATTATGTTAAATTATGTTAATTACGCTGACGTGTAAATTATTTGAGAAATATTTCTCTTTAAAAATAAATCTTCCAATGCGCATGCACAAGCACTACTCTATAGTCTTGTCGTATCTTCGATTAGGCTACACTCTCGCTCGATTCTCCTCGTTGACCTAATTTATCTGCGATACCAAAAATATCAGTCTATAATTAATCGGTTTATTTATTACTATATTTAATTGAAAATATCTCTCTGCAACTTACTGCTTTATCTTGACTTTTCCGAGGAAATTTATACTGTAGACTTGTAGAATATTTCCAGCAAATAAGAACTGAAACTGTAGCTGCGAGAAAGCATAAAAGAAGAAATTTCTTGGTATTTGTAATAATCAACGTTTCGTGTCTCGATTTAACGAGGGAAAACAATAAAATATAACGCTCAAACGATGCGTCGAGAATTAATTTTTTAAGCCGAACTCCAGTTTATAACCGTCAAGCTTATGCTATATAATACTTTCTTTAAAAAGTCATTAATATATTTTCTATTTATCAAGCTGTGAAAGTTTACGTCAATTTGCTAGAAATTGTGCGTTTAACAGAATACTACCTGTCTCCATGGTTGCAGAGTTATTCTGCTACAATAGCTAATCTATAATCTTCGACACTGATATAATGATCGATCCATCATCTTCAATATTAGATACTGTAATAATCCATACAATGCTTCAATTCTCTGTCCTATACATATGTCCATATGCATGAATAAATCATAAACTACACATATAAATTATAACTTTAGCAAACAAACCGACATTCACGCAACCATTTAGAGCGACAACATCGCTCGAGCTGAACATCCTTAGGTCTGACATGAAAAAATCGTGTAATTCGCGACGTTTTACCATGTCATTCTCCTCGACTGATAAAGCGGTTAGGCGAGCAATTTTAATCGACGATGGTCTATGAGAGTCTATAGAAATAATTATAGTTTCTATTTTCTCATCTATCTACCGATTGGTAACCTAGTCTTAATGCGCGTGAACATGTACCTTCCTGAATAATGCTCGACGTTCTTAAGCCAACGTCATGCACGACTAGCCGTGAGGTTTTTTCAACTCGTTTGGTTAGACGCTCTAACAGGATTTGTATGAATAATGCAAGTTCGATTACGATGCTTTCTAAATCACTCTCGTGATTCGAACAATCGAAACGAGATATTTATGTGCTTTGTTAACGTTGGCGGACATTGCATTTCTGCATAAACAGTCGCGTGTTTCTTTTGTTAATTTCGCGGGAAGTAACACCAACAAATAATCGAGAATGAAAGAAGTTGTTTCTGTGTATTTCTATTATTTTGTGCATACATTTGTTTTTTCTTTCGAATTCATTAGAATTGCAAATATTATTGTTCGAGTACTGTAAGAACCAACTTTTATTTGTGACTATCTGTAAAGATAAATATCAGAATTCGAACGTGTAAGTACAATGATATTACCAGATGACGAAACAAATCATTTTATTACCACTTCCACATTTCTCCAAAAACAATGATAAGAACTAAATATTCAGTTTCTTCTATTTGTCAGATCTTCTATTTATTATCAATTGTTTCATATAACATGTTTTATATTCGTTTTCTATGCTTTTTCTGTTTATTCGTTAAACATCGTTTATTCGTTAAAATAGAGATCCGACACAGAGGTTGACATATTCCGGCAGCGGGAAACGGATTGATAAATTTATTCTTGGTTTTATATTCCTGATATAACCGGGTCAAGTTCAACGTGTGCTTATTGATCTGAAAGAGAAACATGTCGATGCAAGGTTGCGAAATGCTTATGTCCCAATTTTGGTATCGATATCTTTTAAATAACTGCGTAGAAACCTACGTGTCAAAAATTTCTAATTTAATAAACGCCAAATATCGTGAATACTATACTCGAATATTATTTATAATTCTATTTTATATCGTTTACACTGTTTATCGAACCTTAGCAGAAATTTGTTTTACTTATTAAACGTTACAACGAGTACTCTGTTTGAAATATTTTCGACATTTTTCCATTCTGTTCATTTGCGCATCTTTAAATTTCTTCGTAAATGCATAAAAATTCAGAGTATAATAATCACAAGTAATAAGCAGCTATCTCTTCAAATTTCAAGTACAATTAGAAAGTTTTATTCTAGAAACATCTAGAGCAAGAAATACTGCTTTAAGATATCAAATCGAACTTCTTAGCCTCCGAACTATTGAAAACTCACGTACCTATCATAAACTCGATTCAGCTAGCAGATCATAAAACTTTTCAAACTATTTCCCTCTATGGAACAAAAATTTATATCCACTATACTGTACTAATGTAGAATCTCTTATTAAATCTTTTTCGTTTTCACCTGAACGTTACGAGGATTATTCTCTTATATTTTACAGCTATATAAATATACTACAGTTGTGTGTAATAAAATATTACAGTAACATTAATGTCTAAACGTTGATACGCTAATAATACAAGAATAACATTGACAATCGTAATTGCTAAATCTCATAGAGTAGTTTTGTCGTTTGAGATGCTCTTTATCAAGTCGTTGAACCCTCTATCTGCAACATTACCTTTACTGCTTTGCTGCTTTACGTGCATACTGGGTCGTTTAAGCCCATGCAGTCTTCTTCAGACTTCTGTGTATTAAAAAATCCCCAAAAAGTCCCGAATATTATCCCAAGTTTCTAGAATATCATCCAATAGTTTTTATTGCTACCTATATGTTGCTTTATCTTTTTTTAAGTAAAGCAAAACCTAAACAAAGATACGAATAGAATGAGAAATTACTTTAAATTACTGGTCACTAACGACGCGATATACAACTCGTAAGTTAATCTCTGAATTACGACTTGGTTAGATAAATTTTCTTCGAAATGTCATCAATCGAGCAGTGATATTTAAAATTAATAATCGCGTCGACAAATTGCATATTGTACCATGATATACTACTAACAAATTCTCTTATGTAATAGATAATCTAAAAATCCATAACCTACTGACTTCATAAGCAAGTGCACCTTCTCATCATTAATTTACAATTAATTCCTGCATAGTAAAATTCGAATACTATTGCTAGTATATATTTATATATATTTTTTTCTTTTTTTTATGGATGATTTATTTACTCCCTGTCAGTTTAATAATCAATCTCAAATATGTTTTCAGCCCACATGAAGAGGATAAGAGATCAGATGGCTGGCATTTTGTCACGTATTCCCGGAGATGGGGTTGTGAATTGGAGCAAGATTCCTGAAGGAGCGAACACCACCTCCACCACCAAGGTCAGTCACGCGTAAATATTACGCTCATTTCCGATTTGCCTCTTTCAGCTAATCGATTCACGCGGCTGACAAAGTTCCTTCGGTTAGAACCCTTTGTTACTTTTGTATATCATAGTCTTTGTACAGTGAAAAGATACATTCCCGTTGAACGTATTCCAGAGAAATACGTATGTAATTCGGTTCATTGAAAATGGGAATCTTATTAGCATCAAATCGTACCGTCTTTGTGTCTATCAACGAGAACAATAACGGCAAGTATATTATAGTGATTTTTGTTGCATGTTGATGACATAACGTACGTTATATAAATTGTCCGTAAAATCCAAGGTGAAATAGTAAATATCATCAAATAAGAAACTAGGATTAATAGTAATTTCATTTTCTCTTATTTTACCTAGCTTTATCATCGCTCTCTGCTTTTCAACGATTCGTTTCTGATTTATTTAGGAAATTAATTATTCATTTAGGAAATGGTAACTTGTGTTCTTTTTATTCAAATACAAATACAATTCCGCAAAACTTTTTACGTATATATTGGATATTCTACCAAGATGAAAGACAAGTTTAATTACGTTTGTTATTAGATGTAAGTTTTAAAAATTGTTAACTGCTCTTATAAAGTACTTTGTCATTGGCCGTGTTTAATGATCCAACAGCAGAGACGAAAAAGTTAATGGAACATTAATCGAAATATCAAGAGTAATATCATTGCAGAAACTTAAGATGATCCCGTAATTGCCTTTAAATATTTCCACGAAACGATCCTCTTCTATAACGTTCAATTTAAAGTAAATACGTTAGAACAGCGCGGTAATCCCGCCTCCTGTCTCTTGTGAAAGATGAAATAATGAAACAAGAGTGTTCAACTTTAGCATTACTCAAATATAATTAATAGCGCTGCGTAAGAGTACGGCTTATGTACTTGCATATAACGTGTACGATTTGTCTGAATACGCGCAATACATTGTTCCAAGTTACGTAATAAATTGCACAACGTAATCTGCACATCAATGCTGATCAGGTTGCTACATTTCCTGGGATGAAATAACCGCCGTGCCACTTAGATCGGTACGCAGTCTTTAATTTTTATTGCGACGCATTCGCGGAAAGTGTAAATATTTAAAATTAAAATGACTGCGTGCTATGAAAATTGTTGATACAGATTGTAAAAAAATAGAAAGTTTGATACATAGACGAGTGTTCATAGAATATTGAATGTTAATATTTTAGACGTATCTTTCTTAAAGATTTTCTTAATTTGCTTAAAAAGGATAATCATACAATAGAAGAAAACGATTGTGTAAGAATTCGAAGAACGTTCATTTGTATTTTAAATCTATTTTTCAGCAAAAGCACCTTCGTCAAATAATGACGATAGTAAAATAGTAAATTACAAAAATGATCTTTTTTAATTTTGCGGAAATTCATTTAATACACAATGAACTAATAAGGAAAACTTTGATCATTCTCTAAAGAAAAGTAAAACGTATCATTGCATTGTTAACGTAGATATACGTATTACATTTCATCGCAAATCTTTAATTTTGTATATCCATATAAGTGTTTGAGATTAAATTGAAATTAAGTTTATTGTAAAATACAGAACACTATCATTTGCTTGTAGATCATCAACGGACACGTGTTGACCATTAACGAAACAACCTACACCGATGGTGACGACGAATACAGCACGCTGATCCGCGTCCGTGTTATTGACGTGAGGCCTCAGAACGAAACTCTCTTGCAGACCGAAAACGAGGCAGATGCCGAAGTTACCACCCTTCCTACAGTTACGGGTACTGGAGGGATCACTGCTACCGACACCAGCAAAGTAGATGGCACCACTTCCTCACGAAGCGTAGAAACCGTGGAAGAATTCGACAACGAAATACCGAAGAATCAAGTGGACACTCTAACTGCTTGAGACAATCAAGAAATAATCTAAAAGAATAGCGTCGGATTTATTGAATCCGAAAGATTCCATTATTTTTTATCAATTTTTACAAAAATTTAATAATTGGTTTATATATCGTATTATATATCTTATGTATACATATACCATCATTGAATGATTTGAGATTATTGTTCGCAATGTTTAAAACATATATTTATATAACGTCTTCCTGAATGCAGTGTATAATCAAAAATTTATGCAAGAAAATAATTTTCTTAACTTAGATCGATAATCCAGATTTCTATAGTGTCATTTTATGGTAAGTAACCGGAATGATGCGTGATCTCAAACTTTTAGATGGTGTCTGTATATTGCACTAATTATATGTTTACACAGTATAGTTATGTACTTAGGTACACTATACGTATATAACTTAATCAGTAAAATAGCAGTGATAAAATAAATATATAGTAAAAGAACATAAGATTTCCGTCCGCGACACTCTTTCGGATTCAACGACGACATTCGTATACGAGAAACTGTAAACCATCGCGATACAATAAAATGTTGACTATCGTAGAGTTATATAGATGATATACATATATGTTATATGTTCTTCTATAGCTATGTACATTATATATTTAAGAGAGTCACCTGTAACGAAGCTGATTGTTATGTATGCTTTCTCGAAGATGAACGCATAAACTAAACTATATTATAGTTACGTAAAGCAGTCCTATGAAATAGCAGCATTAGTAAGACTATATTACAGGTTGTACACCATCCATAATATTCGACAGTAAGACATTTTGAAAGAAAACGAAAACATCTTTTCTTCGAATTGTTGCTTAAATGAAAAGATACGAGTCAACAATACCCTTGTTTCTTCTGGATTCTCTTCCTTATCCTAGAAGTCAGGAAAATCTCCTCTTAGCAAGAATACATGCATGTAATAGAAATTTTATACGTGTATTCGTTTGTAATGATCAACCGTATTTTACTTATGCTAATAAATCCTTGAAAGAATATTTAAATATATTTACGTGTAAGTATACCGAGCGATTTAAAAATACAGAATAGCTGTTTTCTTATTCAGTCTTTGACTGGAGAGGGATCAAAATAAATGGGAACTATTTTTTTATGAGATCAGAAATGGTACAGTTTAAAATGTAACGAGTTGTTTCGTGCGAAGATAATTTTTTAATGAAAGTAAGTGTTAGCATAAAAAATAAATATTGTTGGCATAAGACTGGTATCTTTATTTCAATTGCCCTATGAAATTTTAGCAGACTTATATACTGCGATAAATAATTCTTTTTGATATCATGCGTGAAATAAAAACTGATATAAAAAGATATATAAAAAATGAAGTAAAAAAGCCTCGCATCAAAATTGTTATCCCATTATTTTCAACATTATCTATACGTAACTACAATACTAAATTAGTAGGAAGGGTTTCTTCTTATTTATCACACAATAATAAATAAAATATCATCATTAGAATGAATAAATGCAAATAAATAGTAATATATAACATATAAATACATAGTAAAAATATGCAGTTCGAAATAAATAACGAATATTTACTTTCCTTTCTTGAAAATTTTCAAATCGTATTAAATCAAATAAAGATAGATCTTTCGTGATGAACCATATAATTGAAATTATTTTGAAGATAGGAATAAAAATTGCAGTTTTCTTTTCCTTAAAAAAGAAATTCTCGTAATTTTGTAAAAATTGAACTAATTGAATTATTTAAAAAATCATACGTGTTAAATAGTTCGATAACGAATATGATGTAAAAATTTGAAATTGATGGGATAACTAAATCAAACAGCATGGTTTAAACAAACGCACTTAAAATTTTAAATTAACGATCTATCTCGTTAATGTACCTATATCTATTAATTCATAGTTGCTTCATATTTTTATTGCGTTCAACAAATTTCATTGTGTAAATAATAATAAGCTAACTAAAACGTATTACTAAGCATAAAGCTAATGCTAATATAAAATAGTACAGCATCACACTTAAAAAATATTCAATAATTTTTAGATTTGACAAATATTTAGAGCAATTCAAAGAATATTTCTATGATGCTTAAAGTTAATAGAATTTAGGTTTAAATCTCGTCTCTAACATCAAAATTAGTGATATTTATCCTAGTATCCCATTTTATCAAATGCGCTTCTTGACATCTGACGTTGTCAAGAATAAAAGAGGAAAAATCCCCATAGGAAACATAGCTCTGTAGTGTCACGATTAGAGGAATTCACGTTAGGTCGTGTAGCGTATAAAACTATTTTATTTAATACATGAACGTACAAAAATGGTTACGATACGCATTGCTAGTTCAGCCATTCTCTTTTAACTAGCTTCTCTATCCCTCTACAGATGGTGCTACAATCGTGCTGCCAACTCTTTAGACCAAATGCTACACTCCTAGAACGTCGCTGCACTGTCATGTGGACGTGTCGAAAACGAAGGAAAGTAAACGGATATTGCAGCCGCGACAATGTCGTCGCGCGACAGGACTAATGAATTTGTTAAAGCTGTTCGAACGATGGAAGTCAGAACCGTTGCTCGGACATCGGTTCTGCAAAATCCTCGTCGGGCACGTCAATTACACAGTTACTCGAATTTCATGATGAACGCTAAGAGCATTGGAAAAAATATAGCGAGCACATATGCTAAGTTAGAAAAACTTGCTCTAGGTAAGATTACAAAAAAGTCTACCTAATGCTAGATTCTTGTTAAATTTAATATAAAATGTTTATAACATACTGTGACATAAAGATGTAAGGTAAGGAACTGTACCATATAATTAACATACTACATACATTTTTATAATGTAGATGAAGTTCCATCTTTATTAATTAATTATATCAATTGATTATTTGATTGAAATAATGTTTTTACACTTGATTCACAAACATCTTTTACATTGAATTCCTCTATATTTTTATTCATTGAGCTAAATCTTAGTCTTTGATAAAAAGATAATGATGTGTGTTATATACATGTAAATAACATTCTATATATATCAAATTTAAGTATATCGAGCATACAGTTAAGTATAGACATGTTGATAGAAGTAACACTTATTAAATCAATTGTTTCAGTGGCAAAAAGGAAGTCTATATTCAATGACAGACAAATGGAAATTGAAGAATTAACAAACATGATAAAAACAGATTTAAAAAGTTTGAATCATCAAATAGGAAAACTACAAGAACTTAGTAAAAAGCAACGGGAAAAATATGGTGCATCTCAAAGTCATCACATGGCTTCACATTCATCTTCAATTGTTATGGCCTTACAATCAAAACTAGCAAACATGTCAAATCATTTTAAAAGTGTTCTTGAAGTGAGATCAGAGGTATGTAAGAGGAGGAAAACAAAGAAATGTAGAATTAAGTAATAATTCTGTTAATATATACAGAATATGAGAGAAGAACAAAGTAGAAGACAACAATTTACTCAAGGAACTGTATCCACCATGTTACCTCCAAGTGTAACTGGAAAACAAGGTTCATTGTTGTTACAAGAAGAAAATTCTCCTTCTTCTGTGGCTATTGATCTGGAGCCAGCAATGGGGCAACTAGTAATGCAACGTGCGATACAAGATGACACTGTAAGCTGCATAATATATATGACAAAATGATAAGAAACTAATATGTCTGAAAAAAATTAATCAATGTTTGATTGTAAGGATGCTTACCTTCAATCAAGAGCAGAAACAATGCAAAACATAGAATCAACTATAGTTGAACTTGGAGGAATTTTCCAACAATTAGCACACATGGTTAAAGAACAAGAAGAAATGGTAGAAAGGTAACAATATTTTAGATATATGTATGTGTTAATATGTTTCATATCCTATTCTATTAATAGTTAACAAATTAAGTGCTAAGAGTCCAGCACAAATGTTGCATTCTTTTTTAAATATCTGTTACATTTTAATTTTTAAGCTAATTGTAATTATTACTTCTTTTTGGATATGGAATATGTTAATAAGATTTTTGTATTTACAATTATTTATTAGAGTTATTGTAAATTTTGAATAAACTTTCAGGATAGATAGCAATATAGAAGATACAGAATTAAATGTAGAAGCTGCACATGCAGAAATTTTAAGATATTTCCAATCCATAACTAATAACAGGTGGTTAATGATAAAGATCTTCGCGGTTCTTATATTTTTCTTTATATTTTTTGTAGTATTTTTGGCATAAAATAATTGTTACATTATTATTATGCATATTTCTTTATGTAACTGTGTAGTTGACCATATCCATTACTTGTAATATAAGATGATCGAAGGACAAGCCGAATTTTTATAAAATTACGACTCATTAGCTATAGAGTTATGATATAATCATTGCATTCCTCGACCTCTTTGTTGAATTGTGAATACTGTAAGTATTAATTATTAAATGATCCAGCAATGTAGACAAACAGCTACATTGTTGTTTATGAAATGTAAAAAGGAAACTGTGGATAATAAATGTATAATTTTGAATGCTTGACAATTTCTGACAGATATACATATGTATATACACGAATAGTAAATGGAAATCATAAAAATTATAAGATGTAACGTAATAATAAATTACAATTTATTTCAATTTTTTAAAACCTTATATAACAATTGTATTTAATCTAAATTCATATTACAATTTATTTCCTGGTTGAGAGATTTATGAAGATAGTAAATTTTTTAGACTTGAACAAAGATTTATATATAACTATATAAAGAAACATTTTTACAATTCATTCTATACTTCGATACATCCCTAAAGAATAATTAAATATATATATACAATTTGTTTCTTTCCCCTTTTTGATATAACAGTGATGGCTAATAGATGTATTTCTCATAGCAAATTAATATGTGTTTATTACATTTGACAAATATCATATCAAAATGCATAATTTACTATTTCACAAAGTAGTAAATGCTGGTTGGTCTATTAGCGTTAATATATCCTGCATCACTGTTATTCGTTTATTGAAATATTTTTATATTTAAATGTCTCACAATATAATGACAAGTTTAACGCGTATACGAAGATATTTTATAACAAAATAAAAGACTCAAACTTTGCTGTTATGATGTGATTTATCTAGTGATTCTCCCGAAGAATGTAAGGAACCTGAAAAAAAATAAACAACTGTAAATAACATGTTATATCTGCTACTAATTCGTTCTAATTGTTGACATAGAAAGAAGAATATGAGAAGTACAAATCATGAATAAAAATATAGAAAGAAAAAGGTATTGCTACTTGAAAGTAAGTGTAATTATTAAGATATCAAAATCAAATCACAAATCCATGTCCAACAAAGTAAATTATATTTTAACAATAATATCATAATACAATGTCATTAAGAAAATAATGAAACTACTATATAAAAGATCTATTTAACACATATAATAACGAAAGGAAAGAAATTTGTAATTTAATTTTTACACTTATTTCGATATTTGACACATATTTTGCATCGGCGGAGCAAAACAAAATCAATCTCGTTCAACTTGACATACTGCATTTATTTGCAATTATTTCCTTCCATAGTACTCCAAAATTGTCTCACTTTAGAGAATCGCTTGCGTCCTTGCATGCACAACAAAAAAGAAGAGAAAAAAATAATAATGAGAACAAACGGAAAAACTCATTTCAATGAAAGTGAAATCGACCATTAATGAGGGTGCCGGGTTCTTGCGGTTGCTTGTCATCTTATACACAAACCTTTGTGATTTCGAACTCGTTCTCGTTGTGCTGGATGAAAACCAGAACTGCGTGGAGGCGGCAGTGATTCTTCCCCCCACGAATGCGGCGTTCCAAGGGGTGGTGGTAATATCGAACCAGGAGGAGGTGGAGGAGGTGGATGAATGTCACTAGTAAACGGAGGAGGTGGGGGTGATCTATGATTAAAAGGCGGAAGTAAGTGTGGAGACATTGGTGGTGGGGAACCTGCGTTGTCGTACCTATTAGGAGCAGGTGGATGCAGAGGCATAGGCGGAGGTGAAGATAACCGACCACCAAGCGGTGGTGGTCGTTGACTAACTTCGTATGGTGGTACTCCGGATGTATTTGGTAACGGAGGTGGTAAGTACGGAGGAAACAATGAATGTAAATAGGAAGGTGGTGGTGGCGGTGGAACACTCGAAGAACCAGAAAACATTATGGGGGAGCTGGATGATTCTGCTCCTATGAATAATGGAGGCGACGTTGTCGTCTCGCCGTTTGCTTCTAGTCCTGTTTGAAAATTACGTTAAAAAAATACAATTTTCTACATTAAGGCACTCTGTAGTACCATATCACCAATGGTAAATGGGCCAAAGTACTTTTGGTAAGTCTAATTATAACTTCATATATTTCGATGATTAAATGTATTCAATAATTAAGGCAACAAATGTCTGTGTCTACAACTTCTACTAATGCTAAATAGAAAATTTATACCAATTTATCGCATTAGATTAGCAACAATAATCTATCAAGTATACATTTTAAAATACTATTTCCTCTCAAAATTAAAATAATATTTACTACTTAAAGCAATTACAACATTGAAACGAAATAGGTAAACATAAAATAGAAAAGGAACTTCTTTTCATTATACTTACGATGTAATTTCGCTTCGGGATCTATATCGTTAATATTTTTTTCTATTAGTGTAAGGCGATTACGCAATTGACCTGCTTCAACCTTGGATTCCTCTAAACGACGTTCAACTTGACGAGCTATGACCTTAATATAAAATTTAATCAAAATATTACAACAAATTTCACAACATAGTAAGTTAAGATAATCAAGTCAAAATAATCAAAACATTCATACCCATTGCTCATGTGCTTTTGTTTCAAGAACAGAAATTTGATTCTTGTATTCTCTTTCTTGGTCTAATATTTCACGTTTTAACACTTCTATTTGTTGCCTAAATGCAGTTTAAAAATTCAATATTATAATAACCATAGAACGAGTTTTCAGACTTAGTTTAAACGATAAACACTCACTTATAGTTTTGTATTTCATTTTGCATCGTTTGTATTCGTTCTACAGTGGATACAACCTCACCTTGCTGTTGTAACCAAATAGCTTCTTCCCTAATGATAATGCATATGAATAATTGATATTTTTAATATAAATATTAATTAAAGAGAAAAATAATTTTATATTAATTTAGATAAACATGTAATACTTTTGGCGATGTGCTTCTTTCTCCTCGAAAAAATTTGTCAACACCTCAAGTCGTGTTTCTGCATCTTTCTTTTCTTTTTCCGCTACTTTGCATTGTTCGCCTAAAGTTGCTACCTCCTCTTTAACGAACTTCACATGTTCTATAATTCAAAAATTTATATATAGTATATTCCACCAACTATGTGATTTTAAATAATATTTCAAGATATACCTTCTAATAAATTGTGAGCTCCTTCAATTTCAGCCAATCGTATTTTTAATTCGTTTCTTTCTTCAAGCAATGCTGTTGCTTCAACTTTAATACGAGATACATCATACAACTTGTCCAAATCCAAGTTGTTAGAATTCAATCGATTAACAACATCTACAAGGTCGTTTGCTTCTACTTCTTTAGCTTTCAACGCCTTCTGTAAGGTTGTCTTTTCAGTAGAAATCTACAAAAATAAATATACATAAAACACCTTACATGACCTTTGATCTCATATTTGTTTAACACTTACTTCCTTGATTTCCATTTCTAATTGTTGCACCTTATCACTTAATGTTTTTTCGATATTATTCTTGCTGTTTACTTCTTGTTTTAAATTTTCCGTAAGCCTGACTAGTTCAACCTCAAGCTCTTCATATTTCTTCTTAACAAATACAAGTTCTGCTGATATAGATTCGTTCTGTAAAATATTTAGTATTGAAGATTACATATATGCATAGAATAAAATACATTATACGAGGCATGTATTCCAATAAATTATAATGGTATCCTTGATAATATACGAACGTTACGAAATGCTTATGATTACGAACCTCAAGTTTATGAAATTCAAACTGTAATAAATATGTAGAACATGCAATTAAATACATACTTCTGTTTATAAAAATATCTATCACCTAATTTAAATATACACACCTCTTGAGTTTTAAGATTCACAGCATTCGTTAAAGATTCGTTTGCAGCTTGTTGAGCATTCAACCTAGTTTGTAGATCTTCTACTGACTGCGCTAACGGATTAACTTCATTATTTGCCGAGAGAACTTCTCGTAACATTTTTTCTAATTCTAACCCTGCTTCAGTAGCACTTTCTAGGTCTTTTTCCAACATGGCTACTTGATCTTCTAGTTCTGTTTTCGCATTCTATTATAAATATTACATTGTTGTTGTTGTTGTTATTATTATTATTATTATTATTATTATTATTATTATTATTATTATATATAATAATATATAATATTATATAATAATATATATATATCATATTTAAATGCAAATATTACAAAATATTACCTGTGAGACTTCTAAATCAGCCCTTAAAGAAAGCACCATTTCGTCAGAACCGAATGATTCATCTTCCATGCGACTCAACTACAATATGTTTTATGATAATATAAATTCACTAAAAAAAGAATATGAATATATAATTGTGGTACCTTTTCCTTCGTTGCTTTTAAATTTTCGTTTACCATTGTACATTCTGCTTCTGAAATAAGTAAATCTTTTTCAAGTTTGTTGATTCTAACTATCAGTTGTCTATCACTCCTCATATTCTATAAACATAAAATTATTAAAATTATATATGCATGTTTCCCTTGTTCATATACATTTTTGCTCATACAATTTTAAATAATTTTTTAATACTAATACTAGAATAGTGAAATATTTCTACATATAGCATATACTTCAAAAGTATTTACTTAATACCTCAATGCAGTAGTATCCTAAAGAAAATATAAGCGTTGCAGCGGCAGTGACACTTAGATACATTAATGCCAACCAATAATTGCTTTCAATTTGTATCCCACTCATTAGAGCATTTTCACTGTCCTGAGAAGGTTGTTCCTATAACAATTAACTAAATAATAAATAACACACAAAAGACTTACAATTTATAATAGTAATATTTCTAAGATAATTATGACTTACATGATGTGGAAAATTATTTTGATTGTCTGTTGAAGGACATCCAATATTATCGGCTGTACAAACATCTGGAACTGAAGCTGAAAAGTATTAACGCATTAATTAGAATTATATATGAATGCTAATAATAGTACATAATAATATACACAAGAATAAAATAATTTTTATATTGTACCTTGTACTTCACGGAAAATATTCTCAGATGTTTCTTCTATTATAGGCAAAGCATCCTCATTATCTGTATTATATTGGATATCTGTTATTTCTTCTACAGAAACAGTATCTTCAATATTTGAATTAGATTTACTATCTAATATAGTTCCTTCCTCTGTTTCAATATCTAAATCAAACTGAATATCTTTAGTTTCAATATTATGAGTAGGTAACGTTACTAGTACTTCGTCGTTTACATTTGATTCAATAAATGAAAATGGTTTATATTCGCTAGTATCATGTTCATTTAAATCTTCAATACTTTTGCTTTCTTCTTCTTTTTTTGAATCATCTGGCTCTGTTTCTATTTGCATAACACTTCCTAAATATCGGGTATCTTTTATATGAGGTATGATGTTTTCTAATAATGGGATATTTTTTATATCAACTTTATCAAAATTTTCTTCATTTTGTACATCTGATTTAGTATCACTAGTTGTAACTATTGTAACATTTTGTGAAGGCTGGATATCTTTAGCTTCAATTTGATCAGAATTCTCTGCATTTTGTACATCTGATTTAGCGTCACTAGTTGTAACTATTGTAACATTTTGTGAAGCCTGGATATCTTTAGTTTCAATTTGATCAGAATTTTCTGCATTTTGTATATCTGATTTAATGTTACTAAGTGAAAATAATTCAATGTTTGCTGAGGAGTTGACTTCTTCTTTTTCAACTTCACCAGAATTTTCTGTATTTCGTATACCCAATTCAGTCTCATTAACCAAAATCATCTCAGCACTTGAAGTGTGGATATTTTCTGTTTCAACTTTATCAGAATTTTCTGCATTTTGTGTATCTGATCTAGCATCACTAGTTGTAACTATTGTAATATTCTGTGAAGATTGGATATCTTTTGTCTGTATTTGATCAAAACTTTCTGCATTTTGTATATCTAATTGAGTTTTATTGGTTGTATCTATCATAACATTTTGTAAAGGTTGAATATCTACTTTCTCAATTTGATCAATATTTCTTATATTTTGTACATCTGGCGTAGTGTTATTATTTTCATCTGCTTCACTGGGACTGACATTACCTTCTTTATTTAATTCAAGTGCTTTTTCTCCTTCAATAGTTATCAATGTTTCTTTAGGACCATCAGATGTAGATGTTTGTGGACTATTGATATCAATGACTTTATCTAAAAATTGATCACCTTCCACATTCGCGACTGACTTATTTTCTACATTCTCTATTGTATATTCTATTTTATCAGAGGTTATGCTTATATTCAATGGTGAACTTTGTATACCAGATATTTCTGGTAAATCTAATATTTTTTCTGAACTTGCCACAAAGTCTTTAAAATTGACTTCAGCAGAAATGGTATGCTCCTTGCTCTCTAGATTATTATTTAAGATTTCATCAACTGCATCTTGTTCATTTGGCACTACTGTTGTTTGAATAACTTCTTTTATAAAAGTTGGTTCAGAAGGCTTATTGATATCTAAGTGGACTGTAGTTCCATCTATAATCTCATAAGATGGATTTATACCATTTGCACTCTGTGGCAGTTCTTCCAAGGACTTTAAATCCAAATTATCAATTTGTTCATTTGAAGCTTTAATATCCTCCTTGTCAAACACTGATTTATTTTTATTTTTCTTTGATTGAAGTTTCTCATTAGATGAAACATTACTAAATAGTGGATCAATTGATACTTCATGTTCTAAATTTTTATGTAGAATTTTATATTCCTTTAAAAATGTTTTTGGTATATATCCATGTCTACCATTTATCTAAAATTAATAAAATCTTTCGAATTATTTGTATAAATATAATAACTACCACAGGAAAAGTAAAATAAAAGATTATACAATCAGAAAAAGCATAATATAATCTTTAGATTTTTATATTGTTCTTAGTATTTAATTTGGCCAGATTTCAGATTATACATTTAATTTTTTTAATTCCTACATTTGTTTTAATACCAGATAATTTTACATATCAACACGAACAATAAGAACCGGAAAACCTAAAATTAGATAGAAAAATAGAAATTGATAAAATTTACCTCTACACCCCACAAGTCATTTCTCTTCCCTGCTTCTTTACTATAAACTGTGACTTTTTCATTAATGTTGCACGACAATAATCCCACCTCGTTTGGGGTATATCTGATAGTCGTTCTAGCTAGTGAAACAGGCTCTATAGAAAATACATCATTAAATAATTTACACGAAATAAAAAAAAAGAATTTAAATTAGACACGTATTGAGGATAAAGTATGGCTTCAATTACCGGAACAGTCAGGATCATAACATAATCGTTTGTCTGATAAAACTGAGAAACACTGTGGTATTGCGCTAAATATTATTGCAATAACTAGAAATAATACATTAATAAACAAATTCCTTCCCGTCATATTTGTACTACTGCAGTTCCACATCACTACTAACATATAATGATACAGCCTTGGACGCACATTTTATCCGTGAAGTACTCTGTAATAAGATGGTTCGTTGAAAGGAATATTTAATATTGGCTCGAGACGAACATTGACTATACTTCACAGGATTGGTAATTGAATCTACACAAAATACAGAAAGTACGGGTTCATTTTCATATATATTTATCTATTTTCAAATCTTAAATATATATATATACATATATATGTGGATTTAGGTTATAGAAAATATTATATTTAACAAGCATTTAAATAATAAATGGTACTATTGGATACGTATGTATTAAGAACAAAGGGTGCCAACTGAAACAAAATCATAAAGATTTCTAACGCACGTATTACTATACCCGCATTGAATTCAGAAATTCAAAATGCACATGCGCAATATAAAAAGTCGAAGATAATATTCAACGTGCATTTATAACATTTGACATTTCAATTTTGGAGTCAGTATATCTAATCTCTCTTTTTATGAGATTCAGATTTCATTAATCATATAAAAACAACATAAATATTGTTAACTCCAAACCACTAGTTTCAAACAATACTACTCTTTAATATTAGTCGTATTAGAAGAAACAAAATTGAGTTGAAATGTAAATATTATACCAGATTATACTAGAAGAAATACAATGAAATAGTAACTCATAGGTATAGGTTGTAGCTATTTAAAACTGTTTTTTTCTGTAAAGAGTTATCCCCCAGAGCTTTACAAGTGCTACACCAGGCGGCCAAATGCTGCAAAAGAAAGGGATTTACTCTAGCTCTACTATCGACGAAATACCTCATCTGCGGTTCCACTCTAGCATAAAAAGCATGTACGCGCCAAGTATTAAATCAAATGATAACCATTTAATTACCAAAGTTAGATCATGTAGTAATCTTACTTTATACCCAGCCGGTAATATCGCATGTGGTATAAAAATGTTAAAAAATTTAGAACAAAAAAACTAAGTCGGATAAGAAAAAGCACCACATCTCAGATCTATTCTATGTTTCGTATGTAGTTATGGTATCTATTTGTATGAAAATTTGTTGGGTCAAGGTCAGATTATACTAGGTTAGTATTTTTCACCATGTGCATATTCGTTATCAATGCTAATTATTGCTAATACATCAAACTTAATGTGCAATTTAATATATAATTTACTACTTGTATTCGTTAAAGCAAAACAATAAATCAAGTTCGTCTTTGATCTAATCGTCGTAAAGCACAATTTACAGTATGTATCGAGGCCAAGGTGATCAAGTCTTGACAAACAAAATATCGACATAAGATCAGTAAGTGCATAACATGCCCACGTGTGAAAAGGATAATATCAAAATAAGCTGGAATGCTTCATTTGGACAAGTTATTTCATAGTTTTTGTTTGAAGTTGGTATTAGCAAATTAATTTGAAAAATTTTGGCGGCAAAAGTGTGGTAACGAACATGTTCATCATAGTTACACGGGACTCACTTTCGTCAAATACAATCGACATTTAAATTTAAAAAATCGTTGGTATGTATCGCGTTAAATATTCAAAACAATTGTTCAATTTTATATTTTTCGTATGTTTGTCATATAAAAGATATTCAAAATATATATCACGAAATATTTTGAATATTAATTATCATTCATAGTGATAATCTCAAATGTTTTGTATATTACAGATATGTTTTTAACCACTTTCTAAGTTGTTACAATTGAATCAATATATTTTTATTTAAAAAGCATATTATCGGATATCACTCATAATTGCTATATACAATGTACGTATTGAACTATCTATGGTTCATAATTATGGGATTTCTATGGTTAAAACTAAAAGTGAAAGTGAGGTTATGATCTTATCGAACGTGTTTATTTACCACGATCAAGAACATCATACAGTTCGACGGACGTGTAAATTGCATGTTTGACTAAATGAATAAATTTGTCTAAAAAATATTTAAATATTTAGTGGAATTGATATTACATATGTAATATGTCTTTTTTTTACTCAGTCATGTGATTCATATATTTTTAATTTAAAGAAAACGGGTGAGAATCAGTGAAGCATCTACCATTATGGTGGAATTATCGAAACTTGCTTTGGATATTGCAGTTCCTCCGAAAGTTCTCGCACGTCGTGGCGGAGTTACTATTTCAGAAGATATCGTGACATTCCTTCATGTAAGTCAATTTTTTTTTCGACTTTTTATCCTGTTTTTATATCTTTAATTGATGAATAAACATGTCATTTATAACATAACTGTTAATACACCAGACACAAAAATCTACTTTCAAATCAGTGATTTATTGAGATAAAATCATGAGTAGGTTCATATTTACATTTTATGATGTAAATATAAATTATATTATATTATAAATCTTTATTATAGAAAACGAAATATGACAAATACTACTATTAATTATAGAATTTACGTCCCCAAAATTAATTTCATCACGTTGTTTGATTTCGTAGCAAAATTCCACTGAAATGATATCTTTATTAAGAGAAGTAAAAATTAAAGTACGTAAAGATAATGAAATTGTCAGTACTATAGAAGACAAAATACATGACAAGAACACGTAACGTTTCTTATGTGATCGATTCATAAAGTTCGTAAGTAACTAAATATTTATGTAGAATGTAACGTCAAATATAATTTATGATAAAAGAAGTCCCGTTTCATAGTCTTTGTATTATGCACACTGAATAATGTTCGCGATACGTCTGGCTCCAAAGGAACGTTTCTATTGAACGTATACGATCTATCATGTGCATAAACATTAGGTAATCCTCGTGTTAAAATTAACTCGGTTCATTTGTCGATGGATAACTGGAATAGCAACAACAATTTAAAACAATCTCAAGAGTTAAAAGTTATATCTTTCATTAAATATGAAGACGGAAATTAAATCTAATTTCAAGTTTCCTTTTCCCTCTTATAATAATTGGATCGCAGATATTTAATGGAAATTCATATTTTTATGACCATGTAATTAGAAGACTACAGAATTTGTTTAAACATTACAAAACGAAGGATTATTTATATATTACTCTGAATATTAGGTCAATATTATAAACGCGATCTTAGAATCATAATCGTTAAAAAGATTTTGATGTGATATATAATATAACGGGCATTAAATAAATATTATTTCCTTTGAATTTTGTAAATTAGATTCTCGGTAATTCTGTCATTAATTGTCATATTCTTGCAGATAGTAAGATTCCGATTATTTCGATTCCCAAGTAATAATAATATTACTACTAATATTAAAATCAACCGCGGTTCAACACAAATATACTTAATACTGATTGAATCTAATAAAATTAAAAGTGCTTTTTTCTTTCAAATTAATTCTCTATGCTCGATAAATATTTCGAACCCAAACTCTGAAGAATTCTGAGAACTATTGCGAGAACGCTATATAATCTTCTGGGACATTATTTCTGGCGTGCGAAATTTTTCAATAAGAATGCCGCGAACTTAAACTCAGGATGCCTCTTAAATTTATTGGAAGAGTACTTTGCAAATGGGAAAAACTAAAACCAACGATACTTGAGACGATGCGGTCTAATATATAAAATAGCAGATGTTCAAATCTGAGAATAATTTCATACAATAATCGCTTGTTTACTATCTATTGTCAAATGTTTGTTGCACACAATGTAGACAACGTACGATATTTATTAGGATAAAAGGTGTTAAAGGATAAAAGAAAGAATGTGATGATCGAAGGGATAAGCTGTAATAACGGGAACGGCAACAAGCTTCCTTTCATATGGGAGAGGAGGTGCGCTTCAGGTGCGTGAAGTTAGGATCGATATTGCAAGCGACTCCCTGGGCCATGACATGCCCCTGCGGCAGCCATCGGCTGCACGCGATCGTGCTAAAATTAAATGATGAAATTCATTCCTCCTTTTTTCCCCCCAACCCTTCCTATTCACTCATTTTATTTTTCGTCTCATTAACCCTCATCTTTTTCTTGCTTTTCTTTCTTGTTCTCTTTATATTTATTTCCCCCATTCACTCTGCTATTCTTTTTACTTACCATCTCTTTTCACACATTATATTTATGGCTTTGTTTCTCTTTCGCTTTGCCATCTCCTTTATTTCCGTTCACTTTGGTCTTTCAGCATCCCTACGTTTCTTTCTTCTTCTTTTCGCTCTATTGTCTCACTTCATATCCTTGTTGTTTACTGATCTTTATATCTTCCATTTTGTCATTGCTTTTATGCTTCTTTTATTTTAATTTCTACCTTCGTTGATCTCTTTCGCATTCATTTTTTTAACGTTTCATATTTTTTTCGTCATATCTTCCACTGCTATTCCGTCTATTCTTTTATTTTCCATTGTTTTTTGTTTTTCTAAATTTTTCTGTTTATTAGATTTTTATTTATTTTATGTATTATATAGATCTTATTTATTTCCTCTTTGCTTTTTTTTTTTAGCGGAAACACATTTTCTTCATCCTCCTTCTTTGATTTTTACGTCATCTAGCTTTCTTTTTCGCCATCATTTGAATTACTCCCTTTTACAGTGTTTCGTCATCTGTGTCACGAAGCACGCGTGACGTCTTATCAGTGACGTAACACGGACCGTATTATTCAGGAAGTAGTGTGCGTCATCGTCCTTGAGGTGATCTGTAATGCAAACGGCCAGGGAATTACGTTTACAAGTGGTGCACGCATCCCCTAACCTCGCTTGTTCATACATAATCAGCTTTTATCGTACAGATTTTAGTTAAAAATAACGCGTAACAAACATCTAGCTATTCTACTAAATGACAGATCTTTAGTAGTGACTGACTTTTTTGAGTATTTAAACAAAATGGAAATATATGAAAGAAATCAGTTACATTTAGTAGATAAGAATAAAAAAATGGAATTTAACTTTTGCGAAAGCATTATAATATTCATAGTATAGAACATTATGTGTAATATTTATAAACGCGCGTGCGTTTGATATTTTACTGACAACACTGACGATTCCTTCAGGTCAAATCAATTAACCCTGCGAAAATGCATCAGTTGCACGCGATACTGCTAAATTTAAACTAGGCAGCTTCTTGCCACCTGCACGTACATTTCTGCGTGACGTACGCTAAAGTCAACTTCATAAATGCAATCATTACGGAAAACGCAATTCAGTTCTATGAAGGATGCGACGATATATAACGTATCCTAAAGTGTATAGGCACAAACATAAACGTATTTTATTGTTGTTTACTTCCCGGAATAAGGACTATATCTATTATTATTCCTTCCATCGAATTGCGACTACTTTTGCAACTATAAAAATGGAGTTCTGCTCGCTAAACATCGGTCGATTAATCCTATCATAATCCTCGAATTTTTATATTTCAATCTAGCACTCATTTTAGAAGAAAAAAAGAATTTACAATGTTTTAAGATGTTTAACATACAATTGAAACGGAAAATCTTTCATATTTCTTCCAAACTGTGAAGAAATATTTTAACATTAGAAAAATATAATTTGGTAGAAAATAACTGAATGGGCGTAGCAGGGTTGAACGTTCATCGACCACCGAATTAAATGTTACAATTGTCAGACAAAAAATGACATAATCGACGAGTAATCACAGTCATACCAATCTCAACACCGTTAGTAGTAATGAACACTGAAAAATATGTGGAGCACATATGCCCATATGTTTATATTATATATACGGTGTGCGTTAGAGAGTAGAAAATGTCAGACGATTTATCTCTCGAAGAGAAGCTATCGAGGAAGAAAATTGTCAATTGTCAAACGTAAAACGTCGCTCCGTATCGACTATATGCGGCACCGCGACCCGATTCTTAGGCAGCCCTGTCTTCGGTGAACCTCGCACGCGCTCGTGAGTGTTCGGGTACTTCTAGGTGAGTGTCTTCTTCGGCTCGAGTCTCATTGATCTCTCGGATGCGGTTGCGCGCAATGGTCGGCAGACGGCGGTGGTACTCCCGTCGACCAATCAGCTGTCGTGATTCCCTAGCTACGCTCGAGTCTCGTGGTCCTTCGGGCTAGCCGGTCGCCTCTTGTTTTCCATCGTGGGCTTCTCTAACCCGTTCGGTTGTTCGGTGGTGCGGCGCGAGGCGCGTTCTACCAACGCCGCTAAACGTCAAACGTGCTCGGCCGAAAAGACGTGGTAATAAAAAAAAAAATACAACGTGTCGACAACGGCAGTCACGACGCGGACGACAATTAGTAGCGACGTCCTCGGTGACAAGGTTCGAGCGGATCGTACGCCCCCTTCTTGTCGCCGCCGTCACCATGATACCGTACTCCACGTGCTTGTCTTTTGGGGGCCGACACGACGCTCGTCGCTGGGTGGTCCTACACGACGAGTTCTCTCCCTACCCGGTGAGTCGCAGTACGAATACGCACGAGCACGCACGACGTATCACGTTCCTCAATCGAAAAGACGCGCGGTCACCGCCACTCCAAATCTCCTTTTCTCTATCCTCTAGCTAGTGTGATTACAGACAAAGCAGAGGGAAGTTGTGTTTCGGCACATCGTGTTGATGCATATTCGCATAACATGTAGTATCAGTACTATACACACGTACACATACTTGTGCACACGTATACACCTTAGTTACCGTCTATATACATAACACTGGTTCTATTCGCGTGCGCGACAATGCCTCCGGGTTCGATGAACGTCTTCGATTGCCTCGATTGCCTAGCTTCATTGTGTATAGACTGCATTTGCAGGATAGATCCGAGCGACTTCTCTCTCTCTCATCGTCTGCCATATTTGTTGACATTCGATTCGTTCGCGATACATCGTCGTGCGATATACATATCTATATATATGTTTTTTGGAAAGTTATAACCTTTTCGTGAGCGGAAATTAAAAAACAGAAAGCTTGAGACAAAGCAAGTGCTTAATAGATACACATATGCTTATTTTAGTAAAACTAATTTACTTTTTTTGTGTACAACCGTTTACCTCTTTAAAAGGGTTAATGTTAAGGGGGTAATGGTTCCTATCGCCGAATATATTCAATATATTTTATTAAATTGACATTTAATGGAATGGAATTGTTTGTTTTCTAAGGTTGTTTATGTACATACGTATGTAACAGTACATATATATAACTGCAGAAATGGAAACATATTTTTATATTCTCTATACCCATGACTTCAATTGATGGGAAAAATAATTCACTTCATCTATGACAGAGTTAAAAGGTTGATAGATAGTATTCGAATGTTTGACGTTCGTTAATTTTTTTACGCGTTGACTACTGGATTTGTTGTATTTTACGACATATGCGGAATATCGATCCAGTTTGTGCGTATTACGTATTATGTATTATAGAATTATGTTTTTATGCTCGACGTACAATTCACGATAGACAATATATGAGCAAGGCATACGAAGAATTACTCCATAATCTGTAACGATCGCGTGTTTTATGTTTCTTATAATGTTCTTAACTCGCTTAATATTAAACATGATTTTGTTTTTTGTTACAAGTTATAGGCGAGGTATAGGTGGTTTACCGGAATATGCTTATGATTGTTCATCTGTTCCTTAGAAGTCAGATTTTTTAATTGAAACAATAGGAAAATAATTATCAATAAATAAGAAATATAAGAAAATTACTTCGTTCAAATGGTAAAGTGAATTAACATATTATTTGCCTTTTAATCTTAATTATACAAGGTATAGTGTGTTACATTGTTTACCAGCACACGTATATTTAACGTTAATTTAAAGTTACATATATTTAAAGAACAACTTATTATTACTTATCTTCTAATTATAATTACATTAAACGAGGAATAATATTTTAAAGAAGTAACTTTTATTACCATTAGAGTACCTAATCTTCTAAATAACGTTAATAAAGAAGAATTTGTTAGTTGTTGCAAAATTCTACAAATATTTTGTACCAATATATTATAGAGATAAATATGAATTGAAAAATATTAATATCTTTTGTTTTTTGTGAAACAAGGATTTGTTTAACAAATATTATTAAAAGATCTCTTTACAATTTTTTTATGAATTGAAAATAAAGTGTATACATTTTATTGGATGGTATCATTATGCTTGTAATTTAAAGTATGATTTGTCTTCTCTTATCGGTTCAACTGGACGAAACCATGACAATGGACGGATGATAGAAATAGAGAGGGTCGGAAGTTTCATCAAATGACACGGTAATCAGATAACTTCAGCCGTGAATATAACAATGAAATGAGCATGGTCATTGCACGTTATTATAAAATGAAATCGATGCCACTTGCAGATGAGCCGCATCTCTCGTATAGCTTCTCTCATTTTCATCAATATCGTATTTAGACGTTCCGAGCATTTCAGTTTTCAATTATTAAAATGACAAGATCGTTCGAAGCAATTAAATTACAACTCGTCAATGAGCAAGGTAGTTACAACGAAAATATCCAATTTTTATTTCAGCATTATAAATTTATCGTATTTCCCTGATTTTATGTATTCAATACTTGAACGTGCTATAATTCTTTATTGTTAATTAAAAATTTACTGTATTCTGTGATTTCTTCATTTATAATTAATAAAAACACTAGAATTTTGTTTTACAATGTAGTTTACTTTAACGCGTAATATACTATTTATTTCTACAAAATAATGAGAAGTATAAAATTAGCCAGAAGTTTCTACTTCCCTTCCATTTTTCTATCAATGGTAACAATTCTTTTAACCTTGGAATTCTATACTGGATATCACATTCCCCACCTGTTCCCCTCTATTTTAACTTCATCTAACAGTTGATAGCTCTTTGTTATTAATTTTTCCTTGATAATTTTCCAATGCGGAAGAACGAAGATTATTCAGTAGCATGCCCGAATTCATTTGAAGTATTATATTAATATTATAAATATAATATTATATTAATAACATTGTTTTTCAATCATGTAAATCCTATAATTACTTGTTTTCATAGTTAGATTATTCAGTTCGTTAGTTACAGTGTTACCATTTTTTTGTACGTATAACATTGCAAAACTGACATGTCAAAGAATGATGTATTAATTCTATGTTAAACTAAAACATTACGTCACTCAATAGCTCGTATTTAATATACAATACAAATAGATGTACAATACGATATAGCCGTTTTATGTTGAAATATCGTAGTACGAATAGCGAATATACTTCGAGTTAGTTTTTGTAGAAAGAAGATTTGAATCTCTTTGTAAAAATGAAAACTACTGTCGTTTTGTCGTGAGAGCCGAAAAATAATTTGGAACGAGCAACAATTTATGCACAGAAGTGCATGCAAAATGCATCGTAAGCGTAAATGCGTTTTTAGGAGTTTGCAAAAAAGTTGATTACGCACTGTTGAGCAGAATACGTGCCCGTCCTTTGAACACTCGGTCAGATAGCTCGAAGGGTTGCTATAAACGAATTATTTTAAGGTGATTGTTGTTCACGGTTGACATTTTGTTGCGCTATTGCTATAGTCGATTGAACTTTCATTAAATTACATACATACTTGGATTCTTCGTTTTCTGCGGTTTAAATCAGTTTTTCAAGAAGAATGATTACATTGTAGTTAATAATTAAACTTGTATCACGAATTTACGAGTTTAATATATTCCTCAATATGAAAATTACTTTGTGTACGCTTTACAAGGTTTTGTTCGTTTTAATGGGATAAAATAGGAAACCACCTCTATTGTAACTCTTAATTTAATTTCAAAAGCTAAATTTTTAATTAATTTTGTTTCAATGGAAATAAATAAAAAAAATGGGATTTTTTGTTCTTTTACATTAATCTTTTAAATTAAAATCAGGTAAGCTGGAAGATCCTTTGTTTAAATAAACTAAACTACATAATAAGGGCGCCTTTATGGTTCGTTCACACACGTTCTTCTGCCCCCTTTATTTTTCATTATATCGATCAATAAATACTTCCTTGTATCTTTCTATTTATATAATAACCTATGCACGTTGTCCCATTAACGGGACGTTTGTCAGAAGAATCTAATTATGTAACAGTTTATTCAAATTATCTTCTTTCTTTTTTAATAAAAACTTCATTTTCTCTCTTTATAGCCCCCCCCCCCCCAAAAAAAAAATAAGAGAAAGGAGCAATCAAATATTAATGATACGAATATATGTACTTATTGTTAGAGATATACGTATTATTAAATAATAGAAAGATTTTGAAACAATATTCGATATTGTTACATATTAGAGATATATTATCTATTTTTTCACGCATTTTCAAAGTATTTTTTAAATGTCAATAAAAATTGATTTCAGCCTTTATTACATTTATTCCACAAAAAACTTCATGGCCTCAGTTAAAACGAAGATAAAGCTGCTTCGATATTTTGCGATAGAAAAACTAACTTGCAGGCATTTAACAGTTTATTCTCCGACTAAAAATCAGCAAATACTGGTTTATTCTCGTAGAGCTTTTGTGAGAAAAGAATCATCCTACGTGAAAAATCATTCTGTTCGATACGATGTGCATATTTCTCGTATAGGCAATTTTTCTGTTAATCTTCTGGCAATATTTTATTCGCTTGTGTTAATCTATTGATATTTTTGATAGACTTTTGAAAACTTTATTTTTTAATTCAAATTCAAATTTTTTAATTAACTTTTAATATCTATTTTTAATATCTAAATAATAGGTTTTATTATCTTTGTCGTAATGAAAATTAAACTCAAGAAAAATTACATACTATATTGTAAAATAAAATCATGATTATTAGACAACTACGTTAAACGTAGTATTTAAAACTTTCCTGAAACACGTTGGAAACATAGGTATTTAGAACACCAAGTAAATTCACGAATAAACTAAATTAACATAAATTTACTGGGTTGTTTGCCAGACAATGATTCAGCGAATTGACCTGAAAATCCTGAAATCACGGAACATCTCTTCCTTTTCATTTGTATCAACGTGACGCACGAATATAATTTCTCCAAAAAAACGATCCGTTTCTCATCTAATTTTGTAAGCCGTTTGTTTTCGTAGATTCGTTATTTGCCACCTGATCGTAAATTAAAATATGCCCGAAAATATTTTGTAACCTTGTTCCCTTTACACTATTTGGGACACTAATACATGCTATTTCACAGTTATGTATAAAAATATGCACGATTGTAACATTTAAAGGAAAAAGAAGAAGCAACAATTTTATACATATATAAGTACTTACAACTTAATCGAGTTTTCTGAGTTCTTTTATTTTGAATTTTATTGAAACACCTAAAATGCAGCTTCTTTTTTATTGTAACTATTACTAGTTGCTATAATAAAGTTACTGTATTATTACAATTCACATGGAAATATACAAATGGATTTTTATGTTCTTTTATTTCACTTATTATTATTACTTATTATTATTCACTTATTTATTACTTAGCACAGAAACTTTCGCTGTTAATTTAACGAGTTCCAAAATATTTCTCCTTCTGATCGGATTTCCTTACCCAAATTGAGTATTTTTCTTCTTTCTAATAACGTTTCTTTAGAATTTGTAACAATCAGTTTGCAATTTCTCTCATTAGAAAAGATATATACTAACAATTAGCATTTTGTAACATTTCTTCAACACATCCAATGCGACAGGATTTCTAACGATTCCTGTTCTATCTTTTGTGACGAAAAGAAACAAGAGAATTGTCGTTTACTTGGTTTTAGTTAAAAATGTAACTCGGACGCGCGACGTTAGATTGTTGAGAAATATTAAAACTAAAGTAATGTTATAGATTTTATCGATATCGTCATTGAATGTATTAGTATCCATTATTTGAAATCAAATTAGATAAATTTCCAGCTAAATTGCTTGAATTCAAGTTTTATTTGAACAAAGTTTAAGATTCAATCTTGGAAAGTTACCCCTCGGATAAGAAGCAGAGACGAAATCGAAAGATCTGTAACACCTGTTTCAATGTTGCTACAACGCTGCTTTTGTTTCGTTCTATTCTAGCTGTGCTGTTAAAGAAATCTCTATTCCGGAGCTGTTCCATTTTCCTTGTCGTGGATTTAAAAATCCTGTGCCTATGTCCGTACCCGACGAAACAGTGTCGCGTTGTTCTATTCCCCTTTTTATCGATTTGCAGCTCACAGGAAGTTCCATCCGAAAGGGTGAGCGAATAAAGCCTCGCGGTACTTGTCGTTGGCTTTATCTAAATAGAATTTTCGGTACATGTCTCAATAAAGCGCGATGCTACTGAAGAATATGATTCTTCAACGAGCACGTGCATCACATAGCCAATTTTCATAGCCAATCTCCTTTTCTTATTGATTGCCTTTTTATTTTTAACTTGAAATTGCATCCCTTTGTACTGCCTAAAGGAAATCTGGCCGACGTTGATTGAAACTTTCAAATCGGTGCTAAATGCTTCTTCTTCTACTATTTTTCAAATATGTAATTAATGATAATACTAATATGTCTTGCTTTTATATAAACTTATAAACCGGGAGAATAATATCTGATCCTATTTTGTTTAATTGTGCCAGAAGTAGAAGTTGTCTCGTGCAAACGAGCTTAGTATACATTTATTATTCAAGTAAAGTCATTGAAACGAGGAGAATTTTGAAAGCGTATGCTATTACTTTGTAGAATCTGGATTTATTGTTCATAACTGAAACACAGCGTTTAACACTCTAGATTATTCGTTATTTCAATAAAAATCGTTAACTACAATGAAAAATTATTGCAAAATAAATTATTTGACCTTAAGATAAAATTTTGTTGCTTTTAAAATAAAAACAGTAAATTGGTCGAAATGACTTATTATTTACTATAATCTTATTTTCATCTCAATTACAATTTGCCCATGTCTCGTAGAAAATATGTTTCATAGAAAATTATATTATTTAATCCAACATTTTTCAATCGCGAAAACAATTAGTAGCAAGGTCCTCTGTACATAAACAGAGTTAAATTTGTATTCTTCTCTTTTTTCTTTTTTTATTAAAATTTCAATAAAAATTTATCCAAACTGTAAGTTTCGAGAACTTCCTCAAGCTTTATAACTTGATGAGATTTTTGTAGTAACAAGCAATAGTAATTAACGCTTTTTAACAACTCTTGTGTGTATCATTCCATTGCAGGCTTCTTTCTTCTTATAATCTTAAATCTTTCGCCAGAACTGTCATCATCGTGAAAGATAAAAATTGCATTAGTTAGCCGGTGTCGAGGAAGGACTAACGCAGTCTCATCACGGATGGGGTAATGAGTAAAGTTCATTTCTGAAATTGAGACTGAGAAAGGGATCAGTACGCAGGAAAATAGTTTCATCCTGTTGTGAATGTAACTCTCGAATTGCTTTTGCGACCTTTTCGTTTCACCGTTTGACAACTCACCGATTCGCTGTTTCCAACAAATCTTTCTCTTAAAGAGATATCTATATATATATACACACATACATATTGGATTGACTAAAGGGTAATGTCGGACTTTTTGATATGAAACTATACCAAGAGTTAATGCAAATGATCTTCAACGTCGAATACATTTCAGCCAACTCTTGTGCGTTAATATGGATTATTTTCTACTACTACTAGATTGTAAATTTGATCGTTATCGATCTCGACAGTCGTTTACCATCGATAAGATCGAAATCTCCATCAGGAAACTTCTTGAACCATCTTTGCACCATTTTTTCATTCCTACACCACGTACATCTTTTGTGCTGTTTATACAGTATTTTTACCTTTGAAATTATATGACCTATGAAATTATGATTCATAATTGCGAAATACGGAAATACGTCTTCTTGTTGTTCATCTTAGAGTCAAAGTAAACATTAAAAAAATGTAAGCAAATGTAATTAATTACTTTTTAAATTGCACGAAATTCGAAATGCCAGCTTATAGATCGTATGGACGTTATACAGGTTATCGATAGTCTGTTGCTTTCGCAAGTAGAACGGCAGAAACGAATGTTTAGGGAAGAATCCGACATTACTTATACGTATTGGCCAATCTAATATGTACATGTTTATGTTAAAAAAAGAAAAAAGTAATTAATAATACGTAATTGATTTGACGTATCTCAGGGGCCAGGAAACATTAATTAAGAAACTAATTTTCATTTCGATATCTATTTCGATATACAACGATGACAAATGAAAATTGTAAATGAAATTATTTGCAATCAGGTAGAAAAGGTTTTTTTAGAAACGGAAAGACAAGCCGATTGACCACAGTCGTATCCCGTTTGCGCTAAATTAATTTTCCAGACTTAACTGGTTATCTCTGAGCTTGATATAGCTGAATTATAGCTCGTTTATTGTTCATGGTGCTCGATGCTCGCACGATGAAATCTGGGGAATGTTTGTTGGCAGGGCAAGTTCGTTTATCAATGCCAAGATCAAAGGGATTCAGTACGTTTCTGTGATCGTTGACTAAACTTATTGGTGAAACGCAATTGCTTTAGCTTACCTTGTCACGAAACAACCTCGTATAGACCCCTTCCCGAGAGATGGAGAGCGAGAGAGAGAGAGAGATTGAATCGAGCGTGTAGATAACTTGATTAGTCTATATATCGCGAAAGAAAATGCGTTTCAATATCTCCTATAATCACTTTTGTTTCACAGGGAATTTGAAATTTCAAATTCCTCGCGCGGTTTTAATAAAATTGTAATTTCATACGTGAGATCTTTGCATTGGGGAAGAAAGATTATCTCGTCGTTGACTAATACTTCGTCGAAATTTTTCATAACTTTCGATAATCGCACTTTATAACCCATTGCTTTGTTCTATTATATTGTTATAGGATTTCTGTATATTTGTCGGAAGTAGAACATTTTTAAAGAAAATTGTGTCATTTAAAAGATGTTTGAATTTCCCTCTATGTCGAAATATCGTGCAAGTTAACGATGGTTCTCGTACATCTCTAAACAGATGATTCAAGGAGAAAGTTTCCCAATATATGGTAGTATACTACCTCCTTGAAGTGAACTGTTTTATAACAAAAGTCGTCCATGATAGTAAGAAGTCATTGTTATTCAATGTTAGAACCACGTGCGAAAATAAAGACTTTTAAGATATTGAAACGATCGCATAATGAAGATCTTCATCTACTTCACAGACCTCGATTCTTGAGACTATTCTCAACTATTGCTTTCAAAAGTATCTCTATTATTTGAATTCTTCTCGAACATCATATTAAATTCTACTATTTAAACACCCTCACAATTTCATATTGATCCATTGTAAATGAGATCGTGAAATATAAGAAATGATTTTTTCTCCCTGCCAGGTTAACGTTTTAATCAACTTTCATACCTGAGCAGCAAACATTTATTTTAAACACGTGGATCAAATATTTAACTACGAATTCATTTCATTCGAATGAATATAGTAGAAAAATTAATAATAATTTTGTTGTGTAATATGTAATACATATAAAGTATATATATATAAAGAACTAATGAAGGAATCTTCATAATGACTAGACACGGCTTTTCATGTATTCATAGGAAATTTGAAAATGCAAGATCGCCAAGATTGCGTATAGTCTGAAAAAGTGCAGGAAATATCCAAAATACAGTGATGTCTATAGTATTTGGCAGATAAAACAATTTCCTACCGAGATTCTACTTTCTGAATTATATCCTGGAAAATATGTATAAAATAATATAAAATTCACACTATTCTGATAACGATCCAGAACACGGATCAATGTTTTCCTTCGGTTAAAAATTCGTTCATTGCCGAAGAAACACAGGACGCTGTGCGTGCTATAGGAATAACGGAAATAGTTGGAATATAATCTCGGTGGGTAATTTCGAAACGACAAGCCCCTCGGTATGCCGTAGGATTGTTTAATCAAGATGCAAGGGAAAAGAGGCGAAGGACACCATCTTTGAAGGAGAAATATTTTCACGATCGAAGGGCTTGCCTTGCAATTTCTTTCGGTCCTTCTCTTCGCGGTGTCGTTCCTTCTCCATCGTGGACTGTCCGAACGCTCCGGCCGGGTGATTAAAAACGAAGCTAATAAATTGATTTAAAGCGCTTTCAAGATGGCGTCTTTGATAGCAAATCATGAGACGAGGAGGAAATGGGAAAGTAGCATCCTTCCACCCTGAATCGTCTCGAAGACGTTTTAACGAGACTTCCAGCATGACTACCACTTTCCTCTCTTGTCTTCTTCTCTTTCTTCTCTTTGACAACTGGTCTCCCGTCGTTTTCGTTAAAACGTACCGCGATCGAAGAAATCTATCATTTATTGGTTTCTCGTTGGAGTTGTTTATCACGGATTTCTTGCTAATGGTCCTCGTTATACTCGTTACCGTTACGGAATCTTTATGTGCGAGTAATAATACAAGGGTCTTATAACAAGAAACGACCCTTGTCAAATTCTTCCGTCTCCGCTAGCTTCTTCTATGAAGCTTTAACCGCGTGTATTTTTATTTGTCGGAACATTGTACATTTAATCATAATAATTCGTGAAATGATGTAACGTACTTTTTCAACGACTAGTTTTACTATTGCAGATTTATTGGTTTGTTTTGAAATAATACAGGAAACTATTGGTTCGTTGGAAATAATATCTGCGTGAAAAAATTATGCGATTGAAACAAATACGATAACCACACAACGTATTTTAGACTTTTAGGAATTAATAAATAATTAAGAATTTGGGACATACAAAAAATGTTAAATTTAATCTAAACCAGCGCTTTATAACCTTTTCTATTCGCGACCGCATTTTGTCTGGAAAAATTGTATGCGACCACAATTATATACATGAGAAGGTACATAAAATAAATATACTAACAAACGTTAATCGATAATAAATCAAACAAGTTTAGTTCTTAACAATTCTTCGCTATATTTATAGTTTCATTACATATTACTATTTATTAAGGTAAAAGCAAAGGATATCTATGAGACAAACGAGCTAATTTATTTTTCCATAAAGAATTAAATATTGGTTGAATATTTGATATAACGGAGTATCTTCAACGTTCTTTAAAATTGATGGATATTTTGATTTTACAATTATCAATGACGGAAACGTCGTTTTGCTATAAATACGTAGTATAAAAGATTATAAGGCTATTGTAGAAATTGCTGGAAATTCTGTCCTAATTCCAGTAAAGTAAAAACCCATTTACATGATTTTTTAAAAAGCCGGTGTTTTATATCTATGTCGATTAATGGCTCAGTGAATTTTTCATGATCCTTTGATGACAGATGAGCGACATTTTTCATTTCACTGGTATATGGTAGTCGCAAAAATTGTCAAGATCTTGTAATTTTTTTACGCGATCTATAGCTTACAAAGCTCCTGATTTAAACTATAACAAAATAAATATGCTCGTGAGTTTTATATGGATTTAGAATCGGTGTCGCAATGTATTCTTGGTGTCTAGAGTTGCAGAATTTCATCAGATACCCATGTACGCCTCACGATTATCACCTATTTAAGGTATACTTACCTGCTCATATCACGGATCACTGACGTCCACCACAGGTTTTTAATTGACCAGCTGATCAACTGTGCCAAATGACCCATGATATGAGCACGAGTATCTACCTTAAATAGGTGGCAAGCGTAAGGCGCAAATTACCATCAGTGGGTCCTTAAAACGGTGACAAAGCTAGATGTGATACTGATATAAAAAAAGAGATATTTTTTTCAACGATACGCATTGAATATTTAACAATCTAAACTGAATCTAGTAGGAAATTGGAAAGTTAGAAAATAATCCTGGAATCGGAGAAACTCACTTGAGATGATTTATGAATTAAAATAAAGTTTGACACTTCAAGAAGATGAAAACGATCATTTCTTCTAAACTGTTAGTATTTTTTGTTTAATTCTGTTGTAACCTACTTGTGCTATACTTACGTTACTTTCACTGTGCATATCGTCTAGGTGTTAATATAACGTTGGAAGTATCTTGTCGTTATGTATAATGTGTAAAAAGACAACTTTTAAAAGTGTACAATTTTTGTTTAGAGAAGTTGTTTCTTGGCTATTAATTCTAATTCTATATCTTACGTCTTTAATACTGAAGATGCGAAATACAAGATAGGAAATGAAACAAAGCACGTGCTTTTATAATTATGAAAATGTATATGAATTATATATATATATTAGTACATTATATATTTATTAATACAAAAAATGTATTAAAACGATTGATTAGCTGCACTCGTGTCTTCTTAAAGGCTTCAAGAAATTGACAGAACGTTTTCACTGGCTGGAGCCACTTACGAACGTATCGTGAACGTATGTTTGTTCGTATTCAGCGTAGACCGTAGGTGTTCCGAAACGAGTTTACGTGACGATACCATTTGCTGCTAATGCATGTTTAGGCTTTGTGGTACGTTACCCCGTAAGAAAGCTGCAGGGGTGCCGTACAACGAGGATGTCGGAATTCATACAGTTACGGACCGGACAAGGTTGAGAAGGTGGACAAAGAGAAGACAATAGGAGCGAGGGAGATAATCAATGGCATAGTCCATGGGGTGGAGCTGAGTGATGGGTGAGAATCATGAGGGTGCCACTTATGTCGTCGATGGACATCGCCGTCATGTTACTATATCAAATGCTTACATTGGTTTCGCTTCAAGCGTATACAACGAGATCCAAAAATGAGAATACATCTTGATGGCGTGTAATTTTTGGCGTTAACATTTTTTAAATTAAAGTTCAGTTTTTTACATATATTGTATTACCTTTGAATCTATCTAGTCCAATGTATTTGCTATTATTTTATGACATATATGTTTCATCTTTTCAATTATAAAACGGTTAATAGAAAAATATCGCTAAAAGTTTCACGGACAACGGAATATCCGTTCCTCGAACTAGACGAAGCGTAACGAGATCCGTAGAAAAGAGTAGAACACAGATAGATATACGTCGTTCCTTCGCACCATAAACTTTATGGTCGACCTTCTACTTCATACGTCGATATGCTCTCGTGAAATCGATGCGTAACGCGATTTAATACGGAAAAGAGAGGAATTACGATGTCCTGACAAGGTAGTCGACGGTGCAGTAGAATCTCATTTTCGATGAGATCTACGCGAATCCATATCTAACGTTGCATTATACGAATAATATTCGTTTAGCATTCATTCGCTATCAACAAAATGAAATCTTCACAGCACCGTTTTGCTTAGTTGTCTAATCATTTCAAATTTTTCGAACCATATAAATATTTTCAGATTAGATTAGATTATTATTTTTTTTTTTTTTTTAGAAACACGATGCGATAGGAAGTGGTATTAACGTAGGTTAAGGATAGCAACGTGAGCCATAGGTATTTATAGATATTTACGAAAATTTTTGTAGACTGCTTGTAATCTTTGCTCGTTACATGTAAGAAATACACTTTAATATCTCAAGCAATTGTGCAGTATAATGTATATCAAGACGAAAATTAATTCACAATGGAAATGACGGATATAATCAGACTATGAAAATTGTTGTGCATATCGATCTGTATGTCGGATATGTTAACTTATGCCACTTTACTGTGTTAGATCTTGAAGTGTCGCACAAAACTAACCGACTTGTTCAAACTTATCTTCTTCTGTTTAGTAGTAAATGCAGTCATCAAGATACTGCATTGGTTATCACGTATGTAGATATATATACGGTACACTTTCCGTAATGAATCATATGTATAAACAAAACGACCGCTTCACTATCGACATTTGAGCATATTTAACTAGCCGCCAATTACGTTTTACGATACATATTTTCTAATGAAGATTACACGCACTTTTGTTCAACGGTTTACTTTGTACTTTTTAAAAACTGAAGAAGACTAAGATACGGATCAGAAGCCATAGTGATAATTCGATTTTGGAATACAGTTACACGAAAACATCACGAGAATGCCATGAGGAAGATACTTATAAATTCGCTAGAATGCGACAGTTGAAGGGACGGTTCAGGAACGCGATTGTGCGGATGCCAAAATTCTCAACCGGCAGTGTTCTGCGTGGGAAACGAGAGAAAAGAAAAGTAAGTGACGTCGTGTTCTCGCGAGTAATTTAGTTGATGGTGGCTGCGCCCTCGACAAGAGTGAGCGAGCGAGAGAGAATGGGCGAGAGCACCCTTAGGAACGATTCGTGGCCTCTTCAGAGACCCCGAGGTCGGTCCTGCCTGTTAGTAAATATTACTTAACATTATTGCTTGTCAGGCCGATGTCATTGTAGACGTGGACTAACGAACGAGGACGCTCGCGTTCATTTCATTGCGTGTCGCAGTTTTTCTCTATGGAATTTGGTTTTTTGGAATGCCAAGCAGAAGCTTGCGTCAGATTATTCCGCAGCAGGGCTGGGCAACTCGCGGCCGCATGTGACTTCTTTCCTGCTTGTATTCCTCTTCAGCGATCCTTATCATACGCATTTGACTTCTACGTACGTATCTTAGGTATTTTGATTCAGAAAGTTTTATTCTTTCAATGCAAATAAAGAATATTTTATGAACACAAATAAGCGGAGCGTTAATTAAACTGTAATAGGTCCATAATCATAATCATTGTATATCTATATACATACATATACTCGCAGTCGCACGAGATAAAGCAAGATAGGAATATATGACGTGGTGGGGGCATTGGCAGATTAATGATGAAAAACTCAACAATGGTACGGAAAAATGTATTAAATGAAATTAAGAAATTAATTGACAGATATGGAGTTAGAATGACGAGCGTGATTGTTACATTAATGCTTACTCATCACTTACTGACATCATTCATGTGATATGGCAATATAGTTCTTGTAACGTACTGCTACTGAACTTAAATTTTCTTCGCACAACGATACGTGCATCACAATACGCGAGATACAGCTAATTTTTTCTGAATAACCATACGACAAATTCCTGCTCCTGAGTCTTTCAGTTGAAGAGAAACATCGTCGCAGCTAACTCATTAATCGTCAATCTGTCAATCTTGTTCGTTTCCTTTGTATCGTGTATTCATCTCTGGAATGTTAATTTGGAGTAAAAGGATAAAGCAAGATCATTTTCAAGCGAAAAGTAATTGATTTTTCGGTATATATTACGTGAGTACCAAAAGTAAAAAGATCTCCGATAAAAACCTTGGTGAGAAGCAGATATTTGTTTATTAGCACATTCTGACTTCTGATGAGTGTCTAGTTGTGATCTGATCATGTAACGAGTTCTAAAAGGCAGGTATACGTCGATTCCAAAGATTTACTTAAGATTTCACGCATTATACGCATTAATTATGAGGATACTATGTATGAGATTTGTCTTTTTACTGAATTACTCGACTGTCCGCATTGCGAAGGTAATCGTATGAACAAAGATTGTCAATCCATAAGAAATTTGACAAAACTGTGTCATTTAAAAGGAGATTGACATAAGAGATTTTTGGATCATGAAAATGGGTTGCTATATTTTATGGAAAGTCAAATACTTGATTCTTTTCTTCTTACATGTTATCAGTAATTCTGATAATAGCTGTCATCAAATCGTTTTACGACATCTTGTTTCTGGAAGTCGATTGAATTAATTATTAAAAATAAATTGCAATGGTGAATCGAGGTTCGAAACATTTAATCTAAAAATCACAGCGATCTCCATAAAGAATAATTGTTTATTGATTATACGTTGTCTTTAACGTTATATCTATTATACAAAAGGCTCTCCACGAGATAAAAAAAACAGTCTTATCCTATATTTGCGTCTATATAAGTATCCGTAAATTGTTCCTATTTATTTACATTATTTTATAGTCCTTTACATTGCTTTGATTAATCTTTTATGTTGCGCTAATTAATATTTTATTACGTTCTATGCTTAAAAAATAAGGAAAAGGAATACCTAAATGCATTTATAAACATTCTACTGGTTGTTTGCTACCAGCTAATTCATTATCAACGTATTCTAAAAAAAGTATTATAATTACCATTATATAAGTACCTCTTAACTATCTAACCCTAAGGCAATCTCTTATTCTTAGAAATACCTTAGTTGAAAAAAATTTTATTTTTTAACATATCGTGATACAAACAAACAAAAGGTTGTATTATCATTTACAGCATTATACCTATTTTATTAATTTACGATGAGATAAAAATTCCATACTTAAAATATGTAACTATGTTTCAACAAAGCTACATATTCGTAAAAATCAGGATTCGAAACGGCGAAGAAACCTGGTTAATCAGTGTAAACACTGGTTTTTAATTGACCGGTTAATCGGATCCGTAAACCTGGTTAAGCGGATCCCCGTAAATCTGATTTTTCGAGGCTTTTTTCTGGCGCGTCACGCACACTCGTGCTCACGCGGACCCTCTTAACTCGTTTGTTCAGAAAACAATCTAAGTTTAGCGCGACCGTCTAAATGCGTCCGCGGTGGCGGATCGCGAACAACTATTTTCGACTTGTATGTCTCACCTACACCGCGGTAATACTACTATTTTGACGTTTACTCTTCGATCATAGCTAGTGATATTATTTTTATTAATAGTGGCGCCATACGCTCGCACTGATAAATAACTTTGGCTCGCTCTTCGAAATGGAATTTAACGTTTCTAATTGAAATGCGTTATTTTTGTCGCCGGTAGCGGTTTAACGAGTCCTTTTTTTCTTTTGACATAAAATTTTCTTTTGTGTACATGTTGGTTTCGTCGAATTATAAAAGCGCATTTACGAATGTCGCCAGAGCAATTTAAGTTTCGATTTAGCCTTTTGATAAATTGTCAAACAGTTGCATAATGAATGTCGCTTCGTTTATACTTTTACAAATGCGGTTTTGTAAACCGTTGATAGGTTAAACTCTGTTCGCCAAGATACAGAAATCTAGTTCCTCGTTGACTGACACTACTGATTAATTCTCCGCGAATAAACGCATGATAAATAGAATTACACATTTTCTGCATATTACGCATAATAAGACGTTTATCATTTCATTTTCCAAAGTCATTTTATTCCAGATTGTTAAATGTGAGGGACAAAAGATCTACTCTTTCTACTTCCACTACTTTTGATTAGTATAAGTTTGTATTACATCAGGGGTAATACAATCTCATGCATAACAAACGAGCAAAGGGGTAAGGTATTTGAACTGTAATACAGTAAGAGGATATTTCTTGTTTTGATAATAATAGAAGAGCACAGTTTCTATTTTGTTCTAATATATTTTGCAATGTTTGATCGTAACACAAAATTAGAGAACATAATGCGTAATACATTCTACTAACCAGAAATTCTACTAGTCATTCCTTCATGAAATCTGACACTAACTAATCACACCACGTCGCGGTTGGTATTGTGAAAAATAATCTGTATTCTAAGTTATAATCGGTTAACAAATTTATTTTTAAGGTGAATCGAAGTATCGAATTGATGTATATATTGTAGTATTGCTATTATACTTACCTGTATATTGGTATAATTCTTTATTCTAATTATTTATTATTTATTAATACAGGTATTATTTCGTAGAGATTCTGATCCTAATTTATTTTTTGTTTTTTTTTTGTTTTCGGTACTTAGATAAAACGAATATCGTTTCATGGAAATAATTTATTTTAATTATTAATTAAGTTTAAGAAGTTGAATATTAAGTTTTTCTGTAGCGATATATATAATATTAATGTAATATTTAACAGTGTAGAACCAATACAATATTTAACTGAATTGAAATGAAAATGAAATTGAACATTCCAGAATTTTATTCGATGTTTTACATAATACACAATCAAAGTTTTCAAAATAACGACACGACTCGACACTTACAATATCCTAAACCCGATACTTTGTCTACTTGTATGCCAAAATAATCTACGTAGAATTAATTTATCCTCCGTGCAAGTTTCTAGCTCGAGTTGAAGAACGTCCAATTATCCCAAACAAAATGTCACAACTCGACGCTCGTCTAAACTAAAATATGCTACACAGCAACCATTACAATAATACGATATTTTGTCTTGTTCGCGAAGCACGTCGCTTATATCTATTTCACTAGCACTCATTCGTCTAGATTGTACCATTTTTAATTTATTATATAATAACAATACGCTGTCTTCTGACATAGATAGCCGACATTTGGATCGACATCAAAAACTCGTGCGACTCAGTCAAGAAACAAACTGAACGCCGATATCACGATGCAACGAAGACGATGCAAAGTCATCCTCGTATTCACTGCTTTTTTCACTAATTGAATCAAAACCTACAATGACAATTTCAAAAACATTTAACACATTTTTGAAAAATGCGGTTTTTAAATTACACTGTTTCGTAAGATTCAATCTAACGCGCTTGCTGTATTTAACATTATACTGAGAATCTTGAGGTTTTCATAGCTCGAGTTGTCACAATCAACCCTGTTACTTCGTCTTGGGTTTATATAACGTGAAATGGATATTATATTTCAGTATATATTATTAAAATATAGTAGATTTTTAATTTTTGAATATTGATTTTAGTATATAATAATAATAATAATAATTTAATTTTAGTCTCCTCGGCCATAAGATGGACTTAGTTTACATAGATTCTTAATCTAGACATTCATTCGGACAAACCACCTATATCCTTCTGTACTATCTTCTTCTTCCAGTATCTTTAGCCGCCTCTTTTTCTTTTCCGCACACACCAGCCATCTTACTACTTCCACATCGAAAAACTTTTCCACTACATCTTCTAACCTGCATTCGCACCTTTCCAGTTTCCTACGTGTCTCAATTAGGTGCTTCAGCGTTTCCCGACCTTCCTTGTGTAACACACAATGCTACAGCACACATATGCTACTTTCCTCATCTATCCAATACTTATCCCATTACTCAAAGTTTCCGCTCCTAATCTTTTCTATTAGCTTTTAACTGTCCGCTACATCTACCCTGTATTTGATTTTAATATCTGATATAATAAATATATTGCTTTTCGCGTGTTCTACGCGTTTTATGGATAAAATATCCAAAGAGAAAGAGATATCTAAAGAGATACAAACCCGAAGAAGAACAAGGAGAACAGAGCATTGTTATGGATAACATTGCTAATATGCTGTTTGATTCTGTCTGACGCTTCTAGATACAAAAATAAAAGATCCCAACATTTCGTTAATATCAGTACAACCAGTTTCATCAAATTTCCAAGAACTGCGTGTTATCAGTGCAATTTTCGACTCCTAACGAAGATAATTATTAGACTGCGAATTTTTATGCAAATTCATATTTTTGGGAATATAATTAAAAAAGAAAAACTTCGGTAGAAAATGACTGCAACTACCGAGAAGTATTAAAGTATTATACTCCAGGTTTCTCACTTTCAAATTTCTTATAAATGCATAAAAATCCTCAGATCACTGATTGCAACGTTAACGACAGTTTGGCAATCTTTTCCTCTTATCGTTGGTTACGGCTCACATCCGAAAGCCTTTAAAGATCCTTATTCTAGGTTTCCGTACAATTATATTGTCACCTTACGAGTCCTTTCGAGAACAGCGAACGTTTACTCTTGGAACGATGGTATGTCGAGAATGCTGATCTGGAGACGAAACAGAGTCTGGGATCGAATTTCTACTTTCTAAAGATAACGTGCACAAATTAAGAGGGCCGTGGAAACTGCTTCCTCAAAGCGACGTGTCGTCGCTGAAAGGAAACGCTAAAGCCAACAAGGAAATCGCCATAGGAGGAGAGAGAAGCTGCACACGGGAGACATTTTGCGAAAAAAAAAAAGGATAAACATCAATAAAGACAGCGAGGAAGGGTGGAGACTTCACGCTCTTAATCCTTCTTTTCGTCCTGGTTTCCTCTTCGGCCGTAGCATCACCTCCTACCCTCGTTGGTTTGTTTCACTTCTTTCTCGATTCAGCGTTTCGACAGACGAATTTCACAGTTGCGTGTATCAATGTCATACTATTCCGTGAAAAAAGGTGTCTCGTCGATAGAAACGAACTGAAAGGCTAAAGATACTGTTAGGATGAAATGAAAGAGTAATATACAGGGTGTCGCGTAGCATCCGGGAACCGCTTCGGCGGTAGATTCTGTGTATGACCTTGCTTTCGAATTATAGCGAGTTTCTTCTCCAATAAACCGTATTTGCATATCCTATACAGGAGATACTCAAAATGATTCTCTTTGCATCCCAACAAGAGCCTGAAGATGTTTACTACCATTAGCCATTAATTGTTCTACGCTTTCTATTTCTTCAGGTATTGTTCTGATTTTCTGGACGTCTTGTACAATTCTCTCGCGATTTCGACGCTGTCGACGGACAACTTATTCCGACGTGAAACCTACATTATTGGATTATCGTTCTGTTTGATATATTATGACAGATTTCTGTCATTTCTTTCTTAATTCAGGCCTTTGACGTGTGAATATGAACGTTATATCATTGATCGAAAAATAATATTTTGTTGATAGACAGGGGAGAAAAAATCACAGTCTCGAGAGACGAAGCAATTGAATCGATGAAATCGTGGAAGGAAGTGCAAGTTGTGCAACTTGTTATAAGAACTTTTTACTTAATAATTGCAGAGTTTAAATAATAAAAGACGCAAGTAGCACGAACGTAAAAATTTTCTTTTTATTTTCCTTTTAGTGAAGAGAAATGTAAATTGCACGGTAAATACAATACAATAAAACAATTTTTTAATAAGGTAGGTACGTTGAATTATTTACTGGGGTAAAACTTGTTTCGTAGAAAGTCTCTATTTGCAGACACTTCAATACGGCGGATAGTAATTGCCAATTAACTTATTATGAAAATAAATATATCCTAAGAATGTACAATTTTTATGATTATTGAAATTCAAAAGAATACATATATGGTATAAATATATGAAAATAAATGATATGGATTTTCATAACCATACGATATAAATTTACAAAAATAAATGGTATAAATTTGGTATAAATTCGGAGATTTACGTTTATGTGCAATACAGCATTGAAATTGAAAAGAAAGGCAATTTATACTTTACAAAGCCCTATTGTTTTCCTGATTGGCTATAAATCAAGTCCCAATTTAATATCGTGTCTGTTAGCACGGTTCACTGATATTCCACGGAAATCGTAGACATCTTTAAACTGTATAATCGATTTTCATCTAATATATCGTCTGCCATTTCTATCTTCTTTTCCTCTCACCCTCTTCCGGGTATTCGAGTAAGCCCTTGTAGAATCGGCAAGATATTACCAGAGAAAAAGGTGGACGGAGTTAAAGGTGACAGACATCGCTATTGGAGGTTCCAACGAAAAATATTCGCCACGAACGCACTGTATCTACTGGGAAAATGGAATTTCATTGTAACCAGCAGCCCTGATTTAGCATCGAGGATAAAGGCACAGAACGATTCAACGATAAAGAGATTTAGGGAACTTGACAGTGTTCAATTACTGCGTCAAAGAGAGACTAAAGTTTGCTCTTTAGATAGGTAACGTAATTATAGCGCGATCACGGATACCAGAATTTAGAATAGGTGTACCATTGCTTCAACGTGTTACCAATATTTTTAATGCGGCTAATTTTGTAAATGGTTAAATAAGAGCGAAACGTCATTGAATACCAACTAATTCTTGGATTATTCTAATTACAGAGAACCATTTATAAATTTGAATGTCATGTAACCGTGACATTTTTAATGAATTTTTTATTCATAGATATAGCCAAAAGAATCTTCCTGTTCGATAGGTTGTTCTAAACTCGTCGTAATTCCCTTGTTTTAAAAGTGTTTCTCGAGGTTCTGTTATTTTCAACTTCATTCATTTTCTTAGAACTTAAACAAACGGTTATAAGGTTGATAATATAAAAGTTTATGAAAGACTATAAAGGTTGGCAGCGATTCTTTCTACAGCTATACAACGAATTTTATCATTTCATATACGAGGTGTGTCTAAAAGGTAACGAGATAGATTTCGGTTCTGGGGAGTCCGCGACATTGTATCACAATGCTGCGACGTTATTTGAGACGTATATCTCTACCTTACCTTCCGTATTAATTTCAACTCGATTCAGCTAACACGATCAATTTCGCAGCGAGTTTTATAAAAGCATCTTTTAGCGACGCGTTACGGAAATGGAACAGCAACGTATCGAACAGCGTCTTACATTGCATCAAGAACGAGTTTCGATCAATTTCGAACGAGTTTGTAAATGAGTTTTGTGTCCAACAAACGTATTCATGTGCTTCCACAGCCTCCGTACTCCCCAGATATGAATTTACGTGACTTTCTTGTCTTTTCAAAATTCAAAAGTCATCTTAAGGGATATCATTTTGGAACTATGAACAGCATCCAACAGGTTGTAACCGATCAACAGAAAGTAGTTTCGGTAGAAGAATTTCAGCACTGTTTCCAGGAATGGAAACGGCTTCTCAAAGGAATCATTCTGAAATGGATAATATAGATTTTTCATTAAATGACACATCAACGTTTTTACAGAACCAGTTTCGTTACTTCTTAGGCACACGTCGTAGTACTAACATTTGTAAGGGTGCATATTAACAAGTTTGCTACCGCCGTTTAAAAACTTCCCACTGTCCAAGTAACGAATTTTCATGATATTACACATATATACTATAGAAACGTACTAAATCAACGATCGGAGTAGTTCTTATAGTACGTCAAACATGTGCGACGCTGGGCTGTGAATAAACCGTATCTATGTACATATATGTGACGCATTGGAATAATGACGAAGAAAAAGACATATTTGAAGCTAGGTTATTCTTATTTATTAACGTGATACTTTTTGAAAGATCCACATAGGATTTTAATAAACCTAGCGGTTCATTATCATCATCATAAATTAAAATGTATTGAAAATATTTCTACGACTATCTGGGAAGCTAAAGCCGAGCGACGATATGCACAAGTGAAATTACTCAGAATGCTGATACTGGCAGCGTATTTGAGGAACGTTGAAGTCGCTGAGTTATGCTCTTTCGATATATAATTATGAAACACTTCCAACAATAGAAATGCACTGTTCGAGCGAAGGACAAGTCGCGTTTTAATGAAATATTGTGTACTTAAAATAATAAAAGATAAACGTGTTGTAACACCAGATCAAGGGTAGTCGTTGTGGATACTGTACAGAAGCATCTCCGATGAAAATAAACGAGGCTTCATCTATTTTTCTTGTCGAAAATTGGAACGCAATTCGCTGTACAGCTCTTAGTGCGTCACGCACGTGTGACGTCCGGCAGCGAGCGTGTTAGGAAACGTGACCTATAGCATACAACGATTGTTTTCGTAAAAATTCTTAATAGCATTTCACATTTCACATTATGTCCATAAGACTATACTATCAGATCAGTGTACAATGTGTTGTCGCAAATGCTGTACGCGTGTAGAAGCACTCTAGAAGTTGGAAAATCCTGTACTCTATCTCTAGAGCAGGTGTGTACCACAGAAGAAGAGAGTACGTAGAAAATCAGTCAGGTGTACGCTTGTCGAGTATACGAGGGCGTATAATGGGCTCGTAAGGCTCGATGGATCCGGGCGGATGGAGCTGGAGCTGGCTAGCAGAGAGGGTGCGCACGCATTCTCTCCCAGGAACACCTTTTGCGCGTCCATCCGCGTGGCCCAGCCATGACTAACCACCCCCGTAGCGCGACCAGCTCTATCGTTACTAAAGTCAGCCTGGATAGCCCACGCTTCCAGGGTCTATAATACTTTTTCGACCCCTGAGGCGAAGTTCCATCCCAACGGAAACTGTTAATGGCGTAAACAGCGTCTGGTATTTGGCACCAAAGGATAGCTTAATTAACCGTTATATAGATTCGTTGTAACAGGTTGTAGCCTTTGTTATTTTTGGGAAATGTCGAGTGATTTCAATCTTGATCAAAGGGACACTTTGACTTTTCTCTTGTTAGGGAAAGATTTGGCGAGATTTAAATTTATGTTGCTTCGTTACACCCGGTTCTCACTGATTTCGATGAAAGTTGACAGAGTAGTAACTAGATACATAGTAATTGTAGTTTCGGCACGCATAGAACCGATATAAATCTACGGAAACGTATCGTTTAAATTTTCATTAGAAGACCAATCGCAGTTTTTTCCAAAATTTTCTCTTATATGTCGTTTAGTAAACGAATCTTTTTAACTTTTCAGGAAAACTCAAGCCGTTTGATCCAGTTTGAAAAGAGTTATAATATTTTAAAGAGTGTGCCAATATTAATGTAACTGGTTGTATGAGAGAAACACGGTTTAAAGTTTGAAGAAATCGCATTCCATGTTATATTCAACTCGTAGAGTATTTTATTGAACGATATAATCATAGAATATAGAAGCCTTATCGATCAATTTCACTTTTTATTATCAATTTCACACTATTAGTATTCAAGAAAGTACATAATTAGTATTGAACATCTCAAAGAAGAAATCTTAAATTTATGAAAATAAGATTTATCACAAGGAGATAGCATAAATAATTGTAAATTGCAAACAAAATTGTGGTAACAAAAATTTGTAAAATATTCGCAATTATCGATCTATGAATTTTAATTTATGGATATAATCAGCGTGGATTATTGTGTAGAATTTTTGTTAAACTATTTATTTTCCACGTAATTGATCGAACATCTGCATTTAAAATTACGTTCATTGTTGTAATACGGTATTGTAGTACTATCATCTTGCCACATCTGAATCAAACCTTGCTAGAACGATAAGATAGTAGGTTATATCGCGTAGGGTAGACCTGGTCGAAAATAACAATTTTACTTTCGAATACTATCTCGAAAAGATAGAGCTACAAAAAGTTCCTTTATACCCGAAGCTCATGTACCCATCTAATATTACTGAAAGTATAACAGTTGGACTTTGTGATAAGTAATATCAAAATTGCCAATCAAAAATAAGAATAAGAGAAAATATTACAACCACCCTTTGCTGCAGGGATGGTTCGCGAAGATAATTGTAACTTGAAGAGACCAAAATATTTATTCGACCAAATAAATAAAAGGAAACTAAAATATCTGTCTAAGCAAAGAGAAACTGAAAACCAGTTAAATCATTTGACAATTTGAGTAAGATTTTTAACCATTTACGAATTACTATAAATTGTTTGCGATGTTACAAACGTATGAACGATATGTCAACTCTTAACGAAAGATATTTACATTTTTATCTAAATGGTGGGTGAAATTATAACGAACAATATGCGAGTAAACGATGTAAATGTTTGACGTGAGAATATAAGATTTTGTTTATTGTTTTAACATAATAAAAAACTAAGAAAATTTACTCTATTAAAATTCCAATATCAATTGATTGACATTAATATCGTATACGTATTTGTACATGCATATAAATATTTTCTTTCCTCTTGACACAGGTAAATGTTAAAATATTCATATATGAAAATGTATTCTAAAACCAATCGAATTTTTATTATATTTACGTACTGTGATTATTTTTCTTTTGGTATAAATATTCCATATTTTATTGGTGAAATTAAAAATACTTCCATCACTCGTTTAGAGTGGATTTTATATTATTGATTAATCGCTGCGATCATCAGCCTCTGATATTCGTCCGATAGCTGTTATTGGAGGGAACGCTATGAAATTTGAAAAATGTAGTTTTCGAATCTATAAATCGAAATAGCCAATGAAGATATTTCATCAATCTGAAATATGCATATCACGTTGTTTGACAACCTTATATTTGTCTGTTTATACAAATACACGTGAAATATGGTCGTCAGTATATCTTCGATAATTTCATTTCCTTGATTTGAAATAAACGTCGATAAACGACGATGGCTATTCATCTTCTCTTTCGAACGACAATTTTCAGGCAAGTTGAACATTTTTCGGTCAGGTTATTTTTTGTTTTAATTTCGCGCTTGGAGATTGCTTGGCAACGGAGTTGGAAACGGCGTACTCAATATTCCAAATTACACAGATCGGTTGTCCATTTTGCCATTTGCGCGATGGTTCCTCTGGGAGGAATAATCGCGGGTGGTTCCGCCACGTTGAATTCGACTGTCACACAATCCTTCTCGAAACAAATTGCACGTCATCCTATCTGAATTATGGTTGCAGACATAAGGAAAAGGGAAAACGGGAATTGGATAAGATGATCTGTTCGATAATAATGCATGTCCCAAGACTTCTCTGGTATTATGGTCATAATTATACCGTGAATGTTTGTGTATGCATGGAAAATTTAAATGTACACGCACATTTAATGTACAGAAATATTATATATATATATATATATATATCATATATAATTAAAAATATTATATATATAATCATATTTAATTGTTATGAAATAAAAAGCGTGTATTGGAATTATAAATACCTCCGAGGTGGAATTATTTTTACTTCACCGTAGTTCAGGAAAACTGATAAAAGAAGAATGATTAATGGATTGGGACCACGCGGGAAGAATTAATTTAATCACCAAGTAATATACAATTTTATTCGTATTATTAACTACAAGGTAAAACTGAAAAACTTTTCTGGCATCGAATGTGAAATAAAGCTATTTGATACAAGGTATCGTTGATATACGTTTAGAAAAAATTCACGAATTAGAAAATTATTTGCGAATTTATTTTATCGTATCTTATTTCAAAGAATTATATTCAAAATATAAATAGTTGTATTTAATGATAAATCTGAAAATGAAAAGCTACGATTGCAGATACGGGGACAATTTGCATGTTACGATTTGAAACGCAGTGATCTAAGAGAGTACCATCTATATCGATAAAGAAAATTACCGATACTATCTCTCGTTTCCTGTGACAACCACTCCGTCTTGCATTCTTCTCGCGTGGAAAAGAAATTAATCCGATGGGTAGCGAGAGAAAAAAGACGCGCAAAAGCTCGAAGAAGCGGAAAGAGTCGTAATGAGTAACCAGACAGGAAGAGCGATAGATACGGAGGAGAGGCAGATAGAATAGTTTCATGGCACCTAGAAGAGAGAGACTGAGATGGGGTGGTGGTTGCAGTTGCGAGGTCAATGGCCGACAAGCAGTCGCCCCCCGTTCCAGCCATCCTACCAAACGAACAGAGGTTCTCAGTTATCTGTTTTTCTCGTCTCTTTTCGTCTCGTTTGGTTTTGCTCCTTTCTTTCTCCAAGTATCTATCTAACAAAAGTGACATACAAAATGAATATAAAAACAAGCTAATTATAAGTCTGGAGGATTGCCTGGAGACAGTGAACTTACTGTTTGTTTTATTAATCGTTAACAAATTTATGTCGTAGCAAGCTGAAAGAGTGGCTATTTATTTTTAGAAATTTGGTTATTGAATTATTTAGCGGTACAGAGAAACAAACATTGGAATTTAACTCTCCAAAGAAAGAAAATATTCAAAGAAAAATTGGATATTTAAAAAAAATAATTGTAGAGAAAGGTGTACAAGCTTTACTAGATGTATAAATAAGTTTATAACATGTTGGCCTAAAATCTAAAATCTTGAGCCAAAATCCACGTCTTTAAACTCTCACAATAAGCCTCCATTTAACGAACTCGTGTAGATTTACTGTGAGGTATATGTTTGTCAGTAAAAGTATAGATAAAATTAAATCGTATAAACACTCGGTAAAAAAATCGAATATCGTTACGTTTTATTTCGATAATTTAGCGATAAACAACTTGATATTGCAAGCAATCTTATTGGAATGCAAGAACAAGTAGTAAACCGTAGCATATTCGCGGTCAAGCAGTGGATGTCAGTATCCAAAAGGAAGTTTGTACTTTTATGCATAAAAAATTAAGAGAATTGCGATTTCTTCGCGTATTAATATGTTGCTTACGTTGTAAGCATACATAAACTTCGATATAGAACACGAAATAGAATTAGATATCGATATACATAAAATACATCCGATATAGAGTATGAAATATAAATTGGATATCAAATAACTGGAACGAATTTGATTAAGCATATCGTATTACTCTAAAACTGAGTATGTATTACAAGCTCGAAAATTCAGTGCCATTTATAATCTTATCAATCGAAGTAGTTCGAATTTCATGAAAACTTTCGTTTCATAAAAAAAAATTCTGCCGAAGTTGTGATAGCAGATACTGGAAATTATTATTGAAGTCACTTGTCCATCAATCTATTCGATCGAGGTATTATCAGAATTAAAATTTTCAAGGAAAACGAAACTTTGAAAGCTTTTCGCCAGTTTCACTGACAGCCGTGAGTTTCAGTTTGAAAGAAGTTGAAGAAGTATGTAACTCGATTACCTATACTACTTGCATTGCGAGCTATATGCATGTAGTATGTACATATATCGCGAGCACCTTGACAGAGGCAAGGGAAAATAGTACGTGTATTTCTATCGCAGTAATAGATACGTACTTGTGCCCGTTTACGCTGATTCTATATTTGGAATCGCTTAGATGAATTCCTAAATACGCGAACATTCCGTTTGAAAGTTTCGTGAAGTCGTTGCGTGAAACCGTCGCACACGACTATAATATTACGTTGTTGCTTTAAAAGTCGAACTGAATAAATTGACCGCGGTTTGTACCAAGCAACATTTTTGTTGCGCTTAACTTCGGTTAGATCACGTTGTTCGAACTACATAACAAGACAACAGCGTAACTTTTCTAAACGAAACCGTATTTTAAATTTTCTTCTGTTTCAGGGGAAATTCTTTGATCGCTTTTGAAGTCGCATATAGTCGTAGATTAATGTAATACAGTGCTGGATAAAACTATAGTAATTTTGGAATAACTAATGTTCGCTGATCCCTCTTACATCTTTAACGCGATATTGACAAGCTTTTTTAAAAAGTAATTTAAATTGTCTCTAGTATCTGATCTACAAAATACTCGATTAAAATAACCTCCTTTAGGAGTTTTTGAGGTCTCCGAAGCCAAAAATATTGGTCGCTTTTCACGGAAATAAGACGTCAAAAATTTCGATCAACTTGTTGATGTATGACATCCTCGTGAATTTTAACGGGACCTTTTCTAAAATTTGATGCTCTTAACCTACTGTATGGCTTACTCTGTGTGCATTTGAATCGTGAGTATTGAACTAGGTTTGTTTGGGTTATTTTTTATTTTTACAGAGAGCGGTAAGCTGTAAACAGGAAAATTGGCATTTGGAGCATTGGCATTAGCTGTGCTATCACGTTAAACGGTAAGTTACCCCTTGCCGCTCTGTATGGTCTTAAGCGGATTTCTAGAGTTAAAACCTTTGTCGGCTAAATGTTCACAAAGATGAATCTTTAAAGGCGTTCGTTTCCGTGAAATATGATGTCCGATTTCGGCTTTGCCGGTCCAAAGCACCCTCGGAAAGACACATTTAGATTAAAAATTTTACAGTCCATATCATTACTTCTATAGCAAATCCTTCAAATTTATAATCTATCGATTTAATAAAAAGAGAATAAATATGACTTTCAATTCTCAATTGTTAATTTCAATTGATATAAACTTATCTGTCTTAGTAAGATTTGCGTAACGACAAATCGATCAAGTGTCTATAAGTGTAGTTTCTAACTAGCAAGTACTAATAACACGATTGAAACTTTGAAAAAGAGTCACGAATACGTCATTCAATCGCCGTGAAAGTATAAAACAGTGTACGCGAATATTGTGAAATATTCTCTTGGTCTCTTGGTAGAGTCTCCGTGTTTCGCGTTGAGACACCATCGATTCGCCGCTAAAATCCATTGTGGCAACCATTAGACGCTAGGATCTCGTTTAAACGCAGATGTCCCACGACGAGAGCTCTGGTTATTACCTAAATTCGGTCCGTAGGTCGATCGACCGGTGCTTTCTGGCGTTCGTTAACAAACGTATTCAAGGGATCGTCGACGACGAACCCCCGTCGCGAGTTAGAGTGTCCTTTCTACGAAACGAGCCGCGAAAGAAAAGTCTGAAGGGGGGAAAATAAAAGAAAAGAAGAGAGAAGAAAAATGAGGTTTCTATGGCGGTGGCCAAGTTGAACGTGAAAGAGAATACGGGTCAAGCTTTTTTTTTATAGCGGCAATGGCAATCCGGCGATAATGCAGCCCGATTCTCCCTCTCTTTGGGATTGTCGTCGTGCACAAGAGAAGAGAGGATTCACTGAAAACACATCGTTATTTTCTCTATCCGCAATTGCCCCAGCGGGTATCTCACCTTGGTTCGGGCACGCTCTCCTCTGCGTGCGTTTTCAGGGTCACGCTCTCGTAGGAAATCACGAATTGCTATAAACTGGGGGAACATGGATAGATTTTTCTAATATTTTAATATTGTGTAATATATAAATTAAAATAATATATCGAAATGTATTTGAGGCGGTCATTGAATGAGTGGTATAAATGTAGAGTACCAGTTGTTATTGGTGCATAATTGCTAATTATAATTTATAGTAACGAGGAAATAAGAGTAGTATGAAAGAAAATATGATAACTAGAATCTTTTTTCTTCTGCGTGTGTTTCCATGATCACGCTTTTACGAAATCGCGAGTTGCTGTAAACAGGAACTTAGGTAGATTTTTCAAATATTTTGACGCGTAACATATAAATTAAAATAATAAATTAAAATGTATTTAAAGCGCTCATTGAAGGAACGGTGTAGGTGTAGTGTGCCAGTTATTATTGGTCGTATAATACAAGTTATAATTATAGTAATCAGAAGATAAAAGTAATTACGATAGAAACATCCGAAGAAGTTAATGTTATTATAAAAGAAAATATAATAACTAGAATTCTTCTTCTTCTACGTGTGTTTTCATGACCACGTTCTTACGAGTTATTGTAAACCGGAATTTAGGTAGATCTTTCAAATATTTTGACATGTAACGTATAAACTAAAATAATAAATTAAAATGTATTTAAGGCACTTGTTGGAAGATTGGTATACGTGTAGTTATTATTGGTCGAATAATACAAGTTATAATTATGGTAATCAGAACATAAAATTAGTTACGATAGAAACATTCGAGAATGTTGATGTTATTATAGAATAAAATTCTTCTTCTACGTATGTTTTTTATTGTTACGCTCGTAAGAACTGACGAATTGCTATAAACGATCGTATTTGGTGGAACATTTTTCCCTTTTTTGAAAAGTGTAATAGAAAGTGCAAAAATTTCATAAAGTAAAATGGATTGTATCTCTCGATGTTTTCTCAGTTTACAAAACCTCTTTGTCTTGATAAAATAAAAGCTTCTCGACGCTTAGAATTGTATTATTTTCTTTCTTCTGATCTGTGTAAGATATGGTGATCATTTTGATTTCTCATGCGTCGAAACAAAGATCTCTTTGTTGGAGTTGGATGGGAATATGGGGATGCGGAAATATGAAAAATTTAAAGTCATGAATGATAGTCATGTTATTGTAGAGGCACGAGCTTTGGAAAATTTAGTATTTCAAGAATGGCAACGTTTATTTGATCGTATTTTTCGTCCTTTCGTTTTACGATATTCCAGCATTTTATCTCTCATTTTTGTAGATTATCCAGAAATTGTCCATAATTTTTAACTTTAACTTTAACTTTGTATAGGATGTATCCTTGCTTTTATTAAAAATTCATAATAATATAGTAATACGAGAAATTAGTAAATAATTGGTTATTGACAAAGAAATTATTTTTCAGTCTATAACTAGATTATAAATATTTATGCAAGTATATAATATCTATGATTAGAACTAAAATAATGAAATCTAAATAGAGATCCCATGTCGCTTGCTAAATATTGTAACGAATAATTTGCTTTGGCTATTTTATGTATTTTTGCATATTGCCGTTCTATATATTTTTATATCCTTCGATTTCTCATAAGTGTCTAAACATCCGCCGTCTAATTATAATCAACTATGTTTATTTTTTCTTCATATGCAAACGAAATTCTGGTTATAGAAAGGTTAACGTGTTTTCACCGCTATTTCCTCGAATAAAGCACTCGGCCGTGCTGTTTCGTCGAACAGAGACGAGTGCATTCGCGTTTTCGATAGTGTGAATACGTTATCTGACGAATCGCATATGTAGAACCGGAAACGTTTATCGATTTTTCATCTAGCCATTTCTGATATCGGTGTAAAATGCAGAGATAGGCCGGCACATCGCTCTAAATTCATCGGACACAGTTGTCACGATACTTTGTAATATTTCCTGCTTTTTTCGTTTCATTTCGAGAAAAATCGAATTTATCCGCGCGACAAATAAAAATAATCTTTTTCGCGTATTCGTTTCTCGAGCAAAAATTTTATCACGTTGCTCATGGTATTTAAGGCATTAAACATCGCGTTTCCATCATTTTCATGTTTCAAGAGGGAAACAAATCGTCGAAAGGAATTTCTAACGCGTTCCCTCAGGTTTTCGCTTGTTTTACACTCTAATGCGATATAATTTGCTTAATGCTTGTCGCAATGACGCAGAAACAACGTAATATACAATTCCATTTAGATATTAATTCTGCTAGAAGTCACGGTGAGAGAGTAATGAAAGTATATCGCAATATACTGCAGTGTTAAAGAGTCAAAAATTTATTACATGTAAATGGTACTTGTGTAAATGTATCTGCTATATATCTTCCAGTTTACCCCGCAACGGCCTTTATACCGTATTTCATCTTCAAATTCTGTTTTCGAAAATTTCAAAAAGTGGAAAGTATTTAAGTAATTCTATTCGAAATTTTCATTAATCCATCGAAGCCTGTTTGAAATTTGAAATTATTGCGACGGTGCATATCGGGTGTACTTCTTTGAATACAGCGAGCGTCTATGAGTTAAGAAATTTCTTTTAAGAAATTAGCGATTAATTCGAAAAACGATGAAGGTCGTCGTACCCTGTAAAAAGAGATTGCGCTAGACTTTAACTACATGTAATATTCATTAACCCTTTACTGCAGTTTAAAGCTTGACTCTACTTTTAAACACCCTATGCATTCTTAATTAACTATAAACCCAATTCGTTATACGGCAAAACTTGCGAAAGCAAATAAAAAATTTTACAAATTGTACAATTGGTGAAATTTCTAGCAGTTTATGAAAGCAGCTTGGTGAACCCTAGAAACGCTATCCCACAATTTTTCTTTTACGACCAACAATGAAAATCGACATCGGGCTTTGCTTATCGGCACTCTAAGCCATAAAGTTTCAAGGCATCGGTCATTGGCTATTGCAAACTCGTGAATCGAAAAAATCGTTCCAATATTCGACATAAACGAAAATTTACTCGATCGAACTTTCACGAATCTGCGAATATACGACTCGAAAACGCCCTGTCTATATCTCTATGAATCAATCGTTCAATTTGTGCCCGCAGCTTCCGATCCATACTTCCGAACAGTAAACACGGTCAGCTTCCGTCGTTAGCGTTATTCAGCAGCGACGAATCAGCAGAGCACACCTTCACGTTGCATGCAATACTCGCAGCGAAATCTGTAAGGGATCGATAAAACGGGGTATATCCTTTGCACGCTTCTTGCGACCGCGAAATTCTTGACCGCGGACGTTCGCGATGTTCCGCGGGGGGTAGTGTAAGACTGGCATGACGTGCGTGTGTAAATACGTGGCGGCTACGTCGCCGCGGCTGGCGCGTACACGCGACGGAAAGAGGGAGGGATCCGTTATTGATCTTCTCTCGTCGCGTACAAGCGATTCCTCTCTTTCTCTCTCTCTTTCTATTTCCCAGAGAGAGAAACGCATCGAAGCAAGCGCCGACCGAACGGTCGCGATAGCCTACCTAGAACGAGTCACTCGCGACGAGAGCTCGACGCATAATGAGAAAGGCACTCTCGCGTCGCCTGTTCGGAGCAAGCGTTACGCGGTTCGGGCAGCCTGACCGGGAAGCGTGGCCAGGCAACGGAGGCGGCCGAGCGGCGACGAAGACGACCGAGCGCCGCCGAGCTCGTACGCCGTCCGAGCATTCGTCGCTCGAAGCCAGTGGCTCAGTGCATGCACAGCGGCCGGCCGGCGTGCATAGTCGGTGATAGCTGTAGTACGCTCCCGGCCTCGAATTCTTCTATCTTCGGGGGGATATTCCTCTTTCTCTCACTCTTTTTATTTATTGCCACATTTGCCTCGTACGGAAACGTGTACGACGGAGGAACCATCAAGGGAAGCGCCCTCGTGCTCGAGCCGACGTCGGCACCGGGCCTCGGGGCCCGGGGGCCAACCCGTAACACGCGGTTATGGAGCTCCTAGGCTCGTCCCGGTGCGGAAGCAGCTACGATATCTGTGCGCGGGCGTTACCCCGTCGTTCTTCTCTCGCGTACTAGTTAGGACGGCACAACGACAGCCAAGCCCCGTATGCTCCGCTAAAGGTATCGCATCCAGGGTATCGTTCTTACTCGCGGATATTCTATTCGATTCTACTGCAATCTCGATGGACGCTTCTCTCGTGTCTCTATACGATGAGGATATTCCGTGGCTGTATACAGAAGTCGAGTTGCAGTTGCTGAAAGAGGATATCATCGTCTATTGATCATCGTTCGATTGTTCCTTCGCTGTCGGGTGATACGGCTTTTAAGTGATACGAGCGTATGTTTACGCGGTGCGTCCGTACGACGAGGAAACGATAGTGCTTGTTGAATTTCCGTACATGTCGATGTTGATCGAGATGTATGAATCTTATCGACCGAAATGTAAATAAAGCTAAATCGCTTAATTTCTCACGTCGATGAAAATGGATTGGTGAAAGGTGGCCCGGAAGCTTCTCAACGAATCTTCTTTCTTTCCGTCTCTCTTTAAATGGCAAGAATTAATCGTACGAGCAAGAGACATTGAAACGATAGGAAGCGCGGAAACGAGTACACGCAACCGTGGTTCCCACCTTTTTCCAAACCTCTTTTCCTCTCGTTTTTCACCCTTTTTTTTTTTTTTTTTTTTTTTTCCCTCGTGGCCGTACACTCTTTGAGAGCGAACTCTCGCCACACGGTTATAATTGCTGCTCCGTAAGCTGAAAAAAAGAGTCTCGCGGAAAAATCGAGGTCGAAGGGAACAAAGAGGAGGACCTTTGTTCTTGCCCATTTTTATTTCTTTTCTCCTCTCTGGCCTGCACACAGCGAAGAGAGAGAGATTCTTACTACGGATTCGTGGTATCTTATCGAGAAAGAGAGTAGCGGGAGGATCTCGTTGTTTACCTGACGTATTAGACGTGCCATTAACGAAGACGACGACGACGACGACGACGACGACGACGACGACGCGACGCGATGGAAATGGACAATGTGGTTCACGGATAGAGAGTCGCGATCACCGAGATTTCCAGGTTCAGCGAGTGAACCACGTGCTCATCATCGTCTCGATGATCGCTTTTTTCGAAATTCATCGACGTCCGATCGAAGGAAATACGAAGGAAACGACAATTCATACATTTCTCTGTACTTGTCCGTGTTCTTCTTACACGACGTATGCCATTTTCCCGGTATATTAATCTTTCGTACTCCGCACGAATCGATTGACTATGTGCCAATTGTTATTTAGTTTTACTTTCATCGATAAAGCGATGGAAAAGAAAAGAAGTTCACAATGCACAGGTAAATTCGTATCATAGATATTTATTAGGTACTTTCTCTCTTCTAAATATATGAGATTTAGCTTTAAAATACTCCATCGTATAAAAATGCTGGGATCGTTAACTGATCATATTGAAAGATTTTGCAAAGGGTGAAAATCTGGCGGATGTATTTAGGGAGCAGCGTTGTTAGCACGTTCCGTGCTCACTAAAAAGCAAAAGTTCTGCTATATCAGAATTACGTAATGTTCAATATATTAACATTTTAAATAAGATTTTGCTAGCTTCACATAATCGTGAATAAAAGACTTCGCAGGTTTCCTCGACTTTGAAAGAACGCGAATAGTGTTTCTTTATTGTTCAAAAATTATAACAAAAATCTCGTTTGCTTGTAGAGAAGAGAAACTGCAATCAGTCACAGTTTTTAGTTCGATCTAAAAACTAAAGACCAGTAACGAATAGACTGCAGGTATATTTCTTGGTATATCAGTAGAATGATATAGTAATTAAATATAATATTGTAGTAATTAATAAAATACGATTAGAAGGATATACCTACATAGATATACAAATTGCGTAATCTCTAATCATAAATAAACAGATGTCTGTTGGTTAAAACAAGGCCGAAATTGTTACACAAAATATTGCAACAAAAATAAACGAAATCAAAGGGAAACTCTCGAATATACCTACTTTCGGCCCAAAATTCAAACAGGAAGTGCATATCGGAACATTTGTTTCAAGAGTGACGCTTCGATCTTGCTAACGCCAACTTTTTAACCTTTCCCATTCTACGAGTCCTTCTCTTCAGCCGACGAAGTGTTTGCTTTCGTGTGTATCTTGGACCACGGGGGACCCGAGGGGCACGGGGCGCGTTAGAATTCCAAAAGCTACGTTCCCACGTGACCCGGACACACGGCGCCACGAGACATCCGTTCGGAATCGAGATTAACGTCTGTCCACGAGGAAAATCGTTCGATCGACAATTTTACATCGTACGGACCATGTGCGTACTCAAATAATCGGTTTCGTTCACCTTCTGTGTGTGATTCGCCCAACGTTTTCCTATTCTTTCTCTCTCGTTATCCTAGTTATGGTGCTCCATTGTAGGACCACTATGTGTCGTTAGATGCTATCGTGCTCGTAACTTGACGGCAATCGATAGTTTCCTCCGAGGAAAGGAAGGAGAGAGCTGCAGCTCCTCCCTCTCGACCTTCTCGAGTTCCGTGGAGACTCGTTTCCGACGTACTTTCCTGGTGGTGCAGGTGATATGCGGTACCGGTGGATCGTCGTTGGAAGGGACGGTCGTCTGAACGGCGTGCGACACGGGATCGATCGAATGTACGCGACCACGCGACCACTAGCCGATCTCCGGATCAGGACAAAGCTGAACCGTGTCCGGGATGAGGCGTTCGAACGTGAAAGATAATCGGTCAGTCGTGTCGAGAGATATATCTGAACCAGCTGGCTAGATGTACATCGTAGTAACGCGAATGTATAGTAGTACGATCGAATAGTTAAAACGGTGAAGTTCGAAGTCGCGGTTGGATAACGATAGGAGATACCTGCATGCGAAGACAACGATCTGGGAGATCGGAGGAAATAGTGTGAAACAGTAGTGAACAGCTGAAGTGTGACAGATACGTGAAATTTAGAGAAAGAATAATCAGAGAAATTTTAGCACAAGTGATAAAAGTGCTCGAATATTTAAAAAAAGAAGGCGCGATAAAATCAAACACGAGGAATTACGCGAGAGATTAAAAGCGCAAGCTTTGAAAACGCTCGCTAAGAGAACTGAGGAATTGAAAGAAAAAAAAAGAAGAACAAAAGAAATTAATTACATTTCGAAGAAGCGAATAAATTATCGACGATCCATCGAGAATAAAAATCCGAGATAAAATTGGAAGAGTGTAGCGGAATTGTATAATAGAGAAAAGAAATAGAGAAACAAGATTGAACGAAACGTTTGAAGGGATAATAAGGTTAAAGCGTGAAAAAGATAAAAAGGGGCGGAAAACGAAAAAGGCAGAAAAGCTGGCGTCCAAAGCACGTGAGGGTGGCTCTCGCGGGACTCGGACCCGTCGACGAACAAATGGCGGCTCGTTGTCCAGCCGAGGAAGCGCGACGGGTATGCAGTGTGGCCTGTGCGCTGTCGTTGCGGGACTTTTCCGTCGAGCCATGTGTATCGCCGGCAGCAGACGAGGTTCCGGCGAATCCTGCTATCAGGAGCTTACCGATGCCGAAGGGCGACGACATTCGCAGATCGCACCCATCGAGACCGGTCTGACTGCGGCGGAGATCGCGGAACACGTTATAGAGGCCGTTGAGGCTGTAGAGGAGGTGAGACTACCTTTACCACCCACATATCTAAGTACTCTTACTTCTCACTTCCCATTGTTTTTCCTTCTGCCGATCGTTTCGTGATTCTTATGTAATGTTTCGACCGAACGAATGTGGATACACGTACGAGTTATCTAAAAGCGCTGTCCGGACTCTGAAAGAGCAAACATTTGTTTTTGCTAGTCTTAGTGTACCAGTGAAGTACGTGTTTTAAAAAAAGATTAGTTTTATTGATTTAGTACAGGCAAGGGATATTGAATAGTATTGGATAGTTTCTACTTTTTAGTTTTCAGGATGTAAGTGTTTCTTATTTTTCCTACGGATTCGGAAAAATAGGATACGGAATTAGAAGTAATCGATATTAACACTGCGACTACTATTTCTTAATATGTACTTAAACATATCGTATGTAGTTAATTGGGATTAAAGTAATGTGGTAATAATAAATAGCTATATGTAGCTAGATTTTCGATACGATAAAAGCAAACATTTTAATATCGAAGATAGTTATATGTGTTTTTAGTAATTGTAAAAATAAAAAACTGATGGCAGTCATTTTGACAGGCTCGGTAGTTGCGGTGTTATTGGATTGTTGAAACAAATTGAACGAATAGCGTGTGTGGCACGTACGATACTTCTTTCTAAACAGACACTTTGTCGCTTTTTTTCATGGAAGATAATTGAAAGTGTATCAAGCAAAAGTCTGTATAGTCGGGCAATTTTGTACGTTACGGTTACTTTAAACATAAATAATTAATTGTTAATTCTATCTTTTTTTTGTTTGTTTGAAACTGTTTCCAAATTTAAATGTTGTTGATTCAATGACTGGTTGAGTCAGACTTGTATTTCGTAAAGTTTTCTTACCATTTATCTTCGTGAATCTAAATATTGGTTGAAGAAAAGATTGATTAATTTATCCAAATACAATATACGTGTATGCAATTAAACGTAATTTTTAAAATAACACGACATAACGGTATAACAATTCTGCAATTTTTATAAAAGTTATCGTATAGGATAACTGCACCTAATGTGGGACACCTGATTTTAAAGACGAAATAAGCAAAAAGAGGAACAAAGAGGCTTTCTTTTCAATGAAATTAACGTTAAAACGCGACAACATTGATAAATGCTCGTGTGCTAATAGTTAACTATGTAAAAGTTTGTGTCGTAAAGTCATGATGAAAGGTATTAAAACAGTCAAATCCGGCAAATTAAAAAAATAATATTTATGAAATTTGTAAAGAAATCTCAAAAAACTTTATTTTTACCGTGAAAACTGAATATCTATTTAAGTAAAAAAGATAAATAAAGAATTATTTTCCGTTTGTTTCAACTTATATTATATTACATTATATTATATATTATATTACATTATATCATATTATATTATATTATATTATGTTATGTTATATTATATTATATTAACGACCTTTATCTTCTACACGTTGAACACGCGAATGACGCACCTGAAACACATTAATCGTGATCCAAGTGAAAACAGCAAATACATTGGGCACATTTTTCACTATTATTGTCTCTTTTGTAGTTGCCAACACAAGACAGATACTATTCTGTATCATAGTCATCGGTAACAGTATCATTCACATGTTTCATATTACGTGAATACTAAATATATACGAATACATACCAAGAAGAAAATTAATTTCACGGTAAATTTCTTTGGTCACTCAAAAGCAAACGTGTTTCACGATAAATTATGCAAAAATAATATTTTCTAAGTTGTCTGCATTAAGAAATTTTGCTGTTTAACTTGCCTCTCAAGAATTTTGTTACGCTTTCAAACACAACGATCAACTGCATTCAACGACAGATTTCCAAATGAAGCTGAGATGCGAATATGCTTGCTTCTTGCTTTTAGCGAAATATTTTACGTTGTTGCCGATTGATTTTGTTAGTTACTCGCCGAGGTATTGCGCTATTCAATATTGGGTATAGTTGCCCTATCGTCTCGTCAGTTTTGAAAAGGTTAAACCAGATATAAGAGAAAGCTTACTGTAACGAGAATTCATGTTTGGTTAAATCTAGCAGAGATTTGTCAGGACTTGCAGCTCTTCTGAAAAACGATCTAAATATCTAAGAACCGACGAGTATTTATACTGTCGCGTACAATTTTAACGATAACCACTTGAATAAACGCCGATGACTGAGAAAATGTCAAGGATCTGGAAATACTTCAAAATCATCAATATTCAATGTGCCGAATAATGTTTCGAGTCCGTTTGCTATTTCGAATCTCGAACATCCCTTCCCCCATACCATACTGAACGCGCCTCTAAATCCAAATTGCAACGACATAACAGCCACTTTATTTTGTAAATGCAGCCCCTTGCCAATTGGATCCTGGCTCGCGTTTCGATGTCAGGACTTCGTGTTTCGTTTAGGAAATGCCCTAGATGCAACCATTGCCATGATTAATCTAGACCCCTCCCTATTTTTATCGTTCATTATTTTCATATCCTCGATCTTACGATCGTCACACGAAATTACCAGTCCATCTCCAAATTCCGCACTGTTCCCACGTTTAAATCGCGCAAAGGGACTGCAGGTTAAATCAAACTCGCAAGCGTGTTTTCAAAGTCGAGAACGAATAATATTATTCGAGTTGATCACCTAGTCGAATTCCAATTACGAAACGTTCGATGGAAGGGAGCCAGTGTTCGTAAAAATACTCGCTAGACCGATACAACGAAATAAACATAGAGAGCAAAGTGTACTGGTTGGAACAGAAGGGTGCAATTTTCGTGGCTACAATTTTATGTCCCGTATAGTTAGAGAGGAGAACAATCTCAGCACCTTGTTCTTAGAAAGCAATCGCGATGAATTAATTTCGAATAAATTGCAAGTGCAGCTCATTCGTTACATCTTGATACAATTGTACATTTCTTGACTTGTTCTTTGATTCGTACGTAAAAATGCACTTTAGGCTCTTTCCAATCCAAGTATATTCTAACTTTGATTCAGTCCCTATCGTAAAGTATAGAGAAGCATACGCAACATTATTATTATTATTATTATTATCAATGCATCAGTAGTGGTTTCTATTCGATATTTCAACCCTTTGCATGGTCAGATTATCCGAAAAATATCAATTCTTTTTTTCATGCCCATATATTTCATCCTGAAGTAAACGAAACGATATAATGCTAGACAAGGAACTTTTTACTATAATAGAAAAAATGAAAAGAAAACAAGCTTATGAATTATCTTAACAACATTCGATCGCAACATGTTTAAAAATTGAATTATCTACGATACACACGCATTCATAATTAAAGAACACATAATCCACTATCGCAATTTCGCCGCGATTGGATCTCGCTCCCCTACGTAAGCAATTGTCACAGGCTGGTCAATGTGCGTGCGTCATGTCACCTCATGAGAGTCACGAGCTGCCCGTATCGGGGGTTAATTTAAGATCTCCCCATATTACGAAGGCTACTGCACTTTATACAACGCGAACCTAACCGTAGCCGAGTTTTCGAGCCTTTATCATCCAACGTTTCTGTCAACTCGCTCATCGAAACGTTCCAACACGTGAAACTACGAGCACGTGAACCGTCGATGACGTCGATCCGACCAATTCTACGATCTCGTTGATATTTCTTCTCAGCGCTATGTAATAAATACATAACGACTACATACCTATCGTGTCCGCGTTCGAAATCACGATAATCGACTTTTAATATAACCGTTCACGTGCCACGGTGGTTCTGCCTCTCTTACGTCATGGCCGGTCGAGTACGCCTCTCTAACACGGACGAGTTTACGTCGAGCGTGTAAATCGAGCCTTTCCTTTCTTTTCCCATTCGCACCTTATCCGTACCTCTGCGTGGCGAAGTTTACACCCCAGCGAGTCTAGGTCAGGACGATGACGACAGCACCAACGTTTGACCTTAAAGTCTAATTTTAAAAATTCCCACCAGCAGGAGAGAGCGAGGAAGGAATAGAGAGAAGTACACGAGAGATGCAACGAACGAGATATATACGATCGCCACTCGATGAAACAACAAGCATTATCACATTTATCAACGCGACCGATATCAGTAGCCGGCGTTGTTCGGCAACCAAGATTTTTTCACTCGATAAAGAGAATCGAGGCGGTGGAGCGTATCCACCGACCTGTTTTCGCGGATCCCTGAAAAAATTTCGTTCTTAACACAATCGAGGCTGACAACAATTCGCATTCGTACAATAGCCAGCATAAATAAGCATTCCAATGCGTGCCATAGAATCGTTCTACGAATATATCGTGTGTATATTATACGAAACTTTGTGGAATTTCGTTAGCACTGCAGCAAAGAACGACTATGGTGATTACACTACAATAGTACAATTTGGAACGAATTTGAAGATGTATATAGAAGTTACAAGATCTTTTTTCCGAACTTGGTAAGAAGTTAATGTATAACGCGAATTGTAGTTTTAAATGTACAATTAGTGCTAAATTTGATACATATTTTTGTTCCTTAACTGTTCCGTACCTGTTTGTATAAATAAAAAGAAATCTATTGTCACTTACTAATATAGCGAATAATTGACTGTTCAAATATCTTGGTGATTTTTGCGAAAAGTATATTTCCAATAAGTATCTTGTAACTTCTATATACATTTCCAAGTTGCTTTCAAATTTTACCAATGTAACGACGATAGTCGTGTCTCGTTACAGTGTTAAAGAAATTCCTAAATGTTCTCCATATAATACGTACATGTATATACAAAAAATTTTCCAAGTGCGTTGGAATACTTCTTTGAGCCACTATATTTGACCAAAGGGATTAACAAGGGCTCTAAAAAGGCGTTAAGGAGCGCAAGAATTGATTTTTTCTTTTTCGTGTTTTCTTTTATCAGTAAAAGTATTCTCTTTCCAATGGAGCCGAATCCATTTTTCTCGAATAAAATTATTGACTTGGCAATTCACCATTGGAATCGTGCATTAATAGCAAAAGTAGACAATCTAAGAAACATTAAACGCATTTATCTCGAACAGTCGTTTTCGCACGCTGATCTCTTTTTATCAGAGCACGTCGCATAGTATTGAGCGAAAAATATTCGCGAAGTTACACGCTTGAAACCGAATTAATATCGACGCTGTGTGCACGATATAGCGAAATAACTCGTAGCAACCACAACCTCGCTATCCGCCGCCTCGTCAAAGTAACGCGCTTGTCACATGGTAAATCAACCCCCTAATCACTCGACTAGCCTGTTAACGCATTATCACAATCAAAGGGATTTTGCAACTATAAGGAGTCTGCTCGGAGCAGCCCACTTTACGGCGACTTGGACGAGTCGAAAAAGAACTTACTTAGTAGTTTCATTCGCAAGTGTTGTTATTTAGATAGAAGTCCTTCGATTCCAACTACGACAGCTGATGGTGGCAGTGAATTTTTTCACTGTATTACTGATAATTTATATCACTCTTCTATTTTCGATAAATATGATTTAAATATCTTAAACGTTATTTCATCGTGGCTCTGTTATTACTAGACCGTGGGTGTTTATGCATTTATAAGAAATTTGTAAGTGCAAAAATCGAACGAAATGCGTATAATACGAAAAAGTATATCAAATATTCAAGGTATAGCGCTTTCCATAATACTTTATAGGCGAAACACTTCTCTACCGAGGTTTTACTTTTTTAATTATATTCTCAAGAATATGAATTCACATGAAAACACGCAGTTTTATCATCACGATATCCACGGTTTTACGAAGCATTCTACTTTTTCTTCGAAAGAACTGAATCATAGCAGCCTCTACGATACAGCAAGCTCTTAAAATCGGTCAGGCGTCAAACTTTAACTATGTCTAGTAGACGTATGAAATTGTCAGAAGTGCGAGAAGATAAGGTCCCGAAAGTTCAGTGAACGTTGCATAAAGCGCACACGTAATAACCTGCACATGTAACAAGCAAATCAAATTGGTCAAAGTGTCGGAATTTGACTACCAGAACGTTTCTTCTATGTACAAACGAATTGACAGAAATTTTACGAACTTTTCTTTCTGTTGATCTTTTTCGTCGTAAGAATGATTGCATTCATGATACACGAAAAATGAGGTTTTCACGCAACAGTAGATTGTCGTAGATCAGTTTTTCAGGAATCCAAAATTACACACCTATTTTTTACTATACACAATATATCGTCGTTAACTCTTGCATTGCTCGAGGATCGATTGTGTTTGTATTTGATAATATCTGGCTCATTTTTCTCTTCAAATATCGATAACTACCGACTTTTGAATCAATTCTAAAAAAATCAATATGCAGCACGATATACATATAATCGAATTAAATTTTATGACAAACATTTGCATCGATTACGAGCTTAATGGTATTCTTGCAAGGGTCTTGTAGAGCAAGAGCGGTATTTGAATAGATGCTTCCGCATTTACGAGTCGAGCGTTTTGCGTTTGAATACAGATAATGGATTGTTACAGGATCGTAACAGGAATTACAACGGCTATTCGTTTTCTCGCTTCAAAAGTAATCTTAGAGTGGATCGTTATTGTTTCTTTCTTCCACGTGCCTGTGCAGAGTTGCTTGATCAAAATTCTTGGTCGTATTCCGAATATCAGTTATTCTTTTCACGTTTTTAAACTCGAATGAAACGCAACAAAGTTTCATGAAACAAAGGAACGATACGAAAAACAAATTCTGCTAAAATCTGAGTAATTTTGCTAACGCAACGATCGACACTGCGAGGATGTCGACACGTCTGACGCATGTACCACTTTGACACAAAAACCAAAGTACAAAACTCGCAAAAGATGCATACAATGTTCAAAGGTTTTTCTTTTTCCAACTTTTATTCGTCGTCGTAACGATTATCGGGGCCATCAATCTCGATTTAAATGTTAAAATAGATGCGTACAATGTATAGCAAGCAGATCGAGATCCTTCGTTTCTGTAGTCGTGCTTTTTTGTTGTTTCGTTCCAAGAGCTTGTAACCGAAGTGAGTTGCAAGTTTTTGCTCAGCAATTTTTTTGTCTTTTAATGACACCGCTACTATGAAAACAGTAATTTATGACTAAATTAATGGATATTTATAGATAATTTATAGACGGAAAACCTAAGCGCGCGGAATTTTTACAATATTTGAAGTATCTTATAACATTTAAAAGGTGTAATAAATGTCTAATCAGATTTTACTTTTATAATTACGTATAATTCATTTACGTTCATAGATATATTTTATATAATTTTGCATAAATCTTTTCGGTACTTATCGACATTTATCATCTCCATTGTATCTGTTAGTCATGGTTGAGCAGTTTACGTTGGTACATTATATCTGTACGTTTGTAGCAACAGGAAATAAAGCTAATCGAATAGACCGATTCGAAATAAGCAATTGCACGACTGGACCAAAACATTTTCAATTCAGAAATACATGTACATACGTGTTTAAAAAAAAATTTTAACAAATACACGTACGTTATTCAGCAACATATCTATATTAGGTAATTTGTATATACAGCGATTGTATATGTACGTGTGTGTCAAAGATACGTTCGATGCTCGATCGAAAGAGTTAGACAATTTTCACGAGGAAAATTCGATTCGATTCCGAAACTGATGATATGCACGACCCTTATCGACGAGTATCATGCGCCGACAATGTGATTTCTCTCGTAAATCACAATAATTAGTATGTAGTAGTTCGACGAAATAGTCTGATCATTATTTCGCGGAGCACTTGGTACACGGCAGTTAAGACTCGCGTGCTCGTAAACTACGCGAAACAAGTTTATGAGACGGGACGATAATACGGTTATCGCAACCGCTGTGCCTGACCTACCCTCGAAAATAATGTAATCTTCCCTCCGCCTCGAACTTTCAACAATCGGACAAGAATTAACAGTAGAACAGAGACAGACGGACATGGCGAAAAAGAGGAACTTTAACGAGCATTCACGGAACTACGTACACGTACAGGTGCTGCTGCTCAAAGGTATCTCCAGTTATTTTAGCAGCTCGCGATCAGTGTAGATACGTTAACATGCTATGAATATTGTATATAAATTACGTGACCGTCACACGTTACTTTTTATAAGACTAAGGTTTAAAGTAGCAAAGTTAAAACGAACAGTTCGATGAATTTCATTATTATTTTCATTAAATTTTACGAATTTTATTTATATTATATTTGATAGATTTCATGAAATATTTCATCCACAGCATGAAATAACAATTACAGTTTTTCGTGTACATATTCGGTCTGTATTTTTATTTCTACGTCTATAGTATCAAGCGTTTTGTACATTTGTTTACCGTATTGAGTACAAGAATTTTCCACCCTTTTTATAAAACTTTTTATGATCTTTTCCTGTGTGAGATAGGTCCATTGAATTTGCCGATCCATGCGAGGACCATGCAATTTCAAATTTTTTTCAGTACAATTAAAAAAAAATGTCAGAAGGAGAAACTGAACGATACAAATAGTACTATGTTTGTAGTACTATATTTTCATCTTTGTAAGAGATTTAATAATTAGACTTGCTTACGCAAAATCATAGTTTCATATGTAACTACTATTTTCCATATTGCATATGCTTCGCGCATTGTCTTAATTAAAAAGAACATGCGTACATATGTTAAATATTTCTTCCATGTCTATCTCGTGGTCGTATTTAATTCCGATCATGGTTGGCTATGTATATAATTACAAATCGGAATACGTACAACGCAAATATTCATAGATTATATTACACATTTGATGTATGTACTCGGTAATTGCAACGAACAAGTTCACACGAAGGTAGATGCAATGTTAAAAAGAATACTGGTTTGCGCGACATGTGTAAAATAGCGAGCATATTCGTGTATCGTAAATTGTGGAACAGCCAAATTATGTATCGCAACGATATTATAAATTGTAAATTGCAGCGAACATATTAGATATGTATTCGTTTCATTTTGCATATTCTATTTATTAAAGTTCCATTATTCCATTATTTTTTTAAACGAGAATGCATTTTCTACTTTACATAGATCAAAGTTTCTCATCATTCCACGTAGAGCCGAGTTTAAAATAAATTGCAGAAGAAGTGAAACGAACGTCGAGGATCTTGTTTATTAACGCAAATCGAGATAACGAAACGCGAAGCTTTTTCATCGTAAGATCTGTATCGTTATTGAAAGATAAAATTTCTTCCATCTACGTAGTTTCTTTCTTCCTTTTATGTAGTTTTGAGTTTCAATTTGGTATACTGGAGGTTTTCATTTGGCAATATCTTTCGCTCCTCTTTTTGCTAGCAAAACTGCAACGCAAAAATCCTGTGGTCAAGTGTAACGGCAAATACTGGAAATGTTTTTCGATTGAAGCAAACTTGTCGAAACCTTTGAAGAGCACGAAACTCGAAGCATACCGATAAAAAGCTTTTTGCCTCTGTGATTGAACAAACGGAGATTTATCGTTCTTGGTAAAAAATAATTAAAATATACATAAGTATACATAAGTATATACTTATGAATGTTTTTTCGATGATGAGAGTCGTTAGAATTTTATTTCGGATTTATGCTCTTACTTCTATCGTGAATTTCAGTTTATTTTGTATATTTCATGCTTCTATATCTCTTTCCAAAACCGAAATCGCATCAAATATGTGCATATATAATTATATTTTATTTACCGTTTATGAAGTAAAATGAGAATGTAATAAATGGAAGAAACTTTTCAATAAAAATTATACTAATATAATTTTTCGAGATTTTTGGTGTTTTATAAATCACTTTTGTAATCATTGCTTTTCACTATTTGGAATTATACAAGAACCTTGAAACGCAATTAGAGGATAGAATAATATTTTTAAATGCTAATTTTCTTACTATCAATATTCTCGATCTTGGTATTTTTTAATATAATAGCAGCATGAATTCTGATAAACAGCCCATTTCTTATGTGTTCATATATCAATATAATATAATTTTAATAATATAATTAAACCACGGAGAAAGATGCTTCTCGAAAAATTCCCATTTCTCTTCTAACTTTTTCTTAACAAATTATAAGTACCATATACTGACAAATTATCATAGCATTATTGGGCCCTCTAGTATAGTAACTATGCTGATTGTAAAATATTCGGTTAGAACGACCTTTTTTAGGGTTTTTCGAGGTCACTGGAGCCGAAAATGAAGGTCGTTTTTCACGGAAATAAGACGTAAAAATTTCGATCAACCTGTTGATGTGTAACGTCCTCGTGGATTTTAACGAGGCCTTTTCTAAAACTTGGTGCTCTTAACCTACTGTATAGCACGCTCTGTATGCATTTGAATCGTGAGCATTGCACTAGGTTTAAGTTATTTTTTTGTTAGTTAGTGTTCATACAATGAAGTAGTGTTTATACGCCGAGCTATAAGCGGCAAAATTAGCCTACTGTTTACTAACTTTGAAAATGTAACATTGCACAGAATGCACACAATATGAGAAAACGCATCTGAAGCATCTAAACTGTAATGTTTTCTGTGATACTCGATAGGTAAAACAATTTTCTATCAAGGTTCTACATTCTCGAATATATTCTGAAAAATATGAATTTGCATAAAAAACCGCAGCCTGACGATCACGGTCTTGCTCGGATTTCTAAAGTTAAAACTTTTGTCGGCCAAATGTTCGCAAGGACGAATTGTTAAAACCGTTCATTTCCATGAGAAATGATCCTTATTTTCGGCTTTAGCGGCCCGAAATATCGCAGCCTGAAAGACACATTCAGACCAAAAATTTTGCAGTCCGGATACTATACCGGATTCTAGCAGTGCATCGATGATTTCTAGACAAATATAATTAAATGTGCAAACTCTGAAAATCTGGTAAGTGGAAAATAAACATGGCACATGTTTCAAGAAACATCCGTATTCTCAATTGTCCCGCTTCATTTAATTTCTTTCTTCTGAAAAAAAAAGAGGAAGAGAAAACGGGAAGACTTTTCGATAAAGCTGTTACCCATTCCAGCATCAGAGTCTGTCGATGGGAGTGGTGTGCATTTATATCTCTAAGAAACAGGTTAAATCTTTTGTCTAGCGAATCGAGATGATTTACCATTGGCGGCGGAAAGTTGCGCGCTACCACGGTTCGAAAGCGACTGTGACCGAACAGTAAAAATCGGGTCAATCTCTTATTGGATCTATGAAACGTGCCTCGACTATAAAATAAACGAGCGTTGTGCGTGTACCGTACTCGAATTCCATCTCAATCAACGGCGTCGCGTAGGCAAATACGTTCCTCTCCGATCGAGGTCAAAATAACGAAACTCAATTCGCGCATCAGTCGTTGTTAAGCAACGCCATCAATTTGCATCGAATTAGCCACGCTCCTTGTTCATTGTGATTTCCATCATTTCTTCCTTTCTTCTTTTTTCTCTTATTTATCGTTTCTCGTTACTTAAGCTGGTAAGATACTAGTGGCCACAATTACATGTATTCTAAATACAACCTCATTGTTGGATCTTTCGTGATGTCAAAATAAAAATTAACGAAATCGTTTGTGTAATTTCATATTATAATATAAAAGAACACTGAAGATACGTCAAACGAAAATTTTCTTCTCTCGAAGTTTGGAAGAAATGAAATTTCCTTTTAAAATTGTGTTTTTTACTGTGAAAGAATATAAAACTCGAATATATAACTCGATGTTAACTTTGTTACCTTTTCGCTCAATATTTAGTGGATTTCCCTTTATTTATGGCTATTTCTATTAATCTGTTAGGTACGCTATTCACTAACTTATTTAAAGTTTCGTTCCCGTTTTTAAATTCAACGATATTTTCTATAGATGACTTCTGTTAGTCGCAAACTTTTCTTGCCAGAATTCCCCACAGATTTTTCCCCACAGATCAGGACTCAATGCCGACCATGGTAACAGTTCTATTCCGAAATCGTGAAACCACTTTTTCGTAGCGGTGACTGTATGAATAGTTGAATAATTTTCTATCTTCTATTCCGACCATGAAAGGCAATAGTTCGTCATGTAATATCATGATATCCTGATATCCTATCAGTTTACCCTTTGCAAAAATAATTTCGCTTAACATATCAAGCTACGATCAATGGTTTCTTGGAAATATTAAAGATATAATGCAGAAATTGTGTTTAAGTCTATAATTATTCACAGCACTGTATACAGGTATCTAAATACTATTTCCATGCTTAATAGTTAATGCTATTAATAATTAGTCAGTGCAGTAAATAATTAGTTAGTTATTAGTTAGCGAATTAGTACAGTTTTTTTTATACTTCTATAGGCATCGTGAAAGATCTATTTCTACTAGCAAACTTGCAATTTTTTACACTGTGTTTTATTAATTAGAAGCGATCGTACAGGCTGAACAATGTACATATGTATAACTGACTAATTTCAAAATTGCCATTCTGGCACGATGTATCACTTTTCCGCTTTAGCAATTGTTTTACGGATACGTGGCAAAATAATTATGGAGCGTTGCGCAGTTCAAGAACGAGTAAAAATTATCGTAACATTTTGTCAAAGTAATTCGAGTATTCTTATCAAAATAATTTCGATGACATTGATGTCGCGCAAGTTATATTCGCTTTCTTATCATCCGGTATCGTCCTATCATCTAATCCAACTGATTTAACTGCACTACACTTTCTTCCTCTTATGGTGTTTTCTTGAAAGTAAAGTATATGTCAATGAACCAAACGTAATCGAGCAACTATAGGATGCTGTCGGAAAATCGATAACGAACATAACTTGCGAAAAGTGCGAGAATGTAACGAAGAGCATTCTTCGATTAAGGACTCGACTTCGTAAGCTCTTTGCCAATGTCATTCTGATATTATATTCCATACATAATGTCCAAGTATTAATGAATCTCTTGTATCGAAAACTGTTGATTGTCAGCTGTTGTGTTCTATCTTATCTAAAAGTTATTGACAATGAAAATCAGCCACCTGTATATCGTATCTTTGTGTCGCGTCTTTTTTCGCCGAATTTGATTCAATAGCAAAATAAATATTCCATGGTGTTGTTGACATTGCAATACTTACGGACTTTAGGATTCTGTTCTTCGATAAAGTGCGAAAGTGTAATGTTAAGACTGACCTTATCCTCAGTCTAGTTATTTGTGTCTGTTCTTTTCTCATGAAAGTCATAGCCGGGCTTACTTCGTGTACGTTTCTACTGGATTTATGTACGAAAATGTTGCGCTTCTGTCAGAAGTTATACCATTCCTTTCTTATCATTGTTCTTACGAGGCGTTTATCTTTCAAGTCTTTATTAGTAGTTGGCTGTTGGAGCGTAGTGTTGCTTTTATTTAGGCATTTCTCAACTCTTACGCGATATGGTTTGGCTGTTGGTGGTTTTTTGCTCTAATGGAAACCGGTGGAAGGTTTCATTAAATATTTTATGCACCTGTTTATTGGATGCTGGCATATTCTACCGATAACAGAGTTTTTTTAGAATGTTCGATAATATCAGTATCTATATTCTTATTTATTAATATCTTCTAATAACCTTCTAATAATCCTTAGGGGTCGCAGAACAGAGCTTGGTTTACGGAATATACTAAATCGCACAACCTTCCATTCCATATTACACGTTCCTGACCTTACACTCCTACTTCGACCTCACTTTGGTATCACTCGATGTTGTTGGGTACTTTTATTGCCAACATTCTTTTATGCTTATTTGTAGACTTATCAATCCAAACCTATTTATTACATCCCGATAGCCTAAACTGCTCTAAACTGATCTATCGCTATCTTCAAACTGCACATTAGATACTTTTCTTGTCCTATTCTTGCTCTTTATCGTCCTATTCACTTTGCTTGACCAGTTCACAGCTTAACACTTTGACCGCCAGGCCGAAATCACATGTTTCGCTCAGGACGCCACGAGAGTATTTTTATTATTCAAAGCATATAATGGCAAATTAATAATAAATTGATGATGTAAGACAATATTCTTCCCCAATGGACCGTGTATCTTATTGGTGGTCACGGATGACCACCGAGGCGCCTTGGTAACAGTCGATAGCGAATTATTATAACAAGGCTTCGTTTATTTCAACAAATCATTCGCATTCGTTACTTCGTCGTAAGCAAAACGTGCAGAATATAATGTTGCATGTAGAAGATATTAGTAAATAGTATTTGCTCATTCTATATATAATAGTAAGGTATGTGCACATTTCTAACTTCAATTATATATATGATTAAAAATTTACGATTATTTTCTAAGCTGTGTTTATAATAATATTCATAGATTACCCCTCAAAGATATGAATGCAAACACAGTGCACCGTTAGATGCAAAATTTGTTCTCTTTTTTTTTTTTATTGATGTTCTAATAAAAATGTTTAATTGTTCAATGGGACATTTTTTGTTTCAAAGTATCTTCCATCTATCGACTATATTCAAAATACCCTAATTGTCAATTTTCATAAAATTTTTACAATTGTAAGAAGTTCAAGCAATCCGGTCACCAATGACCACCGTGGCGTCACAGGAGAAACCGTGGCTGGTCATATATGACCAACGTGGCAGTCAGAGTGTGAAGCAAAGCACCAAGCTTTCGCTTAATATTTCTTCTATATCGCACACGCTTGATCATCGTGTCCTACACGGACTTGCAACCAGATATCCATTGCATAATTGAATATTTTTCTGATGTTCTATGCAGAGGATCGAAGTCACAAGGAGAACACGTGGTATGATATTTACAGCCGGTTACGAAAGTCTATACAACACTTGCAGAATTTCATGTGTACGCTTTAGCAAAAAAATTAAGAACGCACTTTGTCAAAAAATTATTTATATTCATATATACTATAGCTATTGCTTACGCATCGATACAATTATTCTTAACGTATTTACGAAAGGAATGTGAAAGAGTGTTGAAACATTTGACGGATTAAAATATCGAGGTAAAATCATTACAATCACGTCACGGTGGCAAATGTGTTAATAAATTATGCATAAATCATTATTTCTGTCAAATAAATATTCAGAAATATAAGATTCTCGGTTACACATGTGGAATATTAGTCAATGTTATTGACAGTTTGGAAAATCGATAGACGTAATTTTAATAGAAGACAGATTGCCAGAAATCCCTGTCGCGATACATAGAAGCACGAGGTTAATGAGGATATTGACACAAGAAACAGATGTTCCTGTTTTCGCAACTCATAAAGCCATACACAAAGGCCATAAATCTCTCGCTCATAAAATGATAACCATTCATAAATTACCAGAAATCGATTATCAGCGGGAAACAATTTACTGCGATTGATTTCATGATCAATCATCGGCGATGTAATCGTAGTTGTAAAGCAACGCCGTAAATAAAGATTAATCTAAATTAATCATCAAATTTCTCTGGTCAACGTTTCTGATGCTTTCTAGTGCTCTACGCTTCTTAGTGCTGGTATCTGAAACCGCACTTGTTAAAAGCGTCAATTAATTCTTGGACATCGGTTAACGGTACAAAGTATCTATAATCTTTCGTTACAACTAATTTTTTAACGTTATATAATTCTCTCAGGAAGTATAATAACTCATCGATGTCATCTATTGTTCTTCATTACAAATTATTAATTTTACCTTCCGTAATGAATCAAGTTTGCGTCAAATATGTTTTTGTATTCTCGCGTTTGATACTTAATATCGCAACTCGTATCGTACGCGTAATATGTTGATTAGATATTAAAGTGGGTTGGAAAGGAACAGAACAGCTTCGCCGGTAAAAGATTCGACGTTATTTTCCGATCGATTCAATAATTGTTGGCTGTCAAGCATTAATTAACAAGGCCGAATAATTAGACTGTTTGACCGTGGAATGACCGATGAACGCAGGTAGCTTTGAATGCAGTGGCACAAAGGTACACCACGGTATCAATTGATTCATGTATATCATATGGTATCGTAGCGGCAAACGAGTTTTCGAATATTTATCTCGGGGTAACGTGACTCACTTGTCAATACGGTTTTGCTAGCAACTTCGTTAAATTCATGCTACGACCAACCAGGGACAACGGGTATATATTAATCGCGCGTCTGCTTTCGAAATGCTCGAGAAACTTGGAACGCGCCGCCGTGGAATTTCAATCGGCCCACGTTCGCCCTATTCGAATCGACACGATGCGACGCGACGCGATTGACAAAACACCAATCGATTTTCGCTTCAAACGAGCCGCATTGCCAGAAGCAAAACTAGATTTTTCCGTTCGTTCTCAGTTCTCAGTAATTCCATTAAAAAATTCAATTTTCATGAAATCGTTCAAAAGGTTTTCGAGATTAAAAACGTACTGGTATTTAAGGATTTATCATTTCTATTTGTTTAAAATTGGAATATCGTAGTTCGGTATACTGTATTTTTTTATTTGTTCCAAAGTATTTTTAAGAAACAGTAACTTGCTATTTGAAGATCAACGATAGGTTTGAAGTTACTTGAAATGATATGGCAATGAAATGATGTTTTTCAATCGGTTAAGGAACGTTCAGGCTTGTAGTTTTAATTGCAATGGACCAAGTAGATACGTTTTATATTTTTAGCAAGAAGAATCCTTCGAGGAAATATCGGCCAATGATCTAAACAATTCGATCGACGTTTTAGCCAACGATCAATCGACTAAATATGAAATAAGTGATCGAAAATTCAAGGTCTCATTCATAACAAATTCTTCTGTCGATGGAATGTTCCGAAGATTGATTCCCCGTTGAAAACAACATTCCATCTCTGGTTGACTAAACATTGTAATTATCTGATATAATCAGTTGGAAGTCAGCGATCCGAAGCAACATTCAATGTAGTACGTAGCTCCGCCTTGGATTGGCTTTAGATCGTTTCACGCGTTAGACTCGATTACGAGCGAACTGTGCTTTCCTTAAAAAATTCGCAACGGAAATTTAAATTATCCATGTATTTCTTTCTCGATATTCCAAATACTTTGCGCATTCTCATATTTCATTTTCGAATCATTTTAAATCACGAATCACATGCAAGAGCCAACAGCAGTCGCATTTATAAAACGGTCGGAAGTCCAATAAAGGTAGCCATTTTTCAGCTATCGAATTTAAAAAGAAAGTTTCAGTTTGCCGTCCAAATGGCTCAATAGATCGGAAGGTTGAAGTCACACGATCGATAAAAATTATTCTAATAGCCGACGGTTCTTTCTGCTCCGGGGCAAGCCTCTACGAACAGAATCGACGAGCATAAAGGACATAGAGAGCGCGTAAAAGTCGTTGGTTTTATATAGAGCGCGAATGCCGGCAAACCGGTGGAAAGCAGAAGAAGCGACTGCGAGTTACTCGGCTCGATGCGCTCGTCGTTCCACTTATTCTTTAAATAGTGCGAGTCAACAAATCTCGGTTCCATAAAGTTCAGAATTTGTCGCGGGAGAAACCACTCCGAAGTTTCTTCGTTTCTGACCCGATTCACGGAAACACCTATATCCCCTCCAGCCATCCTTTTTTGTCAGAATTCAAACAATCGACGAAAATATCCGGGCTACGGATTTCGCAATCGTCGTTGCACGACGCGCACCGCGATTCTTCGATTTATCGCAGAAAAGTTTCGTCACCGTTCAGATTTCCTCCTTACTTTGTTACGTTTCGTTCGTTCGTTCGTTCGTTCCACTCTCATAGGTGAATGGCATTATGATGACGTTAAACGTCTGTCGAATGTCGAATTTGACGAGCATACGGTAGCTTAGGAATGAGTACGGACACTTATCATGGAATTTCTTTTATAAATTTATCGTGTACATGATACTAAACTTTGCGAGACTTCGTTAGCACCGTAACGAGATACGATTAGCGTGATTATAATTGCTAAATTTGAAAGCAATCCAACGAAGGATGTATATAGGAGTTACGAGATATTTATTGATATTAAGGTACACTAACTGAGAAATCAGTATATTAGCGTGAATTATTCGTTCGATTCGTTGTTATAGCAGTCTTAAATGTACTATTATACCCATAAACATACTCTTCAATTCTTGAAATTCTTCACTTTTGCATGAAGGAAATATTGCGATAAATGAAACAAAATCGTTCCATGAATGGATGATTTCGGCGACATTTTGTCAAATGCAATTTGGAGCGAATGCAAGAGAATAAACAATTAAGTACAAATAGATCGTGGGCAAAATTTGTTAAAACTCTGCAATGCTTGTGCTTAATTAATTACCAAAAACCGAATTGATACACCGAGTTAATGAAAATAACGCAACATTACTTCAGCATATCCGCCCACACTGCCAATGTCAGAAGACTCTTCTCTTTAATTAAAAGACAATGAACGATAGAACGAAATTTCTTAGGATTATGTACAATTTCATCGCTAATAAAGATAAATTACAATTTCAAAGACTTTGAAATTGTACTTGCACTGACTTTCACAAATTTCTCATTACCAAGGAAGATGTTTTAATGGCCATTAGCAAGATCGACGAGTACAAGAAAACTGAAACTATATAAACGATATTCATAGTTTGATCTCGCGTTGACTTTATCAAAGATTCGCATATTAATTAAACTATTGCATTGTCAAATAAATTTCAATTATGTTTCAGTTGCGTTATTGTATGCCCTAAATTCGTTTGTAAGGAGACTTGCGTCTTGATTTTACTTCGAGATTTATTTTTGCTAGATCGTTAATAATCGTTAAAGTAATCAAAACGACTGATTTAAATATTCTTTATCGAGTTTATTTCAATTGTAAGTTAGATTAAAGTTTAATTTGACAACATAGTAAACGATCAATTTCATTGTTTTCTTTGTCGAATAGTTAATACTTTACTTTTCTATTTTTTTGTTTACGGTGGATAAAAGATCGTAAATAAAGTTCCTATTTTGTACAACTATATATATTTTGTTTCGTTTATTTCTTGATTGCGATTACAGTCTCTGTAGTTGCTGTCGGAATCTAAAAAATAGTTAAAGGCGCCCGACTTTTAGGCGGAAAAGCTCTCGATTCTAAATCAATGATTTTCTAAATGGAAGTTCCGCGGTCTCACTACGTATTGTGGCTTATTAATATTATAGCGAATAATCGAACGTACAACAAATACTTCGGTGACTTTTGCGAAGTCAATACTTTACAACAAATATATTGTAACTTCCATATACGTATTTTTGATTACAAATTACTTTACTACACCATTATTTTGTCATACATTTCAAAATGTTTCGTATAATATATAGATAAAAGTTTCCAAGATTGTTCGAATACTTTCGTGAACCACCGTAGATTCGTTCGAAGAAGAAGATTATTTAACCATCTCTAAACAACGATACGTCAGGCGACTGAACCTTAAAAGAAACAGTCACGGTCTTACTCCTATTGACCCGTATTTCTTATTACGTTTTCTCCTTTTATTGTCTCGTACGACTCAGAGCCAACGAAGCGCCCCCTTCTTGGTCAATGTTTTCATTTAACCGACTTCTTCGCTAGAGAATCTCCTTATCTATCCTTCCTTTCTCCCATGCCGACATTCCTCGTCGTTTCACCATCGTAAATGTTCTTTCACCGTGATCCTGTCCCTGTTACGTTCACGTTCGTATCGCATCTACATTCTGGATGCTACAGTCTACTTAGCAATCGATTCATGGGCGCCAGCTTTGAACAATTGGAAGCTAGGTGAAAGGGCACATATACATATACAGTGGGCCTACATTTCTAGCGCTAAAGTATTCTATCAGTAGTGGTAAGAGTACTATTTCTAGTGGTAGAATAAGAAAATCGCGTTGGACGCTTCATTTTTTAGAAAATCTAGCTTGAAAACTCGTCGAGTTGACGTGTATTCGAATAATTCTCGATCAGATAAGAGCAAACAATCTGTAGCACGTTGTTCGTCGGCAATATAAAACAAAATTTTCTTTAAAATCGTGTTTAAACACGTTTGGTTAAGAATCAGCCCGATGCAACGTATTGCACAGATTTTCCAACTCAATTTCCCCGAAAACGGCGCTTCAAGCGAAGACATTGTGTTTCACGCGTTCAACTTATTCTCACGCGTACGATAACCGTCAGCTAATAGTCAGCTAATAATCTAACAGAGAATTGGCTGAAATACGCGCGTACTCGTCAAATTGTCAGCGCAATTTTTCTCGAAAACGAAGCTTCTAACGATATTTCCATTAATTTAGGTCCACGGTGTATACGACCGGGCCTGCGGCTTCCCTATTTACATGAAATTCGTTTAAGCGCCGAATGATCGACGGTAATATAACTGACCGTCAACGTGCAACATCATCCGGAATGCTCGAGCAATTAAATCACTCACGAGCAGCATGGCGACAATGACAGCTCTGTCGCGATGGAATTTACGTTTCGTCGACCTGTCATTATGCCGTGGCCGTTATGCAATTAGGCGTTCGAATAACCGTGAAACGTCTACACCGTCGTAAGCCGCACAGCTGCGTCTACGAGCTCTGTCCACCGAATATTTATTTCTACGGCGAATAAATGTCGCGATGAACGTTTCGCGTCACTTGTCCGTCAACGCGCCGAGACGTTGCGTTAATTTTTCGGTGGATCGACGCCAATGCATCGAGATCCGTAACCACTGTGTACTTCTCTGTTTTAAACCAGCACGAACGACAGCTGGCAAGGCACCCGAGAGAACAGAGTGCAACTGTAAATCGAGGTGACAGACCCGTTCTGTGTTCTAGCCGAGCATAGTAACGATGCGAGAACGCACAGCTTTACTCACAGCTGTCTTTTATTTTTCCATATTTATATCTTGCAGAGTATTTAATCCAATCCCGTGTAGCCAGCCGCGTCTCTGTTTCTACTATCGAGCCAGAATCTGTCTTCTTCGTTCGAAGAATCGAACTAAGCGGCATTTGTACCGAAAAGCGAGAAAGATATTGTTTGCGTACACGCATCACATAGAATCGAGATAGTTTGTTACTTTGAATGCGGAATAAGTAAACGGTGCAAGTTCTTAATAGGGAAATATACAGGATGTGTCAGTAAAAACTGTCAGTTGAAATAATTCGTTATCTATTGACGACATAAAGAAAGAAAATGTTTGAAGTGGAATTTATTGTATTCAAGGTGATTGATCGGAAGAGTACGTTTTGATTTTTTAAAATAGCTTATATTCTTTCAAATATCAAAGTGGCTTTGATTTCTTTAACGGTCATCGTATATCTTTTATAACATTGGTCGATCAATCTGGACATTCTCTGCGAGAAAATATTAAGCTATTTTTTTTATCGAAAAATCATTTTTTACTTATCTATCATTCAGTTACTTTGACAAATTAAAGTTACAATACCTGCTAAACTAAATTGATACTTGTTTGTAGAGAAGTCCCAGTTGAATCGACCGATGTTATAGAAAACATATGGCGATCATTAAAAAAATCAAAGCCACTTTAATATCTAAAAAGATGTGAGGTATTAGGAAACTGAAATGTACTCATTCGACCAGGCTACTTAAGTACAATAAATTCCATCTGGAACATTTGTTTGATAACGTCAATTGATAACGAGTTATTTCAGGTGATAGTTTCTACCGATTCACCCTGTATATTCTAAGAAAACTTCTCAAGTAACGATTTGTTAATTAATTTTCATCGCAAGATCATTTTCGCCGTTCTATGAAACCAAGTTTCATTTTGAAAATGTTCTCTTTGTAGTTCAACCATCCCTGTTCCAAGTATGATTTTATGTAAAATACTGTGCGCTTGAAAGCTTGACATAATAATAATTCTCTTAGTCCAGTTACGTTCTTATATTATGCTGCATAATTGTTTCTGTGTCATCAGTTTACTCCCAGTTTTAACGAGAAACGATCAAAAGAAGAAGTAGGAATTTGATACGAGCTTCACAAGCTGAGGTATCTACAAAGTTCAACTCAGAAGATTTCAGAGTCAATGTTTTTCTTTTTTACACAAACACAACTGTAATGCCAACTAGTTTATTTACACAATTCTTCGAAACGTGGAAAGATCGTTAATAAGCGAACGATGTTTCGGACAGTAGTTGAAATAAGAAATTACTGCGTTGTTGCTCGTATGTTTAACGAACCCGTAAGCTACTTCGACGGCAAAAATATTCTTCGACAGCTTAAAAAAATATTGTACACCAACAATTTTGAGATCGACTTTTTCCTAACTTTTTGGCGAAAACATCCGAGCATGCATCGTGGCGCGTGCACGACGAAAACAATCTCGTGGAATGTGTTTCTCACGAGGCTCGCCCGAACTCCGCCTCCAACTATGCTTGGCAAAAACAAGAAAATAAACAAGTCTCGTGCACTTTCAAACATTTGTCGCATGCTCCGAGTCTAAGTAACTAGCAGACATTCCACAAACTAAATACAGACTTTCTTTGACGAGTGTTGAAAAGTTCTTCGCGGTTTACCGAGAGAAACGTACGAGCAACATTTACGTAATTTGTCGTGTAAACGGATTACATAGTTTGATATCAAATATGCTATCGACAAATCGTTCCTTGTTAAAGCAAAATATTTTATCTGTGTGCTTCGATCGCTAAATGTGCCTCGGAATTTTCTCGATTCTCCTACCGATTACTTATTTGATTAGTACTCCAATCTGTCTTACTAACCGTCCTATTGATTCGGAAGGGGGACTGTAGAAAGTATATTAAATGTCAAGGGTACTGGAAATATTTTGTATTTAATTCGATAAAATTATTTCTATCGAATGTCTGACTTATATAATATTTTATATAGATTACGAAAAGGACAATATTTCCCGAATAATAAAGATACGATATTATTAGTAAGCGATTCAGGTAGCTCATTCTACGAAGATAGTACGTTAATTATCGTCAAATATTTATGAGTATTAATATTACGTATTAATAGAATACAAATATCAAATTACTTAATATGTAAATTGGTAAAATATGGGGTGTTTCGAATTTATTAAATTTTGGAAATATTCTATGTTAGAGGTGTCTGTGTAATACGATACATCGCACTTCATTATCAAGCCTAGAACCATTTTTCAATGAAAAACATGTTTCAAACTTCGATGGTTATCGTCACAATTGTTACCAAATATATTCATAGTCCATCGAGGTATTTGCATAACTACTTCGTTCACCTTCGCATCTTTATTCGCGAAACTTTCTTACGCTATAGATATCTCTTCAGCTGTGAACGTTCTAAGAAGCAACTGATAAAGAACGGTGTTGGCTTTGGAGCAATACCGAAAACTTAAAACAACTATTTAAGATAATTGTCAATAATTGGGCGTGATCGTTCTTTAATAATTTAGTTGTTTAAATTAACTTCCTAGAAATAAACGATCTAACCCTTTCCCATATCGTTTGGTTAATTTTTGCATTTTTCATCTCCTTATCTGTATATTACTTTTGATTAATGAAATAAAAATTCACTTGTATAGAGGAAAGTAAACAAACAGGGATTTTGTTCTTCGAATATCATTCTTAGAAAATCGATTATATTAAAAAAATACTTTTATGGATATTCAATGATACATTTACATTTAAGATTTACATTTAAGAACTTTTATGCTTCTCACGTAATGAACAATTTTCAATATTTAACTAACGTTGAGAAGACACAAGTTGTAGCTAATATGAAATACCGACGTTAGATATTTTCATAGATAATAAGCAAAAAAATCGTATTCTTTTTATTTTGGTCTTCTTTGAGAATAAAATCACATCTCGGAAGAACTACGTTAAAAAATAGGTCTCTTTTTTCACAAAGCCGAAATAAGATGGTTCTCGGGTCTTGAAAACGATTTGTTACCTTCAGGTAGCCCTTTTTTCTTTTCTCGAACCATTTCTTTTTCGTTTCACGATTTTCCTTCTTGTCAATCTTTCCTCACGCTGAAATAGGATATCCCGCTATCTTATAAATAAAACAACCTATAAAAAGAAGTAATCCAAATATGAAATAGTCTATAATTTGATCACTACTGGATGTCCGCATTTGGAATTTTACAAAGTTAAAAAACACGATAATAAGTTCGTAAATACTTGTAAGTATCACGGGCAAGCATGTCGGCAACAACGAAAAGCGCAAATAAGTATGGTGAAATGATAACAAAAACACGTCAAATTTGCACACCGTGGAAAATTTTCGAACGGCGGTAAAGTAAAACTATCCTGCCACGACATTAACGTTCGCTCGATTGATGAACCAGAATGCGTGCGGTACCAAAGTGACTGAGTGAGATTATAACCGTTCGAGAGATATTAATTTGTCAGATTTTTAAAAATAGCACTGTTCCATATTACGTACTAGGTAATTAGTTTGGCTATTACGTTTAGTTTGGCTATTCCATGTTTTCCATGTTTGGTTGCTTTCTTCGTAATATTACGAAGATGAACAACGATACTAGAAACGCATCGACTGATCGACAAGTGTTACTTTCATTAACAAGCATAACTGTTAGCAAATTTTTAATTTTTCTTTTTAACGAGGACAAATTATTCTCTAGCGATTGTTTCTACGATACAGAAATAGTACGTTCTCTCAAGAAAGCATGGCAAAGAGAGAAAACTTTTTCCTATGTTTTTCCTATCAATGGATTAAAACAGCCTGGCGTTTTATCACAGCGTGGATCGACGAAATCAGGAATTCGAGAAATTCGAATTCTCCAGGCCTCGAAGCTGCAATTACTGTTGCACTAATCAACGCCATATTTGACACTTTGTTTGAAGGTAAATGGAAGAACGTCGGTAGGGAGAAATCGCGACTTATCGTCGCGTTTCTCGCATATTTCACCCGAAGTCCCGCATGCGTGCGTATTCTATCTGGCGAAAGAATTTTCAACGAGACGTGTCAGCGCGCGCGAATTCCCCTGTTGACGAAAATACACCGCTGAAAAGTTTATGTCCCATCGACTACGTGTCTGGTCTGGCGCTGTGTCGCCTGCGTGTTTCTCTTGTAAACACGCTATAGTTAGGAACGATGAGTAACATTCTCAATAGATTCGCGTTCAGCAAAAATTCTCTGTCAAAACAAAATGGCAATGGCTATTCGAAAGACGATAAAAATTTCCAAGTTGCAAAATAAAGTTTGAAGATATATTTATCGAACGTTTAGACAAATTTGAGTATTTTACGATGGTATCAAATATATTGACTGGTAATGTGGTAGTCACTTCGTCACGTGGACATTGTAGCGAATTTCACAGTACTATAAAAAATATTTAGAAGTTTATAGATAATTAGGAAAACAAGCGTGAGAAGAGTTTTAGTGTTGCAGTTCAACTTCAGTGAGCGTCGAACATTATGAGCACAAAAAGAATCGAAACATTTTGATTTATTAAATTCCATATTAATACCTAAATTTATTCAGATTTCTTATTATAATTCTATATAGAATTCTTTATTAAAATTTCCAAAAAGACACCGATTTATTTTATCGATCAATACGATGCTCAAAGTGCTGCTTTGTGATAGCTAAAGAATATATCTGATGAAATTATTTGTGTAAAAGGAATCTTTCGTTAAGCTTGTACGATTTCTCTCATTGACAAAAAAGATAGTGAAACGCTTTATTTTAACAATCGTACTTTTCAATAAACAGGTTACAAACCATGCATTAAATCGAGAAACGAATTTTCTAAATTTTCCAGTTTCGCTATTATATCTTTTCAAAATTAAATCCGTTAGATTTAACGACGATGTCAAAGAGCTATCCGTTGTTGCAATGAAAGCTTATTTCTCAAAGCAAAACTTCTTGCTCTGTCTGTAAATTGAGAAAGGTGCGGAAGAAAGCTCACAAAGCATACACGAAAAATATATACGCACGTAATTCCTCGTAGGAAGTTGTCGAGAATGTTACGTACTTACCTTTTCATCGTTAAAAATTCGTATTTGAACACACGTTGTGTTCCATAAATAAATCTGTCACGTCAAGTATGCGGAGAAAATTCACAGACACGCGATCAATTGTGAAAATATAATCTGAAACGCGACGCTTTGACAGTGTATACTTGATGCACATGCCGGTCGTGATATGATAATTGCGCATAGTGGATTCGTTTACACGACACACAGGGTATATCAAATTCAAAAGACGAGCGCAAGCGTAATGTTTCCTTCTCGTAATACAATGAATTAATGCGGTATTATAATTATCGCGATAAAGATAAGAGTCCAATTTCTTTCAAGCAGCTTTTTTTAACGCTTTTTACAGTGCTTTTTAGACTAACGAGTATACCCGTCTTACAATTGGTATTATCTGCGATTAGATAAAGAGAATAGGTCAATAGTTCAATTTTTTTCAAGCAATTTCCTTTCGCACATATCTTTTTATCTTCTTACCTTCTCTGCGAAATGTTCCTAATTGTCAAGTACAATTAATTACAAGGTTATTCTAAGGGTTAAAAAGAATTGCGTAGATTCCGATGCGATTATATCGGCAATCACTGGAATGTTTTATGGCTGTTGTATGCGTGTACGTGTAATGTAATGCGTGTTAGTGTGCGAGTACGAGTAAACCGGAGAGTTGTTTTCTCGTGAATCTTCTTGGTAAGTTTATGTAACAATTTTTAGAGTTTAGTATGTTCGTGTGGTTGTTTGTCCTATTTGGATGAGCTTCGGTGTGTCTTGTAATTTCTTCTTCGACCGTGGCAATTGTTAACGTTTTTTTATATCTTCGTTTCTGACAAATCACGACGCTTGTAACACACATAGTAAGTTTTTTCGCAGACTGACGAATATGTTTGTCTTAGAATTAGTATTAGTTACAATTAGTTGTTGCGATAAACAGAAGAGTCCAATTTCTGTCAAGCCATTTTTTTCGACACATTTTTAGTAGGTCTTTTACAGTCTGACGAATATTGCAATCTTATAATTAGCGCAGAAGATACAACAAAATGGCAAAATTAGTTAGGAGCTAAAGTTGATACGTTTCAAGGTTCGAAATAAATTTTCGATATTTTTTAGAATGTATAGAGACGTAGAGTTTCGTTCAGGGCTGTAGAATATAAACTCAAAACCACCTTTTTCTTTTTTTTACTTTTTCCAGAACTATGAAGCTAAACCTTGAACAGCTGTAAATTAGTAATTTTTGCTGGTAACTGAATTATTATCGAGCAAACATAACCGGCAAGACTAATAGAAATGCCCGGGAATATAAGAAACTTGAGAAATTTAACTATGGAATAGAATGCCTTGAATTAATTAGCATCGTTAGTTTGAATTATATTTCAGTTAGGTTACTTAATGGTGATTAATTTTAAATGAATTCATCACGTAAAGTGAGGTGCTCCAAAACCAAGTAATTTAATCCAAACTCTTCATGTACAATCCAACGATATGAATCGAGGATCACATCGCTAAATTAGAAATTAATTACAAGGATATCTGAATTTATATGTTTCCAAATTTCGGCTAATTTTCTGTAAGGAAATTTTATGTGAAATTTTATGTGAAAGCTTTTTCATCCTTCGAATCGTAACTTAAGAAACGATATTATATTATCGTATATTTTATACAACAACATATACCTTTCTATCTTCAAGTTTAATAGAAAGGACTTGCTAAGGAACGATTAATTTTATTCTTTTTCCTCTGATACGATTATATTTTATATAACGTGAATCTATAGCAATCTTACATAAGATAAAGGCACAAGAAAGATAAAAAATATGTTAGAACAATCCATGTGAATCGAGCCAAATAATATCAATCATCTATTAAAGATATTATATTTATACATATCGCGTACATTTCACGGCGCGTTAATCTCGCAGAGAGCAAAAATGAAACATATTCACGCTAGAAAATTGCGAGAAATGAACGTATCAAAAATATCATAAACCATCGATACAAAGAATTAATCTTTTTTTTTTTTTTAACCGAAGAGGTCTAACAGCTCCGATAAAAAAAACTCATACAGCAATTTTACAGAATAATGTAATACTAGCGATTAAAACGGCGCTTAAAAACAACTTAGCCATTCATCGTTCGCTATTATATCACGTATTGTATGACATTATTGAACTCAAATACCATAGACAGGAAAACCATGGTAAAAAAAAAAGAAATAGAATGTTTTATTCTAAATTCGACTGATTCGAATTCGACGTATGAAAAATTGTTTCGCAACGTTCGATGCGTTTCATATTCAATATACGAATTGCATGGATATGGGGGATGATCTTAATTTTAATGGTGAAAAAAAAAACACAGTTGTATTTTCATGCGATTTGACGGGATATAAACGTGTCCTGGTGAAATATACTGTCCAATATGACGCAAATAGCGCGTTTGATCTTTTCGCATTTAAACGATCGCAAAATAGATGCCCGCATTTGATAATATCGACATTTCAAAGATATTGCGTACAACGATAAATCTGATAACATGCTCGAAAAATAGTCGATGCTGTTTTACGCCTCTCATTACGTTCCATTATCGACGAAAGCGGATTATATTTTGATATATTTGATATATTTGGAAACGTCGAGCTAAAATTTTGATTGATTACGCTTAGAATATCGTTAACGAACCTTTGAACTTGTTCGAAACGGTATGTTGATTTTATCTCTTGTGGGATATCTCTTACAGTACTTGTTTTCCATTTATTCCTATTTCATATTCTATCGTAATTTCGACTCTGTAATTGCCGCTGTCGTAACAACGGTAATTTACTATAATTCCCAGTCGTATTTAAACGTGTATTATCTAAAATTATACCTCTTTTTAGAAAAATGTTACCACGACTACTGTCATATTATCATTTTTTCTCTTTTTTTTTTTTTGTGTGAAATTGGACCAAACGACACGATATTTTTTGAGAAGCTAGAAGAATTGATTTTACCGGATAATGTGCAAAAAGAATTTCGAAAGAAGTGCAATCTGGCTTTGTAATGAAAATTTAAGCAACACATTTTGTACATTTACACCAGTTACATATATGCTGAAAATTTCGTCGATATCGGTAAACGTTGCTGTGAGGTACAAATAGTTAAAGTTGAAAAATCGTAGTTTTCCGAATTTTGGCCTAGAATCTACAGATCCTTACAACTTTCGGTCGCATGTATTTGTATCAACCGATTTCATTATTGTATACAAATTTATCATTTTCCTACGAGAGAGAACGTATTTTCCAATCTTTTCCTTGCTCTTAATTTTCTCCTTGTTCCCTTCCGACAAACATTTATCGTTACCTTCCTTGGATTTCTCAACTTCTAAATCTTTTCGTTAATTCCATGTGGTAATTCGTATAATTTTAATCATTTGACAGATTCACGAAGAAACTAATAACGTTTTATAAACAGGTTTTACATGCTCGTTTTTTCATTCAATTTTATTCTATCGCTTCTATCAGTCAATTTTTAATATTTTTTCGTTTAACGCCTCGTATTTTTACATTGAATCGAGCCCATATCGAATCGAGTCAAATGGCGCACAGATTGCAAAATAGGTTGAATTCGTAAAATAGTTTGTCCTCGAATCTTCTAGAGTTCTTCGATCGTTTAACTCTGCGGAGTAGAGCGTTCTACGTGTTGACTCTTCTGTTCGCTTAAACGACCAAACACATTCTACATGCTTGTTTTGCATGTCCATTTGCTTGCCTTTGTTCACTTTATACGACTCGTGTCCACTTGGAAGATTTTCATCAGCATCGGCCACCACTTGAGCCACGCGAGACGCGACGTTTATCTTTTAGCATGTTGATCACGCATTAGCGCAAAAAGTTAAAGGGATAATGGCCCTTTAATGGAAGTGTCTTTGAATTCGGACGACATCGCATTAATAGTTGAAATTACGTTCGAACAATGCGCTGCGTTCGACTTGCGTCCACGGGAACGTTTCTATAGACTAAAATTGCGCGCAATGACTATAATGAAAACCAGTCAGCCTACGGCTTATCGTCATTGTCCTCTCGCACGATAATTTCTTAATTAGCCGCGTAAGAAGAAGTTAAGTTAGTTCGAAAATAACCAGCTCCTTTTACGATCATCGGACAAACTGTATTTGTAAAGAAGATCAAAGCATATCTTAGTTGACGTGTGCTACAAATTAATTCGGAGATTGTGGCGCTATATTATATGACGGTTATTACATAAGCTGTCATTCTATAAGTCATTATTATGCGATTTAACCATTAACGATTTTATAATATGTGACGCGCTTTGGTGAAATAACATTAGCGTGCGAAAATTACTTTTCGAGACAAACGTGTAAAGTTACGCACTCCATAAAGGGGATAGCTTTTGTTTTCAGCTGTTTTTGGCTGTGAAAAAAATAATCGATTTTCTCACCCCTTAAACATACGTTTTGTAATTTTTATTAATGCAGTAAATAATTGTCTACTTTCATTACTGATACGTAATTTCGATCGTGAATTATAAAATCAATAATTTTTCTAGGAAATTAGAGATGATCTCATTACAAAGAACGTTCTTTCGTCTACACAAAAAAAAAAAAAAAAAAAAAAAAAAAAAAAAAAAAAAAAAAAAAAAGAAAGAAGAAAATGTGAAATAGTAGGAATCAGTTTTTTGGCATATTACTCCCTTTATATCAGAACACGTCACATACGAGATTAGATGAAAAAGTTCGCAGAATTTTTATTTATTTCAAGAAACATTTATTTATTCATCCGCATTGATGTTGTCCACTTCAAAGTAATCCCCATCGGATATAATACATTTGTGCCAGCGTTGTTCCCGATCATAAAAATATTTTTAAAACACACTTTTTGAAATAGCTTTTAGTTCGTCCATCGATTTTGTCTTTATCCGCTGCATCGCAAAGCGGTGTCCTTTCGTTTTTCGTTCCGATTTTCCAGTTTATTCTTTTCCCCTGGAGACTATTCACATGTAAATACAAATAACCAGCCACACGGTATTCCTTCGGCTCCAAGAATTTTTTGGATTTTTGAATTCGACATCTTTTAAGAATTGATTACTCTTATTCTGCCTTGTTAAGTGAAAAGGGTACATCCGCATCTTTCGCTTAAATCAAGTCGTATTAAATAAGAAATTCTTATCTGTGCATCGAAATCGAACGTACACCTAACACTTTTGTATTTTGAACGAACGTGAAATCAATGCCTGTTCGCAAAATGCACCTAAAAGTCGTTCTTCCTAAAACCACGTTTTGACCAGACACAATTATCTTGTTTGAATTAAGGAGACAGAATTTTCGTTGCCCAACGAAATCTTTCCCATGCTTATGCCATTTTTAGTTTACATATCTTTCGCTATTCTCATCCTTTCTCATCTCTGTCCAACTGATTCAAATATCTACTCAGTTGCGCGCTCTTGCATCACTATGTTGAACGTCTTTTCCTGAAAATATATAAATATTTGGATCGTTCATTTTGGAAATGGTGTAAGCGCATTTTCCTTTGTTTCGCGACATCGAAGTGATCGCATTTCCATCGATCGAAAAATCCTAACGAGGTCTACTTCGTTTGTACACACCTCTATGTGTTTGCGTAGCTGTGAATTCATTATACAAATAGTTTTGTTGAGAATTAACTAGACCAATATGTTTTTGCAGGATTTACACAGCACTTTGGAAATCAGCGAATCGTACGATTCATTAAATTTTGATCATTTCTCTATATTTCGTGCACTTATTTGATCCACTTTTATTCGTAAATAACAGCAGGAAAAGCAAAATACTATTGTTTAATCTCAGTATTATTTGTTTATGATTATTGGTGTCCCGACTGTTTGAACAGGCTGCAGATTACAGGAAATGAACTTGCGCACCAGTTTCAAAACAAACGATTATGCAATTCCATTTATTACCGAAATTTCTACGCGACTAAAACAAACGAATATTCTACGATTTAAATTGTGATTTGTCTATAAATAAAAAGTTTCTTGGTTTCTCAATTTTTCCAAAAAATATACTTTCATAATAAACGGTTCATTTACAGAAGCGAACAAACATAACGGTACAAGTTGAAGCTTTAACACGTTGACTTATTTATATTACTTATTTATATCTTATCTTAAGTTCTATTTATGGATATCTTAGATATTAACTGCCTCTTATACTCCATTTCGTTGACCTCTTCATCTTTGAAAACAGGAAGAAGTCGCTGGGGACTATGTTCGACGAATACGGCGGCTGAGACATCTCACTGTCGTGTAGTTTTCTGACAAAAATACACGAACAAGTAGCAAAGCGCGAGTCGTGTTTCGTCATCTCCAGAATTAAAAGATCGCCGAACTCATCGAAACGTGTCTACTTCTTTATTTGCCTGCATCAAAAGCAAAAGACGAATGCAAGGCAGCTGAAAATCTGTACATACGGGGTATCCCCGAGCTTTCTCTCGGCCAAACATTATCAGTATGTTCAATAGGTGTCAAGATAACGAACACACGTCATATAAACGTATGTCATTAGAAACATTGTTAAGAAGTTATAACAAAAAAAGAAAAAAACAAAAGGACGATTCATTAAACGAGCGATAAGGAACGTGCGTTACCACGGTATACAATATGAATAGATCAGGAATGTTTACATTCAGTAGTAGGCAGAAGATATCGCAATACTTCTACGACTTCAACTACAACTTCGTTTCGAAATGTTCATCATTCTTGTCGATACGAGATTACCAGCGATAAAAAATCGAATTTATTACTCTTTGAAGTTATTGTTTACTGCTCGTCGAAGTTGGAGTCGTAGAAGTGTATTACGATATCTTCTACCTATCGCTATGTGTAAATACTCCTGATCTATTCATGTTTTGCGCTGTAATAAAGCGCACGTTTGTTGCCGCTTATTTCCTGTATCGTCTTTTTTTCTTTTTTTTTTTCGTTAATAACTCTTTAACAATGATTCCAATGACATATGTGCATATGGCTTCTTTTGCTATCTTGACTTATGGGGTATACTTACAACGTCTGACCGAAAAAAACTGCGACACCCCGTTTATCACGGACATGCGCTCCATAATACGAGACGAAAAGAAAAATTCAATCGGATACGTAGAGAAGCGAATCTCTGTAAATTCTATTTCTTTAGCTGCGTCCGTGAGAAATTGATTGCTGAAACATTTCAATCGTTTTTGGGCGATTTAGTCGATATTAAAAATAACTCTGGCCATTTCATCCGTCTCTTAAGTGTGGTGGTTTTTAAAAATTTATGTCGATTCTTGTCAATTGTACGACGTTGTTGAACTCGCCCACGCGATGCAACTCCGCCGCTTGGGTCTTGTCGACTTTATGGCAGAGCATGCAAAATTAAAAAGTTGCGGCAACTTTTTCATCCAACCACTTATATTATCAATTATTTAATAACGATATATCTAATCAGAAAGTTTTGATCACCGTTACTCGTATTCGTGTTATTCTGCTGTGTCGCTCGTCTTATCCCTTAATTAATGGTCAGATTGTTATTCTAAGCTCCTTTAAGACGTACGAATTGGTTTCGCGTTACTTTCTATCGCGTGCCGCAAAAGACACGCGTGCGGGGTCAAAACGATCCGAGAAAAAGCACGTAGAACGCGGAAATTGCAATTTATTAGAAAAGTTAGAATGTGAACTCAGTTTTGTATAGAATTGTTGTTAAGGAATTGCCGAGTGAACTTAGTCAAGGCGAGTATCAGATCGTCTTTCGGATCGTTTCGGACAACTGGTTAAAGAAGAATATTTTTTTTTTGTAAAATCGCTAAACTTTTACCGAGGACACTTTACTTTTACCGCTTTTTATCAGCCGCTAACTATTTTTCTCTGCGATCTTATATAGTACAACGTGAAGAAAGGATGAAGTTGAATCTTGAATAATTCAATAACTCTCTTAATTGCCAAGTAATTGAGATATTGCCGACGAATCGTATAATTAGATAATCAGATAAAAGAAGGAAAAAGTAATATATATATATCTTGAACTAACAAATAATTTTTGTGAAATTCTCTGCGTCTTATCATCTTATATTGAAATGTTTACGTTTAAAAGTTAGCCGTGATGTTCTTTATATATATATATAAGTTTTAAAAAAGTGTATCTTAGATAGATCTGCATCGAGACTTCACTTTGCCGGTCGCAGCGGTTACATAATTTAATTGCATCGTTGTTTCGATCTTCTACACTGCCGGACAAAAGTCATACACAATTGTTATCTTTTTACCCTGAAATATACGCTAAAGATGTAGACTTATGATCATTTTCAAATTTTTATAACTGCATGTGCCAGACAAGTTATTAGTACGTTGAAAGTTAGAACTCGTTGGAAAGATTAATGTTGGTCATAAAGTTGCCAAGTGGATTGCTTAATCGTAACAAAAATCCCTGGCAATTGTAGTTTACATTGTGCATACGTATGTACGATACAGAATTAATAGCTTTATCATTTGTAACAGCCGAGTTAAATATTAATAAATGCAACTCTATCGTCCGCAGTTTACGTAGTAATAAGGAAAGTGTGGTATTCATTGGCTGCATCCATCCGCATACATAATACCATAATGTTAGCGATAAAAAAAGAGATAGAAATAAAGAATGTTTCCTTATGTATATAGATAACTTTGTATCAATCTTCGATGTACGACACACGTGCAGAAGGAAATTGTTGTTACGAAAGCTCGTTTCTATTTCAATGTAGCAACATACATACATTGTCCGCGTTTGGAAAAAGATTACTCTAAACAAAAACAGTCCGCCAAAATTATTCTTTTACGTTGATGATTTGCATTTGGACAGTTCAACATTTGATAACATTCGTGACTTATGAGTTTTCGTTTAAAAAATAAACCAAGGAAAAGGCTGAAAGATGTCATCGACGATAATGTTATTGAAAATAATTCATGAAAAATAACGGGAGAAATAACGTTTCAAATGTAGACGATCCATTCGACAATTATTTATCACTTGGTTGGAATGAGAAAAGTAAGGAAAATGCAGGGTTTGCATTGGGTTGAACGATGTATAAAATCTTAGACGAACAAAGATGGATATCTGATTGCTTCAAAGAAATAATTTAAAAACGGATCTTATATGATAATGGAAAATGTTCGAAATAATGGCCAGATAACGATGAACATGCAAAATGCTTGTCGAAGTAATGGCAATTGTTTGGTAATACAGCGCGTGTTCTTAATGGAATTTCCCGGTTATTTTTCTGAAAAACAAGCCTCGTTAGCATTCTATGTTTTTAATCCATTCTTGCACAAGAAACTACGCAGTTTCGGGTTATACGATTTTTTGTACATGCCGTATATCACAGGAACAAAGATATACAGGATGTCATCGATCAATCTACATGAAAAAGTAAGTCGAAAATACAAAAGAATAGAAAAATAGTAAATGAAATTGTAGTAAATAAGAAAAGGGCAAAAAGTAATAAAAATTTTTGTTCGCAGCACGCTTCGCTACTGACGAAAATAAATTAAAAATTTGATCATAGACGTGTACCAGGTATTCTTAACCAAACATGTTCACACCTTATTTTCTTGAGAATGAAATCTTAAACGAAACTATTTTATACCAGATTTTCCATTTATTTTCGCATTTACGATAACCTCCTGACTGCTTACTCGTATCTAGTCGATAACTACTAGCCAAATTCTAATATACTTGACACATTTTCAAACTTGATTTTCTCAACGACAAAACTTCGAACAAAAAAATGGTGACATTTTTTGTTTTCTTCGCTCTACATTTTCCACTTCTTATTTATGCAGATTCACCTTCTTTCCATTTGTACCATCGATTCGGTGACACTCTGTGTGTGTGTGTGTATATATATATATATATATATATGATTATAAATATTCAATGCGAACAAATATTTTGCTGACCAAGCGCGAGCCTTTTTCGAGAACGTAGAACGTTGAATAGGACATTGTCGAACTAACTGCAGGCAGAAAATTGCTATCTCGATGACAAAAAATTTAAATAATCTAATTGTAAAGATGGATATTTGGGGGACGCGTGACACTAATTATTAATGAAGTCATGGTAACCGAACTTCCGATGGACGCTCGGCGAAAAACCACTCTACCGATGGACGATTTCCGAGGTAATTGATAAATTGCAGCAGAAATAAAATTTCATTTATTATCCATATGTATTCGGGGTCCGCAGTGACGGAAAATTAGGTCAACGTGTGACGAATGTTTTATACCATGTCGAATTTAACGTAATACCAGACGTACGAATATGTACCTCGTATAGGATAAGATATCGAGGAAGCAATAGCCAAATTTCTCGATCTCTAGGTTTCCAACAATGGGAAAATATTGTTGACGAACTTAAAATTAGCAACAGATATATCACATATACGCAATTATCCCACAATCTGTTCCTTCGTCAAACAAGTGTTCGGAGCGGGACATATGTTGTTTCAACGGAGACACCTTGCGATGATCACGAATTTACGTATCCGACATTTCAAGTTGACATCTTTGAAATTGAGCATCTTTTAAAAGTGAAAAACGTGCAGATAATTAACAAAACAACTAGTTGATAAAAATAATAAAAACAATAACATTCGCCGCTCTTAATGAATCAAATAGAAATGTGTTCTTTGTTTCTATTGGAAATCTTCCTTCCGACGTTTACCATCGTTTATCGTTTCAGTTCCTCGATTAAATACGTGTATATAATATAATATACCGAAATGGAACAGAAGAAAAATAGTATATTCGTGCTGATAATTTCTATTCATTTTTAGCAACACGATTATAAATCTCTCCATGGGATCATTAGTTTAAGAGTACTGTATACAGGATGCCTCATTTGCCCACGCAAATATCTGCTAAATTATACGTTGTTCGAAAAAATGTTTCATAGAAAACTTGTTCTATTTCAAGGTGGACGTCTTACGACGACCACCAGATTCTTTTAAGTGAAGGCGAGATCTCAATGCGAGCTTTATTTTTTTTACATGGACTCATACATTTTTTTTATACACCATTCGATGCACTTTTTCATTCTCTACAAACAAGTAGATAAGATACTTGTATCTGAAAATGCTTAGTTTAAAAGATATTTCAATGTTGATTTCGTGAAATTGAGTGTATGAAAGACAAGAGAAACATAAACGTAAAGACGCTACGTTATCTTCCACACGATAAGTTTCACAAGATTAAAATTAAAACATCTTTCAAAGTAATCATTTCTTGATCCAACTACCTTAATACTTTTTTGCAGAGAATTGAAATATGCATCGAGTGGTGCATGAAGAATCTATGGTTCCATAAAAAAAGAACAAAGACCACGTTGATATCTCGAAGGCACGTTCAAAGCGAGTTTTCTTTGAAACACTGTTTCCAATATTCGTTTAGAAGATGTTTGCGTGGATCGATTAAAATGAGATACCGTGTATAACGATACTGACTATGTATACGGCTCTGTCGCGTCAACTTGCATTAAACACGATTTGCATTATATGTTTTTGTAGCTGAGGATCGCGTTTGATATAGTCGATAATGATTGTTTTTAACATTTAATGTGTCTAGATTGATGTACGCGCTCGACAGAAATTGCCTGTAATTAACGTACGCACAGATAAATTCGCGTCTCAGTTGATTCTAAACTATGAATGGTAAATAGATAATGTAAAAGCTACTTTTTAAGTAAAATATATAGACGCGCCAAGTGTGCAATTTATTTACATATAGATTTAGAGATTTTCACGTCAAACACCGGCGAATTTGACGATAAAAGAACAATATTTTTTTCATCATAAAGGTGTTACTGTAAATTAGCTAGGGCGATATGTATGTAGTATTACGGATTATTTTCGTAGAATTATTAAACAGCTAGATATCTTTCATACATTGTTTCGATATTTTTTGTAGTTTCCGCAGCGCATTAAGTTTACTGTGTGTTTTCAATTTTTTCCACCGCACTTGCAGTACGTTTGTGTTCACCGTTCAGCTTCGGAAAAACCAATTTTAACCAAACACAGCGTAGAATATACCTACATGGGAAAGAAAAACGCATAAAAATATAAAATTTAAAGGTTCTCGAGTTACATATAAGGTAGCAAACAAACTGACAGACAGACAGACATTGCATTTTATTAACGTAGAGATAAAGACTCGCGTGTAAAAAATTTTGTTCTATATTTCCTTTTTCTTATATATATATATATAAGATCGCTTCTTCTTTATATTTAACTACCACCTACGACATTCGTAGCGAAATGGTTAATGCAAACGAACTTCAGATCTTCGAAAGAAATCGCCTCGAAAAACTAGAATTTCTTTTACCTACTTCTCTCTTGTTGATCATAAAACTTTATTCTTAACTACATCTCCGCATCTTCGAAAGTGAGAAAAGACGCGTTTAGACCTACTTATTCCTACAGCTTAGCTGGCATACATAGAAGCGCAGGTGTACTCGGAAGCTAGCAATCACCGCAAAACGCAGATGTTGCGTTTCAACGCGTCTCTCTCTCTCTCTCTCTCTCTCTCTCTCTCTATTTATTATTTATGCGACTACAACGTTACATCGATTTATAAAGATGCCACTGCCTCTCACTAATCACGTCACAGACTTTGCCTACGCCTCTATGTATCTTCCCAGTGTATTAATATCGCGAAATTACATCAGTTGTGAGATTAATTTCAACGACATGACCTAAGGCAACTTACACGAAATTCTAGCCGTGTCGTGACGCGCCACGTCATCGTAGAACGTTTTAAACATTGTAAACAAGTCATTGCTCGAAATCGCGCGTTCAATGTCGGCACGAGAAGCTTATCAGCGCGAGACGCTTAATGATTAATGACAAGAGCATCGAGTGCAGGAAGAACGCCTTCGAACCGTTTTGTAGCCAATATAATAAGCGCAGGCTAATTGTCTTGACATAGTAACGAAGTTCTGCTATTTCGAAAACAGCCTGGCTGTTCGAAACGAAAATATCGTCCACGAACACGAAACGTCCGTGTACTCATTGTAACTCGATAACAACACTACGGTGCACGCGCGATGCGTCTATTTCCATCGTAATTAAGTTTCTCAATCTGAACGATTGCGAAACTGTTACTCTGCCGTTCGTGATCGATTTAATGCATGTAAAAGTGGTTCGTGTCTAATAAAAATAGCGCTGAGTGATCGTCAAACCGTTAAACGAGTGACAATCGCTGTGTTGTAAATTTTCATTCCTTTTTCGAAAACAAGTTTGATATCTTCGATAGGAATAATTGCGTCAAGATATCGTTTTATCGCGCGTTACATTAAAATAAGTTGTTTAAAATAATTAGAAGATATGACTCGCGTGTAATAAAATTAATGTTAAACGTTTGTTTATCAATGTACCAAGCATGCGAGGATCACTGTGCAGTAACATAATAGATTTCCGTGAGAATTTCATTTTTGAAAATAAGTTTGTCGCCGTAAGGTTTTTTGGCGAAAAGAAATATCGCGTTGAAATAAATTGCTCGAAACGATCGAAAAATGGAATAGATGGTTGTACTGCGTATAACAGAAATAGCGTTAGATGATTATCAATCTGTCAAGCATGTAGAGGTCACCGTGTAAGTATGATAAATAAGGATAATAAAATTTGGGAATATTTGGGAAGGAAAAAGTTTTATTACGTATAGCAATAAAATAAATAATTTAAAATAATTAAAGAATTGGACATTACAACTGTTGACTGTACGTTTTTGTTTAATGATTATCATAAATTTCATCTTTCTCTTAGTAACAAGTTAGTCTGTCAAGCTTGTAGGACTCGTTCGCGTCTGTTCAAGTGGTTGCTGCAACAAAACCATTCATAACGAAGTTTCTCCGATTGTTTCGTATTATAATTTAGTAGAACGCCGAAATTGTTTAGTCATAGTTTTTTCGTACATTTTGAATACTGAAAAGATATCTAATATCTTAGATTCTATCAGAAATAATGAACGTACTTTCCTGGCAGAGTTCGCCAAGTTCAGCATTAAGCAACTATATACTAATTTTGATTTCATATTTTCTAAACTTTTCTATTTGGAAACTTCACTGAGAATAGTGGACAGTGGATTTAACGATGTTTATTATTAATGAATGTATTCTTTTAGAAAAACTTGTCGCGCCTATGTGTAAATTATATTGTAGCAGCAAGTAAGAAAACATTTGCGCTGTAATCACTGTGATTTATTATTGACAGGAGTGTCGAGTGATTTACTAATGTAAAAAGTCGGCAAGATTTCTTCGTTCTTCATGTTAATGAGTTTTTTGGCTGCTGAACGACATAGGTTCTAGGTCTAGGAACAACATAAGTCAGGAATCAAGATGTAGATAGATAGGAGTGGAATATAATGCAGGTACGAAACGTAGTAAACTTTTCACGTCATGCAGTTTATTTTTGTTCGACCTCGATATGACAGCAAGCATGTTAACGTATTTCGGTTGCAACCGTGTTTTTCGGGTGGAAAGAATTTGCATCGTTTTTGAAAATAGACGGTGGCTGGAAGAACGACGAAACAGATGTACCCAAGAGTACCATAATACAGCATTCGTAAACGTAGATATGCATTAGATACGTTTTCCTTTTCGTAAATAAGAGAAAACTTGTATAACGCGAAACGAGAGAACTCGCATGATTTTTTAAAATCTTTTATTATTATCCAGTGTTTAATATATATGGCAAAGTGAAAAATAGCATATAAAAATATGAAATATTTCATTCGAGAATTATTTTAACGTAAACAAAATTCTTATTATAGAATCTGAATACGATAAGGATCGGCGATAAAATTTGTAAAATATTCTTCGATCCGAATGATATAGGAGATAAGTTGCGTTTTCAGCTAATTGAAAATTGAATGTAGATAAAAGAATACGAACTGTGTTTGAAATTTATTTCCTGTTACTTTGAATTAGTAATTGTAATGGAAAACTTCCAAGCTTTTTTATACTACATTTTAACAATATAGTAGATGCACTTGAAATTTTATTTCATGTTCTTCGCCCTACAACCAACCCATCCGCTAGCAATTACGATAGTAATATTTCACGCTGTACAATCTCAAACAAAAACGTGACATTAAGGAAAGAGCGAGTGTCATTAAAGAGAGCACTTTGGGAACAAAGCGCTTCTATCCTTTTCGACGCCTCTTGATAGGCATTTTCTATTATATCCCACCTATCTCGTTCGAGCTTCTATCAAACCAAAAAGCCTTCAAAGATACACTACAATTTGATACGTTTCAAAACTGACAAACCCGTCATTCAAGACAACCTCCCCTTTATTATCGTTACGCATTAACCCATCTCATCCCTCGATCGACGTTTTTAATCGCCTCTCTCCTTCAAACTTCCACCAAACTGAAGCCATTCTACTGCCGGTTACTACGTTCAAAAACGGAACTCTCTGAAAAAGAAAGCCCCGTCTCGAAAGTATTATTACCTTCCCACGCTGCAATTCGCTAATTAATTCCGCTATTATTAATCCATTAGAAAGATGAAGAAGGAAAAAAGAAGGAAGAAAAATGCCCGTATCGATGATGACGTTACATAACGTATCATACAAGATAAACGAGCCACAGAAAGCACGAGAAAGGCAGCAAATAGGTTCCTTCTTTTTCTTTTCTCTTTTTTTTTTTTTTTTTTTTCTTCTCTCGTTGACGTTTACGAGAAACGTTCGAGTATACATGTAAAGTGGGGGTGAGAGATACGGAGAAAGATGGAATGAGGCAGCAGGGATGGACAGAGCGAATACAAGGGACAGACAGAGAGAAACCGAGAGAAAGAGAGAGAGAGGGAGGGAGGGAGGGAGAGAAGGACAGAGCGTGGTGGTGGGTGGTTGATAAAGGGGTGAGTCGACCTGAATTTCAACGCGTGACCCCAGGCTCGATGACGTCACGGGACTGTATTTCCCTCGCCCTCCTCCGTGTCCTGAAGTATTCAGGGCCGCAAAGGAGTGCAGTGGACGAAGTTAGCCGAAGAAAGAGAAAATTACGAGGCTAACTGCAAGGGGAGGGGGCAGATAAAGGGGGTTGGACGAAGAAGTGAGCAAGGTAGATAGAAGAAATGTGTGCGTATAGATGTATGTGTATATGCGGCAAAGGAGGGGTTGAAGGGAGAATTTCAAAAGATTCGCGGCAATTGCGTTAAGCAGCCGTGACTGTCGTGACACGGCACCGAAATAAGGTTACTTGTAAACGAGACCGGTGACTAAGAGAAGCCGTCTTAAAGTAAACTCGGCCCGGCGAGGTGGGTTCTTCAACCCTCCGCGTGAAATACGCTGTTAAAATCGAGTTTCCTTGTCTGGCTGCATTTTGAGCGCAGGGAAGCGAGACGCAGACTTCGATTAGGGTTGTTTGGTGGGGATCGTTTGTTCGCGTACGGATATAGTTCTCAGATTACGAGTTTTTATCTCTAAGAAGCTTTCGACTGGGAATTTTTATTTTAAATCGCGGGTGGCAAAGGCAATTAAAGGCGTCTTCGTTTTTCAGCGAGATGCATCAAAATTTCATGTGTCACCTAACGTCTCGACGGCTGTCGATTCTCCTGATAGTTCATTAATATATATCTAACGTAATGCGATTTTATAAAATTTTGTTTCGAACATACTTTATTAATTTAAAATCTGTGCCATCACGCGTCGCTTTGTACATGAGATTATAATAGTCATAATTGTTATATGGATGCGAACATCAAGCGTTCAGCGTTAGATTTATTCGACGATATTCGTTATAAAAAAATCGATGAAAAATCATAATGTTACGAGAGATCGGCACCGCGGCGATACGCTTCTGCAAAGCAATGACGGATGAGTTAAACGTTGTTCGTGTGTAAACGCGGTAGAACGCTGCGATCCCCTGCATACTCCCTTCTGCAAGTTTATTTAATAGAAATTTATCCAATCATTGTCGTCTTTCTCACTAACTCAAACCTGGCTTAAGTCTAATTTATGGGACGGCACAATTTCCTCGCGTAGGGCATCATCGCAGCAGGATAGAAGATACAGCTTGGAATCGCAAGAATACACTAATGCAGTTAATTAAAAAGAATGTTACCAATGCGTTAACGAATGCCGTGTAATTTTCGATATTTGTTTGTTATTAGTCTGTGAACTGTATCAAGATTATACGTATGCGTTATCAGAAAAGACAAACGTTGAGTTAAATTCTTAGTGATAAAAGCGAATCTTTCGAATTTATCTCAAGATTTTTCCACATATTGATTAATATTATGCGATTAAGTTGTCCGGTGGTCACTCGTGGAAAGAGAACATTTTTACCTGGATATTTTATTTTTTAATGTAGAAATAGGAAGCGAATGGAGAATATAATGTTTGCATAATTCTCTTCCGTGTGAACGGTTTCTATATTTTAGTTATTAGCTTGGCGAAATGGAAACTCATTTACAAACTTATATTATCTCTGTCGTTACTATTTCGCTTTTAATATTCACTGTTCTTTTACTTTTTTATATCAACTTTTTAATCACACGCTAGAATAATTCTCCTTTTAGTACGTCGTCGTTGCTCGTTACTTTTTCCTATATACTCTCGTGTTAAAAATTAGTAAAGTCGATACGTTCATCGAATTATACAAACACTCCATATTCATGATTTGTATAATTTAATATCAGTTCACAAGTTGAAGCAAAAATAAGATATTTCCCGGAACAACTGTCACTCGTATTCCACGATATAACGTATTCATCCAACGGGTAGGAATAATTCAAAGGATCAAAATACATAAACTGTTCTGGCACTCGTTCCATCATTTTATTAAACGCTTCGTCAACACTCGCTCAACAACGAAAACAGTCGCCAAAAATTTACTTACGAATGATTCACGCTCGCTGGTAATACGCCCGTTCAAACCACGCTTTTCCGACGTGTTTATCGACGAGGAAAACGATCGTTGATTTTCGCTAGAGAGATCGTAAAATGAAGGCGCGATGATGTCGGTCACGTTTCGGCCTGGAAGAGACAACAATCGATAATCCTCGAAAGCTGTGCGAGTGTAATGGTTTTTCGGCTCGGGAGACGATAAATCACGTCCGATTAACTGTTTTCAGCGACGGTGGTCGTTTCTGTGGATCGTTCGCCGATCTTAATGGCCGTTTTCCGGTTTCGTAACCGCGAGCCGGAGTTAATCTTAGCCGTTTCGCAGTTCCACGCAATTTACAACCCGCAAATCGAGACTCGTGCAGATGCCGTCCATCGATCCTTGATATCGCGACATCACGACGTCTGCGGTTCTTCTTGAAAAGACTAAATAATATTAATATTATTTTGGATGCGACGCGCGCACAGGGAAGCAGCTTCCTTTATATCGTATAGAAATTTGATAAAATACAATTATAATAAATACAGTAAGTAAATAACAATTTGATAAAGCATTTCATACAAACCTGAGTACGAAATAGGTGTGAGAATAGGCGAGGAATGTAGGGGTAAGATTAAAGCGTAGATTAGGATTAAATGAAGTTAATGAAATTTAGAAATTATTGAATTTAATTACTGATGAAATTAGAATAGGGCAAAGATAGAAATAAGGTTTCGCTTACAAAATTTGTTAAGTATATAAATTATAGTTATATATGTGTATATATATATATATGAATTTTACTATATTTTTGTTACATTACATTATATGTGGTATTTATGTATATGATATATAGATATAAATCAACAAATGTTGTTGTTGTTATTATTACTATTATTATTAACTGAGTATATATATCTACAGTAGCGGACAAAAGTTTAAGACGATGATTTGTAAACCGGATTACAAACATCTTATACGCATATTGTTCTTCTATTCGGTTTGTCTCTTTGGAATAACGTAGCTGTATGTTTGACCTTCGTAACCTCAGACAGTCAGTTGTTAAATACAAACAATGTAGGAGTTACAACAGTTAGTTACCGCCTAGCACTTGGAAACAGTGGACATTAGTTTAAGACGATCTGTGTAAAACGTGAGTACGAGTACAGTTTTTGAACATTTTGATTCTGGAATGTCAAAATCATTGTTTAGTGTACCTTTTATTGCTTAAAATTCATTTAGGTAGGAACAGACTATGGGTAAATCAAAGAATTTACTTGAAAACGAAAGGGAACAAATCGTAAGGCTGCGAAAGCAAAGTAAAACCTTCACCGAAATAGCAAATATAGTGAACAGGTCAGAAACAGCTTGTAAACAAGCTTGGTATAAATTTTTAAAGACAGGCATGTATTGCGATCAACCGAAAAACGGAAGACCACGGAAAACAACACCGAAAATGGATCGCCGGATTCATCGATTGAGCGAAAAGGATCGTTTTCGTAGTGCAAATAATATTGCTGCGGAGATAAACTATGAAAACGATACACAAATTAGTGCTAGAACTGTTAGGAGAAGATTAGAAGACTTTAACTTAAGAGGACGAAAACCCCAAAAGAAACCACTGCTGAGTTCTAGGAATCGAAAAAGACGACTTGCATTTGCTAAAGCTCATAAGCATTGGACAAGTGAAGATTGGCAAAAGGTATTGTTTTCTGACGAATCGAAATTCAATCGCGTCTGTTCTGACGGGATACGGTACGTTAGACGTCGAATTGGCGAAAGTTTGAAAACACAGTGCGTTTTAAAAACTCTTAAACATGGTGGTGGCAACGTTATGGTGTGGGCGTGTTTTTCTCGAAGCGGCCCTGGTCCGATATGTCGTATCAATGGAATTATGGACCGTTTTCAATACAAGGACATACTCAAGAACACAATGTTACCTTTTGCACGCAACAATATGAGTGATGATTTTATTTTTCAAAATGATAATGATCCGAAGCACACGGCTCGGGTTGTGAAACAGTTTTTTCAAGAAGAAAATATCACCGTGCTGCCGTGGCCGTCGCAATCACCAGACATTAACCCAATCGAGAATTTGTGAAGCATCATAAAAAAGACAGTACAAGGTTATAAACCGAAAAATTTAAATGAACTTTACTCTACGATTGAAACAGCCTGGAATAATATTACGGTAGATTAATATAAAAAATTAATAGATTCTATGCCAAGAAGATGTACCGAAGGGATAAGAAATAACGGATATTGAACAAAATATTGAATTTAAACAAAAATTGTGTATATTTTTTAACCAAAAATTAATATTTTTTGTATAGTCTTAAACTTTTGACCGACGAAATATTATACAGATTTCGTTCCTTTTTTATAACTTAGCTATTGAGCAAAATATCAAAATGAAATTTTTTTTCTAAGTGTACAAACAAATGTACAATTAGTTAATACCAAAAGTAGAACACCGTATTTATATTTTTTATGGAAAGTAAATCAATTATTTATTTCTTCCATTTCATCTTAAACTTTTGTCCGCTACTGTATATAATTCATCTTGAATTTTATAGAGTCTTGGATAGCGGCTAATGTATCAGGAAAAGGTTCACTACTTTTTACAATGTACATACATAGACATACGTTACCGCATTTACCCTTTCTCCAGCTGTTGCTATTGGCTCCCTTCCTATCTTCTGTATTTATTTCATATAATTCGAATGCTACTTTCGAACATAACTAGAAGTAGAACGTAAAATCGTTAGTACCAATGCTGTCCGGAGAATTCTCATTACAGATCTTTCGGTTTCACCCTCGTCGTTAAAATTCTTTTCACGGATTTCTTTCCATCTACCTGGAAAATTGCCTTCGAACGAGAAACTATGCGTCTGGTGGGTTTATCTTGCACAGAAATCGCAAGTGCAACATTTTTGAATGAAAAGAATACTTGTAACGAACAAGTAACTCGAACTGCTAATTTGACCTAGTTCTCTAGGTTGTCGTTTTCGATCAAATTTCCGAATATTTGCCTCCTCGTCGATTTCGATGTTCTTGAAATATGTCAAGGTCGTCGTTCTGAACAACCTCTTTCCTATACATATACAGAATGATCGGTTTCAATTTTCAAGTTATACACAAAGGTATGTTTGGTGTCATATACATATGTCCGTGTGAAGCTATCGACGTGCTATCTCCTCGTGAATTTTAATGGGATTTTTTTTAATATCTTCGTAGCGACGTATAAACAATGAAAAAGATAATAAAAATTCCAGCCACTTCCAAACCCAAAGGATTACTAAGGGTTGGGCAATTTAAATGGTGGCGGCCAGCAAAAGCGGTTATATTTTGGACACACACACACACACACACACACACACAGATACACCGACAATAATTATACTAGATAGAAAGATAGATATTCATTGTAATATCATCCCCCAGGGGGTCATAGAATGAACACGGTTTACAATATTCCTTATAGACACTCGTTCCTCCATACCATACCCATATCGCCCTCTGATCTATATTGCACACAGTACTCTCTTTGGTCCTATTACCTTCCACTTGCCTTCTCCCTCTCCTGGTATTAACATCCACATAAAGTTACAGAGTATATAACTGGAAATGAAAGAACGCAAACAGACCAGCCAGGAAACGTAAAGTAGCCGCACGCATCCATACAGAGATAGTGCGGCATATTTGGAATACCAGTTTGTTTAAGATGAATGAAAAATTACAGCGGAGGATGGGAACAAATAAAACTGTATAACATCAGAAGGAAGCTAATGTACTTTTATAATTTCAAACGCTCGGTAATAGCGAAAAACAAAAGTATCTGAAGCGTTGGTCTAATTGAAAACTGACATAAAAGTAAACGATTTTGTTATGGTGCGAATAATTTGAAATATCGCTGCTCCAATTTAGCTTCGTTATATAGAATTAAAGAACGGTTAGATAATAAAAGTATTTTCTCTTTTCTCAGGTCCAATCGCGTACAAAAATCACGCCATAGGAAACGATCGCGTTTGGTGAACGTCGACTCTGTGTGTTAAAATTTACTTGTAGTAGTCACATGTGTAACTTGCACGGTCATAACCAACGCATTCAAAATGTAGCCACATTTCACACGTGAAACACTGCACCCTCTCTTCCGCTCTTTCGCCTTCACTGTAGCTCACGTTGCAGAGAAGAGGCGCACAGCATCCATCTTGATAGGTTTTTTCTCGGTATGCCGAATTAGCAACGTGACATTGTAACCTAAAATATAGTGTCACGTTATTTATTCACGAGATGTTCGCAAAATTGACACGAGTGAATCAAGCCATTTTCTCTAATGTTTTGTCATGGTTGTAACAATGAATAATAATTGACGTTCTTTTACAGACTTTACCGTAGATCGAGGCGGAAATGTCAAAATTACGATTCCTCGACAAATGTCACTGGTTAACAGGTCATTCGCCTCTATTATTCGCGGTGTCACAAATCGGACGACGTTAATAGTTTTTTTAAATACTTAGGTATTCCAAACTACTAACAGTATCCCAAATATGCTGCATTTCCTCTACACATATCAGAGTTCGAAATACATATACCGATAAATACTGTTAATTAGAACTAAACTAAAACTACAGCTGAAAAAGCTAAAAACTAAGGCTACACCAACATAAATATAAATATAAATAGATAAATATGAATATAATACTGATGGGGTGAAAGTATACATACATATAACCGTTAGGCAATAATTATTATATCTATTCTCTACAATTTTCTATAAAATACGCTAATATAATAAGATCATATATAAATAAATAAAATAAAAGTAAATTATACATAAATAAAAAGTAATATAAAATTTATTAATATGCTGGTATAGAGGCGATATCTAAAACCGAACATCTTATATACAACATAAAAGATATAACTTAGAAAAAACGAAGCTGGCACCCCGCTGGGGGTAGCCACCAACATGCTATATTTATTTTTATTTTTTTTTTTTTTTTTTCACCAATAAGATATAACACTTTACCAAATGTCCAAAAAACCAAAATAAAATAAAAAAAAAAAAAATCTTATATACAGAGTGTTTCGTAATGCGTGGAAGCCATTTTAGGAATGGGCAAGGGATACAAAAACGACGAACAAAGTTCATAAAAACGCGTGTCCTGTTTAACCTCGTTTCGCAATAATCCGCGACAACTTATCTTCATAGAGGATGCTCGAAATGACCGCCCTTGGTTTGTACGCAAGCTCGCGATCGTCGTGACAAAGAATTTTGGGATCTTTCAAAAATTCCAGGTCTATATCGGATAATACAGACCGAGGATGATCATTTGGAGCAGCTTCTACAAAGGTAAGCAGTTGCGGGTTATCGAAACGCAAAAGTAGCCGTAACTTTGAAACAAGGTCAAATAGGACGCGTGTTTATATCAACTTTTTTCATTGTTCTTGCGCCCCCTGTTCATTCCTAAAGTAGGTCGTGCTGTGAAACGCCCTGTATGTACAGAGAGAAAGTTGTTTAGGGTGGTGATCTTGACAACGCATTACAAGGTCATGGAAATTGATCAAACGGTATTATTCGATAACTTTACCCCGTTTTTGACAGGATCTACATAAGTGAAGACAAGCCTGAGTGCAGAGTTTGAAGAAACTCTGACAAATAGAAATGCGTGAAAAATACCCGACAAGATTTAACGGCCTCGAGCAAACATACATCAAAATGACTAAATCTTTGTAACAACCTGTAATCCGTTGTTTTATCACATTTTTCTTGTTGCTGATAACGCTCGAAACGTTTTTCATTCGTGTCCCAGTGTTCTTGTTTTGACAAATTTTTTCAGTTTTATGCGCATTCGTGAGAAATTTCAAAATATAGAAATACATCTAATATACAAAAATATATAAAATATCCTAAATAGAGTTCTCCTTATCATGTTTAATGGGTGAAATAAATTTCTGTTTTATCTATATATAAATAAATAAATATATATATATATTAGGTTGTCCGGAAAGTGTCTTTTACAACGACGCATCTTATACAAACATGAAACCTAATCTATCGAACGTTATGGTCTTTAGTTTGATAAAACAAAATGGATCATACGTAATTCGATAAAATAATATAAAACAGAAAATATTGTGCATCCATTATAATAAATATAAATATAAAAATATAAAGAAAGTTTTCGGACGACCTAATATATGTATATATATTTTGCAATTTGTCAGTAGACAAACCTTAGGCAAATTGTTTTAAGCGTGGTAAAATAACACGACGACGGTGTCTTCATTGAGACGTCATTATCGACGGTTCGTGTTTTTTGCTTAAGTTTTCCCGATCCATAAAAATACGAGTTTACATGAAATCCTATTTTAGCAGTCTATTGATTAGTCTACGAGTCTCCGATTATTAAGGGAATTATTAAGGGAGACAATGAACGCGTCAGTTAAATATATAGAACTTATTATTAAAGAGATTATTAATAGATGTATAGAATTTTCCTTTTTCTTTGATGCACCAGACATGTTATGCTTGAAAAGTTCGAATCTTTTATCTCATTTCTGTATGACACGGACATTTTACTTCATGCAGAATGCACATTTAAAGATTAAAAGCAGTTATTCCATGTTTCTTGTGCTTCGTACATGTTTTATGAATATATAATTTGTCGAGGAGCTCCTGATTGGAATCTTTCGTTTCATTTTTCAATTGTCAGATTAATGCGTATCGCAGATTTGTAATGTTCAAAAAGAAGCATTAGAATTCTACTTTCTCCTCGTAGATCTAAACCATTTAAATACTTTAGAGATTATAGGAAATATATTTACCTAGAATTTTTACCGAGCATTGTATACAATATTCTATACGATGTAATTAAAACAAAAGTCTCGTACAATTCGATTTCCAATGAAAATTGTATTTCATAATTCGAGCAACAATTTTAAATTATTTAACGTGTAGAATGGAGGGACTCAGTGAAGAACAGATACATGTCAAATGTACACAAATTTTCGTTTTTTTTTTTTAATTATCATTAATCCATTCCCAGAATATAGCGTTCATTCCACAACCTTAGGAGGTTTTTATTATTAATATATTAGGATATATTATATTATATGTTATAATTATATTAGGATATAATAGCATATACGTCTCACTGAACATAATAATATTATATTTTTTTCACGCTTTATATATTTATATTTATATAGCTTCATATAACATCCGGAACGTATGGGTCCCATTTTGTTGGAGCTGATTGTACACGTAAAATCAATTAAAAAAAATTTCATATAAACGTATTTCATGTTCCATCTATCTTCTTTTATGTGACGTTACGAATTTTCTATTTTGATTTTGTATTATCTAATTACTAGACCACGTGTTTTTATGTATTTATAGAAAATTTCGGACTGCAAAATTGCACAGAATTCGCATTATATGAAAAAATATAATAAAACAACCAGAACATAGTGCTTTCTGTAATTTTGTAAGTAAAGCAATTTTCTACCGAGGCTCTGCTTTTTTAAATTATATTCTTAACAATATGAATCTGCATAAAATTAATTTTAGTCTATTAATTACTCTTAATTAACTTTACGGGAGATACTCAAAATAATCAGCTTGCATTTGAAGGCAACTCTGTAGACGTCTTGTCGTGAATTCGGTTACATTCTTAATTGTTTCCAGCATTTGCCGAATTTGTTGAAAGCTTGTTCTATTCTGAACCTTAGTATTTCAACATTTTCAATAGCTGTTTCATACACACAAAACTCGTCATATTTCATGAACGAAAACAGATAAAGCGCATGTCTATACGAGTTTCTTTCGTTGCTTTTAGATGTACAATCAGCCCCCGAAGTTGGGCCCCACGTACTCTGTTATTGCCTATATTTATATTTCTATATTATATATCTGATAGTAATTGTCATTTGCCATTTAATTGAAGTGTCGCTTAAAACGATTACGATTTCATAACGCGTTTCTTTTCCTTCAGTTTGCTTTCTTCTAAAATTAATAAAACGATGACAAACGTGTCTGCATTTCGCTGGACCCCTCAATTTCGGACAGAATAAATAGAATTCTGATCGAATAATTTGTGCATACGCGCATGCATATTACAATTAAACATTCTGTCTTTTATTGTAATTAACTATTACTTTATGCATCGAACTAATTTTCCGCTACGAAAGTCGGTCGATGGTAAACTAATTGATTACAGACAGTTATTATTCTTAATTAAAATATGAATATTAATGTCTTACTCATCGCTGGTATAATCATGCACAACGTTCCAGTGTCACTATTATTTCACAGCAGTTTGTAACTTGCCACGAAATGCACCCGTTATTTTAATGATAATTACATGTTAAACGAGAATCGACTACAGTTACCCGCGGCAACGGCCGATGAAATAATTTTATCGAAATAGTATTAATAATTACGCGAATATACCAATTCGTCCATAGTAGATACCTGTTATCTGCGTTCACCAATTTCGTATAATTGCCCGATAAAATGGGAACATAATTTCCAGCTCGCCTTCTATTAATAATCTTGGCGTAATTATATCTTATACCTTTCTACTTTAGAAAAAATTGATTTATTTGGCGTTTACAATTGAAAAGCTCGGAAGAAAAGTAGTACATCGGTGTTCTGTATATCTACCGAATATTATGTTCTAATAAGTTATTAACTACCTGAGAAAAATATTGTTATTTATTTATTTTTAACCGCTGCCTTGCGACTTGGGGTGGCTTTCCATTTACAATCTATTTGTTTACAATATGTGCTTAAACCCTATTCACACTATAATTACAACTAATAACCTTACTTATCATTATCTTCCTTATTAAACTATCAACCTATTGCTAAACTATTGTTCTATCAATGTTATAAGATGTATATGTCTGTTCAAAGTTTTATATTTTTTCGATTGTTGTGCGTGAAGTGAAACGTAGATTTTACAAAGAATCGAAGAATCAAAAAATGTAAGAATGTAAAATCGAAAGTTCGTGTAAATTCTAAAGTTGAGGACTAGATAAAATAAACAAATATAAATAGATATTAAGTAGTCGAGAAAGAGCGATAAGTATACTAATGTAATTTTAATGTAAATTTAATGCGTTATGTCTTCTTTAAAAAATTTGTGCTTCAATTTTTAATCATGTTTAAATATTAGTAATTATTCAAACGTCGATACTTTTCCATAACTGAAAAAGCATTAATTTCAAGGAAGAACTAATTTGAGAAAGCTATGAATAGAGTCAGTAGTTTCCAGAGATGGAATGAAACTGTTGAAATTTCTAATTAATTGTGAAATAACAAATAATTTTTACTTATTGCTTATTTATTATTTTCTCTGTTTCAAAATGAAATGAAACTTATTTGCTGAAACTTTGATTCCATACATTTTTTGCATAAATAGGAAACTTTTATTTTCTTGGGGATAGGAAGGAGATCCAATTATACAGAAACATTTATTTTGCTTTAAAAAAAGTTAAAGCTGTCCGAGCATTAATGAAAGTTACTTGGAAAATGCATTACTCTTAAAACAATTAAACACTAAATTCTACAACGTATATGTAATTAATTGCTTATTGCTTTGTACAATTGCGCCCTTGTTGTTGGCCAAATAAAACAATTATACAAATATCGTAACTTGCTTTCTCTTCTACATTGATCCTACTTTCGATTTCTTAAATAATCATAGGTGAAAAAATAATTTTAACCTTCGTATTTTCTCCTAAAATATCTGCTAAAAAGTATATGGATCCATCAAAAGTTTTATTAATGGAATACAAAATAACTGGTTATAACTCAACTTTTATAACAGAGTTAAAGTGTTAACATACAAAGTTAACTTGGAACAGGAAAGGAATGATTGAAAAGTTGAAAGTTCGGTAAATCACGTTTATTTATAAAAGTTAAAAGTTTCATTCGATCCCTGCTGGTTCTCCACAAACTTGATCTGCAATTTTATTGCGTTAAAATATAAACTCTTTACAAAAAATATGTTTCAATTTTTAATCGCGTTTAAAACATAATATTAATAGTTGCTCAAATACGTAGATATTTTTCCGTTACCCAAAAGGAATCCGATACTGATAGGTTTAATTTGAGACCATAACGTTGCAGTTTTTCGCGTAACAATTTCTCAGAATGTATTTAAACTATCAATCTAAACTATTGTTCTATCGATGTTATAAGATATATATATCCGTTCAAAGTTTTATATTTTTTCGATTGTTGTACGTGAAGATAATGTAAAATTGAAAGTTTGTGCAAATCTTAAAGTTGGGGACTAGATAAAATAAACAAATATAAATAAATATTAACTAGCTGAGAAAGAGTGTGTATTTAGATCGATGACAAATTTATTATATATCTATAAATGTAAAAACCATGAAGAAGAGATATAATTTTCGATAGAACGTTAGGATTAATATAGTATGATTTCTTGCGTAATATGTACCATACAGTAAATATTTGTGCGGCTCGCGTTCGATATATTCAACAAATATGTCTTCTTCCTGAAATGTAGTTTAAATATTATCCAACGATATTTAGTAGTTCTTCTATTTATATCGATTAATATTGACTTATAGATTGAAAACGCATAACATGGTTGCAACACAGTTTCGTAGTAATATGCTGTTAAATGTACAGGCTATTAATTTGCTATCATTGTTTGCCAAAACACGGTTTATTTCTGTTTAACAATTGCTCGTCGCTTGCATGGCTAACCGATTTTGATTTATCTCGTCGCGTGCGTGTCACTTTTGCATTATTGCGTCGTTAATTTATCAAAATCAGCCTTTAACACACGCGGTGTGACAACATAATCGAAAGCCTTCACCGATATTATAAATTGCCAAAAATTTAACGATGTTCTAGACAGGTGGATTTGTCAACGAGCGTAGGTTCAATTACTGAAAAAGAAATTCTGAAAACTGAATTTTATAACGTGTAATATTCTTCGTGAGATCGTAAATTTACAGTATTTCAAAGTTAATATAATAAATAATCCTCTCTCTACGTTATCCAGTGTGTTATATCCATCATACTTAGACCGACAATGTAACATAATCGATGTAATTGAACTCTGATACAATTAAGACTAAGGTAGGAAGGAAATAATGGAAAGTTAGCAGAATAAACGAAATACAATGTAATGAATGAAGAAGAACTATGCCAAATATGTAACATGAAAAAATTAGAATCAACGGAATACCTCGTAGAAGACCAATGTATATAATGAACAAAGAAGAAAAATATGCAGGAATAAAAACAGCAGGCAAATTATGAAAGCGAACATTGAAGAAGATGTAAAAATAGTAAAAATAGTGCAGTGAGAATTAGAACAATTTGCTGAAAGTACTAAGACAGTAAAGGTTCATTTAGAACAATTGATATTAATTGTGATATTAATTATCGATGTTAATTTCTAGTAATAAGGATAGGAATAAGACTAAAAGGGATTGTACAAATCAGAACTATACCAAAGAAAAAAGATCGTTACTTATATATCTACTCATATACTTTTGTAATATTATTGCAGGAAAGTATCCAAATATGAAATACTATTTTGTTTTTCGTATGTCGTGCAAACCAAATTAATCACATCAAAAGAAAACTTTTATGGATATTCAATGATACATTTACACCGAATTTAAGACCACTTTTATGCTTCTCACGCTATGAACAATTTTCAATATTGAACTAACATTGAGAAGACAGAAGTTGTACTTAACATGCAATACCGACGTTAGGTATTTCCATAGAAAAAAACAGAAGAAATCGTATTCTTTTTACTTTACTCTTCTTTGAGAATAAAATCGTAGCTCAAAAGAACTACATTAAAAAATAGGTCTCTTTTTTCACAAAGCCGAAATAAGATGGTTCTCAGGACTTGAAAACGATTTGTTGCTTTGAGATACCCCATTTTCTTTTCTCGGACCATTTTTACGGCTCCAACCGTCTCTTTTTCGTTCCACGCTTTTCTTTCTTATCAATTTTTCCTTACGCTGGAACAGGACATCTTGCTATCTTATAAATAAAATAATCTATAAAAAGAAGTAATCCAAATATGAGATATTCTATAATTAGACTACTACTGGGCGTTCATATTTGGAATTTTACAAAATTAAAAACACGATAATCAACTCGTAAATACTTGCGAGTATCATATCGGCAACAGCGAAAAGCATAAATAAATACGGTGAAATGATAACAAAAACACATCAAATTTACACATCGTTGAAAGTTTTCGAACGGCAGTAAAGTAGAACGATATCCTGCCACGACATTAACGTTCATTACATACACGACATTACATATCAAAGTGAATGAGGTAGTCTACAGCCGTGCGAGATATTCGATTGTCAGATTTTTAAAAATAGCATTATTCCATATTAGATATACTATTCCATACTTGGTACTTTCCTCTACTTTTTTACATATTTGTAACCCGCTTATTACTTAGGCTTGTAATGGGCAAAAGTCTAACGCAAGAATAATAGCAATAAAATAAAAAATAGATAATTAACATAATTGATGGGACAACAACGAAACTTTAAAAAGATATTTAATAATCAATGATAATTGAGCAACTGTTTGGTATTTCATAGAAACTTGATGGACAGAAATACAAAGATATTAATTATTTATTAATATATAACCCCTTGGCGACTATTTACTTCTGTTCATTCTCGAATTATTCAAAGTCAAATATATCTGACAAATTTTCAAACTGAATTTTCTCGAAAACGATACGCCATGGAATAATGTTATATCATATTGTCGACTTACTTTTTCACGTAGAACCATCCTATCGCTGATTATATCAGAATTGCTGGAATACTTTTCACTCCGGAGACTTGAACATAATTAATTGGTAAATACAATAATAAATAGAGTAACGTGCCAACACGTTTTCTAGACACTGTTAATTAACACGTTGCTTGGCATGCGAATTTTATGCATTCTGCCCTGGTATTTTCCTAATTTTATATATCAGACGTAGAAATTACTTTGGCACCATTTGTAATTCATTTATCATTTATTTATCTATGTAGCTTTGGAATCAATACATACTACATTTACTGATTTTTAAATATTTTTTGATGTTACATTATATTAGGTTGTCCGAAAAGAATCTTTCTTCTACAGACACGTCTTTTACAACAACGCATCTTTATATAAACATGAAACCTAATCTGTCGAACGTTGTGATATTTATTTTGATACAACAAAATGGATCATACGTAGTTCGATAAAATACTATAAAATGGAAAATGTTGTGCATCCATTATTTCCTTATAAAACGAAAGAAACTTTTCGGACGACCTATATAAGTTGCGTCTTAGAAATATTTAAATTGGTTAAAATTCCGTAATATTTGGAAGATATTCGAACTCAATATGGATTCTATAACATGAATGATGGAATTAATTTCACCGCTATAAATACATAGGCTAAAATGTATAGTAGTTACATAACGTATAATTTTTGCAAAATATTATATTGCATTTACTTACGTTTTTCCCACGATATTATCTAAATCTAAATCATCCGCATTGTTGAAAATTTGTTAGTCCATCAAATTTATAATCTATGAAATATTTAAAATCTATGACATTTAGCAAACCGCCTTACCGATGAACAATGTGGCCAGTCAACGTGTCGAACATAACGTAAAACCATTTCTATCAAGATTTCAGGTCGAAGAAAATCGAAGAAACAGAAGGAAAGAGAAAAGAACAGAAAAAAGAAGAAAGAAAGGTTGCACGCGATAGAAACTTGGTTTACATAATAACGTTGGCACGCGTGGTGCGTCCCATTAATTATGCGCGGCCACAGTCCTCCGGATTACAGAGACTCTTTCTTGGTTAAACTAACGCCTTGTTGTGCGACGATAGGCATTTTGTAATAGCTGGAACGATCCTTCGAGGGTTGGCCACGGACCAAATTCTCATGGACGGTCACGAACAGATATGACCGACCGCGAATTTATTATTCTATACGCGACAGTTTGATGTACGACATCGAGATCGAATTAAACCGATGCGATGTATCTCGATCTCGCAACCACTCTGTGAAGATATTCGTGCTGTAGACCGTATAGCTTAGAATTTACAATGAAGAAACAAAAGGAGATCGTGTTGGGTTGTCGTGTTGCACATACAAAATGTTCCACGCAACCAATAGTTGTAATAGTGAAGATGTAATGGTACTTGTTATAGTAATTGTAAGTCTAGTTCTTTATAAATCAATCTCTTTTTTGCTCGTGAAAGAGAAAGTAGCATTCCTGATCTTTATAACAGTAATTATAGAGATTACAGTAATTATACATACGTAGTAATGAAATTAAATATTACAGTGCAATAAGTAGACTACGGATTTTTATGAGATGATATGTTCTGAATAGAAGAAAGTTTAGAACATTTATTTTATTTGGCTATAGAAAGTACATAGCTTCGGTTTAAGTGTTAAAATTTCGGCTGCGTATAGGAGACAAGACAAACTAAGAAAAATAGTCCTTTAGATATTCGTTCGTTTTTGCTCCGTTTTGGAGAAAACACGTAAAAGGAAATAAAAATGTTCTCTTTTCTTTTTTTTTTTTTTTTAATTATCTAGTTACACTTATTTATTCCGAGAGACCGAATCGCAGTCGTTTTCAACCGACAGGCCGAATCGTAGCTGCAGTGCAGCAAATATCACCAAGGCAATATCATCTAGCTGCAATTATAGCGGTCAATGTTAGACGTAACGCTTGTATTGCTGCAAGAGGTCAGCATTGTGGACAGTGTCTTCGTAAAATATATACAGATGATAACAAGAATAAATGAATGTCAATAAAGAAGTGAGAAAATGGAAACTTTTGTGTTTCCTCCTTCGCGATTTTCTTTAATTTGGGGCAAAATTGAGCAAATCTCTAAAGAACTGTCTTTCTTAATTTATCGGTCCCATGCACGCTCCCGAAGTTTTGACATTTAAATTGGGGGCACTGTGTATGTATGTATACATATTTATCGTAATTCGAAACCCCGGAGAGCCGTGGAACGGACTTGATTTACAAAAAACCCTGCAATCACTCATCCCTCCCCACATCACAATCTTATCTCGCTCCGTATGTCGGACTAACTTTAAAATTAAATTATCTGCAATGCGCACAGTTCTTCCTTTGATCATCTTTATTTCTCTCTAATTACTTTACATTTATTCTTGCCATCTAACGTCTGTACTACGTCCGACCTGCCTGTACTCTCGTTATACTAATATTGACATTTAAATATAATTACAAAACGGACTACAAAAAATATTTGCACGCTATTGTATTTATTATAGCTTTTAAATACCGATTACTTAGGTCCAAGTATATGAAACTTCGCGTCATTCGGTAACACGTTTACATGATCACGAAAATTTGGTGCTACGAAAGTGAAATATAGAAGCTGATAAGAAAAAAACATTTTATTAGAAAATGAGAGTATACGCCGATACTTATCGCAGCCATCGCAGATGGGACGAAAAAATGTAACTTTGCCAAGTGGAGAAATGCTAATAGTCCGGCTGGAATTTAATTTTCGATGTTCTTCTGGTCTTTCGTCACCATTTTTATTTTTACTGACACAATTTCCGTTAGCAAGAAGTACCAATGTTGAACAACAGTTATGAAGTCTCGTTTTAATATGCAATCTTCGTAATAACTACATCCGGCATTGCAACACAGAGCTTTCATGTAAGTATCTGCTTTAGAAGATAAAGTATCGCGTAGTTATGAATTTTAACGAGTAATATATACGCTATGATGAAAATTTCCATGATAATAAGAATTAATAGAATACCGTAATTAACGTTCTCCGAGTACTGATTTGATCAAGACGAATTACGTATTTAAAATCACTGGCTAATTACATTTTCTGTTTCCAACGATGAAGAATATATAAAGAATAAAGGAGACAGGGACGAGAAACACGCACTTTTGTGTGATTTTCTATTCTATAACACATTTTGTTAATGGGAACCGGGACTGCAAAACTATCAAAGTACAAGGATTGCAATGTCCAAAATGGTAGTCCGTAAGGTAGTAGTAAATGTTTGGTGTACTGGTTAAAAACAGGGAATGTTCACTTTGTACTGGAACAAAATACAGATAGAAATGATGAATTTATTAATCATACACATGTCGTGAAAGTAGATGTCGACTTTAATTCAAGATACATAAATATGATAATTAGACAACAAATTAACATATGTGAATGATACGTTTAAATTCCGAAAATCCCTTGCATCTTTTATTTTAGTGCATCATTTTTCATTCTTATTACAAATAAATGAAATCACTTCCTCTTCCCACATTTGCAAGGAATAAAATTAACTAAAACCTGGATCAAACTTCAGTCGTCTTTATTAATCTTTAATCTCATGCTTGCTGAGGTTTCTAGATAACTCAATTAACATTGAAATTACCAATTTGCGATATACCAAATTAAATATACTAAATACAAATGACTGCAACTAGTGCGATGCGATGACAATTAATGGATATATTTAAAAGTAATAGATAATTATAATAATAAAAAATCTAAAACATATTGTATCGACACGATTTATAGTTTCGATATTAACAATTCCTCGACCGTCCTTTCGACGTTTCGTATCGTTTGAAGGTTCATGGCTGCAAGCGTACGGCGCATTGCACAACTATGCGAATAAGCTGCTTTCCATTTATAAGTTCGCAACATTAGCAACATATTGCGATTGTACCAGAGATTGCATAACATATACCAGCCAGCTAGGAAATTCTGTTTGTCGAATGCAGACGTGGGAACTTAAAGAATATGATATTCAGTAACCAGTGGATAGAATTAGGAATAAAGGAACGACCAGCTGCGTGAGCGTGACCTGTTTAAGTAATAACAATTTACTATATGAATTGTTACTATTGATAAAATACCTATAGGGTATCTCATTTGCATTGACCCACGCAAACATCTCCTAAAGGAATATTGGAAACAGTGTTTCAAAGAAAACTCGCTTTGTTTCGAAAGGGACTTGTCACGATGGCCAGAAATCTTATCTAGATGAACGTGCCTTCGAGATTTCAACGTGGTCTTTGTTCTTTTTTTATGGAACCATAGATTCTTCATGCACCACTCGATGCATATTTCAATTCTCTGCAAAAAAGTATTAAGGTAGTTGGATCAAGAAATGATTACTTTGAAAGATGTTTTAATTTTAATCTTGTGAAACTTATCGTATGGAAGATAACGTAGCGTCTTTACGTTTATGTTCTCTTGTCTTTCATATACTCAATTTCACGAAATCAACATTGAAATATCTTTTAAACTAAGCATTTTCAGATACAAGTATCTTATCTACTTGTTTGTAGAGAATGAAAAGGTGCATCGAATGGTGTATAAAAAAATGTATGAGTCCATGTAAAAAAAATAAAGCTCGCATTGAAATCTCGAGAATTCGCCTTCTCCTAAACGAACCTGGTGGTCGTCGTAAGAATATTCTTGAAATAGAACAAGTTTTGTGTGAAATACTTTTTCGAACAACGTGTTCTTTAGCAGATGTTTACGTGAATCGATGAAAATGAGACCCTCTGTATACAGTACACTCGGATTGATGATCGTATGGAGAGATTTATAATCGTGTTGCTAAAAATTAATATAAATTACCAGCACGAATTTACCGCTTTTCTTCTGTTCCATTTTGCCATATCATATTATATACACGCGCTTAATCGAGGAATTGAAACGATAAACGATGGTAAACGTCAGAAGCGAAGATTTCCAATAGAAACAAAGAATACATTTCTATTTGATTCGTTAAGAGCGGCGAATGTTATTGTTTTTATTATTTTTACCAACTAGTTGTTTTGTTAATTATCTGCACGTTTTTCACTTTTGATATTTAAAAGATGCGTACATTTCACTTAAAATAATAGCACATCGTTTCTCAATAATTAGTTGTAAATTATAAGTGGACTTTACTTGAGATTATTTGATAGATGATAGACATATATAATAAGTGAAGAGTTAGACGATAGACAGTAGATATGGGTAGTAAAATAAGGTTAAGATAAGATTGTGTGTGCGAGTAGGTGGATATGTGTATAGATGATTAAGTGAGAGAGGCAATGGGAGAAATGATTGTGAACCGAGTTCCTTTTATGACTGGCAGGCTTAAAATAAACTATACTACCACTTAAGATATTTGTAGGGTAGATTACTTCTTTTTACAATTTCTTTGAAATTTTGACGATACGTCATCTATACGTGATTTAATTGTTAGAGCGCCTAGTCTTATCGAAATGGAGATATTCACCTTCAGAGTAGGAAGCTTTATCACGTAATCCTAATAACAAACCTCTGCAAGCATAACTTTTTGATTAATTACAAACAAAATACCGTTGTTACAAAGTTGTTAAAAAATTAATATGCAGCGTAGAATGGTGGTCAGAAGAATCTTTTTTTAAAGAAAAATTTAGCTCTCGCCTCATCGTTTTCGAATAAATTTACTGTGAAGTACGTGTAATATGGATAAATTCGGTGTCCAAAATGCTACATGTCCTAATGTGAAATTATCGTCGTATTCGTTTCTCGATTATTTGTTGGTGTACGCCCGTAGAAAGTACAGACAATGAAGAAATTTCCTCCTAGAGGTAGAATCTCAGACGCGCGTGAAGAATAGTGTCTTTCAAGTCTCAGCATCTTTTACTTTTGCGGGATATTGTCGCGCTATAAATACCTTCAGTGAGATATCAAGAAACTCTGCAATTTCTAGTGTTAATCCTATCATTTTTATCATTTACCACTTGTTAGCTGTTCACTTTCGCCATTTAACCCTTTTATGGATTTAGAAGAAGAATAAACGATGAAAAATTATTTTGAATTACTTGAATGTATACATTTATAACATATTTCATTTTCTCAAGCACAGCTAAAATAAATCACTGCAGCACTTAGAATTTTGTTCACCGTAAGAGCAATTTTTAGTAACTCTACAGATTAGTAAAATTCCTCACTAAAGAGATTGCTTTTTATTTTTTGAATCACTCATATCGTTTATCGTTTCAATCGCTTAATTTTGACGATTTATTCACTTGCTATACTTCATTTTCGAATTAAATTGATGTTTCTCCGATAACTCTGGCAGCATGGGTTTACTTCTACGGCAAAGTACAAGCGGAAGAATGTTGCGAGAGATTTCCTCCAAGTTTCCACGGCTTTCCATCCGATTGTTGTTGCATTCGACGAATGAATGGTTCCTTTTTCGTGTTCCCTGACAGCCTTCCCTTGAGAACCGGACCAGATCATTGCAAAAGATTCTGCGGTTACTTTTAACCTTTACCTTCGATCAAAGGCGATGCAACGATCCTTTGATCATAAAGCAGAATTAGTTTTTCGTAATCAACGTCAAAGCCGAGGAGTATTTCGAAACGGTGTCATTATACCGCGCGTATACCATTTATTTCTCTTAGACCTCTGAGTACGAAAATCATTACTCCGTATATTTAGTTGGTTAAGTAGTTGTTTGAAAATAAATCTAATTTAATCTTATTTAACATCGAAATAATGATTACTGAAGATGGTCTATGCAGGGGGTCTCGGGTAAAGCGGAACATCTGGAGAAGGAAGAAAACGCAGAACCAGAGGCTAATAGCAAGGATAGGATGCGGAAATGTTGAGGAAATGGTTACTCGTTGAAAGAGGAAAAAAGAAAATGTGCTTTATGTAGTTTAGAGATAGGCAGCTTAAAAGATTTATCAGAAGATTGCTGTGGATTAGAGGACTAAGAGAGAAAGATATAGTAAAAGATAAAATATGCGAAGCAATGATAAACTGGTTAAGAGTTTCGGGAAAAAAGCGTAAAGATACAGGTACCGAACTAATTGTGAGTCAAACGTAGCTATGTTACAGTATTAAGTTGTCCGGAAAGTTTCTTTCGTTTTACAAAGCAAATAATAGAGGCACAATGTTTTTTGTTTTATATTAGTTTATTGAATCATGCACGAACATAATAATAGAAATAGAACGAAATGGATGATACTTAATTCAATAAAATAATATAAAACAGAAATTATTGTTCGTCTATTATCACTTTATGAAACGAAAGAAACATTTCGGACAACCTAATACATAGATTAAGTATTGGATAGTGTACATAAGTTGAGAGAAACAAAGATATATATGTTTTATTAATTTATTAATTTTTATTATAATTTTTAGATATAAGAGGGAATATGTAGATGTGGAATGAGTGGAAGTTAGAATGTGTAAACCAAGTCCTTTTCCTGGACTATGAAGCCAAAAAGTACACGAATGTACAGAGTATCTCGTCCATCTTGGACGATTAGACGTTCCTTCTTTGTTTTAATAATATGTAATTCTAATCCCTGGAGGTCACAGAATGCAACTTGGTTTGCATAATATACTAAATCACCCAACAGCCTTCCATCCCATATCATATCTCAGTGGCCTCACGCTTCTACTTCGTATGCTGCACATATCCCTGTTCTTTGGGCGTTGCTTTGGTCGTCATTGTCTATTCTCATTGCTAACATCATTCTATTTATAAGTAAACTTATGTCTAAATTTACTTATTACATCCTGATAGTGCAAATTGCCCTAAACTAATCTGCTTCGATCTACAAACTATTTCCCTTCTTTCTCCATGAGCATTTTAAATATCGCATTTGTATTTTATAATAGAAAAGATCGTGGAAGGAAAATATTGCTTGTTTAAAGGAGCAAATATTATAAATAGTCTGCAGATGTTTATGCGATGTTTTTAGTTTTACGAATATAAACCGCTACTCGCATTAGAAAAACTCTGATGAACTAAAAACTGAAGATTCGTTAAGCACGGAATACAAAAGAATTTTTTTACTACGCAAAAAAGTAAAGGCATTAGATTTATACATATATGGGTTCATTGTTCATGACGCTCATTAAATAGTTGAACGTTAACAGATAAATAGGTCCATAATACACGGTGAATAACTCGTATAGGAGTTTATACCTTCGAAAAGATTAACCTGCAAATTTTTTCCAATTACCCTTTTATTATATCGTAAGATTGAATTAACATACCAAGAAGTATGTCAACTTGGTATTACGACTTAAAAAACTGATGGGGAATCTCAACTAATCTCAACGAGTCCTTGTTTGTCTGATTAGAATTCTAAAAATTCGATGTCGTTCATTACGACGATTCAAAAGATCGGAAGTCGTTGTCCGAATAGCTTTGCTTAAATTTTAACTCATTCCTGTGGACAATCACGAATTAATGAGGCCAATAAAAGGCTACGTGTCTAGAATCACTCGTGTCGAACATCTCGTTCAGTTCACAACGTATTTCAATTAAGTTTCATAGTTCCATGTGTCGTGCTAATAATTCGAATAATTAGAGTATTCCCAATTTTATAACTAACAATATCAAAACTAAACTAATCTTCAACGTTTTACACTTTTTTAATTTAACACTTTCATAAGCCTCTAATAAATCTCGAGTTTTAGGATCTTTAGAAAAAATCTTTAATGCATATCGGTACTTGCCATTAATACGACTCAACTCGAAAAATGTAGATTTCAGAGGATAAGCTTCTTAAAATTTGCAAAGAAATCTTGTTGCGTCACTTCAAACATATTCTAAGGCTGACTTAATACAAGATAATACAAGGTAACGTTATTCTTGAAAGCGGTAGAACCTTCCATTCGTAAGGTCAGAGAGCAACAGCATTGTTGAAAAACCAAAGCCAGATTGATAACGACGTAAGTAATGATTTTGCCCTCTGACGCAAAACTGATTATATTTAACTAGGAATTATAAATATAGCGTTTTACACGATGAAAATAGAAATATAACGTAGACCATTGTAATTGGATAAAAGGAAAATTTAAATTCTTTCGGTCGTGTTACTTCAGTCTATGCCAAGCGGCGATATGCATTAAAGATTTCTGCTCGCAATTTTCGCTGGCTAAGTTCGAGAATGGAAAAATATAAAAATCATAATATTTCCATAGTGTTCGGGGATTCGAAGGATTCTGTCCGTAACACTGGTGATTTCAAGCATTCCATTAACCTTTTTCCCCTCCGATTCTAAAGATTCGGATTTTCTTTTCCTTCCGATTACGAAGTCCTCTATCATAAGCGTATAAATAAGAAAGTAACGATCTTAAACACGTTTCCAATTTTTCCAAGAGTTTTCCATGTTTCCCTTCTGAAAACGTATTCAACGTGTGTCGACTACGTAACGAGTGTTTCATCGAGCGTGCGCGAAAGATTTCGAGATCCGACTATGTAGTCCACAGGTCCACAGAATTCACGAATTCTGCCAAGTTCTTCTACGTGGCCGGCGTAATGAGTACTTCCTGTCGTTCCTTCGAGGATTCTTCTGTTTCGCAGACCTATCACGGAGTTGGTAATCGTCCCTGCATCAGAACGGTAGCCTAGGTGCCTCGAAATCCAGGTCGCCCCATTTTGCAATTGGCAATCGGCCTGATCCGCTAGCGAGAAGACTGCCAGCAAGTTCCAGTCGTCGAGTACTGCCAGGTCGCTGTATCTATCGGTCGCCGGGTCACATCTTCTATCATTCTTTTTTTTTTTTTTAACAAATTACGAACTTATCGTATTCTCACTTTCGTGCCACTTTTATATCGCTCTTCGATAAATTTTCTATCATTTCTGGAAGCTTACGATGACTTTCGTCGAATGTATGCGTTCTTTAGTTATCCCTGTATTTTACGTTTCTGTTTAGATTTGTTATTGAAGCTTAGGCGTCGAGAGGATATAAGTCGTAAAAGCACAAAGAATAAGGAACACAAGAAGCACCATATAAGGTCAAGTTGAAGTTGTTGGTTTTAAGTCACGATGTTAAGTACAGGAGATGTTTGATGGTTGGAAACGAAGACAATAAGTGTAAACCAAAGAATAAAATGTAGCTGCAAATCCGTTTCAAACCAGAAAAGAGACTATGAAAAATAAACAACGAATGAAAGATAGCTGTCGATAAATTGCGGACATTTATGCAAACTATTATTTGCACAAACGCTGTTAGAGGAATGGAACCTGGACGGAAATTTATTCTATTTATTAAATATTATAATAATCCTTGTTTCAGATATTTTAGATATTTCTGCATTTTATGTGCACTCTGTGGCGTATCTGCACCTTTAAATTTTCCATAAATACATAAAAATTCGCAGTCTAGTTACCATGATTCGCTTCGCGTATTATTTTTAAATCAGTAGAATAAATCGAAGCTTTTTTTCTTTTTTTTTTTTTTTGTGTGTGCTTCCAATTTAATTTTAATTTGTGTAATTGAACTTTAATAAAGAATGTGTATTGAAACATTTTTTCTCTATATTAAATTTCTTTCAAAACGTTTTCATAATTCGCGGTAGATAAGCTTCAACGTTCTGAAGCTCTTATCGGACTCGTTCGTCTTCTTTTCTCGTTCCTTGTCGACATTCGCGTCGTATCTTCTCTTCCTGTTTTCGTTCGTTATTATTCTTCTGCAGCCGAACCCACCTCGTATTTTCGACATCCAGGACAGTCTTCAATTCCTCTGTTTTCCAAAGAAAATTCATCGAAGTCTATTTTTCACGAGAACGGAAGGAAGTCGGGCGAGGAAAGAAAAGAGAATTGATTCAAACGCGCGGGAAGTTCGCGGAGTTCAGTTTCGGGGATGGGGTTGCAGGTTGTCGAAGTAGCGGAAGTCCACGGCGTAGGAACACTGTCCGAAGGTGTTCGCGTTAAAAGTTCTTTTTGTTCTTTTCGAATGAGATAGGTGGAACCCTAGCAACTGAACTTGGATTTATTGGTTTCTGTGAAATTGGAATTGCGATAAAGAAAAAGATTCTTAGTTTTGCGACATACAAAAAATGTAAAATTTGTAGTTCTCATTGATTTTGAAATTGAGTTGAAAAACTATTGTACTGTATTTCTTCGAGTATAATATTTTATCCTTTCGAGAAAACGAATGTTCATTTAGCAAAGAAAAATTCGATAGTTCTACGAATTTTATTAGAATCGCCACGGTACAGACGCTAGGTGAGGCAAATCTCTATTTAGATTCCATTTCCTTAATTGTACTCATAAAAGCGCAAATTTGTATAAATAGTACACGTTCTACGTGTAAAAGAAAAAGAACATGTTTTTAATTATCCTGATCTGATCGCTAAGTATTCTACTATGGCGAAATGGAATTAACTCCCTGGTGAGGTTCTCAACTAACTCCACGAAAGATTTAAATCTAGACTTGTAATCTTAAGACTCGACCTAATTCGAAATTATTGATGTAAGACGGATTAGTGTCATGCGTTACTTGAGCGAAATTATAACAGTGTCTATATCGCGCAAGATATTTCAGGATTTCGCAATAACAGTGTTAAATAATCGAACACGTTACGAATATAATTTCTAATTTCTGTTACGTTGAAATTAATTTCAAAGTGCATTTTACGTATTTAATCTACGTCCACTTTATTCGCAATGAAAAATGCTTTTTATTATTCTCGTGTTTACAAATGCAAAAAGTAAACACTCCGCCCTTTTTTTACCTCGGATATAATAAAAATTATTTTTAATCTCGTATTAATGTCGCCACTTAATTTATTCACTTTCCACACTTATATCTGTCAGAAGAATAAAACGTTACGTAAATTCTTTTATCGTTACAGAGGAGAAGTGCGGAGATAACGGTGGACAGTGGGGAGCAGAATGCCGTGTTCATCCGCATTTCCGGTGAGTGTAACTCGTGCTGTATTAAAAATTTAAATGAGCGTTGACTTATTTATCTTTTTTAAACCGTTGTCTTTTCATTTACATAATGAATTTGGAAATGATGTTATACAAATGCAACATCCAGTCGAGTCACAGTATTTTAAATATTCTTTCCCTTACTCATAAATATATATACGATGTTTAAAAATACCATTGCTACAAATAGAAGTAATACAAATGTTATAAATATTGCAAGTGTCGCGTGTATATTTTTCTTTCCTCGGTTTTAAAATTACGAATACTTGTATGAACATAATATCGAGAAGTTTCTTCTCAATTATGTACAACGAACGTAAATACTTTGTCCGATTAAAGCGCTTATCTCGTTTACCTTATCATCGCTTTTTTCCTCTTACTCCTACGTCTCTGTACATAGAATCGAATATCAATTTATTATCACATTACGCAAAAAGTACGCCGATTATCGAAACCTTGGATGCATATTACAATAATTCATCACGGAATACATAATTATAAGAGCATATTCAGAAATTGATTTTATAACTTTCAATTAATTCAGATAATTAAGGAGCTATTCGTATTACGATCGCTTCTCGAGATGTTCCCTCTTTCCGATTATCGCATCCTTATAATCTATAGACTTTACACAAAAAAATTATTTCAGAAAAAAGCCTTTGCCGATTTAATATTTTCTGATCTACAAAAAGGACATTTTCACAAAAATCTCTAAAGAAATTTTAACTTTCATGAAATGTCAACAGGGAATTTTTATCGACCTTCATATTAATGCTTTCGGACAAACTATATTTTTTTAAATCTATCTTTTGTAGTACATAATATAATACATTACATATATGTCGGAGATGAAAGGACACCGAGCCCCCCCCCCCCGTTGGAATTATTTGGGAAAGCCTCAATACTGTAGCATTTACGAAATAACCCAGACACAGTCATTCAAAACTTGAGACAATGAGCTTAGGCTCGAGGCGACAACCGGTCGCCGAGCGTAGCCACGGTCACGGGATGAACGTTTCACCTAACAGAGATGCGGAGTTGCATAGCTCGCCTTAAAGAATCGGCTGTACCGATACTTGACAATGAACATCCCAACGTCCCGTAGTTCGCCACTCACAGATGGTCGCCAAATGTCGATGCATCATTCACAATATGTTCAGATAGCCTGAGGAACCGCTGTAAATCTTAGGATTTAGAGAACTAATGTTCCTCAGATTGGCAAGTGGTCTGTGCTCTATCAGCCCGTAGACCTGTCGCCTGTTACGGGAGGTCTGCTTTCCTCACGTATGACGTTTCCCGACAAGAGCTCTCTCTCTAGGGCGGCTAGCATCCTTTTCTAACCGCCAACATAGAAATTAGCCAATTAACAGCAACGTCTATTTCCCTCACCCTCCGTGCGGAGGCTTTCTTTGACGAATCCGATGATCTCGTGCCCTTAGGCACATCCCATCATAGTTTTCCTCTGCAGCGTCGTCGTGACGGAAAGTCATTCCCTTTCTGGCAGTCTCATTAGCCATACGCCTAGTGTGCTTGTACGATCGGTGAATAATCTACGTTTTAGCAAAGAGCTAATCAAGCGATCCTTGTATCACGAGTAGTAAGTCGAGTCCGACTTAGACTTCGAAGCAAAGTATATTCGTTATCCCGTGGACCGTGGATTCGCTATATCGAACCTAGGGTCATTGTCATTAGCGTCTAGTTACCGCGGCCGCTTGTCAATCTTGTATCAACTATATTTGTGTAATAAACGTCTGTGCGACAACAACGAACAACACCGGTGAAGATTCATTAAACGCCCCTAACGCCAACCCAACATATATATATTCGCGTTCAAATTTAATAACGCGTTAGTTTTGACTACATAAGTTATAGGTGTCTATGTGAATAGAATTCATGCTGTAAAATTACATAAAATTATTGAAAATTAAATTTTAATGCAGAAAGTACCAGTTTATAAGTATTTCTTCCATTATAGGTACAATCTGGTATTAAATTAAGTTACTAACGTAATCTTTTTCTCATATTTATTTTCTATCCGATAAATATTTGTAAAGACTCTTATATCTGTTTTTATTGCTTTGTATTTACTTACGTGTACGTTCAATCGCGATTAACGGGGTATTGCACATGTGTAATTACTTTCAACGTTGTGATCCATCATAATGAAACGCGAAGAAACCCGATATTCGAAAAAAAAAGGCATCCAGAGTCATCTTTTTACAGCTTTGTCATTTTTTACTGGAAGTAAAGTAATCATATTTCTCGACATAATTTTATTATACGTTAAAGAGTGAAATCTGTACAGTGCCGATTTTATAGGCTTTTCATAAATACCGTGATTCTATAAACGAGAGAAAGCTTTAACTTTGAATATCTCGAAATATAATTTTGTCAGATACGTGAATAGTATTCCAAATAACTTCTCGTTTGCTTGTGTTAAACGATCGCAAAATTTAATATTTCTTTGTTTCCGAAAAAATATCATACTATCAGAATCTTTCTAATCAAATGCCAATGTTTCTTTTAACGCTTTGCTCCCAAATTGTTCTCATGAATGTTGGAAAAACGTTCGCGCCTTAATTTGCGTACGAGTCAAATTACTATGTAACAAAAAGAAAGAGAAAAGGAATTTAACACAATTGCGATTCATTGTTCCGCTAGACAATACCAGCGTACTCTCTTGAAATAAATGAGAAACCAGCGTTTTACGAAGAATAAATTCAAATGGTTCACGTGGAAATAGCAAGCATTGCGCTACTGAAGCATCGCGAAACAACAACAACAAAAATAAATCAAGTCCTTTGCCGCAGTGGGATTTGGTCGAACCATTGCCCATTGTCCACTTTTTTCCCGTCCCTATGGTAGTGAATCTGTTTGCAGCCATAAATTCAATTCGAATTGTTCGCAAGAACGCTGAAACAGAATCGCCTCGTGTAAATGAAGCTGGAAACAAACTACTGAAACGCGAAATTATTATCATACTAAGAAACCACGCAACGTAATAAATCATTGTCGCTATATAAGTGCTAGCTTTTCGTATAGCTTACACGGACGATTTAGCTTATTCGAAGGAAATTTAGTATTTTAGTTTTCCAACACCGTAAAACTCCTTTTATCTGAACTACGTCTATCGAAATGAAATTTTGGTTATCGCCTGATTAATTGAACTTTTACCGATTAAATTCGCTTTTCCATGAGTTCCTATCGAACGGAAAATAACAGATAGCCAGAGATATCGACGAGTTCCTATTATATGAACTTCAATTATATAAACTATCTGTTCGTCGATATCTGTTCGGATAAATGTAGTCCTACTGTAATTACAATAGTAAATACGTACGGATTATTCTACCATTACGCTTCATAGCTATCTCCTACTTCGAGTAACGAGTTTCGTTGAAATTTTTATCGATTCATATATTTTACAAAAAGGAGTCACAGAGAATCTCCTAAAATTATGAATCTGTAATATTCCTATGAAAAATTACGAATCGATCATTTCGACAGTTCTATAGATCTTTGCCGATAAATAAAGAAACCTGCACGACTCAAGGATACGAAAGGATAAGAAAAAGTATAAGGAGTAATCAACGCTAGTTAAGATTTGTGCCGAAGTACCATTCGATCGATTTGCTCGGTAATAAACCGGTTGATCGATAAAGAAAACATCGATCGAAATAGACAAACGTGCGGAGAACGCTGGTTAATGAACGATACAAGGAATCATGGCACCACGCTATTAATCTTTTAATTGGTCGTTAGAATCGAACGGAATAATTGAAACAATTAAACGGGGAATTCTAACTTACGATTGAGTTTTCTCAAGACGTCCGATTCGATTAGAAAAAGGTTTACGAGATAGAAAACCTTTGGGAATGGCGATCGGGAAGTATTGTGTGTTTCCCACGACAGTGTCGATAAACGATAATGGACCCTTGTGTTTGCCATATTTGTCTTGTCTAACGAAACGTTCCTGTCCGATTGACTGTGTATTTACCGATCCTGGACTTAACAGATAGCCGCTCATTGAATGCGTCAGTAAATCGTTAACCTTCGATTTCACCATGGGACTTCTCTGTCCGCACCTTTCTTTATTCCTTGTCTCCTTTGTTTTCTCTCTTTTTCTACCTTTTCGATTTGGACGCATTTTACGCCAATAAAATTTCGTATACTGGCTACAAAAATCATCGTACGAGGATCGTCCAGATATAGTCGTCGGTTTTGAAATAACAACGATACAAATACATTTTAAAAACTTCTTTTTATTTCCAACTTTAGTATATGTACTAAGTTAGTTTTTAATATAATCAGCAGCCCTATTTCAATGCTTATCGTAACGATAAATACGAGTTTTTGTATACGTTATACACTTTCTTCGTCATTCACTTCCGCCGTTTACACGTAAGCATCGTCTTGCACAGTCCCGTAAATCATCATTTCTTGCGAGAAACGTTATCGTTGATTCCATAAGTACATTCAATCTCGGTCTAGTCTACACTGTAGAAAGTCTACTTTCTGGACGACCGTTTATTATATCAACTACGTGCATATCAGTTATTACAAAGTTATAATTACCATTAGATTTATATCAATTAGGCTCAAGTATTCGTACATTAAATTTCGTATTATTTGCAGGTATTTTCATATGGTAACTAAAATTTCATATTAAAGTTCATAAATAATTATCAAATAAAATTTCATATTATAAAAGTGGAAATGAGACGATGTCCTCGTTGCGAAACTACTTAGAAATACTTCTTGCGGTCACTGTACTTGCATGAAGGAATGGAAATTTAGTGCGAATGTTTCTATTAGTAAGTAATTGAGTTTCGAATATCGATTTAGATATACATATTTATCATCGTCGCAGATGGTTGTGAAAATCACGCCCGACCATTAGTGAGTTTTGCATGGTAATAGTATGTCGATTATAGGAAATCTTTCTGGAAGAAGCAGTCTCAGTGAGGTATTATGAAAAAGGATTTTGTTCTAGCGCACGTAGTGCTTGCAAACTATGAAAATCCTGTATGAAAAAAATTGTGCAAACTGTCATTAAAAAAGATCTTGTGAAACTTCTATTTGAGAAACCTGAACGTTTGAAAGTTTGAACGTGCTTGTCCTTTTGTACAAAGCAAGCGAATTAACGAGCGAATCAGTGAGAGTCTTGCTCATTGATCGCATCTAACACTATGTCTGGTTTGGTCGAAGTAAACGACTTAAAATTACGTGATCTTTAGGACGATACTATACGTACACAGGCCTAAGATAATATAATATAAAAATGATAAATTCGCGATTGAACGAAGATCAGACGAAAATTAGACGTAAAAGCGGGAAGTCATGTCGATGATTAATCGCTATACGTTTATACGAACGCGTTAATGCTCGTGCTGAGAAGCGAAACTGATGGATCTTCCGCCTCGACCCGATAATATTTCAGGAAGTAGCCGAGCTACGAAAGAAAATGCGATGACTGACGTACGGTGCGCTTCCTGAACGCTGCTGAACACCCGAAGCTTCACTATGTATGGAGATGTTTCTTACCTCTGAATAAATGTCTACTATACGAATGAACTTTCAGAACGACTAATATATCGTTTTCTCTAGGTTCAATAAGAAAATTTTGTTTTCAAACGTTGATAGTTGCATGAACGTGTAATAAGAAGTCGCAAGGAATTGCGAGCTCGAGTTCTAAATAGCGTTTCGAAGCTTTTTGGTCGACACTTGTCGTCATGATTCATGATTCAAAATAAGAGAAAAACGTCGCACGATCGTCTATCTAAATTATTAATAAAAGCCTGTAAAAGCCATAATTTGTATCGACATTTTCGATCGAAATGAAATTCTTTCCAATCTTTTTCAATAAGTATGATATAACGTATAGTATAATATATCACACAGTGTAATATAACATATGATTGATATAAAATATTTTTCAAACTATCGCAAGTATCACCGTGCGAAAAAGAAGAATGGTGAAAATATACTTTTAAACCGACTGGTATACTCGGCAAAGAACAAACGGGGAAAAGTAACGAAGCGATAACCTCGATGGAATTTACGCGTTATAAGGTCTGTCGGTTTCTTTGACTGATAACACGTATAGCTGCAATTAGGTTAATTAGACAGCGACAGTGCGTGAGCACGCCACAGGCAGTGGCGGATCCAGAAAGGGGCGATTCAAGAGTAATAAAATATAAAAATACTATGGCAGATTTTGAAAAATTTATTAGGTATATAATTAATGTGAGTTTAATTGTTTTCGCTGTAGTATCGGACAGAGGTATTAAAATATAAATTACAAGCAAATTTTAAATCTCATTAAAGAAGGTTCATAAATGTACCTGGTCGTGTACTTTTACGCGTTTTGCCCCACCCAAGAAACTCACCCTGGATCATCTACTTTTACTGGTCACGAGAGCCATAGGACGTTTACGTTCTCTTTCTACTCGCACTATGAATCAAACTTACCTTTTATATCATTTACTATTATTTATTTGTTATAAAACTTCCGGGTTAAAACTGACTCGCAGTTATATTCCTCTTTGGTTTACACCTATGGTCTACTTTTCCAAGCTTAACATCTTTCATTAAACAATTAGTTCTGAAATTTATAACTTAAACTTGGGCTTAGAATTATGTCTATAATGTAATAGTCAAGTTATGTCTATTACCTCTTATGCACCTTATTCTCTATACTTTTACTATTTATATTCTGTCAGTGTCTAATCTTCAGCAAAATACAGATCCAAATAGGAATGTAAAATATAAACTAAGAACTAAGAAACTCTAACAATATAAAATTAAAAAATACAAAAATATAATACAAAACTATAAGTTATGAAATTATTCCCTGTTCCTCTTTAGTCCTGCTTCTACTTTCTCTCTCCTGTTCTCCTCTCTTCCTACTAGCGACTTACATTTTATATAAATTATTAAAAAATTCAATAAATAGATACAAAAATTCGTAAATTCTAGGAGCACGTGACATCGAGCTGGATAAATTTAATTGTCTAATTTTACGAATTCATCCTTCCAAAGTAGACAGCATTTTATTTTAGTAAAGTATATGATATTTCGTTATATACTTTATAATATTTCATGTCGATACTTGGAAATATTAGCAGCTTTTGAATTATACTAGCGCATGTTATGAAATGGAATGTTTTATCGAATGAAACATTAAACGCACATAATCCTATCAAAATATATATTCAATCAATGTAATTTAATATTACCGTAACGATGCATCCAATGTGGATTATGGTAAAGAGTGGTACAAAAAATGGCTCTGTACTACATGTGGAATTTTATATTTGCTATCTTTTATTATCGAATATCCATTTTATTTTACAGGTATCATAAAATACCCATTCTATTTTATCATTTCCAATAATAAAAATCGGCATGCTATATAACAAAATATTTTTTCGCTCAATTTCTAATAATCCTTGGATCAGTGTTTTCTTACACGAATAATAAATATAACGACGAATAACAACAAACAAGAAGATTTACGTTATCGAAGTAAAAAAGTATAAATCAACATGAAGAGATAGGTCCCCTAATCTTTATTGACCAACCATTTTTACTTGACTCAAGGATTTCCAATAATAGTATCAATAATACAACGTACAAAAGCAAATGACTTGCATTATCATCGCAGGGAAATACAGCAATTTTCGTGTTTATATTGATCAAGCTTTCTCCGCGTACATTAATTTCCAATGGCAATTCGTTCTCATAATAACATTACATATAAGACACAAAATAACACTATAATAACACTAGTGCGTACTAACATAACACGTTCCTTCTTCGTTTTCTCGCTCAATAAATACAGGGCGTTTACGCTATTAGTTCCCAGCGTTTTTCTCGTAAACGATAAGTATGAGGAAAGAATGAAAGAGGGAGAAGACGAATGATTCAAAGTGATCTACATATTTATGATAATATTTTCCTCGCAAGTGCGTAAATGCACGTGCGTTTTGCAGCTGCGCTATTCTTTTAAACGGAAACCTTCCGTCTCGTTTTGCGTACATCGAACCCTCTCGTCTTTCTACCAAAAAATGCATTAGGGTAACACAATCGAAAACTGATTACTAACTTAGAACTAAATATTTTAACTTCAATTTTATAGAATTTATCACATAAAAGACAAAGAAAACATAAATACAATAATACTGCGTTACGTCTTTCCTCGTTTTTCGCGTGACACTCTACAAAATTAAAGTTAAAATATCTCTTAAACTGGAAAATGCACGTGCATTTTCGCACTTGCGCGAAGAATATTATCCCGAATATATAGATCACATTGGACCATTCGTCTTTCTCCTCTTTCGTTTTTTCTCTCATGCTTGTCGTTTATGAGAAAATCGCTGAAAACTACTAGCGTGAACACCTTATATATCCAAAGGACATGAAGTTGTTGTTTCGGTATTCCTTAAAATAAAATTGCAATAAAAAATGTTAACTTCTGCGTAGGACCATAAATAGATTGAACTTAACGAACTGGGATTGTATAGGCAGTTGGGAAATTGGAAATTTGTTAATTAAGGTCAACTCTCGTGCACATAGAAGCTAGGTGTCAATGTAGGTTGTAAGATAGCATCGATTAATTGGTTTAAAATTAAATTTTTTTGTCTTATATAAGCACGGAGTTCATTTATTCTATTTACTTGGACGCGTTTCAACCGAATCGCTCTCTAGATGAGATATCGTTACGTAAACGTGTAATTTCCAAGAAAAATTCTTTTTCTCCTTTTTCCAATGAAGGACAAGTTTCGTTATCGAGTGGGTGTATTCCAGGAAAACGCATGCAAAAGGTTGGGAATAGGTGAAAAGTGGATGAATCGATTTTGAAAACTGTAGTTGTGTAGGTAAGCGAAAAGTTGGGAATTTGTTAATTAAGGTCAAGTCCCGTATTCTGTGCGCACGTGAAAGTTCCCATTACGTTTCTATCTTTCCATTGTAAACTCTACAATGCAACAGACTGAGAAACTGAGTAAAATTAAGTCTAGTAATTTTGTGTAGCCACTAATTTTATTCAAGTAAAGTGTGGTAAGGTCTGTTTAAAGGAACAGTGATTAGCCAAAATTATAGCATATTTTCTACAATATAATATTTCCTAAAATTATAATAAAAAGTAAATTAATATATTTTAATAGTATTGGAAACACGTGCAAAGTTTCATAAATATGAAATATAAATTATATATAATACAAAAGAAAAAGTGACAATTTTTTAGTTACGCTTTGATTATAATAATCGTGGACAAATGTGTGACAAATTATAGACAATTAATGACAGTAATCGGTAGAAAAATATCACTAACGATAGAATTTTCTTCTAAAAGTTAATATTCAGTAACAAAGGTAACGTCTTCTATCGTCTTGTCATCTGGAAAACTCTTTATCCTCGGCTTCTTCGAACCTTTCAAGACACAATTTTTTTACTCCTAGAGAAATTATTTTTTATAATTTATTAACAATAGAAGCATGGTATTATCGAATCATCCAGGCACGTGACCGTCTACTTATTGTTTCCAGCGGAATATTTACACGAGCAGCGAACGTCATACTCTCGCAACAATACTCTTAATAATTCCGAACACGACCCCGATATAAATTATTATATTTCTGCGTATTCATCGTCATTGACCATTTTTGTTTGCGTTCAATCTCGACAAACGAAGAATCGCAGTATCGCACTGACGTAGAATTAATCTCTCAGCGATCATCACTTCACTGTATTTATAATTTATCAAAGATTCATTTCGTGACTGCAACTATAGAAAAAAATTGCCAGAGCGACTTGATTTCAAAAATAACTTTACTTTAATGCTACTATTAACATCGAATGGTAATATTCGTGCAACGATGTGCAACGTGATATACAAATTGTTACAAAAACAAATTCGATGCTCACAATGTAGAACATCTCAAAAACATAAATCCTACAATTCCATAAGACCATTGTTTGTCTTTATTTCAACCATTGACCTTCTAGTACAAAGATAAATTGCGGGTAACATCGAAAACTAAATGTCATTCAGCATTGATGACACGTGAACTTTCTTTGTTATCTCGATATTTACGTAGAATCAATTATTCGAGAAACGCCCACATATTTATAAAGAAGAGAGCCTGTATTTTATATCATATTCCTCTTCGTACTTAGTTGTATTATATTGTTAAAAAAATTCCATGTTTTCATTGATAGACATCATCGTGTTATTTAGCGTTATTTTTAATGTTACGATAAAAGTCCACTTGAAAGTAAAACTATCGCGAATTGCTCTCGAGAGTATCTTGACGTAGTGTCCACTTGTGAGAAATACTCTCGAGAGCAACTCGCGATAGCTTTACGTTCAAATAGAAACCTACCTTAATGTCAAATCTCTGATAACACGGACAACAGAGTATAAATGAGAATTATTAGTTTTCCAGAGAAAAATTTACTCGCAACCTTCTTGAATATACGATTTTGAATCTCCTATTAGAAGCTAAAATAAAATAAAATAGCGACAAAGGAATTTACCTGTTAGAATCGTAAGCAAAGGACATGGACACCTGTCCTTAATCTGCACTACCTTTAAAGTGTTGAAAGCTATTGCATCTCATAGCGACTCGCGCGGTCTCTCTCAACGCATTGTCCACTCTTACGAGAAATATTCGCGAGAACAACTGACAAACGAATACACAGTGAAACTGTTATTGCTGTAGAGCTGCTCTCGTGAATATTTTTCGCAAGCTGACAGGACACTGCGTTCAGAGTGACTATCCGATCTGACAGTGACTTGGATAGTCACTGTCGGCAATCTCGACGCAACTGTCCATTTGCGTACACTTTCGAAAGCAACTGGCGATAATTTTACTCTCGAAGGAACATACGCACCTATGTACCTTTAACGCGTTAAAATCGCATGACATACTTCATCTCAAGATTCACGCCTAACGATTTCTTCGAATCGCTTCGCAGAAAACGCCGCATTGCCAACATCCGGCGTATCGGTGACTTTGACGGAAGTGCGCAATGAAGCCAGGACAGATACGACGTTCAGACGCTTGTCAGAGGTAGACCGCAGCCTGCTAGAGAGTTTGGATATCGGTCGTTCCAGGCCCAGACCCACCGGTCGATTCCTGACGATGCACAAGAGACGCCGTAAGAGGCTTACCACTAGATCCTTAACCGAAGAGCCTGGTATCCTGGACGATATCTTCCACGGCCTGGTTCAGGTAAGCCATTGATCGACGAGGATTTAAACCTTATATGTATATACGTAAAAAGATGCCATCTTCTCGGAATCGTATCCACTGTTATCTTTAAGATTCGGCTATCTTACGATATGTATCGTTTCGATATTTCATTCGTGTTATTAAGGGAAGTTGGTTAAAGGGATAGAACGTATACAGATTTTATAGGATATTAAATTTTATATTTGAATAAAGTGGAAAGCATGTAAGAAAGGAATATATAAGGAAAGAATATTATTGAATGTTTTATAAACCATGCTTCTTAATATTGGATTAAAAACTTGGAAATCTTGAAGGTAAACTATACAAGGTTTTTCGTTTCTTCTTCTTCTTCTCTTTTTTTTTTTTTTTTAATATCAGATTAAAAAGTTTGGAATGTCGAAGGTGAAACGTAACGAATGGGAGGAAAGCTCGTAGATTATTTTTGTTTAAATTGTTCTTCGAGTTTAGATCGTGACATAGTGAATTGCAGTTTAAGACAAACTAGACTACGCTATCTCGTGTTATAGAACGCCGGGAGACTTTTGAGCTAATATTTTGAAGTTAAGTTTAGTTGTTTATATTAGTATCTTTGATCAAAGTTGTCGAAAGCTGATTCATAAATTACGGAATAATCGTATTGCGTTATATCTGTGTCAAAGCTGTGTTCATTACCTTGGTAATAAAATATATGTGACGTGTATGAAATCGAAAACTAGATGAAATAACGTTCATATATTCCGTTCGAAGACAAATGCTAAGTTTGTTAATTTTTTTATTTTTTAATATCGAAACTTTCGTATCTTCGTGTTTCCAAATCTTCAAGTTTGCCAATCGTCTAGAAGAACGTTCCAATCTTTCAAGTTTCGAAACTTGAAGACCCCGAAACTTCCCGAAAATTGATATCGATACAAGCAACGCGAAGAAGAAACTTCGCGAAACTTCAAATAGTCTCCCAACCGAAAGGTAGTCGTTTCCTCTTGAGATACTGTTTTAAACTTTCCAACAGACAGGATACATTGTTTACGGCATCGATATAAGTACCGAGGATTTGGAGATTCGTGAAACTCTTTGTCTTACGTACATATACTTTGAAAAATCTCGATACGAATTCGAAAATTTTCGATATGCGTGTTAATTTTCATCCTGTTCTTCGCTTCAATTCCTGGAAACAATGTAAAAAAATATGACATACTAAATGGAAACTATAACTCTCCTATTTTTATTTTATTTTATATTATTTTATTGACCGATTGGAAAAATAACAGCAGGAAAGTTACCCAAGTGAGTGAATAATTAAACTAAAATTGAAATAAAACACTGTAAGTGGCAAAATTGAAAAATTTTGATTTTTTATTGGAAACTATTCTACGTACCAATGAGAATACTGTGGTATAGAATTTATGTGCAATTTCCATTTCTAAATATTTATTAATAATGCTAGAGAATGATTTCATGATGTCGTTTCTATAGAAAAAGATATAAATCCCAATAAGCATTAGTTAACTGATTTTTGGCTTTTGTTTATACCATCTATCTAAATGATTGAAACATTGAGTCGTTTTTACAACTAACAATTTTCTTCTACAGATACACTTTCCTTTTTCATGAATTTGGGTTAATCATGTGTTATCATGCATAAGTTTTCTTTTCCTCCTGAAAAACTCGTTTCTTAGCACTTACAGTGTTTTTTTACAAGCACTCTTCAATTAGTAATTGTAATTACTGAAACTAGTTATGGTTAATACTTAATTGCTAAATAATACCTAAGTGCTTAAATAGAATTTAATTAGCGAATATGAATTAAAAATTAATGAAATAAAAAGAAATCCAATGGGACAAACAAGATCTAAAGCGACATAGAAGGTCGTTGATATTAAAGTAGATAAGCGAGATAATTGCGGAAAAAGATCAGCAGATGCATGTAATTTGCTATTATATCCACAACGCTTCATTTTTTCCGACTGATTTTGTACAACTTATTAGATCGAAATAAAAAAACTGATTAATTAACGAAACCGGTCCGGATAATCGGATCGATAAAATCCGAAGTAGTTAAGACACTTAAACTGTTATGTAATTGAAGCGGAAAACCGATGACACCGGTCGAATGATCAGAACCTTTGTGCAATTTAACCGGTTAAATGCTAATACATTGCTGGTCAGTAATGATCGTGATGCTGGGTGAAAGTCATTGATTCTGTTTAGAATTTACGCGTTCGTTGATTCTCATGTTCCATAGAAAAAGGGAAATATCGCTGTATTTCAAGAACAATAACACCGGCAGGAAAAACGTAATTTTTTAAAGAATAAAAAAGGATCGAGTTTACTTAATCATGCTTCTAACTAAATGAAGATGATTGATTGCAAAATAATTTTAGTTCACAGAGAAGAAATAGTAATGTCAACTTTTTTCTTTTTTTTTTTAGAAATGCTGGAAATATGTTTTTTAATGAAAGGAAATATGAATTTTTCATTGTACTGAAAGAAGGGATTACATTTTAATAGGAATTATTCCTGTACAGTTGTTACAAAAATTTACAAAACACATATACATAATTTCTTAATGTTCAACATGCTGAAATTCCAAGCGTGATTTCCTTCATTTTAATTTTATCTGTTAATCAGGATAGTTGTAAAAACGGAGAATAATAAGCTACGTGTAGCTAAATTTGAACGAATTTTTTGTTATACTTATAAATTTAATAAATGCATGACCCTTTCTATATATATTATATATATAGAATATATATATATATACACACTCACACTCGGAGGATCAATATTTCATCTTGTGCTTAATGGCATAAGGGTACATTTAGCAGCATATCCATCCAAGTTTCAATTTGTTCCACCCTTTTAAAGCGAAAGAAGATGAAGACCTTCTATCTAAAATCCATTTGAAGCTCCTTACACTTTCGTTATTAATTTAAATTCACGTCGATTTTAAAAAGTTGAACGTCAATATCATTATAGAAAGTGTGTGCAAAATATTCACGCGCATTCACTTTAAGATAACATATTTTCTAATGTCAGTTAAATGTACTTACACGTTCTAAAATTCTATTATTTAAAGATACAGATGGTCGTATCGTTCTAAAAGTAAAATTTTACTTGTCCTTCCTTACTGCTTGTATTTTTTTGTAAAATACAGTGATAGAGATTAATTTCGTTTATGTAAGAATGATTTCTGTTACAAACGATCAGCCTTGTCGTTATCGTTTATTACAAACTTGTGTAGTTTGCTTAACCTTGATACGAAATTTCGCACAATATAATTTCTTTTCCTACGATCATCTGCGATAATAAACTGAATATTATACTGTCTAAATCGTGACTTAGCAGTATAATATTAATATACATTTGTAAATATACGAGTGTCTCGATTAGATCACCTAAATATTATTTACAATTGAATGAGAAGCTTATCAGGACAAAGTTAAATTATTTCAGGGCGCAATTTTTTCCCCAAGGTCGAAAACTATAGGGTATCATTTAAAAATACACCGATAACCTTGAAATCTTCTAGAAAAGATGAACTTGAGAAAAAATTCTTCCCACCGTTACACGTGCTTCTTGAAATAGTTTAGCTTCGCCCTGAGAAGTTTTTTCATACAATCGTAAATAAGACAGATATCTAGGTAACCTCGCGTAACTGAGATACCCTGTATACGTCCAAACAAATATTATCCACAAAACAATTAAGTATTACCTATATATATAAAGTACTATATAATAATTACATCAATTTAATTATTAGTCATATCCTTAATTTGCTATTAATTCTGTTCTCTAATAAACGAAATAAACACAAAGGAACATGTGGCAAGCGTTCTGCGAAACTTTCGTATTCAAAAGTTTCTATAACAGAACGTTTGAAATTTACTGAAAGCTCTCTTTGAATCACTGACCCACGTATGTATTATTACGCGTTCATTGAAGCTTGCTATTGCTCCGAGCCACATAATTTCACGAAACGACACGAGAGAGTTCGATTAACAGAGCCACGTTCCAGATCCTTAATGATTTATTTTATTATATTCTCGAGAAATGGACACGGTTGTTCCATTACAGTGACATTGTGCTCGGGAACACGTTTCAACCCTTTCTAGCGACAATCGTCTATTTCACTGTCGACCTAATGCGATATTTGATGGTTTGTTGCAGTGCGTGTTACAGAAGGCTAGCAACTGGCGATTTAATGCGTTCACGCTGGAAACGGTGACTGGAGGTAAGCAATTAAGAAAGAAGAAGAGAAAGAAAAGAAGTTCGCTTGTTTCGTGGCTCGTTGAACCTCGACATCGCGAACACGTTGACTTTGAAAGCGATAGACGAAAGCTCGAGGTTAGGCAGCTATTTTTCAAAAGATTTAATTAATAATCGAATGGAGTAAATTGGTTGAGGATATTTACGTTCGAACGGAAAGTTTTATTGCATCGATTGAATCATTAATACGTTCCGTGCTTTGTAGGAGTTGCATGCTTTTAATTGAATTTTTTAAACCAAGTCAATCTGTTTGCTTGAAATATCTAATTACAAATAAATAACAATCCTCTCCGTTGAATTTTTTCTATTTTGATAAACGTTTAATCGTTTTTCTGCTATTTTCAACAAATAACGGATCGAGAAGCATATTTTTCACGGTTATGAAAATTGCACGGCTAGTGTTTATTAACCATTGGAATAATTTAGAACAAAGTTTGCCAAGTTCTCGATCGCAAAGTTAAGGCAGTCTGATGTTCGTCTGCAATGCGAATAAAATCTGATACAAGTCAATTTCAACTGATCAAGGTTTAATATGCGTTACTTGGTAAAAGGATGGAGAATATTCCTATTGCCAAAAAATCAGATATAAGAATATTACACTAACGTTTATTACACTAACAGCTGTTTACTTAAATAACATAGATTACGATGATACTTTTTTATATTTATATTTGCTATGTTGAGTATTTTTTATATTCTATTTCATTAAATGTTTAATACTATGTCACTTTGATAATACCAAAGTAAAATGCACATTACAGTTTCTAGTAAAAATAAGATGTAATAGTTAGTTGTTCAGAGAAAGATATTCTCAATTTTTTTATTTATCCTATAATTTAAATACCCGCCGAAGCTGTTTGTTCCATCGGGTTGTTGCGGGATTCTCGCGGATTTTTGTGTATAATTTTTTATTAATACCCACGCCCCGCCACGAGAGAATGTTTACGTTATCCACGTACTGAAAGCTTCAGCGTTGTATTATGTATTTTATAAAGCAAACTGGCTGGTACGGCGTTTTACTTCTGCCCTGTTAATATTGCAAAATGTCTTTCACAAACAAAGTACTTCTTCCGAGAAGTCGTTTCTGTCTGTTGCATGAATTCAAACGAGGAGATGCCTTACAGCAACAATACGATACCAAATCTAAACGAAAGATATCCGTGAGAAAATAATTTCACTACACGATTGCGCCACGCAATACAATACAAACTTCGTTATTCAGGAAATGTAAATAATTCAATTATTTTTAAAAACTATTACAAAAATTATACAAACGTAAATAAAATTTTAACGTTGTATCGTATTGTATTCTATTCGTTCATTATACCAAAGCTTATGCCTATTACAATGTTTTCGTGTATGTGCCCGCTTGATACATTTTGTTTCTACCTCGGTTTATTCCTTCAAGCTAAATCTTGGTAAATAAAATTTTAACAAGATACTCAAATACAATCGTCCTGTAAAAGGATTTCACAATTTTTGGAAAAATATTATATATATCTAGTACGAACCTAGCATGAAATAAAAACGATAATTTTATTATTCGAAATAAATTAACGATTTACGGATCGTTTGATATACGAAGAAAATAGGATAAACTGTATTTGTTAACGAAATATCGACGGTATAATGTAAAAAGAAAACAACAGATGCATTGATCTATTTTTCGTTTGTACAATAACATAGAGAAAAAGGCAATTTTATAAATTTATAGGCCACGATAGAGCGATAAATTTAGGAATTTTCCGTAATACAAAGAAAGCACCATAAAACCTTCAAGCAGCGAAAAAGCTGCAATAAACAGCCAGATACATAATTCACCATCGATGCACGCTTTCTAAAAATTGGATTTTGCAATGGAACATGCACCAGCATCTCGATATTCACCGTCATGTGTGAAAAGGAATCTTTGAAAATATCAAAAAAAAAAAAAAAAAAAAAAGCAGAAAAGAAATTCCTAGAAAGAAGCGTCGCTTTTAACGTAACTCCGACCCGATTTATCATTCAACGTCAAAACCGCGTGTGAGCATGCAAAGAGCAGCGGAACGCGTGGTATCGAAAAAAAAGCCCGGTTCTCGCTTGAAATAAGAGTATTTCGCTTTTCCAACCTGCAGGATCCGCGGGAATCCTCGCGATACATCGCGATCCAATATTCACGCGCAGCTTGATTTATTTGGCACGAGCCGGAGCGAACTGAGAAACCGTGATATTTATGAGAAAGCGAGAACATTTTCGATTGGGCCTGTTTAAGTCCGGTGCAGTTATTAATTAACACGCTCGGTGGTCATCGGTAGCCGACGTTATGAAATTTTTTAGAACGACTAACTAATTAAGAACCAACCCGATAATTTATCACAACGTGATAAATACAGTGCAGCTTCCCTTACTCGAAGTAACAGGGAGACAAAACTGTTGGAACAATGGAATTTTCGAATAATAGAACAATCACGTTTCTGGCGTAAAATTTCATTTGTTCAAATACAGATTAACATCGATTGGCAATTTCTTTAAATATGGACCTGGTATCTTTTTGCCTGCTAAATCACGCAATTCTTTCAACGGAAGTAACCGCAGAGAGTTAGATTTTTTTTCTACTTTGATCCATCGAAGCCTTTTTTCGAATACCACGAATGACTCGACATGAGAAAGCACCATTCCAATTAACGCTCTTTCGTTCGTTCTTTCCATTTGTTTAAAATCGTCGTTGTTAATCGTCTTTGTGGCTTTATGTTTATCTAAAATCATTTCATTACGTCTACTTACGTATATTATGTATATTTCGAAGGTTTTTCCGCTGTTGCATTTACCGAGGAATCCACATGCTTTGGATAATGCTCGATATCATCTTTTTGCTTTTTAATATGAATTTTAATGCGATCTGCGGTCGTGGCTTTCCCAGCACCGTGTATTTCTGCTAATTCTGTTACAGTTACATCGCTTTCGAGCTTTTCAATTATGTGGTATTTTGTTTTCATAGTTAAAACGCTATTAGTTTCATACTGAATTCTTCAAATCAAAGTTCATCCGAATTTTTCACTCTCGAATTCATTCTCGAATAGAGAAAAGAATACATTGTGTATGATCACTATGTTCCGTATGTGAACACCATTGTATACGAATGAAATACGTATGTACATATTTGAAACGGAAAGAGGCATCTGTTACTAGGAAATATCATGTTCGGATGATAGAGCGTTCGGATATTCGGATAATAGGTGTTCGGATAAGAGAGGTTCTACTGCACTTCGATTTCCGTCAATTTTCAATTTCATAAAATTGTAGAATCTAGATGGAAGAAATGGTGACGTAAAAGAAATATTAAACGAATCCTTGGAATTTCCTTTCTATAGCCACAGTGTCAGGAAACAGAACTGGAGAATGTAAATTGATTGGAAAAATTGAAAACGAAATGTTGTATTAAACCAACGTTGATTCTCGGTAGATTGAAACAAGACAAATTTCATAGACTAACAAATTTTTAACAATGTAAACGATTTGGATATCGTTAGGAGAAAATGCGCAAAATACAATATAATATTTTGCAAAATGTAAATGTCATGGTGTCGCGTATAATCTATCGTGGCTCCCAGAGTAAAATATATAAAATTCGCGTGACAGTCGACGTGTTAACCGGCTTTGCTGTTAATTATTATCAGTTTGAACGCATATGAAATATGTTTTTCTTTTTTTCTTTTCAAATGAAACTTTAATCTTATATAATGTCTTCGCGATATTAATTAAATTTATAAAAATTTGGTACAAATAATACTAAAGAGTAAAAGCTATTAGAAATGCGAATGGCATCCGTGCGAACGTTGTTAATTCTCTTCTTTATTCCTTCCTCTCTCCTCGTTTTATCTATCTTCCTTTCATCATTTGAAATTTTTCTGCTTTAAAGTAGTTTCAGTTTACTGTTATTTAATGTCCATGAGATTTTAACTCGACGACACGGTAGCTCGACTTACAGCTTAGATACCATTCCCGTCGTATCACGTTGCGTTTGATTTTCAGGACGTTCGCTTCCGGTACTATGCGTCCACCTTTTCCACTGGTACGGACTTCTGGAGTACTTCAACCTGGACGTGGTAACCGTGTGGAAATTGTTCGGTAAGTAAATACAAGCGATCACTTTGTCAAAACTCGCGTTATGATGATATGGAAAAAATAATTTTTATTTGGAAAATACTTTGTGATGTTTCACGATTTTGGAAAACGCGTTTTCAAGCGTTGAATGAAAACCTCGTGAACGCACATAAATATACACCGCGCTAAAAATGTAGTCAGACACTTTTTGAATTTTCGTAAAACGCGATTTAATTTAGAAATTATAAACTCGTTCGTAATATCACCAAGTTTCGTACTCGTATAATACGCACGACACATTCGTAAATAAAACTCAATGGTAAGTGTTGAAATACCTTCGCGAGCCACCGTATCGCGCCCGTTTCTCCGATACTGCGTTTCCGTGAAGGGCAGAAGTCGCGTATACCTCCGTATTAATGATCGTTGCTCTCTTTTTGCACGAAATTTTTACGTCATCGTCGGGCCTGGAATACAGGTCGGAAGCTATTCGTCACCATTAAATATTCAAAAGGGGAGAGTCCCGTGAAGAGAAACGGCCCTCTTTACGCGCCGTACGTATTCGTATTTATAGACTGTACACGATGCTTATTATTTATTTATTCTGTATAAAATTTCCATACAAACAGGATTTATGTAGCGACATGTATAAAAGAGAGGTTGGATGGGGTTACGTGAATATTTAAGCCCGCAATCGGTCGACTAAAACAAACTTGGCTACGCGAGGATAATTGTTGCAGTTTCTCTCGATAGAGAGGATGATGGATAATAATTGTTGAAAAAAGTATCGAGATGATCGACCGTATTATTTGTTCGAAGGTATTTTAGGGGATTTACAAGACAAAGCCCGAAGAGATTTATCTAAAATATTCGATAAAATAATTTGTGGTTCTCTGTTGCGCAATCGTTCATTGTTGGGGAGTTATATCGTTAAAATTAATTAAGCGTAAAAACTCGCGTGGAAATTGTTGTGGAATATTAAGAATATTATTTTTGTTACATCCTGATGTTCGATGTTTGCAGAGTCTGGGATCTAACTTCGCCGTAGCCCCGAAACATTTTTAATTATGTTACTTTTTCGATCCCTTGTTTTATTTATTAATTTATTTATTATCAAAAATTTATTTACCAAGTAAACTTCGATTCGGTATTTTGCATTTCTTAACGTAAATTAACTACCAACTAATATCTCGTTATCATCTTCGATTCAGTCGCTTTTTCATCTCTCTTCTCACCTCCTTTTTTCTCTTTCATCTTCGATTCGTTTGCGTGTTCAATACTCTTTATCTTTTTTATCGTTCTATTAAAAACTCATTTTGTATGAAAATTAAAACATTTATATACATATAATGAAACGGTAGAAGGATTGTGTCTACACATTGAATAAAAGAAAATGAAACCCCAATCATCCAGGAACAGATCATAAACTATGGAATGGAGAAAAGGTAATTTTTGGAATTTTTGTCTGCCTGTTTGCTTGTCTCGTATCACGTAAAAACTACTGAACGGATTTTCATGGGGTTTTCTCTGTTCTATAACTTAGTATCCGAGAAAGACAATAGATTATGTTTCACCTCGATCCATTTCCTAGAAGATGAGAAATAGTCTGGCATCCGAATTGTATGCGCTTCCATGTTTGTAGAAAGTCAAGCAACGATGATTACTGTTCACGTGGTGTTTGTTCTGAGATCGAATCCTTTTATAATTTAATATTCTTTACTATGAAGAATCACCTAACTGTTAGTATAAAAAACACGTAGGTATTTTATTTATAAAATTCAGCTGCTTAAAAATCGTTCCGTATATCCACGCGAACAAATACGCGGGCAAGAGCTAATTGTTAAATAAGAGATCGCGATAGAAGTTTAAATTACAGAAAAATAGAAATTTTATCGAACCCTTTCGCTCGTATCTTTTATTACATCGTTACTTCATTTAAACAACGAAATTGATGAAGTTGTACGTTTCCAATACACATAACACGTTAGATGCAAAGAAACTCGCGTGAGCAACTCTTATTCTTTGTAATTCGTTTAAACGGTGATTCCTATCGTTTAAGCTATTTTTTATTTAAAACAGCCACGCAAGATCTAAAAAACATATGGCAAACAATTTAATCATACTCCGTCTTCTCCCATTCAGCCTTCATCGAGGAGGGTTATCATAGCACAAATCCTTACCACAACAGTATACACGCGACCGATGTGACGCAGGCGATGCACTGCTTCCTCCAAGAAGAAAAAGTAAGCATATACGACAAGATTTTATGGCTTGTAAAAGATAAAGTATAATGAGATGTGTAACGTTGTAAATTTACAGATCAGGGCGCACTTAACCAACTTGGAGATTATGGCGTCGCTGATTGCCGCGGTGACGCACGATCTGGATCATCCAGGCGTCAATCAACCGTTCCTAGTTGCCACGAGCAATCACTTGGCTGCTCTCTATCAAGTAAGTCGACGCAATTTTCGGCATGTTTAATACATAGCTGCGTAGAACTCGTGAGAAACGTTCGTTGACGGTTTTCCAGAACACGTCGGTTCTTGAGAACCATCATTGGAGGTCAGCGATAGGATGTCTTCTGGAGAGTGGAGTTTCCGATCAACTGCCAGCCAACGTGAGGCCAGAACTTCAGCGGCACATCAGTTCGTTGATTTTAGCGACGGACATCACCAGACAACAAGAGTTTCTCATTCGATTCAAAGTGAGCTGTGAAAAATCTTGTTAACATTCGTCAACTTATAGGCAATATTAACACGTTAGCTATTTATCGATGCAAAAAATACTTCGAAAAAACGAGATTTTACAAAGAAGATGTATTTAGCTTATTTTTAATGAATACCTCTTTGCGTCTGAGAAAGTATGAGAAATTGATGGAAACAGTCTTTTCGATCTAACAAACTTTCTTCGGACAATACAGCAGTTTTTATTAAAGAACACTACTAATACACTAAAAATCGAGTAACCAAACGATGATATCAAATTCATTAAAGATATTGAATTTTTATGCAATCTCTATTTTATCTATAAATATAAATACACGTTAGGAAAGAAAATTACGTGGAAGCAAAGGAAGAGAGAGAGAGGACTCTATTTCTTCTATCGTTTTCTTATTATTTTAATATCTTCTTTTTATCATATTTCATCCTTCTTCTGCCGTATGTTTGCAGCATTACTTGGACGATAACCTGCTGGAAATGAGACGCGCAGATGATCGGCATTTTATCCTGCAAATAGCCCTGAAATGCGCCGACATATCGAACCCGTGCAGGCCTTGGGACATCTCGCAAAAGTGGTCGCACAAAGTATGCGAAGAATTCTTTCGTCAAGGTGATTACGAACGTCGTCTAAACCTTCCGGTGACGCCATTATGCGATCGGCATACCACTAGCATACCAAAGATACAGGCTGGATTCTTTAAATTCGTCGTGACGCCTCTATACGAGGAATGGCATCGTTTCCTGGGCGATGGTCTCAGTGTATCGTTAATGGAACACCTGCGTACAAATCAGAAGAAATGGGAAGCTTTAATTTTGCAAGAAACAGCGAAGGATACGGAAACGGAAATCTCGGAACTCGAGGAGGTGGAAGACGCCGTCAGCTCTGTGGGAGATCCAGCTGCGGAAGAGGATACAGCAAGTATCGATTTGCTGATACCAGCTGCGTACGTTCAATCCTCTAAGATGCAGAGTCTGCCAGCGCGAGTTGGTCTGGAACGTGTTGGAAGACGCCATTCCGTACCATTAAATATCACGCAACCCATGACTCTTCTTCCACGAAGTAACGTTAGGCGTGAGAGTCTACCGACTGAACAGAGCAGATCGAGGAATCTTTTATGGAAATTGGATGACCAGAGTCTTTTAGATCCAAGCTCGATGTCTTTATTGTCGTCTAAGACCAGTATACCCGAACTTTCCCCGAGTGCCAGTAATACAGGGGAAAGACCGGTCAGTGCTGAAAGTCTGCTGCCAGAAACCAGCATAGCCAGTATCACGAATAGCACTGAAGCCTCGAGATTAAGCACGGTATTACAATCGGATGCGGAAAAGCCAAGTACACAGACGAAACAACTAACGAGACAACAGACCTTCCCTCCACTACAACCATATGTCAGAACAAGGTACTTGTCCACGACCGCGGAGATGTCGCAATGTTACTCACAGATCTTATTAGAGGCAGACAGTTCGGCTTCTTCCTCGTGCTCGGTGAAAGAGAAATCATGTTCGGATGGCCGCTGCGGTACTCCCCCGTCAAAGGAAATGGATACCAGTAACGTTGCAATATCGAAAGAAGTAAATATGTTAAATAAGAGACGAGGTTCCGCGATTCCGGAAACGTTTAGACAGAAAACAGAACCGGTACCAACTATCGAATATCCACGTCGTCATTCGGTTCAAACGATCCGTATAGAAGATATCAGCTTAAAAAATCGATACAAACGACCAACTTCTGCTCAAGGAACAGATTCCACGCATGTTTTCTACGCGTCTTTAGCCGGTTCACGTACCGACAAGGATGGTCACAGCATCGAGGAAGAATCTAAGCCAGGTACTATCTTCGTCTCGATATTAGAAAGTGAAAAGTCGATAAACGAGGAGCAACGGACTACAATATTTAAAAAATCAGAACAGTATGGTTCGATAACCGTTACTGCGAAACCAAAGTGCACCAACTCCGAATTACGAAGATACTCAACTCCTGTGCCAGAAACTAAGACAATAACGACTGATACCAGTGGTAGACGATTTACCGCGATACCAGTATCCTCCGAACTTAGCACACATAAAGTGTTCTTTATTGGTAGCCCGCCAGACTCGCCGCCCCTTGTTCAGAGCGTGTCTTCATCGAGCGATAGTGGTAGCGACTCGCGAAGAGCAGATACGAATAACGAGATTGTTTCTATCGGTAACAAACGGGATCCGGATCCTATGAAAGAACGAAATTCAAAAGTAGCCAAACTAAGTATGGATATGCAGATGAAGGAGAACGTTGATCCGCGAGCGATAGAAGATACAAAAGGAATTAGTTTGTCTAGAAAGGGAAGTCAGGTAAAGTTTCGTAATATATTCAATTCATAATATACAGCTTCTAGATTTTTTGAACAATTAATTTGTTTAAAAATAATAATTGATAAATTTAAATAGTTAATATAATAATGAATTATAAAGAAATAATTGTGTAACTTAAAAATGGCAGCACAGAAATTATAGTTATATTTACTGCAATATTTTAATTTCTATTTCATCTTGAATAAGTACCAATTCAAATTAAAGTATGTTGTCGATCGTTATTTAGTCATGGACCAGACGACGTGGCTCTGCTCCAGTTGGCCTCATGTCTAGATTGGATGACATTACGGCACCAGCTATACCAACCAGGGTTGATCATAGTTCCAGGCGTGGTTCTGTACCAAATGACATTACTAGACAGCAGGGTAAGAGAACAACAAATAATACTGCTAAATCTCCATAAAATCAATAAAGCGTGGGTAATATTATAATAATATTTGCTGTATTTTCAGGTGGTGGCTTTAATAGACTGGCCTTAGGACCTCGAGAGGGTAATGTTGCAGGACCTCGAAGAGCAAGTCTCCCGCAAGAAACTGCTCTTGGAAATCTTCTTGGCAATATCTTGTCTTTAACAAGTATGTATATACGCTATATAATTAAAATTGTAATTAACAAGTTTTTGCTTGAAGTTTGTTACTACTAGCTGCATGTTTCTAGATGAACGAGAAAATCTCCCAATAAATAATAACAATAATAATAACAATACCGGAAGTAGCAACAATAACGGAATAACAAGAATAATCGATAGTACCGGCCCTGGCATGCCGTCACCGCGGCGAGGTTCAGTGCCAGCAGACATATCCGAATTACGCCGTGATATGTTCAATAGGAGTAGCATAAATGGTAAGCCTCGTAATCGGAAAAAGATATTGAGGAGAAGGAGTTCCGGAGGACCAGAAATGTTCTCTGGAGGATCCACAGATGGAAACGATAATGGCACATGGCTTAAATGGAAGAGGGAACTAGGAAAAAAGGACTCGATTCCTGAACCGATCGTCAAACGAAGAGGTTCCTTGCCCATAGAGATGGTGGCCATTACTCATGCTGGTCGGTACAATCATAGATAAAGGAGGATGTCGTTAAACACAAGCCGGTACCATTGCGTTCTCCACTAATATTTTTACGATGGAATTGAAAATTCGCTAGTTCTCACTTACTTACTCACTTAAATATTTTCAATTCGTTAGCAGCATTTTAGTAGAAAATCTAGCATTGATCACATAACACTACGTACGTTCGATATAATCATTTTACATAGAAATAGGTCATTCGAATTGTTATTGGCCCTAATAAAATCACTGTGTATATGCATGCCAGGATCAGGATCAGGAGCACGAAGATCTAGCTTATGGAGGCTTTAGCATGCAGTAGAAACAAGTGGACCGTCCGTGTTATCAGCGGTTAACATCAGATCATCGAATACTACCGTACTGACAGTCTTTCCTTACAACGTTAGCAGCAACAGCGATGATTGACTTCCACGTTTCTGGATTGCCAAAACTGGAACTCTTCTAACCAACTGTAATTGTGGGCAAGTGAATTTTGTAAAATTAATCAAGATTTCTATAATAATATTTGCAATAAGAAAACGAAGGAAAATGTTTGCGGCGATTTATTAAACGATCGTTAATAATAATTTTATTGCCGTTATCCCAAATACTACGCGTATTATATGCCTATAGTAAAGAAAGTGAAACAAGCTACTTTAAAGGAAAATGGTATATGTATATCTTTGAACATCGGTATAGTATACAAATTCAAGATTGGCAGATTGTAACATGAAATTTTGCGACAGGGTTAAATAATAGCGAACGAAGAATGAAGAAGTATGAATTCTAAATTCTTCCCCGCAATTAGTGCACCCGCGTGGAAGAAGTAAAAGTAATATACGCATATTAGTTATGTGAGCTCTATATTCATTTGTGCCATACACAAATGTTGTTGAAAATGAGACACAGTCAAACACAGGGTTCAAAATATGACGATTTTAATAATTAAAATGCCTAGGTTCGGAGAAGGAGAAAAGACTGGTAGAGAAACTCACCGTTATAAAATTAGACACTTCTAAAGTGGCACATAAACTGATTGAAACCTAATGACATTTGCTCATAGTTAAGGAAATTAAAATTTTTCGAAACAATTGGGATAGAATGACGTTTTATCTTCATTCGGTTGATCATACTTAGCGTGCGTCATTCCCATCAAATATTAAATACGTTTCTGTACCCACCTCGAACATATGATTTTTTATTTTTTATCGGCCATGTTAACGCAAAACAAGTTGAATTTATTATTAAGTCGAAAATAAGAGAAAGTAACGGCTATGAGAAAAATAGCTCTGATAGGAAAAAATATACTCAATATCAGATGTAGTTTTATTTAAACTCTAATGAAAATCAAGATAGACATTCCATTAAAACAAATAGCGTACAATGCATAGTAACATGAATAAGAATTAATCATGATAAAGTTGTAATTATCGCTATTTATCATTATTCATTATATTATCATAATCATAATCATAACTATTGTCATCATCGTTGTTGTTATAGTTATAAATGAAATCTTAAATGACCGTTCAAGTAGATAGACATTGTAAACTTAGGAAGTAACAATATGTGCGTTTAATCTCAAAGTTAATTAGTTAGAGAATTGCGTGAAATTATAACCATGATCGTTTATTATCAATGAAAACTAAAGATGGTTACACGATGAGTGGGTTTACGGTACGTGAACCGAGATCAATCAAAAGCCACAAAAATTCGTTTATATTATCTATTAAAATATTAATTTAGTAAAGAACGTTCAATTAGTAAACTTTAGTTACGTAAAGTACAATTATTAAACTGCCTGTGCACAAATATGTACAACACGGATTCAAGCGTTAATTTGTTTTATTATAAAATTTCTGTTATTATAAGGTTACAATTGTACGAAAGGGAAATCTTTAATAGCGTCTTGAATTACGTTTTTTAGGAAGTAAGGAAAGTTATAATTTATATCACGTACTGTCATAAACCTATCGTCCCTCTGACTGTCAGAAAGTAAAGAAATATTATTAAGCCATTACAGTTCAGTAATAATATATACTGAGTCTAAGTTTATAACTAATTAAAGTAATAATTGATATCTGTATTGATGTAATATAGATAGGTGATCCATTTTCCAAGCAAAATATTGCAAAGCTTAACAAACTCTCCCTGGTAAAGATTCCAGATCTTCTTGATGCAAGAACTATCAGAGCTTTATGTGTACTTCACTCAAAATGACCAGAAAACAAAGGTGAAGAGAATCGCCTTGAATAGATTTCAAATCTTTGAACACAAAATATGAAAACAATTCTTAAGTTTTCCTATTTATAATGCAGGGTCACTGCATAAATGACTCGTTGTATAAGTGTATTGACAACTAAGTTAGTATAAAACTACTAGTCTTTCTAACTCTTAATATAATTTGTATATAAATATAAAACTATATATATACATCTCATTTGACAAAGAAATGCACAGACAACGCCAAGGAACACATTGATAAACGCTATTGAAAAGTTTCAGTGAAAAATTTATTTATTTATACTTCTCTAAATACTTATCTTTACAGACAGACCAATAAAAATGGGACTAAATGGAATCTCTTCGTGAAAATGATAATTGACTTAGCTTCTGAACTAAATTTGAATTCAATAATATACATGACCATTCTGTCCAACTACTTTTTGAAGAATTTATGGCACCTAGATATACATACATGTTCCCTGTTACAATACAAAACATGCCTCATTCCAATAGAGAATTATTGATGTTCTTCAAAAATTCTCTTCTGCCATCCTATAGATATGTACCGTGTATTTATATTACACTGTTTTCTAAGATTATATTATCGCGGATGTGCAAAATTAACGAAACAGTTTATTAATTATTATTTTATAGGAATGGATGTAATAGAATATTTGACATATAATGCGTCAAGCAGTGTCTATGCTCATACAAATATCAATTTTTTATGCCAAAATCTTACGCTATTATATTATTATGAGTCATTAATCTTTTATTATAATCTTTTTTCATGCTTTTACTCGATCATTTTATTTACAACGAAGGATCAGTAAAAAATGAAATAAAATTCTAAAAATTCAGGGATATACGTTCTTTGTTTAAATTACTGTATTGATAAAAGTTTGAAATTATATTCACATTAAAGTTATATCCAATGTTATATTTATATGAAATATACTTTTTTTTGCAATTTCCTTACAATTTTTTAAACTATCGATTGTTCAAGATCCTATATTACTATAATTATTACTGTTAAAGTTCACATAAATGCACATTTTGATACCTAACAATGGCCAAATTATTTATCATTTTTTTTTTTGTATTAATTTTCTTAATACATATATAATGATACTATAAATAATTTTGTTTATACTCCATTCATAATGAAAACATAAGAATAATGACAACCAATTATCTCTCTCTTTCTCTTGAGGTATATTAATATATTGAAACATCTGCGATATGGTGAATAATTAATTAATGTATGAGTGAAATTGAGAAGCTTGTTCCCAAATTTAATAAAATGATTAAGTATATTAAATCAGAATATTTCCTTTCAAAATAAATCAAACAAGTGAATACCATAGAACGTCTCTTTTTTTTAACTAATATTCTTCTTTTTACGTTGAAAATATTAAACATTGTAATTATACACCAGCAAAAAAAAAAATCGCGTGCAATTCGCAGTATTGGAAATGTCAATTAACAAGTAACAATTCGTATGTAATCGGTCTGACGATAAGAAAGTCGTTATGTATTTTCTATAATGTTACTGGTAGATAGCTACTGCGTTAGATACAATTAAACGATGTGTTCTTATCATTATTCATAATTAAATTATAATGTCGTTACAATAAACGCAAGATGCGAAATAGTATGAAATGGACATGTGCATGTGTGGCAGCGATAAGAATGTGAGTGTAGTTCAATTTATTGTCCTATTTATGGTGGACAGTGTGGAAAAAAAAGTTAATATATATGTATATGTATGTGGTGGCTCTACATGGCCTATTATATTATTAGATCGAAATTACTATAGTAGATAATTATAGTACCCAAATTTTCTATAATTTTCATTCGGTTGTATTGATTATTTATTTCATCAATGTACATGCAATTTTACCCATTGTACGGTACAACTCCCATTATAAGTTTCAAATTGAATGATACGTGATACAATATGTAAACCCATCTTCTTTATTAAAAAAAACACACAAAAGTTATATGAGTATATTTTATTAGCTGAGATATATCGTTCTTATCTTGACTAAAACAAAATCGCCTCTATCATTCTTTTTGTTACAATTTTTTACTGTTAATCAAATATTAAACTGTCTTAATACTAGACTGCGGATTTTTATACATTTAAAGAAAATTTAAAGGTGTGAAAATGCATAGAATGCATACATATAAAAAATATATAAATATCACAATAATTAGATATTATAGTATTTAACAGGGGTAAATTTCTCTACATAAATCCAATTTATTACATCATATTCCGAAGGATATGAATTCGCATAAAAATTCATAATTTACTAATTACTAGATTGCGGGTTTTTATGCATTTATACGAAATTTGGAATTTCAAAATTGCGTGGAATGCACATAATATGAGAAAATATATGAATTGTCCAAGGTATAACGCTTCCTGTAATACTTGGTAGATAAAGCAATTTTCTACCGAGATTCTACTTCTCTAATAAAATTCTCAAAAATATAAATTTAGCTAAAAATTCACAGTCTACTAAATATGTTGATTTGAATATTGGCGCGATACACGCTACCGACAGAGATACCAACTGTAAATACAACACAAACGTTGCGTCATATTGCGCACTGTGTTCCGAGTAGTGTCGGGAATCTCGTTTTCGAAAGAAGCACGCACACACATGCCGCGTCGTGAAATCAAACCGTCGGCCCGGGAAACAACAGTGCATAAATCACGAGCGACAATTCACAGTGTTCGTCGAATGAAAACAGTTTTGGCGCGTGTGGTTGCGTACGTGTCGCGTGACTGTCGATTCGCGTATCTGTGCGCGCTCGGTAGGTCAAAATGGCGTGAACCGACTGTGCGATTTTAGGTTATCTTTGCTCGTAACAAATCACCGCAAGTCTAGAAAACAAAGACACTTGTCCGTTCCTCAGTGGTATCCTTTCTTTCGAGAGCTCACCGAAATCCTCCACGTGCGTTTTCGGGTTCAAGTTACATGAGTTATGAGGACGGAATGCCCGCAGGCGGTAACAGTCGTTTCCGCGGTTACCCAGCGCGGATGTCCGAGCGACAACAGCTCGCGCTTCTTCTTCAAATGACCTCCCAGGAAATAGCATCAGGTGAGAAGAAGGAACACTTTATCGAACACAAACACATGCACAATTTAATACTCTGATGAAATACATAACACATTGTTGATGGTCAAACAATAACGCTCCATGTAATCCACCATGCATGTACACCTTTTACGCTGAACATCTTTCATGCATTCGGACGAGTTATTTTTTATTTCTTTTTATGTTTACACAGGTGTACATAGTTGATAAAATTCACTACAACGTAACTTTACGTTACTTTGTACATAGGTTAGTCGAAGAATGTACTTGACAGCTGGATTACTTGTTTGATCTCGAGTCTACGTGTTTATTTCTTTATTGGTACACTGATAAGTAACACTCGCGCGAACTACGCAGTATTTGTACCTCCCGATAGGCACATAGTTTTCTGCTGTGTATTGCTCATTTTATCGAAACAAACTGCAATGCGAAATCGAGGCTAGTTACTTCGCGCGAACGAGTTTTGCCCGCCTGTACTTTCCATTCAGGCCTGCCAACCACGTAATTTTATGTCAGTCGAGTTCCCGCGGTTCTGTTGCAGCGAATAGCGCCTTCCAATTTTAACAAAGAAAAGAGAGAGGGTTATGTTAATGTAAATAATTGACGTGCGCTCGAGTTCCCGCCATAAGAGAAATGACCTGACAGCGACACCGATTGCCGGTAACTTGACGCAACTACAATGTGCGCTAGGAGGCGTTAATATGTATATTCATATAGGTAATATAGCTACGCGACTGTAATATGTAAAACCGAAACTAAGAATGAGTTCAAATGACCGAAGATTAAACGCTAGATTTAAAATTAATGCACATTAGATTTAAGATTAGGTATTAGAAACAATGTAATTTAAACTTCTAATTCTAAGCACACTATTTTTGTATATTTGTTAAATGATTATACATTTAACAGTAATTGTTGTGGCCTATAGACTTACGAGAGGCTAAAATTCGTATTCAATAAAAAAACATAAAGAAAGTGTATATATAACGTAGTTGATCAATTTCATTGCTTTGTACGTATTTGACATTTTCCAGTTTACATATCCGAATTTTATAATATTGATCTTGAATTGAAGTATAAGAGTAGCATGAGAAAAATACTTTATATACCGCATTTTTAAAACTTAATATTTATTTTTATTTATATATTGAAGGGGCACTTAATGATATATTCAATATTTTTTTCAAGTAAATAGGCGAACACCCGAGGTAATGATATAATAATTAAATTGCAATATATGTTTTTTTCTATTGGTTATTGTATAGTTTACAAACAAGAGTTTCGTGTGTTTATTTTGCGTTACGTGATTTAGCAAATGATGATTCATAAAAGATCTAACTCATTTATTTGTTTTCAGGCGGAAATCGAACAGAGAACACAACTGCATCAAATACTACTTCAAGGTCATCAACATTGCAACAGCGAGGGTCAAAAGGCCGCTGGACGAGCAAAAATGGGGAATCGGCAGTTCAAGCGTCTATCAATCGTAAAGAAGATTTTCGAGTGCGGCAGATGCTCGTGAATGGTTATGATATCAATGCTAAGGAAGGAAATGGTAAGTAAACTACAGTTCTTTTGTTTTTCACCCCACTTTTATTTTAATTTATTCTATTTTATTTTATTTATAAACATATAATCCCATATCGTCCCATTTTTGTTCGTAGCAATTTCAAACATAAACCCTATCGTAATCGTTATTACTTATAACTGTATTTCTTAATGCTTGTATTATTATTTCTAACGTCAATGAATAGCAATTAGCTTTTTCTTTGATATATCCCGTAACACGATGTACCTATGTTTACTATTTAAAAGAGACGCAGTAAGTAAAAATCAATCGTTAATTGATATATCTATATTTCTTAATATATATATTATACGAAAAATAGTAAATTGTATATTTTTAGAACCCGTATCTAGAACCCCTAAGTAGCTTTTTTATGTATATTAGAAAGGAAAGAACGATTCTGAATTGACGCCATATGGTCCTAAATGAGAATCCAAGCTTCTTATTTCCCCTTATATGTCTAAAATATCTTTTCCATACACAGTACATAATTATAGCGTGATAGAAGCCAGAAAGTTTTCTTTTAAACGAAAGACAACATTGTCGGGGTCGGTCACCTCCGTTCGTTCTTGTGTATAGTAGAGAGTAGAGTAGAGATTCTCGTCAATAAATGAAAGCGACGGTGCACGACCTTCCTAAACGCAGGAAGTCAGCGGGTCCGGGTTCATTCATATACAATCCACCTTCGTTGCTCGGCTACCCTTTCTCTGTCCCGTTTCGTCCCATTACCCTTTAAGGTCGAAGAAACAGATGGAACAAACTACTTACAAGACATAACTAACAAGTTTTTTCAGCTTCTTCTTTCCATTTTTCATTTTTTTAATTAATTGTTTTGAATCATAATGCATATATAAAATATTTTTCCTTCGTTGTACTTATTTTAGTATTCACGATTGATCATATATTAATATAAAATTTTGTTTTACCATGCGATTATAAAAATGTAACACGAGGGTGAAGCGCAAACTTTAATTGAGAAATCGTGAAGACTAAAATATATTAATTTTTGTTATTTATAGCTGTTAAATATAATGCATTTCAATATCGAAATAAGGCAAGTAGATAAAAATATCATATTCTGATGATTAAATGTTTTATATATTAGATATGTTCACGTCACAAAACAGTAATCACCAATCAGCATCATATTTTAGTTGACCAGGTGTACAAATTAATTAAAAAAAAGGGGGGAAAGAAATATTTTAAAAAACTGCATTGATACGAGCAACATGCTCCTTCAAATAATACGCAAGACGAACAGTACGCAGCTGGTGCTAGATTCACACAACGGTTCGCAGGCACTGTGGAAACTTTTGCGAGCAACGAACTCATCAACGAGCAGCGAATACCGTTTAGAAAGCAATACATATATTAAAGGGCTTATTTGCGAAAGATCTGCTCACGAGCTTCAATATCATTACAACGGTGCCTCCATTAACGAACAGTCTGCGAGCAGCTCGCGAATTGAGTCGTTCACAGGCCAAAGTGGTTAACCTCGCTATAAACAATTTTTTAAATTTTAGTGCCAAAGTACTTGTGATTATGTTATGCTCATCTTTTATAATTTTATCGATTTTCTTTACTTCTTGTTTTGTGGAATTAAGCGATTTGGTAAATAAACTCCTAACTTGTTTGCGTATAGTCCTAGCAAGTGTGGATTCGGCATTAGGAATAACTCCGTTGGTCACTTTCCCTTTTAGCGTATCTTGCGTGGTTGCGTAAGTGGGCTCCAATCTCCGACAAAATTGAAACTATTCCATAACGCGAAGGTCGAATTTGAATGATGCTGTAGGCCGTAGAATATCATAATGTTATAGTGGAAGTGGAGAGCGAATGGTGAGTCAAGTCGTAAGCTCGCATGTACTTACGTATATCTAATACCTACCGTGCGAAGACAATGTCTCCTCGGCGTAAGATACCTATATATATGTAATAGGGTATTCACCAACACTGTAGTCACAGGTGCACGACATCCTTGTTGTTCAGGGGTTGCGGAGGGATGAAACATCCAGCGTTGGGCTTGGGAGGGGCGGCAGACAACTCTCGTACAGATCAATACTCGAGACAGGGCCGCACTGTACCACATAATTTTTCATCTCCGATTGCTATGGGTCTGGGATTTTCGGCGTTTATATTTTAGTCGATATTTAAGGGTGGAATTGTACTAGACGCTATCTCATAGTTTCGAAATGTGTAATATTGGAAGAAATTATTCGATAACTGACTTTATTAGTATTTTTTGTATTGATGACGAATATTGTTTTGTGTTAGAAAATGATACAAGCTACTCGATAGTTAATTTGACTATAGTTTCTGAAAATTGATTAGTTTTAGTACCAGAATCTATATATTAAAAATATCTGAATGTTTAAAGCAGTGTACCCTGTTCTCTCTCATTCTCTCTCTTTTTGCCCTCTCTTTTTCTTTTGGTAATATTAGGAAAATTATTTGACATAAGAACCGCAATACATGGCATGACTTTGAAGTTGATGATAAGACTTGAAGAATATTTCCTTTAAATGTTAAAATTATTTAAAACAGTTTTTAGTAGCACAACTATTAAAGAATGTCTCCCTGGAAGATGTTCTCCGTCAGATTGTTCTTAATTAATTAAAATATGCAATATCTCTTTACAACATTTAGTATATATTTTTTAAGTGAATATAGGTAAATATTAACTGAACATTTAAAATAATGTTTATAATGGGACGATTTTTAATTACAAGACAATGTACAAGAAATTCATTTTTTTCAGACGAGGAAAGTTATATATATATAGGAAATCATCTAGTTGTTAATGCTTGAAACGAAAATAATAAATAACTTCGTTTACCCAGTTCCCAGTAGTATAATAGTCATTTAACAAATATAATAAATGAAATCATAAAACGACAGATAAAGTCTTCCTAGATTGATCTCGTATTACATTTATCTCTTTTTCTTGGCTCTTATTGTAAATTTTCTCCTTGAATCTCAACAATATATGCAATTATGAAAATCATAAGAAGATTCAATATCTTCATGAATATTATGATCTATTTTCTGAAGTTGTGCCATTTTGTGAAACAATTCACTTTTCCTAAGTGTTTTTACAATGGTGGTCATTTTTAACGAAAGTTCGGCCCTGGCTTACCTGCGAGACGATGCCGACGACAAATCCAATGTTTCCACAGAGAATTTCGAACTCGGCTTTAAAGCTGAAGATTCGGTGTACCGCTGTGCCGTGCCAAGCATTCTTGAGGAAGTAATCTTTAATACCAATGGACGTTGGGCTCACGTATATAAAGATTATATATATAGTCACTACCAATATCTACTCAATGTAGTCATTCATTTATTTCGAATCAAACTCGTATATAATTTTCTGTAACTCTATACACGAGTTGCGAGTACATACATCGTAAATATCCTATGTTGGTATGTTCTACCTTCATTCCTCGCAAACTCGTATGTAATTTTCTGTAACTTCATACATATATACGAACATCCTATCTAACGCTAAAAAATGCAAATGAAATTTTCGCTTACACGATAACCTATTGAAAAGGTCAACGTACTAAACGCAAAAAATATTTATACAAACGTCAATGATACGTCAAAATAGTACACTAGTTAAAAATATCGTAATATGTGTATATTCAGGAAGATGTATGTACGTACAAATGTACATGTACATATATATATATATATATAGAGCTACAAGAACTGATTTTTGTGTAGCAGCATTCGGTCTTCCGTATATTTCTATTATATGTATATGTATGCTTTTATCTGTATATCAGGTACGAAATGTCATGGAATTTGTGTTACTCTTTCTTCTTCTTCCTCTTCTTCTCTTCCGTTGTTTTCTTTTCTTTTTCTCTTTTTTCCCGAGATATTTATGTCGCCGTGTGAAATTGACTAAAGTTTTGAAGTAGAATCTCCAGTCAGTAATGTAATTAAAGTGAATGCAGTTTTCATCAGACTGGTCAGAGAAGGAGAAGGCGGTATCGGGCGCCGCCCGTGTCTTAAAGCCGATATACCACTCAAGAAACGACGGGCTTGTTTATCGCGACGTCGCGTCGCGTCGCGTCTGTTCCGAACTTATTTTCACTGGTGGTAACCATATGTGTTCTCTCACGAAAACAAAATGACGCCATCTGTGCCTAAGTGACACCTTTTCTACGACATCCGCGAATTATGTATGTCGAGATAGTATGTACATGAAATCTTTTCGTCACGCTACATTTCGAATAGCGAAATATCAGATGTCTGATTATTCTCGTCTGCTGCAAACAATTTTGGAATGGGAGCATTCGTTTGATATGAATAAATATCGTCCCGTTATAAGGAATGTATTTAACAAGTTGTTGAAAATGAACACTGCAAAATGAAGCCCGAACTATTTCCCTGTTTTTCACGCATTAGCCTCGTTCTGTATTCCACTTCTCTTTCTTTTTTTCGGAATTAACGTGCTCGCTGAACAGATGGAACCATTTAAAGTGACCGCAAAAGATTACATTTCTTGGAAATTAATCGAAATAACAGAAATATTTTATTCCAAATACATACTTCGAAAATCATTTCGAATATATTGAGTTTCTTTTTATGACAATTATTTATTATATTATATTTTTATAATGTAATATTACATATATTATACATGCATATATATACTATATACAACATTAAATCAAGGAATAGATCTTATTTACAACATCTATTACTTAACTCCCACTCATCCTCTCATTCTTCAAACTAATATTATATACAATATTACACATATTATTATATTATATTTTAATTATTATTACAAATTACCTAATATATGATAGAAAAATGCATGTTTCATTGCATTCTAAATTAGACATAATAGTGCTCCCCTCCCCCTTCTTAATGCCTAGAATTCTTAATTCTAAAGTCACACAATGTCCCACCATATATGTGTGTATGTATATGTACCCCAAAAAGGATCTGAATACTTGAAAGAGAGAAGGAATTTTGTACCCTGATTCATAATAGTTATTAGGAAAATAATTTGAGTATCTGGTATGCTGTGACTGATTCAGTTTAACCTGCAGTAATTCCTAATACTGCGATATCGAAGCAGATGTTCCTGATGAATCAATCTATAGAATTTAATACCTTATTGCCAGGTATCTCAAGCGCATTTAATATCAGGTAAACGCATAGTACTATACTTTTGTTGCTTTAATGCCATTCTATATAAAAATTTCTAATCAACGAACATAGACAACGCGGTATAACGATTGCACGATCCTTGCATAATCGAAATTATCAGGTTCGTGTTTATCGCAAGATCACATCGGCTGAAAATTTCAAGTGCAAAACCTTGAACAACGTTTTCCTCGCGATATTAATCGTCCAAGGATTTCTTCTATTACCTCGCATGCCATCGACTGTTCAGTTATTCGCGTTTCTGTTTCTTATGAGCGGTGGGGATAAAGCATTTTATCGTTCGTTGAATGTCGGGCCGTTGATAAACAGGAAATGTGTTTTACCAATGAAACACGCGGTGTGAAAGGAACGAGAATAAAAGTCTAGAATCTTGAAACACGACGAGTTCCATCTTTGCCCGTAAATGGCCAGCTTTATTCTAACGGCGGAGATATCGATCGGGAAGAAAACCAACGAATGTCGCAACTCCTCGACAAGGATCGTACACTAGTCAAGTTAACATGACAGTTCACAGGTCGTTCAGATTCGAATCTTTTTGTGAATACGCTAAGAGAGCATCAATTATTTGAAAGCGTCGCATTTTTCCCTTTGTCTAAATGGAACACACAGATTCTTGAAGACACTTCTATTCGTTATTACTCTTCTAGAATTTAATAATAAGATTACATTTTTTCATTTAATTCCTTTTTAGCTCTTTACTTATTTATTTTTCCTTTATCTATTCTTTTCATCTTTCTTTTATGTAACGATATGTACTACGTATACTACAATATGTAAAAAGTGTAAAAAATATAATTTATTAGAAAAATTTGTGTTTATAATACTTAATTGAACGTTTAGTTAAAATGTTAGTAATCTTCTATTTTATATTATTACATAATTGCTACTATATTAGAACCGTACCCACGGTTTTGTGTTAATATTTTTAAATAATTGAGAACATGGAGAAAGAGAGAGAATTAGAGTAGCAGTCAAGAATATAAATATAATAAACGAAAATTGGTAAAGAATATAATATGCAATAATTTAACTTGCAATTAATTGCAATATATCTCTCTACATAAGCGACCTATTTAGAAAAACATTTACATACTCCTAAAAAATAGTATATCCTCTAAAATATTGATAAATTTGACTTTTCACAAAAGCATTCAATTAACGTTTACCGAGCTATTTACCAGAATACGTATATATATATATACTTGATACTAACCACAATGTGAAAGGAAGAGATAAAAGAGGTGGAACTCGATATTATAAAAATGTTATTGTCTTAGACTTCCCTGCCATTTTTGTCATATCTGGCAAACAGGCAAGTGGTTCGTGATACTCGAGATAGTTAATCAGAAAAAAATGCTAGAAAAAAAATAAAGCGGTCACGACAATCATACTAGTCTATCGCCTTTAAAGTAAACGTTGCTTTTCATGTGTGCAAATACCCTAAGAGCATGTCTCGTCCCTCTCGTATTCACCAGTAAGCCACACGTCGACCAAACATGCCAGTCTTCCCCTCATCAGCCCTCATGGCAGTTCGGCATTCTACCGAATCACGTTTTCACTTTTTCAACCAGTCTGTACTTACTTTGTTTCCTATTTCCTGCTTCCTTTCCCATATCTTATTTGTTCATCTCTCCAGCGCTTTACAGACGTAACGATCGTAAATATCGCTGATTTCATCCAACGATTTTGAAAGGTTTGTTTTTGTCGATGGCGACCCTTCTCCTGTTTTTAGAAGACGCACACGGCCATCTTGATTTATTACACTGGTCACTAAGGCCGGTTTCACACAGAAGTATGCGTATCGTGATACACGTATCGCGAGCTGCGTACCGTGTGTATGTCATCATATGTTTCAATGTTTTATCTGTCACCTTCGTACGAAAAGTAACTATCATTGCCAAAATAAACAAAACGAATATGTGTATTTAGTATCTATCATATGTATACCTCTGTGTGAACCCAGTCTAAAGGCTTCGTAACACTTATGTTCTGTCTTATTAAAATAAATAATGCGCGAAGTATTCAAACAGTTAATGGATAATGAAGAAAAGTCCTTCCTACACATCAGAATGTCTATGCACGATTAAAATTTTCTTTTAGGGAAAATAGAAAATTCTACGAAAAAAACAATACAACTTTCAAGGAAGGTATAAATCCAAGAGAAAAGCAAGCAATGTGTTTGAGGTAAATTTTTTTATTAATGAAAAGCATATAAAAATTAAATTATTTATCTATGTATGTGCATCGAACTTATTTAAGTGTTGGTTGGTTGCTGTGGATTAATCGTTTGTAGTGACTCTAGTGTACATGGTGACGGTGTGGGTGTTGAAACGGCTGATGAATTTAGTGATTCTGATGAAAAATGTTGGCGATTTGTATTGGAAAGTTCTTGTATTTGTAATTCGGATATCACAGAGGAAACGCGAGCTTTAGCTATTATTTGATTGTATGGTGATAGTTTTTTAACAGTTAACGCTATACTTTTGAAAAATAAATCTATGTCGTCCATAGTTTGTTGTTCTTCATTTACGGTCCTATTAGTATTACTTGAAGCATAATCCATTAATACTGCTGTTGCTGGTTCTCTTTTCATCTTTCTCCTGAATGTTTCTATTGGTATGTCGCTAACTTTAGAAGATGATGATCTTTCTATTAAATTGCTATTGTCTTCTGTCGTATTGACGTCATCCAATTCATCGTTAGATTCGTCACTGACGTGTACTTGTACTGAGCTAATAGTTTCTCTTTCCTTCATATATGGAATTAAAAATGACATTTCATCTTCGTATCTCCATTTTCTAATTTTATTTGCGGCTTGTCCGCCTTTTGTATCTTTTCTTTTTCTTAGTGATCTGCGAAAACTATCTCGCAAACTGTTCCATTGTTTTTTGCAATGTTTAGCTAGAAAGGTTGAAGAAAATTAAGAACTATCGTAGGTGTCATAGTAATTAGAGCTAAAATATATGTTGTTTTCCAGATTTCTAGCAACTAGTGATTCATAGCTTTCAATTACCGATTAGGCTATACTGCTGTTTCATTTATCATATATAATTGAGGTTTACAGGGCAATAATTAAATACCTCTTGTCCAGAGTATATCGCTATACTCAGTCGGGTTAAGTGGCTTACAATAGCTGATGAATTTCGGAAAACGGAATTTTCTTAATTGTATTCATACTTTAAGCGAAAAGCGTGTGATTATTGTTGCATCACCTAACAGCCGGTTCATTTTAATTGCGAAGAAACATTTTCTATTATCTCATTAGCTTTAGTAGATGCCAATTATAAATGTATAGCAGTTGATATCGGATCGTACGGAAAGAATAGCGATGGCGGAATATTTTGTAATTCAAAATTAGAAAAATATATAAGAAACTTAATGTACCGAAGCGTCTCGTGATATTCGAAACCGTAACTCGATAGTCCCGCTAAGTAATATTATAATTATCGGTATTCACAAGCGTGAAGAGTGCCAAAAAAATATTTTCTGAATTTTAATGCAAAAATTCAAACTATACCAGGGAAAAATTCAATTAAGTCCAGAACATGCGGTTAAAATTATTACTCAACGACCTATATTCTACACAACTATATTACATCTCACAATTTTCAACTATCAGCTATAGCACCTTTAGGAAGAATTTCGTCTTAGCAAAATCTTCCATTGCAAGGTGATAGTAATGCTTCTGTAGCGTCTTATATTACAGATATATTTAAGGACTTCTTTAACAGTGAATTTGGAAATATTAAGTAGTTGCGTACAAAAAACAAATTATAAAGTTATGTACAGACAGTATGAGACTGTCCCGTGAGGCTGTCTCATGTAATAACATAGAATACGCGAGGCAAGCAAGCGAGGCAGGATAAGCTGCAGTTACACTTTCGATAAAGTCGTCTCAATCTTCCATACGCATCTAAACGAATCATTGACTCTTCCCGAGGCAGTCTCGCGAGTCAGCCTCGCACTCCCTATACATAGCTTAAGATGTAAGAACACGTGGATAATATTCATTCCACTAGGGAAAATAAAATCTGATTATACGTTACCTACCTGGTTCATTTAGCATTTTTCCAATTTCTTTCCAGGCAGCATCCTTTTTATCATTATCACTATAACTTTTATCTTCCTGGTTGTATAAAAAACTATAGTACCTGACTAATTCTATTAATTTTTCGTTGTGCATTATAAAATGTAGATAGATTACACGTTCGTCCACTAGCAAGATTCTGCCTGAAATAAATGCATGTCAAGGTGAATTTACGTTATCCGTTCAGACACGGAACGGTTACGGCACGGTTCCGTTCATGACTGGTGTGCTAAGCGCTGAAGCGCAGAAGCGGCACGTGAGGAAATGCTGCTACCGACACTTGTGCAGATACAGGATATAGCTATAGGATGTGTCCGCCTTCGTATACAGATATCATAGCGAATACAGCCACATGCTTTTATGCAGTGGTGACTGTGACCACCGTCTTGTAGAGCGCACGACTGACTGTGTCGTTGGCGGGATCAGCCGGCGTCCGATTGGCGAAAAAGAACGTTCTTGGCTCACTGTTGGTGGGGGTCGCGGGGAAAGGCGGAGCCAATCGTCGACATAGCGACGCAACATGGCCTCTAGTTCGCGAGGGGCCGTGTTCGCGTGCACGTCGAGCACGTACACGTACGGACTTTCCCCCGGCGGACCGACAGATGTCGCCCTGACCGCCTTTGAATCGTCAAGATCGGCGTGACAATTGGTCTCGCAAGAAAAAAGGAGATCGAGAAAGAACCTGTTTATTGTAAAAAAAAAAAAAAAAAAAAAAAAAGAAAAGAACGTGATCAAATATCAGTACGGTCAAAAGCATTTGTGGGAATGAGTTGAAACAGAAGATTTAGCATTGCCTATAATATCAAGCTTTAGAAGACATTGAGAATGATGATAGCTCATCCGTTACATTTCGAAGCATCGAAACTTTTGTTGGATCTTTCAAAACCTTTCCTCTCGAAAAAGGAGTCGTTTCTTGCCAATTAATTGTCGTTTAATCAGGTGTGTTGTGCGTTGTTATAAGAACTATACTGTGGTAAAGCAATCGGAATTTTGTTTAGACATGTACACACGAGATTGTGAAGATACTAGTTAAATATCTTAGGGAAGTGTTGAGAGTGTGTGTATATATCGAGACTGAAAATTTGTGCTAATTTGTCAAGTGTCCTAATTGTTCATATCGTGTTGACAAACTACGTAGACCTTAAATGTAATGAAAATATTATTCTAATAGAACGAAGGGAGAAGTAGAAAGAAATGTTACTTTCCTTAGAATGTTGATCAAATAATCCAAATATTAGAAATTATTGTGTACATTCTACCAAACGTTTACCTTGAACCACAGTTACATTATTCCTATATTCTGTATTATATTTTATCGACGTCTAGACATTTGAAATGTTTTTTTTTTAGCAATTTTTGGAAGAGCACGCCCATAAGCTTTTATTTCTGTTTTATTTGTGACTATAGATATTACAGGTGTGAGTTCACCTGATGAAAATACAGCAATTGTCCCTGATAGCCCATGCTCTCCGGCTGAAACAAGCGCATCAGCGCCGTCAAAGGAACAAGAACAAGAGCAACAGCAACAGCAGATTTACGATCACCATTCTCAATTTCAACAACAGCAGCAACGTACGACCGGAAGTGTGCCAGCCGCTGCACCGCACGTTGCTGAGGACAGTGGAGCCCCCTGTGAGATGCGGAGAACACCACCGCAAAATAAAGGTGAGTTTATATGCATTCTTCTTATGCACTGATATTATTTGCACAATAATTTACTAAGATTATAGCGTACTAAAGTACTCAGATAGACAGATATTTACGCATTTAAAATCTAAATACAAAATGCACAGAATGCATATAATATATAAAATTATGTAAACTTAAAGTTTAATATTATTCTCTGTTTAAATTACATTCCTTTAGTTGTATTCATAAAAATAATATTGTATAAATATCTATAGATTGCTAATAATATTAGTAAATTGATAAATGATAAGTTGTCGGACAACATTTAGCTGGCTTGTAATTAGTACAATTCACTTGTAGAATTTTACTTTATATTACCAAGTTTTTTTTACACAAGGCATTATTAATATCAATAATTACAAGTTATAATTTATGACACTTTGTCAATAATATCAGTTTAATTATGCAAAAAGGCCCTGATATTATTGTTTTACTACTTTTTAAAATTGAAGTTTAATTCTTACATGGAATTCGATCTTTTCATGCATGCTAAATTCCCTGATAGGTGCTTTTATATTGAATATATCGAAAAAAAAATGAATATTTTTTAAATATGCAAAGTAGATTTGCAAATAATATTAAATTCAATTAGTTACAGAAACAGTAAACATAGACAAACATATGTAATCACATCCACAGTAATGTATGCTTTACGTAATGCTTTAGTTGATAATGTTATTATTTGGAATGTTTTAAAATTCTAATTTTATATAAATTCACAAAAGTCATTTTCATTATCTAACAATGTAATTAGTACAGTTAATAAAATGTTTTTATATTCTTTATCTTTATTCTTTATACTAGAAAATAAAATGATTAATTTAAAAAATTTTATGTCTTCATACTTACTAATATTTATTTATTGATAACTACTAATGCATTTTGCTGTATTGTTTTACCGATATAATAAAGACCGACTTTATCGACATAGCTCTTAACAAGTTTCTTTTTGATGAATGTAATAAAAACGTAAAAAAAAAAAAAAAAAAAAAAAAGAAAACATTAAAAACCACACGTTACAACAATCTTATATTATATATATATTGAAGTTGATAATTACTTATAATATAGATACACTTAAAAAGATGATGCAAAAATAATCTTTATTTTGTTTATATATGTTTTCTTTTTTCATAAAACAACCTTCAGAAAATTTTCATATAAGAATATTATTTAAATTCCTAATAAATATTTTCAACTACAAAACTAAATTCATAGCCGGAAAAATAAAGAAAGTAGACAAATCATTTTGCATTCTGTATTATTATACAAATTATTCAAAAACTGAAGATAGAACTATAAAACAGAAAAATTTTTCATTTATCTCTGTTACCATAACATCAGAATATCATGAAAAATTGTCCCATCGGACGCAATATGTACTCGGTGCATCGTGAAACACATACAAGATCGTGGCAATTAGCAAGATTATTCTTTTCACCACACATAAGCGCATGATAAATATTTAATACGATCGTAGCCTATCTATACGCGCGTGCGCGTACAATGTGTATCGCTCGTATAGCTTATGGACACGCGTGAGCGTGCAATCACTACCGATCGGTAATAATAGCGGGCGATGCAGAAACAGCACTTAATTAGACGTGACATTCCCCAGTAGTGACGCGTCGGTATCGTGCGCGCGATGCAGTGCCGCGCCTGGTAGAAGTTGGTCGAGACGGAGACGCGGCGACACAGTCGCGAGCCGGTTCCTCTCTCTCTTAGCTCTCTCATCGTCAGTGTCTTCGCTCTAGCGCGTTGTGTGGGAGCCGTACGAGTGGCAGTAGTGTACACACGCTGCTTCGACGGTTACTGAACCTCTCGTCGGCCTGTATACTTTTTGTATTCTACGCTCGATCGTCACATTGTCCTTTTTTGCCCATTATATTATTCCGCGATAGTCAATCGAGAATCATTGTATATCGTCAGGAGCCGTGTTAGTTGGTGGTCCGTCGCGGGAGCAGGTATGCGCTCGTGGTTACGTTTGTACACGTTCGAAACCCTCTGGCTGCCATCGTTTGATCCAAAAGTACCGTTACCAGCAAGTACCGTCGACCACGTGGCTTAGCGCGTGTTTCTACTCTCTTAACGTGTGTCGTTCCATCGAGTCGACGTCCCGTTTACCGACGACATTCGATATCAACCTAGAAAGAAGCGTCAGTCGCGAACCAGGAGTGCTGAACCTTGGAATACATCTCTTCGCTGCTGTTCTCTTTGCTGTCGAACGAGAGAGGGACAAAGGCAGACTTGTACGAGGTGAGAGAAGGGGGAGAAAAAGAGGGAGAAGGTGAGACAGAGAGAGAGAGGGAGAGAGCGAGCGAGCGAGCGAGCGAGCATGCTGACTGGCAAGTACATTGGACACGTTTGCGCTCGCGGGCTGCGTCCATCGACACCACTAGGGTGATCGTACCTCCGAAAGGGGTCTGTGTTGCAGTTATTGCAACAGCGCACCATTTTCTAACAAGCTACCTTGGGTTATTTACGTCTCGTTTGTCTTTTAATTCTGTAATCGGAAACCGAATTTTTGGTACAAGTATACATTTTAAGGTACAGAAGTCTAAATGATTTATATTCACAATTAATATTTCAATATTGCGGTCATCTATGTTGAAACCGTGGCTAACGTAAAAATCATGTCAATATCGCATTCCTTTTTGTCTCTTTGTCTTTTTCTTCTAAAGCCAGGAGTTGAATTATTATTTTGAACAATTCTGGATAAGATACAGGTGTCTAAATCAGTGATTTTCAATCTTCTTCAAAATTATGTTTGGTACAAGTAAAGGCATTTACACCGAATAGATTTTGTTGTATTGGTTGTTATCATTTCTTTATTTGATGGTGTAAGTGACTAAATGCATAATAATAAATGTAATAGACTTATCACATGGTTTTAAACATTTCCGCGGTATACTGGTTAAAAATTCCTGATCTAAATGATTTATACTTGCGATTAATATCGCAGGCTTCTACGTCGAAACCGTTGCTAACGCAAAAATCGTGTCAATATCGCACTCTTCGCAGTTTATTGGTCGTTAACAAAGTCAAATCGAAGACTAGGAAATATTTAACCGCGACAATTAAACGTACGTGCATAGCGAGGAACAAAACCGGTTGCGTAGTTTGTCTCGTTCATTTCGCGGAACATGTTGGAAACACGATATAGCATGTTCGCTACGCTCGCTTTCAATGTAGCTGAAATCTTTTAAACTTCAGCTTAACGATATGCTAATCTTTCGCAATATAAACTGACGGATAGTCCGTAGGAGGAAACAGCGACACTTTACAGAGCAGTATCTCGGTTGACCTTGATTCTCGTTGTAACATTTTGTCATTGAGCTGATCGATAATTGGATTTAGATCAGTACTTCACTAGTCGATCGGCCATTACCAATTGTTCTCTGCAAATCTGCGGTATAATAATGTTTTCAAGAACGATAATATTTACATACATTTTTACGTATATACATTCGTTTTTTTTAAAGCAGAAAGATAGAAACAATGTTATATACTTATGCAAGACGTTTACGTTTAATTGAATTAATTGAAGTATTATATATGTATATTGAATGCCACTTAATTTTAATGCAATGATTTATGTGGCATGTCAAAAGATAATTGTCATGCGTTAATTTATGTCATCGATTGTACAATTATCTTTGTCGCTACAAGTTAATGAACTTCTTCTGCAAACAATATCCGATAAAACGCGTTTCGTTATCGGTCAAAAAGGGTATGATATCTTCATTCGTCGGATAAAAACTAACTCTCGATTCGTGTTTTGCAAGGTCAGGAACGAAAGCGAACAGAATAAACGACTTCTAGCATATTCCTTCAGCGATATATAAAACAATTCCGCGTGTATTTTATAAAGTTATCTTTTCAGCTATCTTATCGATTTTCAATATTTGATCTGTCGAACATTAATATTATAGTTAACTTCTCTTGCGCGTGATTACGTTTTATGGAAATTTACATGTTATTCTGAACGCGTGATATTTACATAATACATGTATTTGACGAATCGTGAAATATAATCATCTCGATTAGTACGACATGATTGATAAATCGTCTCGCTTGATAGCTTTTTTAACGTATTAATGATTCACTCCCTTGAAGACAGATTTCTTCTATCGCGCAGGAAATGGGAGGGCGGAGCGTATATGTGTACATATGTACATACACTATGAAATAATATACGTTGCATTCCGAGAAGCACGTACGTCGGATACACTGTGATATTTGCTTATCGTCGTTTCTCAGTAAGAATGTTCCATAAATATGTAATGCCTTTGAGAGAGATATAGGGAGGTCATAAAATCGGTCAGGTGTTAAAGTTTACATATTTCGAGAGTGAAAACAGTAATTCGTAACATACGGTGGAGATAAAAAGCTCGAGATTTCATTTAGAATCGTATTGCATTAATTCAGAATTACTTCTCCTTTTGTAGTGTATCTAGAAAGATTGTATATATATAGCACGCAACCTGGAAAACAGATTCTGAAATTGCACAATTTGTTATTTTTCATACGATACATAGATTTTATTAGGTCGAATAATAAATTCGTTAAAGCGCGTATTAAGTATTATTAGTTTCATATAAAAGTTATTCATTTAGTTTAATTGTTATAATTAGTTAACTTATCCTATTTATTTATAAATATGTGTATCTATTGTCAAAAATTCAGATTCATGAGTCTTTATAATCTTTAAACAATTTTTTATAATATTCTGTTCGGGATTTGGAGTGGCTGTCTGTTTATGACTCGGACAATACATCTATCTGTTTTGGGTAAGTCCGAATTGCCTACTTCCCCAAGTTGTAAACTTTACAACGCGGACCTCATTAATCCGGCTCGAAGGACCAATATATTACGAATTCTCAGTATTAACTGGCGATCAGTCAAATTGTAACCGATTTAAAAGCGATTTGTAATCGTTTAAAAACGATTCAGAATACTCTTTTCTACCGATGCGATCAAGTCGAACGGAATTTCCTAAAGTAATTAAAAAGCATCGAGGCATGTGTATACGGTGAAATCATTTCCGTGAATCGTCAGCGTTGTAAGAGGCGGCGAACAACTACGAATTCATTGACTAGCGAAGTTGGTGTATTTTAGGATACTCTATTCGCAAGCGCCAAGTTTCATTGGCACAATTCCCTCTTCCGAAAGAGCGAGAGAGAGAGAGGAAGAAACATGGTGCAGATGGGAGGGGGAACTACGATCAATGACCAAACGAAAGAGATCTTAATAAAAGTACGATGCTATTTAGAGATTATCTTAGAGTGAAATCGATATTAAACGTGCAACGTTTTCATACAATTCGGCATAGGTATTGATCCTAAATTCTGCAATTATAGAGTGACGTTCGCGTTAACTCGTAGATTTAATTATATATTGATCGAGAGCAGTGCTTGCGTCAGCATCGCTTTCAACATTGCACGGTATCCTAGAATCTCTCGAAACAAGCGTTCCATGAAATCACCGGGACAAGCCTCGTATTATCGCTACGCCACGGAATCCGTTTTCCCGCTCGGCTCGCGAATCTCTCTCGGGCCAATTCCGCCCGTTAAAATACACTCGAAACGATTATGTTGGCGAACGTAATTGTATCTCGCGATGGATCCTTTCGTGCGCCTAATGAACGTACGCTTGTCACGTACACTATAATTTTAGTATTCCATTTGCGTTTGCCACTTAATCGAGGTATTCTGGCCTTTGACTCTCTAACTGAGATAGTCCGATCGCTAAACTTTACCGACTTCTAACGATCTAACCTTCACGATCAAATCGTATAACAGTCCGAAAATTATCCTACTCGATGATAAATTGTTCTTGCTCTGTAAAATACTTTTTTAAATATTGATATGCGTAATACACGATCATGTACATACAGAGCGAGATTTCTGAACAACTAATTTATAGGAACAAAATAATTAACACGTTGACTGTCACGATGGCAGCCATTGATCAATTTTATCAGCCGCGTTACTATTTTTTTAGGATGATAAATAAGATAAAGGTAAGGTAAATTTTGTGAACTGCAAAATGTTCAACAACGCGAACGACTTGAGTAACATTATTAAAAAAAAGATGCCCAAATACGATATAATATTTCGCAAAAATTGTATTTTGAACTATTTCGATTTCCAGGGCAAAATATATAAAATATACAAAGTGATGAGAGTCGACACTGTTATGTATAATTAATCAATTAACTAAAATAAATAATGAATATAGAAATAATTAATTACTACAACACGACAGAAATTTCGAAAATAAAATACTCGAAAGATTCTCGATTCCGTCGGTCGGTAAATTTCGCTTATTGTACTGATCGCGTACCGCAGCCAAGCGAATAAAAGGTTTAATATGGCATGCCTTCCTGTAACGCGATCGTCCGGTAAAAGGCCACTAATGAATCGATCGCGGATCGGGATGCCCCTCACTCTCCTCGAGGAACTCGTTCTCCCAGGGGTCCCTGTGATTAACGGCCGTACCCTCAATGATAGCAAGCAGCGACTCATTCCTCTCTGGATCTCTTACCATCTTTGTCCTTCTTTCTTTCGAATGGTTTCCTCCTCTCCTTTTCACTTACCTTCTATTTCGTCCTCCTCTTTCTATCAATTTCTTTTTCTCTCTTTTCTCGGTTCCTTCAACTTCAACCATCCTCCATCTCTCCCTCTCTCTTGATGCCAGAGGAATACTGGTTTCGTGGAAACTCATTCCCCTGCTATTTCGTTGTTCTTGCAATTAACCGGCATTTTCTGTTATCCACAGTCGATAGATCGGGAACCGGGCAGTCTGGAAGCTCGCCGAGGGTGACGCTTCGGCTCAACCAGGTGCGAGGAGCGAGGGATGAAAAGAAAGGAGGGGGTGCTACTAACTCCCGTCAAGGCGGCATAAACGCACAGGTATACATATATACATACATATGTACATAGATGAATATAATATTGTATGTGTACAGGGTGTCCCGGTATTGATGATAATCGGCAAGACGGTGATTGATTCTATATACGCGGGAATACAAATAGAAAATATAGGATAAGACATGACGCTTCGTTTAAAACGAATTTGAAGATTTGTCGAGTATAGTTGAACTTGGCTGATTGAATCGGATTAGACAGAAGTAAATAATCGATAGGAGTTATTGTATGTGTGAAAACGATTCGAAAATGTAGAATAAAATTTGTTCGTAAGACTCTTTGTTTCAGAGACATATAAATTTAAAAATTTATCAGACATGCGTACTGGGCCAATTCTTAATTGAATACGTTTGAATTTTATTTTGTTGAAAATGAGACCTTATACCAAGAAATTGTATCCCAAATTTTTTACACATTTTCAAAAATAAAAATAAAACATCAAATGAAAAGAATTTATCTTATATTTCCGACATATTTTTTCATATAGAATCACCCTCTCATCGATTGTATCGTTAATACTGGGACACCGTGTATGTGTCTGATGTATATATATATCATATATATATCAGTACTTGATAGGTCTCTTCGATGGAAATCTGTGGTTTGGGACGATCGTTACGAACAACGTTAAATTTTAATGTTTACGAGAACCTGGGACATTAAGAAACGATCGTTAATTCAATTTAACTGACCAAAGCAATCACAGGAGCTTCGACGATGTATAAAATACGTAGTACATAGTTAAGACTTGTTAATAGGAATTGTATATAAAAAGAAAAACACTAACGTACGATGTACTCAATAAATATATTAGTGATGTTTTTTACTTAATGTTCTAAGTTCTCGCTGATACTTAACGCAAATTAACTATTCGTTTAAATACGGGTTTGTAAGAATGACGTTTAAAAGATGCGCATCGATTAGCGAGCAGTACCGAGGTCATTGTTAAGAAGTATGACGATAAATATTATACTTACATTGGAAATAATGGAATATACGATAACGTGTAAAAATGCTAACAAGCAAAAAAATATTTGTATTTTACAAATTGTACGTTATTTGTAGTAACGATAAAGAATGTGTCAAGAAATTGTATCATTTTTTAAACATGCATTTGCAGAATCAAGGTCAAATGGAAACTTCGTCGAAGACGTCGTCAAACGTCTCGTCAGGGACCGTGAATGCCGTCTCGGGCTCCAGTACCTCTGGAAACACATCATCTACCGGTGACAGTGGCGACGTGTATGAATTCAAAAGTTCGAAAGAGCCAACACCAGTTAGAGGTGCAAGCTCGTCGCCGAATCCTAATCCCGAGAAAGATAAAGATGGTAACAAGTCTGCTAACAATCAAGGGAGTCAGAGTAGTGGTAACAACGTGTCTACTGCTGGTAGTGCGACAACATCTTCTGGTGAAACAACGACCTCATCGATTACTACCGATGATGCTCCTGCGGTTTCAGCGTCGCCTTCGTCTAAGCGCGCGTTTGAAAGCGACAATGCGGAGGAACAGGACGAAGAGATTCGTCGGAAGAAACGAAAAGATTCAGAACCTGCGAAAGAAAATTTAAAAGGCACTACCACTGGAAGACAAAGCACTGGTAGAAATTCCGCTAATACTGGGGAAAAGGTTTGTTTATTGTTATTAGCTATAAAATATATAATTAAACCATTTATATAATCGGTGGAAGAAATAAATGAGAACAAACTGCAATCATTCGTAAATTGATCACTGTACGACAAAATGTGTAAAATAAAATTTATGATGCTAAGAAGAATATATGTATGCTGCACATTCGTTTCTTTTTTTTTGTAGATAATTATTTAATGATGCTGTAATTAATAATATATTAATATTAAACTAATATTTTTCCTTTCTTTGTAGTGTACAAAGTCGGGAAAACAAGGATCTAGCGCAACATCGAGCAAGAACAATCAAAATACAACTTCGATTAGTACGGACAGGAAAAGTCCAAGTACGTCTTCAATGGCAAGTAGTCCAAAACCTTCGAATCCGTCTGGTTCAACGATTAGCTCTAAAACAACAACACCAGCACCTCCAGAATCCGATGGTGAGGACGATCGGTCGAAAGGATCAGATTCCAATTCAGCTCCTAAAGTACCACCTTTGAAGATAGTTATTCCACAAAGTACTACGTCCGAGCAAGAGCAAGGCAATAGAAACGGAAAGAGCACATCTAATAGGAGTCATCAGTTGCCCTATGTAGTTGCCAGTTCTAACAGTAATGACTCAACGGATAAAGAACAGAGTCAATCCACTAGTGGAACAACAAGTCCTACAGAAAGCGGAAATAATACAAAAAATGAGGATAAGAAAGATTTCAGTGGTGCCTTACACGGAGAAGAAAGATCAACGCATCACCAAAGAGTGTTGAGAAGTTCACATAGATCCGGTAATGGAAGTAATGGATCAACAAACTTGAAAGAAACCTCCTCTTCTTCAGGAAATGGAAGTTATTCGAACTCGTCTCCATTACCAGTAACTACTTCGACGGATCGTTCCAATAATTCATCACCACAACAGAGGCATCATTCACCAACACCTGAAACTCCTGGTTCTGAATCGAATAAAAATACCTCAACGGAAGTCTCAAATTGCGGCACGACTTCAAAAACAAACATTATGACAGAAAAATCCGAGAAAAACAACGAAATTAGTGGAAAATGTCAAAAAGATAGCGGTACCGAAAATTCTGAAAATACTTCTACTACTACCTCATCGACGACGTCAAATGTAGGCACTCCGGCACCACCGGTTGAACTTCATCCTAGAAAAAGAAAAATGAAACCTAATAAAGAAGCACAACAAGCTGCTACCGCTGCCTCTAATGAAGCATCTGAAGCAACAAATACGGGTCCAGAAATTCATCCTCATGATCAACCAATTACTAATTGTTATCAGTTGTTTTTAAACATTAGAAAACAGGTTCGTATATTTACCGTTTTTAATGTATTTCAACAATTCTTTTTATAAAAAATATCGTAAGTACATTTTCTCTCTTTTAGATCGAACGAAGAAGAAAAGGCCTTTTTCCAGTTCAACCAAAACCACCTCAGGGTTTTAAAGATTATTTAATGAATCGTTGTACATACGTGTTAGCTGGGAATGCAAATAAAGAGCCCAACGTTAATCCTCCAGTTGGATTACAGGGCGCTATGAAGGACTTGTATATTGAACAAGAAAAAGAGAGATATCGTCTTAGAATGCAGCATGTTGTTGAAAAAGAAAAGCTAGTTTTATCGGTAGAACAAGAAATCCTTAGAGTACATGGTAGAGCTGCTAGAGCTCTAGCTAATCAATCCCTTCCCTTCTCTGTTTGTACGATATTAAAGGATGAGGAAGTTTATAATGTTATTACTCCAGAACAAGAAGAGAAAGATAGAAACGCCAGGAGTAGATACAATGGTAGATTATTCTTGAGTTGGTTACAAGATGTAGATGATAAATGGGAAAAGATTAAGGTAAAAATTATAGCAGTTATAATATTTATACCTGAATTATATAGATTAGACAACTATAAATATATATATTTATATAAATAAATATATATATATATATATATATTGTCGTTAATTATTCAGGTTAAATTAATTCATGTTACGTAAAAACCGACTGATAACCTTTTTCCCATAAGTATCAGTTTAATAAGATGTAATACATTGATAAATGTTCCATTAAAGTTTGATTTATCTGAGTTAGGATAAAATTAAAGAAGAAATTACTATTTTAGGAAGCAATGTTACTCAGGCATCACAATGAAGCTGAATCATTACATGCTGTACAAAGAATGGATTGGGAATGGAAATTAAAGGAAGTTGGATTATGTGAATTCAAAGCAACACCACAAATAGAAGATATTCATGTTCCGATGGTACATGTTTCAGATGACTTCGATTTACTCCCAGCTTAGTGTATAGTGATTACAATTGACTCGAGACGTTTCGCTCATTCCTTTGAAATAATCTCGAAGGATATACATAATTATAATCTGTGATCTCTTTAATAATGTATTTGCCGTTCTTGCACGGTTACCAAATTGCATCGTACTGCTCTTAAAGCTATTGTTACACAAGGAGGCTATATTTAAAAAACGTTTGACTCTAATTAGATTATGTATTACATTATATTTATATTTTTAACTAACTTTTCAAAATTTATGTACCACATTATATAAATTATTTTTGTTTACTTTTAATACTTAATATGTTCTATTGACGCATTATATGATTAAAAGGATGAACACATGAAAATTATATCATCGGATGATTTGCAATATTCTACAAATTCAATAACTGTACAATATCATGCATTAGTAATTTGGTACTGTATCTTTTAATATACAGTCTCTCGTAATAACGTATATATTTTGTACCTAGCAACTTATATAGTGCTTTTAAATAATGTATAAAAATTTAGACTAAAAAGCCGTGTAATAAATGAAACTATACTTGTCAAATTATTTCTGTTCTTCATTCTTGTTTCCCATTGTTATTCTTTTTTCTTGTGGTCGATTGATCGCAGCAATATGTAATTCCTTTACTTTAAAATCTATTGGTTTGTTATAATTCATAATAATTTTATAATGTTTGGGATCTATAAAATTGTTTTCATCAAAAAGCAAAGGATTACCACCTGCAACACAAGTTGTAAGTGCCGCCGAAACTTTTGTGTTAGGTTCAATAACATCATTTGGAGTAAATGTTATCTGTAATATACAAATCATCATTTTATACAAAATAGCTTAATCAAGTAATAAATTCGTTTAAAAAGATATAAATACCTCTCTTTCTTTGCACAAAAATGAAAATAATTTAGCAGTATACTTCTCTTCTTTAGGATAATGATACATTTCAATTACATATCTCTTTGTTAAGAAATGTATTAAAATAGGACTACTTATAGTAACTACATTTACTAGTGCAAATAATGTTCCTGCACCTACTACATTATCTTCTTCTAAAATCTTCATGTAAATGATTGGTTGAGAAATTACTGATATGACTGATGATAACAAGGACATTATTTTAACAGTACGGACTTTGTTTTTTAATGATCCATTGTATATCATTTCTCTTTCAATAGCGTTTCTTTCACTGTGTTTATCAGAAACATGCCTTACTTGCAAACATGGTATAAATTTCTGTAACATAAAAAATATATATTTCATAAAAATACATATTAAGTGTTACTTTACAAAATAAAATCTATATTTTGAAATGTATTATATAAATCATGAAATAATATACAAAAAGGTTATAAATATACATAGAGTGAAAGAATAATTAGAATAAAGCTTATAATATACATATATTCATTGATAACTTCATAAAAATAAATTACTTCTTAAAAAGAATTTCTAACCTTGACGTTCCCGCATGTATAATACATAGAAGTCCGTTTAAATATAATAATTTCTTGCATGAACAGTTTCCTTTGGTTTAAAATGCGACTCCACAAAAGTAAAACCATAGTTAATAATTAACTGCAGCTTATTTTGGATTATTTAAATTATTTAAATATACAATAGGAATGTTTTAAAATCGCCATGAACAGGGAAGCTTCAAATTGTTCAAATATATAGAGTGTTTAGTTTTTTCCAAACAACTTGCAGTTGTTGCAGAACAAATGAAAATAAAAAAAGATATTATATAATACGTAAAACTATGAAACAAAGTTAGAAGCAAATGTCAACTATACGATACAGAAGTAACTGTAAGATAAATTAATGCAATGAATTACACATCTAGAGTAAAATTTTTAAAAAATCAGAACGTAATAAATTCCATATTACATTGATGTAAAGTTTATCTGTGGTTTTGTACAGAAGCCCTTATGATAATAAGTGCAATTTAAAATCAGGCATTAGATCTTCTTCTTATAACTATGTTCTATAGTTTAATTTCAACATATATTTCTAGATATTTTCAAGCAAAAGCTTTGTAAAATAAAAAAGATAATATAACAATTATTTTCCTATAAAAATATATAAAATTCATTTACGAATTGTTATGTGTACCGTCATAATCTTGCAACTTATAATTTTAAAGTTTAATCCATTTCTTGTTAAATTTAAGTCTATTTTCCAATTTATCATTTAATTGAATATTTTAAATATTAATTAGTACAATTGTGTATTTATTTTTAAATTATTAACTATTTACATGCTACATCATTAATCATCACATCATCACGAGCAGAGCGCTTAGCGCTCCACCTGTAAGAAAAACGGACACGCAATATTCTCTATAATTTAGTTCAGCAGTTCTTATATTCATTCTACCTTTTGTTTATCAGGGATCCTCTTTGAATAATTTTTTATTATTGTGGATCCCTAAGACTTAACTCAATATTTAAATTCTTAATGTGCTAAATTGTATTTGAAACACTCATCAACTGCTCATTAATAATCTTTTTCGCGATAAGAGATTCATTATAAATAAATAAATGCAGTAAATAATTTTTATTCGTATAGTACAATAACTTGCGTATGTAAGGATTTCGTAATTCCCCAAAAGTCTGCCACAGATTAAGAATCGCTATTCTAATTAATTAATTATAATTAATTAACAATCACAACACGATTATTCATTTTCTATTTACTTCAATAAAAGAATGAGTTATAATGTGATTGGTTAATAACATGTGTTTCATTTTGCAATATCAGAAGTACGAAATAAGCAGAAATGTTTTGTTAGCGTTTCCTTGCATCTGTAATATTGTTTAAAGTAATGGAACTAACAATATTGTGTTTAACAATAGACTGTTTTCAATATTTTAATATAATTTCTATATATTAGAAATTATATATATATTGTCCAATTGAAGTATAAATACATATTACGCACATAAAAAACAACAACATATATGTACATGTATATGTACATAACCTATAAAATATTCATTAATTGATTAATACTTATAATTATTATTTTAGACGATGTCTCAACGTACTAAAGTTATCCAATTATACAAGACGGTATGAAATATAATATTACAACTTCGTTACAATTTATTAAAAAATTAAATATATTATTTTAAAATAAAATAGTTGTGCGATATATATATATATAATAACACATAACTAAAATTACATATAAAAGAAGATATTGTTTATCCATTTTATTATGAATACAAATGACAATATTTTTTATGCTTTTAGCTCTTGTATATGGGTCGTGACTATCCAAGAGGTTATGATGTTTTCAAAAGAAATCTAAGAAGAGTTTTTGAAAAAAATAAACAAGAACGTGATCCTGAAAAAATTGATAAAATGTTGGCTCATGGTAATTTTGTTATCAAAGAATTAGAAACATTATATATGCTACGCAAGTATAGAACTTTAAAGAAAAGATATTATAAAGAATGATATTATATTACATTATGTTGTACTCATATGTTTAAATATAGACACAAAATACAAATTAAAAATTAATTTTCCTTATAATTTTATTTTTCAATCAATTTTATGGTTTCTATTTTTAAAAATGAAATGATTCGTATATCATGCTTATAAATACAATTAATGTTTTTACCAAACCTATACATTTGTTGTTGTTATTTTATTGCAAAACAATGCAATGTTTTACAACATAATTGTATGATTATTGATTTTACTATCAACTGTTTAATCATTCATTATCAGCAGTTATTATCACCAGTTGTCAAAAATGGTGGCATAACCTATATATTGTGAAATCTAAACAATTTTTAGGTGTGTGGTCTTTACAAAAAAGGGTCTTTACGTGTGTAATGATCTTTACAAAAATCGAAGTTTTCAATCTTAATTACTAAAAATGTTTTGTTATGAATTATAATGTTGTAAGTTTATAAGATTCATAAATATGGCCATTTGTGTAGCTGTAATCGGAAAAGATGTAAGTACACATCTTTTAAGGTTGGAATGTTAATAACTGTGCAAAATCTTTAGTTAATAAATGATACAAATCAAAAAATATTGTGATTCTGAACTTCGATAGCAATAATAATATGTGTTCCAAACTACTTATTTGCAGAATTCTCCAAAATATATTAGATGTGTAGACGAATCGTCAGCATTGCAATTTCATTGCAAAGTTCTTACGTCAATTGATATTATAGAGGAAAAATTAAATGTTAGAAATAAAACTGCTATTGATATACGAGATTTGTATTTAAATTTATTATATGCTACTGAAGAATATAAAATGTAAATATATAACATATATTGCATTTTCAAATATATTATGTTTTTTAAGTAGTAATTCATTGTACAATTTCAGATATGGTTATGCTACTAATACAAAAATCAAATTTATTATTGTGTCTCATTCATCAAACACGTCTCTGAGAGATAATGATATAAAAATGGTAAATCTTTTATAGATCATATGATAAAAGAACTATATTTAATATATGTAAATCTATACTTTGCAGATTTTTAAGAAATTGCATGCAGCTTATTCTAATGCTGTATGCAATCCATTTTACATTCCAGGTGATCAATTGAATTCCAAGTAAGTTCATTTAATTTAGTTAATAGTATTACTTTAATGTATATAGCAAATTTTAATATATTACAATCAATACATATATATCATTTCAGGTCTTTTGATTTAGCAGTAATGGATATAATGGGTATTAAAGCACCTTTTTGATAGATTATATTTGAACTTAATATATTGTGAATATATTTCAAATAGGTATCATTAAATTATGTAAAAATTATTACAAATCTTTTTGCTTTGATAAAATGTATAGTAACTTATTACAAAATTTATTATGTTAAACTGTAATTTACCTTTTTAGTCTTTAACTTTGCATTACTATAGTAAACTTCTGTATTTTCTATCCATTTCTGTTTTAGGTATTTTTAAGAAATGGTAACTCTTTATTATTTGTTTTTTGATAATTTTCTGATATGCAAAGATTATTTAGTAGCGAATTTTGTTGTGATAGTAACAAGTGATCATTATGTTGATAAAATTTTATTTTCATGATTGAAATTTTCAACAGAATTGAGTTTAATATTGAAGGTTTAAAAAGAATATTAAATAATAAACACTGAAAGTATTTTTAAAATTTGAAATTAAATAGTTTATTTATCTAGAAATCTTTTAAGGAGTTGAAGGAGTTATAGTTATGAAAGGAATTTGAAATAATTTAGGTACCCTGCATAATTTGCACACTGGCGACCGTTTTACATTGAATCCTAAAAAAATTAAACGTTACTATATAACAAATTGTTATTAGTTCTTACAGTGAGATATAATTTTTGCATAAAGAAATTATTTTCATATTTATGTGTTTATATTTAAATATTATTTATTTATTTATTTAATTTAAATATTAAGATTACTTACTCTCATTCCTGTTTTCAAGTAAATTATCTGCTTTTTTAAAAATTTCTTTACTTAATATTTCGATCTCAGTTGATATATTTGAAGACATATTAGTGGTATCACTTATCTCACTTATATCACTGGTGGTAAATATCTTTCTGCTCGTCCATTTATTTACTATTTTACGAGGAAAGAAATGTTTTAATTTGCCTATACATCTCCCAGAGTACTCATGAGAATCGTTCAATTCTGAATTGCTACTACTTTCATTGGAATCCTCCAATATTGTAATTAATTGCTCAGAATTGAATCTGTCTAAAGAAGATGTATTAGATAAAGATGAAACTTTGCTTTTACTATAGTTATTTATATTATTAATTGAAGTTGTCGACATATTATTAAATTTTTGTGTTTGAAATATTGGGTCATTATTATTTATTTCAAAAGAACTGTCCGATTTGTCTGTTAAGTTGCTATCATTTGATAAAAACTCATTGCTTGAATGTTTGTTAATATAAGTTTTGCCTAATTGTTTTGTAGAGTCATGTCTTCCTAAAATTTCATCGAACATCTGCCTTAATAGTGTTCTTAATGAAACATCTTTATTTGCCTTGCAATTATCTTTTTCAGTGTCCATGTCTTGTTGGTGTTGCAAATTACTTGAATTTTGTAAATAATCATTCGTAAGATTATTGCTTACACAATCTGAATCAGGTTTTGTACGAGGTAAAGAAAACAGACTTGTGCTATCATTGTGTTCAAATATACTTGAAATATGTTTGCTTCCTTTTGTATTAGTTGCAACTGATATGTCGATTTCTGTGTCTTCATTCCTTAATGAGAGACCAGAATCTAATGCATCAGGAAAACACTCGTTACCCGAGTATGAAAAAACCTCATCATTAATTGACATAAACATAGCATCATTTAAATTTATTCTTGAACTTGAATTTTTGCCTAGATAAAATAATATACTTTAATTATTTGCAGGAAGGTATTCTTGCTTTTAGATCGTTAAAATTTTCCTTATTAAAAAATACATTAATTGTTAGCTAATGAATTGAAATTAAAACAAATTTTGTCATAATTGTATTAAATAATATTTATGTTATAAACAAAATATGAATTTTCATGCAAAGAATATGTTTAAAATAAATTTCTGCCATTCATTTTTTTTTATTAAAAAATATTGCCACTCACAACTATATGTTTTATCTGTAGAACTTATGGAATTCGCTTGTTCCATATCTTCTATTTCAACTTACTGTTTTCGTATACTCGTAGTCGTTGATCTTTTGACGTGTATCGGATGAGAAGAAATGCAAATACTACTTTGAAATACGTTATATTTAACTTCCAGAGTGTTATGTTTACTAACAAATTTTGAAACACACAATGAAAAATATAATTCCAATAACTTATAATTGACAATACTATTCACTAAAAAAGATTTTATTATAACGTAAGATTTAATAAAAGACTCGATCTTTAATATAAACAATACATTGCAAAAGATATAAAATTTCTTTACCAATTAATGTCGAATAATTCAATGATAGTTTTGTAGAATTAAATTTGATTGAAAATGAGAAAAGGTCACAGAAATGGTAGGTTCCAAAATTAAGTTCATTAAAAACAACAAACGATTTTCTCAATTTATAACACAAATGATATCATTTAATACCAAACAATCAAATAAGATCAATATTATGATTAACGACATGGCAAAAATTATTTTAACAATTATATTAATTCATGCTCCAAAAATTCGTGCTCACAAAAAACGCTGTAAGAAGCTTTTAGATTTATAAACTTCATCTTTTATCTTTTATGCGTTTTCCCCTGTTTGAGGGAAAAAAACAAGGTTTCGAATTACAATTAAGTTTTATGTTTTCAAAATTATTAACTTGATTAGTTTCATAGACAGTTCAAGAATGGCGCCGATTCATGGACTACAAAACCGCCTTAGAACTTAACTTAATTTTTTCAAATATAAAAATTTATTTATTAATAAATAGAAATGTATAGAAATAAATTGATTTTTTTTTAATGCTGATTTTTCGTATCGCCGAAATCGTGCCGCTTCCTATGGTATCATATTCTCTTGATATAAAATCACAAAATCGGTCGAAGGTATTTTCCAGGAGCTGAAAATTTCTACAAATTCTTAGAGTATGAAGTCGTTTTCAAGAATCGTTAAAATTGTGCTATCTCTTATGTTATCATGTTTTCCTGATACAAAATCGCTATTTTGACCGACATGTTTCTCGTTCGAATAACAAATTTTTGTTCTGTGTCTTTTTTTCTTTCAGAAAATGACGTCATTTCTAGGAATTTTGAAAGGTCTCAAATACCTATTACTTATATATATATGTACTTACCAATACTTACTAATTTGGTCGAACTTCTTCTTCGTATTCTATAACGTATTCCTTAAATTAATGAAAACTGGAAAGGAATTGGTGATTATGAATGTTGAAAGGGTTTTAAATGATTAAATATTATGTTCATCTGCAAAATAAGATTGTTTTATTCAGTCCAATTTACAAGTTTACAGTAATTGTACAATTCTACAATGAGTTCATAATTTTCTGTATAATAATTTACATAAAACCAAAGTTGACGCTCTACAAGTAACAATCCAAACTCAAATTCCCCAAACGAACAAACACACAAACACAACGGAATACATTTTATATTTACAACTCACTTCATGTTATAAGTATTGATGTTGCCAGGACTGATAAAATCGCAAAAATTTAAGACGTTCGAGCAAATTATCTAATATTTTTTGTTTAATATTATACACGGTTATTGCTTTTTTCTTTTCACGTCGTTCTTGTAAAACTTCACATATAACAAATATAAAAGTTTCACGTAATATTACATTCATTGTTAAAAATAGTTATGTGTTCCTTACGTTACTAGCATATGTGTTGCGTTTGTAAATAACTGTGTTATCGATTATTCAGATTTTGTCGTTGCCATATTTTCAATTTTATATAAGTAGGAATTCACGAAGTACCACGTGATTGTCGTTTACAAATGATCATTGTGATGAAAGTTATTGTGTTTAGTATTATGAAAAAATGAATGATATATAATATATGAAAACCCAGTTTTTCTCTGAGCATCTCAAAACGTATTCGTCAGTTTTCGTTAAATGTTTGAAAATTGATTTTATGAGACATATTTATGTAACACGGCACTCTGAATTAGGTTATAAATACGTTGAATCTTAACGTACTTTTGTGAACTAGTCTCGTCTTACCTGCGTTTAACGGTAATCGTATTAAATATCTAAATGTAAGTTTTCATGTATTAGTAGATTAATAGATAATGTATTAATACATTATTAAGTTTATAATAAAATTATATATCAATATTATCATTTTATAATTTTTTGCATTAACAGTGTAAATTGTTTAATTCAGTTCATAAAATGCCTTGGTAATTAAATTTATTTTGGTTTATTAAGTGGGAATAAGTAGAATATAATAGTTAGACTACACATTTTTATGCAGTTTCATATTTTTAAGAATCCAGTTAAAAAAGTAGAGCTTCTGCAGAAAATTGGTTGTTCTGCTAAGTATTATAGAATGTATTATAGTTTGACTATTTTACACATTTTAATATTATGTGCATTTGTGTAAGTTTGCTTACTTTTAAATTTCCTATAAATGCATAAAAATCTGCAGTGTAATGATTATTTATGAATTTTTATGCTTATATAATTACAATTATACAGATAAACATCAAAAAAATGTTTTGTTTTAAAAGATATATATTTTTAATATTTACAAATTATATTTATAGTTTATTAATTTATTGCACATATCACAAGTATGGAAAAGCAAGTGACAATTAAACAAAGATTGACTGCTGTGCAACAGATATAAAAATATGCGAAGTAGTTCCAAAAAGGAAGATACTAATGCAAAAAAGAAATATGTTTTTTTCACTGATCCTGACATTATTGTTCAACGTGCTGAAACATCTGCAGCAGTAAGTTAATTTTATATTTTTGTTTTTATGTCATATGTATTGCAATGATCTTATAAATGAAAATAGTTATAATAATTATTATCTGTATATATGTATATATATATTGTTAAAAGTATAATCTAATAAAATATAATTTCAACAGCAGCAAGATTATATTACCAAGCAGCTATCTAAAGACAAACCACCTCATGTTCCACTTCAATTTGACTTGAAAAGTCTCGAGAACTTATCATATCATTCTGTCCAACCATATCCTTTCACGTTTATAAGTGCTCTGAAACGAAAACTTGCTTTAAACGATGGTTCTGAAGTCTATAGAAAAACACATGAATTAAATAATAAAAATGCAATTAAGTCTCCAACAATATTAGAGTCTAATAGTGTGCAGAATTTGTACGAAGTTGTACAAAAAATGGATTTTATAAGGCCATTAAAAGCACCAGATCTGAAAATTTCTGCAAAGAAATTAGATTTCTCTAACAGAGAAAATTGTGCATCGAAAGAATTGATATCACCAAAATTTGAGACACCTACAAAGGAATTTCACGAAAGAGGAGAGAAACCAACAAAGAGCTTTGAACGAGTTCAAAGAAGATTAGATTTCTCAACATCAGATGTCTCATCTACTATTAACAGTGAAGTAGAACCACTAAAGGTGCCAAATATTTCTATATCTTCAAATTTATCAAAGAAGAAAGAATGCATTAGAGAAAATTCTAGAGAAAAGGAAAACAGATCTAAAAGAATTAGAAAAGATGAATCCTCATTCTCTAAACAAGATGATACAGTACAAGACTTCCTTAGAAGATCCAGGAGTCCAAGACATGCTTCTAGGAAGGATTTTTCTAATAACGTAAGTGAAAATACATTAGGTATAAAATTAAAAAATGACAGATTGTCATTTCATATTCCACGGGAAAGTGATTTTGTTCCAACAAAACCAAGACCAAAAAACTTTGCAACATCAACTGCTAAAAAGGTTAATGATAAGAAACATAGATCTATTAATACTAGATCTTTAAAGACAAGAGATATCTCTTTAGAATCTAAGAACAGATCTTATAGTAATGAATCACTTTCCGAACGATCTTCAAAATTATCAGACAAGCTCACAGTTAGAGAGTCTAGAAATATGTTTGAAAATTTGGATTACAAACATAAGGATGATTTACATACATTAAAACAAATAGATGATCAGAAATATATGTTTTCATCAGAAAGCAGACAAGTTCAACAACATAAAATAACATGTCAATCACAAGGAAAGACAGGAAATGTATTTTTTAAAGAGCAGAGTAAAAGATTCGAAAAAGTAAAACCATCAACAAGTAAAATGGATGGTAAAATGTATATAATAAACTCTAAGGAGTCTGAAAGTATAGAGAGTGTAACTGATTCAAATATTAGTGTAAGAACTCAAAGTCCAATCACCGTCTCTACACAGCAGATGAGAAATAAAGATTGTGAAAAAATTGCACAAAGTATTAACATTAGTAAATCAAATAAAGCTACTGAAGATTCAAAATATACAGATGATTCTTTGACACAATGTACTAGTGTAAATACAAAGAAAGAAGAAGAATCGTTTACACAAAGTGTTGCTACTACAGTTAAACAAACTAGTAATAGTAATGAATCTAATTTAAACAACAGTATTTTATCAAGTGCATTATTAGATCCAAGAAGAATTTCATTTAGAGATGAAAATCGTTCACAGCAAGAGGACTTTTGTGATTTAATTACGCCAGATATGAATCTTATGCCTCGATCTAAGCGAAAACGGCAATTTATGCAGAATAGTAATATAGAAGCTGATTTTAAGTGTTCAAAACATAATATAGCTAAAACTGAAACAGAGCCAGAAAATATTTCATTGGTAAGTAAATATGTACAGTATACATTGCCATTTTATTTAATCTATGCATTATGTTAGAAAAGCAATTTTACAATTGTAGTTACATCCAACTGCCTTACACATGCAATTTCAAGCTGAGCTGCATCTTCTTGATTCATTTAATGAATCACTGAGGCAAGTCATGGATGTTGAAAAGTGTTTATATAATGTTAAACATGATCAAGAAAAAGAGTTACCATTACAACATAATCAGTCAAATGATCAAATAAAATCACATTTTTCTAAAGCAATGGATGAAAGAAATATTGATAATATGGAACATTGCAATGAAATTAGTAGATCACAGAAACATGTTGCCATTGATAAAGGTAGAAGATTTAATAAATTATTTATTATAATATATGAAAATTATTAATTACTAATAAAAGTATTAATATTGACATAGCGTTTCCGACTCACAAAGTACATCATATTACAAGTCAAACTATGGGAAACGAGTTTGACAATGTAAATAAAATAACTAAACCAGTAGTTAAAGCTGTAGAAGTACAAACCCAAACAGTGAATGACATGGCAACTCAAACAGATATACGTCCAACTCGACGAAATGTACAAAATAGATGCTCGGAGATATGTGGAATACCATACGAACAAGAATTCATTGGAGACAGTGAAGTTCCACATCTTTCTTTAGATTCGATAGAACAATTTGAAGACTTAGATCAAATAGAAGAAATATCGTTACCTAGTAAATTAAGAACGATGTCTGAAATAAGCTTACATGAAACTACGTCGTCTATACGGACAGAGACTGGAACGGAAATTAGCATCTCCACTCGAGACGTAACTTGTTCTTTTAATAAATATCTAGATCTAGAGGTAAGTATAATGGATTAAAATTTCCATATTAAAAATAAATTGAGATTAAATATATTGCGCATTTTTGTAGATTGCACAGCTCATAAAAGACGAGAAACAAAGATATGATAAAATTGAGATGCTATTCAAATCTCGTGAAAAAACATTAAATGATCGAACTAAAAAGTTAGTGAAACTAGAAGAACAAAAACGGGCATTAAAAGATACTGGGCAAGATAGTCGTGTTAGCTCTGTGAAAAAGAAGCAGAGAGCTTTACTTTTAAAATTACAACAAGAAAAAGACGAAATGAACAGGTATTGCAATTCTTTGTACTTAAAAGTACTTTATTTAGTTTTTACATATTTATAAAGATTATGTTTTTAGATTAAAAGAGCTTCATAAAATTGCAAGCCAAGAACGTAAGCTTATGTTACAAAAACAGAGAAACATGTTTAATCCCCAAATATCCACTAAAAATATTTTAACAAAACTAAAACGAAGTGCAGATAGTCAGTCTCCAAGGAGATTATCTGGACCTATGAAAGGTTATGATATAAGGAGTAATAGTTCTATGAGTTCTCTAGTTGATTCTGATAAATCTCAGCACGATCGATCTCAAACAGACGTGCGCTTGCAAATATCAGAAAACGAATCACACTTTTCTAAAATCGACTTACCAAAAAGTAATAAATTCACGAATTTCATTGAGGGATCTAATACATCGTTTTTAAGATCGGATAAATCCGATGAAGCTATACAAAGCAATGTGTCTCAAGAAAAATGTCTTTACAAAACACAAAGGGATGGAAACATATCTAAATACGAGATAAAGTCAAGAAAATTTGAGGAAAAGATGCCCAAGGTGGACGTTATAAGACTGAAATCGCATCAACATTCTGTTGACCCAAAATTGATGTCGAATCATTCCATAAGCATTCCTGGGAAATATCTTTTTGAGAAAGAAAAATCTCCCGATATGTTAGAAGTACAACAGAATCTAAACAAATCTATCTCTGAACATATTAAATCAGAATCTGACACTTTAGTAGAAGAATTATCTAAAAAATCAAAGCCTTCTCAAGTAATTGATAATCATTTTCAGAGTATAGTGTCTCCAAGAGAATCATTGAAAGCTATTACTACGAATAGCGAAATTTTGTCAGAAGAAGTAAGTTCTGTTAGTCAAGATACCATATTAAAAACATCAAAATCATCTCAAGTGTCTGAAGACATTTTACAAACGTATTCGAAAAGTTCTAAAAGAAGTAGTAAATCAATTCCGACCGATATGTCTAAAAAGACCCAATATAGTTCCGAATCTAAATCAAATTTTAAACGCAGAAGTTCAAAATGTCAAAAAAGCAAATCGTCATCTAGCATACTCACCGAGAATATATTACGATCCAAGTCCAATTCTCAAATGTCAGAAGAGCTTGTCAAGCATCATAATAAACGAACAAAAATGGAAAAGGAATTTATTCAATTTGATAAGAACGATGAAACTGCACTTATGGATAAACATACAAAAGATAAGAATTTCAAATTACTAACAGATAGGATAGACGACTATGATAGCAAAGAGAATGTATTCTGTCAAAAAATGTTTGATAAAAGTGTAAACTCCTATGAAAATTCCTTTTGTAGCCAAGACAAGAATGTGCATAATTTCGATGAGACATCCACAAAATCTCAGATCAGTAATTTCGCTATTTCTCATCATAGTTCCGGAGAGAGTGACAGAAATTATTCTAAATCCGTGGTTATTAGATCGCAAGATCATAATTTGAAAACATCTAAAAAGCTTGAGCAGTAAGTATATGTTTAGATTAATTTGTATATTTATATATTTTATCGTTATGATTTCGGAAAGTGTTTCTAATATGATGTTCAAATTAAATTAATAAATTTGTGAATCACTAGAGATATGTGTAAGAAGTCTAATAATAAACTGTGTATTCACACTATGAAATGAAGCATTGTAAAAATAGATTCAGTGCACCGACGATTTGCATTCCACCGTTATTGCAGTATTCCACTGTAGTAAAGAATATTTGGCTTACTTCTTACACCTAAATAATTGTTTTTAATAATTTCGAATTCTTGCAATTCTCATACAAATTTTTTTTTGTAGTTATTTTAATCGATATGGAAAATGTATTCGTGTTATCGGATGTGGTTACATTTTTTAGAATTTTGAACGCACGTGAAGCTGCACTTACATCGCGGAAAAACTGTGTGGAAGAATGGATGGCTTGGCATGCGAAATTAAGAAATGAAGAAGATCGTGTTGCACGAATGGAACAAGCTGCACTTAAACTTGTAACTGCAACATCTAATGTTTTTTCTCAACAAGGTAGCTTTATTGTAGAGTTTTTTCAAATACAACTTCATACGTGTGTATAATTCATACTTCGTACGTATTTTAAGATATATTATCGTTTATCAAAGCTGTGAGAAATTTTTCAGAAAAGTTCTTTATTTATTTTTAATAAGAACCAATAAATAAATCAAACCTATGATTTGTTCCTTGCAAATTTTCAAAGTAATATTATTAAAGTATATCACGTGTTTTCTACGTAACTAAATGAAAGATTTAATAAAAAATTATTTATGTCAGTAATAGTAAAATTTCTTCATGAATGAACAAATACTTCTAAACGATAATGTGTATAAAATATACTACTTAATAATTTGCATTGAATCATCTATTTTATATAAATATACATCTTTTAACTCTGATAACTATCAGAGAGGAGTATGTGTCATTTTATAGATACTACTATTTCATCGGACACGAGCGATATCGAAGGAAGAATAGAGTTACTCACTGAAAAATTAGCTGAAAGACGAATAGAAATGTCACGTTTGAAAAGGGAAGCCAGGAAACAGACGAAACAAAAACTTCGGGCTTTAGAAGCTAATTTACTGCATCAAATCAAGGTAGATAATTTAATATTGTTGATAGATTTGAATATGATTTATAATAAATTTGACGAGATAAATCTTATATGTTACATTTATTGAATGATTTGTTATGTTCAAACAGAAATATGATACAACGATTTATGAAATGCGTAAGAAACTGGAGTCGAAAAAAGGATCTTCTAAAGACAATGAGAAATTAGCGATAGAGTCCAAATCTTTGGCAGACTTCAAAATACCTGAGATTCCTCTGAAAAAGCTACAGGATATGTTCAAAAGTAGCGATTTGTTGAGGTCTAGGTCGGAATCTGATTTATTTTCCACGAAAAAATTACCAGTAAAAGATTCCATAAAAAATATTAATTTATTACGAGATGAAATTATTGAAGCTAAGTATGATAGAAATCACTCTGAAAAGATGCTTAAATCTTCAAGAAGTATGAGAACATTAGAACAACCAAGTTCCGCAAAAATGAGTACGGTAAATCACCGCACTCAATCAGTTTTTGATGAAATCATATCAGAAAAAATTGAAATTGATAAACTTGGTTCTGCTGCGATGTCATCAGTTTCAGATGGACGATCTGACAAAAATATTCCTTGTGAAACTGGACAATATAAAGATGAAATCCGAAACAATCAAAGTATTTCTGAAGATATTAGAACTGAAATTAATACATCGAAGTCTGAAACAGATATACTTACACAATCAGAAGCTAAGCTTTCTCAGCATGATACTACGATTCAGTCTGATTTAAAGGAGTATAAATCCGATTTTGATACGTTTTCTGAACAGTCTCAGGCTAGAACTATTTCATCACAACATTCAGAACATTCACATATTTCTTCGAGAAAATCCAGTAATATTCAAAATTCTAATGTAGAAATCAACACTGAATCTGTTAATGAAAGTCTTGATTTTTCCAAAAAAGTAGACTTTTTGCGTTTAAATAATCAAAATTTGAATGAGGATATAAGCTCATTGGAAAATGAACTAAAGATACTTTCAGAGATGATGTCGCGTTTTAATAAAAAATCAAACGAAGAAAGAAAATATGAGTCACAAAATGAAGAGAGAAGTACATCGAAAGGAATATCAGAAATACTTTCAGTATCTGATAAAAATAACGAAGTTTATGATGAGGAAATCGTGAAAGAAGACAAAAGCACAGATGTAGAATTATATGAAGAGAAGGGTAATTCTGACATTCCACAGTATTTAACGAATAATACAAAATTGAAATCGGTTACTAACATCAGTGATAATAAAAGTATAACGAAAGAAGACGATAATGTAATATCTGTTATGATGCCTCAAAATAAAATATCGCCTTCTAAGTCAAATATCCAAGAAATTGATTATAAAGCGAGAAGCAAAAAAATTTTAAATGAAATCGAGAAATCTATAATATTAGAACATATTAAGGCAACTAAGGATGATCTCAGTCGCTCAGAGATGTTAATAGAAAATAATAATTTAAGCTTGCGTAAAAAAGACGAAGAAGTGTCTTGTGATACTTCTGTTGGAATCAGATCCATATCCGAAATTTGTTCAAAAACAATGCAGAATGAAGAATGTATAAATATTATGGAATTTGAAACAGTACATTCTGAAGAAAATGTTGATGCAAATATTGAAGAAGATTCGGTTAACTCATATAATTTAGAGAGTCATCAATCATTGGAGTCAAGTAAAAGTTCTTCATTATTCTTAGAAAAATCCAACTTAGCTGAGAAGAGTAAGTCTTCAAATCAATGCACAAATATCAATCATAGTTCAATAATAAATGTACTTAATATAGAAACTCAGTCTGAAAATAAAAATGATTCATCTCTTAAACAAGTTCTGCAGGATATTTCAAAACAGACAATAGTTACAGAATATGTAAATGAATTATTAAAAAGACAAATTTCTCCGCAGTTATCAAATTCGTCCAAACAAAATGATAGTTTTAAGGAACCAATAGATTATATGGAAGATACAGTGAATGATAGTAAATACCAAAATATAAATGATATATGCACAGTTTCAAAAATAGAAGGTTCAGAATTATTCTTAAATGAATCCAAAGAATTTAACGATAATAATAAGAATGAAATTTCATTTCTACAAACTGATACAGGAAAACCTAAAGAAATTTCTCAAAAATCTGTTCAGGGATCTAAACATGATGCCTTTGATCGCGCTTTAAGTATTAGTAATCAAGAAGTCGATAAGAATGGAAGTCAGACAAATGAAGGATTTATTAATAAAAGTTTTGATAAAGATAATTGGACCACATCTGATTCATTTGATATTCATTCTGCATGGAAAAATTCTCAAAGTCAAATTTCAAAATTATTCAATGATGACTCGAGTATATTATCAAGTTCAAAAGATACATTCCAGTCAACTAATGATTCTAAAAATCAAATTAACGCAATCACCGATATAGAAGATATAGAAAATATGTCACTATTTATTCCAAAAAGTGAATCTACGAATATTGACATATATGGAATCAAACTTGATGAAACGATATTAGATTATCATTTTGAAAGTTCTGATAATAAAGCTAAAAATATTTTGAATATAATTACGAAAGATAACGATAAAGAGCAATATGAAGAAGACACTGTGCACAGCATAGAAACCGATGATTTCCAAAAGGCTATTTATGATTCTGTGATTAAGATACTGGATAAGGTTGAAAAGAGCATTGAGGATAATTCAACAAGAGAAAATATTGAGAATCATGCACATAGTATAGGAAGTAAAACTAAAATAAAAGTCACAATAGAGGAAAAAGAGAAACCAATTTTAAGTAGTTTTACCTTACAAGATAAATGTTTGAAAGAAAATAAAAGTAACACCATTGATACTAATGAAGAAGTCACTAACAGAAATGTCAATGAAGAAATTATAACTAATGAAGTTAGTACAGAGGCTGCTATAAGATTAGATGTGCACAGAAAAATCAAAGATGATGATAATACATGTCTTAGTGAATCCAAATCTCGAGAAATTATCATAACAGAATTAGAACCCGGGAGTGCTGAAAGTGAATGTTTATCAGAACTCGAAATTGATGCTAAAGTAGAATTAGCAGAAGAAGAACTTATAGAAATAAATAAAAGTGATGACAAAGAAGAAATACAAGACAAAATAACACAAGAACAAAAATCCTTGGAACCCATAATAGAACAAGATAGTTCTGATGGTGAACAGCTTGATAATTTAGTTGAAGTAACTGAAAGTGTATTGGATGTTATAGAAAAAGAGACTAAATATTTTACAGATTCTATTACCGAATCAGAATCGACTTCAGATAATAAAACAGATATTCAAAGCGTTGAAATACAAAAAAATAAAATACAAAGTAATGTAATTCCTTCCACAATAATAAATAATGTTAAAACAGTAGAGAATATTGAAGTAATTGTATCGGATGTCTCGCCAAATATAAGGGATAAAACCTTTGATATTTTGAAAGATCCAGAGTATGAAGATATTTCAGAAGAAAGTCTTGAAGTTTCTGAAATATTCGATAAAAGTGAACTTCAAAAATCTGCTGTTTTACGAAAATCATCTTCTATACCGGAAAGATATGAAGCAATACAAAAATCAGGAGAAGTATTGAAAATACTTGATGAAATTGCACAGAAATTTTCATCAAGTTCAGAAAATGATATAAACAAACTTCAAGAAAAGAAATATATTTCTGGGGATAATCAAAAATTACAAACTGAAATTTCTGATACAGATAGTATTGCATCCTTAAAAGTAGATAATAAAGCTATTGATAAACACGAACAACCTCTAATAAATAATTTGGAAAGCCAACAGTCTAAAACAGAAGCACTAGGAAAAGAAAATCAATTGATAAAAGCAGTGATTAATCCAAATAAAACAGAAGAAAAAGAAAAGCAGGAAAAAGATGTATTATCTGAGTCAAGTGAGGGCAGAGATACACCAAAAGGTGTATCTGAAATTGAAATGGATTCTCCTAGAGATCATAATGATTCAAGATTGGATATCGACGTGTTAAATGATGATTTATTAAGTAATTCAAACATAGAAAATCAAAATGCAGATTCGAAGAATACATTCCATGCTACACCTATTGTTGCAACATCTGAAAAGGATATAGAAATCATGATAGATAAATTAAAAGGTATGATTTTTATTTATCATAACTATTACATTACTATTAAATTAAGGCTATACAATTTAAATTTTAGTAAAAATATATTTTTAAATATCTATTTCATAATTCAATATATGGAGGAGTATTTCTTTCATATTTTGTAAATATTTTTTAATTTTTTAATCATAATTCTTTATATTAAATATATATATATATAAGTTCAAATTATTGAGTTGTAAATTATATCGTTATTGAATGAATATATGAATATGTAATACATACATATTTTTACGGTATTAAATACATATTGGATACAATCAACTTAGTTTTAATATTATTTATATAATTTAATGCATAAATGATAATACATTCTTGCATATCACATACATTACAGAGACACATTCTGATTTTTATGTTGGCTGTGTATTCCTGTGCAAAGCATTGCCTCGTATAGCCATGTATTATTTATTTTCAGAATAGCAAAGTCGAGATAATAATTACTTAAAGGTAATACAACACGAAACTTTGAATGAAACAAACATTGACTTGTTCCTTTTATACAAATCAGTGTTGCATGAGTGCTTGATATTTACTTATTAATTTCTGTATGCACAAAAAAAGCCTGTAAATATTGTGCAACACAACACAATATAAAACATTGTATCTTCTGTTCTCTTTAGATACTTTTAAAAGAAAATGACTATTGTATACATATATATGATCTTGGAATGTATAATTTTATCACAGCTTCATACTGTTTTATTAATGCATCAGAATATTTTTTTTATCCATATTTGGATGTTTTCTTTTTTTTTTAAAATCATCAAAGCACCTAATAAAAGTAAAATGTGAACTCATAATGTAATGTAAAGATTCGTGTTGCTTTTCCTAGACAATTTATTTATAAAGCTTTTCATGAATTTGTATTATTTCACATTTTTATTTACACAGCCTCATTGAAACAACCTGGTATGGAGGCAGATTGGGAAGCAAAATTGCTTCGCATTGAACAACTTCAAATTGAGTTAGAGGTAACAATTCATTCCTGCTATCTTATTATATTGTTTACGTAAAAATCGTTCTCCTATACATATATCATCCCTTTATAATAGATTAAGAAATTAGAAGCAGAGGAAGTATCTTTCTATGTTCGAGAAATACCAAACAAACCACCACCTCCGTACACACCACCTGGTGGTGGTGCAAGAATTTCAACATCCCTTGGATCATCTTCTCCTCCTCCAGCCGTAATTCCCTCCAATATAGAAGAATTAACGGCATTTACTGAAAAAGCCACGGCTATAATATTTAATGCCAAAGAGGCTGGTGAAGATATCATGAGCTTAGAAGCTCCTCCTGAAATCTGCGAGTTAACCAAAGAAAACGACGAGACTGTAAAAAAGGATAGAAGAATTTACAACACATTCCTCTTTGATCTGTGCAAAGAAACAATCGCCGAGGTTTATCAGGCCGAATACGAAAAACCAGGTCCAAGTTGGACAAAACCAAATGTGAAAACAAAACCTACAATGAAAATCCCTAAGACAATACAAGAGCTTAATGCTTATGTGAATAAGGAAGTGGCCACGTTGTTCGGTTTCAAAACGAAACTGCAACGGGAAAACATGGTGATGCGTTGGAGCAGAAAACGAAGGGACAGGGTTGATGAATTATTGGCTAGAGAAGCTCAAGCTGAGGAAGATGAATGGACGAAATTCCATCATGATGAACTCGCGGTAAAAAATGGTCTTACTGTAACTATATTAGATACTCTGTTAATGGAGACTGTGAATGTAGTTAAAGTGGCATACGCAAAAAAAAGAAAAGTAATGGTTTAGTTTCTCTCTTTATTCTTTCTTTTTTGCAATGTTATGACTAACGACTGAGATTACCAATATATATGAAATACGGAACAACCATTTAATTATGAAAAACAGTATATATTATTTTAAAATTCAGTAAACTGGCCTGAACTGCCATATTTTAATGAATTTATATAATAATTAATTTTGTGTGCCCTATACATGATCTGTAGGCTGGTTCCTATTTATTTCTTTGATAAACCAATCGTAAATACGAAAATAAAATGTGTAAGGGATTCATTTCATGAATTTTAGAATTGTAGAAGGTATTTGTGTATCAGTGTGTAGAACTCGATAATCAAACGCTATAAGTTCGTTTTGTTAAAATTAAGAAATAATTATTACAGCATATAGTACATAGGTTTATCATACTCTATATTCACATATATTGGGATATAATAATATACTTAATATAGCGGAATCCCGTTGATATTTAATTTTAAGAAGAACATATAGTGTTGTTGCTTTAATAACTCTGAGCGTTTTGTTCGAGTAATTTTTCAAGTAATATTATTTTATGTAGTTATTAATAACATGTTCCTTATTTGAGTTGTTTCACTTTTATATATATTTTTGACTTTTATGTAATAAGTACAATTGTAACTTATTTGTTACAGAAATATTATAAACATTTTGATTAAGTGTTATACAACGTTACTCAAACAAGTATTTATTAATTATTCAAACATATTAAATATTCGAACAAAATGCTCTTTCGGTTATTACGTGTAACCATTATAATTGTGTTATAGAAGACGTCGGCTATGGAACGTAGATAGTATGTTCTTATGAAGCCACATCAGATTTCGTAGAATTATGCTCAACTATGTATAATAAAATTAACAAAATTTCAACTAAAAGACTGATATTTCGGGGCCATTTCGATTCAAATTAAAAACATTTTAGAAAGATGCATAATTATAAGTAGTCGGTAGTTGAACGTTGGCTATTAATTGGCATTGAAAAAACTCTCCGAATTGACTATTTGCAACAAGGAGATTGCTTCATTTTTCTACTGTAGCCCCTTTATTACATAAGAATGAATATATGAATGTAAAAATAAGATACTACTTTTGAGCTGTCAACTGCAACATGTTAACGAACTGGTAAATCAGTTACACATTTTAATCTAATTTCAGTTGGCAATATGCTAACTCTTATTCTGTCGGACCTAAGTTTATATTTGTGGTTGTGATGTCGATTTAATATCCATGAAACGATAGAAATGACGAGTTCATTACATGAAAGTATAGAAGCGATAGGACAAATGAAACATTAGCTTTAATTACCATGAATTGTCAGTTATTGATACTGTGTGATGAGTTCAAGTGTTTAATTGATTTATTGTACGTCTTTAGAAAACATCGTGAACTCTGGTCTTTTAATATATGCCCTTTAAAACTTCTATATTTTAGAAATGTACATACAATGATAAGGTTCAAATTGTAGAATACTACGTTTTCCTTCGTAGAGATTTCTACCAATCTGTTCTTAACAATTTCTTAAGTTTTTCGTCTATTATATGAATTTCTTCTAACTTCAGTGTTGTCTAGCTTCACTTTTTTTTTTATTTTGCAGTCAGTTTGACAATCTGAGATTGATTGCATACATAGTTGTTATACATACATAGATATTGTTCGCATACGTAGTGTTGAATATGTACTTAACTAAGGTATAATATATTTTATAATAAATTTTTTGAAAAATTTATGGTGACTTTGTTAATAAACGAAAAATAGAACATATTTTAGGTATTATTTTAGATAATGAAATTTATAAAATTGAGTATAATGTAAAGAACATTTATTTTGTGTGAAACAAATAATATGTAATTTAATTATTACATATGTCTTTTTGTGTTTATTAAGATCTAATTTATTTTGATTATATCTTTAATGAATAAAATATTTTTTTAAGAAAATAAAGGTGATGGAAGGAATAAGTATATAAAAAAGAAATGGATAAAAACATAATAAGGGTTACAATGCAAAAACAATGTAATGATAGAATAAATATGTATATTATAATATTGATGTTTATAAAATTTGACTTTTATTTATAAACATGTAATAATACATATTATTTATAGACCTAGAAACATTATAAATTACAATACAATTTATAAACTATATTTCATTTTCCAGTTACTCGATCAATTACAATAAGTAAAAAAATTAGCTTTTTTTATATTAAAATCATTTGTTTTTTATTCTTCAAGATACAGTATAAAATTTGTATACAAAAATTGAGTATATCATTACAGATTCTTTTATATGATCTATTTAAAATTTGCAAAATAGTTACATCCAGACTGTTTGATTGTCTTTACATAAATATTACATAATGCATATCTAGTCCAGTATATACAATTCAAAATCCCGCTGCAAACTGGCTGACGTCCACGTACGTTTGTTATAGCCAGAGACTCCATTCATTGGATGAATCCTATAAATAGAAGCCTATATGGCATCAAAGTAAGCCATCAAATTTGCTAAAAACATTCAATCTCACATACGCATGACTTTTGAACCGCTGAATTCTTAAAATCGAGGCGTATTTTTGGATTATATGCATTAAAAATTATTAAATTGCAATAAAAAAGGCAATAACTTTATGTTCATTAAACCGAAGTGTAGCCCATATTATTTCTCTATTGGTATTGATATATATAATTGCCAATCATATACATTTGTAGTTGTGAATGATATAGGAACAATTTATATCCCTATATTACGTAACCAGCACGCAAGGTCATGTTACAAATGCGTGAATGTCAATGATAGTACTGATAGGCTGATAGACATGCTCTGTTTAAGATCATCTCTTTAGTTACCGCGGTTAATTGCTAAAGAGTGTACTTTGTGTGAATAGTAGACTTAGCTTCATTTCAGTTTGAAAAGTCGTATCTGCAGGTTATTGCAAAATGACGACAAAACGTTATATATTGTCATTATCAAGTGCAGAATTTAAAAATTTCATAGACTCCATTGATGTAGTTTTATCAGACTGTGATGGTGAGTGATTATTTAGTACAAAATAATCTCTATAAAAAATTGTTGAAAATAAATATGCGTACTTTATGTTATTTTTATATCATATTTTTTATATTGGAGTATTTAATAATTGTAAGATAATAATAGACAAATACTTCCATGTACAATGTCATAAATGGTATTTTAATCTCAGTAAACCTTAGGCGTACTATGGAAGGAAACCCAAGTAATAAAGAATTCACCTGAAACTGTAAATAAGTTTAAAGAATTAGGTAAAAAGTTTTTTTATGTAACAAATAGTAATACCAAAACCAGATCTGAATTTGTGGACAAGTGTAAAAACCTTAAGTATGATGCAACAATAGTAAGTAAAATATATGCTGTAATGTTTTGGATTAAATAATATGCATTTATTGTTTAAAATATTATTTTAAACTTCTCTTCAGGATGAAATAGTATGTTCCTCATTTTTGGCTGCTATGTATCTTAAGGAAAAAAAATTTAATAAAAAAGCATACGTAGTTGGGAGTGATGGTATTAGCAAAGAATTGGAAGCTGAAGGTATCAAACATTTTGGTGTCGGAGTAAGTCTTGTTAAACAAAGGATATATAATTGTCTCTAAACTTTCAATTCAAATTAACAATATAAAATTTGTTTTGTTATTATAGCCAGATGTAATGGAAGGTGATGAAGTAGAAATGATAGAAAACTTTAAACCAGACCCAGAAGTTGGAGCAGTTATTGTAGGCTTTGATAAACACTTTAGTTTTCCTAAGCTTGTGAAAGCTGCCACTTATCTACGAGATCCAAACGTTCATTTTATAGGGACAAATTGTGATGTAGAAAGACCATCGCCAAATACTAATAAATTCCCAGGTTGCAAAATTATTCATTACGCTACATTATTAATATATTTATTTAAAATATTTTTAAAAATTTTGAAGTATAAATTTTAATTATATAGGAACTGGATGCTTCATAAAGATTATAGAAATGGCATCCAATAGATCAGCAGTGATGCTTGGAAAACCAGAATCATTTTTGAGCGAATATATTATAAAGAAATATGGTTTAAATCCTCAAAGAACACTTATGATTGGTGACAAGTAAATATTATTCATAGTCATAACACTATGCAGCACTAGTTTATTATTGGTATGTTTAAAACATAATTATTCTATTTCAGTTGTAATACTGACATTCTTCTTGGGAAACGTTGTGGATTTAAAACTCTTCTCGTATTAACGGGTATTACAACACAAAATGACGTAGATGCCATGAACGCTTCTACTACAAGTTCTAAAGATTTGATAATTCCAGACTATTATGCAAACGAGTTAGGTGATGTACTAAAAATGATTGCATCATCTTGATAATTTCATTGGAAAATCCAATAGTTTTAGCAGAATTATGTGAAATAATTTCCGCAAATCGTAATATATAATTATTTCATTCTCATTTATATTTTTTGGTCTTCCTAATTGTTTGGATTACTAATATAATTATTTATTTGTTATAACATATGCAAGAAATATTTTTCAATGTTCCTTCATATATATATATATATATATCTTTTTTTTTTGTTTAATTAAAGATGTTTTATTATATAAAAATTGTTTAGTTACATGTACAATACATAATTGTTATTTAGCTAATATAGAAATTTGTATATGAAAATATACAGTGTTATAGCGTTATATGTAACATGTTCAATTTTTGCTAAAATAGTATCTTAAATAATATTAAAAATGATTAGTGTTTCAATTCAAATACAAAATGACAGTACAAATATGCAAAAACATTATTGTATTAATTTTTGGTATTTTTTATTAATATTACCTTTTGATAAATGTTCTTGAAAGAAACTGAAAGAAAAGATTTGCCAAAAAATTATATCTATATGATAGTCTGTGGTTACTGATAGAATTAGAATTTTGTATTTACTTGTATGCCTAAGTATTTTTATAACATTTAAAATATTGCATGCCTGGTGCATACAGCGAGAATTAAATAAAATATATGTATGGATCTATGTTTAACTCAGCAACGAAGTTATAGTTTACATATATTACATATATATGTTACATTATATGTATGTGTGTATGTAGTAACAATAAATGTTAAAAGCATATATAATGTTTATGTTATATTTTTTATGTATTATATATTTATATTAAAGCATTTCTTAATATTATGGATAAATAAGACATAAAAGAATTTATTGGTTTTATTAATTTCCGAACTCAGAAGCATCAATGGATCTTAAGCTTTTAATTTATATTTTAATATTTTTTGTATCAAAAGGTATTGTAATATTTGTTCATATTTTTTAAAAATCAATCTTATCAGAAAAATAGATCTATATATAACAAATATTAACATCTAATATTTAATAATTATGTCGTTCAACATATGGAGTAAATCTCTTGTAATATGAGTAATAGACAATATCTCAGGGATTGATTCAACATCTGAAAAAGTTCATATAAATACATGCCTATTTGACCTTGTTTACAAGCTATAGTAAATTTTATGTTGTAATAATTAATAAAAGAAGTTATCAGAATAATTTAAATAAAAGAAATGTAAATTCCTGAAATGTAATATCCTGAAACAGTGTCATTCTCAATTTAAAATATTCTTGTTCATTATGAAGATTATAAAATATCTCAAATAGAAGGAACACATTTTAAAAAATATACAGCTTAATGTGTTTTAGAAACTTAAAAAACATGAATTCGTAGACGATTGCTATCTTGTAGAGGCATTATGATAAAGAGAAATTAATACATACATATGTAGTATATACGTATAATACGTATTGCGATACTACATACTAGTCTCTCAATAAATATATTACAGAGACTTATTATAAAGTAAGCACGATATTAGCGAAAGTCGAAGTGATTGAATGTGCCAGAAATCTTTGTGATAAATTGGTAATAAAGTGATAAATAATGAAGATGGATAGGATACCTGTTGCTTTGTAGAATGAAACATGTATGAAATTTCGTTAAACGATAATGTTTGCATATTTTGAATGTGCCGAAATGCATCATTCACCTTATGCTTAAAAATGAAAGTTATATGATTATATATATATGTATGCACGTATTTTATTATTATATGCAGGATATTTGAAATTGAGATATATTATGGTCACACATTTCAAAGTGCATGTAATGACGAAAATGGAAATTGGGAAGTACGAATATTTCTGCTACAGACAAATTTTTTATTTATTTCTTATTTCCTTCTTTTCTTATCTTTATTTGTAAGTTTCTCTTTTATTAACTAGAAACAATACAGATTTTTAATGTCAGCATTAATGATACAACATGCGTGTCAATTGAATGGCGTGAATATTGTTCAGTTTGAAAATTTTGAACAACAGAATATGTTTATAAAAGCTAATACAACATCAGTATAATAACAAACTTATCATCATTATGACGTTTTGCATTTCATTGTATCAGTCAAACGAAAGTTATTGTAAATATGAATTGTTTGAGTAAGTATTGCATAAAATATGATGAAAGATAAGAAAGTATTATGTATAATTTGTTATCAGTAAAGAAATATTTGTTTTGTGTCAAAAAGGAAAAACAATTAAATGAAGCACATACTATCAATAAAAAATACAAATTTCTTAAATATTAAGAAACAGAATAATTTAAAGAAGTATTTAAAAATATTTACAAAACATGAAACAGTAATATTATGATCTCGAAGCTAAATAAACGATATTTTGTTGTTTTTTTTACAAATCTGTTATAAGAAATGAAAGAATTCTATTGTATTTATATTATATTTCTCATTATTTAATAGTATTTTCACAGAGGACATGTATTATGTATACCTCACTATACTCCATATGTTGAAAAATACTACATATCTTTATTTTATTGTAGCAGGCTATATTATATGTACATATTTTGTGTATATATGTTACAATAAATAACAACGGACTGTTTTTAAAATTGATTTTTATTGTCGCACCTAATACGCAATTACCATTGAATATTTCTATCATTTCACTCACTAAACGTTTTTCTAATGATTAAAATTTATTCCGTACGTTTCACCGATATTTTATTATTAAATCAGACTGGCACAATTTTTTTTCTGCAATTGATGCAACTTACATTCAAGTAGGAATTTCAAACAATTTTTATATATTTGTCCTAAACTTTATCGCATCATTTACATTTGAAATCTTTTTTTCCACACATGCACGGAAGGTGAGAATTAATTTATTTTCTGAAACAGATTGAATGTTACAGATATCGCGATATTATAAAATTTCGTTTTATTGACAATTAAGAAAGAAGAAAAGTCGATAATTGAGAAAAAATAGGGAAAGGTTTTATCTTTTTATTGTTCACGTATTTTATATAGTCTAACGAGGGAGATATTAAAGCTAAATTTTCTTTTCAGAAAATAGTAGACTAACTTGAACACTGTTTTTTCGAGGAAAGAAAACCATAAATATTAACTATTGTATGGCACGTTAACGGTCAAAAATATGAAACGATGATTTTAATTTGTTACCATTTATGACTGTTAGATAAAGGTCGAACCTATAATAATCAGTCGTTATCTGTAATGAAAATGATGAGTACAATTTAGTACTGTACCGGCTATCTCGTTCTAGCATGGTCATACAATCATTTGTTGACCCAATTGCTTGTTTCAAGAGTGGAGGAAGTAATTTCTGTGATTGTGATTGACAGAAATAGATTGGTGTTTTCCAATACATTTATCACTATTTAGAATGATTAATTGGTACGGATAAGGGATTTTTTATATCCGTGTTATATTCGTGTGCTATAATTTAACACTTAGGAGATTGAACATAATATTTCATATATATACATATATATATACAGTAGCGGACAAAAGTTTAAGACGAAATGGAAGAAATAAATAATTGATTTACTTTCCATAAAAAATATAAATACGGTGTTCTACTTTTGGTATTAACTAATTGTACATTTGTTTGTACACTTAGAAAAAAAATTTCATTTTGATATTTTGCTCAATAGCTAAGTTATAAAAAAGGAACGAAATCTGTATAATATTTCGTCGGTCAAAAGTTTAAGACTATACAAAAAATATTAATTTTTGGTTAAAAAATATACACAATTTTTGTTTAAATTCAATATTTTGTTCAATATCCGTTATTTCTTATCCCTTCGGTACATCTTCTTGGCATAGAATCTATTAATTTTTTATATTAATCTACCGTAATATTATTCCAGGCTGTTTCAATCGTAGAGTAAAGTTCATTTAAATTTTTCGGTTTATAACCTTGTACTGTCTTTTTTATGATGCTTCACAAATTCTCGATTGGGTTAATGTCTGGTGATTGCGACGGCCACGGCAGCACGGTGATATTTTCTTCTTGAAAAAACTGTTTCACAACCCGAGCCGTGTGCTTCGGATCATTATCATTTTGAAAAATAAAATCATCACTCATATTGTTGCGTGCAAAAGGTAACATTGTGTTCTTGAGTATGTCCTTGTATTGAAAACGGTCCATAATTCCATTGATACGACATATCGGACCAGGGCCGCTTCGAGAAAAACACGCCCACACCATAACGTTGCCACCACCATGTTTAAGAGTTTTTAAAACGCACTGTGTTTTCAAACTTTCGCCAATTCGACGTCTAACGTACCGTATCCCGTCAGAACAGACGCGATTGAATTTCGATTCGTCAGAAAACAATACCTTTTGCCAATCTTCACTTGTCCAATGCTTATGAGCTTTAGCAAATGCAAGTCGTCTTTTTCGATTCCTAGAACTCAGCAGTGGTTTCTTTTGGGGTTTTCGTCCTCTTAAGTTAAAGTCTTCTAATCTTCTCCTAACAGTTCTAGCACTAATTTGTGTATCGTTTTCATAGTTTATCTCCGCAGCAATATTATTTGCACTACGAAAACGATCCTTTTCGCTCAATCGATGAATCCGGCGATCCATTTTCGGTGTTGTTTTCCGTGGTCTTCCGTTTTTCGGTTGATCGCAATACATGCCTGTCTTTAAACATTTATACCAAGCTTGTTTACAAGCTGTTTCTGACCTGTTCACTATATTTGCTATTTCGGTGAAGGTTTTACTTTGCTTTCGCAGCCTTACGATTTGTTCCCTTTCGTTTTCAAGTAAATTCTTTGATTTACCCATAGTCTGTTCCTACCTAAATGAATTTTAAGCAATAAAAGGTACACTAAACAATGATTTTGACATTCCAGAATCAAAATGTTCAAAAACTGTACTCGTACTCACGTTTTACACAGATCGTCTTAAACTAATGTCCACTGTTTCCAAGTGCTAGGCGGTAACTAACTGTTGTAACTCCTACATTGTTTGTATTTAACAACTGACTGTCTGAGGTTACGAAGGTCAAACATACAGCTACGTTATTCCAAAGAGACAAACCGAATAGAAGAACAATATGCGTATAAGATGTTTGTAATCCGGTTTACAAATCATCGTCTTAAACTTTTGTCCGCTACTGTATGTGTATATATCTAATTTTAACGCAGACAATTTTCCCATTTTTGTCGAGAATGATGAATAATGTTATTTGCTAACGAAAAATATGCTTATTAACCCTTGAACGGCTTGTAAGTCGTGAATTATAAAAAGATATTTTTACATCTGATTGTTATTATAAAGTGATATTTCTACATATATCATTCTATTTTGAATCGTGAACATAACGTTTATTGTCATAAAATAGTAATAATAATATATATTGTTTACTATCTAATAATGATACTGTTTAAATTATAAATTCGTTTACTATATTCAAAATGTTAAACACAAAAAACCTATTATAGTTCATTTTTTAAGTGTTACGATATGAATCACTATTTAACAAGATATAAAATTTAAACAATAATTATTTCTTAAACCGATTTAAACAATATTTATCTCTTCAGTTTCTCCGCATACATTACAAACTCACATTTTAAGCTTTACTAAATATTTATATAGCGTTTCATAAGGTTTCCTAGTCTGGTCTCATATCTTCGTCCGTATTGTTGATATCGATTATTTATTAGCATCATCGTTCACAAGGTTAATCGTACTGAACAACGATTACGAACAATGCAAAATTTCGAATGAAATATCAATCATTGTACTAATCGTAAAGGAAATTGGAAAATGTCACAACTTTTTAATATTCCGTATGCAAACTTATAAAATATATCTTTTTAATGTAGAAATTGGATCGTTTATATCCAAACATAATCTTCTTGCTGTTTCAGACTTTTAAAAAAATTCTGCCATGTTTATTAACATCTTTGTTATATTATCTAATTATTTGTTAAGTCAAATATTAGAATCTCCTCTTGAAATATTCGCAATTCTTTTCGAAAAGATTCCAGCAATAATTAAAACTTTTTTTAAACAATAGTTATAAACTTCCCCTACAGAGAGTTAAAAATACAAATGCAAATGTCTCTAATACTTATAATATTCATGCATCCTTATCCCTTTCTATTTAATAAGATTAAACTTACGAACGATAACGTAATATTCGTTCATACGCTCGTCCAAAGCTCTCATTGTCCTCGTAAATCGTCCGCCGGCCAACAATTTTTATTAAGTGATCGCTTAAAGTAATATCGTAGATTGGTCGATCGACATCTCCTTCTCCGTTGAATAATCCCGTGGAGAACGTTCGTACACTTGTTTTCCCTTGGTTGTCCCGTTTAGCGACCGATTTCACGTGCCGTTCGAGTCCACGTTGTAGTAATTGATACGCTCGCTTCTCGACAGATACGCGCACCAGTAGAACACGTTGATAGCCAGGAAGAACACGGGGAACACGATGCGGCTGGCACGATCGATTTTCGATACGGAATTGTATCTAGGCGTTCTTCTGCGTCGCCTTCGACCGGATCCCTCTTTTCTGCTCGGAGGAGCTTGACGAGGGGGCGGGCTGCAGGTCACGCAGGACATCTGCCAGTGGCCCACTGTAGGATTTCTGCTGGGTTCTGGGATCGCTGATAACGGTATCACTTCGATCATACCGTCCTCGTTCATCGTAAAATTTCGACTTGAGTGCCCTCGTGCCGTTAGGTTTCCAGCGGTTCTTTTGTGCGATTGGGGTACCTGAAATAAGTACCAGCAGATATTTATTGCGCGTTTCAATGCTTTCGCATATAATATATAGTCTAATAATATTCCGACGGGATAGGTGAAATGATAAACGTCCCTTAAATTAAACGAGAATTAAAACGAAAAATACGAGAGTCGCGGAGGAAGATATTGTCTCTCGAAATTCATCTGGAACTTGCAAATATTTTCCTTGGATCATTTTTGTTGTTTTCTGCTAGTTTTATTGATCCAGAATATTCGAGGTAATATTTTATTTTATATTTATTATTTTTTATTGGTATTTATTGTTTTATTTCACCATTTATCCGTTACATGTGTCTGTGGATATATTTTTCAGTTTACGCTGTTTTTGGTCGCATAATTGACGGATAAATGAAAGCTGTTTCCGATTTGCAAGCTCGCATAGAAACCATATATTTGAGATAGCATAAAAATAATATTAATACATTAACGACTACTGACGTAATATCGCATCTCTCCAAGGCGAAAACATGTCCAAGTATAAGCTAGTCGTACCAAGCTGATTATGAATATCTACAAGGAAAGAAGGATCTCTTGTGTTTAGTATAATTAATAATAATAACCGATGTAAAATATTTTAGACTTTGAAAACAATATACCATAATCGTCGAAACTTGTCATCTTGAAATTTCAGGATTTTCGTACAATTACCTATGAAGTATGGCTATGAAGTATGTTAAGATACAATATTCGATATTTAAGGCGACTTCTTAGTGTTCTTTTATTCTTCGATTCTGTTTTGTACGTGGAAACTATATAATCAGTGAATTCACTCATCAGAAATTACGTTGCATTGCAATTTTTTTAAATTACCTCAGTCTTAAAAATGATCGAATTATCTTCGTTTCAAACGAATGACCGCACTTTTGAAAGTATATTTTCTCAAACCTCTTTTTATGCACCAAATGGAAGTTGTTCGATGAATTAACGCATTGGTCATCCATGTAAATGTATTTCAAATCGAAGGTAATTTTATTTCGATGCGAAAACTTTCCTTTTCCTTCTATTAAGGCTTTTCATTGCAGTAACCTACATACAACTTTAGGAATCCAATTATTTCTTGGATTGGATTAAAGTAACTTTAAATCAACATTTATATTCTCTTTATACTCCATGTACTTTACTGTTATATGGAGATCGAATGATATATATGTATACTCTTCCTCTTATGTAAATCAAAGTATCATGGTCCAGGTACTTTATTTTGTTTTTTTATATGCAATTCGTTTCCACAATGAAGAATGTGATGACCTATTAAAGTCTTTTATTTTGCTGGTGCATTTATAATAAATTCAATCTTTCCAAAATATACGCGGCGTTAAGAAAAATAAGTTAAGTCTCTAAAGGTTTACATTTGCTAACAAGGGGAGCTTCTGATTTGACCCTCAACGATTTCAATAAAAGCTCTCATCTGTTTCTTTTTCACGAGTATTGTACTATCCTACTGTAGAAAAAAAAGAAGAGCGACAAACGCAGAACGTGTAAAACAAGTTTCTTTGTATCTTTCAATAGTTGTGGATATTTCGTAACATAGATTTTGTTTATTAATGTTCGCTATCAAGTTTTCGTAGAAGTATGTGTCTTATATCGGAGAGGACGTAAGAAAGCGTCTATGATGGATTATCACGCTGGCAAAGCGAAGATTTCGATCTTTATAATCGGAACTCAGAAATCGGGTTTGCCGATTTCAATATGGAACAATGCCAAAATAGCGGAGATTTGCATGATCCCTTACAAAGTATGAATATTGAACGATCTTGCACGTATTCGTGAAATATAAGCGAGAGATTTATCATTGTTATTGGAATTTGGGAGTATTTTTGTTCCATTTCCATTTTAAATACCAGTGATTTATCGTAGTCGCTACTTATTAATCAAAACTTTAACACTTGAATAATTGAATATAGGTTGTGCCAATCTCAATATCGATATCTGTTTTTTCCGATTTAGATATTGAAAGAACGCTACGCATAAAATAACATTATTTTTATTGTCTGCGTAGAAGATAATATAATTTCTATACTTCCACGTCATAAATGTTCGTTATTATGAAATAATTAAATAACCATAGAGACAAATGGTTTAACACAAATTCTATGCAACTAGATTAATTTACAATGGACAAATTTATGAAAACAGATTTAAATATGTTTGACGGGTGATAATGGTTATTATAAAAGTTTATCAACTGTTCGTTCGTTGGACCGTTTTCACTGAAGTAATAAAATATCAAATGCATGCAAATTACCGGTTCTTTCTGCAATTGTCGTGTATTCGCTTCCTCCTCGTCGCTGGAACTCTCGCTTTCGCTTAAATCGGAACTGAAATAACACTCGCCGGAACCGTACTTGGTGAAATAATGCACCACCGCGAATTGTATAATGGTGGCAAAAATGAAAGCGAACGAAAGAAAAACGAAGAAGTCCAGGGCAGTGGGGTAAGGAACTTTAGGCAAATCTGTCCGCGCCTCCAATCCCAAAAATGTCATCGTTAATACGGTTGTTATACCTTTAAACAAATATGAAAGGACTTTTATTTATATTTCATTCAATTGTCAAGTTATCAAAGAATATACGTATTTGGCTTCAAAATATAATTTTTAAAATGGCTCGAAACCAACGCAGTCGTTATTGTTTATATAATTGAGATAAAACAACGAATGTGTTACATCTGTCGCAGTGCTCTATCGATTATCCTCACAGTCTGTTTTATCATTCATTTGAACAACAGATATGTTGTAAATAATCAAAGTATGATTTTATTCAATTCCCAATGATAGAATGTTTTGGCAGATATATTTAAATAAGTTCTAATTAAATAAAGAAAAATCTAATTATTAGGAGATGACAGGAGAAAAACTATTATACATCGTTTTACAAATAAGATGAAGTCATTATATGATTTAATGAATAAACAGATAGAAATTCCTTTTTCCGAATAAAATCAATATAAAACTGTCTAAAATTTCCAATCGACGTAGCAAGTTAAATATCCGATAAAAGTATCACTATAATTATATACTTCTGGTATTACTTCTACCACACGATTAACCTTCGTTGTCATTTAAAAAATCCGATTTATTTTTATTTAATTGCTTCTAGCGTACGTGTATCTGTGAAACATGGCCTAGCTATGAACTTACCCAGTGACACACGATCTGCAGTGGCTTCTCGATTTAACCAGAAGGAGACCCAAGATAGGACCACGAGTAAAACACAGGGCCCGTATACTTGTATAAGGAAATTACCCATGTGCCTCTGCAGATGAAAATATACCAGCAGCATCGAATATTCCGCTGGAATCAGATAATACATTCAATACGTAACACAGAAAAATTTATTATTTATTTACTATTTACTATTAGGTTGTCTGAAAAGATTCTTTCGTTTCATAAAGTGATAATAGATAAACAACAATTTCTGTTTTATATTATTTTATTGAATTAGGTATGATCCATTTCGTTCTATTTCTATTATTATGTCCGTGCAGAATTTAATAAACTAATATAAAATAAAAAACATTGTGCGTGTATTATTTCTTTATAAAACGAAAGAAACTTTTCGAACAACCTAATATATTTCTTTATTCATGAGTTTATTTCAAGGTATACATAGCGCGTAATTAGTGATTACGTGTTTACAAGATTAATGATACACGGTTACATGGAATCGAGTATGTTTAACTGTTTAAAAAAGTCTCGAACTTTTATGAATGCTTTCAGAATCATTCATGTTTAGACGTTTGTATCAGCTTTAATGTTGCAACTGTTTCTTTCAGGTGAAAATCTAGGGCAGTCCGATAAACTGTGCTGTATGGTTATAGGTGAGCCACAAGATTGGCATTCAGGAGATGATTGTTTTGTTAACAACTACTCGTGCGTAAGTCTGGAATGGTCGGTGCGAATGCGGGTGAGGGCGGCTTAGTTCTGATTAGTGCTGAGACGTTGGCTATCTCTTGCACGCTAGGTCGTACTATGCAAAGTTTTGTATGGGGGTTGTTGAGCCATAAACAGTTCTAAAATTTGCTAACGTCTTCTTTGATAACGGTTTCAGCATCGTAGAAGTTAGGCCTGATTTTTCTTCACGGTAAATAAATTTTGATGGTCTCTTAATTTCTATATGACTGGAAATCCATATCATTTTGATATTATACTGTTTATTTCAATGATCAAATGGATTTCTATTTATGATGTTACGTATTAAGGACATAAAAGATATAACTTAGAAAAAAAACGAAGCTGTACCCCGCTGGGGGTAGCCACCCACATGCTATATTTATTTTAATTTTATTTTTTTTTCATCAATAAGGTATAACACTTTACCAAATGTCCTTCAGGACAAATTGTAAAAAAAACCAAAATAAAATAAAAAAAAAAACGTGTTAAGGCGTTTTCGATGGCTTGAGTTTCGCAGGATAAAGAAAAGAAGATAATCTGCGTGTAGAAGTAAAATCGTTTCTAACAAATATTTATTATATTACCCTTAAAATTTCGTTACAATATAATGGTAAATATATAGAACCTAATCTGTCCTCTTTTCCTTGTTATACTATAATCCACATTTGTAATCTATCTTTTATGCTTCGAATGAAAAAAAGAGAAAGAGGATTACATGCCAATATAACGCAATTTCACTCATAAAACTAATAAATCGAGTTAATTCAATATTCCACGTTCTTTTTCGTTCGGTCCACCTTCAGCTATTGTTCGATATGTATATAATATTTATCTTCCACTCGTTTCAATTTTCATCTGTAGTTGCGTTCGACATCGAATATCAACAAGGTTCGACCGAAATCGAAATCAAACAGAGTCGCGATCATTAGTTTCTTCGGTTACGCACAAACCATACCCAACGTAGCAACTAGCCGCTCTGTTTGTCCTGCACTTTTTCCTCGATAACGAGTACAATGTACAAGCAACAACCGTGTCAAACATCAACCTGTATTGTCTCTTTCTATTTTCTACCTATTATCCCTGGCATCCCTTTCGATTTGTCCGACGCAAACAGAAACGATGTCGTGCATACACGTGAATGTTTGCGCCACGTTCACGGATCCTTAAAAAATTCTTACTACCCTATTGATGCAATCACAGTGACGACGCGACGATTGTTTGCGGAGTATTAATCGATGCTAATCCAATTAAAAGTGGAAGTCGTTGCGAGTCGGCGTCTCCCCTCTCGTTTCTCGTTATCAGCCGATGGAAATACAAGAGGGACGAGAGTTTTCTGCAGAAGGATGCTGCAATTAGTCGTCGTTTCTCCCGTTGCCAACTTTCAACGTCGAACCTCTTTTCTTCATCCTCCTTCTCCTGTTTCATTCCCTATCCTCTTCCATTACTTCTCCTCCATCTTTTCCTTTTTCTTTACGTCGTCGTTTTCTCGCACCACTTGTCGGTCCGCTCGAATCCCACCCACTTCCGGGCTGATTCATTCGTACCTTCGATATTCCTGTAGAATCCGTAAGCGTGCCTCGATAAAAGTTTCCAATCGAGTTCCTTTGCAGTCGTTAAGAGACAATTCCTTCCTCTCGTTTCTCTAATTCGAACAAGCCTTAGCCACCGACATTCTTCGACGACTCTTATCGCGGCTATACGTTTCTCTTTCGATTATACTTCCGTCGTCTATCTTTTCCTTCCTCGGTTTGATCCTTGATACATCGCGTCGTCGATAAGGATTTTTCGCTGAAATCTATTCTTAAATGGAGTTTCCTTTCACGGGTTATCGCCTGGCGTACTAGTACGGTTTTTTAGGTAGACAATTCTGAAAATATTTTGAAAGATGAGAAAGGACAGGTTGAAGATGAATGTTGAAGTATTACGGATAGATAATAATCTGGTATACAATAGTTTGGTATATGAGTATTATTATGTCGTATGAAGCGTGATTTCTGAGGGAGGCAACTTGGAAAACATTTTTAAAGATGAGAAAGGATAGATCAAAGGTGAAAGCTGAAAGTATTATGGATAGGTTATTGTGTGGAATACAAATGGTTGTCGTGTTATACGAAGTACGAATTTCGAGGGGGTAAATTTTGAAAGTATTTTTCAGAATGGATAGATCGAAAGATGAGGTATTAAAGATATTAAAACTATGAAACGAAGATTGTTCGACCGTTCGCGGAGAGATGTGTTCGCGATAGATAGCGTCAACGGAAGTCGTAATTTCCATTACGATTAATTAATCGACGCCACGAAATGATCGATCCCTATTTCGTTTAGGATAATAAAGGTGGTTGAACTGATTATAATACTGAGGTAACAGGTTACAATATACACTTTATTCCAATAACTTCCTGAATATAACATTCAATATTACAATTGATATGTTGACAGCCAGAATACAAGTTAAGACGAGATACAGTGGGTACAGTGACGGATCAGAGAGCAAACAGAAAATTAACTAGAAACTCCTTTTTTGTGACGAAGGTATTTATACTGAACCGGGGATGGTCTTTGGTCGCCTCACTATAGGTTATTTACGAGTAGAAATCCTGGGAAAAATGGGAAGACGTTTCCCCATTTTTCATTGGCTGGAACAATAGCCCTAAGGAATGTCTCGATGTGACCTCTATGTTGCAGCAATTAATGGCCTTGAAATTAAAGTAAAAAGGACGATATTTAATTTGCGACCATGCCTCAGGATTATTGCAGTCCGACCTATGATGTTTGTACCGCTTGTATATTCGTCCAGTCGCGGGGAGACGCGATCGCGTTGAGGCGCGTCAACGGGAGTCGTAAATTCCCGTTACGATTATACGAATCGACACCGCGAGCAGGGCGGTAGAGTTGACTATCCGAGTTATGTTAGAGCAAAGTACTTGACTTTTCGAAGAGTGTAAGAGCAGTATACTTGACTGTCCGAGGAGTAGAAGAGCAGTATACTTGACTGTCCGAGGAGTAGAAGAACAGTGACTTGACTCTCCGAGGAGTAAAAGAACAGTGACTTGACTCTCCGAGGAGTAGAAGAGCAGTGATTGACCCATCTCGTACTATTTAGGAGGAAAGTTCGATGTGAGTGTACCCTTTCTGAACTAAGGACGCGGATTCGTTGTTTACACTTTTCTCCGTAATTAGCAAGAGTGTGCAATGAACCCAAGGACCGTTCAAAGGACCATCCGTAAACCGAAAATACTTGTGGGAATAGAAGTTAAGCTGGAAAGATTCGGTTTATGGTGGTTTCTTGTGTTTCTTGCAGGTTAGTGTAACGAGGGGTAGGCCTTGGCGGCCAGATCGAAAGGAACGTCGCACGGATCATCTCGCGCGACGTAACACCGTTAGTGGTCCGACCGAGGGACGGAATTCAGCCCGTAACAGATAACGAGACTTAACAGACATTGTTAAGAAAATTCGAATTTTACATAAGAAAAACTCAGTAGAACTCTCAATCGCTATCGATTTCATAATTTTATTGTATGGGCATGTAATATTTTCATTCGGATATCGAAAATTCTGTCACGTAGTAAACACGTGACATCTTCAATTTGTTTGCTCGAGTGCATCGAAATTTCATTTGTTGTTTTCTACTCCATTTTATAAGGAACATTTTTATCATACTTCGTTCGAGGATAAAGTATTTGATGATATCGTTCGATTTATTGTTTCTGTTTCATACCAGCGCTCAACTACGTAGGAAGACAACACCTGCAAATCAACTACACGCAACATATTCACCGTTGTTTAACATATACAGAAACTTATTTTTCCTCATTTTTCTATTTATTACTCTTTTTCGTAGCTTCGTAAATTATATTTACAAACTAAAGCTGTCGAAAATTGTGAATATCATGTTGATTTCATCTAACTATAATGGAAAAGTGCATATTTAATACATCGTATTACTGGAGATCAAGATTTACTTTGCGATCTTTGCGTTCTTCTACTTCCGTGAATTTCGAGGGCGGATATTAGATTCGTAGTATAGTACACATAGCGGAGTGACCAACGAAGAGTCTATTTACAGAATGGCAAGAGTAATCAGATTATTTCTGATCTGAAAAATACGACAGACTGGATTCATGATTGAAATTTTCTACTTCGAATCGTTCGATTATTCGTTTTGTATTATCGATTACTTTTATTTATTAATTGCTGCGTATTGACACCTGTGTAGTCCAGTTTTATTGCTTTTCTCTGGCTATTTTATAATTTAAGAAATGCAGTCAACTGTTATGAACGCTGGTCATTTATGTCGGTATGAATTGATTAATCGTGATACATTAAAATTTTTATGAAAAAGATTAAATTTTTGGATTGAAGCAGTCGAAAATCGTATAGTATTATCATACATTATTTTTCTCATAATAATAAAACCTTTTATAATAATAATGTCCTTTTTTGTAATTATATTACTAATATCTTTATTTGGTTTTCGCTCCGAGGTAACATTAAAGTGAAATTACAGTGCCACGATTTCTTTAATCATAAAAGATATAACTTAGAAAACACAAAGTTGGCACCCCGCTGGGGGTAGTCACCCACATGCTATATTTATTTTTATTTTATCTTTTTTATTACCAATGAGATATAACACTTTACCAAATGTCCTTCAGGACAAATTGTAAAAACCAAAATAAACTATATAAAAAAAAAAAACGATTTCTTTAGAACAATCGAAATTCATATTATAAAGTAGCGTAAGAAAGTTGATTAAATGTACCGATTTAATGTAATAAATTAATTACGACACGCGATACATGTATATAAATAAAAAAAAAGTTCACTCGTCCGCATGTATTTATAACGAAGAGAAGTATATGTTAAAAAAAATTGTAAATTTGTATCGTTATAAACAGGTATGATGGTAATATAAAAAGGGATTGAAAGAATCCAAAATAAAGAGCAAAGATGAAACAAAAGAAAAAAATAGTAAAATAAAATGGCAAGTACGTGAAATAAATTCTCCTTTCTATAGCGATTTCAGCAACTATTTTTTTTTTTTTTTTTTTCTTAAATAAAGTTTCGAATAAAGTGCGGAAGAAGGAGGTGACTCACCGTGTGAAAGCGTCGCCGATGCAGAATAATTCGCAGTGGGATTGGCAACTAAATCGAATTGGGATAATTTCATGTCCTCGGCGATTGCTACTTGTCGGGCGCTGTTCCATTTGTAGATCACGTCCCGTTTCGTGTAACCGACTGCAATCAAGAGAATATTTCTTACTAGCTCGTCGCCCTGGAGCTGTAAAAAAGCATCGAATTCGTTCGTCGTTGAAGTGTCACCTTTCGACGAAAAGCCTCCCGAGTGGCTACTATAATATACGTATCCTTTGCTGATCTTAAATCTCTCTTATTTCTCGTGCGACACGATCACGCAAAAACCGACAATTACGCGAACGTTCTTCAGATATGGGAGTATTCTATCCTTTTAGTGCTTTTTACGTTTGACAAATGTCCTCGGAAATTTCGAATTTCTTCCATAACTTGTTCCTTTTTCTTGAACGCCACTGGCAAGAATAATTTTGATAAAAGTCGTTGCAACTTACAAAATAATTATATAAACGCAAAAGTTTTGTATTGGCGTAGAGCATAATCGTAATTAAATTTTTACGCAATGTCACATTTTTATGAATGTGATTAAAATACGAAACGTAGATAGAAAATTGTTTCACGTATTACGTATCACTGAGACTATTACAGGTTTAGATATTTTATACATCTTTGTAAATTATATTTGCATTCTGTGTGTTTTTTCTACTTTCCTCGTAAATGCACAAAGATCCACAGTCTACTAACGATTAAGATAAAAGAAACCAAGAGAGAGGTGAAAATTTATAACAAACAATGGAAAGTAAATCTCTTTTTAAGTTAAAAACGTACAGCTGCCAAATTGTAGTGGACATCTCTGCGTATCCATTGGAAAGTTCTCAAGATTCATCGGACAACCAGCCTTGATCGTAAGTCTGAAATCACACAGTTTATAGCATTAGTATAGTATCGTGGACAAAAGGTCTAAAGCTGGCACCCCGCTCGGGGTAGCCACCCACATGCTATATTTATTTTTATTTTATTTTTTTTTTTCACCAATAAGATATAATACTTTACCAAATGTCCATAAGGACAAATTGTAAAAAACCAAAATAAAATAAAAAAAAAAAAGGCCTAAAAAATATCGGGTAAACCATAAACATTGTCGCCAGCCGAGGTGGAAAGAAAGTCTACATAACTCTGGCCACGTGCGGTTGCGTAACACGTGCGTGGTAAGACTAAGACAAAGGGACAAAAGGGATGCTAAGGCAGAGAGCCAAATTCACAGTCGGTGTTAGTGGAGAAGTCAGAGAGTATGAATCGAGAAGTCAGAGAGTGCGAGTTGCGTTGTCGAGAGAGTATGGTCCGCGTGAGAGATAGAGCGTTGGATCCGTTGTGACGAGAGTTGCATATTAATTATTGAGTTGTCTAAAGTATAGTACGTTTTTGCGATTAGTTCATGTTAAATAACCATCGTTTCAATCTGTGTCAATCCATTCTTCGTAAATAAACCATCATCAATCATTTATTAAGTAGTATCCTCCGATACTACATTAGAAAAAGAAAAAAAAAAAGAAAATATACTCGATTATCACGAAGATCATTAATATTAGAATTTCATTAATGTTATCACGTAATTGAAGGTCCGTTGAGAAAATTAATCTTTTGAACAAATAAATTTATACTATAAAACATAATAAATTTAATAAACTCAGATCTAATTAATTATCATGTGTAATTAGCTAATTAATTAGTAAATGCTATAACAAATAGACATATAACAATATGCCGTGCCAATACTTATTGTAGCCTCTGTATAGCGCTATAACACTTGGTATCGGTCGATTTTGTTCGCCGTACGTGGTGAACGTGATAATTGATAGGCGAACCTTCGAAATATGTGTTCAACTTACACGCGTTATTCGCCACGTGTTGCTTCGTGATACTGTGGTCCGTCGAGCATTGGGCTATCTAATTCGCGTGTACAATGGGCATACGGACGAAATCTGGGACCGTGCTATTGGAAAATATTATTTAGCGTCGCTAGAACGAACGTTTTGGAGCGCAACGGACGATAAGGAACGAGCCACGGCTTAGCTATTGTTCTTTTAGCGCGACGGACAGTTGGCGGCTACGAATTTTCATGAAATACGAAGCAATACGCGCAATAATCTACCACTGGTGAATTTCTCTGGCTATATTCATCTATTCCTTCTGTTTTAAGCTCTGTAAAATGACGTACGTGAAATATCGTTTCTTTAGAGTTTGCAATTTAACGGATTAGTAAGATTAGTTTTTACTTTCTCGTTAACTCGGAGGCGTATGGAATGCTTCTTTAGAGTTTGCAATTTGACGGATTAGTGAGAATCGTTAAATATCGTATCGTCGGCTTGGAAGCAGATAAAACGATCTTTTTACAGTTTGTAATTTGACCGGTTAATAGGATCGTGAATATCTTATTGTCGACTTAGAAGCACACACGAAATGTTTTTTTCAGTGTTTGCAATTTGATTATTGGATTAGGTAGTGAGATATATTAAAAGATCATTACGATTACATTAGTAATTGCGACATTAAACAATGTTTTTGATACGTCATGCATCTTCCACGTCCAGGTGTACAATTACGTCTAAAGACTTTATTTGACGATAAGTAATTTTTTATTAATAGTGAACATATTTTAATAACTATACAGCGAACGTGCATCTTCATATTTCAAAATTATTGCAAATTAATTAATTTCAATTAATTCTAAAATTATATGATCTCGTACTATACAGAATTTAAGAAATTTAAAGAAAAATAAATTTAACGCAATTATTTCCTACAAGATTCTATTGGGATTATAATTACTACAACGAAGAAGATAGGCAGAAGACCGCAATTGTTACAGCAAATCGAATAAGGAAATGAAGGTAAATAGCTGGAAAATAGATAACACAGAAAGCTATTTACTACCTTTATTTTCTATCTTTAACAACGACCACAGTCTGCTCATTCTTTAACGAGTTTAATGTCGTGAAATCACGAAAATTCACACACGTTCATGCTTAGAGGTAAATATCGGAGATAGGTGGAAAATCAGCTAGACCAGTTTGACCGAGTTATCGCGCCAGATATCGAGGAAGTTAACCTACGAAATACGAGACGATCCGTGACTAATCGGATCCATCATCCTAACATTCTCGATCGGCCAATTTGTAATTCGGATGTGTTACATTCACCAGCAGCTAGATCACGGTCGGTATTAACTTCCAAATACGCTGAATGGGCTGTTTTCACTGTAGAATTTCGATTACTACGAAGTTTCTTTCTATCTGCGGAAATTTTTCATATTTCGTGCAAAAGTATTTTACAAGCGTGCATGAACATTTTCTCTTCTCCTATTTTATCTCTCTATTGATAATAATAATGGGTCTCTTCTCATCGTTCGTGCTCTTTTGATTTCTGACCTACTCAAAATCGCATTGTACCAAATCCAGTTCTATCTCACAGAAATTTCTAATTGCTTTTTTTGTGACTTCTTCTTTTATGAAGATCGATTTGTAATATAAAATAATTATAAGTATAAATTTATATTGTATAAATATAAGTTATGTTACAAAATATTATATTATAATGTATTTATAATATTTATATTTTAAAAAATACATTATAATTAATATTGTAATTAATTATTATAATTATCATTATAATTAATATTTACTTAATTAAATTAATAATTTATATTTACTCGTAAGATAAGTTATACGTCATACATAAGTCAGATTTATGAAAGCTCGCGTCTTGTTTTTGCAATTTGTGATTTGAAATTCAACGAACGAGTTTCAGCCTGAAACTATTAATTGATGGATGTTTTGTTCCAAAATTCTACTACCCATGAGTCGTTTATCGCGATGTCGTTCTACAACCGAGATTTGTGGAATTCCAAATGAACTACGATATGTCTCACAAGCGTGTGATGATGCAGATTCTGATCACATAATTTCAAGTTTGTTGGCTGGTCGTGCTATAAACGTTAAGGATATCTCTGGTGTCGACCACCAAGATGGATAGACCGGAAGTGATAAAGCACACGTCCTGAGTTCTAATTAGAATTCAAGTATATATATACGAATATATTGAATGTAATTACTGTTGGATTGTACGTACATGTACAAGTGTCTCTGAAGAAAATTGCTTTTAAAGAATGAGAGTCGATTGCAATCATTCGACCTATTATTTTAATTCTAACTTATATTAATTGCCCCAATCCTTTTTCGGTATCCTGACAAACAATATTAAATTGTAAATTGTAAGTTACGTTATTTCCATCTTTTACGCGTTTTTTTTTTTTACCGTTTGATTCTCAATGAGCTAAATCATAAACAGGTATCATACAGCACAATATAATGTATTTGTAGTTAACATTGCGAAGATTTTCCATTGTGTGAGAGGAATGTTTCTTAATGCCACTTTTGTTACGTTAAGTAGTCAAAATTCAGGCCGAGATGGATTTTCTTCGTGCAATATCGGCGTTTTCACTGACCAACGATTGCCAATCTTACGTGCATCCATCTGCCTGTTTACCAGGAAGATATTTCTCACGTATCTAGCGTCAGTCACGTATCTGGTCTAGCCACGATTTTGATCGAGAATAGAGCACGTTCAAGCACGAGGATAGGTCTTGAGCAATTTGCTTTCGACAATTTTCGGCTACAATTCCGTTGTTTTCTAAGCACGTCTTATCTACGAATCTCCGTTGTAGGTTTGATCGATTTTCTTCCAAACAATCGATTGATTTTCAACGAGAGAATTAATCCACCATTACTAGGGACGATTCGATGTCGTAACAATTCTCTCTTTTTTGTGAATATTTTAAGAGGAAGAAGAAATTCGATCGAAGAAAAATAAAAACAGAGAAAGTGTTTATAAGTAGGTTATAAGATTCAAAGTATGTAGATGTTTATTATGCTGAAAATAACACGTTGATAGGGACGAAATATGTTCCAAGCAATCGATTAGTTATCTATGTCTATTTCTTAATTCTGTTTCTTAAGAAGACCCAATTAAAATAGTTTGAAACAAATCAGAATTTAAACGCAACAAGAGGAGATAGAAAATTCATTTCCTCTTCTTCATTTTACGGCAAGTCTGTCGAAACAGTATTTACGATATCGTTCCTGGAAAACAACATAAGTTAATTAAGCTGTTAATTAAATTGGCATTGACGTATAGATTTCCTCGTTTAATCTCCAGGGTCCTCTGGCGCGATAATTTACTAATAATATCAGCGAATCGACAAGTTACAAGTTGGACGTTATAAACTTATTTTCGATAATTTTACAAGTTGACGTTAAATATGTAATTAGCGATAATCAGCTGATTGTATACTAAACCTTGTAAAATTCACTTGTAGAATTTTATTTGTTTTGTTATTAAACTTGTTTCTGCTATATCAAAAAATTGTTTAATTCTGATAGCTTGTAATAGGTGACTTGTAAAATTTTGTTAACAATATTAATCCAGTTATACAGGTATAAAGTAGAGCCCGTACAACCATTATGTTCCCGAGGTTCGTACTCACATTTCAGATGTTCGTACGACTTTAAGTTTTCTTCTCGCGCACTAGTCATATTTTTGCCGGATTTCCACGGAAACATTCCACGCGGATACGAAGAAAATCCTACTAAATCGCAAAATTTATTCGCTCCCGAATACGATATTGACTTCGTATTAGAAATAAATCAGATAGTACACGAATCTAATAACAGATATGATATCCTATCGATTCATATATTTGTGTTATCTCCGGAAATACAGGTAACTGAATATCAGCAAATAATCATGAATATCGGTGAAATATTTCATCTAAAATATCCATTTTTAATTTATATGTTAATCATAAATACGTAAATCGATGAATATTTTACAGGTTAATTATTATACGAGTTTAATGCTTCCTATAACGATAAAATTAAAACAATGGAAAATATTTATTAAATAAAATAAATATTAAATATAATGCTTCTATTCATTTCTAAAGTTGACTTCCCGAAGATTGGTAGAACAGTAACAGACCCGTCTCGTGTAGGTGTGCCCTTTTGAACAAAGAACGCGGATTTGTTATTCACACTTTTCGGTAGAATAGTATGGTATTTTGCAGGACAAACATCCGCTTTCTCCGTAATTAGTAAGAGATGCTTTAAGGACCATTCATAAACCGAAAATATTTGTGGGAATAGAAGTTAAGCTGGAAAGATTCGGTTTATGGTGGTTCCTTGTGTTTCTTGCAGGTCAGTGTAACGAGGTGTAGGCCTTGGCGGTCAGACCGTGAGGGACGTCACACGGACCATCTCGCGCGACGTAACACCCAAGGTATAAATACATATTTAATAGATAAAACAACTTTTTATCCAAGTTTCATTTTTCAATCGTATTTGTAAAAATATGAGTTTACACGTATACACGTAGTCTAATTATAACGGATACCTAAATTTCGAAATTCTTCGTTTCATTTACTATCTCTCTATTTCGAATACGATTTTCAATGACACGTTCCTTTCCTCTTTTTCCTCAACATACTGTCATCTCTGTGATGATGCTCGTTTCGAAAGTTCGCAGGATGATTTGCGATGTCTGTTACAATTGTACCTGTTGGTGTCTGAAGGCGCATCAAACGACTTTTACAACAGAGAACTTTCACCTTAATTGCCAGGCCGGAAACAGGAAACGTTTTCGAAGTTGAAAAGGGCTCGTTGGTACGTCAAAAGCAATGGGAAGGACTTGTTCAGCAAAGGGTGAGAAGAAAAGAACGTCATCTCCTTTTTCGCACCTTCTTCAAAATGCTTTTCCTATCTTCCGTGCGTCTTTCGTAGTTTATTTTCTTTTTTTTTTTTACTTTTCGTAATTTTTCGTAGTTAAGTGATCGAGATAGAAACACTTGCCAGAAGCTCTACTCGAATGCTTGTGAAATAAATATGTAATATGTAAATACGAAAGCTGACGAGCAGTATTTTCTCCTTCTAAACGCTCGTAGTTATATCACTCACAGATTTTCTATTGTGTTAGTTTATACGATCGTTAATAATATGTACAGTAATTAGACACAGCTGGAAGAAAACCTACGTTTAAAAGTAAAATAAAATAAAACGTACAATGCCACCAACTTACTTTTCAGGCTATGAAATATTAAACTTTTCTAAATAAAACGAAAGAGCGCAGAGTTTAGTGCTGGAAAAGGTCAACAGTGCTCCACGAACGCTATGGTTTGATCACGAGGAACGAACGTTTGCGATGAATCGATTCAATATTTAACTGCGAATCCTTTTTCCCAGTAATAGTGGAGCCTTTGTATCAGACGAGAAGCACGATATGCGAGGAAAAATAATTTTCATTGTTCATCAGGTCGAGTGGATTTGATTGTGGGCCGTGTGCAACCCTCGAGAGTCGGTTGATGTTTGAATCACGTCCAGCAACACGTCCGGGAATACTCGTTTACGCGTCGGAAAACCGAGAGGCGAGGACGAAAAATTCAAGAGAGATCGTAGATCGTTGGATTGGAAATTGCATATCGGAGAACGAATCACCGCGCCTTTTTGCCACAGCTGTCTATTTTTACCGTGTCTTCCCGACTAGCCGTCAAAACGACCTCTTAAATAATTTTACTCCGTTCGGACCACGTTTGTGAATTCCGTTAGCTCCATTCTGTTGGAAAGGTTTTCCACGAGCATATTCAATAGCATATTGTTTGACTTACCTCGAGATTCGATTCTCGGTTGCCATGGAGCACCTTTCTATGAATCAGCAAATTTGGTTTTCGACGGGAATAGATATTGGAAAAATTGGTATATAGGGTATTCGCGTTATTACCAATCAATGTTTCTTTCATAAAACGGTAAATGCACGGGGGAAAATGCAGGAAGAGAAGCTTCTCCCGTTCTATGACGAGTAGGATAAAATACGTGCTGATCTTTTACATATTTCTAATATTTCTCAGTGGAAATGAAAAGGTTCTTTGATTTTTTTAATTGAACGTCGTATGTCGTTTACGTAGCATACATATAACTAAATAATATAAAATAATATATATATAACTAAATAATATAAAAAATAATAACATATTACTAAATACAATATTACGAAGCGTTCAAACTATATTTTTTTCTTGTACCGATCTATTTAAAAGAACATAAATGTCGTCTTATGCTTCGAAGAACATTGAAAACATAAAAATCTGTCGTATTCCGTTACGCATATTTTATCTACAAGAAAATCAAGGACCTGAAGCATACAAATGCGAGAACTACATCCAATGCCAATACATATGATAAGGAATATAGCGCAGCTTAGACCAGCTGGTAGGGGAGAAACTAATTAACTGAGAAACCAAAGAACCTATACTGTACAAATATCCGCAGTATTCAGCGTACAGATTTATAACACAGCGAAATACTCTAAAATATTAGTAATAATAAAAGAAAAGCAGGTAAAAGCAATATATTGTTCAATATAAATAGCGTTAAAAATAAGAACTTTTTGTTTAAATGAATAGAATAGCCCGGAATCTATCCCTCGATCGAGGCGGCCACTCGCCACATCAACGCAATTAGTTGGATTACAATAATTCTAAGGAACGGTCATAAAACGAGGCTTATGGATTTATCGTTAAGGCCGGTAAGCGGCTTAAAACATCTTCGATTCAAGAGGTTATGGTTATTGCTCCATCATGTGAAAATAGGGGAAACGTTGATTTTCCCACGTTTCCCAGGATTCCACCCGCAAGCGACCAGTGGTGGAGCAATCTCCACCGAGCAAGAGTTTTTCTTTGCAACAGCATCGTCACCAAACTTCGCTAAATCTACAACTACAAATTAGTCAACATCTCTTGACTGGTTCATCGACATTAGAACAGTCCACATCTCTTTACCGGGGTTTCACCATTAAATCAATCGTCACTTATTTCTACGCACCAGCATAACTATCTTTTCTAAAAAGTTGTTGGAAATATATGTCGGAGATTAAAGGACACCGGGCCCCCCGTTGGAATTACTTGGAAAACCCCCAATATTGTAGCCTCTACAAAATAACCCAAACATAATTGTTTGAGATTTGAGATAATGAGCTTAGGGTCGAGACGACAATTAGTCGCCGAACGTAGTTGCGATCACGGGATAAACATTTCACCTAATAGAGGTATAGAATTGGATAGCTCTCCTTTAAAGAATTATCCGTATTGACACTTAATAGTAAACATTCAAACGGCTGGCCACACACAGACCCTATTCTTCGGGTAATTACACATTATATGTTCAGCTAGCCTGAGGACCCAGGAAATTGACAAACAGTCTTTATTCTATAAGCCCGTAAATCTGTCACCTATTACGGGAAGATTTTCTTAAAGGCGGATCCTTTTCTAATTACCAACATAGAAATTAACCAATTAATAGCAACGTCCGTTTCCCCCACCTTCCGAGCGGAGGAATTTCTCGACGAATCCGATGATCTCGATGCCCTTGGACACACCCCATCATAGTTTTCCTCTGCAGCGTCATCGTGACGAAAAGTCATTCCTTTTCGTGCAGTCATTAGTCGTCGATGTTAGTCTTGTAACATCCATACTTGAATAATTCCGGTGAAGATTCACTATCCGACATATATAATATCTTTGAAGTGTTAATCAAACATTATATTTATTAAACTACCTTTATACTAATCGAAAAATATCGAAAAGTTCGTGGCGTCGCTTGTCAAATCGTAACGGGAATTTACGACTCCCGTTGACGCGCTTCCTCGTGATCGCGTCTCTCCACGGCTGGTCGAATGAACATCGTCCTTCGAGTGAAAAGTGCATTCTCCAGTGACAACACAGTGCCATCGAATGTATTCAAAACCAGTAGCGGAAGCGTTATCACTTCAACGAAGCCAGTGACGTCAGGAGCGTCACTTTCGAAGTCGAGGTGGTCGAGGAATGCAACCACGTAACCTCCCGCCGCAGCTGGACAATCATCAGCATAGCAATTTCTAACAATTCCAATCTCACAACAATACAAGTGTCACCTTCCGGAAGGAACACCTTCGGCGCCAAACACACACTCAACCTCCTGCCGCACATTAACGAGCAGCCACCAGCAGTTCAATTTGTCGAACTCACTATGGTCACTATTAAAACAAAGCACATGAAACAGCTGATCCTGAACCGAGAAGCGTTCAGGAAAAGATTAGAAAGTTTGCCTGCTTTTCTCGATGATAATAAGGAAGAGATACAACCAACTGCTATCCGACACTATTTAGATTACTTAGACGAACAATACGCGACGTTTAGGGAAACTCAATACGAATTGGACGATGTGAACGAGATATTAAAGAAGGATCGCATTGACCTTAAGTGTAAGTACTTCCAGATCAAAGCACTCGCGTTTGAGGCGATTGAGAAGGCAGAGAAGATCAGACCAAATAAAAAAATTGAACTACCACCTACATTTTCGGGAGCTGATCAAGATTGGCCAGCTTTCGCGATTCAGTTTCGCTCCGCAGTTCACGAAAATCCTCGTCTTGATGAGATTAAACGACTGAAGTATCTTCGTTTTTGTTTAACAAAGGATGTGTTTGACTCTATATCATCGTTAAGGCGGGGAAAAGCCAATTTCTCACGCGCTTGGGAAGAATTACAACAAAAATATGATAAAACGGAAGAAGTGGCTCAGTGTTTGACAAAATTATTTAACATTGACCCTTTACACGCCCCTGTATCATATGAAGATTTCCAATCATATCTATTCGATGTAGTGAACAACTACAAGTTCTTGGATGGGCTCGGAAAACCAAGTGCAGATACCGTGCTGTTGCAGATCGTCACATCGAAGTTAGATCCCGAGACCAAGTTAATGTGGGATGATCAGGCAAAATCTATGCCATTCCCTACGGTCGACGATCTTGTGAAGTTTATAAACGATCGCTGTCAGATCTTAAAATCTACAGAATCGATAAGTCAAACATGAGAGCGTGCATTCATCACGTCGCAATCTCCGTCATCCTGTCCGATTTGCCGTGGACCACATGAAATGTGGATCTGCAAAACCTTCAAAGATGCAAAGCCTTGTAGCCGCCGAAGAATTATCAGCGTGTACCAACTGCCTGAGGACAGGGATATACACTTTCGCATTGGACCGCCGGATCCTGTCGTATAAAACCTATTTGGCGGGCAACGCTATCACACGCTATTACATGGATTCGACTCTTGAATCAAGGATCGGAACATTACTGGTTACCAGATACCTCCGACGACACCTTCAAGCATCCGGAAGGCTCCATTAACACGTTGTTATAAAAGTAATACGAAAATGGTTTATTAAATAAATTATTTAGAACGTAAAACTTTAAACAATTTTATACATAGCTGAGGTTGGTCGGGACAATTTGGACAATAAGTTGTTGTTTTCTTTAAATTCCTTTGTGTCTTTATTCGGTCCATTCAATGTCTTTTATTTGTATAATATAGTTTGCATACGCATCTAATGCTTCTTCCGGAATCATTTTTCCGAACGGCGATATTATGCTGACTCCTTAGAAGACCAGAATTTTTTGTATTTTCAGGCAACTCTAATAATTTTGAAGCTACTAATTCTCTAAATATTCTAATATTTATATCATTCCATGTTGTAATTTTGTAAACCGTTAAAATCGCTATAGACGAAAGTCAATAAACTGCTATTATTATTATTATACTTTATTAATAAAATATTATAAAACCCTTTCTTCTTTCTTTTTTTTCATACCTTTATCATCTAAAAAAGACAATGATTTATTCTAATAAATAATAATACCGGTATAATATAATAATAATACTATAATAAACGGCTTTCCCAAATTTGACGAGTCGAAACTAATCATAAAGAAACGATTAATCGTGACAGAATTATCTGTATTAAAGTTGAAACGTCATGCTATAGAGATAATTGGCAACGCACGATCGTTTGTCAGAGCGTGCGGGTATGTTACAGGAGACAGAGCAAAAAGATCTGAACTTTAAAATGTTGGCTGCATTCCAAATGAGTATGCTATAAATTGAAACAAACCGCAGGTTCGAACGTGTATTGGGAGCTCTTGTAATTTATAGTCGGATTTAATACCTTCGTTGGCGTTTCTAATATTCGATAATAATTAACGAATTTTCATTCAACGAAAGCGCTATTCCGTTATTAACTATGACCATCAATAATTTACATTGTGATTTTATAATGTAAACCGCGTTGAAAACCTTGATTTTGATAGTGTTCCTCGTTCTTTCACATCAACAATTAAGGTATTTAGATAAACTGACATAATTTGTATTGCTAGAAAAGATTGATGCATCGTGGAACCATTTTTGTTACATACTCATCATCAATCATTAACGATTCAATAAAAATTTTCATTTTGAATTTCTCAAAAAAAAAAAAAAATTTTTTTTTCATTTTCATCGATATAAACTAAAAATCTACAAAATGATAATAAAACCTATTTGGACGTACGGAATACCACTATGGGAGACAGCAGCAATAAGTCACACAAATAAACTAGAGTCGCTACAATCGAAGATACTGAAAACAATAGTCAACGCCCCATGGTATGTCAGAAACGAGGATATAAAGATAAAGAAGATGTAAAGACTTAAAAATACCAACGGTTAAAGAAGAAATTGGCAGGTACGCAGAAAAACACAAGGAAAGAACGGCAACACATTCAAACCTTACCAAATGTCCGCAAGGACAAATTGTAAAATAACCAAAATAAAATAAATAAGAAAAAAAAAAAAAACATTCAAACCAGCTGGCTGCTGAAGCTAGCAAAACTCATAAAAAGTAGACTAAAGAGAAAACACCCCACTGAACACACTAAAAAAACAAAATTGACAAACTCAAAGATGATATCCCGCTGTAAGTAGCCATCCACATGTTACTTAGCAATTAAGCTAGAAAAATGTACCGAATGTCCAGCTGGACAAATTGTAAAATAAAAATTAAATAATAAAAAAAAATTTTCATCGATAGAAGCTTTTATAATTTATCTTAAGGAATTATTGTATAATGTAATAGAGGTGTTGATAAACAATCCCAAATTTTTGCAGACTTTCTAAAAACTTAGAGGAGTAAAAAAGTTAGGTTTAGCTATAAATGATCTTAGTTTGTCCAGTTGTCTTAGTAGACAGTTCGAATAATGAAGTATAGTTTTCCCTAAAATAAATAAAACGGGCAAGCAATATATTAAACGCTTAGCATTCGCTTTACGTTCGACAAAACTTCTCAATTTCAAACGTATCTTTCGAACCTGTCCAAATCCTACGACTTTCGATTAAATTCGAAATTAATAGAAAATAGATTTATATTTATTCGAATTCTACCTAACATACCTCAAGTATGGTCGTGTATTATTTCCACGGATATCACGTTAGACTTAATTCGAAGTCTAATAGGATCAACGTCCATCTCTCCAGGCACAAATCAACTCATATTAGCAAGCGAGACAAGCACGTGCAAGGATGAAGTGGAGAGTCCGGCATCTGTTCAACGCAGCGGGTATATCAGCTGTATCGTTTCAGATTGAATCCAACCACGGATGGTCGTCCATGCATGGAAGCTTGTAATTAATTGCGAAATCCTAACACGGATATTGCGAATAAATTTTCATCGCTGTCCGAGCAAAAAAACAGTGAAAAAGGCGGTCTAACGTATCGTGACGAACAAAAGTGTAAAAACAAAGCAAAAAAAGGAATTCGCGGGTATTGATGTACAAAAAAATTTGAAATACGTTCCGGCCAGACGCCACGTACCGTTGCTATTTCTTCGATACGTTTGCATTGTACTGGTAAGAATATTGTTTGATTTTGAAATAACTCCTGGTAAAGACGATTAAATTACATATAGGTACTTCATTAACGGACATTGTGAATAATTAGAATATTCATGTGATTTTCTTACACGAGAAAAAATCGTATGAGAGCAAATTTACTATTTGACGAAGATATCGTTTATTCCTTTTAACCAATTTTTAAATACGTAAATTATATGAGAAAGAGTTGCACATGTGCATCTTTGTTCCAAAGAATGTACGAATTTTAGGATTGACGATTCGTATAAATCCGGAATAACGAAACTAGTTCATTGTTGGAAAAACATATTAACATAATTGCCTCGATGAAATATTTTGAAGAAGCTGACGATTAAGCTGTGACTAAAATTTCGTTCGAGAAAATACAACGTTTCTTATGTACAACTTTTTCATTACTCAGAGGATTATACTTTACTAAGCGTTTTGGACGTTTCTGTTAGCTAGACTTTGACTATACTCTATCGGCCAATCTCGATACCATTCCGGTGATGAAAACGTGGCTAACAAACTATAAGAATCAACAGCTGGAAAATTTGCGCCCCGGTGGCATTCGAATCGATTATTTCGACGAGTAATTGCCGTCAACTAAATTCAGATAACGTGAATAATCACCAGGGCAAACACATGTAGAAACGTGGTCCGCGTCGTACACAAGAACAGGAATGTACACGAACGCAGCAAGGAGAGGATCATATTGGAAACTGTCTGTTGGCACGAGAATTCCAGCCAGTTCCACGCATGGACGAACGGAATCGTAACAGCAACCAGGCATTTTGAGATCCTTGATTCCGTCCAAGAGGATATAAATCATCTCGAGCGTGAAGTGTACACACGGCGCCGAGTTACAGGGGCCCTTCACATTTGCCAGCCTCCTTCCGGTTACCTCGCCGCTTCGTCTTAACCTCTGACGCAGTATTTGCCGGCTTGATTCTCGGTTCAAAGGGAAACGCGACCCTCTTTCGTTTCTCTTTTCATTCGTTTTTCCGGTAAAAATATGCCGGGAATTATCTCGTTTACCTAACTGTGTATTTTTAACTCGTTTTTCACGTGATTTTTACTGGTTTCCTGTTTAATTTTGGTAATGCTCATAGACGTAGCATGAGTTTAATTAAATATGGACTAGCTGTAGGATCCTTTTTCATCGTTACGCGTGGATGCGCGAAATGATTAGAGGGAAAGACGAATAGGATTTTTCTGAAAACAGAATACCTCTCTATAAATCGTTTTATTTATGTTGATTACTCTTGATCTCTACTCTTCCATTAACGGATACGAATTTCAGGTGTAAAAAATAGTTTGATGATTGTAGCTGCTTGATATATAAGCAAGATTCAGGCCACTCGCGATGGGAAATTTTGCGGCGGAGATAAAAGTGATAGAAAGATTATTTCATTTTCAAATGTGTGAGTGAAAGAAATATGTGCGTTTAAATAAAAAAGTAAAATAATGGGAAAGAACGATGTAGAAATTAACATCGATATTAAAACGGGGAGATTTTTCCAAGAAAATAAAAGTAGCATCAAATTCTTCTAATCACATGAAACTGTACTATGTAAATTATATAAAACTTCGGATACTTGGGCTTAATTAATTATCACGTAAACGACATAAGAAATACCAATGTCCATAGACGTTTATTATATTCTTTGTACATTCGAAGAAAGCAACGTCCCAAACGCGTCAATCTGCTATCAATTACCACTGACTCGATTTCCCATTTTCGCGCAAACAACCTTCTCGTTCTACGTACAAAAACGCGCTCTGCTCCGTAAATTGCAATTGCGAAGGCTCTCCAAGCTCCGAATAAACCAACTCGTCCCTCCGTTCAAGCTGTTCAACCTCAAACAGACGAGTGTCTTAACCGAGCGGAACAACACCAGTGGTGAACACCAGTCGTTTTATCCGGCTCCAGAAAAATTCATGGAATAGAAGAAATTTTCAGGACGAGTGGTTCCCGAGTCTGGTAAAGAGGACAAAGAGAAAGGGCGAAAATAGTAGGAAAATGAGAAAGCAGTGAAAGCGAAGGAGCGTTGTTAGTCTGCGCTTACTATGGTGTATTATTTAACAGGTTTCGTGGGCCGTCTCGTTTGCATGAAAATAACCGTCTCGATTAGCATACAGACGCGACGAAATCCTAAAACTACTTTGGCCTGAGGATCACGTGCGCGGTCTTCTTCTCCGTACCACGTAGGCAGAATCTAAAATCATGGATTTCCAACGGCGAAATCCCCGTGGCCGTGGAAGATCGCGCAGGCGAACGCGCTAAAGATTATCTGTGACGAATAGTGGCCTGTTTTAGGTGGTCTATTCTGTCTGGAAATGAGCAGATGCTGCCCATCGAGGGAACCAACATCCGACTGCTTGCTCGGCCACCCGTGAAATCGCGCCGCGATTTTATTCTCCAGAGAGCGTACATGTGGTTTAGAACGTAGTTGTATACAGTTGATATATTTACATATGTAGTTGCGGATAGCAATGGACATTCGAGTCTCAGTTTTCGAAATTATTCGATATTTTTTGAAGCTGTGAAAATTCGATTCACTTCGAATAGAGTTTAATAGGTACTCTGAAACTTCTGAAAATGTTGGAAATCTTAAAAATCCTGGTCTTGTAAACCTTGTAAATCCTGCAAGTCGTTCGCATAAATGCATTTCCGATATCTTGAAATTTTCTTGATATTCTCCGATAGGTATCTTTATGTTATTATTAGATGTATCATGTATTTCACGTATATCACTGATATCGTTTAAGTTAAAACATTCAGGTATGGCCGTCAAGGCCTACCCCTCGTTACACTGAGCTGCAAGAAATCCAAGGAACCACCATAAATCGAATCTTTCCAGCGTAACTTCTACTCACACAAGTATTTTCGGTTTACGGATGGTCCTTTGAACGGTCCTTGGGTTCATTGCACACTCTTGCTAATTACGGAGAAAAATGTGAACAACGAATCCGCGTCCTTAGTTCAGAAAGGGTACACCCACATCGAGCTTTCCTCCTAAATAGTACGAGATGGGTCAGTCACTGCTCTTCTACTCCAAAGAGAGTCAAGTCACTGCTTTTACACTCCTCGGACAGTTAAGACTTTGCTCTAACATACCTCGGATAGTCAACTCTACTGTTCTTTCGCTCATCGGGCAGTCAAGTTTATTATTCAGTCACGTTCTTGGTATTCAACGCGCTAACTCTATCAACCCTCGGGTCAATCAGTGTACTTTCCGACGATATCAAAACATTTTCTGTCTATGTTATAAGTGTTGTGATGTGGTGTAAATATATCTATATTATATAAATGTAGACTACGGTTATTCAACCACAAACACCCCTATTATCCCAAAAGAAATAAGAGGATCGCTCTGCTCGCGGTGTGGATTCGGATAATCGTAACGGGAATTTACGACTCCCGTTGACGCGCCTCAACGCGATCGCGTCTCCCCGCGACTGGACGAAAAAACAGTATCGAATCCTATTCGATGCGATTCAAAGTGCTCGACAATCCATCGCTGGTTGCAAAGAAACAAAGGAAACTTTAAAGGGTGAAGAGGAAGAGCACTATAATTTTACGAAATTGAGTTACGTTTTACAAGCGTAACAAATAATTTCTGTATATTTTGTGTAGTACTGTATACTCAATTATTAATCTAATTGTATATAAATTTATTACTACTACATATAAAAATTTATTGAATTTATTTAAAAATGTGACTTGTAAAATCTCAGTAATGATATTAGTGATTTAATCGTACCAGAGGCTGGTGAATACTCTTATATTTCTTGCGAAAAAAGGCCTATACACAGTATATTCCTGAATAAATTGATTCAAGCTCCACGAAGCAAGTAATTTTTATCGTAAGAAATGTAGAATCTCGAAAGCAGTTTCCGTTCGTTGATATCTGAAGTTAAAACATTGAAAATTTGTATCGAAAAATTGTATCAATATGGATGGAATTAACAACGTGCTTCTTTGAAAAATATTGTCAATGAGCTTTTATTGAGTCGTTTCTGATGAGGTTTACTACGGAAGGATAGTCGACCCATTTTCACATCGACGCACGAGACGTACATGCTTGCTCCTCGTTCGACGAAGAAAGTGTAAAATGTATATAAAAAGGATAATGAACTTTTATAACATGGAAACTTTATCGTAGCCAGAAAGCAAAGTAGAACGGTCTGCCTGACTTATGCCAAGTTTTTCTACTGAAAGCTTTTAATCTCGCGGTACAACATCACTTTTATTGCTTCACAACGAACCAAAACCAGTTGTTTCATACATAATCATGTAAAACAATGTGAAATTCTAGTAACAGCGTGCTTTTCGAGATAAGAAATGTACATTGTTTTCATTTCTGTAGACGCAGGTAATATAATAATGTTTATTAATTTTGCCCTCTGCGCCTTTGAAATGGACTTGGCGTTATAGTTGCCAAATATTAATCCATCCAAACCTTCACATACATACTTACGAAAATATTGCGTATTTGTATGCAAATTCATATTTTTCAAAGTATAATTTAAAAAATAGAGCCTCGGTAGAAAATTGTTTCACTTACCAGATGTTATGAAAAGCGCTACACTTTGGTCGTTTTATATATTTTTTCATATAATGTACAGTTTGTGCAATTTCGCACTTTCAACTTTTTTTATAAATGCATAAGAATCTGTCCTCTACTTATGAATTGTAGATCAATCATTCTAACTTTACTTCGTGACTTCGTGACATATATATGCTATTTATTCCCAGTTTTGACATAGTTTCGCACTTTCATTTTACTTTTTCTCTAAGGAACAAATCCAGTTAACTGTCTCTTCGCAATATTTTTCTTCTGAAATTTCTTTCATATTAGCTTCCAACCACTTCATTCTTTCGCACTTCGTTACATAGTGCTTCATTAAAAGTACAGGAGCTGTACGATCAATAATCCTTCGTACGCTAGTTCATGCTCCGTGGTATATTAGAAACGAGGATCTCAGAAAAGATCTCCAGGTGCAATCAGTTGAAAATACAATACAATTAACGTGTCTTTCTGCGAGACATAAGAAGAGATTAGGAGATCACCCAAATCTACTGGCAAACAATTTATATTTGTTGAAGTGATCGTCACTTCTGAGTAAACTCAACATCTGGTCTTCGGTTTCTCAACCGCCTAAGGTCTTCGAAGGCGCATAGACAAAAGAATGCGTTTAGGAAAGGCCATAAGCGGTACACGTCCGATGTTGGTTGAGGCAGTTGCCTTTAGTCTAAGGGTAACGCTGCTAGAGAGAGGATCTGGATAGGCTCACATTGTAACACATATTTTGTAATTTACTAGTCACAATATATACACTTTCAATACCTTGCAGTTTGCTCACGCAGTTATTTAAATCCATCCACTGAATAATCTTAACAGGTTATGGGCCCAGGGCTGTAAATTGTAAGGTAGCAACGCGAAGTGAATAAAGTGTTAAAGAGTTGTGCTTAGTAAAGTAAGTGATAGTGCTAAAATGGAATCAGCAAGTGCGAAGATCGAGATGTTACGTGGCGAAGAAAATTGGCTCCAGTGGCGTTTTATTATGCGTACACTTTTGGAGGAAGATGACGACCTGATCAACGTGTGTGAAGGGAATCTGTGTCATCCAGGTAACAGTACAGAAAAGGAAATCGCCCGTGAAAGATTTTTGAAGGCAGATCGGTTAGCGAGGAAATTAATTGTGACCTCGGTAGGAAGAAAACCGTTGGATCTTCTTTTATGCTGCACAACAGCACATGAAATGTGGAAAAAATTAAACGCAGTATATGATATGAAGTCGAATGAGAATCTAAATATGGTCCAGAAGCAGTTCTTCAATTTTAAATGGGAGGAATCTGAAAATGTGTCCCACAACTTGTCGAAGTTGGAACTAATAGCAGCGAAGATGAAAGCCCTTGGAAGTGAAATTGCCGAGAAAATGCTGATAACACGCATTTTATCGGCGTTACCGAGTAAATTTGATCACTTTCAAAGTGCATGGGATTCAATGGAAGAAGAAAAGATGACCCTAGACAGGCTTAGTACCAGACTGATGACAGAAGAAAGCAGATGGAAGAAAGACGACCAGGAAACATCGGTGGCGCTGGTAACAAAAAGTAATAATTGTAAAAGGGAACAGCAGAAGCGATCAAATAAAATTGAATACGAGAAACAAGGACGAAGCTGTTTCAACTGTGGAAAAGTTGGACATCTAAAAAGAGATTGTTTTAGATGCTATATATGTAAAAGGAAAGGCCACATCAGCAAAAATTGTTTCAAGAATAAAGGAAACAACAGTAGAGACAACCAGGAACCCAGAAATCAAAATCGTGATGACAACGGAATTAGCCTATTAGGAAGCACCTCAACGATACATGCGGCAAACCACGATGTTTGGATAATCGACTCAGGAGCTACGGATCACATGACAGGACGAAAAGAATGGTTCAGCGTTTTCGAAAAATTCGATAACACGTTGAAGATAGAGATCGGCGATGGTACATTCATGGAAGCATGCGGCAGAGGAAAAATCAAAGTAGAGACTTTTGTGGATGGCAAAGGGGTAGCATGTACAATGAACGATGTATTATATGTACCAGGTATGAAAAGAAATCTGTTTTCCATTAGATCTGTCGCAAGGAGGGGTATAGACTTCTGTATTTTAAAGGATGGGGAAAATTGTATATTTCTACAAAACAAGAAGGTAATAGCAAGAGGTTCGGTTATCGGAAATTTATATAAGGTCGATATGCGAGTTATAGTACCGTCAGTTTGCAATCTTAGCAATAGAGCGGAATCAAACGCGGATACGTTGCAATTATGGCACGAACGGCTATGTCATCAAAACATCAGACACGTTAAGGATTTCTTAAAGAATTTAAAGATAAAAGTTGTAGAGGATAGTAGCTTTTTCTGTGAAGGTTGCGCATACGGGAAACATCATAGATCGATTTTTCACGAGAAAATCAAGCGTGCGACTAAACCTCGCGAAATTATCTATACGGATGTATGTGGACCTATGGAAGTCGAGTCATTAGGAAAGAAACTGTATTTTTTGATATTTAAGGACGATTTTTCGAAATTCACGAAGATTTACTTCTTACGACATAAGTCAGAAGTAATCGAAAAGATAAAAACTTTTTGTTTAGAAGTCGAAAACCAATTCAATAGTAAGATCAAAGAAATTCATAGTGATGGAGGGAAAGAATTCAAAAATAAAGAAGTTAAAGAACTTTTAAGAAGTCAGGGAATTAGGCACACGGTTAACGTCCCATACACTCCTGAACAGAATGGCGTTGCAGAAAGAGAAAATAGAACAATAGTAGAGGCAGGCCGGTCAATGCTACATTCGAAACCAATTCTACCGTTGTTTTTATGGGCCGAAGCCATGAACACAGCAGTGCATGTCATAAATAAGACAGGGCCAACAGGACAAGACAATAAAACACCATATGAACTATGGTACGGGAAATCCCCAGATGTAGAAAAGTTTAGAGTTTTCGGTACTGAATGTTTTGCACACATACCTGCGGAAAAGAGAAGTAAACTTGACAAAAAGGCTAACAAAGGATATTTGGTAGGCTATTTAGATGACGGACGAGGGTATCGAATATACGTGCCGACCGTAAGAAATGTAATATTAAGCCGTGACGTAATATTTAAGCCCGAACTAGAAACAGCAAAATACGTTAGTATAAATTTACCGAAAATTGTCGAGCGCGAAGATGTGTGTACGCAGAACGATAGAGCATGTACGTATGAAAGCGCAGTGAGTGAACATGAAAAACAACCTCATGTAACCAACGAGAATGTGAGACAATTGAGAGATAGAGATAAAATAAAACGAACCGATTTTTATGGTAGTCCAGTAACGTACGTAGCGGAAAAATTACCGGTGGATTTTAACGAAGCGATGAGATCCGAAAAGGAATTCCATCAAAGAAGTAAGCATATTGATGTAAGATATCATTTCTTGCGAGATTTATACAATAGAGGCGAAATTGATGTAACGTATGTAATAAGCGAAGAACAACTGGCAGATATATGTACAAAGGCGTTGCCAAAACCAAGATTTGACTATTTGAGACAGAAATTAGGTTTGAACAATAAAAGAGATATTAAGAGGTAATTTTTGTAAAGATGTAGAGTTTTTAGGGAGGGTATCGAAGTGGTTATTACATGTAAAAAAAAAAAAAAAAAAAAAAAAGGAAAAACTCTACATGATCTGTTAAGTCCTCTTGTAGTATTTTTTTAGTAATAAATTAATGTGAATAATAAAGAGAAAGGTATTGACGAAATTAAGCTTCGAATATTTACAAAGAGATAATTGTATAGACCGATGTAGAGTTTTAGGGAGGGTGTTGAAGTGATCGTCACTTCTGAGTAAACTCAACATCTGGTCTTCGGTTTCTCAACCGCCTAAGGTCTTCGAAGGCGCATAGACAAAAGAATGCGTTTAGGAAAGGCCATAAGCGGTACACGTCCGATGTTGGTTGAGGCAGTTGCCTTTAGTCTAAGGGTAACGCTGCTAGAGAGAGGATCTGGATAGGCTCACATTGTAACACATATTTTGTAATTTACTAGTCACAATATATACACTTTCAATACCTTGCAGTTTGCTCACGCAGTTATTTAAATCCATCCACTGAATAATCTTAACAATATTGAACGTTTATTCCGATAAGACTGAGCAAAAAATATTCCAATGATCTGTTTAACTAAGACACTTAATAATCTGATAACAAATGCATTAGGTTGTCCTAATAAACCTAATATTTAATTTTGAGGCATGGAATACTGGGACTATGCTTACAAATTAGTATTGTAGTTCGTTACACCAAGTTACGAACGTTTTCATAAAGAACATGTAAATTATCTCGAGGAAAATAAAAAGAAGAAAACGTAGTACTTTAAATTTCCTTTCCTATCGCTACATAATTTGCACTTCTTTTTATCTTTCTCTAACCAGAATCTGTTCGATTTCTTTAAATTGTCGAATCTTATCACTTTGCGATTCTTTTTTGGCTACCACCTTTATCACATTTATTTTTGGATATTTTGGCATCGCTGCACATTTAATATATTTATAACTCACAGGTGGTATAATAAATCATTTTTCGCGAAAAGTGTACGCGAAAGAAACGGTCCTAACCGTAAATCTTATAATTTGTGTGCCTAACGAAACTTACTTCCCCTTGGTAGCTATAAAGTTAGCCGTGGAAAATTAAATTAATTTCTAATTGTGCTTCTGAATTAAACGATTACGGAGGAGTTAGAGCTGACGTTAATACTAATAGAACGTTGAAAATTAACAAGTTTTCTAAAAGATTTGATCAAGGTTGAACAAAATTGGTAGGTACTTAATGCTTTTACGTTCAGACGTGTTCAATCTCGGTAAAGTAACTAGAAGCCGTACGAATAAATATTTACGGAAAGCTGTAGTAGCAGCTAATAAAGTGCTGTGCAAATAGTGCAGACGTGATCGACATTTAATGGCTACCGATCGGTCACGAAAGTGTACAGAGTTTCCGAAGGAATTCGATTTTCCGCTCTGGTCACATCCCAGGGATAGTCGGCTAAGCCTTCAACAAATATTTTTAGAGGCACTACAAACATTACCAAGATTTATTGAATTATCGATTAAATTTATCAACTCCTTGTTAAAAAGTAACAAAATATTATTGCATCGTAATTTTTCAATTCTACTGATTCGGATAAAATGTTTCATTGAATCATAGTAAACATATTATTGGAATACTAAAAGAAATGGTATTCTTCGAGTTTGCGTGCGTGATGTTTTCATCATATCTGGTAAGCATCAAAATCGTAAAAACACTCAAACTCGTTTATAACGTGTAAACGATCTCGAATTCTTAAAATTATATTTTTTTTTATTTTATTTTGGTTTTTACAATTTGTCCTGAAGGACATTTGGTAAAGTGTTATATCTCATTGGTTAATAAAAAATTAAAATAAAATAAATATAGCATGTGGATGGCTACCCCCAGCGGGGTGCCAGATTCGTGTTTTCTAAGTTATATCTTTTATGAACTTAAAATTATATGAATATACTTATTCGGGAGAGCCCTTTTGTATCAGGCGGATGGAAAGATGCAGATTTATCCGTGTAAATCAATCATACGTATAATAAAATAGTTACACGTGTACGCCTGTACAACATTAATTATAAAATTCAAACGGCCATCCAATTTCGTGCCTGGAATTTATCCATTTCTCTTTATTGAATTTATCCATATAGGAAACGCGTGTTTCATAAATATCTTTCACACGATGTTTTATGAGATCGTGCACAGCTTTAAATTAATAATTATTCCTGTTTTAGCAATAATCATAACGAATATTCAAATAAATGTACTCTATTCTGCTTAGAAAAGATGAACATCATTCTAAGAGGGAAAGTTCATATTTCAATTTTCAAGCGAGTTGCATCTGAAAGCTACTGCGCCTAGAATCTAGAAGAACGTTTCGCGTAACGCTTTATTCGAATCATTTCGCTCTAGAACTAACAACATTGACGCAAATCAAGGTGGTAATCTCGAGTCCTTTGTCTCTCGGTCACCGTACACAAAAGATGATAGTTCCGAGAAGGACGATGCACTTTTTGAAAGAACAAGCCGTGCCCGACGCGTAATTCTTAGGGAAGCCAGAGAGATGTGCATGTACGTGTGCAGAGGCACCTTGAGCTCAAGGGTTAATTCTGGTCTGCACAATAGAGCCGATCCAAAAGACTAGGTCAAGAGAAAGGGAATGGGTTAACAAAGGGGAAATGTACATCGCTTGATTCTCTCCCTTTCCCTCCCTCTCTCTTTCTTTCTCTCTCTCTCTCTCTCTCTCTCTTTCTTTCTCTCTCTCTCTCTTTCTTTCTCTCTCTCCCCGCTCCTCACTCTGTTTCTATGTTTGTTTTCTCTGCTTTTCTCTTGTAGCAGATGTGTATTTCTATCGGTCTCTTGTATGGACAATTTGAAATAACTGGATCATTGAACACTCTTGTGAATGAAGTAGAGAAAGTATTAACACTAATCTTATCCAGGCCCGGTCAAACGACCGGTTTTAAAAGTTAATTTAAAATTGTATGTTCATTGTTATCTCTTTTGTTCATTTAAGTTCATGTAAGTTCTTATATTAACAAAAATTGAGAAATTGATTAATCGAATAACATAAGAATTTACATAAAGTTAGACGAACGAAAGAAATAATGTAGAATTTTAATTTAAATTTTGTAACAGGTCATATAATCGGCTTTGGTAAGCTTGGTGTTAAGCGTTGTATTACATTTTGTCGATGACGGAACGAACTTTCGAAACAAAACGATAGGTTCTCAGATAATAACTGACCGTGTAAACTCGACCGCTATGGATAGTTTGTACGATCGATTGCAATATAGTTTCAAGTATAATCATGAGAATGTAACGCACAATTTGAATTATTAGATAATAAAAATTCGTTACTTTGTAACATTATGAATTCTGGGACAGATAATCAATCGAATAAATCAATAAATCGTTAACCATTAACTTATTATTAAATTCTTATTAAATTATTAAATTATTATTAAATTCTACAGCCATAAATCTAAAAATCTCATTGTATTTTCTTCAAAACTCGGAATTAAAAACTTTAAACGATGCGCAGACTTTTTATATCGAGACATAAACTTTAAAGTCACCGTCACGCTAAGAAGGAATTTTGTCATATCGTCTACTAACATCGTTTTACGTACTTGAACGTATACTCCTCTTTCTCTATTTAATTCATATCCTTCAATGCGTCAGATGAATAAACACTCGTTTTTCGTGAAGAAACTTGGGAGGATTTTATGCGGGTGATTGAATTCGAGACAGTTTTTGAACTCGATCCAGAAACGTTTGACTAGAAGAGAATTTATCATTCGCTTTCAAATGATGGTCAAACATTTTTCCAGTGTAGACGCGATAGAGTCGTTTAACATAAACGCAAGTCAAGGCGGCCAGCTGGAACCGCTGCATCATGCTCGATCAAGCGAAGGACGATCACGAAACGGACGTAACGCAATAAAACAGAAAACTTGCACAATCCCCATAAACTTCACAGACTGACTGCAGTTGATTGAAAGATATTGCAAGATACCTCCAGCGTACCACGTTATTTCGCACGTTCATATTAGATATATATTTTTCTTGTCCTATTTGACTTTCTTCCCTATTTATCTTTTAATCGTTAAGTTCGGGAATATACATTTTACTTTATCATTTAATCGTAAAATTTACGTTTAACAAACCTCCTATTTTATTCTTTAATCATTACGTTTCATTTACTGGGTTTTCTGTTAGTTACATCTCATTTAATATGTCTGATTTTCGTCAAACGATTTGCATATAATCACGATCCTTTTTTCTTTTTTTTTTTTAATGAAAGGAGTTGTCATTATACAAAGGTAAAGCTTTAACGAATTTATAATTGAAATTTTTTCTACGCAGAATATCTGCTTCGTTCGTTATGATAAAAGAAACTCGCGTGTTAAAATCTTCTAAAAGCGAAACATTTTTATACGAATCTGCCAAATTAAAAATTTCAGTGTCTATCTGTCGATGGTAAAGAAAGTCTTGACATTGGGCTCTCAGCCTGGAGAAACTGGAATTCTACGTCTTTCTGAGCAAAACATTTCTAATCTGCGTTCTGGTAGAAAAATTTTAATCTTAGCATTTCAGGATTAAAACGTATGTAAGTACTATATTAAAATTAGTAAATTTGATAAGACATTTTTAGGAGATTGAAATCATCTTTAAAGATACAAAATTCGAGGACAATGAGAAGCAACCGTCAGTAATAAATATTAAAAATTATGCAAAATATTGTAAATTATAGGAAAATATTATAAATCGTGTAAAATATTCACTTACCTTGAACTATACAGCACTCTGCCGTCTTTATAAAGCCTGACGAACTTATTAGGGCTGGTTATCGTGTGTAAATAACTGTGCTTTCCATTGTAAAAGTACGTATCCGGCTTCCAGATTCTTGCCAGCATCGATATACTGAGCGCCAGAGTTTCTTTGCCACCTTGAAAAGCCAAACGTCGATCCACCCACGACTGCCGGAAGTAGCAATCCATTGAATATGTCTACGCAGAGATTTCGTTCTTCTTACTCTTGTAAATTCGTATTCGATAAAACTTTCTAACCAACGAGATTCTCTTCTTTACCATTATAGTATTCCACGATAATAATACATTATCCAATATAAGTATTGGCGCAAGAACTTCGTGTATAATTCGCGCAAATAAGTTTTGCACTTGATTTCAATAGATCGGAAATAATCTCATTCCTTTACATATATACGAATGCTTTGGCAGATAAGTCTTAGAGTAACGAAATAAAGCGAACCGCAAGATACAGTTATATTTAGACAGATAGTAAAATAAGGTTTAATTTCAAGAAATACATTAAGCTTTATTTGCCAAATGTCCAGATGGACAAATTGTAAAGTACAAATTAAATAATAATAAAAAAACATTAAGCTATAGAAACAGAATATATTAAACGCGTATATATTCAAGAAATATCGTGAAAGGCATAAGCCTTGACATCATAAAGAAATACAATAAAATACAACAATCTCATTCTTCCTTATTACTATTTAACAAAATACTAATTCTATAAAAATACACTAACCTTTGTTTCTTTTTATTTTTCCATTTCTTCAATTAATTCACGAACTGTCTATGTATACGTGTAATGCGCACATTCTGCAAATAGAAACTCACAAAACTGCTTCTACTCCTATCGAATCATGTAACGAATGAAATCGAATTTGTACCACGATGAATGAGATCTCAGGCAATTGTGTATGGCTATCTATCAAGTAGCCAGGCTGCTGTTGCTACTGAGAGAAACAAAGGGAAACGAAGAGATACGAACCATATCGACTTCGGAAATCGGACCCATACTGCGCACCATGATGTCGACCTCAACCGTGGCTGGTGGACCACCGAAGTCTGGTCTGACGCTGTTGTCGTAACCGCGAAGAAGATTGTCCAGTAGCTCGCTGATGTTGCTATGATTGTTGCTCTGCGTTCTTTGCCTCGTGGACGCTTTCGCTCCAGTAGCCGCTCTGAAACATTTTTCAAAACGATCGGTCTATACATCAGTGAAAAATGCGTGATTTTAAGAGAATCAAATAGGACAAGTAGATGTAATTCAGAGAAAGAAATTTTGTAAAGCGGATTGACTTTTTCTCTTTAAGAGTGATTTAAAAAATTAAAAATCTTATACGAAAAGAGCTATCTTATCTAACTCGTTTCTAACTAATTAATCAACTACTGATTTCTGAAATGCTGAATAAATATGATTAATTAACAGCGCAAAAATGCACGTAATATGTACAGGTTGTCCAGACGTTTTAAAAACACCATAGACAAGTGTCTTGCAGTATGCGTTATCGAGATACAAACTTAAAAATTCCATGCGCCGCTGACATTGTCGAAATGCGTTTCCCAATGTGTCGAAAACAGTCAGTTCGGAGCAGTCGCTTTAATTTCTTATATCGTCCTATCAAATTTGAAAGCTTTTATCTCGATGGCGGATGGTGCAAAGGACGCAAGATTGCAGTATTTTGAAATCAAGTACTAAGAATGTCAGGTATTAAGTTGTCTCAAAAGTTTCTTTCGTTTTACAGGAAAATAATAGATGCACAACATTTTTTGTTTTGTATTATTTTATTGAATTATGTATGATCCATTTTGTTCTATTGGAACAATTCAATAAAATGGATAATTACATAATTCAATAACATTGTGCATCTGATATTCTTTATAAAACGAATGAAAACCTAATATAATATATAATATAATATATAATATAAAATATAATATATTGGGACAACCTAATATAATGAAAAATGGAGAAATGTTACCTCTGCCGCCAAGCATTTATTTATATTACAATATTTGGTAGATGAAACTGTATTTAGATTCAATTTCTTTAATCATACTCATAAAAATATAAAAATGCATTGAAATCCACAGTTCAGTTATCGCACACACGTAACAAATCCGCGAATCGTTAATTGATATTCCTCGAGGTCGCTAATAGCCCAAGGAGTTTCGATTTCTCTATCAATTTTAGCATATACAGAGGCCAGCTATTCATCGAGTTCGCATCGTTGCAAACTAGTAGGCAACTATTTGGAATATCGTGGTTCTAAAGCTTGAACGTGTTATAACGCCTATAAGAGGAAAACAAGGAATGTCCATTTTTAGTTGTAGATTTTACTCTGTAGAACGTACTTTATCGATGACTATTAAGATTACAGGATCATCGAATCCGAAATTATTATAAAATAAAAATGTTCACGTTGGATAATACCAAATATTCAGTATGTTAATTAATTCGCTAGAATAAAGAATATTCCTTCTCTCCCTACTTTCATTATACTTTTTATTTATTCACTATAATTGCAAATATTTATGGAAATTGATATTTCTCATAAATTCATTGAACACTATTGCTTTGCTGGTGTGTTAAAATATTAAAACTTGATTTACTCGATGAAACTATTTTGTGCCATTCTTCGTTCATTCTTTCAATCTTTCGAACGTTATATATTTTCGATTTATTCGCAAATTCGTGCGTGTTAGCGTATAAGCCTTTGTAAACGCATTACAAAACAAGTCTTTACAAAGCACGTGCTAGGTCGTTTTGGTTTCCGTATTCTCTACATTTGAAAGTATCGAGGACATTTGGTCGTACCATAGTGTTTGCCGTTATCGCAAACTAAAGTTGCTTTGTATCACACAACCATTGCGAAAGGGATCGTCGGAGAGGCGCGTGAGATGCAAAGGGACGGATAGAGGGAAAAGTATAGCAATGTAGAGAGTATTTATCAATTTTTTAAGCATGTGAATTTTGATACGATTAAGATTAAATCAGATGGATTTAATTTATATTAATAATTTTTAACGGTTGATAAATACATAAAAAAGTAATAAGAGTAACGGAAGAGATATTTCAGCTACTTGAAATTTAACAATATTTATCTTTGATATTTATCCTCTTAGTGTTATATGAGTATTTAAATACTTGAGAAATTGCCCAACGATATATATGATTTTAAAAACTCTCTAATTTGTAGTATTTTAGAGAACTTTTTGTACCAATGACTGAATGTGTTCCCACGCTACAAATCTCTGATTCATCCTACGAATCGAAACGCTTTTTACTGAGTCTACTTTGATCAATGAACTGAAAATTCCCCAACGTGACCCCTTTCCCCTGTAAAACATCATATTTGTTCTTCCTTCGACTTTAGCTGTGAAATAGCAAAATTACTTCCACGTACACCCGTACAAAACATCGTATTGTCATTCTCCTTTTTATAAAAAGACACCGAAAAAGACTGAAAACGAAAAAAATCTACAGAAACGCAAACACATTCACGGCCCACCTCAAACATTTTCTCTTTCTAGTTAAACTAATATAAGCGTTTCTCTCTCTCTCCCTCTCTTCCTTCCCCCAATTTTCTTTTACCTTCAGTCAAAAAAAGAATTTAAAAAAGTAAGAAGGACACTAAACAGAGAAACAGTAAATTTGTCGAGCCTAAACATTTTCTCTCTCTATGTAAATTAATAAATCTCGAGGGTTTCTCTCCTCCTCTTCTCTCTATTTTTTTCCCTTCACTCGGGAAAAAGCATAGAAAAAAAAATTTTAAAGATGTAAAAAGAACACTAAACAGAGAAACAGTAAATTTGTCGAGTCTAAACATTTTCTCTCACTATGTAAATTAATAAATTTCGAGGGCTTCTCTCCCTCTCTTCTCTCTATCTTTTTTACCTTCACTCGAGAAAAGCATAGAAAAAGAACTGTAAAAATGTAAAAGAGACACTAGACAGAAAAACAGTAAATTTGTCGAGCCTAAACATTTTCTCTTCCTATGTAAATTAATAAATTTCTCTCTCTTTCTCTCTCTTTCCTTTTCTCTATTTTCTTTTATCTTCATTCGAAAAAAAAAAGAAAAAAAATAGAAAAAGAATTAAAAAGAAAAAAAAATACAGAAGGGACACTAAACAGAAAAACAGTAGCTTTTTGGCCCTGGTGTCTCATTTTTTTTCTCGTGTTCAATGCCGTTTCGTTTATGTTTCACGGTACAAGCAGCACATGTGTACACGTGGCACAGTGTACACACTCGGGGGGTGGAAATTGGGACGAGGGAATTTCGCCAGGATAGAACGAAAATTGCGGCTGGATCGTTTTTAAACCGAAATAAAGCGGCATTTTAATGCCTGTCCGTTCTTTTAGGTCACGATGAAAACCAGCTGCTCGATCGGACACGTTGCTACTGTTACCCGTTACCATTTCCGTCTACTACTCTATTTTCCAGGATCTCCTATACTAGCGGTCCTCTTTGTTTGCTGACATCGTGCCTTTCGATCTCTCGATTCTTTTCGCCGCGTCTCTTCCGTACAGATCGATGCACCATGAACGACTTCTGCCTCGTGACAATATAAGCAGCGCATCGTCGAGATACACATGTAAGAGGCTTTGGATATGCTTATGTAAGGATTTACATATTGAAATTATTAAAAGATAGTTGACCTGTTTGCGAGGGAAATAAGAATCCGAGTGATTCTTTCCAAGGAACGTTCTTTCTTTCATATAGCTGATTAACGTTCTCCTCGACCTCTTACTAGTCTTTTATGTAAATACCAAGGCGAATTCTCTTTGTGGATCGACGAGAATTTTTCGCTACTTCCGGAAACAGCAAAATTTCTTGCCAATTACAGATCTATGATGAAAATCGATGCTTCGCCGCTCGATTCGTACAAGTCAGCAGCACTTCGCCGTTGAGAAAATTAAATCTCTACCCGTTCGTTTCAACAAATGTTGGAATTTCTAGTTGATTAAAAAACTGAACGAAAGTTTCTCGAAATATTTGGAAGGAGCAAAGGAGTTTGTTCTTGAATGACCGTGTCGTACGCTTCAAGAGACTACGATAAATGATATATATGTATACGATACAAAGGTGTAGAAAAATAAAACGAATTCTTATACGAATGGAAGGAACTTTTTAGCGCGATTACAAAAAATTTGTGCATCGGATTTAAACCGCGTGCAGATCACGTCAGATTTATGTAAATTCTTTCACAAATATTTTTGGATAGGCATATTCTGAAGTTCACTATAATTATATGATTTACAATTGTGATTTGTATATGAGTTTTATAAACGTCATAGGTCCTTTACACATTCGTGAACAGACAATTCCAATTAGTTTACTCGATCGATCATTATTTACTTAATTATTCGTTCTTTATACGTCGCCCAAAATGATTGCATTTATATGAGAAAATCGATATTGTTGCAAGAAAAAATTATTTTACATATGTCTTCGCGCCACTTTAGAACGAGCAGAGCATACATCGAACGAGATATGATGTTTTCGAAATTCTAAATTAAATTGTTCGCATGATGAAACGAGGAAATGGACAATTATGAGAATAACGCCAAGAAATGGAGTGTTATTCAGCGACCGCCTCGAATTGGGTTAATTGTCTGACAAGAGGGTTCAAATCAAACAGGATTCCAACGATCTGCATTACGACGCTCATCCAACTTCGAATATTCCATCGTTGCATTCACGGTTTCTCGTCGAATGGACACTGGAAAATACATCCTGAGCTGAGAGCTTGAGATCCATCGCATAAGATCAATCGTACGACTTAATCATACTGTACTTAAGTGTCTCTGTTATCAGATGATTTGACGTATCATTTTTATTAACCTAGATATTTCTATGTTTGATATCTGTAATTTCTTTTTAATGATTTATGACAAGACGCGACGCTTTGATACAAAAAATTGACTTTGCTTTAATTATTACCGATGGTAGAATACGGTAATGCAATTTTTGTTAATATATCTTTCTGTTATTAATCTGATTTTGTTTAAATCGTTCCTTTATTATTCGCATTTATTTTCTAACTTTCTATTATTGCGTAAACAGTATTTTTTTTTTTAGATAAGGCAGAGTTATGTAATGTTATTTTGCTTTTGCTTTTCTTTAATGTAGCGAGAAAAATGAGCGTATGATATTTGATCTTCGATCTTTATGATAGTAAATCGAATATATAGTTAATGCAGTGTAAAACTGTCTTTCTACATTTTATTTATAAGATTACAATTATAAGATTTGTAGCGGCTCATGGCCGTAAAGAAAGGTCCAGGGTTTCAGTGATCTACGGAACGATGTCCGAGACTAAGGCGTCGTAAAAGAAAAAACCCTAGCCAGGACGTCGCAAAGGAACAAACTCTGGGACTTGCAAAAATGCGCAAGGGCATTCGATACGATTCCAATTGAAAACTTTAAGATCCTTAATAGATGCACCTTGGTATGTTTCCAACGAAACAATACATCGTGACCTTAAGATACCCACGGTTAAAGAAGAAATATCCAAATTTAGTAATAGATATAACCACCAAAGAGTTAATAACCATCAAAACCCATTAGTTACTCAATTACTTTACACGACAGATCAGATCCGCAGACTAAAAAGACATTACCCTTATTTAAACATTAAACATTAAATTCAGCCAGAATCAAACAGACGATAATCACCTATTATACATGATATAGTATCACGCCAGAATAATTTACTTTATTCTCAATGAGAATTGATTGTAAAATTCTTCCAAATAAAAAAAAAAAATAAAAAAAGGGCTTTCGATAATAAAAAAAATTGTTTCCCTACCCAGAAAGAAAACTTTCTCTTTCGACATACGTCGCGAGTGGTAAGTGAAATTTAGTCGACAGCGAGCAAACGAAGTATGGTACCAGAACGGATCAGGTAACGCGCACGAATAAGATTGTTAAGTCCGTCTCAGTATATTCATAAACTCGTTGTTCAATCAATCCGCGGAGTATTTCTTTAACACCCTACACGTCCTACTACCTCAAATTGGGAACCTCGACATGATTTGAGAAGAAAGAGGTGAACGTGTTAGTGCCACATAAAGACATCGTTTCCGTAAATTGCAAGTGTTCGAAATGGCAAGGGCCAACGAGGAAGTGCGTGTGACGAATGCCATGAACATCGTAGATTCCGTGGACTAACTATTCCGCGCACCGCAATTCGCGACGTATGTTTCTGACTTCTATGACTAACCGTTTCGGGCTTTTCCCCGTTTCCCTTTATATAGATTGCCCTCGAAAGAGAAAGTTTTCCTTCAGGGTTAGGGAAACGGTTCTTTTTATTATCGAAATCCCTTGTACATTTTTGTAAGTTCCAGGGTTTTTTCTTTTACGACGTTCCAGCTTCTGACGTCGTTTCGCAGATCATGAGGTCAACACATGTGGCTTGAACCTTGAACCTTTCTTTACGGCCATGGACCGCTACAGATTTTTGTAATTATATTTATGTTCTTAATTATAAGATTTCTTAAAAATAATTTAAAAAGTACTTACAGGAAAGATGCGTAGGAGGTGATCAAGTTGGCGAGGGCCAGTAGGACTCGCTGCTTCATGATGTCTTGGGACCGATCCTCCCTCGCAATGCGTCCTAATTCATTCATCAATTCGATTGAGACGCCTAGCGTTCGGATACCTTCTATTTCTGAAATGAGATATTCATAAGAACGACGTTAGTGCTTCAACAAAAATGTATCGTTCAAAGTGATACTATAACATCAAAAGTACGGTGGATAATATAACAAAATATAACAAACATAATATGAGAAATAATCGGTGATTATTTCGGTTTTACCTTATTTTTTTATAGAGACTATAAGTAGCCTGTTTTTTTCATTCTAAGATATAATTATGATATTCAAACATTACAAGTTTATAGTTTGTTTAAAACAACTGTGTTTTCCTTTAAATATTTTTAAAATCATGATATTCTAATTGATATTTTTACTTCTTCCATTTTACATTTAAATAAAGAACAAAAGATCTTTTTTCTCTGTAATACTACCAATCTATCTATTTAATCATTTCTTTCCAAACACATTGTCCGTAATAATGAATATCTTTTTAATATAGCGACACAATTTATACAATAACCCAATGGTTTATGATATACGAATATTTATATAGGATGGCGTTATCCTGTCAAGTAGTTTTACAGAGAACTGCTCGAATTAGAGAGGAACAATTTTTGCTAGCGGACAGTCGAATCGAATCCGTTTCGAGTGTCCATTCGATCGGTTATTCCGGGTAGAACGTCGACGGTGAAACTTCGTCGAGTGTGCCGTTGATGGTGATTCATTCATCGACGAGTGAAAATAAAATTCAAAATTATTCCGGCTTTATTACGCGGCAAATGGCGCAGGCGAAGAGAAAAAGAGAGAAGGAAAAAAGAGGCAAATTCATGGCGGAAGTTCGTTAAACGTTCGATGAATGATATTTTAACGACGGAAGATCTCTCCGGGGAGGACTGGAAAAAATCATCTTTTTAATAATTTGAAAAACTCAGTTTGGGGAATACAGTAAAAAATAGACCAAATGGTTATCAACGATGACGAATCAAAATTCTAGATTGTAATAACTTTGCTATAGAACGATCGAAATACATATGTTGAATAATAATTTAATACTAATTTTAAGAAGATCATAAACACTGAAAGTTTTATTTACAAAGTCGATCATGCAGGAAGTAAATCATTGGAATTTCATTTTACAATTTGTAATGTTAGAAGACAAAATTCCGTAATATAGATTGATCGGAAAAATTGCAAATGTTATATTACCAATTATTTCCATTAATAATTTATAATTTACAATTTTCAATCCTACCTATGACTACGCGATAACTAATCGTAATCGATAACTGTATATCATCTGTCACGTTTATCCTTCTGAAATAAATATTTTAAACGAAAAACCTTGGACAAATGTACAACATTACGCTAGGTATTTTACAATCAACCAATCATCTTTTGGTCCTCTCTATATCCTTCGACGACACGCAATTTGCTTAAAGAACCTCGAATCGTCGTGTTTTCTTCAATCAATGAAATTCGCCGTTCAAGCTGTGCATCGAACAATGATTCCGCATCACGCTTGAGTACGTGCATTCACGTCCGGTGGAGAACGTTTCAATTACGAGGTTGATCGGCGGTAATTAATACTATTCTGTAACCGTGGCCCAAAGGGTGGACGTGCGGGTGTAGCCAATTGACGGATGCAGAAAGGAATCGAATTAGCGAATTAATTCATCCGTTCTTCCTTTGTGGTCATCGTGGACATCGCTTCCACCGTTGAAATTCGGTCGGAGCTCTAGTCAACGGAGAATACAAAACGATTGAAAACGGTCTTTGCGATGGCGTTCACGTTGGAAAACGAACAGGCCGCAAATTCCAGTAAACATGCCTCGACTGGTAAACACGTCGTCCTACGAGAGTACACACGCGAGTGCGAAAGCAACACTGGGGAAAGGTACTTCCGAGGGTGCGTTTGACTTGCAATTTAGCTCACCACGACATTCGTCGATAATCAGGTCGCTTCTCGTTCGACCTTTCGTCCTAGCCATTTTCCAAAATTTTAGAATGCAGTAGACCTATCGTTATATGAACAACAGTTGTGTGAATGTTTTGTTATATAAACGTTCTGTTAGTTCAACGTTCTATTATTTAGACGTTACGTTATATGAACGTTCTGTTACATGAAAGTTCTGTTAGTTGAACTTTTTTTATTATTAGAACGTTTTATTACGTGAACATTCTGGTAGTTGTACGTTCTATTATGTAAATCTTTTGCTTCATGAATGTTTTGTTAGTTGAATGTTCTATTATACGAACGTTTTGTTAATTAAACGTTCTATTACATAGAGATTATGTTATATGAACGTTCTGTTAGCTGAACCTTCTGTTAATTGAACGTTCTATTATACGAACGTTTTGTTAATGAAATGTTCTATTACAATACCGTAGGTAAACATACGAAGTGTTTACACACTTGTTTTACGAACGGAAATGTAATTAGAATTCATAAAAAATTAAGTTTAAAAGACAGCAGCAGTATGGTAGCACGTGACTAATTGATCATGAAAAAACTGAAGAAACCAAGGAAACACCGAAGAGATTACGTGGCAAACTCTTGCTGCATGAAGTAACAGAAGAAAATGAGGAAGTAGACTCGTGCGAAAATGATATAGACGAAGTCATTGTAGTGTCACATAGAATAGTAGAATACAACGATTGTGATAAATCTACCATGGTAACGCTTCTCGTAGATCACCTAGATTCCGCATCATTGAACTTCTTTCTTTGCAGAGTAAAAGATATCGTTCAGAGTTTGGTTTAATAATTTTTCACCTTATCCTATACAAATGTATTATTAGTTTGTCTATTCTATTTGGTGTTATTTGATTTCGTATATATCGTAAACGATTTTACATAGCAGATTCTAAATTTCCATTTGATTTTGAACAAATTTCTCTTATTGCAATTTCTTCCAATGGAGATTTAGATCAAAATAAAATTCATTCATTATTCAATTATATCGATTCGTTGTTCTTTTATAGATGTTGCAAGTAGATCTCTACATTTTTGTCGTGTATTTTGAATCGTACTTCTTCTTCTCTCATCGATTAACCGATTCCCTGATAGCAAATCATCGAGTGTACTGATACTTATGAGGGAGGTTGTGTGTGATCGAACAGTACGTGACAATGTTCTCGATACGACGTTGTACATGAAAGAAGATAGCTGAGATAACTGTGCAAAGATAAGCACAAGTTCGACGTTAGATCATTATTGTATTAAAAAATTTGTGTTTGAGAGGGATAGTTTGTATGTGAAAGTAGTTAAGTAGCAAATAATATTATAGATCGAAACTATATCGAATTATACATAATAATTTGACAATCAATAATTTATTATTATTACAATAATAAACTGGTAAATTACAAGTTATAAATTAACGGTTGCATATTTGTTAAATAGAATAATTATAATAATGTAATTACAATATCATTCATAATGTAAACATCTTGCACACTGTGTTCATATATATAGTATTTAAATAATAAATTTATGTTTCTGTATAGAACAGATTATGCTCATTATATCGCTATAAAATATATATAACGTTCATTTCATTACACAGTCGTTGTGTAATTGTAATACAGTTTTTAGAATTAATTAGAAGATATTCAGAAAATACAATTTAATTATCTCTATATTTTATTACGAGGAAACTCAAGTATTTCAAAAAAAAAAAAAAAAAAAAGAAAAAAAAAAAGAGAACAAATGTATGTCAAGTTGTAGTATCGTTTTATGATTTCGGTATTTTCGATGAAATGATACAATTTCTATCAAACTGACACAATCAAACGTAGCTATTGAAATTAGCAACGTTTGATCGTAGAATCGAGATTAAAAAATGACAATAAAACTGCCCAGCAACGCGTTGCATTACGCGTCAGTTTGCTGTTGATCCGAGTAAAATTCGATATGTTCTAATTAAATTTGTGGTTTGGAGAAATTCCAATTTGTATAATTATACCATCGATTTATTTCGGTAATATTATGATTCGAATACCTACGTTCTCTTAAGATTTACATCTTCAGGAGGTAAAAGTCGCATTTTACTATCTACCTTCTTTTAAATTATGTTCTCATTTATCACAAAGACAATCATCTCTTTCTATACTCGTTACCGTGCACACAGTAATAACAATACATAATCCTAAAATATTTAGCATAAATGCTTATTATGTAAATTAATAAATTCGAAATTCTGTTTTCAATCATTTTTATAATTAGACTTTTGAATGATATTAGTAAATTATCTGAATCATCAATTCATCAATTTAATATAGAAGAACTGTTCCATTAAAAATAAGCTGTAACAACGATAAAGTTAGTAATTATTTTCAAAGTCCATTATTTATTCCGTTATTATCTGTTTTTATCGTATTTTATACTACTGTTATTATTATACAGGGTGTGTACTGGTACTTTACACACTTTATACAGTGTGCCCGGTTATAAAAAAAATCATGAAAATTACTGGAAAACTATCAATTGTATTATGAAAAATAGTTCAGACAAAAAGTGAATGATTTCAAAGGGGACATAATCCAGAGTATTTAATCTTTTTGTGCATAATCAGGTAGAGATCTTATGAAGGTGATGTACGTTTTTGTAAATGAAATCATGTAATTTTAAACACAGTAATTGATCCGTCTCGGTATTTCCTACAACAACGTGTTAACCTATTCATGTTGAAAAACTATTTTAATTCAACAGATATGTTAACTTTAATTTGTCTAACGTAATGTATGAAAGACAAGAAAAGATGCGCAACGGTATTCTTATGTTTACGTTACCTTTGCATTCATATGATCAGAAAAATATAGTTACACCAAATTATACCCCTTTAGAAGCCATTCACTTTTTGTCTGAACTATTTTTTCATACAATGGACAGCCTGCATATTACTATATTATACATATTTATATTTACGTATTATATTACAGTATATAATTAATCATTCTAATTTACTAATATTATTAGTTATTATTTATTACATCACATGTTGCACATACTATATATGTATACTATACTATATTATACGTCTATTATATATATTAGGTTGTTTCAAAAGTTTATTTCGTTTTATTTTTTTGTTTTATATTATTTTATTGAATTCTGTATGTTCCATTTTATAGTACTAAATGGATCATATATAATTCAAGAAAATAGTATAAAAGAAAAATGTTACGCATCCATTATTTCTTCATAAAACGAAAAAAACTTTTGTTACAATCTAATATGATTGTATATATATTATTATTAATAAATTTATATATATATTGTATTATATATGTACATCTCATATATATGATATATTATATAATTATATTATATTTAATACTTTATATTTATTACATATTTATATAATTGTGTCATATATATATATATATATATATATATATATATATATATATAATATACATATTATTTTATATTTCCATGCAGCATAGTTGCAGGAAGTTGGAAGCGAATCAACCATGGTGTACGCGTCGAATCCACGACTAATGAATCGCGTACTCGATGCCGTGGTGCATCTATGTGAGGGGAAAGGATCCACCGCTCGAGATGTCCTCGACTTCCTTCGACAAACTTCCAAGAGCGCCCCGAGGAACTTGACGATGCAGGTGACAGAGGGGTGAACGTAAATTAATTTCCTACGATTCCTAGTGATTCGACATTGTCAATTGAAAATCATACCATTTCCTTACGTTTCTCTCGTTTCTTCCTGCTTATTCCAATATTAATTTTTGCAATCTTAAAAAGTAGTTTGATTTTTCAAGGGTGGGACGAGTTTCATCGTATATTCATGACACAAATCAGACGAATTAGTAAAGAACGGTACCGTAACGAAAAACGAATTTTTCCCATTGTTGTAGGATTTCAAACGATTTGAAAAATTTCTAAGATACTTATCGGTGTATCTCTTGTTTTTACATAATAGCCAAATTTGAAAATTTAGAAATACGTGGATTTCGATTATGAAATTATTTGTTTCACTTACGCGCAAGTAAATTCTGAAGGACGTTGCTCCAAATAATTAATAACTTAAAAATCAAGAAGAAAAGGAGCGATTTGTTCGAGTTTTAACGATCGAAATTTTCTATTCGTCATACAGATATTTTTAGTATTTTAGTATTTTTAGTATTTTAATCCTTGAAGTTCATCTTTAGCTTTATCTACGGTTCGATTTCTATTTTTAATCTTTAGTATTCGCAAAAATTTTCTCTTTGAGAAAATTAAAAATTAGAAATTCCTGGAAATTATATGTACTAGAAAGGCGAACGATTTGTGAAGGGCTGGTTCCGCGAATTTACGAGATTTTCACAATGATGCTGTAGATGGTTGTCAAACAATTCGAAGCGCTCTAAGAATCTTCGAACGTCTTTGACGATCCATCAGACGCCTTGAAGCTTCCATCCTTCGTGGAAGGAGCATTTTCCAGCATTTTCCTTAATGCCGCAACTTCCAACGATTATACATTCGAACAGACAGTATTTGCTCCTACTTATCTTAATGTTATATCAATGGTATTTAACATTCAATAAAATTCTGCTATTAAATTATATAATTTCAGAACAATTTCAAGTAGAACATACAAAATAATGAAATTACCAACACTATGATTAGTCACACTTTTGACTGTTTCATCACTAAATTTAAATACACGATCGCTTATAAGTATACGGGCACTCTGGTCAATTTGTAATAACAATATGCGAATTTGCGCACACTGTACAAATTAATAACGAATTAGCAATTAGAAGCAACACTCGCTACCTTTTTATGGAGTCATTACAATATAAATCTAAATTACATATTAATAAACATTGCAATAATATTTTTACTATATTTCTAATACATATAAATGCATATATTTGCTATTTAAATATCACTGGTAGCATTAACATTGAATGTCTTGCTATCAGTTTAGAAGAAGCTTCTTAATCTGTCTTATAATTAAAAAATTAAAGAATTTGGAGACAAAGATCCTGCCAATATTCGTAATTCTACAAATAGCATGAAATTTATTAATTTTACGAGTAGCATGAAAATTACAAAAGCTAGTTTTCTCGTTATATACATATCGATTCTCGAAAGTCAATTTAATCGAGTTCTAATATCCTATTATACGTATCTATGATGATTATGGAGAACAAAATTACTGCAACTTGATTCGACTGTAGTTTTATACCGTGCCGTGAATAATTGTAAACTCGAGCCTATTTTTAGATTTGTCATAATACGGAAATTGGCAAAATTGTTCATATAATTTCATATTATAATATAAAAGAACACTGAAGATACGTCAAACGAAAAGTTTCTTCTCTCGAAGTTTGGAAGAAATGAAATTTCCTCTGAAAATTGTGTTTTTGACTGGGAAAGAATATAAACTCGATATTAACTTTGTTACATTTTCGCTCAATATTTAGTGGATTTTCCTTTATTTCTGTTTACTTCTATTAATTTGTTAAGTACACTATCCATCAACTTATTTAAAGTTTCTTTCCGAATATTCGCCCATGCGGATTTTATTTCTTTCTTAAGTTCCACGATATTTCCTATAGGCGGCTTATCCTGATCGTAAATCTTTTTTGCTATTGTACAATTCTCCACAAGTTCTCGATCGGTTTCAGATCGAGACTCAAAGCCGGTCATGGTAATAATTCTATTCCGAAATCTTTTCTTTTTATTTGGAAATAGTTTACAATCAATTCTCATTGAGAATTATAAGTAAATTATTCTGGCGTGGTACTATAACGTGAATAATAAATGATTATCGTATGTTTGATTCTAATGTTTAAATCTAAAGAGTAATGTCTTTTTAGCCTGCGGATTTGATCCGTCGTGTCAAGTAATTGGGTAACTAATGGGTTTTGGTGGATGTTAATTCTTGTGTTATATCTATTACTGAATTTGGATATTTCTTCTTTAATTGTAGGTATCTTAATATCGCAATGTATTGTTTCGTTGGTAACATACCAAGGTGCATCTATTAAGAATCTTAAAGTTTTTAATTGGAATCGTTGAAGAATTTCTATGTTGGAATTACTCACTGTTCCCCATAGTTGGTTTTCGAAATCTTGAAACCATTATTTTGTAGCCGCAACTGTATGAATAGGAGCACTGTCTCGTTGAAAAATCGTCTCTCTGTCTATTATTTCGGTTATGAAAGGCAATATTTTGCCATGTAACATCTCCTGACATTCTACGACGATCGATTTAAAAAAAATAATTTCTCTCCACATATCCAGACACAATCAGTGGTTTCTCAGAAGTCTCGAAGAAATAATACTTGTTGTGTCAACGTGCTTGTGTCTATAATTATTTACAACATTGTACTTAAAATATACATTGTCAAAAATAAGCGGTAATGTAGATGGTAAACAATGAAAGTTTACATTATTTAAGCGATAAACGGTGTGCCGTAACAAGAGCATATTTTTTATGTACGTTGAGAATTTTCACCTCTGGTATTTACATAGACGCCTTGAAATAGGACTTGGATTACAAATTTTTGGTATTTCCATCATTTTTGTTCTCTTAACTTCTCAATTATAAAACATGAAAATGCGCTCGACGTTTCCCGCAAGCTTCCCATTTGCCGTTTCTTATGAGAAAAGCTTTCAGGTTCATCGGGCTCTGAAGCACGCGGTGAATGCCGGATTGTTGCGGCATAGAAGTGGTCGTTACAAGGCAGTGTTCACGTTAAATCCAGCTCCGATTAAGCAGTCCGTGAAGGAGAATAACGAACAGAGATCTGCCGATGGGACGAACATACCCGACACACAACAAACGTCTTCGAGAAGTCAATCCAACGACGAAGAGGAAAATAGGTTAATTATTTAACGATCGATTAATTACGATTGAACGCAGTCTTCATGTTTTTGAGTTTTTATCACGCTAAACACCGCTACATTATATATTTAGAGAATCGATATATTACAATCAAAATGCGAGCATTCGTGCGTTTATTGGAAATCGAAACGTACAAAAAATAGGATAAAATACAGAACTATGTATAACGTATCCAAAATAGAGCACTCGCTATAATACTTAGAGAGTGGAACAAATCAGTATTTAGATGCAACTTTTTCAGCTGTGTTAAGAAAAATGCATGTTTGCAACAATACTCGCAATTTAACTCAAATCGACGAATGTAATTTGCGGTAACTTCTATCACTATTTTTCAATTGTAATTTACCACGCTATTAACTAATCAGATCGTGTTAACTAATCGGTGCACGATGAACGTGTTTATTTCTTGGATCACGCAAGAGAAAGTATCTTAGGTAGCAAGAACTTTTGTCCTCTGTACTTTAATAGCATGCTCAATCGCGTTTCATTATAACTTTCTATGATTCTCTGTGACTAGTGAGACTATGATCCAATTAATATCAGTCGGATAATATAGTTACGCAAGTTCTCGTCTTCGTAAAACGATGTTAAACGCAGACGTCATACGGAGTAGAATGTCAACTTGTCCCTTTACATAGATAATCGTTAAATTGACACGATCCCTGAGCAGTTAGACCTTTGCTCTAAGCACTTCGAGCAATTAATCTCTACAACCTTAAAAATATGTATATTCTATAGGAAATCTAAGAAATATGTATATTCTATATATTTGCGTATTTCCATTGAAAATTACAAAATGTCAGGATGAGATGATCAATATCTCGAGTAAATAAATTAAATCTTAGACTAACATTAACGCTTAGATTAATTGCCAGTAATTTTAAATCAGTTCACATTTTCTCCATATCTTTCTTGAAATTTTACTTCATTTAAGAACGATTAAGGTAACGCGTAGCAATAAAAAGCTATTTGACGATATTCTGGAAACTTGGGAGAGTATTGAAGAATTTTGAGCAACTTTTTAAAACTCTACATAAAACAGAAACTCAAAATTTGGGGCGATTAATAATGCAACAAGGTTGATATAGTTCAACAAATTTCTAGTACGGCTTAGAATAACATTGGTAATAACATTATATGGATTTAATTGTTAGAGTAAAGTGTTAAATCAGAAGTTTCCAACGTCTGAATTTATAGATGTTAGATACCGAAATGTATAATTGCTTTCGAACTGCTCATAGAGTCTTTGAAAATTCTAGATTAAATGTTTGCCAACTACTTGCGGATCTGTGTTTTCCGCACAGTGCGGTGGTTAAAACTATAATTCGTTATAACGATATGAGTAGAAAAGGCGCTTTTAACAGGAGCTTGAATAATTTTTCGTGATTTCATTAAAATATAATACTATAATAATAAAAGAATTAGGTAACGAAAATATTTTGATGAGACCAGATAGAAAGAACAACGTGCTGAGAGAAAGTAGAAAAATAAAAAAAAAAAGATACTGTTCGATAACTATTCTGTCAATATCCCGATACTTCCATTCCGAAAAACTTTCGATCAGTTGAAAATCGGTTAATCATTCTATCCATTGCTCCATACAATTTTCGTTTTACCCTAACAGTCATATTTCTGTAATGCGACTGCAGCTTTAAAAGCACTGCATTCCAACGAACACGTATAAATACATATCCCCCGTTCTTACAGGAAAAGGCATTTTCCATTTCTATAGAAAGTTTTATAGATTTAAAAAAAATTGTATTTCAAAGACCACGTAGAAGTATATATATCCTTCAGCCCTACAGAAGAGGACATTCGCTATTTTTATAAGAAATTTTATAGATTTAAAAAAGGTGTCTTCTATAGAACTCATCGAATATGTATCCCTTTTTCTGATTGAAAGAACATCCTCTATTTCTTTTATAAGACTTACGCAGATTCTTGCAGATAAGAATATCCTCTATTCTACACAAGGTTTTATAGATCTTAAAGCCCAGTGCGCGCGTTTCAAAAAATACGCACAACCGCGTGCTTCTCATTCTCATAGAAAACTATATTCTCCATTTTTATAAGAAATGATTTTTTCCATTTTCAAACGTCAATGAAATAAAGGTAATCCACTATATCAGAAAATAGCTATTTCCACTGACTCGTATTGCGTTTCATCTCAAACGTTCATAGGTAAACGTATTTTTCACGTTCTGTTGCTATACCGGATCGTTTAAGCGTTCGAGCTTAATTTTCACACTGTTGTAGGATTTGGAAAAAACTTGAAATACTTGTCAAAATCTTTATAACATTATACGATTGTTCCTTATCTTACATAGATGCAATTATTACATACAATTATTCCTGAAGTATTTGACTTTTTCCCATCGAAACAAAACGTTTGTTCGAAGGAATTTTCAAGGCAGAAATTTTACTTGAACCAACAACGACTCGGCTTGTCTACGCAGGATTAAGTTTAAGGATCTAATATATAACGAATATAATAAGGAATGAATAATATAACGATGGAAATTAATCGTTTAAGGGAGAAACGCAGGAGGCCACGCGGCGAGAAAAGACGAAGACGCAGCGATAGTCAGAAAAGACGAAAACGTCGCAGTGAATCCAGGAAACGCGACGAGCCAAAGTACATCGGAGAGATACGAAAGCTGAAGTACAAAGAAAAGGGAGAAAGTGTTCGGTCACCGCGACACAAGATCTCGAACAGCAGGCTTGAAGCAGATATTGGAAACACGTCGGGTTCACCTAATCGTAAAAGAACCAAGACGAAGCGGAGGGATCCAAGTAACTACAGCGATTTGTCGGACTGTAGCGACTACGAGGATAGAAAGGCCAAAGGTAAAAACTACGTACAATGCTACTTAGAAATATCCAGACACTTTGGCCGACTCGGAGTAGCAATATACGAAAACTAAATAAAAGTAGAGTAAACTGACTACAAGTAAAAGATCAATCTTATGGAATGTTATGCAATTTGCGAGTTATTAGATCGTGAAATACGATGCCTGAAATTACCGGTGTTAGAATAATTGGCAGTTAACCGTGATTAGCAAAATTTATGTAATTTATATTTTTATTACCTGCTATTTGCTTTTTTTCTGTTATTTGCTGTTTTCGCTATTTATTCTTTGACGAGAGTTATCTTATATTCTGATAAGAGTCCATCTCGATATCGTGTTCGTCTGAAGACAAAGGACTTTTTGAATAAAAGAAACCGGGTATAAAAGGGAGAAAAATCGAAACCGCAACATTTTTACTTGCAGGCTACTTAAGTGCACTCAAAGCAAAATCTTCGAGATGCTTTTACTAATTCCTCGTTGTATTGCTCCACTTTATGGATACATAGCGTAAACCTCTAAAGATGGGTATAAAAGTTTCGATCTTACGTAAAAAGTGATAAAAAAATAATATAGATAAAACGAAACCTTCCATCTTCTTCCAGTCGACAGAGTACAGCTTTGCTTACAAAATTGAATTTTTATGTACGCGTATCACGTTCGCTGGAGATTCGTACCTTTTATATCTTCGGTATCAAGTTGATGGTTAATTGAAATGAAATGAACAATAAACAATCTTCTGTTATTGAACGATACGTTTAATAACAAAGTCCTTGAATAAAAAACACTTTACCTCAAGTTACAATAACAACGTTCGCGTTTACTACGCGCAGTCCTCTTTGTAGGTTCTCTACGTATTAATTGATTTCATTTTAATTGACTTTTACCAAAATATCGATATCTGGCTGAATGTCCCTTCCCTTTGGTCCCTTTTCAGCCGTTGCTTTCTTCGTTTTTTAAAGCCTTTGAGTTTACGGTTAAGTTTAGGGCCTCCTCTCTAGGGGAAAAGAACAATTTGTCTCGCGTAGACTTTCTCTATATTTAGACGCCGAGCACATTTTTCAGAGCTTGGCGAAATTAAACTTCTGCTCGCCTATTGTGTCTCATTGAGCTCATTGTCAGAAGACTGACGACCATAATACTTGATTCAATTTGTGGCATAAGAGCAGATGTAAATGACAAATGATAAAGAACCCGCTTTTTTTGTTGCAACAAAAAGCCGTAGTGATAAATGACAGAGATTTTGTTCTCTCTTCTGTCCTAACTTATTTTGTCAACAGGTGTTACACGAACTCTGATACGATTAAGCGAAAAGAGTTGCATAAATTATTTTGCAGCGAGGAGGAGAAACTCGACGTGTCCAGAATCCAGACACGACGGATGTGGCAAACAATATAGGAGATCGATATCGCGGCATCGCAGCCCTCAAAAACAACAATCGCAGCAATTAAATATGAAATATTCCAACGACGACGACAACGAAGCAAGTAAATTGAATGCCAACGAGGAAGGAAACGACGAAGCAGATCAGGAAGGAGGGAAAGAAGAAGAGCCTAATAACAGCGGAAGTGGTAGCACGTTGTGAAATCGTGTAAAATTATGTCAGACAACGAGGACTATCTGTCACGTCTTTCGCGTCTTACATTAGCATTATGCAAAATTTTTTATAATGATCCGTTCTTTTTGTAAAACATTGTAAGATCGTGTCCGGGAAATTAAATGTATCATTTTAATAAACAACTTTGGTCAAAGGTAACGTTATTAATAACGCTGCAAATGTTTCAGCATTATTCATATTCTTACAAGCATTATCGAAGGATATGCTTCAGCATCCAAGTGTGGTATCATGGAATTTAGTGAAATTATAATTTCTTCAAGTTGTAACATGCTATTACTCTCTATTTCACAACTCTCGTAAGCTTAACTTAATATGATCTATTTAACATACGATCCTTTTGATACGCGCGTTCTCTTGATTCAGTCGTGTCGAATTTTTATAAATAAGCTACGGATTTTTATGCGTATATAAAAAATTTGAAAGTACGAAATTACATAGAAATGAATTTTAAAAAAATACATCAGATGTAGGTAAAATAATTTTTTTTTACCGAGACTCCACTTTTTTAATTATATTCTCGAAAATACGAATTTGCATAAAGATCTGCACTCCGCCTCTAAATCTCACACAGACAATACACGTTCTTGCCACGTGTGATCAAATTTTTACGCGGTGCAATGCATGATAATTTCCCGTATAAGTACATTGCTCGAACCACCCTTCGCTCGCAAACGATATTTCAGCGTAAACATCTATTCACAGCTTTTAATCATTCGTCATCCATGCAATTTTTCACTCCCTTGGTACTTTATTTCACGGTTGCCATGATGTATCATTGAGATTTTGCATCAAAAAAGAGAACCCTTATCCACGACATGGATTGTATCATCAAAAGGATATTCCTAACTCAGGAGCAGTAAAGAAGCCTCGAAGCAAAACATTTTTCAACGTAGTCGCATGGCTAAAGCTTTCTGGTGTTTATCGGTTTAGCCAATGGCGCTTTTCTTACTGCCTAAGTTCCCTCCGATACGAGGTCGTACGGTTTCCAGCACATTCTTTTTCTCCTGTATAGATCGTATCTCGTTAGTTTTTCAAAGCATCGTTAGACGAAACACGTGTAATCTGCGCTCGAGTATGTTTCAAAGTAGTACGGTTTGATTTATCTATTAAGAGCTATTAATAATCAATAACGACGTGTAGAACTTTCTTCCGTGAATTAAATTTGAATATTGCGACATTTTGTTGATCGAGAGATTAATTATTATGTTATTCGTATCAATTATATTACAGAGTTTTGCGTATATGTTAAATTAATATTTTCGAGAAAAATTACTTAAATCACTGTCAGGCAGATTTTCGATAACTACGTAATGAGATCGATAAATAATAATAAATTGGGAAGGTTTCAATTTTGATCCGGTATATTAATCAATGTTTGGGTCAACCGAAATATAATGGATAATGTATTTCCTTGTCATCGTTACTAATGGCTAATGCTTTGATTTGCATTTATTTGCAACTGTGTTACAAATCTAAAACTAATCGATATAGCTCGAATAAAACGGTCGTACGAGGATTATTAATCGGTTGAAATTACGTACGATTAAATTATTATAGGAGCACTTATTTCACTGTAGCGTATATACTAAAAGTATCGTAAACAGATGTTATGCTTAAGTAAACTAAAAATTGTAAAGTATATCAAAAGTAAGTTGGATGATGCAAATTGCATAATATTATTTCCACCATTTATCTGTAATTTATTCGAGTCACTCCATTTCTTACTGCAATTTTTCAGCCGATTAAATTGTAAGTTAAAGCAGAAAATATGCTCCACGATTCTCTTTCCGCATAGCAGATTTATAAAATTATAAAATTTACAATTAATCTAATCCACACACTTTTTATGTACAAATTCATAGACAAAACTAATCCACATATATTTCTGTTTTATATTACAAACGGAACGAATTTGTACATACAAAGCTTTGAAACTTCAATTATTATACTTTTAATTGTACGATCGCTAACAAATATTATTCGAACAGACTTCTCAAATCTCTTGTCATAATGATTCGCATATTATACGAACTCTCCATTATAACGCTTTAATCTCTAACGCGGGAATATAGGTCAAAGAAGGAAAATTTTTTAACCAACTCGTATAATACCACTCGCTCTTAAAAACGAACCAAACAATGCAATTTCGAAATCTCGCGTCTTTACTTTGACTGAATCAATTCAACCAGCTGTCCATGCAAAAATTCCCGCATATGTACACAGAGTCTATCTTCTCTCTTGTTATTACATGAAACTGTTGTTCGAGGGCATATAGATTGTTTCATAATATATAAGCGTAAAATATAAAATCTGCGAATGTGTACACATATAACATTTGCTGTGTTAGTTGATATTATTCCTGGTTTATAATCACATGCAGGTATATGTCCATCACGTTCAGAAAGCTAAAATATTGGACCAGCACAGTCTACGAATTTAAAAATCGTATATCCTTATGCAAGCTTTTAAATATATTATTCATTAAAAATTTACTATTTGTAGATCTACTACCTTTTACTATATTTACTACTTTTCTTTTACTATATTTGCTTACATTACTCATATTTATTTAAAGGTTCTTTTTAATCTATTTAATACTACAGATCTATTATATTTACTACTTGTCAGGGATTTTTCGTTTTCATAATAATATTTTAATATTAAATAATAATGTTATGTTGCGCGAGATGATCCGTGCGACGTCTCTCACGGTCTGGTCGCCAAGGTCTACACCTCGTTACACTGACCCGCAAAAAACCCAAGGAACCACCATAAACTGAATCTTTTAGCTTAATCTCTATTCATATAAGTATTTTCGGTTCATGGATGGTCCTTAAAATAGTCCTTAGGTTTATTGCACGCTCTTATTAATTACGGAGGAAGCGGATGTTTGCCTAGCGAAATAGCAGATTTTTCTCACGAACAAGGATACCCATGAGCCATGAGAAGTGTAAACAACGAATCCGCGTTCTTAGTTCAAAAAGGCACACCCACACCGAGCTTTTCTCCTTAATAGTACGAGACGGGTCAATTACTGTTCTACAAATCTTCGGGTAGTCAAGTCAATTACTGATCTTCAAATCTTCGGGCAGTCAAGTCAAATATTGTTCTTCAACATATCAAATCGAGTCAAATACTGTTCTATTCTTTTAACATTCGAGTAGTCAACTACTGTACTTTCCATGACGATGAAGTCAATCAACTCCTGATCCAATAACAGGATATCGTCATCACTACAGTCTACGCGACAACAAGTGTTGTAAGTTATTGTAAATATATATATTATAGAACTGTAGACTACAGTTTTATTATATAACAAACACCCCTATTATCCCACAAGAAATAAGGGGATCGACCTGTTCGTGGTGTCGATTATTATAATCGTAACTCCCATTGACGCGCTTCAACGCGATCGCGTCTCCCCGCGACTGGACGAAAAAACAAATAATATTGTACTTTTCTACGGATTCATTTCGACAGTTTATTGATTCGTATAAAGATTTTTATTAATCCATAGAAATTTCATGCATAGGATGATTACGTAAATAGTTGCTATATTATTTGTTTGCTATATTCATGTTGAACATAATTATTTGGAACGACGCATTAAAAATTTTTAGTATAGCTTCAGTATCATAACGCGAGTTGTTGTAAGAAATTTCATTTCGACAATAAATCTCACCGCATCTAAATGTGCTCTTTACATGTCGAAAAACTTTGTCAGAATTTCCAACGGTTTCATTCGCTTTTATAGACTGCCTTCGTAACTTTATTGGCCACTCAGAGTCATAATTCAGTTAATAAAAGGCCTTTATAAGAAACAAAGTGATTATAAAGTTGTGATGTTCTGACAGGTTTCTAAGCCTTTTAATATAAAAAATAGTACGTTACTTGTTTATAATAATATCTTTTCTGCAATAAAGAATCAGTCACACTGAAACGAAACAGAAAAATTGTCGATAATTTAATTTATCTATATAATCTTGTACTATTATTACTTTTGATAAACGATCGGAGACTTCTCGTAGATAACACTGTAAGTGCTAAACATCAACTTTTTTACGAGCGAGAAAATACTTCACTGACTTAACATTATCTTCGCAAGTTGAAATGTTTTGATTATTATAAAATATCAAGTGTACGATGATCCAAACGAAAAACTTTTTATTTTTTTGCACTAATATAGTTGGAATTCATCAGAAAAAGAATCGTAATTATAGAAAAGCTTATATGTGCCACATCTTAGTCGCAGAGAAAACGTCAATCCTTTAAGTATCTAAATAACTTGTATAAAACACAAAAAAATACATTTATTTAATAAAATAAATATAATTAATCATATATATCAAATACTCAAGATGTTCTTTCTATCTTTCTTACGAAAGTGCATTTTATTATTTTCCCAGTAAGAACTGTAAGATTGGTCATATTTAGTGACCACATGTTTGAACATATTTATCGCATAATTGCACTTACGTTGTTTTACACGGAGACAATGTTAGACGTACCGGTGGTATCATCTTTCAACTATTAGTAATTATTATATTAAGTAGTATTATATTAGTAATTATTATATTATTATATTAAGCTATTAGTAATTATTTACAAATGGAAGTTGCTATTAAATTCTGCTACGATATTCCTATTAGTATGTAAGACATTACACGACAAGATTTTTAAATTTTTGCACTTATGGTATCGTTTACAAAAAATCTTCGATTAGTGTCTATAACTACTAACGAACAATCATATATAACGTTGGCTGTTGTTATTATAGTTGTTATGGCTATTAACTAGAAGCAACTAAATGGTTCTGTATAAACTCACATTACTAATTACTGGCGCACTGAGAAGAAATTATTTCGACACGTTTCTTCAGAAAACATTCTTTTACGAATAACGACATTTATTATTTTAACATTTTATGTATTACACGTATTAACACATTTTGTTATATCATATTTATTAATACTAAATAATCAAAGAGTCTCATGACGCATAAAAACTGGGTATAATAAAAAGTTTTCATAGTTTTTCGGAAGATACTAGTAATTATTATAAAAATATTAAAAGATAGAATGCTATCATTCTAAAGACAAAAACGAATGGACATACTTTGAAAAAATTCTTTGTCATAAAATGGTCGCCTTTCTACACGTAGTTTTTCTAGTGCAAATTTATCTCGCTCAAGCAATATCAAGATACATACTAAGTATTTACCGAAGCACCCTATGTATTTACGGTATCGAGGCTTTCACGCGATTAGATTTATCGTCGTTGTTAAAGTGATATCACGACCCATATTGGCACCGAACTGTCAGTATTTATTTGTCACGTTTTCACGCACGTTGTTACCGCCATCGTCGCTCTGAATTCATTTTTTCCAGTCTTTCTCACGATATTATCCTTCGATAGCGTTCTATGATGCTCATTCTACCAAGAAATGCATTTATATAAATTGCGAAATATTTATAAATTAAATAAGAAATTCATCCTAAGTATCACTATTTATTTATTAATTTAAAGTCAGTTCCATCTTTAAAATATAAGAGCAAAAAAGAAACTAACGAGTAATAGACAGCAATAATATAAATAAAGACAGTAAAATGTAAAAATAGTAAAGATAGAGAAACGCGAAGCAAACAATGACGAGATATATAACGTGGACAGAAAGAGAGAATTTTATGACTCACTGGGAATGAATACAATTCAACTTTAATGTTACAAATTACATCATTACAATTAGTAGCTATCGACGTTCGTTAATATTACCATTCGACTCATACTTATAAACTTTCACCTGAATCTACATAATCCGTGGTACGATTTGTTACGAATAATTACAACCAGATATATAAAGTACACATCTACAAACACAGTGGTCGTGAAAAGTTTCAAATCGTCCATAAAAAAACACGAAGAAACAAATGAAAGTTCATGAAGAAGTCGTTTATGGATCATGATCGTATGTAAAATGTTTATCTTCGAGAAATTCTCTCAAAAGATTAATGCGTACATTAAAGGGCAGGAAAGTAACAGGTGCATTAAGCTTTCACTTCGTACTTTATATCAACAACTGTATCAGCTAAAAACACCAGAAGTAGTTTCTTTTGAATTAAACACGAAGTTTTACCGAGTGGCTAATAAAAATCTCCTTTACTTCGATTTATGTATAGCACGAAAATGATACTACGTCCAGTCTAATTTCGTATCAAATTTCTTGGAATCCGGAATCCTCACACCACTTCTAAACTAAATTACCAGTCCAACAAATAGTCCTGTGACCACACAAAAGTCTAATTTAGCCGAAAGACATCAAATTCTTTCAATAAAGTTTCGATTCTTCGATATAAAAGAAAATCGTAGAATCGTGTCAGTTTCGCCAATGAATGGCTTATAATTGACGGTAGATGCGACGTGAAAATATGTAAAGCTTATAATTGAAACGAAAAAACGAAAAGAAAGCGAACAGAACTATTGTATACGTAAACTACGATCTCATCACAATTTCTAATTATGTTACAACGGAATCAAGAGCCTCGATTACGATGCAAACGAAACATCGACTTCGTTAAACCTCGCAATCTCGAGTGATATTATTACAAACCGTTTGTTACAAAATAACACCACGGTTGCAGGAAACTGCGCGGCTGCCGTTTCCATTCGAAATGGCCGGCTTTAACGTCGAGAGCTTGCTAATATCGAGCAAAACATCACAGATGGGTCAACGAGAAATTACATCGCACCCCCGTGAACACAGGGGCCGCGATATTCGGTCGGCACACGATTCCCGAGGAAACGAAATCTGCCATCGTCGACAAGGTCTCTCGCCATGAAAACGTCCCGGGTAAATAATGATACTGACACTCTTCTCACTTTTCAAGGGTGCCAGGACTTTATCGCGACCTCTCCAGTGGCTTTTGTGTTTTCGCGATAGTCGCTACACGATTTCGTAACCGTGAGACCGTTTTTCCGGACGAGAATAAAGCGTTTGAAAGCGAAGGATCTTCGAAAAAGAGCCTCGCGGTATCCGAGATTTCTCTTCTTATTTTATATTATTTTCTATGTTTTCTCCTCTGGATTTTTTCTGTTTCACATTTTTCTAACGTATTTTCAAACTTTTTCAGCGATGAGTTGGTCATTAGGTTTCGTTTTACTGATTGGGACAACGAATAGAAGGGAGTGTGATACCTTGATCGGAAGCTCGTCCCTAAAGAATTACAACTATGATGGTCCGAGACTCACAGTTCACGAGATTGTATCGAGAAAAATATATTAATATTACTAATACATTGCATCTTGCCTAGATATACATACGTGACTGCATGCGCAACACGGTCGAGGCGATAGTCGCTTCGCTCGTAACAGGCCACCTAAACGACACGGTCGGAAAGTAAAGGATAACCCAAACCTATATAATCCTATACCTACGTGCAAACTATAAATTATAATAGTTCATCGACCGGCGAGCGAAGCGACTATCGCGTCGGCAGCATCTCTGTACGCAGTCGCATACATGTATGCACAGGTAGAACGTAATGTACATAGTACTAATAGAATTTTGTTAATATCTCGAAAACCACAAGTACGCTGCACTTTGGACCACCATATACAACGAAATCTGCATCCTAAGGTATAAGCTTCCAGTGAAGGTATCACGTGTCCTTTTACTCGTTTTGTCTCAATAATCAAAGCCGTATTCAGTCATTGCAACAATTGATAGCAGAATATATTTTGCAGCGTGTTTTCCTTCGAAGAATAGTCTTACGGTGTTCGAGATTTCTTTCTGCAGCGATTTTTTATATTCCATATCTTTTCACGTTACTATTTAGCAATTTTGTAAGCTGTTTTGGGATTTTCTTGGAAAATAAGTTGGTCATTGTAACAATTGATATCTTTATTTTAAGCACGTTTTCCTTCGAAGAACAACCTCGGCATCCGAGATTTCCTTTCGCATTTCTAATTTTCCATATTTTTTGCAGAGTTTTTTTTAGCATATTTTACTTCTAACAATAGGGTGAGCGTCGAAGTGTTGGAGATTTGCTTCGATAGCCATGTTTTATTTATTTTTCTTTAATTGTTTAAAATATAGAAAAGATATTTCAACGAGAGAGGCAAACTTTTATGACGAAAGTTTCTAATCAGCCTGGGAATAACTTGCATCTTCGTTTCGTTCCCGCGAAATCAGATTGCCGATACATTGTGTATGTTTCACGTATTGACAATCATCGAGTTTACTGAAAAGATCGGCTGAACAAACGATTCAAAACCCTGTGGATGAACAATATAATTATCGATTCGACGATGAAAACTGGTTGATTGAACTGAACGATTGAAAATGTGATTCGACGTTATATGGTATAATAGGAATTAATATGAATCGATATTAGTACTAACAATTTTATAATTAATACTAATAATGATGTAATACTATGATAATTCTTAAAGTACTTAATTTATTTCCCACAGATGATTTTTTAATTGAATATTATCGATATCCAATTAAATTTCTAATTAAATATTATCGATATTTGATTGAATTTTTAATTGAATATCTTTATTTTTTTTTCTTTTTTGAGTATAACTTTAGTAATTTTCCGTAGAAATTACGGTCAGTGGTATGTTTGAAATTCAATTTCAAACATCTTACTTTACAAACTTCAAAAATTTTAAAGTACGTAATATTTCCTTTTCTTATTATCGTATATCGATGCAATATTTTTAATTTTATTCGAATAAACATTCTTCGAGAAATATAATTTCTAAGAATTCGTGATCTTATTTTAGTGACTTTTTTCTTGCAAGAAAGTTTCTTTAAGAAATTTCTCCAAGGAAAGATTTCACGAGTGATGTTTTTATACGGAAAATGCGTCGCAATATATTTTATTCGGTTGATCTTTTCATATATTTCATTCAGATAAGAAGATAATTTCTTTCAAAATTTGTTTTTTAAATTATCTTTAAACTATTCCAAGTAATTTAAAGCAATTTCTTTATTAATAAAGATAACCATACATGTATGGCAGAAATGTATAAAATCTTCCTTCGTGCAAATTAAATTGCTAAATATATATGGCACTGAATTACGAAAAATATAAAATACAATTATAAGCGCGAATATTATGTTAATTTAATTTTTCGACGTAAAAAGATAGATTGTTTCTCCTAAAAAGAAGCACGTTAACTTCTAATTTCGCAGCGAAAGCTACAATTTTCGCATGTAAAAACGACTGCTATAAATGTTCATTAACGCAATTATCACGTTATTTCGCTTCGTCAGAATAATATACCAACTCTCTCATTCATCTAGCAAAGATCATCTCTATTAAGTCTCATTTAGATATCGTTTTACCTACAAGCTTCTTTTCACCGTAACGAAATGACTTACCTCCTCGTGCTCCTTGTCACATTTTCTCTTCAAGCGTTACCGGAGCGCGTGTACATAATAAAAGTACGATTCGTTGAATAACTAACGTTCCATAGCATGTGAAACCAATTTACGAGCATCAAGTGTAAGTTTATACGATGTCGTACGGAAAGATCTTTAAACGAATTTCTTAAAAAAAGGTCCATCCCAAGAAATAATTTCTCCTCTGGCGCAATATCTTTCCCATCTTTCACTAAACTCGGATGTGAAAAGCTAAGGAACGTATTTCTTCAAAAAATGAATTATAGATTTGTATTTTCCAAATATCACACGTATTTATTACGTTATATTATTTAAAACAAATTATAACGTTACTAAAATCACGTATCAAGCATTGTTTTTAGAAAGTTTACGTTAACGAGAAATTTTCTATTTCTTTTTACGAATATCATATGCTTGTACGTATAATCAGCTCCTCTTTTGTTTCTCTAATTTATCTTTCGAATGGAATTCAATGAAAAAGCCAATGAATGAGTACATCTTTCTTAACGAGTTTTGTTGTTGCAATATCGTTTTGATAAAATCCAATTATTTTATTTCGCATGAGTAAATAATTAGCAATATTACAAATTTTTTCTAATTCAACTTGAGCAAGGTTGGCAAACCAGTAACTTTGTTGAGCGTGTTGACCATAACGATGAAGTAAAAGATAAAGTAGAAGTATAGCTTATCTCAACTTTCGAAATGTTCCTAAGCTTAGCGAATTAAGACACGCTTCAAACTTTTTTTGCACTTGCTGTTATGAAAATATACTTTTCGACCTTTTAAAGTATTCTTAATGAAAGTGGCAAACAACTTCACCGAAGGAGAGGATAAAGCATAATCTTTGCTACCGCGGATAAAGATGCCTAATTTTTAGATAAACTGACGATTTTGAAGAACTTTTTACTACACTTTCGTGATTTTATTCTTAAGAAAGTGAAGTTTTTTATCGTAATTTTTAGATTTGAATTCCTAAATTCTTAAAGTGGCAAAAATAATTTGCAATTATAATTTCTGCAATTCGAGAATAATATTAAACGATTAATTGTTATTCTGACGTATCAAAAATTAGCATAATACTAAGATAAATATTTGTTCTATATTTACTTTTATCTATACATATTTCTTCAAAAAGATGTATTTTGAATTTCAATTTATACGCCGTCCATATAATTAATATTTCACCTTCAGTTTATAAAATCATATTTCAAAATAAATAACTGCCTAACTTACTTTCAATAAAAACAAGCTTATTTTTATTTCTTATCATTTAAATTCTTAATAAAGCACAATGTAACATTTACTTTTATCATCCAATTATTTTATCTCGTGTCAGTAAATAATTATCATTATTACACGTCTCAGTTTCATTTGTCTCCGACTTGCACCCTCATCTTTTTTCTCGGTAAAGAATCGCAGATATTAAATACACGAAGAAAGAACAAATTCATTGCAAAAAAGAAAAAAACAAAAATTAATTCTCAAACTAAATTTCAACAGAAACTAGTGTTACATTGCCGAATCAAAAATTATACCCACGAGCAAAGTACAAAGAGAGTGTTAAAAATTCTCACCGAAGATCAAACGATTCTGATTGCACGTCGTTCGATTTGTAAAATTTGTTGTCAAAATAAAGTAAGAGACGAATCGTCAAGATACAAAAAATACTTCGAATAATTACGATAACAAATTAAAAATACGCAAGCAGCAACGAATATCATAAAAAATTGAGTAAAACTTTCGATTATTAAAAACCACACTTCTCTTCCCTTTTTTTTATTTTTAAATAAAATTGTTGATTCTTTTCAACTGAAATTTGATATATAAACGTCGATCTTGACTTTGATTCGTGTCACTGGTTACTTTGAAACGAAACTGAAGCTAAGTTTATTAAACTGCATGTTAAAAGAACGATATTTTTCACAAACTCACCTATTATTACGCTCGATGAAAAAACGCTGGAATCCCCATAATGAACTCGTATCGAAGATAAGCGTCTCGTTCGTCACATGGTCATCGAAACAGTATGTACGACCGATGGTCACGAACGGATCCAGATGCCCCAAATTGATCGCATCGCGGAGAATCCGTGGTTCGATTTGATCGGCGAGTCAACACAACAAGATCACGGTCAAATATGAAAACATCATCGACGATGGTGAACACGAACTTTGCAAAGAGACGAGAAGCACGTGGCGAAGCCACGACGCGTACTGGCTGCCTCGTACAGGACAGCTGACGAGGGGTGGCAACTCGGCGTTCGCCACCCTGCGCTTTCCCTCTTACTCTCTCGCTGATGCTCCGCATCGCTATGTATGTGTAGCTCTCGTTTCCCGATCCCCCACCAGTTTCCCAAAATTGATCAGATCGATGATTTATCTATGGTCTCTGTTTTTCTCTTCTTCCTCTTCTTTCGAGATTTTCCATCTTGATAAAGCGCGAGACCTGAAATTTTGTAAATGGAAGCGTTATCGTTAGCAGATGTAGGACGTAACAGAGTTCCGTTTTCGATACATAGTTTTCAATGTTGTTTTCTGTACGTGATCGGACTAAATACTAAAAGGTAATTTGATGTTAGGCGATAAATCAAAAAGGGAAAAATACGTGTTCGTGCGTTTATATTCGTTTAAGATTTTTCCTTTAACGATTTTTCCTAAACGATTGTTTAAATACATCATTATTTTGACCAGACATTAGGTTATTTCGAACGAACGAAAATGCGAAAAATTTTATGCGATCTGTTTCGCGATTATATTACAATTTTCGATACACCTCGGGCATATACGATAAGTATATCGTATCTAAGTAGATACTACAACTCTAAAGGAATCTCCTCGTCTCCCTCATCGAAGAAATACTTTTCAAAGTTTAAAAGTTAAATATCGAACGAAATTTGAGGAATGGTACGCACGTGCTAAGTTTGAAGCTAGCGTGCAGATATCATTCCTTGTATTTTCTCCTATATTCGATTGCTTGAAATCATATTGAAGAAGAAGTTTTCTAGTATAATTCACGTACATCGTATATTTTAATCGATCGATAATATGAACAGAAAATATTCGTAAAATAAATCCTGCGTTCTTAACAGGATAGAATTACATTATCCAATACAACGTATACTTTATCCATATTTTATCCAAAGAAAAGAAATAAAAAAGAAATATAGTGTTGATTAATAATATACAGTAGAACCTCGTTTATCCGAACAATTCTGGGGACAAGGCAGTTCGGATGACCTAATAGTTCGGATAATAGGGGCTCCCTTAAGAGTTTGTATTTCTGAGGTTGGGTCTGAATTTGTTTGTACACACGAGGTGCGGATAAAGTGAGGTTCTACTGTAATACAATAATATAGTACAATAGAAAAATAGGTTAAATTTTATAATAATTAATTACGGTTTGTACAGGCATCATGGCATTTGCACGTGAAGTAGTTGAAGTCAACAGAGCTCGAATTCATTGCAACAGAGAAAGAGAGAGAGAGAGAGAGAGAGATTTCCTGGTGAGAGATCCATTGTTGACAGTGCATTAGCAGTCTCCTGCGGTTCTACGGTACTCCATTCAGCGGTGGAGTTTTCTCGATATTCACTCGACAATGGGATTATCGATACCAAACCCGTGAACGGAAGTTATTAAAATCCGACAAACCTCGCCGGAAGGAAGATCGTAGCACGAAATATAAAAAAACATTTCCAAGATCGAGTGCTACCGCTATGCGCATTAAGCAAAATTTCCAATCGATTCTTCGATAATGTCTCAAGTGGACGACGTTTTTCGAGAATGAAGCACGTTTCGCTATTGATTGAAACGCGTCGTTAGTATGTATAGCGTATTACGAAAACTTTACAGATCTTACTTTTAATTTATAATTTTGCGTATTTTGGTGCTAGTATTTAGCAAAGGGCTGGAACTTGAAAAGATAGAGAAAAAGCTTTGTTAAATCGGATCGAATCATTTTATTATCGAATAAGACGGAAAAGACAAAATTTCGATCATTTCTCGTCGTAATGGTTATAATGTTCTTTCTGTTTGAAAATGTCAAACATGACTAAATATTGTAACGATAATAATACTGATTTATTTGTGCCTTAAACTCATAGCCTATTGCAAGGAAGATGTTGCGTTCTTATTCCTAGTTTCTTACGCTGTATTATATTTTTACATTGAATTCTTAATTCCTGTATTATATCGTGATTTTATTTATTGTTATACTAACTTAATCCTTTCTTAATAATTGCAACTAAGAATAAAATTCTGCAAAAATGTCAGCCAGGAAATCAATTAATTCACTTTGTAAATTACTAAGTATCTCTTAGGATATAGTATATGCTTCGTAAGCATCCCACAAAAATACATACCACGCGATAATTTTATAATTATCGTTCGTATAAAAGACCTAGATACGATTACGACAAAAAAATAATTTTTATAAGTATATCATAGCTTCGCCGATAATATTATTGCCACTAGTAACACAACAAAGTATAAAGGAACGCGGGCACTCGCATCGATTTAAAGCCTCGTTATCGTCTTATTAATGGAGGAGCTAGGGAACCATATTTCTCGAATCGAGGTTGCTAGTGATTACTACTATTTACGTAGCCTTTTCTCCATCGAAGTACCAGTGAGATCTCAAGGAATTGGTAATTTAATCCGGAAATCGATCTCGCGTCTTTCCTCCACCCTGCCTGATTGCAGCCGCGATCGTTTCTGAAGAAATACAGGCAACGATCTCAATTTTTTCCCTCGGTATTTTCATCGTTACGACGGCAACTTAATGGCAGATTTCACCACAAAATCGCGAGGCGTAATTTTCCAGACTTTGCCGAGTTCTCAGACGTTTCTCCGAAAGAATCACTTCCAGTGTTACGATTTTACTTTCCCGACGAAATATTTTTCCGTTCGTCATATCAGCAGCGTTTAATAACTTTTTATTTATTCATTTACGATAGTTGTTATCTCATCTTTTATTTTATTTTATTTTATATTCACAATCCGAAAATGGACTTTTACAATATTTTCTGAAACTCACGCATACTTATACGTTCCTTACACTTAGTTTCAGCTCATTTGATATACAAAATTCATAAAACTAATCCTATTCTTCTATGTATGTATATGTATATTATAACTTAAACTCTCTTAACATATATATCTCTGTAGAAATTATAATTAATATGATAATATATATGATATATATATAATAATTATTATTATATGATTATATATATATCATATATATAATCATATTATAATAATTATATTATTATAGTATTATAATATATAGATTATATATATGATACGAACACGTTTGCATTTGATTTATATAGATAGTTAGTTTATACAACATAGAAAGAGAAATGAATATTATACGTGTCTTCTCTTCTGTGCAAATTATTGGAAATTAAATTTATGGCTGTTTTCGATTTTTGTGATAAAATCGACATTTGGTTTATAGGAACAAATGTTTGATATTGCATAATTTTCTAATGAAAACACGTTCTGCTCTTTAAACACGATTGTTTTCAATAGACAACTGATGCGCTTAATTATGTTGAAAAATTTGTACAAATGTTTTATTCATATATTTACATGCCTATATATTTATTTATTTATTTATTTATTTATTTATTATAAAGAATTGATAACAGATATTCCAAAAAAGATAACTTCTTTGAATTTTCTTGCAATACTTATTTGAGTATTTTGATATAAATAGTATCTTTTTTACTATCTCAAGGAGCATACGATGGAATTTAAATTTAAAATTTTACAATGTAAAAACTACATGTACAGAAAAAAATAAATTGTGTGTCATATCTATCCGTATCGGTGTACCATTTTAGGATTCAGATTGATCTTGACTGGGTACTAAATGGCAGAACTATCTTCCCCTTATCTATCAGAGGAATGCCTGTAGGATTCATTTACGATTTCGAAGGGATCGCTGAGGAACATCTGCGAGTTCTCGCGAAAAACCATTTCCTTGATAACACGTTTTATACATTTTTTTACTGTTCTTGTTGGTGCTGCTTGATGGATTATAGAGCCCCCCCCCCTTGTATCATCAGCGATATATTGACGATATAAAACCACGTAGGTACACATGTAAATATATGAGTATGTACAGTGCTCTAAGAACGTTCCATTCCTTCACGGCAAACGCGGGAAAATGTTCATACAGATTATAATATCTAAAAGAATCGAACAAACGTCCTTGGAGTATCCTTAGAGCATTCGAGTGTTCGATTTCCGATTCGACAAGCAATCGTCAAACTTCGAACGAATGCTGGTTTACACCTTCGTTAGCTTTCATCAAATGCTGGTAAAGGGAAAGAAAAGCGAGCAACGTTCGCATATTGTTAGTCTAAGCGCATCGTATTAGTACGAAATTTAAAGAGATTAAAGCAAACTTTTCTAATAGATATACATTAACGTGTCACGCATAATTATATTACCTCAAGAATAATGTCAAGATTAGCGATTTAAAAACCTTCTCTCAATTCCTATAGGTGGAATATTTTTATTTACGTATTTTATTACGTATCCTTTTTATGTATGCATACTACTTATGCGTATTACGTATGCACGAATTTGGAAAAAAATTTGTAATTATGAAGAAGCTTCATGAAATATCTATTCTCAAAAATGTATGGACTCTTTGAGTGTCCGATAGCGTTAGGCCTCTTTCACACGCCGATACATATATCGCGATACGTGTATGATATTATGGAAGCTATTATGAAGGCGATGTATAATCGGTATCCATCATACACGTGTTGCACATGTGTATCGCCGTGTGAAAGAAGGCTTATTGTATATCTGCTACTTCTTCACGTAATATAAAAATAAAAGTTCTTACATAGAATCTATAAGATTGAAGTCAATCAAAAGATTACGACAAATGATACATAGAAAAGATATCGCGAAGGACAATCCAACGGAAAGAGACTAAGATAAACGATACACTGCAAGGAACGATCAAACATTAAGGACGATTATACAAAAACAGATTACGACAGAAGATACACCACAAGAAACAATTCAACGAAAAGGTGCTCCGATAAACGATACATCGCAAGAAAGAATGAAACATTAAGGGCAATTAAACAAAAAAAAATTACGATAAATGATACACGCAAAGGATATCGAGAAGGACAATTGAACTAAAAAAGACTAAGGTGAACGACACACCACAAGGAACAATGAAACGTTAAGAACGATTAAACAAAAAAAAGATCAAGATCAATGATACACAGCGGAGAACAATTAAAACACATTAGGAATTGATGCAGGTTTCACCTGCATGACCTTCGTTATCAAGAGAAAGATTAGAAGGGAAGAGGAAATAACCGAAAGGACTTCCAACTTCAATGAATCCTTTGAGTTGGATGCTCGTCGAGCGTGTATTAAATCGGATAAAGTCGCGAGATGTGATCATAAAGGTAAAAGGTATTTCGTAGGCAGCACCCTTACGTATGGGACCTGTACAGGTTCTCTTTTTCACCACGTTTTCGGATCATCCACGTGTTCTTTCCAGGTATCGGAAGATCGAGCCGGCCCGTGAAAGCACGATAAAAGATGGATGATGGGAAAGAAGGATGCCGGGGAAACAGCGAGTTAAACGGAGAAACTCCGCATGAAGGGTGCTCCAAGATGGCATCGTCAGCGATATTCAGGAATCTTCTTTGTCCCACCTTCGCTCCTTTGTGTTCGTCTTGCTTTCTCTTCCAGCCTGCCTACACTTTGACTTCGACCTCCGTCGCAGATACCCTCTTTTCGTCTTATACCCTCGATAACCTATATTCGGCGTTGCAACTGCGGAACCTCAAGGAAAGAATTTCCCTCTTAACCTGTATACACGCTAACGCCAAGCCCGTTGATTTTCATCGACGGTGGAATGAACCCGGAAATTCCCAAGGAATCATAAAAGGATACCCTACCCTTTTTATACCGCGCCACCGACGAGAACGACTCTCTTTAAGACAATCGAACCGTTTCGACGATGAAATTTACCAAGTCTTTGTTGGGTGAAAGAGGCGGGGAGCAGGGTTTGGGGGAGGATGGAAGCTATTTGAAGGACGTGGATAGGGAAGAGAGCGGAGGAGATAGATTGGTTTTGATAGGTTCGACTGGTATTATGTGGCGAACGTGTGCTTATATAGATCAGTCAGATAGTTATTGAAATTAATAATTGCGTAATTATTCATTTTAATTGAATATCCACGGTATGATGAGTTGATGCATTGTTGTTTTGAGTTACAGTAGAGTAATAGCAGTGTTTGAACGAACCGGGCGACGATTTTATGTCAGTTCGGTCAGAGTCGGTGATCGGTGCGTCAACTGTCGAGTATGCGGATTAAATTTTCAACTAAATTTGAATAATACAGCGGAGTGTAAAAGATAAATTCAAGAGATAAGTAGTAGAAAGAACGCCACGATTTTATAAGAAGGGATCATGATTGATAAGAACAATTAACTTGTTAGTGGATGTAATTAATGCGCGTATGTGTGTGTCTAGAATAAGCGAACGTTATCAACGTGGTAATGAAAATTTAGTACAGAGTTATTATACACAAGTGAGTAGTTCAAGCTTTCTTTTGTCTGCCACTGTATATACGTATTCGCATCCCAAACTCGAAACGTTATTTCCTCACGAACAAACAAATATTGACGCATGTAAAAGAAGAGAAGGAAAATTCTACTTTGACATTTCGAAATGATCTTTACGAACAGCTTCTTCATTTGTATTCCACGAAACGAGATAAAACATCGGTGTCTCGAATGAAATTAATCAGTACTCGATCCAGAAGCGGCGGAATGTTGAACAGAAGGTGGGATATACTCGAGATCGTGGAAAAGCATCGAAAGTACTCTGCGAAAGTTCTTAGGTAAAGAGGCTTCAGTCGAGCAAGCTCGCGTCCAGCTCACACTATCTCTCTTCATCTTTCTTTTTTCCTATTTCCTTCTCTTTTTATCTCTACAAGTCGGACCTACATCTACTTGTTACGGGCATTGCTGATTTTTTGCAAAAAGAACGCAAAGAAAAAAAAACAGAAGTTTTAGGCGCTTTTAAGATCTCATAACAGGAAGCCGGCTTGTTTCTTTTTTTTCTAAGAAAGTTAAATTATACACTGGCAATCTGAAACGGAAGTCAAGAACAATCTTCAAGGAGATTTCCTCTGGAAAAGGAGATCAAGCCTTTATAGGAGAAGAGCTAATGATCATACCATTTTTGTTTTTATATTTACAGTCTTTATGAGTCGTTCCAATTAACTCTTTTATTCTATCTTCACTAAAATGTTTATTAATTTTTGTATCGATTCTCTTAATTATCTTTGTCAGTTTCTAATATCACATATTTCTTTATTTTTTAACGCATGATACTTCGCTGAAAAAGGTGAAGCATTTAGATAGATTGTGTATCATAATAGTAGGCATAGATCGTTACTGTTACAATCGTAAATACTGTTGTTAATTGTTCATTTATCTGTTATTTGGTTATTGTTTATTACAAGTAGCTGGATTCGTTACGATACAGCACTGTGATACGAAAACCTTTCCTTTTTCTCTACAAATACTCCCATGATATAGCGATATAACAGATTTCCAACATATTTTTAATTCATAGATTTAACGTCTATGCGTTTCATCGCCATACTAACATATCTTAACTTACATAAATGTGACATCAAATATTTGAATTCGATACTTCCACTTGAACATCGTGCAAAAAAGATGAGCAAAGACACCGACCCGCGTTCTAAAATTCTTCTTCGAAAACGTTCAATTTTGCCTCAGAGTATTCTCCCGAGATCCAGTAAATCTCCGCTGTAGAAAGCTCCGTGTTCGAGATACGTGGAAAAAAGCGACATTTCTTGCGCTTTTTCGTCGTTCTTTTGTAATCCCATCGATCCGAGATTTCCAGCGAAATTACAGAAAATAATACACTGTCAAGATATTCAACTGCAGGTACATTCTTGAAGATTAAGAGAAGCAGAATTGGCCAACCGAACATCAAATTCTTCCCTCTTCTATTCTTTTTCCGTTGTATTGTTCGACAGAGAAAGTAGTTGGTCCGATCGATACGAAGCTTTAACGAGCTTCTCACAATCAAGGATAAACTTATACCTCGATTTACCGTAATCTGTCAAGAGGGACTCCACAATTTTCTCAACTCTTCTAGCCATAATTGGAATGACTGCTATCGAGATACAGTGATCGCAAAAAGTATTTGCACATCGATGTATCGTAACATTTACATAGATACTGATCGATCAGGACCAAGTATATTAAAAGTATATTAAGTATATTAAATTTTAAATCACTTAATGCTAATTTTATGTGACTATGAAAATTCGAATAAAAATTCTGTAAAAACGAAATATGGAATACGATGAAAAATATTTCATTGGATAATAAAGTTATATGCGAATATAAAAGTTATTTATATTTATCAGCTTCTAGCTCAAAGTTGAAACTCGATAGAACGTATTTAGATTTATCTCAAGCTATTTATGCACGTTAATTTCCAAATAAAAAAGATACATTTAAAATTTGATATTTTGATATTCAATTGCAACGCGTATACATATTGCGCTGTACATTGTTAATTTGTTCTGCATGCTGAACTGTTTATGTTGGAAGCACCCGATAGTTTTAGAAGTAAAGAACAATCGTAACGTAGTCTGTCATCGTTTAACGATTGTTGGAGCAATTAACATGTACAAACACAATCAACGAGCACGAAAACATGTGTACTCAAAGTATTTGGAGGCCCGATATTTGAACAGTAGCGTTGTATACTCTACAAACAAATTAATTTTATAGATACACGAAACTGTTGTTCACTTTTTATTTGAACGCTGCATACCTAATTTCAATGTCTTTTCGCGGAAATTGTGTTAATAGAAATTATATTTTTCGGGTTGTATGAAAAATTGAAAGGCGATAAGTGAGCAAAGAATCATTAAATAGAGAAGAAAAGAATTTGAAATAGGAAGTCAAAACTTGCCTCGCATAGAAGACAAGGAAAAGGTAGATACGAATATGCACGGAGCCGAGTTTCATTTGCAATATTCCATGTTTGCTTGGCCCACGATGCTCACCAAAATCTTCTACTTTCCTGAGAACCCTCAATTCGGGGTCGCCTCATCGTCTGACGAAATGAATTTGCGAACATTCGTCGCGCAAACACAGCGCAGCAAAAAATCATCTCGGTAAGATTTACTTTCCAAGCTTTCGAATAAAATACCGTAAAATGCCTTCAGCTTGGTAAATAAGTAATTAACGTAACGAAGATAAAAATGAACCAACGAGAGAGTCATTCCCAATAGAGATAACGAAGATTCAGGTAGAAATACAGCAAATTGGAGAATGTACGAATATTTTTCACCTGTCGTTTAATTACTTGAACTTTCTGTTATTCTCTTTGGTATATTCTTGAAACTGAAATTCGTATTATAAAGCGTCGTTTTTAATCAATATTCCGGTTCAAAGTTTCCCGTGAATAATATGATACACCGGCGCTTTGCGCGAAAAGTTTCCTATCGAATTGACTTCTCGACTTTCGAATATACCGAAATTACTTTCGCGAGTAAGTTCTGCCACGAGAAACACCTTGAGACCAAAATCGTACGTTTCGACTAACGGTATAATGGAATTTTGAACAGCACGGTCTGTCAATATCGAATACAGAAGCAACCTTGAAGAGATTAACGTTAAGGGAGAAAAAGAATTATTACAAGTTTATAAATAAAAAGGGTGTAACTGATCAACCCTGTTTTTTGTCGATTTTTCAAGTTTATTACATAAATACACGATCGGTGTCCGATTCTTAGAAAACATTGATTATCCTCCGCCATGAGTTCGTTTGATAAAAGGAGATAATACAAATGATAACGAATTGCAAGGTAGGTTTAAAAATAATGTTTACGATATATCATCACTTATTTTACTTTTCAATTTATAGAGTTGAACAACGTGGCTCCTGAATGACGCAACTTATATACTCAAATTCTTGTCCACGTTTTTTAAAACATCCTATACACTGTCTATCGACTCTCTCTACTTTGATCAAGATAAAAGAAAAATTAAAATAAATCATCCTATACATCTGATCTAATAATCGGTCATTTTTTTAACATTATAGAGAAATTTATACTTAATGTTCCATCCAAAAATGTACATCGTTGTGAACTACTGCAAATTGAACATCGTCGTACATTCTACGGTTATTTTAGCTCCTTCAATCGCATGATACTACATGCCTTTAGCATGCATAGCTTTTTTCTGCAACCATCTCGCTTAAACACACACCAACAGTTCCTTTTATCGCTTTAGATTTTGTCTGCCTCATTGTTTTTGTTCTTATGTTATTATGGTTAGTAATTCTTGGTATTTAAGTTATATTTAAGTACTTAGTTATTTTTTGTCAATTACTTACTAGCCAGAATTATCGTTCTAATTAGCTGTTAAGTTTCCAATAATTATAATTATTAATTCATTACTCACTTACTTGCGCACGTCTTCTTCTTCGTATTACTAATGGACTACTCACAATATAATATAATATTACGATACAATAAATAAAATAGAATAATATAAAAAGAAGATATAAAACGAAGAATAATATAATAATGAAATAAAATAAAATGTACCTAAATCTACACCTTCTACTCGACCATTTAATTTAATTTAAAAATAGCGTATATAATATCATCGTTTTTACTTTTTCATTTATGGAATTGATCGATATAACTTTTGAAGTATACATATCTCTCGAAGATAATTATTTCGTTCGTAGAAAAGTTCTATCACCGAATAATCTATTATCTTCAAAATTCTATTTTATTCCCATTGGCTTCTAAGTTTTTGAAATAAATTTAATCGCGCTTTCATACGAACAGGTATGTAAAAGATTTCAGATCGAAAAATATGTCTGTTGGTCCTCAAACTCCTCTCGATTTTTCGTTTATATTTCTCCCGCTTTTCGCTGTTTATCTCGCAGATGTTCATCGATCTGCTGGCACAGCCTCGATCGTAAGTCAAGAATGCAGTCTAGCGAAATGGAGATAAACCAGTGACGATTGATCGCGAACGCTTTCAAGGGTTCTCGATATCGTCCTTGACACCTGGTCCTTTGTCTTCTATTCTGCCTATACTTTCGCTTATAACCGAGCAACAGAACTTTCTTAAGATTCTTTTTTAAAAGCTGTCTTCGTTGTGCGCCAAATTTATCACGCCACTTGTAAATTCAGATTTCGATCTCGAATTATCGGCTTATATTTCACCTATTTTATATATACGTCAAAATAGTTCAACAAATATGAAAAGAGAACGAGACACACGACAAAATAATTTATTTCGTTAGCGAATGTTGTTGAGAATAAATACGCGACATAAGCGTTTTTATCTTAAAAAGATTTAATAAACTGACAGTCTTTATGACAATTCGATTAAATTATTGATAAAATGTAATTCTTAAATTTCTTAAAAAGATAATTGTACATTTTACGTGAGAGAAACTATTCCTCCGTTTTAATCCTCGTTCAAGCATCGAGACTTAATAAACGCGTAAAGTAATTTTCTCATTATTTCCTGCTCAATTGACGAGGTTCTGATGGTCTCTATCCGAAGATGTTCTTCCTGGAAGATCCGGAAATTGCGTACTACCTTAACGGAGACATGATGGAAAACGTCACTGCGGATGAAACAGAATCCTTTCAAGTTCTTGAAGTCGATTATCGTTCGAGAGTCTTGATCTTGGCAGAATTCCAGAAAACAATCTTATCACGCATAGAAAGATGTAAAATAATTTCTCACATATAATATATTCAATATTATCCCTTCTAAAAAATCCTCTCTTCGTATCGATTACATTATCATCCGAATAAAAATCTATTCCTAACAGTAGAATTTTACAATACGAACAAGAATATTAGCTACTTTTGAGGGTCTGAATAATTAATTTATTCCAAACACATTGTGAACTCCAGTATCGAGGAAATATCGAAACTATGGTTGTAAAAAAAATGTCGAGTACAAAAGTTTCGTCTTTTCTCTCATAAGAATCTGATTAACCGAATTCTTAATAGGAATCTACAGAAAATAATATATTCCTAATTAAAGAAAAGTTGAGCTTCAAATAATCTTGAAAACGTTCCACATCTAAATTAATTAAATATCTTCTATTTTATATATATATTATTCCACGAGTTGTTCGAGCACAACGTTTGTAATTTCGAGCAGAACTTGCAGCCTCTAACGCAGTTTCAAAGCACATGCAAATACTTACCAGAAGTACATAAAAATTAAACGTTATTCCTTATCGCTATACTTTTGCTTGTAAATGTTTCTGTAGTAGAAATTCCGAAGAGTTTGCGAAGCTGAACCTTGGTACGAAAAAGCAGGGACTGAAACGAGAAAAGTTTCTTGAAGAGATCTCAACGTAGTGTCCTCGCGCTGTCTACGTTGAGCGAAACCGCTAACGATTCCTTTAAGATTTCGGCTGTATCTATTTTTCAATACCACCTGCTCCCATCTCGAGAATGAATTGATACGAAGAGTAAATGGAAAAGGGACGACCAGGGGTTACGTTTAACAAAGGCTGAACGAAATTCAATTTCAGCTGGAAGTTGGAGCTTTCGAGGCTACTTTTTCAAACTCTTCCATACTGATCTTTTTCATCCTTTTGTAATTATTCGTTACATATTACATATTACATGTTTCTAATCTTTTCTTATTAAGAATGGTCGCGCTCCTTTGACTTGAGCGATCATAGCTAAAAGAAAAAAAGAAAATACTAATACTATGTAACATTTTTGGCTATCGAGACTGTTCACGACCTTTTCTTGCAAGTAACCTTCGATGCGAGCCTTACAACTACAACTCATGAGTTTACATATTTATTTTGTACCGAAACATCTGAACCAAATAATTAAGAAAAAAAAATATTTTCTTTTTCTTCTTTTATTTCCTCTCGTTGTCCTTTATTTCTTTCGGCTAATTTAGAGCGTCTGTGATGTGATTCTTTGATATCAAAGCGATCTTTCAATTCAATTTGTACTTAAGTCTTTGGGTTCAGACATTATTATCTAGCATATAGCAGCTACCCTTATCTTATATGGATGTTATCTGGTTGCACAAGATGCAAATTATTGGTGTTGTCTTACATAGGAGGTATTCGTGAGTGATCTTCATGTATCCGATTCTGAGCCTTGTCATAGTCGACTTTTCTTTTCTGTTTAAGTTGAGAATGAGCGTTTGTTGATAGAAGTCTTTCACCAAGTCGTGTTTTCGTTTCTTTCGTCGTGTTCCATTCCTCTTTCTCGATATTGTAGATCGATCCGAGGAAGTTTTCATAAGGGATTAGTTTTTCTATTCCTTTTTTTTTTTTTTTTTCTATTGTTTAATGGATCCGTTGTTGCTTCCTTCCTTATGGTGTCCGCTTTTTCTTTTCCAGGTATGCGTTGGTGGGACAAGACCCACGTAAAGTACTACATATCTATTATTGTTTATGAGGTCCGAGCAGGTTTCTCGAATGGTCTGTATGATTTCGCGTTTCCTTTTCTCGTTTATGGCTGTTATTGCGCCGACTAACGAAAGATATATTTATTTCCATTAAAAAATTAGAACTGCATTTTATGAAATCAATGTTCCTATTATCGTAGTAACAAATGTACAACGTAGTCCCTCTTATTTTTACAATTGACTCGTGTTTAATAAAATTAGAAAAGCGTAGAACAACAGGGACAGAAACTATTAGCGCCGCGAATGATCACCAAACTAAGGAGTTTCGTAATGCAGAAGGAGTACATGTCTCCATAACCTACATTTAATCCTATTTAACTGTGCACGAACCAGAGTGTCGATGTTCGCAAACACCGACAAAGCCGTATCGGAGCTTCCATTTCTTATGAAATTAATTTAGACGCGGCTTGAAACCATCTAAAGGTGCGTTTAGACCAAACGAGCAAAAACATAGTACGTTTAGCGTAAACAGTCATCGATTCTCGATTTCGATGACGAGCAAACGACGAATAAATACTCCTTTATACTTTAATTTTAATAAAGTAGAAGAACAACAGACATTGTTTCACTTTGAGGTAGATTATTATACGTGTTAATTTGTTTAATAAAGAGACGAGTGATAAAATTGTAAGAGTCAATGTATATTAAAATCACTGTAAGTACAAGTACAGAGATAGTATATGATAGTGTATAGTCGTCGCTCGCTCAATGCTACTATTCAACTCGCTATAATGACTCGCTATAATGACTGTCCTAGTGAGCACGTTCGTCTATTTGTATCGACTGGTGTTATTATAAAAAGTTCAAATGTAACTCCGGTTGACGATTACAAATAACAGCGATATTTTGTCCGGAGTTCATTTACCTTTGAACCTAGCAATCCAAAACAACGTTGGTATTCCAAGGCAGAATAATATGAGTCTCTCCAGATTCAAATCTTCCGTTGAATCATGTGCTGCTCAGCTTGATCTAAACACACCTTAATGGTGCAACCACGAGCGAGCTTTCGCTCAGGAAAGTAAACCTACAGTGACGGATAGAAGAACACGCTATGAATTCTTTACAAGGACTAGAAATTTTTCACAAGTATTCGTTACAGTCATCAATTTTGCGTTAGATCGCTTTTATTGAACTTAGGTCTAGTTAACAAAATTACATTGTTTTTTATACATCTTATAAGATAAGATTTCTTTTGTTCACCACTGTAATTGTGTAAAAGGGGCAACATTTTTTACAGTTTTGTTATCAAATTCTTCTGACAAAGAAGACCGAACTCTAAATTAATTGCATCGGCAGTTTATCGTAGCAGCGATAGTCTACTGTAAGACGGATCATTTAAATTAATTTCGATCTTCGTGTGAAAGTCGATTTCAAATTATTCTGATTCTTTAACGAGATGCCACGCTACATATATTCATGTACAATGTATTTTGTGAATTTATTTAGCCAAATGAGAAACAAACTAGAAACAAGATTTTTAGAACACGCGATCACGAAACGGAATCGTCGATAAAGCGATGAAAATCTAGCACGCATTAAAATCCACTTCACACGACTCTTATTTTCACTCAGACAGATGCCCGAGAAGTTTTCCATGCGTCGTTATCTTCGATCCTTGATCGCTAAATAAATAATGCATTCTACCTTTTGTACAACTCATTTACTACTTCTCTCGCGTATTACAGCTTCGCATTATATACCGGGTGTGTTCAGATTTCTTTTCTACTAAAATAATAACTTTTCATTTCCAAAAATCCGCCCAGTAATAATATGATTTAATTCAACGAAATATAATATTTAATAGATATTCTTAAATAATGAATACTTTATATCAATATAACACACATATGAGTTCTAACAGTAAACACACCGTTATTAAAAAAAGTTAACGAACGAAAGATGTAAGTATATAAAATCCGTAACCCGGATGTTACTACAAAAACAATAATCTCTTAGTTATAAGGATTATTTTAAATTTATAAGGTACCTACATTATAAATTATTCTCGCGTAAATAAAAATTCATGTATTTAATTATTTCACATGTAGATAAAATAATGATGACATGTAATGTGAATGAACAATATGTAAAATATGTAAATAAGATAGAATAAATACACGTACCAAAAATTCGTATAATCGAAATAAACGTACGTGTCATTCATTCGTTAAGAATCACAAAATCTCCGTTTAATTAATTGCACCCTCTATACCGTTCGTCTTCCAACTATAATCCCCTACATTCGACCAAGATAACACGTCTGATTCTCATGACAAAACGATTCTCAGGATGGCATATTTCATAGCTGTAGCACGTGTCGCTCAAAATCGACGCAGCTGTTGCATTTTGAAAATTTATCCCGGTCACCTCGTTCAAGGCAGTCACGTACGAATCTTCCGCCAAGATTAAAGCTTTCGATCCCTAATTCGAAGACACTCGTAAAGATACGAGACCCGAAATATTATATCAATATTCCCATGAAATTATATATAGGAACATTTCGAGTTTCAACATTCACGCAATTATCAAGATCTTTTATATTATCTGCGATCTTCTATCGCTTTTAACGTCTGTTAGTCCTTCGACGTTTAATCAAATTTACTTATTGGCGAGTAATGATGTTAATAGGTTGCTACGAAGATTGCATTTTATTAATGTTCTAATCCTTATTAACCAGTCATTCTATTTCGTTAACAAATTCATATACTTTCCATAATTAATTATTAAGGTAATTATGCCCACCACTGAATATCTTTTCCCGTTTCAAATATGTACATATTTTATTAGTGTTCGTGCACAATGTATCCTTTGCTTTATTCGATTCAGTGAATTTTGATTGGAAGAATTTAATATGAAACTAGCGTTCTAACATAATTAAAAAACTGGAGAGTAAAGCGAGTGCAACGGGATCAGGAAAAATACATGACGTTGAAAAAGCCACGATGACGACATTAAAAAGTACAAACTTGATATCGAATATTGTCTAAAGCAGGTAGATTTCCCTGGCAACAGTAAAAAATCTTAAATATATTAACGCAACGAAATGGTTTCATCGCGATAGAGACGATTTCATAGAAATGGAAACAGTGAACGCTGCTGGCAATGGAGAGGTGCCTTCTGACGCCTAAGCATCCGAGGCATTGGAAAAAGCATTTCGATAGTTCGAAATACAAAAAGAATATAAATCTATGCAGTTATTTATGGTGAAAGAATTATAATAAGACTTAGCAACCAAAAAGATATGGGATCCAGAAATATTTAAAGAAACTGCCAATTAATTTTAATTTATATTGAAAGAAGTGAAATTTTATATGAGCAAAGTGATATCATTCAATTATCCGAACAATTTTGTTTTTTCATATTATTTCGGATAGGCGAGATTTTACTGTTTATGTTATTTTTATATCGTCCCTTCATATAATGCCTCGTCGTTAACCTTGAGCTCCCCAACTTTAACCTTAGAACTATTACAAGAGCTATAGAATTATTTTCTTGTACAACAGGAAACAAGTATTACTACAGTATGCAATAATCTACAAAAACCTATAAAAATATATACATATGCAATAATCCAAAGTGCTTGAAAAAACAAACTCCGACAGAAGATTTTGCTGCATAAATTACACTAAATCGCTATTCTCAAACTCATCGTATTGTTAATATCACGTTGCACTATTATTTCCTTGAGTAACTGACAAAAGTTATTTTATTTCGAATTATTTCGACGTCGTAAACTGTTCCAATTTTCTACGACACGCTATATGTACTAATTAAAAACAGAAACAACACGTAAAACGCCTTTACTGCTGATGACTGACCGCTTTGTTGAACAATAATAGCGTAAATAACTATGTGGTCAAGGTACAATAGAGATATTAACCTAACATTGAAATGCTCTGTTCCGTGCAGATTTATGTTCTTTGCCTGAAATTGGTTTGCACTTGCGTAACGAATTACATGGAGTTTTCGCCAACAATTGAGCTGTCAGTGATTTGCATGTTTTTCGTCAATGGAATTTGGAAAGTGAAAGGCAATTAAACGCAACTAACACGATGCAAAATATAAATAACAATGTTGTATTTGTTATAGATCATAAGTAGAATTTAATAATATAGAAATGTTATGAAATTTATAGAATCTATTTAAAATCGTATGGTTATAAAAATATGAAGACATTTCCAAGTTAAAAATCACAATTCTTAATAATACCATAGAAAAGAACTTTATAATCTTTTTAGATGATAACAAAGAAACGAATACAATAGATAACACTGCAATATGAAAGATATCTATATTATCTATATTTATTTTCTTATATTTTTATATTTTTGTTAAAGATATGTAACGAGTTAGGCTATAACGAGTATCGAATTTATTATTTCATTTTGAATTTAAAAATTCGTAACATCGATCGTTGTGATACAAATATTCAGATATATTCTTTGTTTAAAATTCTATTGACCGTAATTCAGAATTTCATATTCATTCTAGTTGTAAGAAGAAAATAAGAGTTTGTAATTTTGTTTTATTTTTTTCTATGCACTTAGTAGGAGCGCTGTAAAATATGTCGAGTTTGAGATTTTTTGGCCACGAGACAATGTAATAATAAACATTTCCTTCGTATGTAAATGCTTCCTTGACGTGCAAGTAATATCGATTAATAGTATAATAATAATAATAATAATAATAATAATAATAATAAATAATAATAATTAATATTGTTCAACTTAATAGATTTCTTAATTGTAGAAAAATTGTACTAATCAATACGATAGTTTAAAAGTATATATTCATGGAATGAAACCCTTGGCGAACAAGAAATTAGATGAAATATTTATCGAGTCAATTTAACTATAGGGATAGAGTGAAACTAAATTTATATTTCTGGAAGCAAGCGTCGATTTGGAAATCCATGATTTCGCAGAATGGTATTGAGTAGAAGACAGTATTAACCACACAGTAGCTAAGAACTTCATAACTTTCTCAATCTAGATGAAACGAAAGAGTTTTGCATTATAATCGCCAAATACAGTGGCTGACTTAAATGGAAAAGAACAAGAATCAAGTTATTCAGATAGTTGCAGTTATCCGTTCATAACTTCATATTCTGTCGAATTAATAGTTTGAAACGAATTTAAATGGTTTGAATTAATTGAAAGTTATTCCACGGAGCGTAGAATTTGAAAATGCAAGCCCATTCAGCGAATATGCTTAGTAAGTTTACGCGAAAATAGGAAAAGAAGCGTCTGTTGTTTTACTCATTTTTTAATCACACGTCGGCAATCGAATAAACACGGAATATGTACAAAAACTCTGCTTAATTCTGTTCTTTCCATTCATTGCACTTTAGCAAACTTTTTTATTTCATTTAGTAATACCGCAAAATCTCTCGCCAACTTATCTGTTATGAAATTGATTTAAATAAACTGCAAATGTTCAAGATGATTTTTTTTAAAGAATTACGCAATTATGAGCTCTCAGAAAGAATAAATAATTAATTATACGACGAATTCTTCTATCTTATCACAAAGATAAAAACAAAAATAAAAGCAAAAACTCGATAACAAAGTTATATAACAGAGTTTAAAAAAAGAAGAAAGTGGACCACGAGAAGCAACATTGATATTTATTTTAAAAAATTCGTTAAACCAGAATAATTTTTTTTATATTGTGCATAGTACCACAGTGGATTCGATTATTTCCTTTCGAGTCACAATCGTTCATGGACGAAATACAAAAACTGTTCTCGAGGTTGTAGGAACGCGCAACTTAAGCGTGAATTAGATAAATCGCAGTCTCCTTCAGTCTGGCAAACAAGAAAGTGTACCATTGTATTTTAAGGTAAGTTCTTGCCTTCTTATATATCTTATTAAATATATATGATATAAATAATGATATAAATATAAGTAAATAATTCCAATTATTGTTTCATGTGAATTTTACACAAAATCTCGCCTAGATAATTAATTGTTTTTAAACTGATTCCTGAGCACAAGGTGGTAGGTTAAACGTAACCGAGAAACATTCAGTCTATATACTCAATATATTACATCGATATTTGTATAAAAATAATTCCATCATATCAATAATTATAAAAATATAATTAGTAAAATTAATTCTTAAAATTTGCATTTTTGCAATTTTAAAACACTGTAATTTTAATTATGTGAAAATTGTAATCTTAGTAATTCATTAATATTTTATGTATTATAACTTCAAGATTATTATGTGAATTTATATCTTATATATATAATAATTTCAAAATTAAGACGATTGCGTATGATGTAAATGAGTAAAACATATTATGTCCAAAGCGTTTTACGTATCACTCTTATTTCTTAATACTTTCTATTATGTCTCTAAAGCTTACTAAAAAAAAAATACTACTACTTTCCCTCTGTTTTTTTAACGAGTATGTAATTATACCTTATATTTACCTACTTCCTTAATCACTGTTCCATATCTGATTCTTTTCAAAGTAATATATATGACTTATTGCAGTAGATATATACTCTAAATTACATTCCAACAACAATTTAATATTTATGTATAACAATTTCTTTTCCTTTATCGAGAATTACAATTACTTTTTAAACTAAAAAAACAATTAAGTAAATGGAATAATCATTATTATTCGCTAAGTTTATGGTAACTAATAAATATTAATTAGTATCTAGTAACTATTACCATAATATTTAACTATATACTTAACACAATACATAATTGGTGCACAAAAAACATCAATAAAATTAATATTTATACTTTATACTACTTTTGTCGATTACTTTTTAGTAGGTACTTTTATCAACAACAATTAAGATACATATCGCGTTCGAAATACGTAGTCGGATCATCGAGCAGCCATTACAATGAATCTATCGAATCCTTTGAAACTAAATTATAGAATAAAAGTTTCGATAAAATGAAATAAAATTTCAAACAAATTTTAATTACCTTGAGATATTTGCAGAATGTAAAGTAATTCGTAGAAAGTAACAGCATCGTCGTCAGTAACTCTGGTTTTCGTTGATGCACTCACTTCGAATAAATTACCGTCTAAGAAAACTATGTAGTCCAATTTCATTTTACGTTCGTAAGAAACTATTTTCTACCTTTCGCGGAAGTAAAAGTGCAAGACTATGTCTATGACATAACTTCGTTTTTAAGTATACACAATAAGCAAAAATGCGTGTGCTAAAGAAAAAGTGTCAGAAACAAATAAGATATCCATCGAGTTTCGAAAAATTGAAATGCGTGAATTAAGCATGAAACGAGTTTACTGGAGTGAATGTAAACTAATGAAAATCAAGTAGTGTCGCGTGTACTATGTACACATTTTACTACGCGAATCAGTGCATAAACTCCGTTCAACTTCGTTTACAAATAAATCCTGTTACGTTTCACCCATCTTAACCTCTCTGGTACACGCGTCAACTACAAAAACTATGAGCGTACTAGCGACAATTTTTCGCGTCACAATTTTTTCACTTACGAAAGCACGAAATATCTTTTGTTAATACCTCGAAGGAGAAGAAACTGGACTTTTGATTGATGCGAGCGAAAGCGATAAAACTGCTGCGCGACAATTTTTCGTTTGTGCGCGTAACCTAATGATCGAGAACCACCCAATGCGACCCCATAGTCAAACGTCAACTGAAGTCTATAATACGATATACAAATGCCTTGCTCGCGACGTGGCTGTTAAATGATACCACACAGCGAACGAAATACACAGCATACTAAATCAAATTGTAAATTAAATATTCAATAGAATAAAGAGAAATTTTAGCAAACTCTTAATTGTATCGATATTTGTTAACTTCTTCATTGGCTGAAATATCATATTAGTATTCGCAAGATGATATAACATTTATTAAAGTCTGTCTATTTAAACTATAAGTATATGTAAATAAATACCAGGTAGATAATATGTACTTAAAAATTTGTTTCGTATGTTAAGAAATTGAAATATACGACAATATATGTATAATTAAAATATAAATTAAATTTGGTTCCTCGTCTAAATTTTTAAATTCGACATTAAAATCTGAAAGTTTCGGATAGTTTGGATTAAAAAATTTAAATTACAAATCTTTCAATTAATATTTAAATAAGTAATAAATGATAAGAAAAAGTAAATATTGGTTTCATTCTCACGAAATTCTAAATCTAAGAAATATATAAGGAATACAAAGGTACATATTACAAATCAAAGTTTTAGAAATTTATGTTTCAAAACTTCAAACTTCTAGAATATGGGATTTGATAGTATTTGCTATGGCTGCACAGAGGGACCAACGATATTTTGTATTCAAAGAAAGTCCAGAAATGACAGAAACAAAGAAAACACTTTTATCTTATAAAATAGGTCGCACCTACGACATTCTTGTCAATACCATAAAAATCAAACATTCTTCGAGGATTTAAGATCGAAAAAAATTATATAAGATATTTTACCAAATCTGGGAGAAAATTGCATAAAAACAATTTCCTTGCTATTCCAATATTTATACCGATATCAAATAACAAAACTACAATATGATGGACTTTGTAATAAATAAGTTGAATTTCTACAAAATAAATATCTTTCAGAATGCAAACGGATGAAGTATTTAAATATATGTTTGTATTTTATCAAATTAATTCATCTGCTAATTACTTTTTTCACGTACTGTACATTATTAACGCGCATCCAGCTACATCTTTGATTTCGGTTAATTTACTCGCAATATAAATCGTGTTTCACTACGTCGTTTCTTTTTACATCAGAGTCAATTTGCTACTTAATTTAAAAGAAACCGACTGCATTCATCGAAGTAGAGCTACATAGCAATAATTAAGTGCATTTTTGTATATATGGTATGATATACAGTAGACAATAAAAATATTTGTATATCCCTTCTATCATAATTTATCTATCATAATGTATAAATAGTATTTCGTTAAATCCAACGTCTATTTATTAATTTATCCATTGTATAAGTACATACATATAAAGTTTCTATCATTTAATAATATCTTCATTCAATTACAAAAAGTCAGTATCCAATCAATAACCATAGCAATGCGCATATGCTTTTTATATCAGCTGCAGTCACGTATAGCCGTATATAGAAAATCTTTGAAAAAGATAGCCTTCATACATGAGATCGCGAAAGAGATTATAAATTATAATAAAACGAAATACGAGATGTCAAAAACTAAAATCATACCTAATTGAACGAACTGTGTATAGAAGCTTTCATCGTAAACATCATTTTCGTTTATACCGATTTTAAATCATAATAAATATTATTAAGTAACGTAATAATATAAATATATTATATTCCAATCGATACGATCTCATATGTGCAAGTATTTTGCTTTGACTCTATAAAAATAGATAAATATGAAATAATGGAATGCCCCATGTAAAACTAACAGCGAAACGTAACAATCGGAACAAATTGAAGAAATTAGCAATAATTAGCGAACGTTTTCACAGCGTTCTGCTTATGACAATCTGAATGTCATGCCGATTGAAAATTTAATTACATCGCGACGCAGGCTACTGCAAGCTTTACTTGTGTTTCCATCTAATTATTCAAATCGTATTTGTCCAAACTGTGGCACCGTTCCAACCAATAATATGTACTATCTCATTAATATAATATAATAATTCCACAGGAATTATTGGTCGAATCGAAATGCTACATCAAAAGCTATATCAAGCTTGAAATAAAAAGTTGTTCGTTCTCAACTAGTGTCATTGCATTATATAAATAATAATAATAGAATAGATTTGAGAATATTATTAAATAAAAACTACTTTAGTGCTATGTTTATCTCGATACTTATAAAACACTTATTTTATTAAAAAAGGATTTGTGCGTCTCTCTTTCTCTCTCTCTCTCTCTCTCTCTCTCTCTCTCTCTCTCTCTCTCTCTCTCTCTCTCTCTCTCTCTGCCTAAATACCATAAAATTATTAAATAAGATTTTTCCATGGCATAGTAATTTTACATGCACAAAAATCCCAGTGATTTGAAAGGAACGTTGAATTTTCACGTATACATACACGACGCATCGCTGCGACTTCTCGCACTCGCCTCCTTCATTTTCCTCCCCCAGAACAGCACTTTCGTTATGCTCCAGATCCTCCCTTTGCTCCTCGCCGCTAGCCATACGGAAAATCTAAAGTGGTAATAAGCCAACGCGTTTTGAGTTTCCCAGTCAGTCGGTTCTCGCGTTGGCAAAGACCAGCCGAACGAAGCTGATCTCTTTTATTCCACGGAAAGATGCCACCCGGACATAAACGGAAAAAATGTACAGCTTACAACGAATAGTTGGATACAGGACAGTCATTCTTCTCCTTTACCATGAACGTAAGAAGAACTTTCTTCCTTCGCTCTCACGTGTTTGAAAGATATTTACGCATTTCCATTTAACGCGGCCGAAATCGTGTCATCGATAGAACGTTATTAATTAACATAATTTTCCAATATATAATATTCTAATGTTAATAGATGAATCGCCGAGTGACAAAGTGATTTTTATTATCGTTAGTCGCCTCAAAATATGCGAAAAATTGTAAGACCTCAGTAATAAATTTTATTGATCGATGAAGGATAGCTTCGTACAGTGAAAGTGTTTAGTTGACCATCCTAATTTATAGCATGGACCAGCATATTCACTATCTTTAAGAACTAACTTTAGCATGGGAAGAAATGTCCAAAACTTAGTTCCTCCGTAAAAGTTCGGTCTTCTTGAATGAATACAAAGATCATAGTTCTATTCTTAGGGTTGCAAATTAAGCGTACCTTAGAAAGAGTAGATATTTGAAGCAACGCATTTTTAATTATCGCTCGGGAATATTTATAGACTTGCTTCTCTTTAATAGGATGATCTAATCATAAAATCACAAGCAAGAAATATTTGAAATTACGTTGCTCTCTAGCATCTTTACAGCACAATGACGTTGATTTTTTAAGGCTAAATTGCAACAATAAATTTGATAAAGCTTGCGAATATTTTATTGTTTGCGAACTATCTTATTGTTTGGAAAGCTCAAACTGTTTAATTATCTCCTACCGACCGTTTGCTTTTGTTCAGTCTGGAATTAGTCAGATTTAAATATACCTATTGTCACACTTTCAAACTGGATTTTCTCGGGAACGAAACGTCATATCATAAACTCTTATTGCATATCTTCGCCTTATTTTTTCTCGTAGAATCACTCTACACGCAATTGTATCAATAGTTACGGACCACTCTGTATAAATGAGATGACAAAGCGATCTTCTAAATTCATACAACTACTGATATTGTTTTATACGTCAAATAAAAGTCCTGTGGATTGATTGATGAATAACTAATTATTAATATTTAATATTTAATTTGTTATTTATATATTTATTTAATATTTAATTATTTGATTAAAAAGAAAGATATACATACTACAGCTAATTCTTTAAATAGATAATTTCAATGTATAATTTGCTAACTTCATAAGTACTGTTTTTAGCTACTAATTTGCCATTAATTTGTACTTTTTAATACAAATTCGCATACTGTTGCAACAAATACTGTTACTGTTGAATATTTACGAGCGGCAATATGTAGATTTACCTGAAGATGGATTGAAATACAATAAGGTAAATGACGTAGTAGAAGACGCGCTTCACTTTTCTTTAGTCTCTTGCATTTGACAATTGCCTGCTCATATATTAGAGAAATATCCTGACAGGGATTTTGTTGTTCTTTTATTATTATTATTGTTTATTATACTATTGTTAAATTATTAATTTATTCCCTTCCGTAATTAACTTTTATGTTGGAATTTCAACCTTGGGATAGTATTTTATTGATATTTGTACTTTAAAACTTTACACTTCGTTTTCAATCAAATTTATAATTTACTTAATCAATATTTGTGATAGCAGCTAATCAAATTATAACTATTTGCTAGACAATCAGTTCTACGAACTGTATGGGTACCTTAATAGATTGAATCAGTTTTTAAATTCGATCTGTAATCAACTTTTGTGAATGATAAATTTTATTTTATTTGTTGCAGCTGATTTCGAGATGAACCTCGCATTGATACTACAGCTTTTTGCCCTGCTATTTCTCTCGGATTTAATAGTAACAACCGTGGGCGCGGTTTTCTTCTCATCCTTATTTTCGCTGCCGAAAGTGAAAATTAACTTCCAACCGCCGAAAACTAAACAGAAGCCACATATCATCATTATTCTTGCTGATGACTTGGTATGTACAAATGACAGCAAAGAATCGATATATCGTGTCCGTAAAAAAAGACGTTACAATTAAACAAAGTAACGTTATATCAGATGCGAAGGAAGATATTCTGAAAATAAAACTATAAATATACCAAAGAATTAAGAATTTTGTATCTTTTTAGTTATTAAGAATATTTCTCGCAAAATCCATATCAATTTTTATCGAAATAGAAACTAAAAATATATTTTTATCGTGCCGCTTTAATGATATTCGTAATATTCATCTATTAGTATTAATATTTAATATATATTTAATATAAATTAAATAATATATCATTCAGATGTACTGAAAATAAAAGACAATAATATTCATATCTTCGATTACTTAAAAAATGTTTATTTAAAATCATTGCATAGGGTTGGAACGACGTAAGCTTTCACGGATCGGATCAAATTCCTACGCCGAACATCGACGCCCTTGCATACAATGGTATCATCTTAAATAATCATTACGTTCCGGCATTGTGCACGCCAAGCAGATCCGCTTTGATGACTGGAAAAAACCCGATTCATCTGGGTATGCAACATTCTGTCCTCTATCCATCCGAACCACGAGGGCTTCCTCTAAGTGAGAAACTATTACCGCAGGTAGGTTTCTGAACGAATCACGCAATGTGAGTTTCTTTCGATTTTATCTTCTTAATAAAATATCATTTATTAGGAAGCTTACTAAATACTATGTTCTACTAAATATAATATATTACATAGCTACTTTGCATTAGTACTATTAGCATAACTTATATATTAATATATAATTATATATATTTGCATAGCTTTACATAGCATTGATAGTGACGCAAGTACAAAGATTTCAAAGTTACTTTTATTAAATACGAGATCTACATTATATTTCTATTTCTATCACGTAAAATGGCATATTTATAGTGGCATCAGTTTTGCGTTAGACGGCAGTTACATTAATAAAGCCTGTATTTAGTATTTTCAAAAATATAAATTTTAAGAAGTCTCTTCTGTAAAATTTACATTTCTTAAGTTGTGCCACTATTAATGCCAAGTAACGATATTAATTATATAATATAGTATTATCTATATTAAATAGTATTTATTGGGAAGTTTATTTAAAGTATTTTACAATTCTTCTCACGAATAACTTCTATGTATAATCATAGTAAATTCTTTGTTAATCCATAAAACAAATTTACCATAAAGCAAATATTAAAATATCAGAATCTGCTTGATCAGAATACAATAGAATTATTCAAATAATGCAAGCTAGAATATATTCTTTATTTTTAAATAGAGAAAATTCTCTACTTTGAAATAAAAAAAAAAATTTGACGTAACTGCTGGCAATTCACCGAAAAATACAGTCATGCTTATTCGAAATATTTACAATAATTCTTTATATTAATCGTAACTATTCTTCTAAATTACTTTTCCGCAAATGTACTTTAATAACTTAGCATTGCCTATGGTCTCGAGTGTACCAAATTATCAGAATTCGTAAATTCATTAGTAAAAATATATTTAATTATATCGTAATTTCGATTAAGTATTCATATGTTTTTTGTAATAAGAAAATCTTACTCTAATCAAATCACTGGATTAAATTACCGGAATTAATTATAAGAAACTATTTGCTATGATTTTCTCCGCGTTATCCATATCATAGAAAATACGTAAGTATCTCGGAAACTATAAATGGTATAAAAAAGATTTGAAACAAATGTTGTACGATTTCGAGGGGTACATACCGTGCCGATATGTACTTTATCTTGAAATGCCCTATGAAGATCACAGTTACATTTTTAAGTGAGAATTATGTATATGTTGTTATATGATGTACGTTCATATATATTTTTATTCCATATTCTTGTAGACGACATGAAAACATTTTTAAAACTCTAAGCGAATCATTAATTTAAGTTTAATGCATTAAACTACGATTTGGACAAAAACTTATTATATTTTTCGTACAAATGTTCCTTTCAGTATTTACAGGAGATAGGCTATAAAACACACGCTGTGGGAAAATGGCATTTAGGATATTTCAAAAAACAATATACTCCGACGTATCGTGGATTTGACTCACACTTTGGATATTGGAACGGTCTTGAGGATTATTACACTCATATCGCGCAAGAACCGGTAAATATTTTGAAAGTTAACTTCGTGATAACTTGTCATCTCTAAAACTTTATTTTCCTAAATATGAAACGTTAGAATATAAAACCTATATGAATCAGTTTTGTATAAGAAAAATTTCCTCAGGATCCACTATATAAAGAGTTCAGAGGCTTCGATATGAGGCGAAATCTAACAGTGGCATGGGACACTGCAGGAAAATACGCTACCGATCTGTTCACAAACGAAGCTGTACGACTGATTAACGAACACAATACTGAATGTCCAATGTTTCTATACCTAGCTCACTTAGCTGTCCATAAGGGCAATGAAAATCAACTACTACGAGCACCGGACGAAGAAATCGCCAAATTTTCATACATTCGCGACCCGGAAAGAAGAATCCAAGCAGGTAAGCGTTAGTCTTTTTCTTGACAAATTATCTACTTCAATTATACCTTAACACTTTGAGGACGATATGCTCTGACAAACATCTAGCCAGAATTCCGTGTATTTTTGGAAAGGTTTCAAAAGGTCGATGGGAAAGTTCATTCCGATTTACGTTTCGATTCGATATACATTTATTGAATTATATAGGTTTTTTTATATATAGGTATTTTATTCCACGATCTTTCTCTATCTTTCACGCAACTTGAATATTCCATGCTTGCAGAACCTCTCAGATTTTTTGGCGAAAAACTTTTCAATATGATCTTTCATGTCGACCAAATTCCTTAAAAATCGGAACGAACTTTCCAAATAGCATTTAACAAGTGTAATATCTTATTAAGAATCAACGATCATATTTAAAGATACTTCTAGTAACGTTTCTTAGCGTGATATGCTTGAAAACAACTTCACCGATGAAGAGGTACTAAGCAAAATGTATTATTTTATTAAACTCCTTAAAAATCGGAACGAACTTTCCGAGCAGCCAATGTTATATCTAATATACAGTGCTGGACAAAAGTATTGGCACAGCATGATTGTTATGATAGAAATGCTTATAACTACTAAACAAATTGATTTAAACAAAAAACTTTTTGACGTATTTATTTATTATCTATTCTAGTTTATTACATAACAAGAGCAACAATATAAATAAAATAATACGCAAAATAATAACAAAAATATATTTTTTGAACATTTTATGGGTGGACAAAACTATTGGCACAGTAGAATATTTACGCTTATAACTAATTACATAATAAACTTCTAATATTTTGTTGGCAGTCCTTTTCTTTTAAGGACTTCCTTTAATCTTCTGGGCATCGAGTGGACTAATTTTTTAGTGAATTCAGGTACAATATTGCTCCATTCCTGCAGAAGAACTTTCTTCAGTTCAGACTTGCTTGTGATATTATGTTTCCTAATTCTTTTTTCCAATTCGTTCCACACGTGCTCAATGGGATTCATATCGGGACTTTGAGGTGGTGTGTTTAATGTGTGGGCAGTATTATATATTATCCACTGACGAACAATATATTATCCACTGACGAACATAAAACGCTTTAAAAGTGAAGAAAATCTAGAGAATCAAATTAGGAGTGGTCGCCCTTCTAAGGTAACAATTCGAGAAAAAAGGAAAATCGTAAATATTGTAAAGAAGGATCCAAAAACTAATTCGACTGAAATTGCTTCGATGTTAAAAGCTGAGTGTGAAAAAGAAGTAAGTACCAAAACTGTACGTAGGGTATTGAAGGATGCCGGTTATTCTGCCCGTGCAGCACGAAGAAAGCCCTACATCAGTAAAATAAACCAAAAGAAAAGAGTGGAATTCGCGAAAGAGTTTGTTACGAAAGATACTGATTTTTGGGAAAAGATCATGTTTTCAGATGAAAGTAAGTTTAATATTTTTAAATCTGACGGCAGAATATTAGTATGGCGAAAACCCAACACAGAGATGGACGAACTGAATCTGCAAGCCACCATGAAACATGGGGGTGGTGGTTTAATGGTGTGGGGATGTATGGCATCATCGGGTGTAGGAGAACTTATATTCATTGATGAGATAATGGATAAATATGTATATTTAAATATACTCAAGCAAAATCTTTTGAAAAGTACTCAAAAATTAAACCTCCCCAGGGATTTCTATTTTCAGCAGGATCGAGATCCTAAACATATGGCGTATATTGTTCGTCAGTGGATAATATATAATACTGCCCACACATTAAACACACCACCTCAAAGTCCCGATATGAATCCCATTGAGCACGTGTGGAACGAATTGGAAAAAAGAATTAGGAAACATAATATCACAAGCAAGTCTGAACTGAAGAAAGTTCTTCTGCAGGAATGGAGCAATATTGTACCTGAATTCACTAAAAAATTAGTCCACTCGATGCCCAGAAGATTAAAGGAAGTCCTTAAAAGAAAAGGACTGCCAACAAAATATTAGAAGTTTATTATGTAATTAGTTATAAGCGTAAATATTCTACTGTGCCAATAGTTTTGTCCACCCATAAAATGTTCAAAAAATATATTTTTGTTATTATTTTGCGTATTATTTTATTTATATTGTTGCTCTTGTTATGTAATAAACTAGAATAGATAATAAATAAATACGTCAAAAAGTTTTTTGTTTAAATCAATTTGTTTAGTAGTTATAAGCATTTCTATCATAACAATCATGCTGTGCCAATACTTTTGTCCAGCACTGTATATATGTCGGAGACAGAAAGACAACGGGGCCCCCCGTTGGAATTATTTGGAAAAGCCTCAATACTGTAGCATTTACGAAATAACCCAGACACAGTCATTCGAAACTGGAGACAATGAGCTTAGGCTCGAGGCGACAACCGGTCGCCGAGCGTAGCCACGGTCACGGGATGAACGTTCCACCTAACAGAGAAGTGCCAATATTATGAGACACACGTTGTGTTAACAATCAAACCCCGAGCAGGAACAATGTCGCAGCTACGCGGGTCTGCCTAGCAACGGCGGCTGCAATCTTGTTGGTATCCCCGGCCAATATTCAACAAAACGAACGCGATCGTAAGGAGAGGAAAGTTTTCATCATTCTTTTATTCTTGCGATCTCCTTGGAGAGTTACACATCGTCTTTAAGTGCAGTATATGTACCGAGCGTCACAGCGAACGTTGCTTTTGTGCTTCAAAGTATATTCTGAGTTTAACAAGGAGTTAGCCCGTGGACCGTGGATTCCTCATATCGAATCTAAGGTCATTGTCATTAGCGTCTAGTTACCGCGGCTACTTGTCGATTTGTACTATCTATATCTGTGATAATAAACGCTATCTCAATTGTACAACAACGATGAGCAACCCAGGCGAAGATTCGTTACACGCCCCTAATCCAAGCCTTAACGTTAACCCGACATATATATATAACGGTTTCGTATTATTCAAGCATGTTTTGTAGCATCCACTGCTTTCTTCTTACTGTTTTATTTAACGGTAGTTAACATTTTTAGAGGATACTCTCATCGCCAACAGTTGAAAAATGAAAGACGCGAATTCGCGTCGCACATGCGCAAGGTATTAACTTTATATCGTTTTTCAACATTTTGAAATAACAGCGTTCACAACGTACCTCCAGACCGCGGATCTGCTCTTTTAAACAATTCAGAATAGCGATCGTAATGTAAACAGATATTTAGCACTCCACAATTAAAATATCAATTTACTCCCTTATCAAATTCTACGTTTTTCTAAGTAAAGAAACAATTTCCGTCGATAACAATAAAATGTACTTTCGAAGTTTCTGTATGCGTGTTAAAAGAACAAAACATGGAAATAATATTCTGATATCGCGCTGAGTTCAGATATTATAATTTATACCTGTACTTACAGCCGTTGTATCGAAATTGGACCAAAGCGTCGGCGATGTGATGGACGCACTGCGAAGTCGCGGCATGTTGGAAAATAGCATAGTAATCTTCATGAGCGACAACGGTGCACCAACCAACGGTATACTGAGCAATCAAGGCAGCAATTACCCTCTTCGTGGCGTAAATATATTCTACATAGAACGACTGTACGTTCGTCTGGAACAGCTGAAACTTTGAGAATTTTTCAGATAAAGAACAGTCCATGGGAAGGTGGAACGAGAGGAGTCGCAGCTATCTGGAGTCCCCTGATTAGAAAATCTAAAAGAGTGTCGAATCAAATGATGTTCATGTCCGATTGGCTACCTACGCTTCTATCTGCAGCAGGTTAATAGAATAATGTTAAAAGTATTAAAATCATTCTACGATACTAGAAATTCGCGTTCCACTAAATTCTCATTTCTCGCAAAATTTTCAAAACAAGTGTAAGACAAATTATTAAAAGGATCAAGATTTCGCTATGAGTCACTTTACGTCCATGTTTCTATAGAAATATTTTACCATATTGATATTGTTATATATTACGGTAAAATTACTAAAAACGTTAACAAAGACTAGATTAATTGAAACGTTTGCGAAATCAGATTGACACACGGTAAAGTTTATTTTATTCAAAACTCGTGTAACCTTTAGGAGTGGACAGGATACAACTCGGAAACATCGATGGATTCGATCTCTGGCCATCCTTAGTGTCGGACAAAATCAGTCCCAGATCCGAAATAGTGATCAACATCGATGACCTCGCTGATTATGTTGCTATTAGACGAGGCGATTTTAAATATATCATCGGCCGGACTGAAACTGGTATCGCCTGGCTTGGGGCAAGTGGAGACCCATCCGAGGGCGTTTCCCCTCGATACGATCCTTACAATGTGTTGTACAGCAAAACTGGTGTCGCTATTTCTGGTATTATTACCGCTAAACAAGCGATGGAACTAAACGAAAAGAAAAAAGAAAACATAAAAATCATGTACGATACTTCCTCAAAAACCAATTTTCAAGAGGAGATACTTACCAGCGAGGACATTATCAAAATGCGAAAGAAAGCACAGATAAAGTGTAACGTTACAGAGAGAGATAAGGTCAGTGTCGTACGAACAAAGATCCTATTTGAAATTACATATGTTACGTATAAGTTTTCTACGCTATTTTATTTCTATTTTCACTGGTAAAAATATCTTATAATAAGTTTTATAACCGTCTTGTGTTGCAAACCGCTAAAAAATTTGTCTACAATTTTATTACAGATCCCTTGCGAGCCAATGATAGCACCATGTCTCTTTAATATAAAACAAGATCCTTGCGAAATGGTGAATCTTGCTGAGAGAAATCCTGTGATTTTAGCTATATTTCAAACGATTCTTATTAGGCACAGATTAACCATGATACCTCCTAGTAATTTGGATGGAGATCCTAGATCGGATCCATCGCTTTGGAATAACACCTGGACCAGTTGGGCCGAACCTAATCCATTAATGCTCGCTTATACGAATATTAAGCAGCCTGAATATTACACCGATCGAACGATCGCAGTAATGTCTATCATTTGTTGTTTTTTCCTCATTGGAGCAATCATTGCTTTTAATTCTAAGAGAACTAATTCGAACAACTTGCGGAATCCTGAATATCAGAATTATCATGAAGGAGTCACTTGTACTATAGATAACAGCGAAGTAACATTTTCTAGTGTTGTACCAGATACAAGACGAAATGATACGCCTAGACACGAAGATATAAATTGACATCTTCGAACGAGATACACGAGCGCTAAACCTCTTTTAATTACCGTAAAAATTTATTATACTCGTCGTACTCTTTTACAAAGATATTAATAATGTTCTATTTGAATTGTTAATTGTTCTATCGAATAGTTAAACTACATACGATACTTGTTCATTTAGAAATTCATGAAATGTATTGAATGAAAGCGTGTACAGAAGTTTCACGGTTTTTATCTCGTGTCATCTCGTTCTTTACTTTCCTATAGAAAATGTGATCCATACGATATACAGAAGTATTATATCGTTAATAGGATGACAACGATAAAATACAAATTCCAGGTTTAAAGGTACCGCTTGTTCAGTAAGTTTGTTGTACTTTGAGAAAAATTCATCGAATAATTCGCAACATTTGTAAATAGTCGACAATCTTAATTAATGCTTACGAAATATTCATACTGATTAAAAACAAAAATTACACCTAGATTATATCACTTCTAACAGAATTAAACACACGCGCACGTGTGTTCATTTAACTAAGATCTGTCACATGAATGATCAACAATAAAAACACTTTTATGAATAAATACTTCAGTTTCATAATTTATTTATTCACCGACGCTTTCTTGTTTCTGTACAAAATTTCGTGGAAATAGAAAGTTCGAATCATCGCATTTAAAAAGCAACAAATACGGCACTTCCATTTGCGATCGATATCTAGATTTCGATGATCTTGTGTTTTGCTACCATTTTATTTCAATTTGCTATCAATTTCATCTATACCGTTTACGTCAATAAACGGTTGGCAAATCACAGAGAATTTGCATAAAACGCATTTTGAACAAAACAGTTTGCAAAAACTATAAAGAGTAACCATCGGAACAAATATTCTTCCATCAGATATCAGAACTCGATACCCAAGAAACATCTTATACTATTAACAATTTCATAGCTAATAAAATAACTGAAATATACAGTTTTTCTTCAAGGCAATGTTTCGTTATAATATATCTAAACACAAAAGCTATACAACGATTATAATACAGTTTAGTCATGCTCTCACACTCTCTTTTCCTCTGAAGAGATGGAGCAACCTTTTCGTTTTAAAAGCTTCAGGAGAAGTTCCTTTAGAAGCACGACGCGATTAATGTTCCAACGCTCAGAATTGTCACATTAAAAATACAGACACCTTTGCATCCTTGAATCACAGGAATACGTGCGTCACATCTTTAATCGCGTTTATCTCGTTCGATCTAGTCTAATTACAGGAATAGCCCCGGCAGTTGGCACTTGGCAGGAATGTATCCAGAAGGCAAGGATGGTGTTCACTTCACCGTCATTAATATTCCATCACATGTGCACCACCTTTGGCGTGCTACAATTACGTTGACATCGTGTTAATATTAATTATCTTATGATAAACATTTCTTGGATATACAAATTTCGAAAAAGAAACAGTAATGCATTGTCTCGCGATTCTAAATATTTTCTTAAATTTATAAATCAAAGTATAAAATGAAAGGAACGGATGAAAGAAAAAAATTTCATTTAACATTGAGATTAAGCATCCAAATATTTTATAGAATTAGAAACGATTAGTTAAAAGGTCAATGACTGTTATTATCTCTTTTTATTAATCAAAACTAATCTATAGTGATATAATTAGAAAACTACCTTTTTCCCCACAGCCAATTCAGCAAAACACTCGACTGACTTTGAACATCCCTAGCTGTAAGCAGAAAATTAGAAGATTTGTAGCCAACGCTTTAAAAATACCTTGAAACTTCTATAAAAATCTTACAAAACATTTTCCTAAAATTTTATATCCTGTTAAATTTGTCTTCAAACTAATCAAATGTTCTGCTACATCACTTTTATGATAATGATTAAGATTAAAAAAAAAAGCTTAAAATATAATGAAAAACAAAACACGTACAAAGCCAAAGAGAGTCCTACGTACTATTGCTTAATACTCTGGAAGATGAAAACTGGAAATGTTAAATATGCCTGAGGATACATACAGAGTGTATAATTTGCATTGACGAGCCGGGCAGCTGCTTCTGGGGGCAAGGTACTTAGAACGTCTTTGTGCGCTAGCAAAGACATTTGCTGTGTGTGCCTTAATTCTCGCTCATCCCTCAATCGCACGTCTTTTGCGTGGCTCACCGTTTGCAGCTGCGACAGCCTAAAGGGAAAACTAGCTTGTACAATGAAATAAGGAGCTTACTATACTACTCACAAACACATCTTAACATATTTCCGCCGAGGAAAATATAAAGTTAATTCTCTCCTTACGAATGAAGCGCTCAGAAACGAATTTACCACTGCATTCACACATTTAAAGCTCTTATAAGTAGCTTATGTCTTTACAACCAGCTGATCCATGAATTTATTAAACTGAACCCATTAAAGTTCAATTTCTATGTTTTCTTTTCTTTTGTTCAATCTAGAGATGCTATACAGGGTGTCTCCGAAATCATACTATAAGCGATTAGGTGGTGATTTTACATGCAAAAATAGATCAGAAAAAGAAAAGAATATCACTTTTTTATTTAAAGCTCCGTTTTCGAAAAAATTAAGTTTAAAAGCCCATCAGGTATCCTGCATTAGCTGGAAATTTCGAATTATGAAACTTTTGTTTCTGCTCGTGTCTGTATTATTAAACATGGACAATGTCACGATTTGCTAAGCTTTCAAACACACTTCTCTTGAAAATGAAGCGTTAAATGAAAAAATGTTATTCCTTCCTTTCGGCTTATTTTTGCACGTAAAATCACCACCCGACCGCTTGTACTATAATTTCGAAGGCATCCTGTATATAATTCAAGAAAAGAGATTTGAAAAAAATTTTGCTTATCAAACCTTTGAATCTTTAATTTGCTGGACGTAACAGGAGCTCCAAAAAATTGACGCTCATTAGTTTCTTGAAACGCACTCATATTTAATTGAAAACATTTGTCTTGTTCAGATTAATTGCTGCAGAGCTTCACACAACATGAACAGATCATACAGGGCTACAGAGGAAAGGATGAATCAACTTGGAAAGCTTGTTTCCAGATCTGCTACGCGCTAAGCAAACTTAGGGGCTAAACAAATGTATAATCCTTTAATTAACACAAAATTAAAAACTCTTTCTATTGAATTATGATATCTTATTTAATAGAAACTATCAGCTAAACGAATGAAAAATATTACAGAGGATAATACGCTAGAATCAAACGTGTAATTATTTTTCTTGACACTAAAAAGTATTATTTTAAAATAATAATTCTTCGACGAGATGTTTGAATTGAAATTTATAAAAGTCCTTCAATAATAATACATTTTTTCTTTGTGAATAAAAAAGAATCAAAATAAACCATGCCTGAAGACCACTTCTATTTAAAAACATAGAGATATATTATATGTATTAAGTTGCCCCAAAAGTTTCTTTCGTTTTATAAGGAAATAATAGATGCACAATATTCTATTGTCTTATATTATTTTATTGAATTACGTATGATCTATTTTGTTCCATTGGAACTATAAAACGAAAGAAAGAAACTTTTGAGACAACCTAATATATTACCTCATATAAAGTTAAATATTAATGCCTCAACTATTCCAAAAAGGAATGTGTATAACACTATATAGCGACTATACTAAATAATGATAGATATCAATGAATTATGTACTATATATACAATTTAATTAAGATAAAAGAATATAATACATACTTCAGGGCAAGAGTTTCCTTGTCTTCTCCAATTGGAGTATCAATAGCCTCTTTCGCTATCTCGACTGGTCCCTCAGACTTTGACGGTGAAGGATGTTCCACGATTGGTTCCACAGTGCTAGAAGATGACGCCTCCTTTTTTGGGCTGAGGTCGGAGCTCGCTGAACTACCCATCTTCCTCAGCTCTTCGTTCACTCTGATTGCGTTAGAGAGGCGTAATTGCAATGTGTCACGTTCTTCGAGTAACTGCATCAATTCGTGCGTCAATTCCTCACATCTGACGTCCCTTTGATGAAGCATATATAACGCAAGATCTAGTTCTTGCGAAGTCGACGCTTTGTTTTCTTCGTCAGAAGCTTCTACGCTTCGAACTGCAGAAGTATCAGTCGCAGGAACGTCTTTCGTTAAAACATTTCGAATTAATTCATATTCCTTCACTTTCTCTTCTAAAAGTGTCTTCAATGAATTTATTTCCGTTTCTCTGGCCGCTAAAGTATTTTTGAGCTCGGTAAGTTGTTTTCTTGCTTCATCGTATGATGCTAAAACTTCCTCTATACGTTCCTCTTTCTCATGAATTTGAATTTTCAAATTGTGAAGCTCCGCATCTTTGGTGATACTCAATTCGGCCAACCTACGTTCTTTCTCTGCCAGGTCGGAGCTAACTCGAATCAATTCTTCGTCCTTCTGGTGCAATTCGTTTTTCATTGTCTGCTCTATCGTAGAAAATTCTTTCAGTTGCTTCTTCAGATTTTCAATGTCCGTATCCCTCAATCGTAGTTCGTTTAAAATATTTTGATTTTCCTTGACTAATCTTTGCTTTATTTCGTCGATCTCCATTTCTTTCTCTCTCAGTTTCTTCTCCAAGAATTCATGAGCCTCCAAACGAACCTGTTCTTTCTCGATACTAAGTTTTTGTATAGCTTCTTTAGTTGTTTCCGAGAGCCTCTCAAATTCTTGCAAACGAGAAGCTTCTTTCTGCAATCCAACAATTGTTGATTTCAAATGTTGAATTTCCTGTTCCTTACCGTATAATTCAGTAGTCAATCTCTGCACCATTTCACGCAATTCAAATTCATCTGATTGAGGCTCCATGCTGGCTTGAAGAGACAACTGAGAGTCTTTCTCAGCTATGACATACTTTAGTTCGTTAATTTCCTGTTCCTTGGCATACAACTCATTCTGAAGCCTAACAATTTGTTCTTGATCTTGAACCGATCTTCGATCTTTGGAATGAAGACTTGCCTCTTCTTTGGAAACAAATTCTTGATTTTGTATCTCTATTCGTTGTTTCAAAGCGTCAATTTGTTTTTCCTTATCTTCGGCTCTTATAGTAGCTACTTCCAAAGCAGATTCCAACTCAGCCTTTTCATTATACAGGCAATTGATTCTTTGTTGCATTTCTTGAATTATGCTGGGATATGTATTTTCATTTAGAATGTATTTCAAATGCTCAATCTCTTCTTCCTTCCTTTCCAATTCAACCTGCATATTATCTATCGTACGCTGTAAATTTTGTTCGTTATTACCCATTTTAAAAACTGGTAAACCATCTATAGTATTAGAAGAGCTCGGTTGATGTTGACTCTGCTGTACAGTAGTTAATAATCTATCAATCTCCATTTGTTTCTCATTTAACGTTTGACTGCTCTTCTCTAATAGAGATACCTTCTCATTCAAACTATGATGAGTTTCTTCTAATGTCTTACGAGTGGCTTCTAATTCCAAATTTAAAATGTCTATTTGTTCTGTTTTCCTTAAGAGCTCATTTTTCAAATCTTCTACGTTTTGTACCTCTGTACGAAGTTTATCAATTTCAATTTTATTGTTATCTAAAACTATCTTCTGCTCTGTGGTTTCCTGAATATGATGCTGCAAAATCGACTCTTTCTCCATCAAAGTTAACGTCGTACTTTGAACTTCTTGCTCTAAAGTCTGAATACGTAATATGTATTCATTTACACTGACTGATGCTGCTTCAGATTCATTCAAACGCTTATTCAGTTCTTCAATCGTTTCTGTATATCTTTGATTATCCAACGACAATTTTTGAACTCTTGCCTTGCTTTCAGATAACTCTAGTTGTTTCTCGGTCAACTGGTCAGTTATTGATATTAAATTAACCTGAATAGATTCTAGATTTGACTCCTTTTCCATCAAATTTTGCTTTAAAAGCTCCAGTTCTTGTTGCAGAATACGAAACTGAGAAATATTACTCTGTTTTTCAAGTGAATGCTCACTTATAACTTTCTCTAACGTCGATAGTCTTTCATTAAGATTTTGTATCTGTTTTTCTTTTTCCTCAATTTCTATTGCATGTTTTTGTACTAACTCTTGAGTAGCTTGACTGACAGTAGCACTGACAGTTTCCATACTCTGTTGCTGAATACATTCATTTTCTTTGTCACTAAGAGATTTTTTCAGAATTTCCAGCTGTTGTTTCTTTTCATTGAGCTCCTGATTCAGACCCTGTATAGTGTCCTGTAATTTTAACTTTGCACCTTCATTGTCTGTATACTGTTTTTGAAGTTCCTGCTTCAAGTCCGCCACTTCTTGTATTCTGATATTCAAAAGATCGATCACTTCCACCATCGACGCATTCATAGAAGATAATTGTTTCTCTGAAGATGTCATTAAAGCGGTTAGCTTTTCTTCTGCAGATGCTTTTTCTTGTAGAACGTCCTGTAATCTTTTCTGTAGTTCGATAGCATTTGATTCGGAGATTTCGATTTGTTGACGCAAATCGGCTATTTCCATTTCCAATTTACTAGTTTTTTCAAATGCTTCCTCCTTCAAAAAATCAGTATTTTGTCTCATGGCCGTAACTTGATCATTGGCATCCATCAAACTCTGTTCATACTGCTTCCTCAATAAATCATATTCTTCTCTAGATTTGCTTAACATTCCCTGCAATTCCGAAATTCTTTTATTTAAATCGTCTACGATCTGGATAGATTCATTTTCTTCCGCAGTTCGTTTTGATTCTAAAGCAGATAATTTCATCTTTAACTCTTCTAAGAAATGTTGAAGTTGCTCATTTTCAGTTGCAAGCGCCTCCATCTCATCCTTAAGATCGTCGATCTCATCTTTATATGTTTTACACAAATTTTCGTAATCTGCTTCCTGAACAGATCGCTTTTCTCGAGAGCGTTCCTGTATAACTGGCTTAGACTCTTCGTTCAAAGAAATGTTTTCATTTTTAGAAATGTCATTTCCGTCTAACTTAACTGCACTTTCCTGTAGTCGTTTGTCAAGAACCTCGACTTTATCAGATAATTCCTTATTTTGAATACGTAATACTTCCATATCCATGTCCTGTCTTTCTTTCATTTCCATATACCTTTCATTCGCAGAAACTACCACATCTAAACGTTTTATCAAAGCCTCTTTCTCAGCAACAGTATTTTTCTGTTCTTCTTTAAGCTCTACTAAGGTCTTTTCCAATTTACTAATCTGAGACTTCAATTCTTCCTCTATTGCAGAATCTAATTCATAAAAATCACTTGCTGACTTCTGTATTTTTATCTGTTGTTGGAGACTCTCCAGCTGTACCTTATACTCTTTCAATTTTTTTATCAGTTTTGCATTCCTCAATTGAGTAGCCTTACTTTCTTCCGTCATCTTCTCCTTCTCCTTCTCTAAATCTTTGATCTGATCCTGTAGATCATCTATTTTGGCTTGTAACTGCATTTCCTTGCTTGGAATCAATGTAGTAGTGAGATGCTGTTCATCAATTAACTGAGCATCATCCACATTCCATCCCCAGGTTTCCTCGTCGAGTTTTTCCATTGATCCAGCATCCCATGCTGCTTCCACATCCAAGGAAACCTCCTGCTGAATTTCCTCTGTTGTAACTTTTGTGGTCTTCGGTTCTGTCTGTTGTCCAACAGTAATTTCCTCTAATGGAGTAGATTCTTTCGACATATCCATGATGGTGGGTGTTTTATCGGACTGTTTATACACCTCTTCCAGAGCTTGAGTAAGGTTTACAACTGGTTCTGTAGCTTCATCTCCCTCATGCATAATTTTCTCAATCTTCATCTGCAAGTGTCGTTCAACGTTCATAGAGTCCTTCAACTCCTTCATGGACCTAGACAAATCATTCACTTGCAGTTGCAACAAATCTCTCTCCTTGGTAAGAATTGATACACGATTTTCCAACTCTGTTATCAATTCAAGATCGGTAGAATTTTTCAGTTCTGCCTCTAAATTATTTATTTGTAATTTGCACGAGTCTAAAAGGACTTTTTGTTGGTTTTTATCTTCAACAGTTTTGTTTAATTCTTCCTTCGTGGAGATTAAAGTCATGTTTAATTTCTCTATCTGATTATCTTTAGCTAACAATGAATCCTTGAACTTATTTTCAATATCATTTTGCTGTTCCATCATTTGCGTACTAAGATTATGTAACTCTGCATTCAGTGAATCAATCTGATTTTCTTTTTCAGTCAGTACTTCTTTTAGCTTTTCCACATTTGCCTCTGCAGCATGTAATTGTTTCTGTGAAGCTTCTAATTCTTCAACACGTTGACTATAATTTTGAGATATCTGTGTCCTCTCTTCAATCATCAATTTCTGCAGATGATTAATCTCTTGAGTTAGATTAGAGCACTGTGCTTCCTTTTCGTTTAATAAAGTCTGCAACCTTCTCACTTCTTTGTTAATCAAAAGATCGGAATTGGAAGCAGATGACATACCAAAGATTTTAGAAGCATCAAATAATTGGGGAGCATTATTCTGAGGAGTACTGTCAAGAACGGGTGACTCTTTCTTTGATTTCTCTATAGATTCTGTATTCAAATTTCTATACGCATCTAACTCCATCTTTAATTCCTCTATTTTCTTTTCACTGGATTCTTTATTGACTTTAAGAGACTCAATTTCTTGTTCCAAACTGTGTCTAGTATCTTGCAACAATTTTTCTGCCATTTCTCTCTGTGCTTCCATTGATTTAAGAGAATCTATTTGAAAGCTCAATTGTTGTTCTAGTTCATCAGTGCGTTTCTGAACAATTTGCATTTTTTGTTGCATGTTTAATAATTCTGTTTCTCGTATTTTGCATTCTTTGGTTAAATCAGAATTTAATAGATCAGCACCTTCCAATCTTTCTATGTTCTGTTTATTGTCTTCTAATATCTGCTCTGTTCTAACTATCTTTTCTTCCAAAGTGGCATTTCTAGATTGCTGTTCTTCAACTTTCCCTATCAATTCTTTATTTTCTCTCAATGTTTCCTCCAATTTTGCTTTCACCTCCTCGTGATTTGCTATCAATGAATTATACTGGAACAAAAGATCATTGTATGGATCTTCCAATGATCTATTTCTCATACTAGTTTGATTCATCAAATCGTTGAATCTAAGAGATTCTCTCATCTGAACAAAGTTACCAATGGAATTAGCTAATTCATTATCCAAATTCTCAATTTCAGCTTCTCGTTCTTGTAATTTTGCTTCCAATGCTTGCACCAAAGTCTGGCATTGTTCACAATGACTACAATGTTGGACTCCAGTCATTTTTGTATCATCCTCAGTAACTTCTTCTTCCAAAGTTTGAGTAGTTTCCGTTGATGTGTTAATAACTGCTTTCTCCATCTGCTCGATCAACAATCTGCGTTCTTCCGACTCCTTTTCAACAATTTCCAGTTTTTCATTAATATGCGCCTGCTTTGACAGTAATAGCCCATTTTGAGCCTTAAGGTCATTAATTAATGCAAGCTGGTCAACATACTCTGCTTCCATAACTTGCATTCGTACACTAAGCTCTCTAGCTTTCTCCTTTATGTCCTCTAGCTCCAATTGTTTACGTTCATTTTCTTGAATAACCTGCTGTTTATAAGATTCATATTCCGATATTATATTCTGTTTGCTTTCTCTTTCTGTTGCAAGTTCTGCTGTAGAAGATTCAATATCTTTACGTAATTTCACAATTTCCTCTTCCATTTCTGTAAGTTGTTGCATAAGGAGAGGCATCTTCTCCTTTGAATTAGTCAAATCATTTGTTAATCTTTCGATATTTTTGGAAGCTTCTGTGGACTCATTTCTAGCTTGTATTAGTTTCTCTTCTAAATCGGCTATTCTATTATCCTTTTCGCGTATTGCAATCTCCACATCCTGAATTTGCTTGTTTTTAGCTTCTTTTTCATCTTTTTCGGTCGTCCACTTCTCTTCGAGCTCGGTAACCCTACTCTCAAGCTCTTGACATACCGCTGTCTTCTTCTTTAGATTAGCGGCAATTTTTTTCATCTTTTCTAGCTGCATTTGTATCTTGTCGTCCGAATCCTTTAACTTTTGCTCCAAATCAGCAACTTTAGCTTCTAAAGCAAGTTTAGTTTCTTCAGTTATATTATGACCAACTAATCTTTCCTTTTCTTCTAATTCACCTTTCAAGATTTCACATTCTTGCATCTTGGCATTCAATTCTTCAATTACATTTTCAAGTCTCTGGTTTTGCATTTGGGTATCTTCAGTATGCTTCACTTTTAATTGTTCTATTTGTTTATACGCGCTTCTTAATTCTGCTTGCACATCATTCACAAACCCTGTATTATTATCTATAATGCTCTGTAATTCCCAAACTTGCCTTTCAGCTTCACCTTTTTCATTCTTAGCTTCCACAATTTGTACTTCTAGATGATCTTTCATTGTAATTAAATCAACAAATTCTCGTTGCTTCTCGACTAATTGATTTTGAATATCGTAATTTTGCTGAGACAGATTTTTTACTTTTTCCAATAAATTACTATTTTCTTTCGTGGTTGCATTGATATTACACTCTAGTTCATCAAGGATCATATCCTTATCTTTCAATTGCTCTACCAAAGCATCATAATCTTTCATAGGCTTTGATTCCTTTACTTTGTTATTCAATTCGACAATGTCTTTTCTCAAAGAATGTACTTCTTCTTCTTTACTTTTCACTAGATTACTAAGATTTGCTACTTCGTTAGATATCGACGTTAGCAATGAATCTTTGTCTTGGATTAACATTTTATAGTTATTAAGTTCATCCTGTAAACTATCTATCATAATCATTTTATTTTGTAATTCCGCATTTTTAGCTTGTAACTCTTGATTTTTGTCTTCAACAATTGCTTTAAAATTAGCAATTTCATTATCCTTTTCAGAGATAGCTGCAATCTGCTCCTGATGCTTTAATTCAAATGTCGTCGTTGTACTATGCAATTGTTGTTGCAGTGAAATAATTTCTGCATCTTTCTTTTCCTTTTCATCTAGTAATATTTTGTATTCATTTTGCAAAATTTTGAATCCCTCTTCGATGGAAGCTTTTCCTGCTTCTAGTTTCTCCATCTTTTCTTGCATTTCATTGCACTTATATTTCCATTCTTCTAAAGTATCAAACATTTCTTTTAATTCATTTTCCAAGATTTCTACTTTCTTTCCAGACTTTTCACATTCCATAATCTGTTTACCTTTTTCCTCTAATTCTTCTTCCTTGTTTGCAAGTTTTATTTTCATTTCTTCAATTAGGCCTGTTTGTTCTGTGATTAAACTTTTGCATTTTTCTATCTCATGTTCTAAGGAAGCAACAATCATGAATTCTGTTTGTTGAGATAGGGCATCATCGGATTGTGGAGTTTCAAATACTTCCTGACCCGATTTCTGTAAACCAGTGCTATCTTGAACAGCATCTTGTTTTTCTTGATTTAGTTTTTCTAATTTTTCAATAAGTTCTAACTTCTCATTATCAGGATCATCTTGCAACATTTGATTCATTTTTAGATGTAATTTTTCTTTTTCTAGCATCACTTCAGTTAAATTATCTTTCAACTTTTGATTAAAGCTTTTAAGTTCTGACACCTTTGTAACTACTTCTTCATTTTCTTTCAATAATTCTTCTATCTTGGTTCTCAAATCATTGATTTGAAGATCCTGAGTCGTTTCATGCCACTGATCTAATGAATTACGTAATTCTTTTACCTCTTTTTGTAAAAGACTTTTTTCTTCCATTAATATATCAACTTGTGCTTTAAAATCAATTTCTCTAATTGATATCTCAGAAGCTTCAGATAATTTTGTTTCAATTTGAGAATCATCATCCAATTTGACAATCGTAGACAATACTTCAATTTGTTTCTGCAATTTACTATTCTCTTCAATAAGATTTGTTATTTGAACTCTAAGGTTAGATAATTCTACAGACTTATTATCATTTTCTTGTAATAAAGTATCAACTTTTAATTTCAAATCAACGTTTGATTTAGATTCTACATGTTCTAGTTGTTCCTCAAGTTTTGTAAGTTTAATTACAAGTTCGCTATTTTCTTGTGTGAGAAGCTCGATTTTTGTTATACTTTCGTTGTGCTCTGGAATCCGTTCAAAAGATTCTGTCGAACCCGTATCAGAAGATCCTTTCTCTTCCACTCTGCTTAACTTCATTGTTAAATCTGTGTTTTCTTGGGTTAATTGATCAATCTTCTTTAATAATTCATTTTTATCCGGGTCATTTATAGATTCTGTAGATTCAGCATGGAAATTTTCTTTTTCTTGAAGTTTATTTAATTTAAGGGTTAAATTACTATTTTTCTGTGTCAAATCTTCGACTTTTTTCAATAAATCGGTCTTGTCTAATTCTTGTACAGTTTCGAACGACTCTGTTGACCCAGTGTCAGATGTTCCTTTTTCCTCGAGTTTTGATATTCTATTATATAACTCGGCATTTTCTTGTGTTAATGTTGCCACTTGTTTGATCAATTCTGTATGATTAGCTTCCATTGAAGATTCTAATTTACTTTCATTTTGCAATCTGTGCATAGCTTCTAATTGCTCTTCAAGATCAACCACTTTCATTTCTGCAGTTACTCTAAGATTTTCGGATTCTGCATTTTCTGCCTCTAGAGACGAAATTTCCCGCTTCGCCATATGGAGCTCTAAAGTGAAAATCAAATACTCATTATGGAATAATCAAATCTATATTTTATGTCTTTTAAAATGTTTTTTTAAATCTGGTATTCAATATTAATTTTATATTCAAATTAATACAAAAAGAAAAAAACAATACATAGATTACCTTGCATAAGATCCAATTTTTGATTCTCTAGAATAGCAATGGCTTCAATTTGCATTTCAATTTCTTTCGTTTGAGCAGAAACTTTACTTTCAAGATCAACAACACGTTCTTGCCAATCTCCTGCTGAGGCTATGCAAATCGTACAACATGCCAATGATGTATGTATATAATTGATATTAATTGATAGTAAATGCAAAAGCAAGCAACTTAAATATTACATTATTACAAGTAAATCCATATTCAACAAGCTTAGATTCAACAATTTTTAATTAAACATATCAACTATTCTCCAATTATTAATTAATTTTAAGATTAATTGATCTTACACTAAGCATGATTAATATTCTTCAAATCATTAATTCAACAAACAAATTCCCAAATTTAAAGCAAATATAAATTAAGGTCTGTTTGTTAATTTAATTATCGCCTATTTATTTATTAATATATCCAAGTGTTAACTCGTATATTTTGAACCATATTAGACAGTTATTTTATATAATATTAATAATATTATACAATATACTGCAAAGGTTTTAAAAAAGATGGCAAAATTGCTTTTTTTCTAATTGTTCATGCAAGTACGTTAATTATGCAAAAAATCATGTAAAAGATAATACAAAATTAAATATGTGCTAACAAATAAATCTAGTTCTATGAATCAGAGTGTAGCAAACTTTGACAAGTAAAGTAGGTACCATGTTATGTTAAAATAATAAACCTGATATAATATAATTGATTAGTAATCTCAATAAATATTCATATAATTTAGTATAAGTATCTAACTAATCAGGTAAAAAGATTCCATCACCGGAAATTAGCACAATTACAATTGTCTCAATAGCAATATTTCTCTTATGGCAACAAGAATACAAAAAATATTAACAATTTGTGTTATATATATATATATAACTATTTCATATATACAAGATCAGTTATCAAAAATTCAATATAAATTTCTTATATATATCATTAAATACATATGTATAAATATGTACATAGGCATTGAAATTTCTCTGCAGTAAGGAAGACAACAACAGGACTTATGGATAATTATTTTAAGAATAATATAAATGGACAATGCATTGCACGTAAAATTGATAACAAAACTAGAACAATGAAAACAACGATGACAGAATTTCTGCCCTGGTTCCTACCTTTAAGCTCATCAAAGTCTACCAGACTCAGCTGAAGGTTACCTTTCTCTTCCTCTAATAATGCCACTTGGTTCCCCAATCTGACAAGTTCTGCATTTGTATCAGACACCTAAATTACAAAATTACATGTAAACGAATTTCATTATTATTTTAAGTAAATAATTACTTATACTTTCACATAATTGATCAATTTAAAAATTATAGAGCTTTGAAATGATTAATAAATTTTTGTCCTTAAAACTTATAAATTAATAGCATTAATATATTTTACCTTTTTAAAGTTCTCCAACTGTTTTTGTAGGCTTTTTACTTTACTTTTATGTTGTGCTTTAATTTTAATCATACCCTTATTTAGTTCTTCCAATTCTTTGGTAAGTTTCATCACTTTTTCACCTTCTTTAATAGTACTTTCTTCTGGTAATTTTGCCATAATTTCATTTTTTTGTTCTTCAAGTTTGTGTACCAAATTTTCCAGATCGGTTATTTTATTTGAATATTCTTCATTTTTTGATGTTAAATCTGCTACTTGATTTTGCAATTCTGCTTTAGATTCTTCTTCAAGAAGCTTATTAGATTGTTTTAACTCTTCTACTAAATTTTCAAGTTCAACTATTCTATTATCCTTTTCCATTATTGCACCATTACCATGCATAGATATATTTACAATTTTATCTTGTAATTCTGCAACACCTTTTTGTAACTCATATTTTTCATCTTGCAACTGTTTATTATTATGTTCCAATTTTTGCAATTTAAACTGCAAATCATCAACAGTCGGATCTCTGACTATTCCAATACCAGATTCCAATTTAAATACTCGTTCATTAGCTTCTGCTAACTTCAACTCATAATCTTTTAACTGTTGTAATAAATTCTCATTTTTCGCTTTAAGGGAAGATTCCATTAGTACAAAATTTTCTTGCATTGATTTCATTGCTTCTTTAGTTTCTACCAAAGCATCCATTGTGGAACGAGAAAAGTCAGCACTTGCTGACTCAGACAACTTTTGCTTGTTAATTTCTTTCTTAAACCTAAATAAAGTAATAGATAGAAGAAATAATAAATAAATATATTTTAATCAGTAATAAAATATATTTAATAAATTTATAAAATTACCCATCAACCGAATTTTCTAGTTCTGTTATTTTATTATCCCTTTCTTGTAATTGTATTAAGAGATTCTCGTTTTTATTTTTCAGGGATGTCTCTAAAAGTACAAAGTGTTCCTGCATCGTTCGCATTTCGTCTTTCGTATCTTCGAGAATATCTAACGTCGTTTTACCCTTTTTTGAAAGATCTGCAGACATAAGGGTAACTGCCTTTGTCTTAGATTCAATAACAGAGTCTTTTTCTTTTAAATTTTCTTGGAGATCTATAATTGTAGCTTCAAGCTCCAAAATTTTATTAGTAAGTTCTGCAATTTTGTTTTCTTTTTCCTGAATACTCTCAATTTGTATTAGTGACATGACCTATAATTAAAATGTTAAGTGTAATTACCAATAGCATAGTAAAAATATTTATTATTAAAAGGTTGTAAAAATTGTTTGCTAACATCAGAAGTAATCATGACTGGTTTAACAGGGGCAATGGATGATAATTGTTCCTTTTGAAAACCCACTACTGCCACATCTTTTTCTTCTAACTGTTGCCTAATAGCTTCTACTTTCTCTTCAACTGCACGTTTAGTTTCTATTATTTCTTTGTTACGTTGTTCAAAAGCTTTTCTATTTTCTGCTAGCTTCTTTTGGAGTAAAGTAGACTTTGCTTTTGCAGTTTTTGCCTGACTAATATCATCAATACTTCCTTCAGATGTATCTGCCAAAGATGTCTCAGATGTATGAGTTACATCTGTAGAAGTCAAATTTCTTTCTCTACTTCTACGTGACAATTTAGCTCTGGATTTAATTTTGGAAAGTCTCCTTGCATATTCCTAAATTTAAATTTAAATTTTCAATGAGATATTCAAATCTTTTCATTAAAATTTTATAAATTAATATTTATTACCTGAACTTCCTCTTCTTTCTTTTTTAAACTCTGTTTATTTTTCAGCATAATTTCTTTAAGAGATTCCAACTGGCTTTTATTTTGTTCACATTTTTCTTTCGCATGCGCCATAGTTTCAGATGCTTCCCCTTCCGTGGTTCCTGGTGATTCTTCTGATGCACCCCACATTGTAAACTGTAGAATTAAGAACAATAAAAACCACTTCATTATAATTTGTATAAAACAAACTTGAACTCTTTTAAATAAGAAATTATGATGTCAATGGCAGTGAAAGTTTCTATAAAGTGGTCAGACAGTGTGTCACCCACTGCTCTCATTTTCATAGACTAATTGGATGAAAACTAAATGGGGGTAAACTAATTGTATTATCTATATATATAGATGTTGAATGTCAGAATACACACGAGTTACCTTGTGGCATATTTAATGCTTACAACACAGCATTTAAGTAGAAACTTTTTCAATGACATCTTATATAAACTATCAGATAAGAAATATACTAATATTATAATCAGACTTATGTATTGTACATAGACATTTTCATTAATGCATACTTGTATATCACATATATTAATTTTAATGTATACATATTATATACAACAATAAGAAATATACATTTAATATAAATCTAGATATAAAACTTTTAGTACTTATATACATTTAATATAAATTTATTTTTATATATCAAAACATTTATACAGCTACAATATAAAACATATATAAAACATTTATATATTTGTTTAATATAATATCAAAAAATAATTGACCAAATTCTACATACAATATTTTAAACTGAAATTATAACATGACACATGTGGCTTTCTAATGAATAGATAACTGAAGAAGTTAACCTCAAAATACGTTTAATTAGAAAAGGAACATGTTATACATAAATTACGAAGTAAATAGATAATATGTTAAACAATAAATAAAATTACATAGATAAGTTTAAATAGTAATGAGATGACGTAATTTATGTCACAAGAGAAAAGCACATATTCTAACATTCTTTGACATTAAAAACTAGAAATCATATCAAAATAAGTGATTTTCATATATATTCTAAATAAACTTGTATTCTTATAAGAATACAAAGTAATTATTTTTCAAACTGTATTTACCTTTATTTATATTTCTGAAATTGTCAAGATGGAAACCCGTTATCATTCGTGCACATATTTTATTAAAGTATTTTTATCACTCACATCTGTATGTAATCAATACCGAATCCATTCATGTCCATATTTCATTAATTTTACAATATTTACAATAATTTTACTAATAAGTACATAAAAATACCAAGCAAATTGTAATCCTATGCCTCAAAATGTAAAGTCTACATTACTCCCTTTACATACGGAAGCAATTGGAGTTTGAAGTGTTGGTTGGATCTCTTAAGCGCATATGTGCTGCCACATTACGGAAGTCTTTATGACTGTTAGAAAATTTAGAATAGCAATTTAAAACTTATACAATTCTATTCCGAATCTATTCCCTAATTTTTCTTCATATATTAGAATTTTCATTTTAATATTAGTGAAGTACAAATTGGAAACCTCTATTATCTTACTATGAAAACGACAAATTTAATGATTTAATTTTGCAATATTTTATTAGAAACTTTAATAAAATTGTTTATATTTGTCAGACAAGATTATGTAGGGTATAAACATACCACAATTGTAAAAATGTAAGATTGCATAAGTATTGTTGTTGAAAATAATTTTTTAGCAAAATTCACTATACTATCTTTTATTCATGTTTTAATAATATAGGAGTATATTTAGTAAATCGTTCATTAAAACTAAATAATTTTTTATACAATTTTTTATTCTTTTATTATTTTGATATAATTAAAAATTTATCTGTATATTAATTAGTTTTTATTTCTTTACTTTTATAAAATCAATAGTCAGTTTACAATAACTGGATTATTGTATTTTACAAATAATGAATTGTTTAACTTCAAACGATCATTTAACAGTAAAGAAAATAATCCTATTGTAACCTATCACGTACATTTCAATATAGGTACATACATCGTAACACAACAGGTGATAACAGCTGATTCTTATGTGTGTTGTGCAACAGAAAACATTTCAACACCTACAGAATAGCATGCAAAATCTAGTTACTTTTTAAAGCGCTCTTTTTAAATATTAAACATCTAACAGTAAATACATAGTATTTATTAACAATTATTAATAAATTATATAAAGAATAAAAAAGGAAATGAATGTGAATGAATAAATAGATTTCAAATATTATTCTAATCAAGTTTCTTTCTCTTTTAGTAAGTTGATGGTAGTCAGCTCTAACAAGAAAAGAAAAAGAACTAAGTACAATTCTAACCTAATACGTATGCGTAAACGCAGCTTTCATATACACATGTATATATAGATTGCATTGTACACTATAGAATACGGTTTATTATATATACCCATCTATACTGATCTATACACATCTATATATATATATGTATGTATGTATATACACATGCATATATATAGTTGTACACATGAAAGTGTATGTATATGTATACGTATATTCGAGCTGGAGGTACGCGCTTGGTGCTACGGCGCATTTGCCAGTATCAACGGTCTGCGTTTATCGACTATCATGTATACTGTGGCAAATGCGATCCATTGACTTCAGACGCAAGAATTTCCGTGGCTTTTTCATTAAATGCTACCATCTTCAACCATGATGGACGTGCAGAACCAGTTCAAAGGTAGGAAGAGACCATTTCGATTTCTTCCTGTTGACTCTTGAATAAAACACGTCGAACAAGTCGAGTGAATCTACGGCGGCACTGTGACAGTTACCACAAGCAAAACCATAATTCGTTGAACTGTATGTTTTCGTTTATTAAGTATAGTTTACTGGCGGTTGATTGTACTTCTTTCACCTTCTCTACATTTTTTCACTTATTCTACGATTTCAAATGTGATGTCGATGTATATGTGTATATGTATGTGTCGATATGCATTCGATTATTGACATACACTTTTGGAGGGAAGAAAGCTGTAGGCGGAGATGTAAATAAACGCGCATTAATTGATCAATTTGGTCTTTTATCTTTTGCTCACTAATAAGTTTGATTTGTATAGCGGTTATCGTAATTATGAAATTATCGTTTTTATTTTACCAACTTGTCCATAGCCACGATCACAGACACAAGGTGAGCGATATGAATTTAATCAATAATGAAATTAGTGTTTTCATCAAGACATTAACATGGCCCCGCTTATCGTATCATGCACAAAAATAAGGATATATACACCGTTCCCACTGTGGAAGCTTTTATTTACAATGTATACAGGCAATGTTGATATGAACGTAGATTAAGCTATTTATTTATTTGTGTTAAATAAATCCTTTACTTTAGTTAAGTAAGTAATCCTTTTTCTTATAGAGAGGTGAATGTATCATACAATAGTATCGAAGTTATAAATTGATTTCGAATTGAAAAATTAAAGTTATTCAATATTGAAAACATTTTAGTATCACATATAATCATCAATATTTTTCAATTTACGATGTACTCACTTCTAAAAATAACAGAGGGAACTGTTTTTTTAGAATAAAATAAATACATTCTCGAACACGCAAGAAGTAAGTATGTGTTGAATGTATTAAATAGTCTGCATTAAATTTAAATTTCTTAATTAATTCCGCATTTCATAATTAATTTCTTTCTTAATTAATTCCACACATATTATCTAATTATTGCACGCAAGATATAGACATGTAATGCTTTGTGAGTCGAACTATATTCCAGACAAAGTAGTATATATCCATAATTCATATTATGCAACAGATTATTGCACAGATATAAATCAAATAAAATTATAATTGAACTGTTTAAAGATACACGGTGCAATAGGACAAATTATGCGAGAGCAATGTTTGACCTTAATCGGGTTAAATTGTCACGTGCGATTCAATTTTCGAATCAAGTCATATAATAAGCAAAGTTTCTTTATTGTAAATATTTTTAACAAAATCTAGCAAAAATGTTCAACGATGTTATGAAATTCATCTTCTTCATCTCCTTTTTTAACAAATCTTCATAACTGAAACTATACTTAATTGTAGTTACAATTAATATATATGTACATATTTCCTTATGCAATTATTTTATATACAGGGTGCGCCGTTAGAATCCGGACAAAAGAAGTTTTGTGCAGAAAGTTGTTTATTTAAGTCAATACACAAAAACACATGAAAATGTTGTTATATCTCATTTAAAGGGTCCTTGCTGAGAACTTTTATTCTATGTAACCACCCTCTGCCTCTATGACCTGCTCTATTCTTGCTCTAAAGCGCGAGCACGCTGACTTCAACTGGTCGCGTTTAATTGTCGCGAATTCTGACTCGATAGCAGCTCGTAGGGAGTTGACGTTGGGGTGCCTGCATTTATTAGTTTGTCTCTCGATAACGCCCCACACGTAATAGTCCAATGGGTTTAGGTCGGGACTGTTAGGAGGCCAGAAATCTTTCGACCAAAACATGTCCACATTGTCAGAGAGCCAATTTTGAACAAGATGACTTGTGTGAGCAGGTGCGTCATCTTGTTGAAATAAATACGGCCTTCCAGAAGCCGTAATTTCCATCCACGGCTTTATTACTGTCTTCAGGACCTCCAAATAAACCTCCTTTGTGATTCTTTCGCCTTTTTGGAAGAAGTGCGGAGGCATGACGTCGCCCTCACTTGAGACAACGCTCAAAACGTGAACACTTGCTGGAAATTTGGTTTTGCCCACAACAGGAACATCTTCGAGATTGTGGGCCAGCCAACGGTCGTTCCTCCGATTCACTTTGGCATCCACAGTAAAAATTTTCTCATCGGAAAAAAACATAATGCGGCCAGCAGCTTCGTGTTTTAACGAACACAGAATCAAATGACAACGGGCAAATCTTTTAAGCTTGGCGGCCTCGGAGAGCATCTGACGGACTTTGAGAACGTAGGAGGCATATCTAAGATCCTCTTGAGCTATTCGACGGACAATCGTTTCACTCACCCCCAAGACGGAGGCTAATTTTCGGAGAGAAGTTCCCGGATCTTCCAAAATCATGTCTTGGGCCCTTTGAATAATTTCTGGCGTCCTTGTTGATTTTTCCCTAACCTGAACTTTTCTCGCCGGAGAAGGAGAACCCTTCTCGAACCACTCTGAGGCTGCGTATCTCTTAGCAATGTCGTATACCGTCGATCTTGGGTAGCTAAAGAATTTTATAATTTCGACCGGCGTTCTCCCGGCGCGAAGACTTTCTATAATCGCCGCTCTTCTATCGTATTCCGGGTTTTGCTTAACGAGTTCTGTCATTTTGAGGTTATAGAAGACTTATTGACATATTTAACTAACTTCAGAGTCAATCAGCACAAACATCTGAATTCTAATATGGTGGGAACTACAAATTGAATTCTGTCCGAATTCTAACGGCGCACCCTGTATACGTTACACTATGTACTTAATGCAAATAAAATAATTCAATATTCTAATATTTCATACTATTTCTATAAAAAATGTATATTATTGAATTTTTTGTATTTCTATTACTATATATACTGTGTTGATGCTTGCAGATTATGAATGGTGGTTCAATTTGTAGAATGCTTACACGTTATATGTATTTCACCTTTAATCTAACTCGACATTTAAGGTAGCTGTTATATGCTTAGCATTTGAATTATATATGTTCTCTCTAATATAACTTATCTAAGCCTTTAACCCGTTTATGGAGTTTTAAGCTTAACCAACTAGTTACAACTTTGGATTATTTTATTTTTTTATAAAAGCAATTTTTTTATATGAAAAATTATTATCTATTTCATCATTTTTATTATATGACTCACATATATGTAATTAGTATAAAAAGATGTTTACATGTCCGTTATGTGTAAAATAGAATTCGTGTTTATTTAGAATAGAAAATTAAAAAATAATGATGCTTTGTTCTCTACTATTGTTTTTGCAAATTTATTGCACAAACATAAGTAAGACATTGGAACTATAGCGTAAAAAATATTACAATCGGATCCATTTATATCCAACTAGTATGATTCTACATAAAAAGGATAATATATATAAAGGTCGTGAATATATTATCGTTATTATCAATGTTACACTTTAATGTGTTGTAAATGCTATAATGTTCATGTAGATAGCGTAAGTAAATTAAAATTTAAAGAGCATCTCTTAATTATATCGTTTAGATGTAAAGTAACGCGTTCGGTGACTCAAATATTCACGAATCAAACAACGTTGCTCGTCAGGGCGTCATAGGGGTAAGGGAGGTACTGCTTTCTATCGCTCACCGTCACACGTTGCTATATTGTTTTATCTGCATATGTGACACTTTTGGCCAATACGCGTGCTATCTTTATGATTGTGTTGAGTCTAACAGAAATAACCAATCGGACCCGCATTCCTTCCATCTGCTAACTTACCAGCAACGCATTATACATACACTGTACTCATAAGTTATGAAATATTGCAATCTAAATTTTTAGTATCACAGTTTTAATACTTTTCATGTAAGCTACATATATTCTTCTCTTTAGTTGGAAATTAGTTATTTTTATTTGAATATTTATCAAATAATTTAATGCAAAATGACTTGTGAACAACATTTTAGTTTTACACATTCTTTTAACAGTGATTCATTTAAATGTGTACGTTCATATTTGGAATACTTAAGCGTCAACGAAAATACTTTGTATATGCTCTTTGTCATTATGACATATAGATATGTACATATGTATATTATACAAAACATTGTAGTTTTATATGAAAAATATTTACAAAAATAAGAACTAAGATTCGTATAAAACAAGAATTTCATGACTAATAGGAAAATATTTCAAAAATAATTATAACTATGTACTTTGTGATGGTAAATTTGACGATGAAATTATTTTTCATAATAAAACTGGGAAATATAAAGATAAATCAATTATAAGAAAACCGTTGAATTCTTATCGAAGAAAATCTACTGATTTAACTTCCATTCAAAATACTCGAAACATCATCATCAGAAATCAAACATAAACATATTTAGCAGCGGTTAATGGACTTTTGACGATCTAATATTTACTTCCACGGACTAGTAAAAGATTAAGTGGTATAAGTAAAAAGGAGCGAGTGGTGGAGGGGCGATTATATTGTCTGAGGTATAGTTAAGGATGAAAGAACACGAGTTCGGCCAGTATGTGTCACTCGACAACGCAATGCCGTACATCAAAGTCTGAACATAAGAGCGTGAATATAAAAAGTGCGTGTTTTAATCAGATCCTGAGGACAAGTTTCACAATGGCACTACTCGAAACTTTTTTTCGACGAAAAGGTATAATATCAGTGAAGACAGAGACGAGAATATGTCTCGAAACGTGAATGAAACGTGTCATTGTGCAAATGTACATTATAAATACATACTTCGAATTCTCCTTTCTTCGAATCCGCGCTTTGTGACGCACACCATGTGCGAGATGTTCAGTGGAGTTTGTGAACCAAAGAGGGAGCTATGTATTTACTTGACACGTTAAGGAGACTTTCTTCAAATCTTGTTACGAATAAATTGCAGATATTTATAAAGTGTTCCGACAATAGCAGTACGACCGGGTAGGGAATGATTCTTCGTGAAAAAATTAATCAAAAATATAGAGTAAAGTTTTTGCGTGTGATACTTTATTTTCGAGAAAATCAAGTTTGGAAATTTGACAAGTATGCTTGAACTTGTATAACTCCGAACTGAACAAGACTAAATAATCGACAGAAAGTTATTCTGCATGTGACAATAAGTAAGAAATGTAGAATAAAATTTTTTCATAAGATATTTTGTTTTCGAGAAAACTAAATTTGAAAATTTATTATGTGCCTGTACTAAGCTAGTTCTTAGCCAAATATGTCCAAACTGTCGAAAACTTCTTGAAAACAAGGTTTGAAATGGAAAAATTTTATTTCACATTATTGTCTTATTTTCGCATATAGAGTAATTTCCTACCGATTGTCTTCTATTCATACCTCGTCTCTGATTAGCCGTTTAAATATACTTAACAAATTTTCAAACTCGATGTTCTCGAAAGCGAAGACTCGTACGTAAAATCTGTACTGTACGTTTTCGACTTTTTTTTTCACGAGAATTCGCACTACAAAAATTTTCTTCACCCACTAGATATTATACGTAATGATATATTTTACATATATTTTCGTATATAATGTATATAAGTACACTCTATGCATTTTTACATCTTTAAATTTACCATAAATGTATAAACGAAGATAAATATACATATCTTCAATAATAGAAAATGATACATTTTCGAAATAAAACAATCTCGAAATAAAGATAATGAATACGAAATCTATCCATACTCAAAAACTCTATCTTAGAAAGATTACTATGGTATTATAAATTCTATCATTGAATTATAGGTAAAACAATGATCCGAAATCATTGATGCTACACAAAGAAATATTACCGAAGAAATTGTTGTAGAAGAATCTAATCTTCAAAAGATGTTTGTAACTATAATATGAACATTAAACAGAAGTTGCGAAATATGTCGCAATCGTGAAACAAAAATAATTTTGTACAAATTTCCATGTGTTATTGCATGTGCGGCAATGATAAATCTTTCCGTATGAAATGTTAGATTTGAAATTTTCACGATGGTGAGATATCATGATATTGGTTTTTCGGGAAAGAGCTGTTACACTTGCAACACGATTATATAACAATGATAATATCATAACTTTTGAAGACTTATAACTTAAACAAATATAACAAGTATGAGTATCCACGGCAAATTACAAATCAATGTTACGGATACGGATTAAACACAAGTATGTCTGTCAATATTATCGAGAGCGTAAAAATAAACTCTTCGAGAATTGATGTATTTATTTTACAAGTGAAATCTCATTATGTTTTCAGAGCTCGTGAAACTTTCACCCTTACGTATTGCGATATTATAGCAGAAGTCGCTTTTTAACGTGACTTGAAAATTCTACGTCTGACGATTTATAGAAATTATTTTAAAAAATGATATATATATAAAATTATATATTATAGATAATCAAAGCATCAGCAAAAGACATGACAAAAGCATGACATATTGGTGTGCCTTACATAAAAATTATTCGTTTAGACGAACAAAATTTTCCGACACAGTATATCCATTTATAATTAGTTTTATCTGTTCATCTCATCAAACAACTTCATAATCAGTTCAAATTTTATGAGAAATCATTAAGAGGATGTGATTTAGACTGATGTTACTGTGAAAGATAAACTAAATTTTGTAATATATATATATGTATATATATTTTTTAAAATAAATTTAATGGCATAATAGATAGGTATATTTTAAAAGTTAATGTATATTGAAAAGATTGAATAAGGGAAGATAAAGGGGGCTTTAAATAAACATTAGCTAACAGGAAGGAAAATCGAAGCATAAAAAAGCCAAGGACATGTTAATCTGGTTGATGCGCGATAAAATGTTCAATAGATAACAGCAGAATAATATGTCTAACAAATGATTCATTAAAAAAGAAAATGAGTCACATAGATTTTTAAGCTCCACTTCCAGAGCAGTCATATATAATACACTATATGATGCACTATTCGAAATCATATTGTTTCATCTAATGAGATTTTTATTTTTCTTCTATCGCTTCAAAGCTGTAAGCTGTACACTTCATATATATATTAAGCAATACTTAAATCAATTTGCAAATACATTACAATATGGTTCTACGTGTATTTAATTAGATCTTGACGTACAGGATGGCATGTTCGTAGTTGATTTAAACATTGATGCCATTCGTTAAGACAACAAGCAAAGCATCATCTATCACAAAATTTACTGTATTAATTTTTATTGTTAGTCATGCATGCGACCTTCCCTGACTGCCACGTATTTATTCATTTTTTGCTTGTTAAAATATCTGTGATAGTTTAATAAAAAGAAATTAATTTTATTTCTTTTATTTTAACGATATAAAATAGAAAATCTTTAAATATCAGCATTTTATCGACATAATTTTTGTAATAAATGTATCCGTTTATAATAGTCTTTTTTATGTTTCACATATACCATTTCCGTGTAAAAATTGTTATATTTTGTAAAAATGTTGAATTCGTAAATATGGTATGGCATGGTATGTAATAATTCGAACGTCGATAATCGGTTTCGTGCAACTTATCCGCGAACACGTTAAAAACGGTAATTGCACGTAATCGCACGTTTGAAAGGGCTAAAGTCAAGTGGCTATTCAATGCATTGTCGATCGAATCCGGGTTATCTTGTATAACGTCCTGTTGTGCAAACGTCTCGCCGTCTTTTTTCACACATTTTTATTTGAAACCGAACTTTCTGCCATTACTATCCTTTTCTGGAACATAATAGGAAACAAAACATTATACTGGATAAGTAATTAAAATAAGTAATTGCTCGATGTAATTATTAAATGTGAATTTAAATTTTTGAAAAAAACGGCGAGCTTAAGTAATAATAACGACAAGATCAAAGAATATCTCTTCCAAATTACATAAATTAAATGCCATTTGTGATGATATAAAATTCAAAAATCAAAAGAGCTATAAAAACTATACATAAAGTTAATAACAATCTGTTTTTTACAGTGACGTCTGCGACCGGCGATGATTGTAAGAATCAAACACCACCAACTTTGCTTTCGAGTTTAAGAAGCGTCCTTTTCGTAATCGGAACCGTAGTGATCGCGTTCGCTGCGTTCTGCAACTCGTTAACATGGTAAATTCTAACGAATGACATATACCTATAAATATGGCTTCCGTATTTTTGCAATTCAATCAAATATTAAGAGATATCTTTATCTTTAAGATTGAACAACTCATGTTTACCATAATCATTTCACTGCTTCGATACTTTCATTTATTAGGCATTTACAAAGATTTTGGGGAGCCTCTGGTGATTTCTGGCAAGCACAATGGGACACAATCTTAGACACATTAGGAGACGATCCTCTTACGCTTTGGGTTCATGGTATATCAAGATAAAACAACGAGAATATATACAGCAGTTCCTAGATAAGTACCAAAAATGAAAAATCCAGTTCGAGATCGATTGATGATGATGATGCCATCGGAATTGAACTTTATCACAAAACTATTTCAAATGCGTTAGAGATATTAATAATAAGGAAGATGTTACACTTCTATGAAACATGATATACGATAATATACAATTGAGTTATCTTTTATTTCCTCTTTTTTTATTTAAGAAAAAAGATGTTTATACAAATATGATATTTTATTATACGAGAACAAAAACAAGATCTACTAAAGAAAGAAATTATTTGAAACTTATCTTGGAACATTCTTGTTGTCTTACGTATGTTTACCGATTTCTTGCAAAACTGTAAAAAATTACAAATTTGGAACTAATACGTTCCAGGCTCATTGGGACTAATGTTCTTCGTATATTGGTTCTTCGGCGGGATTTACACGATTCTAGACATAACTAATCGACCGGCTGCTTTGCGGAAATACAAAATACAACCGGGTACGAACGAACCAGTCGACACGAGAGAATTGTGCAAAGTAATCGCTCAAGTACTATTCAATCAGATCATTGTTGGAGTTCCTCTAGCGTGCGTCAGTTATCACCTTATGGAATGGCGCGGTTATCCGCCTGTACGCGAATTGCCGACCTTCCACTGGGTGCTCGTTGAAATCGCCATCCACATATTATGCGAGGAAATTGGATTTTATTACTCACATAGGTATGCAATTTCTTTTTTACCCCTTATTAAGGTATCTTGTTAACTTTGCTCTTAAGTCGCTCATAAAGCTTCATTAGAAAACATTTTATCGTTAATAAATATGGATTATACGAGATGGCCTGTATTAATCCCTAAATTAATTCATCTTGAAAGGTACGTATACTGAGTTAAAAGAAAATTAAATGTGCCAAATGTCAGTTTCTAAATCTTTCTTGTATTATTTTTTGTACCATTTCTATTTATGTGTGTAGTAGATTAAAATGATTCATTATGTGCATTGCTTAAAGTAATTAAGGAGTAATACTTTTGTATAGATAAACAGAAAAATAATTTTTAATTATCTTACTAAGCAATTAAAATCACATTTGAATAAATGTTCCTCTGCATTATTACGTATGTATATTACGTAGTGTTTTATATGCCTATATTGTTGTAAACAAACTTATGTAAAAGTAAAATTACATTACAGATTTCTGCATAGCCGTTATCTCTATAAGTATATACATAAGCAGCACCACGAATGGACGGCCCCTATAGCTGTAACATCGCTATATTGTCATCCTTTAGAACACATTGGCTCAAATCTATTACCACCGTTTTTGGGAGTATTCATCGTAGGTTCTCATGTGGCTACTGCTTGGCTTTGGTTCTCGCTTGCTATTCTCTCTACATTAAATGCTCATTCTGGTTACCACCTACCGTTCTTTCCATCTCCAGAAGCTCACGATTTTCACCACTTAAAGTAAGTAATTTTCATACATTTCTCTTTTTTTTTTTTTTTTTTTTTTTTTTTTTTTTGAGATTATTTATCCCTAATATTAAATAGATTGAACTGAGTTGTACACGCGCTAATAAAATAATTTGTTTACTTTCTTACTAGTATTTCATAAATCTCTAGCGATATAAATATATTTTATATACAGGTTTAATATTGAATATTGAACTTATTATATTTTAGATTTAATCAATGCTTTGGAGTTTTGGGAGTATTGGATCGAATTCACGGAACAGATACGCAATTTCGTAATTCCAGAGCTTATCAACGTCATATAATGATGCTTAGCTTGGTTCCTCCAAGAGAAGCTTTTCCGGATGAAGCGAAGTATAAATCTAAGTAGAATGTTTTATCGAACATCGTGATTAAATATGAAAGTTCAGTACGAGAATATGTTTAATATGGAAATGCAGTATAAATACTTCTACATTTGTAGTATTTTTCTGTTTCTTTCTTCTTATTTTATTGATTTTCGTGGAGAACAATCGATGAATTAAATTTAATCAACAAGATATTAGTATAAGTTAAAATTTTTTAATGTTTATCGTTAGTCAACTAAGTACATTTTTTTATGCAGAAACTGCATATTTTTTATTACTATCAGTTTGTAAATAGTTTCAATTACTACAAACTTTACAATGGTGCGATTGTAATATTATTATTATTAAATAATTTATCCGCGTAAACAATTTTTTTGTATGAAAACACGACAAATGTAACTTTCTGAGAGTATTTATAACGAATACTTTCAGATGTAAAAATGATCGTTTTAAAATTATAACGGAAAGAATTTTACCATAACTTTAATGGGCGAATTTTAGATTATTAGAATATCTTTTTTACGACAAATACATTGTTGGGAAATTTAGAAAGATATTGAGTATTTCATCTGGATATTACCCTGTTAATAATTACATGACATAGCAATATTGTGAAAACATCTCCTTAACAAAATTATATTTATATTGAAATTACAACATTAAGATAAAGCTATTTGTGACAATTACTATTTTTATATTTAATTCAATAATAAAAGCAATAAATATTTAATCTAAGATGAAATTAAGATTGTAGTATTATAGTAAAAATTATAATTGCTGTAGATTGTTACTAGCCATCAAAGATTATGCACTTTAAAGCTTTAAATTTGCAAAATAAGTCAAACTATTTAAAAGTATTGAAGACATTAATATCAATAACTTCTTTCTCTAATCAAACTTATTTATATACTAAAACATAGATCAAATCACGGAATTGAAGCTTCATCTATTTTTTCGTATAATAAATTTTTACATGTATAAATTAAATTAATACATGTATACAAAATTATATATCATATTTATAACTATCCTATAATTTGTTAACGATTATTATCAGAAATGGCTACATTATTCTTTGTTATTATAAACTTTGTAATTTATATGCAATGCTAATATGCATAATTTTATGTATCTACATAACAAGCTTACTAATAAAAAGAAAAAATCAAAACTACAAATTTTCCTTTACATTAAAATGTAATTATAATATATAAAATGAAAGGTAATATAACGTAATATATAATGTAAAAAATAATCAAACATTTTTAGTTACAAGTATTTATATTTTATAAGAATATGAATGATCTTTATATATATATATATATATATATATATATATAAATAGTTATTGCTTTATTACACCCAGATAACATACAAATTTTACGAACATTAAATAAACAAGAAATTTATAAAATTCCATTATTACAAATAACAATTGCAGAAACCTTATTAGATAAAGTAATTACATAAAATATTGCTTATATTTTCTATAGTATAATAAATTTACAAATGGACATTCAATTTCTATTCCATTCGCATGTTTATAGCAATAATTATTGTTTTACATAAACATATCTTTCCAAAAATGTAAATAACAATTAACAATTATAGGAATTAAATTGAAATATCAAATTATTCAAATTAGATACTTCTTTGGTGAACTAGATATTATTATTTTACAATTCGTAAATTATTCTCAAGAGCATTATTAAATTTAACAATACAACCAAGATATAGTGAGAAGGAAATTATATGGAAATAGAAAAAGCCAATTTCCTTTAATGTAAAAACATTTTCATATTGTTACCAGAAAAATTTTACTTTGAGTTATTAAAATAAATTATAATAATACTGTTCTCGCAATCAAATTTGTAATACGTTTATTTCTCTATTGAGAACTTTTAGTGATAAATTAGCATAAGTTAATAATAAATCATTTACAGATAAAATTATTTGAGTAAAACCATTAATCTCAAAAATTATTTTAATGTACATTTCTTCACCTATAAAAGTTATAAACAAGTTAATAATTATCTTACAAAATAAGATTAAATTTTAACTTTGAAACTACTTTATTTGTACAAATCATAAAATATTGCTATTGTTATAATTGTAAATTTGTTATTATTTCCATATTGTCTTTCCTAAGCACCATTTATCCAAATTTACAAACATGAATGTTCCAATTTCATACATGACATAGTATATATAAAATAACAAATCTCATATCAAGGCAGTAAAATAATAAAAATATATGCAGCAAGTTATAGTAAACCAAAAAATTTATAAGTATTTGTATATGGAATATATGTATATGTTCATTGCAGCAATAATGGCAGAATAGTATATTCAATTGTTATATATTGCATATATAAAACTAGCATTAGGATCCCACTTTCTAAATGATATTTGTTGACATTAATCGTTATACATCCCATCAATAAGGAAATCCATTCTCCGATAGTGTCTTTTATCCCAACAATCTCTACCTTGTTTGTATATCATGAAAATAATACCACCCAAAACTGGCAGAGCTATAAGAGTAACAATAACTGGTAAAACATAATCAATTTTCTTTGGCATTTCTAAGCGTGAACCTGAGTAATATGAGTTAGCATGATCTATAAATGCTTCCTTATCACTATGAGAATCTGCCTGTGTTCTAGTTGGTTTATGTTTATGTTCTCGGACTGACGATGCATTGTTTATTACAGCTGCACTTGGTAGTTTCTGCTGTATCACATTTGTAACCTGCAAAGTACTATTTACAGTAGTATTTGAAACATTATTTGTATGCTTCTCAGTAATATTTGATTTTAATTCATTCATGTTTGTATCAATCTTTCCAATATTATGAACATTTGTTGTTGTTAAAGATTTAATTATTGTCTTCGTATCATTGGATGATATAGTTTCAAAGGAAGAATTTGCTCCTTTCCTTGATACAATTTTAGAAGCGGTTTTTTTATTTTTTACATAAGGAACATTATCATCTTCTGTTGATACATTATCTCGTACATCTAAACTGTCAGTAGCATTTGTTATATATTTATGTGTATTAGTAGAAAATGTTGGTTCAGTAGTAGAAATAATTAAAATTGGGCCACCTTCCCCTGCAACTAAAGGGGTGGCAACATTTTTCTGTAATAACATTTATATATTTCAGTTATATATTTATTTGTCATCATTATATGTAGCTTATTTAAATAGAAAAGATTGTAAACATATTAAACAAACCGTTCGTTCTTTAAATGATATAGTTTAAGTTTAAAGATAATTATTTCTATGCTTACTAATTGTCAAATACCATTACTACATACGTTTTGGGTTTTAGCAGAATTAACAGATTCAGATGTAAATTGAATTGGCGAAGGTAAAGTTTGATGTTCAGGTTTGGAATCTCCATCAGTAAAGCTTGCATTTAACGATAACGTTAAAATCGTATCACCATCTGTTTTAATTTCAACACTGATAGATAAGGTTAGAACAGATACGAGCCATATAAACAGAATTAATTTATGGAATTTCTGCATCATAAAGAAACTCATTATTTTAATTATAGAATTGTATTTCGTAATATGGCCAATTGCAGATGAATCTGGCTAAAACTTTTATAAAAATATAGAAAAACTAAAAAAAAAAGTGGCCTCAACCACTAAGAAACTTCTCGCTCCATCATAAGCAGGCATTAACTATTGCGTAAATATACATGTAGAAACATATAGTATAAATATATCCCACTAATTGAATGCATAGGGTTTCACTTTTTTTCTTGTTGTGATTTTAAATAATTCAATTTTAGTAATTTATGTTTAAGAAAATATAAATTTAATTTCTTTTATTCTTTCTATTTTCTTTTTTTTTCTATCTCTATATATCTCACATAATTGATCAAACACTTTTGCGTTATCTAGTAAAGTAATTTTTCTAACTTTCCAGAATAATTCAAATTGTTTGGTCCTGATTTAAAAAAGTAATTCTATTTGAAAGAGTGTTTGATCAATTACCTGAGTAATTGTATATACATATATATCTAATTGTTGAAATTTTTCACATCAAGCTTTTATCTTATTATGGATAAATGATTATCTAATGACAACAAAAAATATGCAGTTAATGGAGTTTCTAAATATAAAATATGTATATTTTTGATTTCAAACAAGCTTTATTTAAAATAAAAATTAATTTATTATTGATGAGGATAATCTTTATGTAAAAGTATGAAGATTTATTTGATATCGGGAATTAAATATGTAATTACACTTTAGACACCAAATAAGATTAGGAGATAAATCTTTTATAGATTTTTATTAATAGGAGCATAGGAATTTGATTGGATATGTTAAATTATTAGCTCATTTTGAATTTTAATAATTATGTTTTTTCTGTAAAATTTTTGTACTAAAAGGATAGAAGGAGTGATGTTAAAAATACCAATTATATTAAAAAAATTGCTAATTCATACAATCATTTGCCACCCATTTAGTATAAAAAATTTGTAGTATATGATTAATACAAAACTATTACAGTGATTGTTTATTGTTTACTTAATATAAAAAATGAGAGTTATTAACCAATCACATACTAAAGTGCAAAATATAAATTTTCGCATTAATCGTATCGACTATTATTTCAAAATATGAGCTATACAAAGTTATATTAAATCCTCGATACGATTAACTTATCATTAAATGTGATACCTACATACCGTCACGAAGAACATTATATAACATTACACATATATACATTATACTTCGAAGCAGAAAATACATATATTTATATTATTATAGCATATACTTAAATGTTTATTATTATATAACATCATATTTATATTTTCAACGTTATTACATTTTGTTAGCCCAATTATACAAACAAAAATATTTTTTTTATTATAGAATAATTTTATGATCAGATATCTTTGAACATTTTTATAATTAAAAAGATGCTTTCTAATATTTTATTAAGTAATTCTTATATAAATTATATTCCGCATATTAAGTTATTCTTCTGCATCACAATTCCGATCGGTTTACGTATGTATCAATAAATTTTCTCGTAGTTCCGATATATTAGGCGATATAAAAGTTTCTTTCGTTTTATAAGGAAATAATGAATGCACAACATTTTTCGTTTTATATTATTTTATCGAATTACGTATGATTCATTTTGTTCTATCAAAATAAAGATCACAATGTTTGACAAATTATGTTTCATGTTTGTATAAAAATGCGTCATTGTAAGAGACGTGTCTATAAAAGAAAGACACTTTTCGAACAACCTAATACAATTACAATTGCATTCCATTACTGCTTGTTACGATTATCGTACTTCGTAAAGAGTTAAATATTGTTTGCCCGTTTTGTACATACTTATGCATCACGTTTGATACAATGATACAATACAATACAATGCAAAAATAAATAATTAATAAAACACAAGTATGAAAAGTACATTAGCAATTTTTTAATAGATACGACTTCATTTATAAAGGTCTCCACTAAAAAATATTGAATAGTGATTTTATCGCTATTTTCTAAGCTGTATGATTGATTAATAATTTTATATCGTTACCGTTTCCTGCCAATGCCTATAGAATTATTGTTCTATGACAAGCGATAAAAATATGCTTGTAACGATTCTTGATATTTCATTATCAGATAACTCACAAGGTCACATTTGTCATTTCTTCAGTATCATCATTGCCATTATTTTTTTATACTAACTTCCTATGAATAACACGTATATATACGCATGTTTTCATTTCCATACCTATTTTCTTATATTACTTACTTCCGTAGGTTAAAATAAATATAGAATTTATCTGAGAATAAAACTTTCGTAAAAGAGACATTCTAAACAATCCATCATTCGTGATATTTTCAATGCATTGACGTTTGGATGTTACTTATACATACTAACTTTCATAACTCTGTTATCCAGGAAGGATTATGTCGAAATGCCATTTCATCTCTTGTCTTAATATGTGTTTGATAACAATATCTAATTCATTTTGTCAAAGTCCCCTCGAACGAATAGACATGTGAAGCAATTGTGAACTAATTCTTTACACTTCAGATATAATTAAAAACAGTTATATAATACAAACGAAATTTAAATAATCTTAACCAAAATTATTGGTTTATCTTAAAACAAGGATAGATCGAGATTAATCATAAATCTTGTTTGCTTCATCGTAAGAAATCACGTTCATTTATGTATAAGAGATAAAACTAATCTCCGTGTAAATTGAATAAAATACACGCATTGTGTTTAAAAATAGTTTTATTAATTTACTCCATCTTTTTCGTGATAATGAAAGATATGTGTCTTTTGTCCGTTAATGTACAATTTTTAAATATTCGTATCCTCCGATAAATAATTCATTGATATGAATTCATTAAGTCGCACTAAAAATAAAGCAACTAATCTTTATTACGCAGTTGTGAACAATGAATCTGACACATAAAAGAATTATTTATTCATATCTCTGTATAATTTGTATAAAAAAAGGATTTTCTTATTACATATATAATTACATAGTTGGAATAATGAAATTTTTACATACGATAATACCATAATAAATATAAAATACTGCTGTTTTTTTATTATACTATTAATTACATTTATATCTTTTGAAAATAATTTATTTATGACGATTAAAATTTTATCAATGCCTCTCCAAAAATCAAATGTTTATTTATGAGTTCGTCCTTTATCATTGATTTAGTTTATCTTTAAATGTTATCTGTTTTTCGACCAAATTCTTTCCTATTGTCGCCTGTCATTTAGACTTGATATTATCTCGCTGATTTATTTTACTGAATTTTATTTAATTGAACTGATTATATTTCGTTGCAGATTACAGATATGGATTGGATTAATCACTGAGAATATAATTCTTATTGATGTGATATATCTGTGATTGTTATATATGAAAAAATCGGATACGTTCATTTAAAAAATCATATGCTATGATTACGTAGGTACATATATACGATGTCACTTTATAGGTACGGAAAGATCCATCTTCGTAATAATTTTTTTATATCCAATTACGTTTAACAAAGACGAGCACGAGTCTCCGTAGTCGGTCTTTAAATAATTGATTTCCGCTATGCCCCATAAGCACAGACTGCATTTTATCTACGTTAAAATTCTCTATTTCTTTCGTATCCAATGTGAGCACCTTTATCATCCAGCTTACATGGATGAATTCACGTTCAGCATCCTCGGCCAATTTCTCTTGAAATCCTTCCTTGGTATACAGACTCGTATTGCATCCCATTTTACTTAGCGTGTTTATGAAAGTTTCGTAATACAGATCCAACAGATCATCAATTTGCTCCTCCGTCGTGTCGTTCTTTACACTAGAATAAAGGAAAAACAGCAGATCACGCAGGGGACTTCCGTAAAGGTATATTTGGAAATCGACGAATTTTACGCCATCGATTTTCCCTTTTTCGCTACGATGGAACATCACATTGTTCACCCAGAAATCAGAATGAATGATGGTCGTCCATGGTTCTCGAAGAGCGTCCATCCAAAGATCTTCCATTTTCAATTGTGTTAAAATTTTCTCACATTTCTCGTAATGAGGATTTGTTTCTGGGTCATTCTTTATTTGATCGAGTACCAATACAAACATATTATTCGTGTTGTCCGCTGAATGTTGTAAAGGTTTTGCGTACATCTTGAACACCTCGAAAATACCAGGTCTTTTCTCTTTCGTAGCTATTCCTAAAGCATGAAATCTAGCCAAAGCCTTAACTGCTTCCTCTGCGTGTTCTAAATCGTAACCTGTATAAAACCATCAAACAGAATAATTAGAAAATAAAATTTCATTTTATAAGTACAAATATCTTTCGAAATGTTAGGTTTAGAAAATCTATAAGGAACTTGCTTAAAGTAAAATTTAATCGCTGTGTGCAAACAAATTTGTACGTGTTATTTATTACAAATAGAGTTTGTATAAAATGATCGAAATGAAAAAAATTTAACAATAAAATATAATTGAAAGGTCATTAAAATTTAAATAAATTTTGCATTCTATATTATATATAAACTTGTAATTCTCATCGCACGAAAAATCATTGAGAATGAGTTCTTAACATAGAAATCAAGGTATTTACGTATTAAAGATTTCTTTAAATTGTCAAGGATATATGAGTATGATTCAGCGAAAAGATCAGAGTAAGAAATCTCGACGATAGATATCAAACGATTATATACATGTACATGTTACATGCTTGTGTAAAACACTGAACATAACTTAGTAGAAAAATTAAACATTGTTACTCGTAATTAATAACATATAAATTTATAAATTAATTTTTTAAATTTTATATAAATTTTTATGTTGATTAAATTTTTTAGTGAATGTATTAAGTTTTACTGTTAAATTAAAATAAAAAATAAAAATAAAATTGTCGTGTTAATATTATTTTCATTTATATTATTTCATTTCTTATTTTTTCTATAAAAATACAATACAGTTTTCTTCTATTAGTTCATAAGATAGGAACTGTTTCAAAGCAATCTATAACTAATAATCTTAAGCGATTTTAAGAGAGAGTTGATTTATATATAATGTTAAAAATATACATAACATCAAGCCGCTAATATTTCGTGTTAACATGTTTCGTTTTAAGCAAACTTTAAATGAAATTTCATTATCATTTCGTTGTAAAAATGAGTGTCCCAGTCTTTTATCGGAAAAATGATTCGAATAATTAAACCTTTGAACTTAAACGTAAAAAGTACAAAGAGATATGATTAAAAAGATAGCTACATTTTAAAACGATGTACAATTTTATAAAAAGATAGTATATAGACGTTCATATTTTTGTCATTACCACAAATATAAACATATTTTATTTATTAAATTATTGTATTACAAAAATTGATTTAATATAATTATTTTCTCTTTCCTTAATACTTCCAAAATTATGTACTAGACTGTAATAATGAAATTAAAATTTAGTCTATTCTCAAAGACGAATGGTAGTTAACAATTTACTTAACAAATTACACTAAATTATGTATACATACCTATAGATCGATCGCCTGTATAGTAACCTTCAATTTTCAAATTCTCCATAAGGATAACGGCATCGTCGTCGAACTCTGCATCCGGTTGTAGAGACAGTCTAGATCCATAAAATTTTGGCAAAATCTCAAACACCTCGTTCTTTCTCAATCCACACTCCATTTCCAACTTATTATAAGCTGGTAAAATAGTCTCGTACATAAAGATTTCTTTCATAAATGTACGAGAACTATTGAAAACTTCTTTCTGATATTCCGTTGGTGGACACATCTTTGCAATAAGATGAAGATCCTCCTTCTTCCCAGTATTTTTATCCTTCAATTCAACATCGACGCTAAAAATCGAACTTCCGTAATTTTCTCCGGGGGGTAATAATGATTTGCTGGTATAATCCGCGATGATCATATGATCCCCGATCCTTTGACGCAGAACCGATTCGATATCACGGAGTACAACATTCTTAATTTTAAACGCATCGCTGTTGTCATTCATTATTATAGCAGAGAGAAGTACACGAACGAAAGAAAAACAATCTAATAGTAAGTTTTCGATCGATTAGTCACAGTTGGCGAGAGAAGCACCAAAGAACAATTTATAGGTTTTAGATATTGACTGAATTTATAAGATCAACTACTAACAAGATAACAAGATTAATGTCCTTATCAATTACTTCGGTGTGTGACTATTATCAGCAATTTTATCCAATACAAATGTTAACGGTTCTTTCTGGCAATTCAGTACGATCCCAATAACCAACTTACGTATTGTCCTCAGTTCCACTTATCATGTACTCTTCATGATAATGATCGCTTCTACGCACGATCCCTCCCACTTGTTGCTTACAGTTCGACCTCGATTTTAAGGAGGAAATCAAATCTTTCAAAATATATGCCCGTGTTTCCATTATAAAATTTTTTTATTCGTGTAACATCTTAAAAATTATTTTATTTAAAGTTTATGTTTTCCTTTTACACGTTTAGACACACTTGTTAATTAAAAGTATTATTTTAATTATATCACAGTTCATTTCACAGAATGAAAAGGTAAGTATATGATAAAAATTTTGTGACAAAAAGCATAAGTTTATTTATGAAAAAATATACTGATACAAAAATATGAAACAATAACAATACTATAACTCGTGCTTTATTGAAACAAATGTGTATATATCATATAAAGTTTTCATATCAATTGTTTCGCATAATGTACACGTACACCGTGTAAAGTTCGTCACATCCATCGAATTTCTTTTTATGCGAGACTTTATATATTTTCATATATGTATAACAATATCTTATATTATTTTAAATCGATATTTTTCCATTTTCATCAGTTTCCTGTGGATATTTCATAAATTCTGTAAAAATAACACATTTTACAATTTATCATAACAACAAAAACGATTTATAATATTTTTTTAGATAACTCATTATATAATGAAATTATAACATTACAAGTAATATTCTGTAATACAATACTATTAATAAATTATTATTAAACTGTTAAATACTATTAAACAATTAATGGACATTATTAATGTAGATTAATTATATAAACATCATAAAGAAAAGATGTAATGTTTTTGTAATAAACAACAAAATAAGGAGTGCAGAATTCTCAATTTGCTCTAACTTAAAAAGAAACAGAAAACAAAAATACAGACGTGTAATCCATATTTATGCAATGTTAAAAAATATAACTACCATTTTAACTGTTTTGTATTGAACGACGAAGGATTGCATCTCCATCTTCTTCAATCAATTTTTGATGTGTAGCACTAAGAGCCTGCATATATCATACAAATTCAGAAGTTATGAATTAAGTTCCAATTAGAATACAAATGTCTCTAAAATTTTTGCTTTTCAAATATTTTAAACAAAAGTTTTTAAAATTGTAGAAAATTTATATTTTATACCTTGAAATATTTGACTGTCTTCACACGTAATTCTAGAGTTGCATCCTCATCACAAATAATTATTGTACGGGGATGTTGTTGAAAAGCTGATACAGTCCACATATGATTAATTCCTTCTTCTATTGCTTTGTAAAGAGCAAATGCTTTATGAGATCCTGTGATAAGAATCATTACTTCCTTGGCATCCATCACTGTGCCAACACCAACAGTCAATGCTTGATTAGGAACTTTAGAAATATCATTTCCAAAGAATCTCGCGTTAGCTTCTAACGTATCTTGTGCCAAAGTTTTTACTCTTGTACGTGATGCTAAAGATGAACCTGGTTCGTTGAAAGCTATATGACCATCTGGGCCAATACCTGAAACACAACATTTTGTTTTGTATCCAACTAATTTTTTATATGAACTTATTTGTTATATTACAAATTACATACCACCAATAAACAATTCAATACCACCAGCTTCTTTAATCTTAGTTTCAAAATCATCACATTCCTTTATAAGATCAGGTGCATTACCATCAAGAATGTGTACATTTTGTGGATCTATATCTATATGTTTAAAGAAATTATTATACATATAGTAATGATAAGATTCTGGATGGTCCCTGGGCAAATCAACATATTCATCCATATTAAAGGTTTTTACATACTTGAAGGAAATTTTTCCTGCTTTATAGTATTCTATAAGTTTCCTGTACATCCCTAAAGGAGTACCACCTAAAGATGATAATCAACCATTGTAAATTTATTGCCCATAATCATTGCTAATGGACATACATTAAATATTTCCCTCTCTTTTTCTGTTTCTTTTCTATTTATAATATATAAAAGATAATAATACATACAGTAATACATACCTGTTGGAAGACCAAGAACAAAATATTTGTTTTCATTTGGTTGAAAATCATTAATTCTTTTTAAAACATACTTAGCAGACCATTCTGCCACATAATCCACTGTATCACAGATTACTAAACGCATTTTACAATTATGTTGTAATTGAACACTGAAAAAATTATAAAATTGTAGACACAATCAGAAAATATATATCGAAAAAATTTTAATAATTTATAAAAATGAAATATAATTTTTCAATAATATGACTAACATTTCAATTAATTATATAAATATGCACAGTATAATTTTATCAGTTCTCGATAATATATTTATGCGAGTATATATGCAGAGATATCGTTATGGCAAAGAACTTATCTGAACATACAGAATATTGAGATCACAGAATTTCAGATTCAAATTTTATATTATCTTTATCTTTACATGAAATATTTCATTTGATTAAAGTAAATTTTATATCAAAATTGTATTCCGGTCTTTTCTCCCTATTAATCTTTATTTTTAAAATCTTGAAGTAAACGCAAATGTATTCAATAGATATATATTTTATCACTGTCAAAAACTTATTTCGAATACATATTTATTATGTCGTATGTGGTGCGCATGTTTTAAATGCAGGAATGTTGAATGGACTTCGGTAATTTATTTTAAAGGTCAATAACCAATAGTCATTACTCTTTAAAAAACAAATATTAAATCTTTCTAACTAATAAATTTTAATATGTTAGTAATTTTTATAAATTCGAATGCTACAACACCCTAACATATAATAATTTATACTTGCTGCAAGAAACCAAAAAATGTAAGATGATAGAAGTATACTAACCTGAAGAAAAATTAAGAATTACCTACTCTTACAGTAGTTGGTCAAACATGAAATCAGCTGACATTCGACTGATGCCACTAATGCGAATGGCCTAATCTCGAGGCTTTACTATTTAGCAAAAGATTTAATATATATTCCACTTATAGATGTTGTTAGTACTTGAAAATAGATTCTTATACAAAATAAACTAGTTGATAAATCGAAAATAAAATATTTATTATATACCTTTATTACATATATATTTTCTTTTTTCGAAATCTAATAAACGAAATATATATTTCCTATTATTTTCTTTTTATTATAATTTTAGAAAGAAAAGTTAATTATATGTAATAGATACGTATCAGACAAATATAAATTGTATACTTAGTATCAGTTAGTGCTTATACATACATATGTATGTAAGTAAATACCTTAATGGTGTATGTAATTTGATATCAAAGTAGCTCAGAATTTGGCGGGAATGTGATCTTGATGTTTCTATAAATGCTAACTGAGAAATCCACATTTCTTATGTTATGAAAATCTTAATTTTTGTGTACATTGCATAAAATTTATAACGTTGCAATGCCAGACGTGACAATTAATAACGTTATTGTAAATTTTCCTTTTAAACCATATTCGATACAAGAAGAATATATGGCAAAAGTGATAGAATGTCTTCAAAACGGTAAAAATGGTGTTTTGGAATCTCCAACTGGTATTATTCACTCTTTTTATTATTATATATTATTTAAGAAATATTAAAACTAATTCATAGAAATGTTGTAGGTACGGGGAAAACACTCAGTCTTCTGTGTTCTTCTTTAAGTTGGTTATTAACAAAGAAAGCACAATTACAGGCACAATCATTAATAGGTGCAATTGAAAAGCCTGATTTTGGTGGACATTTTTTTAAACAATTGAGTAATGGACTTAAAGAAGGAACAGGAGATTCTGAGCCTACTAGTAATTTAGGTTGGGCACCACCAAAAATTATCTATGCATCTAGAACTCATTCCCAACTTTCGCAAGCGATGCAAGAATTAAAAAGAACTTCCTATAAACATGTAAGCACAGCTGTTTTGGGATCTCGAGATCAGCTTTGTATTCATCCAGAAGTTTCGAAAGAAACTAGTAGTTCAAACAAAATATATATGTGTCATTCTAAAATCAAATCTAGGACATGTTTCTATTACAATAATGTTGAAAGCAGGTAAAAAAACTGCAACGTTAATATTTAATAAATTTGATAAATCTTTTTGTTAACAAAAAATATTGATAAAGAAATATATGTTTTAGGAAGGATGATCCTCTTTTTAAACAAGAAGTACTTGATATAGAAGACTTAGTAAAAGCTGGACAAAAATTTAAATGTTGTCCATATTTTTTGTCCAGGGAACTTAAACAGAATGCAGATATTACCTTTATGCCATATAATTACTTACTGGATTCAAAATCACGAAAGACACAAGGCATAGATATCCAAAATAATATTATTCTCTTAGATGAAGCACACAATATTGAGAAAACATGTGAAGAAGCAGCATCATTACAGGTATTAAATTAATTTATATTTAATAGCAATTATTATCAATGTAAGAAAAATTGAGTGTAATTAAGTTGGTAAAATATATATAGAAATTATTCTATATAAAATTTCTGTAGATATGTAGTACAGATATTGCAATGTGCATTGATGAAATAACAGCTGTAATGGAAGATATGGCTAGTAATATTGAACAAGAAAATGATTTTTCAATGGAAAATTCAGGAAATATTGTAAAAGATTTTACTGCGGATGACTTATGTATTTTAAAAGCTATGTTTCTGGAATTAGAGAAAGCTATTGATGCTATAGAAATCCTAAAACGCAATGAGGGAGATACATTTCCTGGTGGATACATTTTTGAATTGCTAGGAAAGGCACAAGTACATAATTAATATTTTCTAATTTGTATAATTCTGTAAAGTATAAAAATAATAAATATATTCAACAGTTAACTCATGGCAGAGAACAACTTGTAATAGAGAAGTTAGAGAAAATTGCTTTTTACTTAACAACTACAAGCACTTCTCCATTTACAAGAAAAGGTCATGCACTTCAGAAATTCAGTGACCTATTAAAAACTGTATTTAGCAGTGGTAATAGTCCACGCTATAGAGAAAAAATCAAACAATGTTATAAAGTGTACATTCAATTAGAAGAACAGAAAAAAACAAAACAAAATGAAGTTTGGGAAACAAAAAAAATACTTAAAAAGAATGAAGGCAAAGTTATCAGTTATTGGTGTTTTAGTCCTGGATTTAGGTAAATCTTTCTTTTATTACTGCATTTAATTTTGAATAGACTGTATTGATGTATTTGTATATTAATTACAATAATTAAGTATGCAACAACTAATGGACCAAGGTGTGCGTTCAATAATATTAACAAGTGGTACATTATCTCCTTTGAAACCTTTCATATCTGAACTTGGAATACCAATTGAAATTCAATTAGAAAATCCGCATATTGTGAAAGGAGATCAAATTTGTGTCGGTGTCCTTAGTCAAGGACCTGATGGTTATTCATTAAATTCTTCTTTTAATACAAGGTATTTATATTAAATATATTGTATGTAATATGTAATCCCTTTCATAATACATCATGTAAAAAACATAATTTGTGTTTTAGAAATGATCCAAAATATATAGCATCTCTTGGGCGAACAGTGCTTAACTTTAGTTGTATTATTCCTCATGGTCTATTAGTTTTCTTTCCTTCATACCCAATAATGAAAAAGTGTAAAGAAGAATGGCAAACTACAGGTTTGTGGACCAAAATTGCTGATCGTAAAGTAATTACCTTTAATTAATTTTTATTTCGATAATATTCAAATGATTATAGCTATATATATTATAATTAAGATAGTAAAACTTATTTATTTATATTTATCAGCCTATATATGTGGAACCTCAGTACAGAGATGGTTTTATAAATGTTATGAATGAGTATTATGAAAAAATTAAAGATCCCTCTTGCAAAGGTGCTATTTTTATGGCAGTTTGTAGGGGTAAAGTGAGTGAAGGGCTTGATTTTGCTAATGCAAATGGAAGAGCTGTATTAATTACAGGTCTTCCATTTCCACCTTTAAAAGATCCGAGAGTTATATTAAAACAACGGTATTTAGAAGAAATGAAAAAACAAAATCAAGAGGTAATTAGAATTGAGATATTAAACATTCATCAAGTATGTTAATTTTATGCATCTTATTCCTTTCAGGCTTTGTCTGGTCAACAATGGTACCAGCTTGAAGCATCACGAGCTGTTAACCAAGCCATTGGCCGCATAATACGTCATAAAAATGATTATGGAGCTATAATTCTTTGTGACTGTCGATTTGATAATCCAAGTTTTAAGAAACATTTATCTGCTTGGCTCAGACCTCATATAAAAAATTTTACCTCTTTTGGTATTATTATGAAAGAGCTAAAAGATTTTTTCAGATATGCAGGACACACTGTAAGTTTAATTTTATAAAAAAGGAAACATACTTAAGTATTACTATTTTATAATTATTTTCAGTTTCCACAACCGAACATGCCTGGTGTACAATTTACAAGTAGTTATGTTTCATTACCAGCAATATCAGCATCATTTGATACAACCGTGTGTCGCACCGGAAAAACTACTTTGAAGCAAAAAATTGAAACCCCTTCAACTGAAGATATCTTCAATATCGATTCTTATACTAAGAAAGATGAGAAAAGTAAACAATCGGTTGAAACACAAAAAAGAAACTTGTTTGAACTTCTGAAAACAGAATCAAAGCCTGTAATTAATTTTAGCAATTGTAAATTAAGGAGTGATAATACCACTTGTGAACTAACAAAAAATAGCGGTGAACCTGCCACAAAAAAAAGAAAAATAAAGATGTTACCAATAGAATTTAATGAACATTTATCTGGTGCTTCAACTTCTTCATGTGTAAATAGGGATCATACAGACAATACAACATATTCTCAACAAATATTTGAAGAAACTAATAATGAAGAAACTGATAAAAAAGCTTTAGGCAAAGCATATTTAAAGGAAGTAAGTAATCATCTGCGATTATGACTAGTTATGATTAATTATAAATATACATAATGAATAAAACTTTAATTAACAAGAAATTTATATTACAATAACTTTGCATATAATACATTCCTTAGGTAAAACGATCTTTATCAGAAGCTGATTATAAAATATTTGCGAAAATGATACAGGACTATACAAGAACAGGCAATCTGGAGGAATTGTTAAAAATACTTCAAAATCTATTTTCCCCTAATAAGGAATTGCTTCATTTATTTATAGGTATTTTATATATATTGATAAATATATATGTAGATCAGTTGTGTGATATTATAATCCCTTATTGATCTAACACAATTTCTAGGTTTTAAATATTTTGTAAAGAAGCAACACATTTCTGTATTCGAAAATCATATTACTTTGATCACTAATACACAAACGTAACAGTAAACATAGAAAAGAATTTAAAGATTCATAACATTTTAATATAAAGAGTTATTATTAAAAACACGTTACAAGTAAGTATTAACGAATTACACATATTTTATAACTTTACCTATATCTAGATTAATATAGATATATAGATAGATTCATATTTATTTTCTGAGTCTATATCTTCAAATTCTCACAACCCCTGGGATACTTGTAACAATCCTATAAATTCAAGATCACGTTGAAGTGAGATCATTTTAGCTTAAGATCATCCTGGTTTTTGTATATTAGTGTAGCCTAAGATTGTAATCACAAATCTTGTGTTGTCTGACAATTTTTCATTATTGTTTTGAAAGTAACGCCGTTTTGAACTAACATGATGATTTTTACAAAACATATCTCAAAATTCTATAGGATGGTTCAATAATATATCTTGAATTTGTTCAACATTTTTTTTGGAAAAGTTTTAGAAAATATCTTTGTGCAATAGGATCGTGTAAATAAATATATATTATTATGGTTATAAAGAACTTATATTTCAGCAGTGAACGTTTGTTACTTGATATTCAAAAGCCATTTGTATAATATACAATACATATAAGTTATAATATAAGTTTTCTAGTAAAAATACGGAAATATGTGTATAATAAAAAAAATAGAATGTTGTATGTATATCAGAATCTATATAGCAATTTATGAATTACATTTGATATAATAAATAAACTTAAAATGATTTTAGTGATTTCAAAAAATGCAATAAAATTTAGTTATGAATTAATTTAATTTTTGCATGTATATACAAATATGTTACATATTTTTTCATTATAGATTTTGAATACAATATTTAAAATAACATTTGGAAATCGTGTTAAAGCATCAAATATAAAAAATAAGTTGCAGCTCATCATAATATGCAACTACAAAGTAAAGATTAAGTTACAGTTAACTTGTATGTAAAATAGTGATTGCATATAGTTAAAAACAAATAATTACTATTTGCAATATATGTGAAAATTGTTTTTTCCTTTTTATAAGTATTTTTCACTCGTACAATTAATTGTGTCATTTATAACTTACATCAATATCAGAACTTTTTCTGTATAACGTTTTTGTTTTTATGTTTTTAATATATATATTCCTTTTTTTTTTTTTTTTTTTTTTTTTGTTAGGAAACTTAACGTATGAAAACAAATAAATTGTTACTTTAAGATATATATGTCACTTATTTTTTTAATTAATGTGCTATTTTATGAACACATAAATATATTTCCCTTACAAAAATTGATTAAAATCTCAATTGCTTTACAAGTCCATGGTATGAATTGCACTTATATCTTTATTACTTTCAGTTTCTTTTTTAATAAGTGCATTAGTAATGATTTCTTGATAATATTCTCCAAATACACTTCGATTATGAGAAATAAGTATCAAAAATTGAGCTACTATAGCTGTTAATTCTTCTTGTAGTGATGAAAGTCCAGGTGGAACTTGTTGTGGTGCCGTAGATTGAGATAATATTATTTTTTGTAAAAATTGCCGAATTCTTAAATCTAAAAAAGGTATACAAAATAAATAAGATATAAAATAAATTTTATAGGTCCCATACAATACTTACTTATAAGATGCCTTATTTTATGTTCTGGATTGACGAGATCCAATATCTGTCCTTCTAATAATGTTTCTATTTCTGGAGATAAGGAAGCAGCATTGATTTCTTGCAATGTCGTTTTCAGCTCTGTTTTTACTTGTAATACAATATTTGGCATTACAGTTTCCAAATCCCTATTAATATGAAAAAGTTAGTTAATATGAAAAATTTAATTTATGACTACTTATATATATATGTCAGATGTTATTATGTACATACTTATTTGAATGTACAGAATCTAACAACACATTAAGATGTTGTTTAATATTCTTCTTAAAATTTGATACACCATGAATTGGTGCACCTACTGTATTATTTACTAGCAATATTACAGATCCTATAATGCTTAATCTGCTGGTCTTATCACGCAATTCCAGTAATCTACTTTGATCAAGCATCAAAGTCTGTAAAACAGATGGCAATAAAATTTGTATTATTATTAACTCAAATAACCGAGGAATGACTATATTATTAACATAAATATTTGCATATATACTTCTGCATCTGGACTAAAATCCCATTCTAGAAGATCAAGATACGCTTCAGTTAAAAGACAATGGGTAAGCTGACGAGCTGCATTAATATCAGATGAACTGCTCATAACATTTGTTGGATCAAAATGCCTCAACAACCATTTTTCTGTAAATTGTAGACCATTTGTATTAACTTTTAAGAATTCAGCGAACTTGGCTTTCTCGTATTCAATACTTGAAGCAACTATATTTGGTCTCATCATAGTAATGGTAAAATTTGCCAAATCAAGTCGCATTAATTGCAGTACTTCCATTATTCCTTTGAATATTTCAATAACATGCGTTTTTTGACTAAGTTCTCGAATCTTCTCGTCTCTTACTGGCGCACAAACTTTACTCATAATGGATATCACATATTGTGCATAATGATGGAAGTCCAAAACACCGTTTTCTGCTTGCTGTTTAATTAAATCCACATCAAGTACTTCTTTTAAATTTTCTCGAATTTTTGCATGATGTGGTAATACTAGTTCATCTAATGTCTATAAAAAAGAAAGATTATTGAACATCTGTAGATACAGAAATCATACATTATTTCATAAAATCTATATAAATATACTACTTCTTTAATTTCCTTTAGTAAAACCAACGCTTGTGTATAATTTGGAGGATCTTCATCTAATTGCTCTGCTAATAAATTCCAAAAAGCTTTATGCATAATTTCTTTTACTTTTCTTTGAATTGTGCCATCATCAGGTTCAAGTTTTTGTAACTGAAAATTTTTATCCACCGCAATTTCATGTGCTAATGCCATATTTTTCATGCCATTTGCAGCATTTATGATTTCTTCGAGAGAAACAAATTTTGGTGGTGATGCTCCTATTAATCCACCTACCACAAAATTTGGTGTTTTTTGCCTGTGTGGTACACATTTAATTACAAAAAATATTAATATAAAATCTAAACACATTTATTGATGAATAAATTAAGAAAATAATCATATTACATTTCAACTAAAAAAATAATAATTTACCCCTTTGCATTTTCTTCTTCTGTCTCAAGATGAGAATCAGATTTACAATCTACAGGTACAGATGTGCTAGCTTCATTGATATTGGATTTTTGTTCTTCATTGTTTTCCATTTTTTGATTCCTATATAATAATATGTATTATTAAAATTTAATTGTGATAACATAAATACAAACTCATACCATTTGAAAATACCATTAGTCTATAGCAATAAATAACATAACAAATAATAAAAAACAATGCACATTGTAAAATATAAACAATAAAACAATATTAATTATTTACTGTTAAATATCATATTTAATATTCACCATTTGATTAATATATAACACACAGTAATCATTACATATAAAATTATAATTAGTGTATTAAAATTAATAAACAGTTATATAAATAACACTACAGATCTCAGATTATACAAAGGTGCACTGACTAAAACAAAATACCAGAAATAAAATCTAACGATGCCATTGAATATCAAAGTTTACAACTAATAAAGAGACAGCAAAGAGTAATACCCCACATTACTCCAGCACTAACCGAAATTTTATTCCTAACAAAATATGTACCATTTTAGCATATGTTTAACAATATCTAAAAACATGTAAATTTCTTTTGAGCAATATAAATAATAAAAAATCTGTGTTTCATATAATTCAACATATAATTATCATAATAATCTTGTCTTTAGAAATAAAATTGAAAAATAAATATGTGTCGAATAATATTTCCTTAAATCAGATATATTGCAAAAAGAAATATTTTATTATTCTACTTCATAAAATTTAAATTTGCCTCCAAAAGTAGTTTTCTTAATAAACAGATATTTTATAATTAGATAATAAATATAGTAATTCATATAATTATCATATATTCTTTACTATGTGATTAAAATGTTTTATAAATATATGAAAAATATACCTATTTGGCATGATTAATTTTTGATTTAACTGTTTTGTTGTAGCATGATCAGCACTGAGAAACAGCTGGCACTTAAATGCAATAGATATTGAAGACAAGGAGGTCAAACTTTGTCTATAAAAAGAACATTCACAAGGTGTATATAAGAACAACTCTCCTTATTTGATTTTAAAAGACTGATATAATATTTCTATTTTTTAATAACCTATCTCAGATTTACATATATATCTGCTACATATTTAATATATGATATTAAAATAATTATTGATTATAATATATTTCATGTTATTTATTAAGATATTTTATACTATGTATATTAAATACAAAACCATTATAAATATTTGTCTGTAAAATAAAAAATAAATAAAATTACTATATGTATACTTACAAAAGTTTTTCATAGATTAACATTATATTTCTATTCTTTATTTAGAATTTAAAACTTACCATAGTTTCTATATTTTATTTAAAAAATGCACTTTTCGCAAAAGTTCAGTTTCTAAATATTTTTGATATCAATTCTAGATATTTTATATCAAAAATAATAATTTATGCATATCGCTCGAAATATTTTTCTGAATGCAATTTTTTTTACTTTCCAATCAAACAACGCATGTATATGCTGATCTGTTTACAAACAAAACTAAATTTGCAATATTGTATACATAAACTGATTTTTTACCATTTATTTATTTAGAAACGTAAGAATACGAAAGTGCCTTTTTCTAGATTTAATTATATTTGATAATTTGCAATTTAATTGTGGAAACATATTTACACTTTCACTAGAAAGTCGAAATAATATTTAGACTTGATGTTTTACCAAAACATTCCAATGTTTTTACATAATACAATTCATATTTCTATTATAAATTTACCAGCAATTTTATATATAAATTGTCATGTTGAAAAATCAATTTTGTTCCAAACAACTACGAATTGTGTATTTACAATTTTTTAGGTTGATGCTCAACAGTGAACTTAGAATATATAAGACAGTAGCGTCCTCTGCAAATTGTCATTTCTTAGTTTTCGCAAAATTATTTTTATTATTATCATAATTATCTTTTATATCCTTTTATAGATATTTATACTTCTACATACTATTTTAAACAATAAAATGATACATTCAGGAAATAAAGATATGTACATTATTCATACATTAATAGCATTAAAAAATATATACAGTGTAATTTTACGCTTAATTAAAAATGATACTGTTTATAAATGACAAGACATATTACATATTACAAAACATACATATGTAATAAACTATATACATGTAATATAAGCCAAGAATTAAAAACCATACTGAGCTATTCCATAAATTGAAATTTACAAAAAAAATCAATTACGAAGTATACAGATACAGATATATACAGATATATACAGATTTACGAAATAAGGAAATATAGAGTTGAATAATTTGGTTTCAGAGAAGTTCATATCTATAGTAAAATCGCTACAATAATAATGATGATACATCAGATCTTAAGAATTTCAAGGTGCAGACGAACCATTTTTGGAAATAATATGAGTCACTGTTGTCCACCTTGAATCTTACAAAGGTTGTATAGGTACTAATAAATGAATTAGTCAGAATATGTTCTTACGCAAAAGTAAGTAAAAACACAATGTATATTTAACGATTATCCTTCGACTTTTTAAACAATTCATATTAACTTGCAATTCATAATACTATATATAGTATGGCTAATATAATTGTTATTATACATAATTACAATTTCTTATCAAAAATATAATATTATTTCATATCAAAGAAAACGTTTTTAATTATTTTCTCTATTCATTAATCAGTTTCATTTGTCCAAATTAAACGAATATGTGCAAACTTATGTATAGTTTTAAAATCATCATATATATATATGTATATCATGTATACCTATAATGGTGAAAATATTTGACTTTCCAAGAAATCGGTTGATTATGTACTTGTATATACGTATTTACTACCTAAGTATTTAATTACACACCTCCTTATGACCAATTGATGAGGATATCCCATAACTTGTTAATCGAGAAAATTTCTACAATTTTCAAAATGTCGGCTCATCGCGCGGTTTTTACTGGCAGCAGAATCAAGCTTCCCTATTAAATTAGAAGAATCCCTGAGATTCATTTGATATGTTGACACTAAGAACACAATTCATATATAAAATTACTCAAAAAAACAAATTTCTTTCAAATTTTTTACATAAATAAAAACATATGTATTATCAATTTTTAATGTTAGCTTTTCTGTTGATCCTCAAGGAAGGAGAAAGAAAAGATTTAAGGTAATATAATGATAATGATAGTTTAATATAATGATTTATAAGAACAAAATCACATATTTATGTTATATGTACATGTATATATATTCATATATAGTCATTTTGAAGACAGATTCAATGAGCTATAACAGTATATATAAATACTTCAAGATCAGCGAAAGTTACAAAGGAGAATTTAAATTCTATTTAAATGTCGCTGGAATGTTGAAAAACAAATGAAGAATTCTAAAGAGTTGAAGATTAACATCACATTATACTTATTACTTACGCAGAAAATTTTGCTTATACGATTTTCGCTGACATATCAGTATTATACTTAGTGGCATTCTTAGTGTTATAGATCGTTGAATTTGTCTTCGAAATGGCTATAACTTACAAACAAACAAAATGTAACATTCAATAAAAAAACAAAGTTGGTCTTTTTATCTCGTTAACCTTTTGTAACACACAATAAAACTATTTTTGCTATTCATTGCTCCCTATAAAACTATGTAATTTTTGTAAGAAACATTTTTTCAAATTTTGTGTTATAATGGAAATATATATTTCAGATGATAAAATTAAATGGTAGGTACATATGTACGCTCTGTATGCTTCATTTGTATTAGCATGAAGTTGCGCGATTATCTATGTGGAGTATGCGCGGTTGTCATTCGTTAATAAATTAAAATTGTAATAAATATTTTAACATATTTGCAAATCTTATTCCCGCTGTATAACAAATTTCTCTGGAATTGTTTCAAAATCGATGAATCGTAAATACAACAAGTTGTTTCCTAAAGAAATTTGGTAATGGAGTGTCTTGTGCCATTCAAGTATAAAGGGAAAACTATAGAGCGACTTCCAGTCGTGCGTGTGGATAATAGAACCGGCCACACGCGCTTCCTCCATATTGCGTAAGGCCAAAATTGGCCCGTAAAAAATGTTAAGATACGGTAGAGTCATAGGACGATTGCCAAAACTTACGAGACATTCATATGCCAATCACTACTGTCGACCTTCAAAATATGTTGGTAAGTACTGATATACTTAATTTTCAAAAACACGTTTTTTCTTAATTTATATCAATTTTTCTTCTGCTACTGAGCTTATTAGTATTTTCCAATTAGATATTAAGTTAAATCTTTTATTTGACATTCTAATTACAAACATTGACATTAAGATCTTATAATTGTATATACACATTCAAATGATTTTTCAATTAATATTCTGTTAAATTTATATCCAGTTTATTTATCTGAAAGTACACCATGCAATATAACCTCAAAGTCAGACAATGTATACAATTTTTCAATATATTTGTTTCATATGATGTTATCGATGAAAAAAATCCTTTTATTAAATGAAACCTAGAAGTTGTGTAGAGCATATTATTCAATTACAATTATTTCATAATGCTTATTTTTCTTCCAGTAAAACAATTACTAATTTTATTTATATTTAAACAATTTCTAAATTAATGTTTAATGAGAATTATTCTTAAATTAACTATTATTATATTTTTCTGATTTTAGGAATATTTAGTGTTCATAATTTATGGTATAGTAGCAATACAAATGATAAAGCATTTAAACCTCCAGGGACCACCATAAAACCAGAAGAATGTGTACCTGAAAGTAGTTATTCCAAACAAAAAAGAATTGTCCCTATATGTGAGTCTCATCCTAATGCATCTTGTCCACCATCTTGTTATGAAATTTGCGGAAAACCAGATGATTCAAAGAAACCAAATGACAAGAAGCCTTCATCGCCATATTGGAAAATATTGGCAACATTATTCATAGCAGGAGTTACAATATATGCGGTATGGTACTAGAGATTTCTTTGTGTATCATGTCTTATTTATACTCTTGATTATAACAGATTATAATATTATAAATTTTTTGTTTTTTTTTTCTTTCTTTTTAATATTTTCATTGAAACATATTCTGTAGATATCTTCTTCAAATTGGTTTACTATGAAAAAAACAGATTCTCAAAAGGATGTAAGTAAGAGTAAGTTGAATAAGAGCTTGTACTTATAAAATGTTTTTTTAAATGTAGATGTTCATGATTAATTTATGTTTATGTCACATATTTAGGAAAAAAGAATGGAAGGAGAATTAGATCACTTGAAAAAACTAAATCTCCACCTACTTCTAGTTCATTCCCTTCGGAAATACCTTATCTTTTAATAGGAGGTGGAACAGCTGCATTTTCTGCATTTAGATCTATTAAATCTAGAGATCCTAGAGCTAAGGTGCTTTATAATAATTTTGTTTCTTCATTTATTGAACTAGGATCTAATAACATAACCAGTATTTTCCTTAGGTTTTAGTAATAACAGAAGAAGGAGATTTGCCGTATATGAGACCTCCGTTATCCAAAGAACTTTGGTATAATAGAGATAGAAAAATAAGTGCGCAATTACTTTTTAAGCAATGGAATGGTGCTCAAAGAAGGTAATAATGGAATGATCATTTATTCAAATAGAAATTTATTATGTTTTTATATAGTTAGTAATTTATTATATATTATGTTTACAGCATATTTTATGAACCACCAGAATTTTATTCAGATATTACTAATTTAAGTCAATCTGATAAAGGTGGTGTGGCTGTAGCTACAGGTTGGAAAGTCACAAAAATTGATGTTCCAAACAAAACTGTCATGCTTGATGATGGTTATGAAATAAAGTATGACAAGTGTCTTATTGCAACTGGTAAGTATAATTAATTTATATTTAAAATTTACATACAATTTTCATTATAATATATTTATAGGTGCATCACCTAAAAATCTCCCAGTTTTTGAATCAATGCAAGATGAACTTAAAGATAAAATCGTAACCTTCAGAACAAAAGAAGATTTTCTTGATTTAGAAGATGCTGTGCATAATCCTAAGTATAAAAATACGGTTATAATTGGTGGAGGATTTCTTGGTTCGGAACTTGCCTGCTCATTGGCTCGTAATTGTAGGTTTTTATTACATCTTTTATCATTAATACCATTGTTTAATTAATTATTAACATAAAATAATAACTAATTTTATTATTATTTAGTACCTGATAATAGAAAAGTATATCAAGTATATAAAGAGAAATTTATAATGGATCAAGTATTACCACAATACCTAAGCGAATGGGCAACAAAGAAAGCAATGTTAGAAGGTGTTAATTGTATTGCTAATTCTGAAGTAGAAGATTATTCTTATAAAGGTGGACAATTATCGCTCGTCCTTTCGGATAATCGTGTTGTACGTTTTATTTAAATGTCTACACAAAAATAAAAATAATAATGAAAGTGGTAGTTTGTTGATAAGTGAGTGATTATTCTTTTTTTTTTTTTTTTCTTTTTTTTGTTTACATGGAAAGATTGATGCCGATCAAGTGATTGTAGCAGTAGGTGTTGAACCAAATACTGATTTGGCAAAAGCTTCACATTTAGAAACAGATCCTGAAATAGGCGGTTTTCTTGTTAATGCGGAATTAGAAGCAAGGAGTAATCTTTGGGTTGCTGGAGATGCAGCTTGCTTTTATGATATTAGACTTGGTAGAAGAAGAGTAGAACATCATGATCATGCTGTAATCTCAGGAAGATTGGCAGGAGAAAATATGACTGGTGCAAGTAAGTTAAGATTTTCTCAATATATGTTATTAATATAAAAATTAAGATAAAATGATAAATGATAAAATCTATATTTCTGTGTTAACTAGGAAAACCATATCTACATCAATCAATGTTTTGGTCCGACTTAGGACCAGAGGTTGGATATGAAGCAATTGGTATTGTGGATTCATCACTGCCAACTGTAGGAGTTTTTGTAAAAACAACAAAGTCAGATGCTTCGATAACATCTGTTAATAGTTCAAATGAAATCACACAATCTTCAGATACGAAGGTAATGAATAGTATATTAATAATACAATTATAATTAATTTTATTCATATATTATGTATTTTTAAACCACAGAAATTGAATTCAACACAAATACAATCAAGCTTAGAAGAAACAGATAAATCAAAATGTTCCGATAATTCAAAAATCTCACTAGAAGAACCTAAAAAATATGACGATTTTGGAAAAGGAGTAGTTTTTTATTTACGTGATGATATTGTGGTTGGCATAGTTCTTTGGAACATCTTTAATCGGATGTCTATTGCTAGACAGGTGCGTTCATGAAATGTGTAGAACAGAAGAAAGTTCAGTGTTTATAAAATATATGTTAAAAGATATATTTCTTTTATATATGCATCTGTTACAGGTGCTTGCAAGAGGCACAAAATATGACGATTTAAATGAAGTAGCAAAACTGTTCACTATTCACGATGACTGATTCCACTAATACAAAAACTATATCGTGTCATTATTGTACATAAGGTTATTTATCTATCAGTTCTAAAACATTTTACAAATAAAACAAAAGTCTACAACTGATATCTTATTCCTGAGTTTATAAAATACGATTTGTATAAATATTGCACATATTACGTACAAAGTATTTTCTATAAAAATGAAACATTCTTATAGACAATGAGATATGTTTATTAAACTAGTTACAAAATGTGAATTTTACTAGAAAATAAATGCAAATGTTTTGTTAGTTAATCAGAGTTTAATATTATATCATACCAATAATAGTTATATATGTGAAAACGTTCATACATACATTTAAATTTATTTCAAAATAATAGTTTTAAAAGTCGTTTTGTGTTGACATATTTAAAGGTAGTTCTATTATTTAATATATATATTTTTTTATATAATTATCTTGTTTTATTAATATAATGAATATTCATTAAAAAATGAAATCTTTTGCTATTTTTATATTTTATTCTTGTTAATTAAATCCTTTAACGGAAAATTTTGGTAGAATTTTGTTCCCATATCTTTTGTCTAATGAATCCATAAATTTGATATAGTTGTGACATTGATAATCATCCAAAACCTATATAAATAACGTAGATAAATTATACAATATGTAGGCATTATATTTAATATGTGTTGTGATACATACCATATGTTCTGGCCACAGTTTTCCATTCGTTGTGCTTTCCATTATTGAAAATTGACAATGATATAAAAGTGATACACAATAATATATTATATAATCAGGCGAGAACAAAACACAAATTGCGAAAAAATGCATAATTTGGGGCAATGGAAGTATACCCCAAAAACATTGAGATACCATTAAATTACATATTAAAGACCAATCCACTCCAGAAGCATTCTGCATTGAAATATAAATTAATATATAATAATCTGTGATGGAAGGCAAATAAGAATGAAATTTATTTTTCAATATATACCTTAAGTGCAAATTTGATATGTGGAAGTTCATTACTAACAATACTTTCTAATATTTGCATAAATGTATATTGTGTGGCACATTCTTCTTTAATATTTTTATCCACAACTTTCCCCAAATTACACCATAAAAACGGAATTACTGGGAATTGAATTAATTGACTAATAAATGTTTTGCATCTGCAATTATCATATGCTATTATATCATAATATAATATAGGTCAATGATGTGAAATAGTTGTCTTATGTGCATTATCATTGCAATGATGACCAAGTTTTCAACCTGAGACCTACCAATGATGATACATTGACTAGCTAGAGTTACCCCATAATTTTTTCTCAAAAAAAGTAGTAGCAATTTCAATACTACTTTGTTCAGAAAGTTTCTGATCTATTTATTAAGATACTACAGCATTTAGAAATTGCTACCAGGGGTATATTCGCGGTCAACTGAGGTATATGTATGAAGTACAATAGTAAAAAATAAAACAATTATTTAATAATTATAAAATGTTTGTGTTTTTTATATAAAATTATATTATGCAAAAATTTAATTTCCACTGGTAATTTTGTGTGTACCTGTCAACATCCCCTTTACAAATAATGAATACTGTTGATAAAAACCAATCAAATCCATCAAATTTTGCTGGTCTTTCATATTGTATAAATGCATAACACGCATTTATAAATTCTTGTAATTTTTCTTTCATTTCAACTGTATTTTTCAAAACATCATTTTGTTCTGCATAATACAGAACTAAATCAATTCCGTGTATTTCTTCTGAAAACCAACAATCTATGTTTGATGATATGTTTTCCTTCCATTGAAAGATTTCTCCCCATTCTGAAGTAGGAATTGCTTTCTGCATCTGATCAACTAGTTGAATTAATACTGTATTCTAGTAAATAAAAAATTTATCTTATAAAAATATAACAAGATAAACTTAACAAACTGAACCCAATAAAAGCAGAAAACCTGCATTTACCTTTATTGGATCTTGCGATGCTATATACGCTTCTCTAATTTGTTGGACCCAATTATTATCTAATAATCCAGATCTATTTTCTCTAAGTAAACTTTCTAATTCTGTGCCATATTCGGTTTCTGAGAATGAATTTTCTTTGATTAATTCCAATGGAAGTAACTTTGGTAAATTACATTCTTCTGGTTCTGAAGCTTCTTCTTCGTCTTTACTTTTAACAAAATATGTTTTAGATATAATTTTATGTTGTATTAAAGTATAATCATCAATGTATTTTGTATTCAGTTTTTCGCTTATTACTTCTGTATTCAAATTTTGAAATCCTAACAAGATATTCTGGAAAGATTTATATCATAAAAATATAAAAAAGAAGAGATCAAAATATCTTAGTCTTATAGCATGTAGATGTATTACCTGAAAATTCAGTAATTCTAATAGATATAAACAAATATTCAAATTCCAAATTACAATATTTAATGATAGAAGCCCTAAATAGTGATAATTTGATTCAGAATTTACTGAATCATTAAATAATTCTAATAAATTAAGTGGATAATTGTGCTCTTCATTATTGTATGATTCTTTTATATTTGACATAAATGCAGAAAAACCTATAAAATAAACGATAAATAATTTATATAAACAAATTAAAATTAAATTAGTATGACATAATGAAAAATTTTTATCATTATTCTTACACTTAAAATTAAGAGAAAAAATTTTTAGTATATGTAAAAATTTCTGAATATTTTCATGATCCCATGGGTCATGAAAATAGTGTGGATCTTCTAGTATTTTACATGTTTCTGAGAGTAAGGTAGATAGAACATGGGGTGCAAGATTAGCAATTACATTATACCCCAAATGAAAAAAGGCAGCAGATGATACAAAGTTAACTACTTCAATTGATGTCCATGACATTCTTAAAGGTGCAGTAGATCCTTCAATTAGTTCTTGAAATACTGATGATTCTTGAACAAGACTTTTCAATCCATATGGTATAGATACCATCTTAAGTAATAATGTATTAATTGCACTATAAATAAAATTTTACTTTCTTAATACTATATTTAACTAATAAAAACAGATGACATATATATTTAAATTACCTATTTATCTGTTGAGCTTTATTTTCATTTTCAAAATAAGATTTATCTAATTTCTTATAAAAATATGATACAGCAGGATAAAATTCTTTTTCTACTTTATACTGTATTATTTCATATGCATCAAATACATTAAATAACTTCTGTATTACTTCAAATAATTTAACAAGATATTCTACATTCATTATGGATAAAGGTTGCCGTAACATATTTGATGCTATTATTATAATAAACATAGCTGGACATTTAGATATGTTACTTTCAAAATTTACTGTATGTTCTTTGCATTCTGAGATAAGAAATGTAGAACCATCTGCTGTGTCTAACATACATAGAATAATATTTAATGTATGTGGCCATATATTAATGTTATTTTCAGAAAAAGATGATAAATGACATAGTGCAATATGATAAAATTCATAATCATATAATATAGTTGGTTGGTCTAAAACAAATTGTAGAGCATAACAAGAAACATCATATACACTGCTTAATGTTTCTATGGATAATTTATTTAAAGCTCTCAGAGAAGCAGTTAAAAATCCAGAAACTGAAAATGGAATGTCAAATGTATTTTCCTTTAGAAGTTCACGGCCTGCTTTATAAACACAGAGTTGGGATACAAAACATAAACAATGAAGATAAGTTACTGTTTCCACTGTACTTCCATTAATAATAACTTCCATTGGATCATCGTAAATAGAAACTGCTATTGAATGAGGAGGCTCTTCCAGTCCTCTTTGTACATAATGCATTATTTGTTGTAATAAATTTGGTGATTTCCCTATAGCAGTTAGAAATATTTTTCTAGTAGCAAGACTAACAATCCATTTTCTACTCCAATCAGCACGTGGTTCTAATACAGAAATAATATTCAGTATATTTAATGTTTTTGTCTGTGTTGCAATTCCAAATTCATGTGTACTCAAAAATATTATAAATTCTTCTATCAATTGTTCTATAGTTTTGTCAGGATTTCTTGCACTTTTTAACTTTTCTTCGTGATAACGAAGTATTAGATGTATGATACGAAATATTCTTTCATGGAAAAAGAATTTAAAATTAATTCCAGAAATTAATGTAGGTAAAATTTCAAATGTCTTTTGCGAGTGGTATTGAGCATTAAAACCATTCAATAAATTAGTATATACATCATACGATTGTAAACAAGAGAGCAATTTAGCGTGTACCTGTAAACTAGCTTCAAAAATAGATCTACTTTCATCTATAAGACCATCCAATAAAGTTTTTTGAAGCGTATCCCATATGGGATTATTATTTAAATTCGATAGCTCACTTTTTAATAAAATTTCGTAACCAGCTAATCTTACATGAGCAGGTTTATTTTGATTAATTTTATCAAGAATAACGTTATAGCATTCATCATTATTTAATGGAGAATTCCAATCTTCACTTGTTTGATCACTGATGCAAGAGGAGGATGACTGTGGTCGCGAATCGGAGAGTAAAGTTGATGTAGATCTTGAAGCAGATTGTTCAACGATTGTAGCTCTTATAGAATTCACTAAAATGGACATTTCTTTTGAACGTATAATCTTTTGAGCAATATTAATATTGTCCACGTCTTCTCTCAATGATTTTTGTATATTTGCTTCAAATTCTTTTTTCAAGCATCTTTTTATCCACTTTTGAAGATTTGGAGAAATATCACTTTCCATATTTGCAAAATAAATGAATTCTATCTATACAACCATGTTTAGACAATTAGAGTAACTCGAACATGTAAATGAAACCTTTATACTAAAATGTTTTGACTGTGTTTCTATAGTAACCATCTAAAGCAAATGAAGATATAGTATACTGTATATAGTATAACAAAAATTTAATTCTTTAATTAATATAATACATATTTTATATGTACTATTATCGTTTATAATCTCAATGTTAGAAAGATATAATATTTTACAATTACCTCATAATATTCTACATATAATATAAATAAAATATTACAATATATGAGTAATTTAAAATTATATATATATACATATATATACAAATTGTATAATCCTCAAATATGAAAATGTGCTGTTGTAATTTATTACATTAAAAAGTGCAGCATTTACACATTACTTTTATCGTAATGCTACTATAACATTTGGAGATTTTGCCCGTAAGATAGAAATTCCTCCTTGTAAAGAACATACACCCACAACTCCACATTTTACCAAAAAATCTGCAAACTATAAAACATTTTTATTTCAATGCTGAAAAACTAAATTTTGTATTATAATACTGACCAAGGCATTATTTTGATCATGAGGCCCAATAATTACAACAACGCTATTTTTATTTTCTACAAGTGGTTTTGCATGTGGTCCAAGAGTTTCAATATGAGTTAAGGAAAGTTGTACGCTTGTAAATGGAATATTAATACTGCCTACTACAGCACCTCTTTCAAATCTACATAAAGAAAATGATTACTATATATATATAGAAATAATTTAGAATAATGTAATATTTCCTTTACAGATAAATTACTCACTGTATGTTATTGCGTACATCTACAGTTATTAATCTTTCAGGGCTATTGTCTAATAAATCTAAAAAGTCATCAACAGAAATTCTTGGCATTTTTTCAGTACCTGGTTCTGGTTCTAACCAATTTATATCCTAAAATGTAACATATTTTTTAAAATTTGTATTTAATAAATTATCTTGAAGAATATATAGAGTTTATATTTATACTTTTGGTTGATTAAACTGATGTTTTCTATAAGTAATACTAGGTGGTGTATTTTGGTACATCATCATAGAATCTTTAACACATAATTCGATGTCAATTTCAGGAAGATCAGAGAATAAGAGGATACATTCATTGAAACCTGAAGTTAAAAGAGAATCTCGTAATTGTTTTAATATTGCTAGTCCAACTAAAAGTGGAAATGATGAATCTCCTAATAGAAGTTTATCCCATAAATGAAGTATTTTGTGAAGTGGAAACACATCTAAAATAAGAAAGTTCAAGAATATGTAATAATCAACAATTTCAAAAGAGGAAAATTTATGATGTGAACAATTTTACATAATCCAAACATTAATAATAAATGGCTTACGTGAAAACATTGTTAAAAACCATGGAATTGCAAACAATTCTAATACAAAGTTGATTGATCTAAGATGATTAGCTAATTGTGGATCATGGAAAGCTATAATTTGTGAAAATTTTCCTAAATATTCTTGTATAATAGCAGAATTATCTTTCAGAAAAAATTTGTGAAGATATTTTGGTATAAATGCAGACAGACATTCGAAAGCTCTAGCTAAAATAAAAATATTAATAAAGTTTACATATACATACTATATAATTTACTTAATTTATTACCTTCGTTATTAAAATTAAGATATAGAAATGGAGCTGTTAACGAATCTAATCCTTGCCAATAAACATAATGAGGATTATTTCGAACCCATGCTTTGAGCAATCTTTGTAATCTTTCGTGACCAGCACCAGATGACAATAATTCACTATACTGATGACATCTTGGTATGTCTACTTCTATCTAAGATATTGTTAATAAATTAAAACATAAAGATAAATAATGTAATGTGACTTAATGATGAATTACTTGTCGATCTGTGTGCGTAGGTGTTTCTTTATCAATCATATCATAACGTTTCTGAATATCACCAGTAATACCAAGCAATGCTGCCCATACAGCTCCCCTAACAGGTGGAGGTATATCTTTGTGTGCTTCTTCAATTATTGCTTCCCGTGTAATTGGATAAACCTAAATTATCAATATACATAAGTAAATATTTTAAGTGTTCTATGAAAAGATTCTATTTTTGTAATAATTTATTGGTTACATTTTTTATTAATGAATTTATAGTAAATAATTTCAAACTTCAAAAATATTCAAAATAAAGTAATTATCTGTAACAATTCATTATATATCAAATATTCAAAATAATATAATCACCTGCAGTAATCTATCATATAAAACAATTCTATAAAATTGATATTCTGTATCTCTTTCTCTTATAATTAAAGGTAACTGGGAAGCAGCATCTATCAAATCCTCTTGTGATTGAACGCGCATTCTATAAAGCATATACAAAATGATTTATATAATATTGAAGAAAAATGTGAAATTTACATTTATCTTTATTATACTTACTGATTTGTTAACCATGGATAATTAGCTATATATGGAATATGACACAAACGTTGATGTAGTGTATCAAGAGGAACTTTAACCACACGTAAATCAAGTAATCCTGCTGTGTCTCTTCTGCCAAACATTTGACCTAAAAGTATCACTAAACTAAAAAGAAAATTAAAATAAATTGTGATTTTTTCCACAGAACACGATATTTATGAAACTTTTATTACTTTGGAATTGATAAAATAGGTGGTCTTGACCGAATAAATCCCTGTTTCTTTAATTCCACAGTAATATCGCCTCCTGCTAATTGCCATAAATAATATAATTCATCCATTTTTCTAACAATAACATTCTTATATAAACTTTTTTCTTTTTCTTTCTCATTTTGTAACAAAAATTCTTCAAATATAGGTAACTTCAGTAACTTTTCTGGTACCTTGCGCGTTAAGGGGTGAATTTGTAAGCAACAATCTACAAAATCCTTTACTTTATCAGGTAAATCCTAGAACAATAATAAATACAAAGAAATAACTATACAGTGTGACCCAGAATTTAAGAATCAAATAAATTATACCTTATAAATATTGTAACAATTAGCTTCTCTTGCAAGACGTTCAAAAACAGAAGTTTCACAGTGTATTAGACTAAGAACTTTTCGCAAACATTGAGATAATTTTACACCTGGCCACATTGACTTTCCCAATAATAATTCTGCAATAATCATACCTAAAGACCAAGAATCTACTTTTGAGCTACTGACACCAGAACTCAGAAATACTTCAGGAGCTGTATACTTTGGATAACTAATAAAAAATTGTATTATGCATTTAAATAAGTATTTCTTATTTCTACTAAATATTCAATTACAATTAAATTTGATTAAACTAAATATTTTATTATAAAACATACCCAATAGGGAAAGATACATTCTTTCCACTATCTGTCATATAATATAAACCAAAATTGTATAACTGTACATTTCCACTTTTATTGACTAATATATTTTCAGGATTTAAATGTCTGTGTACTAAGCCTAAATTATTCATATGCTGTAAACCCAACAGGCATTGAAATGCTATTTTCACAATATCATTAACATTCAAATTTTCTTTTTTATTTAATGTATCTCCATTATATTCTGCAACCACTACTACCCGTTCTACAAAAAATAATTTTAATTAGATAATCATATGCAATGTTTCTAAATTCCTAATTTCAAATATAATAAGATTTACCATGTTTACTTCTAATTATATCAAGATATGTCGATAAATTTGGATGATGAATAGTCTTTAAAAATTGAGATTTTCCATATATGGTTATTGAATTTGGTGTAAGAGGTAAACCATTACTACCACAAACTTCAACTGGATGACTTTGGGCAAAAAATGTCATTCCTCCGAAACATCGTTCTTCGTTTTCTAAAAGTGCTGGACACATCTTCGACTATAAAATAAAACATATTATTATACAGTATCTTAACAATATTTAAATAACTAATTTAATATTAATAATGACAAAAAGTTTACATATATATTAAAAAATACATCATATAATACAAGAAATAATTATAAAATATACGTACTTGATTTATTGATATAGATTTTTATGAAATTTTAAACTATAAATTGATATTTACATTATTAACCTCAACGAATACTTATAACCATTATCAATTATAAGAATATATTTAATTATATCTTAGAATTATGTCTTTTCATAGTTTAATTATTTATCATTTGTAGAGTAAATCAAATTACTGATTTATTTATCAATTTTGTTTACAAGAATAAACAAGACCACCCACTTCATATACATACATGTGTATATATGTATACATCACTGATATGTATATGTATCATGAACCACGATCATATAAATAGATCCGGACACTCGCTAGGGAAAATCGTTCGAAAAGTGAATCATGTCTAGTTGTGAAAAATTAACATGGAAGATCAACAAAGTCTGCGTTCTTACGAGATAGACAGAGATGAGTAGAGTGTCTCTTTCTCTGAAGTATTCATAGTGTGTCACGGATTGCAGAACAAGAACCTTCTTGTCTTCGATGTTAATTTTTCACAACTAGTCACGACTTAATTTTCAGACAGTTTTTCACAGACTTCAATATATATGAATGTAGGACCTGATAATAGGAATTCTGTGTACATAATATGTATAGTCTATGTATGTTAGACTATACATAGTCTGTATAGTCTAACATACATAGACTATACATATATCGATGCATACCGAAATAGTTAAATTTAAAGCCGAGTTCACATAAATTGCAAGCACGACATCTGTGACAGTTTCATAAACTATGAGCTAGGATGCTCATAAACGTGGTCCCATCTAGCAAATATATATTGCTTTTACTGGTTCTGCTGTTAATATAGCAGTTTCCTTTCTGATTTTAATCGTGCAGTAGATAGGACGTTTTCTTTTCAGTGATCTTGTAAGGAGGTACAATGACGTGAGTATCTAATCTTTTCATATTTTATAAATCTGAAAATTTTTTTCTTTGATATTATAAATAATATTTATTGCGATATATCTTTTTAATATAATTACGAATATTTTTTAAAAATAACCGTTATTGAAGCTTTATATCGTATCAATTTCTGGACATGATATTTCCACATTGTACTATAATTTTTCAAATGCATCTTTAAGTCTTTTATAAAATGAATTTTAAGTATTTAATAAATATAAATAAATACTTTTTCTATTATGTGTTGAATTCTTTTTATTTTATAACAGTTTTATATCATACTTTATTTAAATTATATTCTAATCCTAATCAACTTTTTTATCATTGTAGCATAGTATTATTGAAAATATTCAACTTTTATATATATACCATTTTAATATAATTTTAATTTAATAATAAATGAATTCGCATGAGTTCACTATATGTTGGATATAAATAAGGGAAATGGGCACTGCTTATAAGATTAATTGTGAACATCAAGCAATAAAAAGATTTCATGTACAAAAATGTTGGTAGCAGTTCATTTCTGAGTTATAAACAATTTCATTAGAAACAGAAACATGCTAGTATCAATGAATCAACTGACAAATCTCTGTCCGTATCTCACTCCTAAGACCCACTTTTTTTATTTGTATACTGTATATTATAATAGTAATAATTGTTTTAAATTTCAACTTTGATTGTAATAATAATAATTTAATCAATAGGTCCAAAGTATCACGTGATACTCTCTATGAATGTGTGAATGGTGTTATCCAAAATTCACAAGACAAAAAAAGGAAATTCTTAGAAACAGTGGAACTCCAAATTGGGTTGAAGAATTATGATCCTCAAAAGGACAAACGTTTCTCAGGCACCGTCAAGTATGTTTCTACCTGACATTGAGGATTCTTTTCGGTTTTTAATGATTACCATAAAATCTTTACTTTCCTTTTCCTTTTTTTTTATTTTTTTTTTTATTTTTTAACTAACATCCGAAAAGGTTGCCTCATGCATAGTCAGGAAGCTAGGTTTTACCTAGCGGACCTCTACCCAGGGTCTTAAATAAATTGGGGAGGTTTTTTACCGTTACATTTATTACAGGATCATGAATTATGATCCTGCTGGTAAGTCAATATTTGACTATGGCAACTATTCAATCAATTCAATTATTAAAACCAATATTCAGTGATGAACTACTTTGCATGTATTATCTGAATACTTCGTGTGGTTATCCAATATGTTACTGAGAATATTGACTTTGATAATAGTATTTTCATTTTTGAGTAATTGTAATAATGTTGAATTCCACTTTGAGTATCACTTTGAATATTTATTCATAATAATATATATAGAATCAGCAGTTTGAGGAATATTAATTGCTTAATTACACATATAATTTATCTCTATTAAAGGTTGAAGAATATTCCAAGACCAAAGATGCAAGTTTGTGTTTTGGGAGATCAGCAACACTGTGATGAAGCTAAAGCTAATAATATTCCATATATGGATGCAGAAGCATTGAAAAAATTAAATAAGAACAAAAAGCTTGTGAAGAAACTAGGTAATTTGAAGTTTTTTATTTTGTCTATTTAATTCTTTTTTTTGTGCCTTCCAAAAAGCACCATTGCTATTTTGTAATTTGTAGTAGTGGTCGTCAATCGGAAGAAAATTAAATTCTTCACTAGGTGAGGACGTTGTGTTTTATTCCTTCGTACCTCAATCCGTGTCGAGACATCTTTTCAATCAATTTTAGTATAATTTGATTTAAAAATTAACTTACATGTGCTTTTTACAGCCAAAAAATATGATGCCTTCTTAGCTAGTGAGTCTTTAATTAAACAAATTCCACGTATTCTTGGTCCTGGTCTGAACAAAGCTGGCAAGTTCCCTGGTCTTCTATCTCATCAGGAGTCAATGGTAGGGAAAATTGATGAGGTGAAAGCTACAATTAAATTCCAAATGAAGAAGGTAAATTTTGTTGTATATTTGTTGTTTCAAAGAATATTTTACTTACAAATTCTTGTTAAAATTGTAATTTATAATATTCAAACGTAATTTGAAAAACATTTTTTCAGGTATTATGTTTATCAGTGGCTGTAGGTCACGTGGGAATGACTCCAGATGAATTGGTACAAAATGTACATCTTTCAATTAACTTCTTAGTTTCATTGTTGAAAAAACACTGGCAAAATGTACGTTCTCTTCACATTAAATCTTCTATGGGACCACCTCAGAGATTATACTAATTTAATTAGTATAAATACTATCGATGTACAATGAAAAAATAAAGCAGACATAACTCAATGTATGATGTGTTACAATTTGTTACAAAAATTTTCCTATTTGATATTTTCTAAACTTATAATTTAAAAATATATCGATATCGTAATTCGTGTACTACAACAATCTTATTGAAAATCGTACAGTTGTTGCATTTACTAGAGTAAAGTTCTATATGTTTTAACATAATGTATCGTCGTAATCGTATTATGTAATATTTCATTAAAAAGAAAAATTACTTTGTGATGCATTTATAATATTTTGTCTTTATTAAAACGGTACCAAAAATTTTATAACAAAGGAAACATTCATTTATTATATGTATCGGTGATTATGAAAATGCTGTATCGAGAAAAAGTCAAGATTTTTATTTGTTTTGTATCGATTTATATTTCTATATAACTAAAATTTTTGCTAAATAGCTGAGAAATGAGTAACGATATGAGGAAGTCACTTCCATAATTATCTACGGAAGTTCCGATTTATCTACGTTCATTTTGACAGTGGTAGCACATGTATCTTGTGCGTGAGTTGTGAGACTTGTGAAAAAAATAATAATTACATATTTTCGTATTATGTCAGAGAGACAATGAGAGAGCTCACACCTATTCTAGTTATTCCACAGTACAAATGCTGCACCATGCTGCCAAGTCCTAAAGTCAAGTCCTAGTGTTCCACGCTAGAATATACAAAAACTTATTTAATTTCACCGCAAACGAGGTATAGCCCAACAAATGAAGACGTATTCGTTAAGACGATGGTAGAGACGAAAGGCAACTTTGGACGGCGGTGACCTAAGGCCTACTCTTTTAACGAATGATATAACTATACACGAATACAATACACCATAGCACACTAGCACATTGATTTTTCTCGTGTTCTTTCTTTTTCTTGTGCTATTATGTGTCATTATCTTTAATGCTAAGCATGTAAAATAAAAATTTTACAAATAAATTTTCAAAGTAAAAGATAAAAATTTTGGTTAATAAATTAGTCATGACGTCAAATCTTGTCTGCCGATAATTGGCTCTTCTGTTTTTATCGTTTCTGTAAATAAATACGCATGTAAACATATACATTACGCCAGAAATACTATCAGGGAGGAAATTCCTCTCTGATACTATTCACAATCTATCAACCACTGAAATTACTATCAAAGTGAAATTTAAGATTTATTATAACGTTTATTATTTAATATAAAGCAAATTTGATGTTAAATCTAAAAACCTATTGTGTATAAAATATATTAAAATTACTATTATTCATCATTCCACTAATCCATTATCGTTTAAACGGTAAGGTTTCCTTTTTTTCTCTAAAAAGAATATAATAAATAATTAATTTCTCTTTCTGAGGCAATTTTCCTTCAGTATTGTGTGATTATGTTATTCTCTTACTTGTCTATCTCGAATAGAAAAATATGAATTTCTTCACAAGCGTACAATGAAATAGTCTTTTGCAGTGTGGAACTAAATAGGTTCATGTATATGCTAGCATGGAACACCTTCAGTACTTGACCGTTGGGGGCAGTACTAATCCGGAAACAACTGGAGCCATACGCGTGAGTACTCCCATTTCCTCTCTATGTCGTTAAATAAAGGCTCGGGTATGGGGTATCGTGATGCTTCATATGAAATATCAATGGATTTTGAAGCGGGATTTCATGTTTTAGACTTTTCACCGAAAAAAGAAAGGCCAAAATTATGTTATAATTTACACTTACCTTCATTATATACAAATGTAGGTCCAAAAGAGAAGTATAAAAACAATTATTTACTACTTTACATTCCACTAATTTATTAGGAATATTTTAAAGCCCTTAAAATATCTGAAACAAAATTTTGTTATTGAACCAGGAGATGATTAATAATTAATTCTACAAAATTATAATATATAGAATATAGATAAATAAATCTGTTTGTTTTAGCTTGTTTTCTTAATAAAATTCATTATTTTTTTATCGTAGAAAATTACATATTTTATGAAACGTTTTATTCCATAATAGAAAAATATTTTGTAATACACTTAAACGTAAAAATCTAAATATCTAGAAACAAAATATATATGTATGACTTACACCTCGTTGATAATCTCAAGCACATATGTTGAGGAAACACTCCGTCGCAAGTATACAACATCAAATTACATTAACATATGTGTGAAATGGTCAAATGATAAATCGGTTGAGAAATAAATAGTAATTCTATTTGTTTTTTCAACAATACAAATATAAAATTATACAATAATTGTAACAATGTTAAAAAATATTTATTTTTATTACTTAAGCAGATTTTTATCAAATTATTAATTACATATATATAGTTAACGTTCCTTTTTATATTTATTTTATTAACTTGTCTCAAACATATTTTTCATGAATATTCTAATATATTTTTTATATTGAAAAATGAAAAGTTATAAATTAAAGATATACCAAAAAGTAAACAGAATAAAAGTGTCTTAAATTTTCCCTCGTCTACGCTTATATATACATGTAGTAAAATGAAGATTTTTTATTAGTTTATATATTTTCTTTTCATTTAAAAGTCTTACTCAAATAATCAGTAATAAATAATTTATTAATTATTACTTAATTAATAAATTTAAGTTGTTCATCTCGTTTAAGCTGTACAAATATATTTTATAAATATACTATTCAAATACAAGCGTAAATATAACTTTTTGTGAGTTAAAAGGTTTAAATAATCAGAACACGTTATTTTTAATAACCTTTGAGGAGGTTATAATATATTCTTTAAAAATGTATAAACATATGCTCCTCTATTTTGCTTCATAAGTAAATTGCAGTTTCAATAAAGTTGTAGATTTATCCGACAGCTTAATACTGCTTTATTTTTTTTTGCGATTGAATGTAATTTTAATATAGAAAATTTCGGTCATAGTGCTTAACATTCGATTCACATGTATTTTACTAGAATGCGCAAAAACATTAATGAAAACGGGGGTCTTATCTATATTAAAAGAAGACTGATATTTAATGAATAACGTTGAGAGATTCAAATCACGAGAAAGTCTAATCTTTTGAGCAAGTACATTTTATGTTTAATTTAATACTTAACATACACAATTGCATTAAGAATTACGTACACATATATAATGGCATATAAATGTAGTTTAAATATTATAAATTATTTATTAGTTATGATTTCCAATTATTAACAATGCGTTAACATATCAGTTATTATATATGTGTTATTACATATATATATTATATATATAATTATAGATATATAATTAAAATTATACAATTTTAATAATTATAAAACTTTTCGATAACAGCCATTTGTGTAATAATTGTGTTTAGTGATTTTATAAACTTATTGTAATAAATATAATTCATGTAAGATTTCAAAGAAACGAATTTTTGTAAAAGCTATATGTAAAATATAATAAAAAATTGTTAAAATTCGTAAAAAGATCAAGATAAATATTACCCTCATGTTTGATTAATAAAGTAGTACAGAGTACGCTTTTAAGAGTTTAAAATAGACTTGAGATTCTTATCAGCAATATCAATGACTATAGGAGGGATAAACGAAAACCTGTTGGTAAGTGATCAGAAGTCAGAATGATTATCAAGAAAATAACTAACACATCGAGTTTTCAAAATAGTTCTTCGTACCTTTGTTAATAGATCTCATTGATTCGAGTGTATAAATTTTTAATAATATTATTGAAAACATCGAATTAGTTCTTATGTGCAGAGTTTAATCCTGGATAAACCGATTTTTTCTTGAATAAGTGGATAAAACATAACAATTGTTTTGTATACGAAAAAAGTTTCAATTCGTAATGAAAAATATAGAATATATGTTTGTAATTTATCAATGAAGAACAATTTTTTGTGAGATTAAGTAAAGAATCGTGAACATTTGACTTTTCGTATTACGATGATCTGTGAAAAAACATTGCTGATGGAATCGTGATTGATATGAGCTATAACATATCAATCAATTATTGTGAAATTCTACTTGCTACTTTAAACGCCTATTGTACATATATCATTTTATTTTTAATATCTGATTTTTTACAATGCATTTATAAAAAGAATAATAATAGTAATCAAAATAAATTCACATAATATGTTAAATAAAGTGAAATGCACAATCATAAATGCACAAAACGTATAAAAATTACAATTTCAATTGTTAAGTCTTTGGTATGAAATGATTTTTCTGGTTCTAAATTATGAGGCTAAGCATATAATACTTTGAAATATATATATATAATTAACATTTCAATTAATTTAGATAGCTTAAAAGATATCACTTTAAATAGAAAAAGAATTATATTGGCAGAAGTCAATGTAACCTATCTAAATAATGTGTTAAAAAGATGCATTGGTCAAAATTAAATCGATTATTTATCAAATTTTTTTATTTCTAATATTAACATTTTTCATCATTCCTTCGAAATCATAGTTAACGAAACGTTTCCATTTCTAATTAATATACGATTTATTTATTGTGACAATAATGATATTTTTCGTTTGTGAATTGACTCAAGGTATATTTTAAGTTTATCAGAAGAAATCACAAATATTGATTCCGTTTTTAGTTGTGATATGAAATAAACCTTTCGAAAGTCTAGATTACATCGTTTCAAGTACGTAATGTTAACTATACGACGTATAAAGTGTACAATAAAATTATCACCAGAACCTGATACTTTACCTAGCGCAGTTAATTAATTAATTAAGATAAAAAAACATCAAACTGTTATCTTAGATTTTTACGATTTTAATAATGAAACTGTGTTTCAATTTGCAATCTTATAGGTAACATGGTACGAAAAAAACGATTGAAAGTGTTGATTTACGCACTACAGATCATCTATGTGCTTAGTGAAAATAATTTTATCGATCATCGACACATCGGACAAAATGAAACAGTGAACGCTTCGATGAAAATTTTATCGTTTGATCTCAATGCTGAATATGTAGTATCTTCAGAACTAAATAATTCTATGAGCGTAAAAGAGTTTCTAGACGAAGCTACAGAATTCGAACAAAATGAGCTCCTGCCGAATGATTACCTGAAAAGCAACGATACTAATATATCGATTCTCGATACAACGAACAATGACTTCGTTCAAAAATTCGAGCATATTTCTATTTCATCTAACGAATTGAAAGATAACCAAATTTTATCGGAAGATATATTAGTGGCATGTAACGAAAAAGGTATAATTACTTAGATAAGGGTCAGTATAAATGAATGATTTTACTATTTACGTTTGCCTTGTTTATAGATCGAAAAAATGTACAGAATCTATCGATTGATCTAGTTGCTACAGAATGGATATTTCTCTCCTGGCAACCACCTTGTGATAATATAACAAGTGAATTGTTTTATACTATCGATATATGTTTGGACTCGAATCAACTATGTTTTTCAGGAAATAGAACTATAGTAAAAGATGTACAATATAATGCCACTAATCTAGAACCATGCAACAATTATACATTTATTGTAAAAGCCATTGACAAAGATTTAAACTCGACTGGAGTTATTGTAACAGGAGCGACGAGTTCTAATAGTAAAATTATAATATTAATACAAATTTAATATTCAATATAATTATTTAAATTTACTCTGGTTTAATTATTTCGCAGAAATTGCTTTTAAAAGTATAATGTACAATTTATATACTATTCATTCTTTTTAGTTACTGAAATTGGAGATATTCAAAAATTAGTTGCGCATACTGCTTTTAGTACAATTAAATTAAGCTGGAAATCACCAGGAGATTATCCAGCATGTGTAAATCATTATTTAATTGAACAATGCCTTAAAAATATTTGTAATAATGCCTCAATTACAACTGAAGAATATATTTCATCAAATTTAGAACCATGTGAGGAATATTTCTTTATAATTAGAGCAGTTTCAATAAACAACAAACAATCTAATGGTGTTGATATTACATTAAAAACAAATTCTCCAAGTATGTTAGTCAGTCATTATACTAGCTTTTACACATAGCTACTAATTAATAATTTTTTGAATAATAATAATTATTTTTATAAGAATCTAGTAAACCTCAAAACCCAACTGTGGAAGCTAATGCATTTTCTTTAGTTATTCATTGGGAACCACCAGAAATTGGAGCTAAATGTATTAAGTATTACAGTGTTACTATTGATCCACAGCCAAAAACAGAACAAGTAACTGGAATAAATGTAACAATAAGTGATTTGTATGCATGTACTCCATATTACATTTCTATTAATGCAGTAGATGAAGACAATAATGATGGGGAAATTTTCAGTTTTGAAACAAGAACAGCATCAACAGGTAAAAAGAAATTATGAATATCATATATGTATATTGTATAAAATATTTATGTTTAAGAATAAATGAAAATTTTACTTAGTATCAAAATCACCAATATTAAATATGAAAGAACCAATTGTTACAACGAATGACATAATGCTTTCATGGAAGATTGAGAAAGGCAACAGTAACTGTACTTTAACATCTTTAAAAGCTATGTGTAATGCTACAATGACAAACGGTCATGGTTATGAAGTTAAGAATGGGCAAGCTGAAGTACATATAGATTCTCATATTGAAGATGAATATTTTACAAATTCAATAATAAAGAATGTCAGTCCATTTACTACATATATATGTTGGGCATATGTTCTTAATGAAGCAGGAAATAGTGAATTAAGTAAATTAATAAGTGTAACAACATCAGAAGATAGTAAGTAAGCAGAAATGCATAAAAATTATGTTAAACATATAGTTTTTAACCTACGTTAAAAATACAAGAAATAACAAAAGTCATAAGTAATATTAATTAGTGATATTCTTTAATATTTCAGTACCATCCGCGCCTTTTCTCAATGTTACAAATATAACATATTCACAGTTTATATTTGTTTGGGAACCACCATCATATTTAGCAGGGAATTTACATGAATTTGAACTTGTATTTGAAGGAGAAATATGTTTCTATATGCCTGATTGGTGCAAACCAGTAACCTTAAAAACCATTAAACATTTTAATGGATCTACGTTCATTTTTGAATATTTAAATGCAACAGCATTTACATATTATACAGCAAAAATCAAAGCAAGAACCTCTGCAGGCTGGGGAAATTATAACAATGACTTAGTGTTATTTAAAACACCAGCTGGAGGTACTTTCTAATTACACAATATTATAGATATTTATAATTTCAATATCACTAAACTCTATTATATTACTATAGTTATTATATATTAGTTCCAGGGATGGTATCCAACTTTTCATATTCAATTGTAAACAATGAAAATAATAAAAATGTTTTGAATACCATTTTGACCTGGGGCATTCCATGTTCTTTAAATGGAATATTGGAATATTTTAATGTATTTGTAGATGGGATTAGAACTAATTATGAACCACATTCTTTTACATTAAAAGTTTTATCAAATGATGTTAAAAATGATACGGTCATAACAAATTTGAACGAATTAAAAGCAGAATATAATTATATCATTAAAGTGGTAACAAAGGTTCAGGGAGTCCAAGATTTTGGAATACCAGCATTTAAAAATATTTCATATCCTGCTGGTAGTATGTACCTAACTCTAAATAATATAAACTAGCAACTTTTATAAAATATTTATCTTCAAGTATTAAAATGTCGTTAATAAGTTACTATGCATTATTTATATTTTAGTTCCACCTCAACCTGATGAAGATTATATAAAATCTATAACTATAGATCCAGCTAGTGCACGAAGAACTACAACAACAGCTACACTTTTACTTCCCTTATTCCCTAATACAAATGGTGATATTATTTATTATTCTATTATAGTATCAAAAATGAACTATAATATTCCATCAAGTATTAGATTTAATATAACAAATAATACGAATCATATATTATGGCCAAATATATCTTCTTGGAAAGAAGCTATGCTACAAGACTTTGCAATACCTTATCAAGCTACTAGACTATGTTGGAATCCTTATCGTAGGTGATATATTTTTCAGCTTGTATTCAAATTTAATAAAAATATTTGAATTATTATCGTATTTTTGCAGCTAATTCTGTTGCTGATTATGGAGATATGCAAGCAGTCAAGTATACACTTGGCGAAAATACAAATTGTAAAGAAATTTCATCTAATACCAATAAAAGAATTTATTGTAATGGTCCTCTTAAACCAAATACATGGTATCATGTTAGAATGCGGGCATTTACTCGTGGTGGATATTCTGATTCTACAACATTTTTAATAAAAACCAGTAAAGTGTTTATTGATTCTTAAAGTTATTTGTATTTTTCTTCGTTTTTGTCGCTTCGATATTGGTATTGCAAAAATCATACATAATTAAATTTTATTGTATTCATTAAGTATTTTAAATTATATTAGATGCTGAAATAGATATCGTACTTGTTAGTGGAGTTGTTTTTGGTATTTTATTCTTGGGAATTTTATCAACAATAATGTTATTATTTCGCAAATGTTCAATTCGTGCGTAAGTAAATCTTATTTTTTGTTTAGTTCAACATTATCACAGTAAAAATAATATTCATCAAAATATAAAAATTTAAACATTTAAACATTATAACAAAGCATATATTCTGGCCAAAAATTTACATAATTAATGATTTAATGATAATTTATACATGTTTTTTAGAATATTACGACGATTTCTACATTCTGACATGTCTGGATCACCAGTTCCTACACCTTTTTCAAAAAAGAAATTTATAGCTCATTGTCAACAATTTATTGATAATCCTGGAAAATTAAGCAATGAATTTCAGTTACTTCAAACTCTTAGTATTGATTTACAAATGCCAACCAATACTGCTTGTTTACAAGCCAATAAGAAGAAAAACAGATATTCTGATATTTTACCATGTAAAATTATTAATTTACATATTATAAAGATGTAAATTATATATAAAATGAAAAAGAAATGCTTTATTAAATTTATATTTTCAGATGATTTTTCAAGAGTTAAACTGGAAGTAATTGAAAATGATCCTAATACTGACTACATCAATGCATCTTTTATTAAGGTGAGTAACCATAAAATTATTTGTTTACACTAAATATGAATTATATTATGTATTAAATATGAATTAAATAGGTATACTCTATTTTCAGGGCTATAGTGGCGAAAATGAATATATAGCTTGTCAAGGACCAAAAGAAGAAACAACATTTGATTTTTGGAGAATGATAGAGCAATATGATATCAATGTGATAATTATGTTGACTGAGTTAGTTGAAAAAGACAAAGTAAGATTTTCGCACTAAATATATTTAAATCTCCTTTAAATGTTAAAAATTGATACCTTTGTAGGAGAAATGTCATCAATATTTTCCAACAATTAGAGAAACTTTTAAGTATGAAAATATGACTATAAAATGTATAAGTGAATTAGATTATAGATCTTATACACAAAGAACGCTAGTATTACAAAAGGTATAAAATTTAAACTTAAGTTACAAGATTTAATAAAATACATTTGTACTTATATATATGAATTTAATTCTCCTATTTATAAATAATAAATATAGGAGAACAAAAAACGAAATATAACACATTTACATTTCAAAGAATGGCCAGATCATGATGTCCCAGAGGATTTTGAACCAATAATCCATTTTTGCCAGATTGTACACCGTAATGTTACTGCTAATAAAGGATATATTGTAATTCATTGCAGGTAAAAATATATGAGTTTAGTATAATAGTTAATAACATCATATATCTTGATGTTTTCATATTATTCAGTACTGTTACTACTTTACATTTCGAATTTATTTAATATTATTACTATTTCACTATTTTATATAAATTTTATATATATATATAAATACATATTTTTATAGTGCAGGAATTGGTAGAACTGGCACTCTAATAGCAATAGATATAATTTTACAACATCTTCGAGATAATAAAAAATTGGATGTGTTTGGAACAGTATATAGATTACGACGTGATAGAATAAATATGGTGCAAAAAGAAGTAGGAAAATCTAAGATCTTTTATATTAATATTAATATAAATTATGTACTCATAAATTGTATATCTACAGAATTCGACCGAATAATACGCAAATATAGGCGTGATTCCTTGTGGAAAAATAAGGAAAAATATAGAATAAAATCTTTTTATTCTCGAGTTTGAAAATTCGTCAACTATATTTGAATATGACTAATTCCGGGTTGAACAGAATTAAATAATTGATAGGAAATCATTTCACGTGTGAAAATAAATAAAAAATACAGAACAAAATTTTTTTACGAGATACTTTGTTTCCGAAAAAAATAAATTTGAAAATACGCGTGTAGTAGGTCAATTTTTAACTAAATGTGTTCAAACTTTACATTATTTTGTTCTGTCTAATCCAAAATTTGTCATGTTGAAGCATATATGTTTCATAAATTGTCAACCTCAATTTTCTCGAAAACTAAACCGAGAATGAAAAAATTTTATTCTATATTTTTTTCTTATTTTTCCACAAGCAGTCACATTATGCCCGTTTTTACGTGTTATTCGATTGGATCCTGTATATCTAATACTATTAATATTTATTATATTTTTAGAGTCAGTATGCTTACATATACAATTGTACAAAGCAAGTATTAAAAAATCCCTATTGTTTAAAGAATTGTAAGTTTGTCATGTTTACTACAAACAAGTTTATTTACTATTATTTTTCGTTTTAAATATTGAAATTTGTATGTTTCTAGATAAACCACCACCTATGAATCCAGTGTATGAAAATACCTCCAGGAAAATAAGAATAGTACCAAGTTCAAATATAAATCTACACTAGTCACAACTTTGAAGTAAGCATGTAACAAGTAATTTTAAATATTTATTTTTGTTTTGCACAATATTGAAATTTATATGTATAAAAAAGTGATAGAAATATGATACTTTGTATTTTGTTTATAATAATACGTGAATCAAATTTTATTCTTGCAATCCATTAATTTAATTCTTTTTTATTTCTATGGAATACATATGATAATATATTTTTAAAGCAGACAGAACATTTTAACGAAACTATAATAATAACATTTCAATATAAGGTTGTAATTGTTTAGTTTTAACTCAGTATATGATTTAAAGATTACAATAGATTTAACTAATATTAATGTCTAATCTTTTAATTGTTATTCAAGGTATAAGCTATCTACCTACCATTGCTTGACAAGAGTCCTACATAAGAAGTGCAATCTTCCTTTGAGTGTAAGTGCTTCTATTTTATTTAAATATATATACATATCAAAAATGAATAATATACACAAAACCAATAAAGATATGTTTTCAGGATTTAATTATCTAGTCTTTCTTCTTACTAAATACATTTTAAATCTTAATTATTAACATCTTACGATGTAAACTAAAAAGTCAAAAATTCACTAAGCTATGATTTATTGACTTCTTCTTGTATAGAAAATAAATTAACCAATTTATACAAAACTATAAATGTTATTTACAGATAAATGTAAAATAATAAATATAGATATATACTTAATATTTTTACAATAATTTGTATAAGTACATATATGCTACATATAACTTTATATTTATTTGTAATTATAATTATTTGTAATTATGACATATTTTTATTTATTAAGTTCAATTATATACCAATATTTTCTCTCTGATTCATACATTAATATAAAATATTTTCGTCAATAAAGATAATTAATAACGATATTTTGTAGAATAATCTTTTGGTGAAACAACTAAACCTCTACCTTTTCTAGCACCTCTGTAGACTGTCTCAATGATATCAATCATTTCTTGTTTGTCCTCTAATGTCCAGTTTATTTTATTATTATTTCCAGTTCCCAAATCAATCATTATATGTTTATTTCGAAAGAAAAACATAACTGTACAAGGATCATACAATTCATACCTGTAAAAAATCATACTTATATCTCACTGAAAATATATACTTTTAATAGTATAAGATAATAAAAAGACATTATTCAGTTTACTGACTAAAATAATACTATCAATAATAATTTAAACAGTATTTTATCAAAATATAAAATAATATCTTAAGATTTTTAATTGCAAATTAAACCTTACATTTTATTAAAATCAGGTACTTGAGTAATATCAACTAGATAAATGACAGCAAAGTTTTTTACTTTTTCAGCAATATTATAAAGAACTTCATCCATTTTCATACACATTGGATCCCAGTCATGGCCAAATCTAATAACCTAAAAATTTTTGTTTTCAGTTATAATTTCATATATAGATAGTAACTATAAATAGTAAAATTACTAGGTGAAATTTCATCTATGATAGCTATTAAAAGTTAATACAAATCAATTAGAAACTTACAACTACTCTGTCTTCTTCAGATAATATTGCCTGATCCACTTGCCATCCATTGTGAAGATGTGACAACATATAAGACATTGTTTTCTGTTTATCAAATACAGATCCAAGAAAAGTGAACAAATTTAATGTAACCTATATTTTTATATTCAAGTTTAGAACACTTTTTATTGGTATATATCACAAACTAAAAAGTGTAGAATAACAATATATTTTACAAAATCATGTAATAAATATACACTATTTACATGGATTTTATCATATGATTGAGATTATAGAATAAAAGTTTCTTTTAACTTCTCACAATACGATCAACACCACCGCTATAATACGTTTATTTGCGAAAGTCAAAATTTACCACCCATTACCTCATTGCCACCAACATATTAACAATAATTTAAAAAATCCCTAGTTTCATTTTAATCTGTTCAATTATATGTAGTTATATAGTATATTAATATTATAATATAAGATTATTAGATTCTTTTTACAATTTTATTCTATCGTATATTTATCTTTTCATAAATATTAAATAATTACAATATCTATAAATTAATAATACAATTTCAAAGTTTTATTAAGATTTAAATGTTTTAAATCTGATCTATTTCTTCCAATAATGACAAGAAAAATTATTTTATTAGTCGATGAAATATCATTTACTATCATTGTTATTAAAAATTTTTAATTTTGATTGATTTAGTAAAATTTCTAAATATGTATTAAGATAACTGAACTTGGTATATTTTAGATTTAAAAATATCTCGGCTTTCTATTTGTACATCATACACATGTTGGCGATAGGCAATAAAAGGGTATAAATGTCAACGTGTACATATCTTGTGTGCATACTTACCATTCCTTTTTTTCTCTTTTTTTATTTTAGTAAAAATAAAGAAAAAGGTAAAATGAAAATATTTATATATTTGAAAAAGAACATTACAGTTAGTATTATGTATTACTGTAGATATAAATCCTACGCACATTTTATTTTTATTGCTAAATATAAAATTTTTACTTACATACTTTACTTAAACATTAATCATATATCACATAATCATAAGGAATACATTCGTTTAACATAAATCTTTTATACTCTGAATAATTGGTATGTTTTATAATATTTCATATACTATACATTTGTTCTTAAATCACAATATGTATTGTGTATTGTTACATTGATTTATAATTATTGTATTATTTCTTTAAATGTTATACTGAATATGAATTAAAAAATCAGGATTACATTTGACAAATAGTATTAAGCTTTAGATTTGTTAATGTTTTGTAAATATATTTATAATTTATTACATATAATCAAAGATTTATAATTAAATATATATATTTGATACATATACATATACATATGTTCAACAATTTTCTAATAAATTTTCTAAAATGTAAGTCATTAATAACATTACATTTATAAATTTAATAAAACATCTTATTTTGTAGATGAAATAATCCATTAGCTTTTATATTATAAAAATTGTTATAAAAGACATTATATGATGGAATTACAACAACGTAAGTCTATACTTTTAATATAAGAAATTGTAATAAATAAATTTAACATAAAATTAAATTTAGTATGTCTAATGGATTAACTAATATATTGATTCCTTAATCATTCTCTGATATCTTTTTCTTAATTTATTTTACAGGAAGTGCTCAGACATTAAAATACATTAGTTTAATTACACTTACATTACAAAATGCCCTGGTTGGGCTTAGTATGCGTTATGCGCGTACAAGATCAGGAGATATGTTTCTTTCATCAACTGGTATATTACATTTTTTTATATAAATTAATTATTGTATTTATTATTTTTATTACATTCATGTAAGTTATTAATGTATAATAATTAAATGTTATTTCAGCGGTAGTTATGGCGGAGGTTGTTAAACTTTTAACATGCCTAGTATTAGTTCTTGTTGAAGAAGGAAACTTTCCAAAATTTTTTGATGCCCTAAAGTCAACAATCATAAAACAGCCTGTTGATACTCTAAAAGTATCTGTGCCATCACTTCTATATGTTGTACAGAATAATCTTTTATATATATCAGCGTCTAATTTAGATGCAGCAACTTATCAGGTATATCCAATACTTAAGTATATATTTGATATTTTTCATCTATTAATATTTATTACATATTTTTTATACATACTATTCCTCAGGTAACATACCAATTAAAAATTTTAACAACAGCATTTTTTGCTGTGGTAATACTACGAAAGTCTTTAAAGAATACTCAGTGGGGAGCTCTAATATTATTAGTCATAGGTGTAGTATTAGTACAACTAGCACAAAGTTCAGATACTGCTTTACCATCTGGTATAGAACAGAATCATTTACTTGGATTCTCAGCTGCCTTAAGTGCATGTTTTCTATCAGGGTTTGCAGGGATATACTTTGAAAAAATACTAAAAGATTCAGATATATCAGTATGGATGAGAAATGTTCAATTAAGTTTACTATCATTACCTTTTGGATTAATTACATGTTTTGTAAATGATGGTGAAATGTTACGAAAACAAGGCTTCTTTTTTGGCTATGATCTATTTATTTGTTATTTAATTGTACTTCAAGCAGGTGGAGGTCTTATTGTTGCAATGGTAGTTAAGTATGCAGATAATATACTTAAAGGTTTTGCCACCTCTTTAGCCATTATAATTTCTTGTATAGCTTCTATATATCTTTTCGATTTTAACTTGAGTTTCCAGTTTTCTTTAGGTGCAATTTTAGTAATATGTTCGATTTTTATGTACAGTCACCAACCAAAATCAACATTTGTCGATAAACATTCTCGAAGTGATAAAGTTTAATGTAAATTAAACTAAACTTATTTGTAAGATGAAAGTGATATTTCCCAATTCAGCAAGTGTTTTAACATGTTCATTCAACAACATAATTTAATACATTTCTTCCATATAAAATGGGAATCTCTCTCTCATATGGTTTACATATTAGTATCTATATCATATCACATACTTTATCAGTATTCTATTATACCTTTTAACAAGAGGTATAATGGAATTGATCAAATATATAGAATTTCCTAATATTAATCATGATCAATAATATAATTTATTGATAGTTCAGAATAATTTCATAAGAAAATACAATTTACTAATGGACCATATGCTAGAGAGAAATAAGAATATATAAATACATTATTGAATAAATTCTATGTTAAAATTAATTAAGATCAAGTAAGCATATATTTATATCAAATTAAAAAATTAAATACATCAATATATAAAAATATTCCACCTAAAATATATCTTAGACATTGAGATATATTTTTAAAGTATTATATATAAATAATTTTAATTAGAATGCATATAAAAAACAATAAGATTGTTTCCTTTTAATTTATATATTTTTATACAATGTTACAATGTTTGATTATAGATATAAGTATACATATGTATCAACAAAACTGAATTCACTATTATTGTACTTAAGTTTTAATAAATATGTCTTATAATGCGTACGTAACTTATATATTAAAATATATCTACTTACAATTTTAAAATATAATGTAAATTGTAGACTAAAAAAGTAAGGAACAAGATGAAATAATTTTTAATTTCGTAATGCATTTAAACTATAAGGGAAAATACGTTTGGTTACAAAAGAATCAACATATGTACTTCTGTATAGATCTTATCTCTTATCGTTACTAAGGTCATTACATATAATAGTTACAAATAATAGATACTGATTTCAAATTATTTTAAATTGTAAAATATGAAAACCTATAATTAAATAATATTTATATAAATATTACTATATTATTAAAATTATAAATCAATAGAATTTTGTTTAAATATTTGAATAATATCGATTTCAGATACAAAGGATCGATAATAAAAGTTACGTAATGCAAGTAGTGTTGGAAAAAATTAAGCGGTAGTGTTATACAAGTTGGCAAGCGTGTACAGTATCGCTGAATGCTGAATCGCTGCAGTGTAAGAAGCAGAATTTTCGATTTCCAGTCGGTATATAAAAGTAACGATAAGAATGAGCGAGCCTCAATCGAAGAAAGTCAAGATGACGAACTCATTGACACAACTAAAAGAAATCACAACGATTGTTGCTGATACCGGTGATTTTCAAGGTAAGTAATAAAATAAGTTTTAAATAAACGGGTTTGCACCTAATACACATACGGTCAAAGGTGAAGGTGACTAAAAAAAAGTATGGTAGGGGTACACCAATAGCGCACTTTTAATTTATCATTTAAACATCTTGTTACTTGAAGAATAAATATTTTTTATATATCTATTTTATTGTACATTCATTTTATAAATGCATATATGCATAAACACTATGATAGAATACGCAATACTTCATTAGAAAATTGATATTAGTTTAAAGTTTAGATTACGTTATGCACACAAGAGTAGGGGAAATTACAAAATCTTCCGATCTTACGATTGCTTTTTTTTTAATAGTTTCATAACAATGCTATTTATACTTATCGATATTTTATAAAAATGTAACAAAAATAAAATGTAACTAAATTATTATTCTTTATCATCGTATATTTTAAAATATATAAATATATAAAATATATTTTATATTACAGAGTACATTATGTGATTTTATTGTAATTGTTATACCATTAAAATCATTGTATTATATCATAATGAATAATTTATAATATATGTTAAAAAACCAAATTAATTGCATACAATTTTAATTATGTATTTAAAAAGTAAAATAAGTAGTTTTAGTTTGATTCATTTTATTATAAACCTTTACTTTATAAACCATTCCTTTTAATACTATGTAGATAATATTTTGTTGAATTAAATAAAAAAATTTCTATTTATCATGTAACTTAAACCATAAGATATGTATGTATGTATCTATTACCTTTGACCTGTAGATGTAAGTGATAACTCTTGGAATATATAATAAGTAAATACTTATATATTTTATATATATATATATATAAGTAAATATATATAGATGTCTTACACTAAAATATATGTTATTACAAACTAAAATAAATGTATTATCTTATTATCATATAAAATTTTTATTAATGCATTAATTTATTATTTCATTATACTTTTTAATTGTTTTTAGCTATGGAACAATTTAAGCCAATAGATGCAACTACAAATCCTTCTTTGATCCTTGCTGCAGCTAATCAAAAAAAATATGCTCACTTAATAGATAAAGCTGTACAATATGGAAAAAAGGCTGGACCGTAAGTATATTATAATATTAAACTAACAAATTGAAAGTATAGTTACTATAATAAATATTTTAAATAAATATGCTACTTTTACTATTACTTAAATGCCCATTATTTTACAAATTTTTAATATATATTAAATTTGTTGTCTTATTAAAATATTAGTACTAAATTATGAGATATTTATTTTAACACATTAAAGAAAAGTATATTTTTTAATACTAATTTGTAAAAATTAGTACACTGAATTTTTTATAATTTTCAATTAATAACTATTATAATTAAAAAATATATAAATGCTCGTTTTAGTAGATAGATTTGTAGATATAGAATCTATAGTACAGTAAAAGTTAATTTAAGACATTATAGGAATTATAAGGGATAAAATGATATACGTGAACAGAATAGTATACATATCAAGAAATATAAAGGAATTAAAGTAAATCTGTATGAAAATGTAGGAAATTCTATGAAGATTAGTATTAGGAATGGGAGAATATTAAAATTTATAAAAAAGAAAAATAGAAGGAAGTGTATGCAGCAAAAGGTATGAAAGAAAAAAAGTATCCACATGAAATTATAACTGTGGTAATAATTAATATAATAATTTTATGACTTACGTGGCTTCTTAATTAGAGAAATGGGAGACTTATAAACTAATGTATTTGTTTCAGTAATTTGACAGAACAAGTTGAAGCAGCTTTAGACATTACATGCGTTCTTTTTGGTAAAGAAATCTTAAATATTATACCTGGTAGAGTTTCCACGGAGGTAGATGCTAGGTTGTCTTTTAACAAAGAAGCTAGCATTGAGAAAGCCAAACGGTTAATTGCTTTATATGAAGAACTTGGTGTAAATAAAAATCGTGTGTTAATTAAGCTTGCTTCTACATGGGAAGGTATTCAAGCAGCAAAGTAAGCTGATCTCATTTTTATTATCAATCAGCTGTTTAATAAAAAGTTTAAACTCAAAATAGTGCAACTCATTTGTGTATAGAGAACTTGAAGAGAAATATGGAATCCATTGTAATTTGACGCTTCTATTTTCTTTTGCTCAAGCAGTTGCATGTGCAGAAGCAGGTGTTACACTCATATCACCATTTGTTGGTAGAATTTTAGATTGGTAAGTTCAACATTATTTTTTATAAGTATTAACAAGCTGTACAAACGAAGTGATTTGTTAGGTACGTGGCAAATACAGATAAAAAATGTTATGAACCTAAAGAAGATCCAGGTGTTATATCTGTAACAAAAATTTTTAATTACTATAAAAAGTTTGGATATAAAACAGTTGTCATGGGTGCCTCATTTAGGAACATTGGTAAATATAAAGATTAATATTTATTAGGGGGTTAAGATCATTTTAAAATTAATTATAGTTACTAAAACTAGAGATTGTAATGAAAATTATATTATATGATTTTTTCATTAAGGTGAGATAAAAGAATTAGCTGGCTGCGATTTTCTAACTATAAGCCCCAAGCTATTAGAAGAATTGGAAAAGAGCCATGAACCATTTCGCAAAGTACTTACGCTAGAAGCAGCAAAAAAATCTGATCTTCAAAAGACCAGTTTGGATGAAGCTGAATTTAGGTGGCTTCTTAATGAAGATCAAATGGCAACAGATAAATTAAGCGAAGGTATTCGAAAATTCACAGTGGATATTCGCAAATTGGAGAAGCTATTGCATGCAAAGATACAATCTTAAATATAATCAAAATACTTTTCTTAAACATACTTATGTGACAAATGTTTTATCGTAAATATTGTACACTATAATACTAAAAAATAATTATTATTTCTAATGTTAAGTTTTCAATATGTAATACATTCCACTGTGTATCTCCACAATACATAAACAATGTACAAATGAACATAGAAATTATACTTCTAAAATAAAAATGGGATATTAAAAAAGTACATACTTATAAAGATTTATTTCAGGAGTTTAGTTTATTTATTCCTGATAAAGTATATCAAGACACCAAAATAGTGCACGTGATTAATTGCATGTAATTATTTAATTAGTTAGGAAATCGAAATAATACTATATAGAGAAGATTTCTGAAAATTAAAGCATTAATTTAATCCTAGAATAGTTAAGCAATTCGCCTTGTAGATTGAAAGATTTAATTTTTTAATTTTGTCCTAAAGAGGTTAATTCTGTTATTCCATTGTGAGATGGTTATAATATTTCATAGCCTACGAGTATTGTCCACGTTAATTATTCCTTTTATGATCCTTTTAGAAATCGCGAAAGGAAATGATTATTGAAAACTCGACTTTTAGCGGTAAGAAATAACAAATGTTTTATTAAATAAGGAAACGAACTAAACAATTACAAGAATTACAAGAAAGAAAACACAAATGCTATGAATTCGAATTAAATGATAGACTCCAACGATCATGTAAACAGATCTCTGCACTCGCTAGGGAAAATTATTCAAAAATTGTATCACGTGTAATCGTAAAACATCAATATGGACGGTCAACAAAGTTCGCATTCTTATGAGATAGATAGAAAGAGAACATTTCTGTTTCTATCTAAGACACTCATAGCATATCACGTTGCGTAGAACGAGGATCTTGCAATGGTGATTCGATGTGAATTTTTCATAACTAGTCATGACCCAATTTTCAGATACTCAGTTTTCCTTAGGCTTTGGTATATGAGTGTCGAGACCTATTTATATGATTATGACATAGTCCACAGCTTTGCATCGTACAGTAAATATGTAAATATAACACCGATCAATGAACAGCGTCAGTGTGCATGCCTAATTAGACAGGGACAGAAAGGGTCTCTTAGTAGCGATCTCTTTCTATTCTCATATCGTATCCACTTACATCGTAACATATGACTCGTGTAGCTGTATATCTCTATGGTCACTTGTCGCTCTTCTGTATAATCACGGTCTCAAAATTTCAAATTATTCAATTTTAAATCTATAAACACGAACAGAATGCTCCAGCACTCCATGGGCATGACAACCAAGCTTGAATGCCATAAATTTCTGAACTGCCCATATGTGCGAGCGCCTGTATCACAGACCCGCCAATTGGACGATTTTTTAAATTTGCTTATAACTAAGAAACCAGGGAGATTATTTAAATAAAACCAGATAAAGTTTGATAAAACTAATCTCAATTAATTCTTTAAGTTCTAAACTTTCATTTGAGCCCTCATAAGTTAAGAAATTTTGTCTAGAAGCCAAAAAATTTAAATTTCTTAATTTTGCTACTTATTGATTCAATGTAATTAAATATTATGTATGTATACTTCAGATTCAAATATCACAGGATTAAATAATGGGCACGATATGTTTAAGGTTGTTGAATTTTGTTTATAATCTACAAAGATATTGAAGAATAAATATATAGTATAAATATATGTATAGACCTTATAATTTCTTTAAAAAACGACCATGAAAGAAATAGTTATAGTTTATTTTCTCATCCGGCATTCATCGAGCAGGTATTTATATTTTTTGTCTTAACAGTACCAAAGAGGAAATTTTCTCTCTGATAGTACCTTGTTCGTGAAAAAAGACTATTTTTACCGTTGCATATGGTCCTTGAAATACTGTAATTTTGTCCTGAGAAGTTTTTTTATACAACAATAAATAAAGCAAATATTTAGGTGATCCCATTTAACTAGACCACTCTATATGTTCTAAACATACGAAAATAAATATACGAAATGAAGTAATTATGATGTATGTTATCCTGAAAATAAACCATTAAATTAAAATAAATTGTATGGAATGAATGTGAATTCTACCCTAACCTTGTTCAATTAATCGAAATTGTACTGCAACGTTTCTAACCTCGTTTTATTATTAATCAAATAATTATATTTCTCAGGTTGATATTAAATTTTCTAAAATGCCAAAAAAAAAGACAGGACAAAGACGGAAGGCTGAAAAACAAAAATTAAGGCAGAAAGAAATTAGAACCGCTAAAGATCAATTAGATTTAGCTAAATTTCCATGCAATGCAGTAATGGTAAGTATGATATATTATAATATACATCAGTATTATCATAATTTAACGTTTTTACAAATAAATACCGAAAATAAATCCCAATTTCACAAATATATTTTTTATATCATAAAATTTCAAATATATTAATTATTAATATTATCAATTGGTAGAAAATATTTAAAAATAGCCTATGTCTCATAAGCAGAGTATCAGTGTTTCTATATATCACACTTATATCTAATTTTTAATAAAGGAATGCGACAAATGTAGCAAGAAACAAAAAAGTAGAGCCTTCTGTTATTTCTGCCAAAGTGTACAACGATTACCAATGTGTGCTCATTGTGGAAAAATAAAGTGTATGCTAAAAACAGGAGATTGTGTTGTTCGTCATCCTGGTGTGTTTAATACTGGATTGGGTATGGTGGTAAGTACATGTAACTTACATATAATTGAATATATATATATAATTACTTATAATTAAATATAATAATTAAATATATTATACAGTATAATAAACTATAAGAGTACAAGTAACAAACACAAATTTTTAAAGGGAGCCATATGCGATCATTGTGAAGCATGGGTTTGTCACGGAAGACGTTGCCTTACAACTCATGCATGTATATGTCCATTGATAGATGCAGTTTGTCAAGAATGTGAAAGAGGTGTATGGGATCATGGTGGTAGAATATTCCGATGTTCATTTTGTAATTGCTTTCTTTGTGAAGATGATCAATTTGAACATCAAGCATCATGTCAGGTTTTGGAGGCAGAAAGTTTCAAGTGTAAGAATATAAAAGAGATAAAAATATGAGTATAAATATATTTTACGTATAATTATATTAGTGTCATAATTTTTGGTTTATTGTAAATAATCAATATTTTTAGGTCAATCATGCAATCGATTAGGACAATACTCTTGCTTAAGATGTAAAACATGTTATTGCGAGGACCATATTAGAAGAAAAGGGTTTAAGTATGAAAAGAACAAACCTATACCTTGCCCCAAATGTGGTTTTGAAACATCTCAAACAAAAGATCTTAGTATGTCAAGTAAGTAATATATTTAGTTCTAATACTACTTTTTTATATCTACATTTAATTAAAAAGTTATAATTTTTAGTAACTATTCTCAAAATTATATTTTCTATTCTATTGTAGCAAGAACTCATAAATTTGGCAGACAAGGTGGAACATACGAATCTGATGATGAAGGTGGATATAATTATTATGGTAAAGGTCTTAAGTATTTTAACGTTTGCTTATTGTCTTTATAGCCTGCTATATATCATTTTTTGTACAGGAAATCAATCACAAGACTATATTCCTGAAAATCATACATCTTATCAGGAAGATGAAGATGAAGATGATGATAATGAGGATGTTGATGATGATGATAATGATGATGACGATGACGATGATGATGATGACGATGATGATGACGGTGATGATGAAGGAGAAGGAGAGAGGGGAAATGAGTTAATAAGTGAAAATCAAGAAAATTGCAATAATAAATTGCATCAAAGTATTAATAAAAATGTTTAGCAAAAATTTAAATTTTGCAACTAAATGTAAAAATGGAAAAATAAATATATCACTTTGTTGTCTTTATAACAAATTATAAAATGCTATTCTTTAATATGAAAAATTGTATATCGAATATCGATATAGGATAAAGCTAATTGGGAAACCTAATAGTTCCTAACTATTAAATAATAATACATGAAAATATTAAATTTCTTATATCGGCTTTATGTAAAATAATCAGAAATTTTACAAAGCAATGAATATGGATGTATTACATATACAGAAATGTATGTTACACACGCAATGAGGTATATTCAGATGGAAATGCAAAAGTATGAGAGCCAAAGGCATTAACACTTGGCAAAAGTCCAGTGTTTGGAATAATATTCCATGATAATGTCAATGTTACATTCTTATTTCCCCTAGAAAAAGAAGCAAACATTAGGTTAATTTATAAAAATTTATAATTTCTTCGATTAAAAAATTCTACTTATAATTATTAGAAAAAATTACCTTAAACCATTACCATCATCCCAAAAGTAATATTTTGTATTCATATTTTTAAAATCAAATACTGCATTATCCCCGCGCAGTATTATTTTATCCCATAACACTACCTAGGATACAAAAATATTTTAATATAACATACAAAATGGATATGATTATAAACTAAAAATATTCCTACATTACAATATTTATGTTATACCTGATTAAAACCATTATTTTCTGTTTGATACTCTGCTGTGAGATATAAAAATAATTGTTTAACATTCCAATTAAATAATGGAGTCAGATGTATATATACTAATATGTGTAAGGAAATAATATATGTTATAATCTTATATTATTATAAAGAGATAAAAATTAATATAAATATAAACAAAAATAAATAAAAAAGCTTGATAAATATTCCTATTGATATAAGTAAGCTTAAAATATAAGAAATAAAAATATTCAAAAGTATAATAGACAAATATTTATATAATAAAAAAGGATATCAGTTTGTAAATCAAATGTTAAGTATCCCAAGTCATTTTTTTCTCTTGAAGCACTGTAATCTGCTACATTTTTCCTACAAAATAAGACGTGAATAATTATTAATATATTTATTTTCATAAATAAGTAAATAGTATTAATTTTAACCATTTATCAGTAAATATTAATAATTTTGACCAACAGGTTTATATTGTACAGTTCTTCATAAGGTCTTCAATAAAAATGATATTCAAATAATATTTTCATAATATATCATATAACATTTTGCAAAAAAATTTATATTACGCCGAAATAAGTTTTATATTATAGTAGATACATAATCCAGTAATGAAAAAGTCAGATATAATAATTTGAGATGAAAAATCGTGAATAAATAAGTTTATCTTTTTCCTGAATTTACTCTTATAATATCTGCAAAATAAATTTACTATACTTACACAACTACTTTTACAGTATTTAAAGTTGCATTTGCTCTGTAATCAATAAATACAGTAGAGAGAAAACAACAAAATGTTAAAGACGCCGCAACAGTCAAAGTATATGCCACAATAGCATTACCTCGCGTAAAAACGGTATGCATTATTACGTTTTAATATTGATGATTAGGGTATACAAAATTCGTATTTAATAAATTAGTTAATCGAATTATGCATTAAAATATTTTAACCAAAATCATCGTCACCTCGATTTCGATTTTCAACGTCAGCACTTCGACACAATGGAACACCGGGTTGGTGTTCGAAAATATACCGAATAATGTACCGTGTTCACAAATAAAGTAAATTTTACTTTAGCAATCAATGTTAGTTCAAATTACGTAAATTTACTTATTTACTGTTTCCATTTTACAGAAATGCTTACAGTACATATTTGTAAACAATTAATGTGAGACTGTTGATAAAAATATTAATTATTACAATCTATTGTTTAAATTATATCTTTATTAAAATCCATATTAGCTTCATACTAAGGTAAATGAGAGCATTAACAAGTAGGAAAATAAATTTTATATAGTATGTTTATAAGAGCAAATTGTAAAGAATATCAATTCTTTTAAAAATGATTGATATAATTATCACATTTCTAATAATGTGAATATATGTATTCATGCATATACACTGAATTGGATTACTGGAATATAAAGAATCTAATTGATGATCTAAGTTGTTTCTTGTCTGGTGTGAATATATGCACATACACATATAATAGTTTACTTTTTTATTTGCAGCAACTTCAAGGAAATGTATTACTATGCAACATGTTTATGTAGAATGTATAATGTATTGTATGAAAGAAAATAAATAATTTGTCTTAAGAAAGGAGTTGAATGCGTTGGATATGTCGCATTTGGTAAGTAATTAAATATTACTAAAATATTTTTATGATTATTTCTAACTTCAAAACATTTTCTTCTCATGTAATCGTATATTAACGAGATAGATGTTAAGATTCGCTTCATAACATTTTTTAAATTGTTTATTTTTTTAGCATGATTTATTTTTCGCTATAATGTCATACTAACAAACATATATGTTTTTAAATTAAATTATCTGCAAGAAAATTCTTAAAAATTGGTGACGATAATTAATTGTTTACTCATTAGATTATATATTAACAATATAATCATTAACATTGAATAACAGTTCTTCTTTTTATATCCTGTTTAATCTTTACATTAAATCTTGAAACATGTTATATTTTGGACATTAATCATTTAATTTTTAAATTTAATATCAACCTCATAAACACTAAACTATGTACATATTATATTACAATGACATTTGTATATTATATTAACAATGACATTTGTATTAAAATTAATTTAACTTATTTTATTTCAGAATAAAAAAGAATGGGTTGTGTCAATAGTCGAACAGATATTAATGATTTACATCCAAATGTTTTTCAAGTGATGAATGTAGATGATTTAGGTAATTTAATTACACCTGGACGTTTAGAAGTTACAGAAACTGATATAATACTTTACCAACGTGGTAAACAACCTATTAAATGGCCATTACGATGTTTAAGGCGATATGGCCATGATGCTGAAATTTTTAGCTTTGAATCAGGAAGGAGGTGCTCTACAGGACCAGGCATTTATGCTTTTAAATGTCGTAGAGCTGCACATTTATTTAATCTTGTGCAAACAAATATTCAGGTTTAGTTTTTATAATATTAAATGTAAAAATATGCATATGAGTATTTTTCAAATAAAATTTATTATAGGTTTGTAATAATAGTGGAGATGATACAATATCCAGAGAACTTCCAGTTGCTTCTCATTCTGGTCCTACAGTAACAAGAGTGACAATACCAGTTGAGCCTAACTATTTGGATCTCATATTAAATAGAACTACTAATCATGTGGGTCCTAGATTTGCACATAATCAACAAAACGGAGTTGGAAGATTAGATAGTGTGGGAAGTAGCACTGGTCTTATGTCATCCCAAGGAAACATAAGTTCTCCTACATCACCTCCTGTGTTACCACCGCTACCACCACCACCACCACCACCACCACCACCACCACCACCACCACCATTTCCTCAACCACATCCGTCCTCACTTTATGTGAATGAAGAAATATTGTCTTCTCTATCATTAGAAATGGAACATAATAACAACAAAAGCCTTAGAAGCGCAATACACAGGTAACTAAAAATTTAATTATATTGTTTGCATTGTTTAATAATATCTATAATCTTGTATGTTTTTATAGATTTCGTACAGTCAGTAATTCTATATTTGATAATGGTTCAGCATCATTAAAACTGACATCTATATACAAAAGTTCAGAAGTCACTTCTCAAATTAAATCATCACTCTCAGTAGCAACTTATATGAATGTAGACATTAATTCTGATATTGGTCCACTTTCTCCAAGTCATAGTATTTCTGAAGCAATGCAATTTAAAGAAGATAAAAACGAAAACAGTGAATCTGGACATGCCTACATAAATATAAGTCCTGGTCAAGAATATGCAGAATTTCTTGGTGCCAAATCACGACCATCACCATTGTTGTCTATTCAATCTGATGTAGAAGAAACAACAAGACATTGCTATGCTAATTTAGAACCAAGTGAAATTGAAAATTTAAGAAAAAGATTTTCTGGAGTATCCGCTCCGGAGAAATCACCTCTGCCTCCATCAACACCACCAGGTGGTTCAGGTAAAGAAGTAAATTATGCTGTATTAGATCTGGATACAAAGGATGTACCAATGAATTCACCATTAGATGGTCCTTCAAATTCTACCACATCTCCTCCAGAATCTCCAAATAAGATACAAAAAGGGTATACTACAATAGATTTTAATAAAACAGCTGCTCTTTCTCATTCAGTCAACCCAAATCTTGTGAATGATAATGAAGGTTCAAGGAAAACACGTCACAATTCTACAATTAGTGATTTGGCAGCCTCTGGTAGACGTAGTTCATCTATAAGTGAATAATACATTTTTTGTTTCCTGACTGTGCCTACATAATAAATATTTGTAGCATTTTATAAAAAATATGAAATAATACGCTTTCCTTTTTTATTGAATTCTAATATTGAATACTATAAAACCAAAGAAGAAATATTAAATTAGTTTGTATAGTTTTTGTACACTTATTTTGTACAATATTAAACAAATTAAATTTTTTAGTGCGTAAAAATATAACACATTTAATTAAAAAATCGTATTTCACGATTTGTTCTACAATTTATTATTCATTTGGTAGCATTTAGTTTTGTACAATGTACACAAAGAACATCACAGTATTTTTAAAGAATAAGTCGTTTTCCAAGTGCTATTAGTATGCACAAAGGAAAAATCTCTTTTATATGTATAATATACAAATGTGTTTATAAAACATTGTATGTAAAATGATTTTTCAAATTGACTATTGTAGGGGAATTGGAAGCAGAAGTGCTCTAATTTTCCTGTATCATAGGAATTGATGAGGCTCAAATAGACTAACTGAAATGAGAGTTTATGACGTGATAATATAACAAGATGATGATAAAAGAATATATCATTTTAAATGGCTGCTTTTAAAGTAGTCAATTCAAATTTAACTATGGCCATAATTTGGAGTGATTTTGATATAAATGATAGATATTTATAGTAAAACATTGCATATGTGTGTGTATATATATACATATTAACAGCATAGGCATTATATATACAGGTACACACACACGCGCGCGCGCATATGGAGATTAGTATATAATATTATAGCTCTTTAGAAAAATGTTTTTAAAATACACAATTTTAATAATACATTATCATGCTCTATCTAGAATTTGATATATTTTATAATTATTTGCTTTATAAATTGTGTATATATATATATATATATATATATATATTGTGTGTGTGTGTGTGTGTGTGTGTGTGTGTGTGTGTGTGTGTGTGTGTGTGTGTGTGTGTGTGTGTGTGTGTGTGTGTGTGTGTGTGTGTGTGTGTGTGTGTGTGTGTGTGTGTGTGTGTGTGTGTGTGAAAGTTGATTAAAATATGTTTCTGTTACACAATTAATCCGTAATAAGAACTTTAATTGTAATATATTTAAGATATATGTTGTTATAAATTGTATATATATATGAAAGTTGATTAAAATATGTTTCTTTTACAAAATTAAGAGAAATAGTTCAATCTGTAATAAAAATTTTAATTGTACTACATATATTTAAGACATATGTGTGACATAATGTATCACTCATTTTTATTCAGTAGATAAGAATATGATTTTTGTATATTGATTTATTTTAAAACTGATAGCTTTTTAAAATATACTCAAACAGTGTTTTCTATCTATATAAATTTCTTTATGAATAATGTTAATATTCTTATAATAATTTTGATAAAATCAAAAAAATTTCAATATTATTTGCTTAAAATGTAATTTAATGTTAGTAACTTGATTTTTCTGGATTATATTATTTTTTATAATTTTACTTTCTAAAAACGTCTAATATATGTGTTTAAAATCTTTAAAGTGTATAAAAATACTTTCTTACTAAAGATATATTTATCACACATTTATTATATACTTCTATACAATATTTTGCATATTTATAGTTCAATAAAAAAATATTAATCATTGTTAGGCTCTTTCTATCATGCTCATACCATAACATTTAGTTAATCATGACTGTTATTATCATATTTGTTATTTGCTAATTAGATTTAACTATGAAATTACTAAAAAGATGTTAATATTGTTTTAATACCTAGTACTCAATACGAGAAATAATATCCACATTTTAAATCTTAATTTTGCATTGCACCATATTTACTGCATAGTTTTGTCAGCCTTCTTCTATCATAAGTATTAATATAAATGTTTAGAAGAAGTGAATGAAACTAGAGTTACAAGTATGGTGCATTGCTAAGTTTAATATTAAGAACATAATTTTGTTATATTGAATATTGTCAAAAAATATAACATCACATATTTACAACATATACATAACACACACATCTGAAGATATAATTAATTAAAATCATCTATTTTTTACAAGCATATAAACATGTTTAATGAATAGAAATGTTATAATGTTCTTAAATGTTATTCTGAAAAATTGATTATTCATTGAATATGTTCGACACTTTTACTTCTAGAAAGAATGTTGCATGCTATAAGTAATTTTAAATACATATTGTAGTAACATAATATTAGAAAAAGATGTAATAAAAGATTGCGTGATTACACATAACTAAATGTTATCTCATAATATTGACATATTCACTGCCATAGTTTAACATCTATTAAGGAAACAAATATAACTTTTCATATGGATTTAAAATAATTATTGCTAATACTTCATATTATGTTTCATCGTATTATGATGGAAGTAAAACTTTGTTACAGTTTTAGTGATAATCATACATATTTTGAATGAATAGATAATGGTAGTGAATAAATTGATATAAAATAGTAAAATATTCTGCTTTGTTATACAATAATTTTATATAAGAATATATTTGACTACATACATAAATCTTATATTGTCATTTAATATATGATTTGAATGCAGAGTGCACTTATATCCTTGAACAAATTAGGAGCTTTATGTTCAAAATGTAATAGTAAATAAGAAAAGGCAGGCTGGCCCATATAGAAGAATATATGTTTTCATAGTCATATAGGATTACATATATAAAAACTACTTCAATAAATAATTACACATGTATTCACTTTAAATTTTAAATAACCAGATCTAAAGAGTCAAAGAGCTTCTATTTTTATTTTTATTTATTAGATTCAAAAGCATGCTTGTATCATTCTCTTAATTCGTAAGTTTTCTTTTCACAAATATTGTTCTTAAAGATATATGAAAATATTGTATTGTTAAAAGTTTGCTACATTTAAATGAAGCAAATGATTTAATATACATTATTAACTTTATACATAGAATATATGAATATATAAGTGGTAAAAGACAACATTATGTTATAAGTTGTATTTTCTTTCAATCTTTCAAGTTGTAACTAATTAAACTTGTTATATAAATTGGATTTTTCTTAAAATTAATACTTTCAATGTAATTAGAGGAGTATTATGCAAACTAAAATATAATATATTTGAAACTTTTTCCTTTTTTTTTATCTAAATATGATGAAAATAAAAAAGAAAGTGTAAATAAAGAATGAATGCAACCTTTTGAAATTACTTCGTAGATATACATGTGTATAAACTTAAAATATAATGAACTTTACACCATTATATTAAATATTAGTGCTGATATGAAATAATGACTATGGATATATATGAAGTTAAATTTATCGTTTAAGATACTTATATATTGGCAATAGTTCAATTTAATGACTCAGAATAACAATGCAACATAAAATTACATTAAATTTTATGTTTTAATGCACATTTTACAATTAAACTCTAGCCTTAAGTTTAAAATGTCTCTTATAAAAATTAGATATTTTACATCATTAGTAAGGAAAAGGGAGAGAGGTGGGATATAGCCAAGAATGGATGAACAAAATGTTCTTATAATTCTAATATATTTAAAATAATAGTTTCTGAGAATACTGAAAGGTGCCAAAGAAAAATTTGTTTCATTATGTGTGAAACAAATTTTGAAGTACAATAAATTCTAGTGTAATGTACTAAAAATATTGTATGTTTATAAAAATAATTAAATCATTGTTTCATTCTTTATACGTGATATAAATGTATCATAAAGCTATACATCGAATACGTTATATGAATGTTTCATTGCACTTGATACAATTAATACTTTTATATTATTGCAAAGATAAAAACTCGTTCTTATCTTTAAATATGACAGTATTATATGATCAACGGTCAATGAGCACAGTTTATTAGTTTTCAAGAAGTTATAATTCATTGATTAATATTATTAATCAATCTAGAAATACTATATAATAAAAATGTTTTTGGATGCTAATGCAACATTTCTTAATTTACATTTCAAAGATAAATAAATTAAACATGTATGAATTTATTACATATGTTTTGTTTGAAAAAGAAAAGTTAAATATTCTGTAATTGTTTACTGTATGCAACAAATATTACTCATTAACCATCAAACAAAGACTAATAAAATTTGTTGAAATAATAAACATGATCCAATCCTTAATTAATTCTTAAAACAAAGAAAACGTTGCATTAGACATTTCAAACAATAAATGAATGAAAGAAAGGAATCAACTTTTTTACAGCAATTTATAAAATTGTGCAATGTCGGATATTATCACAATGCATTGACAAAAGATTATAAATGTGGCGCAACGACAAATTGGGCAAGCACGCTGAATGTGCAATTACTGAATGTAACGGCTGTGAAATATTTTAATTCTTCGACTGTCATTTTACAGTCATATGGAAAAATGATTCGTAATTGATTTATCCATTATTTCATAATTCACTTCCCAAATTTTAACTTTGTTTCAACTAATTGCTATTTATTTGAATAAAATATAGCTGTCCCTATTTTTAATTAATAATATGAGAGTCGGAAAATTAACAGCATACATTATTAAGATGAAACATTGGTTTCCATACTTTTTTATATTTTAAACTTCAATTAGAGGATATAAAATTAGTATTTTTCGTAAGTAAAAAAGTCATGTTTGTATGCATTTTACATTAAATATACAGTAATTTTGAACTACGTATTTTAAAGTCTTTACGCAACTTTTGTTTACATGTATTGCGTTATATTTATTATAAAACTTTCTTTAAACGAATATTAACTAGAAATTGTTTTATACGTAATTGTATATAAGTAACTATAAAAACATGATTTTATTATTTCTTCTTTTTAATGGTTTATGTATGATTTATAATGTATACAAAATATATAGTAATGTTATTTTAATTAATCTATTATTATTTTTTAAAGTAATATTGTAAGATAATAAATTAATCATAATGTTAAAGGCATATTTAATAAGGAAATATTTAAATTGGTATTATTTCTTTATTTAGAATATAACGTTTTGATATCACACAAATCTTTAGAAGGCACTTTTATCCACAGCCAAAAATTATGGCATTTACGTACATATGTATATATCATTTTTAATTATATCTGTCCCAGTTTTACATATTTGAATACTAGACAGTCTTGAGCAAAAAGCAAATACTAGTACCTATAATTGAAGAACAAAGAAGAATATGTACATGTGAATTACAATATTATGTAAGAATCTATTTTAAATTTTTCTTTTCCTGTACTGTGGACCCCGTATAACACGGAATTCATATAACATGGAACATATCTCTCGCGTTATAAGGGGTCCCACTGTATGTACAAAATTAATAAAAAAAATTATATAATTTTATTAGATAATATATTTTAATACTTAAATTTTGTAGAAAAATATTTTATTAAGCCGCGTGAAAAAATAACAGTCATATAGTTGATATTCTCAAAATTATCATACAGAGACTATACAAACATAAAGTATTGTCTATAGTATTATGGATATAATATTCTAATACAGTCATTTATTTCAAAATTTGAAATTTTCAATAACAATAATTTTGAAATATATTTTTATATAAATATATATTTATTAAATATCTATATCAATATAAAAATGAATAACAATATAATCATCAGATTAATTAACTTTCCATTTTTTGATGAAATTCAAGATTTTATTACAAATTATGTTTCAATAAAAATAAAGGAAGCTTAATTGAATTGACCATGAATTCAGCAGTCTATTAGTAAAAATAGATATAAAGAAATAATTAAGCAGCGAGTTGACGACGTCTACTCAATTCGTGATCTATTAAAATGGAAATATCAGGATGGCGATGAAAAATCGTCGTGCAATAGTTGACTGTTTGACTTGGGTCTGCGCCTGCTTTTAACAACAGACGTACTGCATTAACAAAGCCACTTTCGGCGGCTACTTGGAGGGCAGTCAATCCTTCTACGTTCAATTTCTCTAACTGTGCAAGGGGTGATGTAACCAACAAAGAAACGGTTTGATGAAAACCTCTTGCAGAGGCTAAATGCAACGGTGTATTACCACCAGCATCTTGTATACTAGGATCTTCTCCATGTTCCAACAGTTTTGCTACCATGTCAGCATAATTTTTTCTAGAGGCAATGTGCAATGGAGTTTCACCATAACGCGACATTATACCGGTTGGCGTGTGAGATATAAGTAAAAACGCGGTGTTTAAAGCACCGCACTCGAGACACTCGTGTAAAGGAGTTTCTCCTCTATCATTCTTCAGTGATGGATCCGCGCCAGCAGCCAACAACGTTTCGATCAATGACTCGATTTCAGTTCTATGATTGTTGTCTGTAATAAGAAAAATTATTTTTATTTATTTATTACAAAAAAATAAGAATAATTGGGAATAAATAGATGTGAAGATTACTTTTGATATTTAAATATACATATAATTTTAATATAATAATAATGGTTTAAATTTATTTCTTATTTAATTTTTTTTTAAATATTAAGAAATATGTTTTTATTTAACAAAATACTTTTTAACAATAAAAAAAGTAATGTTTTAGTTTATCTGAATGCACATGGAATTCATACCAAAAATAGTGGAGGAAGCTAAAATATGAAGTGCGCTGCGACCTTGATGGTCCTTTGCATTAACAGGACCAGCGCGTGCTAATAAATCAAGCGTTTCTAAAGCTGCTTCAAAATTATGATGTAAATTTTTTGATCCTTGTGCGTGAGCTAGTTGGCGTGTTAATATGTGTAGCGCGGTTAAACCACCACCAGCTTCTTTCACGCCTGACGGGCAACCATATTTCAGGAGTTCTCCTACAAATTGTAATACATTTCCTGGTCCTCCATTTAAAATCACTCTGTGAAGCGCCGTCTCACCACGAGGGGAACGCACAGCTGGATCGCATCCGTTCGCAAGCAGTAAACTAAGAAAATTGGAAATAATCGTTTTTTATTTTCGATTGTTCTGTATCTATCAAATTGCAATGTTATTACTGGTAAAAATAGGTTGTAAATAAATTTAATTTCAATAAAAATTACGATGTTAATTAAAGATAACAATACAAATAATTTGTCAATACTGAAATTCTGCGTTATAGAACAATAGACTTTTAATTCTGCAGCGTTCTTTAAATTATTTTTGATCCAATCGCATTTCTTTATCGTTAAACAATTTCTTAATTTTGAAGAAGACATAAAGGAAGAGTTATTAATGTGAAAAGAATTCCAAAATAAATAATGTGCTGATAAATGTAATGCTAAAGAATATTTTAAAACATTAGAAATTTTATACGATTTAAAAGTCGTTTTAAATATTATTCGAAAAACAATGGATAGTAAGTAGAATATTTTTACATTTCGCGTGCAAATTATATTTTTGCGCGTATTTGTTCGTGTTAGTACTACAGAATTACATGAAATTCTTTCGGGAATATTACATCTTTGAACATCTGGTAACAACATGGCAAGAAAGATATTGAGAAAAACCATATAAACAAGAACATTTTCATGGTTATTAACAAGTTTGATGGTAAAATTCATTAAGAATGATTCACGTATTCATTTACCTCGATCGTAATAATTCCAATGTTTGGATACTTTTTACGACGTCAACATATTTCCCCACTAAAATTCAGTGGGCAAAATTAGAATTCAGTAAAGTCGACAAAATTAGATCGCTGTATTTACTATAGGAAATATTTGAATCTTTTTTCTTCTGTTTAAAAGAATTATATTTTATGTAAATTTAATATTTGATAGTAATATGGAATGTTAAAGTAATAATTCGTATACATAGGAAAGTAATAAAAAAAAAAATGTGAAAATAATTAATAACAAGGAACTTTTTAAATTTCTTCAAGAATAAATTTATTATGATTAAAACAAAATAAGCACTATTTATATTTTTAGTTGTATTTATTTAAAATATACTTATATGTAGACATTAAACAAAATAAGTAATAGAAGACCGAGAAAAATAATATATATAGCCATTACATCTTTACATTTTTAGATATAACTCTCAAGCTCAAATGAAAAAATTAAATGTATATACACACTTGTGTCAATATCAAAAAATTGAAATATATTTTTAATAAAATTTCAGCAAATTTAAAAAAATGGATACTTACTGACAATTATTAGATATAATTTCGAAACTTCCAAATTAAATTTTTCAGAATTGTAGCTCACAATTATATCATTAGTATATACTTGTATATGTTTAACAAAAATCTTATTTAGAAATATAGAACAACTCTAACTTTTAACTTGTACAATTTATTGGAGAAATTTCTTACCTTAGAATAGGAAAACAATGGTTCGTAGCGGCTACTAACAGGGGTGGATCACCTGAAACATTCCAATCCGGTTCGTCCAGGTTTTGTACAGAGTCACTGGCAAGAAGTGCCGCAACGCACTTGGCGTCCCCAGCACGTACAGCTTCGTGAAAATTCAATTCACTTTCGGGATCATATATTTCCTCAACGTCTTTTTGATGAACCACATCTTCTAACGATCCATTAGAAATTTCATAATTGTTTGAAAAATCGCTCGTTTCCATTGTAATATTATCGATAGAGTTCTGCAATTCTTCTAACTTAAAATTATCCTCTGAAGAAAAATCGGTTCCACGTGTTTCCGACGTTGCATCTTGAGAATCACACTCGGTAAAAAACGCATCAACTTTCATTGATACGAGCGAATTTGAATCTGGTAGTACACTTGGATCACAATCTTTCAACACTTCGTTTCTAATTTCATCAATATTTTTTGCATTTTCATTATCTTCATTGCTAATCGAAGTATTTTCATTTTTCTCTAGAAATTCAGCATCTTCGATATTTTTACATTCTACGGTATCTTTAACTTTCTGTTCGAGCAATTCTGACGTAGAAAGCGTCAATTTTTCTTGATTAACAAGGATTTTTTCTTGTTCCTGACCACTTGTTGCATGCTTCATCATTGCAGAATCAAATTCGGTGCTTTCCTCGCGCGTTGCTTGTTCTTTCTTGTTGTGCACTACTTTACTGACTACTGTGCCTGTCTTCTTTTCTATGTTCTGTTCCTGTGATATGAGTTCGTTTGTATAAGCAGCAGTCATTCTGATGATAGTTGCTCGCCTTTTAATTGAACCTGATTCTCTGGTAATTGGCTTGACGCCTTTTAAGAGGAAGATAGCTCCACACCGTGATCTACTTTACTGCAGTCATTGCTGTGTTCTGTTTTTTTTCTTTTTTAATACACCTGTTTGTTCATTGGTCTTTCGGTACGGTGTAATTGTCTACCATACGATCGAGATATCGGTCGGTGAGTAAAAATTATAAATCTCTGTACGTGAATCGAGTGTGGAAACAACTCATAAAACAGACCAACGAATCACAAATACGTGACTGAAAATCAAATGAGTCTGCTTACGAAGCGTCGCTATGGATCTCTCTGCTTCCCCTCTCCTTCTGCTAAACATCCCCACCTTTACTCTTTACCCCACTTCTCAAAACCCCCTGCGGTGCATTCAAGGAATTTATTGTAGATTGACATACTGAAAAATTGGATTACGATCAAGATATATATTCCTTTTTATTTCTACAGCTTTATGCGTTTTAGACAATCACGAATATTGTTTTATCTATATACTTCTCCTTCCTATTAATAAAGCGTTAATAGTGCAAGAACTTTTACTTATCAAAATAATTAATATTTTTAGTTTTCAAACTAAAATTTTACCATTCATCACTTTCCTTACATTACGTTAATATGCAGAGAATTTTATTTTTATTTATGTTGTTATATGAAAATAAATAATTTAATTAATAATTTAATTACGCAAAAATCGAATACATAGAGAAGCTACAACAATATATAATTTTAGCTTTAATGGCGTAAACTAATTAGGATATGTAATATCGTCGTTAACTCATTTATGATTTCATATATACATCGCGGAACATAATTTTACTTTTCATTCACATTTCCAGAAAGATAATTATTTTTTTTAAATCTTCAAATGTTATATCAAAATGTATTAAAATATATCAATAACATATTAAATATTACTTATATATCAACAATTTGTTTTTTGTCTATTATTCAATATTTCGAAATTATGCAAATTAATTACTTACAGTTAATTTACTTTGATAAAAAAATAGGTTTTGCAAAGAACACATTTAGAATATTTTTCGCTTAAAAAAATAAAAAGGTTACTTCGCGAAAATACGTATAAAACATTTTTTGAAATGATCTGTTCGTTATCTGTAAATATATTCACGGTGATATATGTACGTGTGTTATTATATATTATATAAAAAGTCCATGAGAGTCACATTTATTTTAATTTTATGTAAAAACCTCATTTTTAGGTTCTTGTTTAAAATTGTGTAAATAGGATTTGCATACGTATACATGTATATATATTCTTTTTTTTTGTTACTAATCTCCTAACTATAATTTTGCTTTACTTCCTAAAACGACCTCTCACTTTCTGCCAAATATTGTAAGTATATATTCCATATATCTAGATCTCTTAAGACTGCAAATATTTCTTAGTATATCCAACATTTTCTTGTATACATAAATTATATAAAAATTCTACTAGCCCTGTGTGCAATATCTTACATTTAAGAGTATGTAATCAATTTATTGTGATGATTCTATTTTTGTTATTATAATGTGAAGGAGATTTTAGGAAGCAATATATGATTTAAATTACAACAAATGTATTGTTCATGAAAGAAATATAGTGTGGCCATAAACTAAAATGTTAAATAGTGATACAGACTGATCCAGATGCACTTAGGACCATGAATATGTGTGTGTGTGTGTGTATACACACATATACACCTTGAACATTTAAAAAATATAGAAACTATAAATGTATAGTAATATTAATAATAATGTTTTCTCCATCTCTAGTCCATCACTGTATAAATATTTACTGACTAAAATTTTCTACCAAAAAATTAAACAGATTGTTCTAGAAATGTTTGAAGTGTACATTAATATCTTAATTATTTAAAGTAGCACTTTTGTGCTAAGAAGTATCACAGGTATCTTCAAATATGTACATATTTCGAAAGGCTAGAAAAATTTTGCCACAACAGAGCTTAATTGATAAAATAACATAAAAAATGATGGTCATACACATATCAAATAAAGAATATACATCGTTTTATTTGCTGTGATATCTAGAAACAGATTTGGATTTGGCGGACTATGATCTCTAGAATCAGATCGCCGTTTATTACAAAGTTTCTCTTTAGTATAATCGCTTCTACTATGAGAACGGCTACGAGATGATGATCGTGAATGCTTGCTTCTTGATCTTGACCTCGAACGTGAGCGAGACCGTGACCTTGATTGCGATTTTGACCGTGAATAAGACCTGGAGTGGGATCTAAAATATATATTATATTAAAATCACGATTATATTGAAATTGCCTACAATTTAGAATTTTATTGCTTTTCTCTATCAAGTACATATATTTATTTATGTCAATTGTATCAAATTTTCTATTTTTTCTATGAATGTAGCGTAGTATATCTTATACAAAATTTCAAGAGATTTATGGAATAATTGGGCTTGCAAAAATTGCGACAAGTACCCAGGAAAACTATCATAGTTTACTTCATATTCTGATAAAAGTAAAAATTACAGAAATATCAATATACTACTATAGTTAGTAAAATGGATCTTCATATTTTATAATATTTTCTATTTCTTTTCTTTTGCTTAAATGTCAATATATAAGTGTATATATATTATATATATAATAATATATATAATATATTAATAAAATTAATTTAAATTACTAAGTATTACAAATAAAATGTTATATTAATTTTAAAACCAATTATATCTATTTTGTTCCATTATTATTTTAGTTATGTATCGTCTTTAACAGCTGCTTGTATGTAGTAGAAGGTTGTAAAGTACGTAATAGCAATACCAGAAAAAAGAGAACAGATGAGTACTTATAGAGATGAAATCATATAAATATGTTAGGTGTATGGGCGAAGAGTGGCTAGATGAGATGACTCACAATTTATCTTTTAGTGACCATTAGATCTATTATAATAATTTGGCAAAGATAATAAGACAAAGGAAGAATATCAGAGATACCAGTAGTGCTGATGTGCAAAAACTTTCAGTCTAAGGTGATCTCAGTGGTCGTTAGAAGTATCGCAGTATGCAGAACTAGCCACTCCATCGGCCGTGTTTTCCTCTTTTGCTTGTAGTATGCAGAAAGAAACCAGAGAAATGTGGATATTCTATGCTGTAACTACGTAGTATCACAAAGTGAACCCAAGGTGAATCTGATGAGAATCTCAGTAGCAACACGTTTCTCTTATGTATGCCTGTTCAGCGGGGTCTGCTATAAAAATGTCAATATTATATCGATATTGTTCTTGATAATGAAAGCACTTTGGTATAGTATGTAAAATTTTAATATACAAAATTATTTCGTATTTCATTTGTTTCATACACCAAATATAACAAAAATAATTTCTTTTAATTAATATATATTAAAGTTTATCTTCTAATATAAATATTCTATTATAGAATGTAACTTACTAAACATTAAAATATATTCAAAGACCCAAACCTTATACAAAATTCATTATTACAAATTACTTTCATTGTACATTTAAGCATATATTTGTTAAATCAAATTCTGCATATATTTCTTGCTTACTTGTCTAATAGTTTTTTGCATGCCATAAAGTTTATGTGAAATGAATATGCATTCTATACTTACCTTTTCTTACGAGTATTTCTATGTCGTTGACAATTTCTAGCATAGTGACCTCTTTCACCACATTCGTAACACCTATCTTCAGGATGAAATAGTTTGCCTACACCTCTTCTGAAATAACTTCTATCTCTTAATCTTCTCCCATTAGATGCTTCCACACGAGCTCGTCTTCCACATATAGTTCTCCCATCAAGTCCTCTTATTGCATCTTCTGCATCTCTAGCATCTTCAAATTCCACAAAAGCAAATCCAGGTGGGTTTCTAGCTACCCATACATTCCTTAAAGATCCATAATAAGAGAAAGCATCTTCCAATTCTCGTCTTGTTGCACCATTTCCTAAGTTTCCTACATAGACTTTACAATCTGAAGGGTACCTTGGCATCTGAAAAATATATTTTAATAATTTAATACTGAATATATATAAACAATTTCCTTTATTGTTTACTTAATAATGTATTTTAGACAATTAATGAATTTAATTTGTATGCTTTAATGATTTAACTACGACTGCAATATCTATTAATAATATTAATAATATTAAAAAGTAATAAAAGTCATAGCAGTCCTAAAGACTCAGACATTTGTAAACAATATATTATTTCTTTCTGCGGAATATTTAATTTTTTTAAAAAATAAAGTATAACATATTCGACAAAATTATACCTTATTCATTGTTGATTAATTTATTAAGCAGGAACATACAACGATATAATATAAAAAATTATCAATTCTTCATACTGAAGAAAAAAGTTGCATGTCAAGCGCGTCAATTTTTTACATTTAGTATTTCGCCGAAATGTAGGGGTTGATTAAAGTCCGGTTTCTATTTAAAAATATAGATGTAAACGATGAAAAATATGAAACTAACTGATATAATTACATATTTCTGTTATAATTTAAATATAATATAGATATAACTTCCTTTTTTCTGTTGTTTTTCAAACAAATAAAACAGATATTGAAAAGACTTAACATTTCCCAATTTAATTATTTCACGTATGTACAATATTAATAGCACAATATTTTAGTGATTTCGATTTTACTATTGGTAGAACTGAAATCGATTCAGACCATGATTTAGACTAACTTCACGATACTGTAGTATTGTACCGTAGTGTACAAATTATACATAATTGAAATTATATATAATTCACGTGTTGACGAAACGTTGGGAAGTGTAGTTACGAACTTTATGTGTTGTAATACATATACATTTATAAAATAATAATTTTAAATTGAAATTTGGGTACTATTTAAAAATTATTTAGAATAGTTAAAAATGGCAGTTAGAAAACGTTATTTATTTGAACCGATGCCTAAGGCTAAACAATATGTGAAACATATATCTTCAAAGCAAGTGAGTGAAAAAGATAAAAAAGCAATTGTTATTGCACAAGAAATTAAATTTGCTCGATTACTCTCATGTAATGATAAAGTAACTCGAGATAAAGTACTAAAATATTTAAAAAGGTGGTTGATAGTTCGTACACAAAGTACTCTTGGTAAGATTTGTATTCTTGTTAATCGAAATTCCAATTAGTTCTGATTTTTGTTTATCTAAATTTATTTATCTAAATTTTGTTTATGTATTTATTCGTTATATTATTAGGAAAAAATATACTTTCAATGTTTTTTCTTAGCACTTTCAAAGGAGGATTTTATGCGATTATGGAAAGGTTTATTTTATTATATGTGGGCATCAGACAAACCTTTGATTCAAGAAGAACTAGCAGAATCTCTTAGTAAAATTGTACATTGTTTAAAAGCTAAAGAGGTAGTAGTACTCTATACAGAATGTGTTTTAAGAACATTAGGTATTGAATGGTTTGGTATAGATCAATATAGATTAGATAAATTTTGCATGGTAAGTATTAATATGATACCTTTTTATATAATACACTTATATATACACCCATCGTCAAAAAGATAACTCAGGTAAGCTATCTTTAATTTCTCAATGACGCGTGTAAAGTTTTTTGTCTGTAACATATAATATCAAAACATTATGAGCTCCGGATATGCGGCTTGATGGAAATAAATCACAATGTCGTAGATGTTTGTACACAACAAAGAAAAATTATTTTATACCAAGGTCAAAATGATAACACACTCTGTTAATATGTTTAGAAATTGCTCAGTAGTTCATGATCTATCAACAAGTATAGATTACAGTACAATGTTATATAAATGTCTTAAAAAAAAAAAGCAAATTCTTGAACTAAAACAGTAACAGCTATCAGTAGCAAACATATCGAAAGTAATAAGAAGAAGTTGTAAAGTAATACACAATTTCTTAAGAAATGTTGAAGATTATAGTAAAAAGAAAAGTACTGGTTGGCAGTCATCGTTATCCGATCGTGATAAGGGAGCAATTTTGCGTGTAGCTTCCAACTCTCAGTTAACAACGAAGCAAATAATGGAGAAATGTAGCGTTAGTGCCAATGCTTCAAGTGTACGTCGAGTTCTACTATGCTGCACAAATATCAAGAGGTTAAAATTGAAAAAGAAACCTTCATTAACAATGAAACACAAAGTAGAACGTTTATGCTTTGCAAAAGAAAGAATGCATTGGAAAAAGAAAAAGAAATTTTAAAGCATATTCTGAGCTCATAATGTTTTGATATTATACGTTACAGACGAAAAACTTTACACACGTTATTGAGAAATTAAAGATAGCACTTGGGTTATCTTTTTGACGAGGAGTGTATTAAATTTTTTTATTAATAAATATGTATTTACAGCTAGTTCGAAGAATAATTCGACAGACTTTCCAGAAATGTAAAGAGAATTTATGGGATATTGAATGGATAAAAGATATTTCTGAAATACTTGAAAAGTTGTTAGTTGATCCAAAAATATGTCTTGGTTTTACTATGCATATAACAGAAATATATCTAGAAGAACTTGCAAAAGTATGTTATTTTATATTAAATATTGATTTATTGTTAATTTATTAACAAGTTTAATTTTTATAGATTAGTGATGGAAATATACCAGAAAATGTTGTTACAGAATTTATTAAACCATTTATTTTATATTTTATATGTATGGATGATGAAAGACAAATTAAACATGTAATGAGACATATTTTTAGGTATCTGATTTTTCAATCAGATATTGGTGTGGATTATATGGAAAAATTTAAAGCTTGGAGAAGTGTGAATATTTATTTTTTTATTATCTTAAAACTTATATGAAATAATTTGTTTATAACTTATACTGACAATAATATGTATTATTGTTTTTATATAGGCTGGTTTTCCTGCTGGTTCTATTGATGCTATGGAAAAAATAGAACTGTCAGATGAAGAAGATAATAATATTACCAGAGACGTAGAAATTTATCTTGAAAAACAAATGAAATATAATACAGAGAAACCACTAGATCCTAGAGCTGGTAGAATAGATGTTGAATTGCCACAAATACCTTTTAATCCAAGACAGATAGTTGATTTGTTAAATAAGTATAAATTTCATTCCTCATCAACAACAAAATCACGTAGACAGTTACGTCATCTTATTAAAGAGTATGTATTGTGTGATTATCAATTAAAGAATATATTAAAGACATTAGTAACAAATTAATAAATTAATTGAAACTTTGTAGATTTATAGAATTATCAGATGGTAAAATGCCATTAGGCATTAAGGAAATAAGAATTCCAAAAATGCAAAAGAAAAATACAGATATAAAGTCAGCTGCAGTACGTCTTTTAAAATTTGAGCAGGAATTATATTCGGATACACTACAAAAAGGGCGCAAAAAGAAAAAGAATAAGCAGTTAATACATGATGAAAGTGATAAATTTAGTGAAGAAGAATCAGAAAATATTAACGATGAAACTAATCGTGAAGATAATACTGTAGAAATGAACAATGATGAAACTATTAAAAAAAAAAGAAAAATGAAGCATAAATTAGATTTTACTGATAATTTAATAAATTCGCAAAATCAGAATATTTGTAAAGCAGATGCAAAAGATAGTAATTCTAAATTAAGAAATAATTCTTCATTATTAATTGAAGATATTGATGAAAATAAGAAAATAAAATTAAAAAAGAACAAGAATATAACTGCCAAAACACTAAACATCGTCAAACAAGTAAAGAAAAAAAAGTCAACGAAATCAAAAGTTACTGGTAAATGGAATGTTTCTGATGATATAGAACCATCCATTCTTTTGATGGATAATAACAGCACAAAGTCATGTATGGGAATTGATGAAAATTCAGTTACAAGTGAAAATAACTACGAGCAAAAAAATAATATATATGGCAAACAACAAACTTGCTTGGTACCTATATTAACAAAATTAGAAAATAAAAAAAATGTAAGTCTTATAACATTTACTTGTTATATATTTTTGTATTTTTATTATTTTTTATAAAATACGTACGTATCTACTTTAAAATGGCAATTAAATTTTCAAATTTACTGCCTTTTCTTATACTGTTTGAAACTATTATCATATGATTATTGATATATATATAAATATGTTTATTATGTAGGAAACACCAATAAGCTTAAAAAGAAAACATGAAATAAGTGCTACTACAAGTTCTAAAAAACGAGTGAAAATTGCTCTTCACTGTAATACAGCTCAACATACATCTGAATATATTTCGCAAATTCGGAAAAGTCCAGGTATACCTTTTGATGCAAACAAGAAACCATTAGCAGGTGTACTAAAAGCAAGTCCTATACCAAGTCCAGTTAATCCATTTTATAGAAAAAATATATAAAATGTTTCTTAAATTAATAAATGAAGTAATAATTATTTGTTAATAAAACAAATAAAACTACAATTTTTTCAAATAAATTATTATTAATTATTATTTTTCATGTATCATGATGGTTCTTACATATTTTTTGGAAAATTTATAAACGGGAATAATAATTAGCATACGGGAAATACAGAGTATGGGAATACAGAGTTATCTACTTAATTAACTTAATATAAGATGGCAAGTGTTGTGTTCGTTTACTGTCAGTAAACTGCTATTTACTTGCATTTAACTTCTGATCATGGACATAAAACTATAAATAAGATAGACCTAACATCATTGATAATTATGTATACGTATACTTGACGATCATTTTAATTATCTCTGCCAAAACCATTGGATTGATTAAACACATTGACGTTCAATCATCGGGATCACGGATACTCGAGTGTTCGGGAAAAAGTAGGATGATCTCATGCAGTGACACACGATATACGAATACTATATTTTTTATGCATAGTAGTGTACGGTGCGTGTGACTTTACACTTGTAATTGAAAAAAAAATTATTGCAATTATAACTACGTATTTTAATTATAAACTTATAAACAATTAAGAGAAAACTTTTCATATAATAATATAAACTTAAATGTATTTATTGCATTTACATTTATTTTCATAATACTATACTAAAGTTTCATACATAATTACATTTACATAATAATAAAGTTTCATATATATATTTCTCGCATCATGAAATACATACACATTGGAACAAATATATTATTTTGATATTTTTACAATTATAATATATATATTTATATAATAATATAAACTGTAATTATATAATATAAATTATATGATTATATAATTACAATTTATATTATTTTCCTTTTTGTCTATTTTTTTGTGATGACACACATTACATGTAACAAATATATATTCTAATATTTAAATAACAAAAATATTTAAATGTATTTATGGTTTACAAATAGTATGAAGTATATTGAAAATGAAAAAATTAAAGTGTATATTATTATTTAAGCCAAATAAACAATGATATTTTATTAATAAATTATTTAAAATTCGTAAGCAATTAATATTAATCTATTTGCTTCTTGTCTTAAATGAGGTAAGTAAAATTTTCATATCACTGACAATGAAAGTTTTAGAAAAAGCGGATAATTTAAACAGAGAAGTCTTTAAAATTCTTATACAACCTTCTTGTTTGAATACTGTTCATAAAAGTACACTAATACACATATCTTTTTGGCACATGAATTCACTTTTACTTATACATTTCTATAGCTACAGAAAAATAGAGGATTAGCTACTATTACAAAACCAAATACTTAAAAATTATATTCTATGCATTTCTTTCATATATTACATAATATTTTTAGTTTTAATACTAAGTTTCATTACAAAAGAATTGAAACTTGTAAGATTGTTTGTATAATTCAGTCAATACGAAAAGTAAAAGATTATATTCCGTACCATTTAAATACATTGAAATGACACTTTGAGAAATTTTAAGTGCATAAGTATCTCATACTTTACTTTGATTGAATTTTAAATTTCGCAAGATTTTTAAATGTTTCACGAAAGTAATTTTATTTTATAACATATATATATGTACATTTGTACTTTGAAATATGAGATAATGAGGCACTGTGTCCATCGTTAGCTAGATTGACTTTATTTATGATTTCTAAAAAATATTCAAACTAAATATTATAGCATCATGTAAATTAAAAAATATATATAGATATCTGTCATTATTTAAATACATACATATAATACTGCTTGTATTATTATATCATTATGTTATAGATAGATTAAACATTTTCGAAAAATTATAGTGCTTAATGCTGCTAAAATTTATGATCATAAAATTCATTAATTATTGCTAAACTACATATCTATCATTCGGAATTAATTATCATTTCATTTTATATTGTTTTTCAATAGTTATAATATAAATTATTGATAAGAAGCAAAATCAAAATTCTTTTTTCAAAATTTGTTACAGTATTCAAATTATACTCAATAAAAGTATCATTATAACACGCATTTGCAACACATCTTAAGAAATTTGTACAATATCTATGATTTTTAAAGTATAAAAATTATAGCATGCGTGCACTTAATGAATTATATTTAATTTAGAACTCTTTTCGTAATATCAAACTATATATGTTAAATTAATATTATAATCTCTAGCAATAACATGTAATAAACTGACTATTTTTATATACATTTCATGCATAAATTTTGTATAAAGTACGTTCCTAAGTAACACAGAAAGTTTTTTGAAAATTGATTTGGTAATTTGTATAAATGTAATATTTTAATTGTTTGTAATGTACAATTTTTAAAATGTCTGAAATATTTATACATGACATAAATAATTATTTTGTTTTGTACCATTATTATACATTTTGATATTAAATATTGTTAAGTTAATTGTATTCTTTATATGTGTTGAGTGCTGAATAAAAAAGGTATTTGAAAATTTGTTAATTTTTCTATGATTGTACTTTAATATTAAATACTTCTTTTCTCAGGCTTTAGAAATAAAAATAAAATATTGTCATATATATAAATCAAAACCATTTTTTATAAATATTAACACTGAATATGAGAAAAGGATACTACACCCTAAACATTTAAGTTACCAAAATATATTTTTTTAAAAACTTGTCGATATTAGTATCAACTCTCCATAGTTTACAAACTGTATCAGGATATAAACAAAATTATGAAAAACAGTAATTTTTAAACCATAGTACATGGTAGAAATGAATAAATTAAATATTATGGTGTATATATGATATATACAATCTTTATTTTCTATACTCAGAACTAAAAAATATAAAATATAAATTCTTTTTTATAACTTAGTTATCTATGGAGGGCTAATATTCCCACAACATTAAAGTATTATAATTTCATAGTTCCATCATTTTTTTTATCTAGTACACTATAGTAATACCTTTAATTTATGATATTAGACTAGCTTTATTATTATATATTTCAGTCAAATATATTAAATTGTATTTGTTCTAAATCAACTTTTTTAAATTAATTCATATTAAATTTATATATTATCTATAAGATAAGTGTTCCCACATATTCTATGCTCTGCTTCGAATTGTCATTATACCACTTAAAATTTCTAATATATAAACTTGTTAAAATTAATATCTTTTATCGATTTTTGAAAATTAAATCAACTTTAATTTACTTCAAACTCATATATAGATTATTTATGAATGTCTAAAATATTTATAATAAAGTTTTAGAAATAATTTAATTTAATATTGGAATTTAATACTGAAATCTATTTGCATTAAATAGTTTAAAATTTTATTAATCATATCTTTTTTGTAAAGAAGTGTGTTCTCCAACGCCAATACCATCCCATTTCAAGTTGATTAAAACCAGTAGTAAAAAATGATAGAGCAATAAAAAAAGCTGAATGTACCAGTGTCCATAATTGGAATACTGGTGAAATAATAAGTAAAACTATCATACATCCTGAAATTTAAAAAAAAGATAGGATATTTTTAATAAAAATATTATCAAGAATTAGTGAAAATAAGTAGAATAAAATATTACCTGTTAGAATGCTCCAGAAACTAAAGGCAATATGCAAGGGACGTAATTTTGTTAACGGCCAAATTTCAGCAGGAAAAGTTTTCTTTTCATAAAATTGTTTTAAGATTTCTTCTTTGTTAAACCACTTTTCTTCTAACCATCGCCTTAATGTTAAATCATCTGTTGGCACATCCGATGATGGTATTCGCTTAATATGAAAATGTACTTCATTTGGTAATTTTCCTTTGATCAAATCTAATTCAGATTGTGGAATATAATCAGGATATGCAATCGTTAAATCATAAACAGCATTGAGATAACTTGCTTGTTGAAGATGTCGAACTAAATAACTGAATCCTGTTGTCTTTGGATGAAGAGTAAAAGAATATTGTGGCAGAACATGTTGCATGGCATATTTGTCAGATTTCTCTTTGCTGTTTTTTGTTAGATCAGTACCTTCGGGAAATATAAGTAATTGAGAGCGCCTATCAAGAGCCACTAAATAATCCAAGGTACGTGACAATCGGTTTTGATCTTCTTCCCAGCGACGAGTTATATAAAGGAAACCATACATTTGCATTATCCATCCTGTTATATAATGACATTATTTTGTTATGTTATTTAAGAAAAACAAATGGAATAATAATTAAGTTCTTAATGGTCATTGTATAAAAATGATGTGGTAGTTATGGTATTATGAAAGGTACGTTATGAATATTTTTGGAATATGTGGGATTATGATCACTTATTGTATTACCTGGTCCTGGAATATGTCGTATAGGATCCTTTAAAACAAATTTTAATCTATGAGTTGCTACATTAGGTAAACATGCTTGATACATTGCAGCCCACAAAAAATTCCAATCTACCCGTGTTCTATGATTCATTACAAGAACAGCAGATTCATTTGGAGATATATGGTCTCCTGATACCAAAATTTTTACACCAAATACTTTTAAAAGAGCCTAGAAATATATTGAAATTATTAGCTTATTTATGGTACAATTACATGACTCACATATAAGGAAATTTTGACTCTGAAACAAAAAAAAAAAGGAAGAAAAAGAAGACGTTTATTTTGCTTACTGTGGAATAAAGTTCCCAACAAGAAAGTAATAGATCACCACATTTTCGAAACTTTGGAGGACTAAAAAATAACAGTGGTAACATAGGGCAAGCAATAAATAGAAAACCAGCCACTATGCTGCTGTACCATAGTGCACAATATAAAGTACCACGTAAAAGTCCACGCATCTCAAATTGTGTCTTAAATATTTAAAGAAATATGTAATAATATATTTATTTATAACAATTATATGTATAAGGCTTAAAAACTTATCTATTATTATAAAATATATGTACTAGAAATACATACCTTAGAACATTTACTTATAATTAAATAATATATGATATAAAAGAATTATAAAGCAAAAGAAACTTTTGTTTATAATGAAACATTTTTAGTTTATAAAAAAATAGAAAATTTTTATCTTTAAATAATATTTAATATTAAAGAAGTAGGAACAGCAGAAGTGTAGTTTAATATAAATTAAATTAAATGTTTACAAATTTGCATATATAATATTTTGAATAGTAGAACTTACCTTGTCATGTGTATGTTTTAAATGAACTACTTTTTTCAAGCATTTAATGTTAACTGAAATGTTCTGAAATGTTTTCTTTGGCTTCTCTTCTATCTTACTAGAGGGGCTTCCTCTACTTCACCCCTTTCACCCCATTCTCCACCCAATATCTACTAAGTTCTGGGATGCTGTGTTGGACCATTATTGATCTGTTAAAACAAGGGGAAAGTTCATAATTGTTTTTAAAATTTTGATTTGTTTCCACAATTTCTTCATAAATGTTATAAGAATAAATATTATAACAAAAAGACAAATATGTGTATATGCAGTAGAATAGATCTTTGTCATTTGTTTTTACTTTTTTGTTTTATGATTATGTTGATAATCTTAACTTTCTATTTAAGTTTGTTTTACTAATACAAAAATATATAATTACATAAATTAAAATGAACAAAAAAAAATATAACTGAGCTAGTTTAATATATTTTTACTAAGGTAGGAAAGTTATAAATTATTAATATAAAATTGTTGCAAATTATACAAATAAAATATTATAGATAATAATGAAAGTCTATTTTAATTATAATGCCAAAAGTAACTGGATTGATAAATATTTAGGGACAAATCAGTTGAAATTTACTCTTTTTATAAGGTTTATAAAATTTAATTATACAAAAGTGTTTGTATGACTTTTTATATTATAAATTTTACTTAGAAGATGTATACAGTGAATATCATTAATAATAAATCCTATAAATTCTTTTAAGAAAATAACTAAATCCAGGCGCTTCAATGTATATATCGTTTTCTATATATATAAAATATTATTTGCTAAATTGTACAACTAAAGTACATATTTCTAATTTACAAAACCTTGCACTAGTGATGTACACTTTTTATGCAGATCTTTACAAATTACATTCTTTCATAAAATTTAAATTAAAAGATTTACAATACATACTGCAATAGATAAAATATTTTGAAAATTGTTTAGTACCTATGTTTCATCTAATAATTGATTATAAATTCTTTGATGTTAACGTTTAAATTAAACTGTAATATAGTTGTTTTCATCTGTATATGTATATAGAAATAGTATAACTATTAATATAGGTGTGATGTACAAATACATTATTTTTCACTATGAACTATATCCTGAGTACTTGTCGAAAAGTTTACTCGCTTCCGTATGTACTTTTTCATCATCAGCTGATACAATTGGTTTTTCTAAAATTTCTTTTAACGAATCAATTGCACATGTATATTTCTTTAAAGCAATATAACATTTACTAATGTATAACTGAGTGTATGGATTTGTACTTCCAAGCTTTGCTGCAGTTTCAAAACAAATGAGTGTTTCTTCAATAGAAACATTTGGAATTTCAAATAAACTTGCTACCTGCAAAGAGTACAAGAAAATTTAAGCTATTTAGTATTAAATTGTAATATTATATAAAAATAATATTTTATATATATTAAAATTTTTTAGTAAATTAAATTAAAAGATAAACCTTTTTCTCGATCCAACTTAAATTAGCAATTTCATATTTAAATCTTCCTAGAAGATAATGTAATTCAAAGTCATCTGGTTGCATTTCTAAAGCCAGTTCTACATATTTCTTAAAAACAATGCCATTCTTTATTTTGTCTGGCACTGATAAATAGTCTCCATGTAGTCCTATAAGGATAGCATACCACTTATACAGATCTGCTTTTCGATTTTCAATAATTCTCTCACACTGTTGAATACCTATTAAAAATATCATTTGTTTTTATTACATTATGCAAAAATAAACAAATATATTGTACTTACCATCAAGAATGATTAACCTTCTAATATTCTTATCAATTTGTGCTTCTGCATAATGGTAGCTAGCTCTTGTGAATCTCCATACTACTTCTACATTGTCTGGGTGGGATCTCACTAATGTTTGCAATATATAGTAAGTCTTGACATCAAATTGATCATTTAGTTGTTCATCAATCTCCTTAAGTATTATATCCAGCTGGTTCAGTTCGTCTGAGATCCTATATTACTGAACATATAATCTCTTCCTTTTACACTTTTAAAATAACTTTATTTGCCAAAATGATCAAATTTTAATTTTCCAAATTAGTACAAGTAATCACATGCTTAAATCACGAATTAAATAGTATAATTTGAATATTCTTAAGATGTTTCTTCAGGAAGTGGATTCACATTTTTACTAGAATAAATTATAAATCCTCGTACGTGTTATTTATATAAGTTTAACATATATTTATATTACTTTACCAACCTTAAGTCACTATCGCTAACAATACTTTCACCATCGGAACAATCATAGAACTCATCATCTCCAATATCAGTTGTTGTTGAAAAAACATCAATATCTGTATCATTATCTAAAGTATAGGTACTATCATTAGAGTTAAATTTTCGTGAAATTTTTCTTTTCTTTTTCTGTTGTTTTAGTTGTAACCTTAAATGAAACAAAATAATTATATATGCCAAAATAGTTATTAATTTTATAGGATAATACATAAATTTAAGAAATATTTATGTAAATATTTCATATCAAAATAATATTATTACCTTAAAGCTTCTAATTCTGTTTGTAATTCATCAATTCTTTTATAGGCAGCATCTAAGTCAGAAATTGTTGTGTTATATTGTTGATTTACCAAAATTTTACGATAAATAAAAATACTAGCTGCACTTATAACACCAACGGTTACACCGATGGCAGCAGCAATTAAATTATTATGCATTATGCTGTAAATATAGTATATATTAATATGTTAAAAGATCTAATTCTATATTACTATTTTTTATTAAATAAATAATATATATATGCATAAAAAAAGTTAGAAATTCTGTAAGTAGCATAAACATATTAAAATACCGTTATTTCTCTGGGTTTCTTACTATAAATTATAATCAAAATTATATAAATTATCCACGACTATCATTCATTAATACACAATAACCATGTGCATAAAACAAACATTTTATTATCTCAATAAAAGAGAAACATATGTTCTTTCAAGTTACGCATATAAAACGTTTTTTCCTTTTTTCTATAAAATGTTGATCACGCATCACAGAAACCACATTGTACGCCGGCAATTAAGACTTTCTTTGGCAAACGAATACTTAATTCAATTTCCATTAAAAATCCGACTTTATTACTCAACCGTTCGCTAACGATATATAAATATAATGTTCTTTTTAAGTTCAAAGTACAAAATGATTTAAAACTCAAATCATAGAGCATGAACAACTACAATAGGATTTGCTATACACGATACATGTATATGCATGTACATACATACAGTGCTTCTGCTATTTACATACATTGCCGTGATTCTAAATCAATTCATAACTACAACTATAACTTTACTTTAACTTAACATAACTATAACTTCAACTTTTTAATCGAGTAATTTTAAAATTAAGGAGAAAGAAAGAAATTCCATTATATCGTAAATTACAATATTTATATGATATGTATTTATACATGCAGTAGACACTTCCTTTTTATTTTTAAATACATGTTCTTCCTTATATAATAAATAGATGTATGTATTTCAATAAATTTAATATAAATAGATAATATTGTATATACAGGTAATATTATTCAACCAAACAGTATAGTGATTACTATATTGCAAATATTTATGTATTTATGGAAAAATAAAATGTTTAAAGTATACAAAATGCGGAATTGTACAAATGTCCATAATTTAATAGCTATACATACATATGTATATTTATACGTATGTATATAGTAATTTGAATATTTAATATAATGTAATTTTGTATTCTATAAAAGAAATGTAATTTAATAACGATTACAAATTATAATCATTATATTATCATATTAAAAGGCAAACATACTTTTAATACTAATTTGCATGTTTTTTATATACTTATAGTTAGGATATGAAATTACAGAAAAAAGATAAGGAATAACTATAATTATGTATGTAATTTGAATTTATTTAAACAAATGACGTCAAAACTTTCATATTATTCGTCCTAATATTTTTTCAACATTATTTCATAAAAATATAGAGCTTTTTTTACAATAAAATAATAATAAGTAATGAAATAATTAAATGTAATTTTGCAACATTAATGGGATATTTCGTTATCTATGTTTCACCAAATTATTAATTTTTTTATCAATTAAAATATAAACTGAATGAATTTTAGAAAAATCGTACAAAAGTAATTGTAAAATTATAAAATATTATATCAGTTATGTAGTATAATATCCAATATTAAATATAAAAATTGATATAGAATAAGGGAATCATATATACTTTTATTTTTATAACATAACTATACTATATATTTAGATATGTAGGAATAAATGAAATCCTCTTCTTCATTCTAAGAAAAAATATGTTTATTAACATATAAATGTATTTATATATTTATATATATTTTTAATGGTTAAATATTTAAAATTAAATAAAATTTAATTATACCTAGCAACTTTGGCATCGCATATATATGTATATATATATCGTATATACACATGTACATATGTATGTGTGAATGTGTGTATGTGTCATGCTATTAAATATTTTATTAAAATGTTAAATTTTAAATTTTTTCAATAAAAGACTGTATATGTTTTATTATTGATACTATAATTTTAATTTATTTATTTTATTTAACATTTGCACTATGATTTGGAGGCTTTTTCCTACATGCCTATTATGTACTCTAATTTTTAAAATTTGATATGATATTTATTTTTGGAATAGTTAATATTATTGTCATGCTACCAAATTGTGTATTATAGACAAAGCTTCTTAAAAATTTATTGTTACATAATAGTCATTAAAAAGTGCACCATTATTAAATTTTCTAAAAACTGATAAGTATATAATATTATGATATGAACACATTTACATAATACGTAAATATTACTTATGATTATAATAATACTTATATGATTATAATATCAGAAAAATATGTCAACAAAATTTAAATACATTGATAAAATAAATTTTGTTCTTTGTTCACATATGGTTTAAATTTTTAATATATGATAAAAGAAATATATATAACAATAATACCGGTCACTAATGTTTCATATTTCATATATGTATAATTTTTTACATAAAGAATATGTAATAAAGATATTTTTTCACTTATGGCATAAATGATATAATATAAATAGAATTAATATTTAATATTAAATTATCTATAAAATTTTGCTAAAATGACGGAATTTAATATGTGTAATTATTAAAAAATTATATAAAGACTATACAATGGAAATAGCATTAATAAAGTATAGTCTTTCTAACGTATTATGAAAAGTTTTCTGTTATTTTAACGGGAAATTCGATCATTTAATAAGTATTAGAAGATAATAATAAATTATTATCCTTTTCTATTCGAAGCAACAAAGATAACATATTGATATCATTTATTTGTTTTATGGATCGACCTTGGTTGATACAATTAATCAAATATTTTTTGTCTTATTTTAAGGAAACTTTCAGTACATAGGACGAGTTTCATTTTTTATAGCAAAATAAAAGATTACTATAACAAAGAAATAAAATATTCAACGCATATCGGTCTCAATCAATAATTTTAAATAAGTCAAAATAATTAATTAATATTTGATTAAATACATTTCTGTCTTTCTTTACCTAACATATAAATAATATATAATACATAACATATTAATAAACAATATAAAATATACAAAAGTATGTACACATGTAACAGAAAGTAGAACTACAATTTCGTATTGATATTAGTTGTGAAGATATATAAAAAAAATGTTAAATTATTGAACGCAAAAGGATTTTTCAAACTCTTATAATATAGATTTATGATCTTAGATTATTATGATAGTTAATTATGACGTTTTAGCGTTGCTTAAAGCACAATTTTAATGCTATTTTAAGATCTAAAATATAATTTCTCTACCTAAAAAATAAATATAACTAATAATTTTTCAGTTAACTTGTATAATACTAAGTTTTGAAAGATATACTATTCAATAATATGTTATAGTAATTTAAATAAATATTTCACATAAACTATATTTGCATATTCAACATAGATTATAAAATATATCTTTTTAATGATGAAAAATTTACTAATTAGATGAAATTATTTAAACAATCGTTTAATTAACTATGTTAATATACTGCATGTAAATGAGGTACCTTATAGAATATGTAAAATCTCGTTTCAACTTTTTAATTGTGAAACTCGACCACATTAACCTTAAATTATACGAACGATATAAAACGATTACATAGAATCTATAATATTATTGTATCGTTTTTTTCATTATCACAGATTGTTTTGGTGGTAGGCCTACTCCCAATATTAAGTTTTAAAGGCCTACAATGGACTAGTAAATTTTAATAGAATCTGACTGATTTCATTCTACACATACAAACCAACATCATGTTTCTAATGTTGGAAAAAGTCTTGTTAGCACAAAATAAGCTACATCATAGTTACTCCAATATGTTGTATGTGCTGCTAATGTGTAAAAATAATTTCTTCCTAAACTTGCTCGAAGTACATAATCCAATCGTTCTGTTAATTCTAACAAAAAGAGTAAAAAGATATTGAATTATATACCTTTTATTGAATAACTTTTATCATTATTAGATTAATTAAAAATTAATGTAATATTTTTACCTTGACCTGGTTGGATAGGTGCAGAAACATCTTTTTTAACATTCCAACCAGCACGCACTAAGCCCCAAAGACTCCAACCTTTGTCTGGTGCACGATTAGACATATCTACTGAATTTTCTTCTTTTTCATCATTATCTGCTATTAAATATTTTAAATTGTTTAGACATTAAACCAAATGAAAACTATCACTCTTAAAATAAATAGAAACTATCTGATATACCTATAAGAGAACAATTTTGGTCAGCATTACTCATTGTTGGTGGTGACTGTTCTGTTTGTTGACCATCAACTCCTCCATATGGCGGAATTAGAACAGGTTCAATTTTGCTATATCCCCTTTCTAAAAGTGGCTCCATTCTATAAGCTACAGGATCAGACCAGTGAAATATATTGTAAAATCTTTTGCATAAACCTTGAGGCATCACATCTGTTTTGTTGGATGGAGAAGGTGTACGTAATACAAGAAATACTGATAATGGCGAACCCAAACAAAATAAATTTTCAATCTGGAATTATGAAAATATTTAAACTAAAATTCTTTAATATTACACTATATTGAATTATTCTTATTGTATATAAATATCTTATATTGTATAAATAATATACAATTAGTAATAACACCTACAGGAAATTGTAATCGTTGTTTTAAAACTTCTTGCGTTTCTGGAGATGGAGGTCTTGTATCTGGAGCCATCCAGCCTGTGACAATGTCATAAACAATTACACATCCCAAAGAATGTGCTAAAATTGAAACTTTCCCTTTCCAACCAGGATGACGACTAGTAAACATAAAGTATAATCTATTTAACTCTTTTTGTAATCCAGCTCTTACTTCCCCTCCATAAAGAGGACTTGTGTAGTAGAGAATATCCATTGCTGATGTATTTAATAAGTGTCGTATGCTTACCACACTAAAAGGGGTGATAGCCTCTACTATACCTAAAATAATTTTCATTAAATACAAGATGCTATTAAAAACAATGTAAAAATCTAAAAATTAGTTAGAGAAATTGTACATCGGTTTTTTACCTCCATCAAGTTTTAACGATGAACGCCATTCCACAGGGAAAAATTCTATTCTATAGTTAGAGTTAGGAAAATATTTTTGTTTCAACCAATCTACACAGTCTCTAAACCTATTTAAATATTAAATACAATAGATTAATTTCTTAAAACTTTTATACGGTATCAATTGCATATAGTATATTATAATCGTTAATTATATTTTCTACATACAATGTTGTATTACGAATAATTTTTCCAGTATCTCCTTTTTGACCAATTCCATGAACTACAAAAATTATATGATCAATATCATGAGGTTTATCTTCCTTTACAGCAGCGATTTTATATCCTCTTCTTAGTTGATAACCTGTTGCTGTAAAAACCATTATATGTAATGTATAAATTTTTAATAATAATTATATATTTTTAAAATACTTACTTTTTGCAAAACCTAATTTTGATGTAACACTGCGCATTAATTTTTTATGCCTATATTCGCTATATAATACTACATCATTTATACTATGCCAGTCAACATGAAATTCAGAAAAATGTTCCGTGTGTAACACTAGAAATACAAAAATTTAATTTCTTATTATATTACATTGTATATATACTATTACAGAAAATAATATATAATTAAAAGCAAAATTCATACCTTCGTAAGATTGAGAAGGTGTATCATATGTTGAAGTGGATTGACCAGAATTTTGCTTTTGAAAAAGATTAAGATGAACTTCTTCTATAATTTTAGCTTGTTCTGCCTCTAAAGGTAACCAACTACCATCATAATACCAAGTTCCTCTCATAATTTCCCATTCTTCACCTTCAAATAAAATTAAAACTGATGATTACATTTATTTAAACAAAACCATATACATACATGTATAGCTATTCAATTAATTAAAAATTTAATGAATTATTTTTTTACTTATTTAATAAAATATTTTTAATTTAAAAGTGAAAAAATCATAAAAATATTTTTGTGCATAAAATTTTCTCTATCTGAAATACACATAGAAATTGAAAAAAAATTACAATATAATATACATATAACATTCACCCTATACTCTGATTATATTAATCATGGTTAAATGAAACTAATTATAATAGATTTAAGGACAAATTGATTAATTTTTATGGTAGACATAATAATTAGTACCCATAAATAAAAGTGAATGTTATTACTCAAATTAAATTAAGATATTATATACAATAAAGAAATTTGTAATTCATTTAGAATGTGAAATGTAATATGAAATAATTAAATATAAGCTTGAATTATTTTAGTTATTTTATATTTTGTAAAATTATATTTAAAAAATAATGAAATATGAGATTGAAGCTAAATAAAACATATACCTGTACAATATATTGAAACACATTTCATTTTATCTAGTTCCACATCGTACATTCCTCCTCTAACTACAATTTTTTCAACAGAAGGTGGATTGTTGGTTATATTATTACTTTTACTAAGGACATTTTGATAATTTTGCCAAGCATATTCAATTCTTAAGCTATCATATCCACAGAATTCTACCCATCTCTTATCTACACCATCTCTATAAAACCATCGTATTTGTTCTGCAGTTAAAGGTTCTACATATGTTAATTCATTTATTATATTTTGTGAGTTATCCTTTGAATTTAATTCTCTGGTAGTTTCTGGAATTCCTTTAAACATTAAAATTTGGAATTAGAATAAAATAAATTTAACATGATACATATAATTTTTGTTATTTAATAAAATATAAAACTTATTAAAAGCTTTGGTTAAAAAGATATAATGTTATAATTTTTAATCTTTCAGTTTATTATTTACAAACAATGTCGAATTATATAACATGCAATAACAAAAAATATGAAATAAGAGATTCACACACAGTCATTATTAGTATATTTTAATTTAATAAATTGTAATACATGAGAAGTATATATGTTTAAATTATATGTATTACAAAGATATAAATTGAACACCATCAAGTAAGATTTAAAATATATATATATTTCATTAATAGTTTATAAAATTGATAAATTATTATTAAATTTCTATAGGCTTCATTAAATTATATTAAAGTGAGTTCTAGGTTTATTAGATATGATAAACATATAGAAAGTTTTTTTTTATCAGATATTATAGATATTACAATTTGCAGTAACTTTGCATAATTTTCAAATTCTTTATTATATCGACTGCACATATCGAGTACATATGTAGATACTTATACGTATTATAGATATTCTGAGCATACGAATTGCTCCTTATTGACGACAGATGCACTAAATAATAGGTTCTTTTAATAGTTCGCCAAATTTGTATAATGAATAATGTTTAAATTATTTGCAAAGACAATCTTAAATAATTGATAACTTTACCTTCGCAATTTTGAGATTCCAGAGGTGTTTCACTAAAAGGATCAATTTCAATCTTGTCAGACATCCTGTCACTTATGTAATAATCACAGGATATTTTCTAAATCATCTGATTAAAAAATTTTGCAATATTTTATGTCATATCAATTTTTTCGTAACATCTGACACGTACAAAGAGCAACAATTTTTATCAAAATTAACGTTAGACACTACTGAACACTTGTCATTGATAAAAATTTAATTATAACACAAAATCCACAGTCTGTCAGTAGAAAATATTATAAATTGTTTTATTGGTATTTATAAAGGATAATTCCTATGACGGTATCGTTGATTAAAATATAAAGGTGTCTCGTTCACGAGTAAATGCAACGTTGAGAGCTGATTGACGAACTGGCAATCGTTCTCTACAGTAGTTGGACGTTATCTCAAAACTGATTTTTAGGACTTGGGTCTCAACAAACAAACTTATTCACGTTTCGTTATCTTATATAACTCCAATTTCGTACTTCGTCAAAACCACTGCATTTAATGGTAGACAGCTGATGTATAAACGCAATGCGTAAAACAGTATGCGATATGTACAATTCATACGTACTTTTATATTACTATGTACCAGTCTATATGTATATAGAGATATATAGTTATATATATAGATGTATGCATAAGCGCATATATTTACGAGTGATTGGATACAACGTGCTTATTGCTAATGCATATGAATCATGTAAAAAATAAATTGAAACGTATTACCATATACATACAACTTGTTTGTAAAATTTACATTTATATATAGGTCTAAATTATTATTAAATACAATATAATATATTTTGTAAAAATTGCATATTTTTCATTTTTGATATTTAATTATTACATTTAATGCAATGTTAATGCAATGTTAATTTTTATAATAGAATGATAATTTCATCTTGTACAAACCAGATTCTTTTACAGATTTATTCATGCGCAAATTGAAAACGTACATAATGAAAAATATGCATATAAAATGTTAGTTTTTCCAATTGTCTCTTATGTATTATGCAAAAGAATTATTGGTTATTTTATATACAATGTGTTATCTCATTATTCACTCTCATTGATACAAGGCAAATAACTATTGTTTTCTTAGATAAATTTTTAAATAGAATTAGATAATATTAAATACATCTTTTGTGTAACATACATATAAATATAATTTTTTAAAAATTTGATTTATTCTATTAATGATACTTTAACATTATTTACATACATATATTCTATTATTCTATTTTGTAAAAGTCAAATGAATGATAAATGTTGAATATTTATAATTTCATGTATTTATGTAAGAATTAATGTACATTTTTTCGAACGAATTATTATTATTTAAAAAATAATATAAATTCATTTTATAAATAAAATAATAGAATTTTTTTAATGTTAAGAGAAATATATATTTCATTGAACTAATACATATATTCACATTTATTTAAAAATAATACAAGTTCAAAAAAAAGACCACATAACTATTTTATTATAAATACACATAAATACACATATATGTGAAATAAGAAATCATATCGTCAAAATAATATTAAGGAGATTGTTCTAGAGTATGTGATTATACAATAGTAGTTTTTCTGCACGTTATATATTTATTATTACAAATTTTAATATAGATCTTTACTTAAAAGTAATTTTTATTATACACAAAATTATAGATGTATATTTGTTCATTAATTATTTCCCATGACCTGCAGCTCGACGTAGTAAAACATATATCTTTTCTTTAATCCAATCCTTATTGTATGGGGCATATGTGTTTGTGGATTTTTGATAAACAAGACATGATAAATCTGTAAGTTGATCAACAAAATCAAACAATTGACTGATATCGTATGTTATAGTTGGCGTATTTGGATTTCGCCTTTTTAAATGTTCTTCATAAATCTTGCATACACCTGTATTAAAAAATCAAGCTTATTTTCCTCTATTTATATCATGTATATATATATATTTGATATATGATTAAATATTCTGTGATTCAATAAAAAAATTACTAAGTTTTAACTACAATATAGAATATCCTTACCTTCCATACATTCATTAACACTTTCATAATCAGAGTATGTTCTTGTTTCAGGTCTATTACCTGGTTGTACAAGCAATATTGTATGAGACTATAACAGATAAAAACAAATATTGCAATTTAGTTATTTTAATGTATACACTGTACTAAATAATTTTCCATTTTTAAATACTTATTGGTTATAATATTTCAAAAGAGTAAATATTTACATTCTTCGTGCCCCAATGTAAAAAGACATAGGTACACATATGTATTTTAACATAAAGATATTATGATATCTAAAATTGGCTATAAACTGTGTAATAATTTTAACTTGGTTAAAACATTTGTATATTTATAACTATTAACGTGAAAAGAAATTTAAGTTTCAACTAAATAAATATCAAAAGTTTGACATAACTTAAAGTAGTCAAAACAAAAGTCGATTACCATTTTTGCTCTTAAATTAAGAAAAATTCAGTTATATGATTTTAGCGGTGTTTAAGTTTTTCTCAATTTTTATCACTTTTACCACAATAATTCCACGCAATAAAAAAAATAAATCGTCGAAATCCCTTCAGAAAGCAACCTCAAAATTTCGACTCTAGAGTTTTCGATAATAACACTTGATTCACTTGGAACTTGGAATTTGGAACATACATCAGTTCAGTGGGAACATATCGTATTGTTCCTTCGTTCCTTGTATATTTCATGGTTCAATTTACGTTCCACATGTTTAACATTCATGTTATGTTTAAATATAAATTTTGAAATTAACGTCGAGTTTTTAAAGAAATGTGAAAATCCTAAAAGCGAATGAAAAACTACAAGATTATATGATTAAACTTAATGATTTAGTAGTTAAATATATTAAATATATTTTATTACGATAAATAAATTATGTTAAGAATATTGAATGCAAAATTACCTGTTATATTAAAGAAATGTATATTATTTAATATATTCAGCAAAATTTTATTGTTCCTTATTCCATTCTTATATATAATACTAATTAAAAATATTAAGAAAATTTGATCAAAATCTATGCGATAAAAATCCTTTATTTCTTTAACATTATCAAACTCATTTTAAATCATATTAAATTTATTGTATATTAAATAGTATTTAATGAATATTTGTTAAAAATTTGCGTGCATTTGTAAAATTAAAATATTAAGATTTATATTTATATATAATGCAATTATAGTATGATAGTTTTTTGAAAGATATTCTTCACACACCGTTTTTATGAGAGATTACGTTGAGAAGCAGCTTGAACATACAAGAAATGTTGGCACGTCTTGAATTAACTTTATACGTGAGTAGTCGACGTCGACATAGAGCCACAGAGCACGAGTTGAGAGCATTGTCAGCGCGGTTTTCTTAAATTAAAAAAATGAAACCGAAACCAGAATTGACCATCGAAGCAGCATGGACTAAGTTGCAACAATATTTTGATACTAATGGTTCAAAAATTAAAATATATGATCTTTTTCAACAAAATCCTAAACGCTTCGAAAATTTTAGGTGAGTTTTATTAATCCTTGACATATGACCTTGAGATGACCTGAAGGTTATTTGCTTTAATAAAATGAGATTATTGTAAAAATCTTTGTCTGAATTGTTTATGAGATTAAAATGAAAAAAAGCATTTCTATTTTACGTATTATTTTATATAGTTATGATTTTTTTCTTGAAATATTTCTTTCGTTCAATTTCATATACGATAACGGAATACCTTTCACATAAAAATATTGTGGAAAATAATTGTAATATGATTTTATATAACGATCATTTTAACGATATTTAATTTATTAATTAGTCTAGAAATTCCTACTCCTGATGATGGGCCAATTTTACTTGATTATTCTAAGAATCGGCTTACTGAAGAAGCATTGCAACTGTTATTGCAATTAGTATGTATTATAATATTGTACAAGTATTAAATTTATATTGCATTAATTATAATAAGAAGAAATTTATATTTAAATATATTTAAATGCTATATAATAATTTATTATATTCGCAATTATAATATATTTTGTAAATTTTAAGGCACGAGCACGTGAAATAGAAGCCGCAAGAGATGCCATGTTTAATGGAGAGAAAATTAATTTCACAGAGAATAGAGCAGTTTTACATATTGCTTTGCGCAATAGACTTAACAAACCAATATTAGTTGATAGTAAAGATGTAATGCCAGAAGTGAATGCTGTATTAAATCACATGAAACAATTTACTAATGAGGTAAAATTTATATATTTTATATATAAATATATATATATATATATAAAATATATATAAGAAAGTTTTATATTTTATTTTTAACTTTTGGAAGTAATAACTTTATATATAATATTTATTTTTTTATATTATATAGATTCTTTCAAAACAATGGAAAGGTTTTACTGGTAAACCAATTGAAGATGTTGTTAATATTGGAATTGGTGGTTCAGATTTGGTATGTTATATAAATTGTGATCATAAGATATATAAATTGGTTCCTCTTTTATTCATATAGCTATATATTTATATATATAGGGTCCTTTAATGGTAACTGAAGCATTAAAGGCATTTCATGTTGGACCACGAGTTCATTTTGTTAGTAACATAGATGGAACCCATATTGCTGAAACTTTGAAAAAGTTGAATCCAGAAACAACTCTTTTTATAATAGCATCGAAAACATTTACTACTCAAGAGACGATTACAAATGCCACTTCTGCTAAAATATGGCTTTTGGATGCTTTAAAAGATGTGAGTAATGAAATAACAATCTTAAATTTAGTGGTATATAAAATATACTTATTTTTATATAGCCTGCAGCAGTTGCACGTCATTTTGTTGCATTGTCTACTAATAATCAAAAAGTGAAAGAATTTGGTATTGATGAAAAAAATATGTTTGGATTTTGGGACTGGGTTGGAGGACGTTATTCGTTATGGTCAGCTATTGGTTTATCAATCTGTTTGTCTATTGGATTTGAAAATTTTGAAAAATTATTGAGCGGTGCACACTTTATGGATCAACATTTCTGTAGTGCTCCATTGGAGAAAAATGCAAGTATATTCTTAATCTTTGTTTGTAATATTATAATTATATCTTTTTAATGTTTTGAGAAAAATATTGAATCATCGAATTTTGTTGTGTATTTAATAAAATATTACTTTATAGGCACCAATTATATTAGCTCTTCTTGGAATATGGTACCATAATTTTTACAAAGCTGAAACACATGCATTATTACCATATGATCAGTACTTACATAGGTTTGCTGCTTATTTTCAACAAGGAGATATGGAAAGTAATGGAAAATATGTTACTCGTGCAGGGAAAATTGTAAATTACAGTACTGGTAAATATTTTATATATTTTATATGTCTAGAAAAAAAATACAGTTTTTTATTTTTTCTAATTAAGTATTATAAGTGTTTTATTCAGTTAATGTGAAAAAAGAATTAATATTTAAGGTCCAATTGTGTGGGGAGAACCAGGTACTAATGGACAACATGCATTTTACCAGTTACTACATCAGGGTACTAGACTTGTCCCTGCTGATTTTTTAATTCCAATACAGTCACATAATAAGGTATTATTATAATTAATAATTGGAAACTATCATTCGAAAAGAAAGTTTTAATATAATAGCAGGTAATAAGACATTCTTAATTTAGGTTCAAGGAAATCTCCATCATAAAATATTGCTTGCAAATTGTTTTGCACAAACCGAAGCTTTGATGAAAGGAAAAAATGAGAATGAAGCACGAACTGAATTGCAAAAAGCAGGAATGAATCCTGAGCAAATAAATCTATTATTACCACATAAGATGTTTGAGGGAAATAGACCAACCAATACTATTCTTCTTAAGAAAATAACGCCTTTTATTCTTGGAGCTTTGATTGGTAAATTTAATGCATATATTAATATATCATTTAAATGTATCATTTAGTTTAATCGTAATTTATGTTTAAAGCAATGTACGAGCATAAAATCTTCGTGCAAGGGATTATTTGGGATATCAATTCCTTTGATCAATGGGGGTAAGTAATAACTTCATCATTGAATACTGGAAAACTTTGAAATATGTAAAAATATATAATTTTATTTTAATAGTGTTGAATTAGGAAAGCAGTTGGCAAAGGTAATTGAACCTGAATTAGAAAGTACTCAAGCAGTTACAAACCATGATTCATCAACAAACGGGTTGATCGCATTTGCTAAAAATCATAGCTCGTAAAAAGTTCCTCAAATGATATAAAATAAATAATTGAGGTATAATAAAGTAGTAATTGTCAATTATTACAATCAAACTCTTGTTAAAGTATATGCAAGTTGTTATAGAAATATAATTTTTTAATGTTCTTTTACTGATTCTTATCACAAATTGTAGTATCAAGAAGTTTTTAATTATATCAATACATTTATTAAATTACTGTAAGTGAAAGATATAAGATGACACCGCAAATTGTTAAATGATGAAAAAATTATTTATCGAAATAATAATCTGTTGTTTTATTTTTATGATATTATTCTATAATTTTTATAAATATGTATTTAATAAATAATATAATCATATTTTTCTGTTTCTTTTTTTATTATTACCTTGGTTTCTATATTATTAACAAATATGTTGATATTAAATTCAATAATAAATATCTAATTATAACTTTGTCTTAACGTATACTATATGTCGTTCTAATAACAATATGTGAGACAAAATTTAACACAAAAATATTACACATAAAGGCAAAAAATATAAAAAATTATAAAATAAAGATTTAAAATTTATAACAAAGCGAATCTATATTTTAAGATATTTCGTCATTTGCTTATTACTATATTTTATCATGTACATATGTATATATATTGTACTGCGTATTTTACTATACATGCATACAATACGCCATATACGGCGGAAAAAGTGTTTCATCTTTCCAGACGATATCACACCATTTACCCATTCACACTTCATACTTTTTCCGTGTTAGAAGATTGGGGGTGTGGTTATTGATGGTGTAGAACGCGTTTTTTTAAGTACCTTATTAATAATGGCATTTCTTTTAAACAAATACAGGCACTTCGAAGAAAGGATATTGCAAAGTTTGAAAGATAATGGCATAAAACATCGGTATGTTTATTATTCAGTGTATAAATGTAAAGGTCAACGTGACTTAACCTAGAAATCTGTTTAAGAATGTTAACTATTTAATATGTTTAAATTTTGTATTTACATCATTAAAAATTATGTAACATTAAATTTTATTCAATATATTGTAATATATAAATATTTTGTATGTATAAATAATGTATATATAAATACTCTAAAATATTCAATTATGTATTATAAATTACTAGTGTGTTTGATCTATTTTATGCTACTTATTTATAACTATAGTGGTATATTATTATAATAAAAGTGTTTTTATGATGATTTATCTTCAGCTAAGTTCTATATAAAAATATTAACATTAAGAAATATTTTCAGTATAAAAGCTGACAGTGGACTATGGCTTGGAACATTAGTAGGTTTAAGTGCAATTTTAACTCTATTAAAGGAAGGTGCTAGTTACTCTGAAATCTGCCTCATTGTGGGTCTCACGGGAATTGGTCTTGTTATTAGTTCCATATGTTTATATTTGAAATTGTCAACTGAGAAAGTGACAGTTAAAGATTTTCAAGCTATATATTTTTTACCAGCTATAATAACATCCTTACTATACCTTCTTGTAGTAAATAAAGGTATATCAATTTATAAATATTGTTTTATATTGTTAATAATAACCTTTAATATTTTATGAATTAATTAAAGTTAAATTATATTAAGTTTTATCTTATAATATGATTTGTTTAAATCAACTTTTTTATGTAAATATTCATTATCTATTTTATAAAATCATATTATTTTAGTTAAAGCAAATTATTTTATTTATTGATAAATAAGAACAGGATTACTGGTGAGTGTCACATGGGGCTTAAGTATTGGAAGTTTAGGAACATGGGGTATTCTTCAATTGATGTCTACATTTCCTTGTTGTTTCACAATTGGAGAAGCAACAGCAGTTATGCATGGATGTATTTTGTTTCTAATGTCTGTAGTAACAAACTTGCCACTAAGATATCATCTACCACCAATCCATGATGATGATATTGCAACAGTTATTTTACAGGTATTGTAAAGGAAATCTTCTACAGATAATAAATTTGATATGATCAATAATTGAAAATTATAATTTCAGATTGCAATGTTATATGTGATATCAGTATGTTTAATATCTAGTTATTTTCCAATGTTTCGCTTAGCCAGAAATTTTTATTTAATGACAATCTCACTTTTATTGATTGTAGTCTTACCATTAATGTATATTTTATTGGATCAAAACCCTCTAATCTGGACATTTTACTTTGTTTGCAATAAAACAAATAAGGTGCATATAATAATAATTTTGCAGTATTTCTTATATAAGTATCAAATTATTTTTAACAGTTGCAAATATTGCAGATCATGTTAATTGGATACTGGGCTTTATGTTTAGTACTAGGTGTAATAGTTGTCACATACCAGGTATTATTAAATCTCCAAGCAACATCTTCAACTCGAAAAATGTTTCACTTATTGGCTGTACTTGTGTATATACCTGGTTTAATATATGAACGCATATTGTTGTATCTAGCTAGTGGTGTAATAATGGGACTGTTTGTATTTCTTGAGGTATATCAAGTTTAAGAAACTAAGTTTTCTTGAAGTTTATATTTACAATATTTTTAAATTTCCTATTGATAATTTCTTACTTTTTTAGTTGATGAGGTACTTACAAATATCGCCTCTTGGAGAATTATTACAGCAGGGATTTTCTGTGTTTGCTGATGAGAAAGATAATTTGATTTCTTTAACACCTCTCTATTTGCTCTGTGGTTTGTCTTTTCCACTTTGGATGCCTACCAACAATCTTTCATTATTAGTTTTGCTTAGTGGTATCTTAACAGTTGGTGTGGGCGATACTGCTGCTAGTTTTGTTGGTAGTAGATGGGGTTTTCATAAATGGACCAATTCGAATAAGTCTGTTGAAGGAACAATTGCTTGCATTTTTAGCCAAATTGGATTAATATGTCTTTTAGCATTTATGGGTATGTATTATTTAAAATTTTTCTTTCAAATTTTTATGAATTAAATTTATATATATTTATAATATACATAAATTTAAATATATTTAATATATTTAATAATATCTTTGTGGAAGTCTGATAAAATACTGATTAAAATAACTAATTATTAAAATTGTTATTTTTAAAAAATATATACTGGTACATCACAAAATTAATGTATGTTTTTTAATAGGCTACGTAGATAATGGTTGGTTATTTTTACAAAGCTTATTATCGAGTATTGTGTTGTCATTTATTGAAGCACAAACAAATCAAGTTGACAATCTGGCATTACCATTGTTCATGTACATGTGTCTAATGGTCTAAGCAAACAATAGGTAACAGTAATTGTTTTAAAACAAATTTGAACATATTTGATTGTTCAATGTAGTGTGGACCAAAGGTGTAGTGTTTCCTTAATTCATTTCTTTATTTGTGTCGTTATATTTGAAGATACGTACATATTTCCTTGTATATAACATCCTTTTTCACACTAACTTGTTTTGTTATGAGTAATACTTAAAATTAGTTACTAGTCAAAAGTTTTTTTTTGCACTATATATTATTTCATTATTATATAGCTCTATGGTTCTATATCATTTAAAAATGTATGCATTATTGGAAATATTTATTTTGTAATTTATATTTCAAGTGAATAACAGAAAAATCTTACTCGTGTATATTACTGTTGAAAGTTATGTTAAATAATATTTATATAAAATTGTTCATATTTGTATATAAATATTATATTAAATATGTATATGAATTTGTTTGACACACAAAATAGCACATGAAACACTAGCTACTTTATGCTTGATATTGCATTTAATCATCTGATTTGTTTAAAAAAGATGAGTGGAATGCCTGTACTGTTATGACGGTTCACATAATTTGGTATTCCGTAACGCGTAATTTATTCATTCCTACCGATGCATTTTTGTATTTCACTCGAAAGAGTTTGTAAACAAAATCTGATAATAAAATATTTTTATAGTTGTATGTATGTATATTATTGATATTTTATTGTTTAGTAATTACAGAAAAGAATAAACAAAAAAAGAAAAAATAAATGTTTATTGTAAGGTGGAATAACTTTTTTTGCGTTAATCTTGCAGTAATCTGAAAGTGTAATTAATTCGTATCATATTAGTATATCGCATTCTTTCCTAATGTCAAATTTTTCTGGTAAATAATGTAGTTACCATAAGGTATGCTATATATTTAGAAGAGGACGAGTCTGAAAAAGATCATTAAAATTATCTCGTTTCATTATTTTATTGACCACACAGCCTTAAAATCTGACCGTACACATGTCATCATACGCCATGTCTATACGCGTACATGATATGCGGAATGTTCGAAAAGCACCGATTTCTTGTCAAGGCTTATCATTAATTGCAAACTCTGCATTAAATATAATTCTATTATACCGCAGATTTTATTCGTGAAGAAAAATATTAATAACATTATATATTAAAAGTGTCTAGATTTCTTTCTTATTTTTTTTCTAAATCGTTAGACGTGACTTGTCACGGTATCGCATATTAATTTCTGTGTAGAAATCTGTCTACAAGACGAGTCGAATAATAAACTAAAATTATAAATACATCTAAATTAATATTTGATTAAAAATATTGATATAGTAAAAATACATGTATGCGAAAATATTACAATATTACAGTAGATCTATAATTTTAAGTGTATGTAAACTGATATGTGCAGTGGTATAGTTTCTCTGTTAACATTTTTCTTCACGAATTATTTTTTATATCATCTTTTTAAACAACTCTTTTTAAATATTAGTGGTTATGTCGTATTAATTTATTAAAGTTTATTGGTATTTATATATGTGTATATTTATGAATCGTTTATAAGTGCCATTAGTTTTTGTAAATATTAAAGGTGCGGTTAGATATTTTTATTTCAAGAAGTACAGTTTATTTATAACTGCCGATTGATTGCATCATTTAAAACACAACATTAAAATGATCAGAAGAGAAAGATGAAAACAAAAAAGAAAGAGGATGAAATAGAAACAAATTAGAAAATTTATATTATCTTTTCCAATATAAAAATTATTACAAAAATAAAATACTTCTTATCGTGGTTATTCGTATTGTTAAAGAGTTTATATATAAAAGTAGCTTATTACATAACTTATGAGTTATGTGTAGTTCACTTAATCTGGCGTTGCAATATGAAACATGATACGGAAGTCATGAATTATTTCAAATTATTTTTGTAAAATAGCATTGCAAAATAGTATTGAAAACTTATTTTGCAAAAGATTCTTATTAATTTATTAAGTTGGAAATATACTATATTTAAGGTATAATATAAAATTAATTCATAAATAAATATATTAATTATAAATAAATTAATCTAGGAATAAATAAAATATCTAAATTATTTACGCATCTTTTACTGCATTTCCAACTTATACGATGTTAATTATTGTCCCACCGCATGTAGGTATTTCCTTTTGTAAAAAATGTCAGGCTGTTTTAATGTCAAATGAAACGTTTTTCAATATATTAATACAGTAAATTATTTTTAGTATATAATTTTTTTTACATATGTATACACCTCAAATTTAAATTTTACGTTGGGATGTGTAATTATTATATTATAAAGTTTTATCGAACAATAAAAAGTTTATCGTTGTCAAAATTATTATGTCGACAGTTATGTCTCATAAAAATTATGGACCAAGCGACAAATACGTTCTGAAACATACATATAAAACAGAAAATATTGGAAGATAATAAATTATATCAATATATGGTGAATTAGAAAATAATTTTTAAGCGACTCATTGCATTTAAATATGTATGATAAATTCACGTATTATACTTTATTGAAAAACAGGGAAGGGTTGGATTCTAAACAATCGAAGTGAATCTCTTTTCTATATTCCATAAACGAGTATTAACTACATCGTAAATCTCAATACAAAAAATCGTTGTTGTAAAGTCCCTAACCGCGAAATTATCGACAAATGAAAGAAGAAAAATGATGAAAGGAACTGTGACAAGAACGGTGATTTTCCAGCATTCCATACCGACGTTCATTATGTTACATCGCATCTGTCGATCTCACGAAGCTGCGTTTCCGCATTGGTAAATCGCTGTCTTATTCGAAAATCGTCGAACGATTAATAACAAGCTCAAGGAGAACGACAGATGATATTTATGAGATGTCTTACTACGTGCTACTTATTATAGTCGTTTCTTATATAGTTGTATCTGTAATTGTATAGCAATTAAATAAATATCCTGAAACTCTCGATCGTGTAATTCCGTTTTATTTTTATCTTTCGTTCCACCATGGTGCGCAATAGTACCGATCTTCTGGTTTCTCTCATTTCTTTCTACTATATTTAATTACGAAAATTTATGTATTCGGTGTATTTTTGTAATTTTTTTTGTGATATATTACGATGTACCTGTTGTTACTTTCGTTTTTTATTGGTGCTGATCTATGCCCACATTTTGTCGTTGCATCTTCCTCTTTTGCAAACAATCGGTTTCTCCCTTTGCCTTAGCAGCTCTCTTTCTGATCTTGCCATTGCATCTTTTGCAAAGGAAGGACGATGGAGCGAAAAGTTACGATAAAAAAATAAGCAATCGCTTTATATCTTACCAGTTACCGACTGACACGCATATGTATTTAAACGTTTTACACGTCAGGCGCTTTCCTTTTACGGACAGGAAATACAGATTGCATTTTTGTTTGGTTTAATTTGACCCTCTATGGCGGTGCTTCTTATTTCGTTCTGGTATATCACGTCTTTAACGAATTCAAACTTTCATAAAAGCCAATAAATTTCATTCATGCCTTGCTTGATTCGATCTACGTGTTTTAAATTCTCTTTTTCGGTTAAATAATTATGTGACTTATTTTCGCTTTCACTTATACTTCGTATTTAAGGTATAATTGATGCATGTTATTTAACACTTTCATTGATATTTATAACTTTACGAGTGCATCTGTATTACAATTTCATTACTTCGACATTCATCATGAAATGCAATATCACGTGGTTGGTTGTCTTGCTTTTACATAAACAAGAAATATATTAACGTCGATTTACTTGGAACTGGAACTTTCTAAACTTTGGATCTGAATTAAATCGAGGTGACGGAATAAGTAAACGAGATTTATTGAATGAAATTGCAATCTAGGTCGGACTTACTGTAAGTTTGTCAATAACCTACAAATTATATTTTGAAATGTATAATGTCTAAAATGTGAAACTTTTGTAACTTTGCATTGAAAAACGTTGCTCTGCCTTTCATCAAACGTTCGATACATTAAAAATATTCGCTTAATCGAGTTATGCGTGATTACTTTCTAGGAACATTTCTGTTGCGTTCACCGTGAGACTCTCGCTATGTTTCGTTAAACATATCGTCAGAAAAAATGTTCCAAACATAGCAAATATTTCGTAATTAGCGGTGGTCGGTTATGCTGCAGTAATCTAGTGTACTTTACAGTTTAGTCACGAAGCTGATATTCTCATAATTGATCCACGTGTATAAGTTCCGTATGTTAAAGGTTATCTCAAGTTTAAAGTAACTTTAAAGTTTCGGTGAATTCGAGCCTACCATAATACTTAATCGATATTCGTTATTCATTGCAGTGTTGTATTTGCGGCACATGCGAACGGGGCCTTTAAACAGAAACTCCTCATTCTTATACGATTTAAATTCATTGTATCGATTGCCGATATCTCGCGTGCATATTTATCTACATTAATTTACTTTCCGGTGAAACAGATTAAGAAGCTATTAACTTCCCTTCTATAGAATTATAGGATCGTTTTTAATCGTATCCTTACGTATATATCTAAGTTTGTCAAATAATTCAGACGTACAACGATAATAGAATAAAAATAATCCTCTATTGATAACAATAGGTACATCAATACACTGCTAAGTAACAAATCTTCATTTTCAAAGTAATATATTTAATTAAATAGTGTAAAGCAGAGTCGACAATACTTTCATTCGTTGAAAGCGGTGTTTTGCTATCTTTACTACCATTTCAACAATAATCGACTATTATTGGAAACATTTCAACAAGATCCACTACTTAATGGTTGATCTCTTGTTGCACTCTGTGTAAATGGAATCTTTTCATAAACTATAGTCATAAATTCTAATTTTTTCATTAATCGCAATTGAAACCACAATGGGTTCGTCGTAACTAAATAAAGAGCATCGTATCATTCTTTTTCCCCCCTCCATTTAAACGTAAATTACATATTTACAATCGCGAAGCGGTCTCCGTTGGCACTTCAAAACAACGTCACAATTCCTCGACCCCGTTCCACAATTATTAATGACACGAAGAAGAAAATGCTTCGCTTTCGTTAAAGCAAGTAAGGGCAATCATATATGTATTTGAAGGAAATGAAAATTTGCAACAAATATAACGTAAATAATTCAACAATAATGATAATTCAATAATTCAATGCACCATGAAGCTTTTATAGCAATACTGTGTCTTCCCTCCTATGCATTTGTTACAGTGCTTTTCCCCGGAGCACGTCAAGAATCTTATTCAATGTTCTCCAAGAATTTTATCTCGAGGAGAAGCATTTTTATTTGAAGTTTTTCGATATTCCGAAAAGTCGACGCTGAAATCTGTATTCACCAGCGATCGTAACTTTCCTTATTATTAATTATCGAGTTATAATTGCCGTTCGGCCAGTTGACGTGGAGTTAGAGAATTTTGGAACAGGAACGAATAATCGTATTATTGTTTTTAAGTAGATCAATGTTTTTAATATTAGCGGTATTATCTCCACGTCTTCCGGTGTTTGCATACGTTCTATACAAGAATCGCTCCAAAACCGTATTCTATTCGTTTATTTATTAATATATATTATATATATCTTTGGAGAGTTCTATTAATTCTCCGAATCCTGTGTATTATAAATATTAAGAAACAGCAATCGAAGCAAAACTAAATATTCTATTTTCTCTTTTCCACTATATCTTCCTCTCTATTCTTTTCCTTTTCTTTTCTCTTTCCCTAAGAGTAGAGACTGACTGAAAATTATATTAAAAGATTGTTCCCGATTATTGTAATTTGTTGTTCGACGAACATTTTGGAGAGATTCTTGCATTTACACAACGAACGAGATAAACACAGTTGCGAGTATGTCGCGTGATTTTCGATATTCTTCTTACGATTAATTCACATTAACTTCACCAAAACCGATGGTTTCTGTGATCTGACAGGGTCGTGTGAAATTTCCGCAGCACGTTTATTTGCATTAAAAAAGAACCAAACCAGTTAAATGGAATACAAATTTCAAACGTTATTTTTAAACTGTAATAAACTTTCATTAAAACACTCTTGTTTCGTAAAATACAAATGTATTGTTCGAAACAAGGTCCTCCATAAACATTCACGTAGATCAGCTTTAAGCTTTTATCATTGAAGTCAATGACCGAAATTGAAAAGTAGATAAATCAAAGATTAAGATAAATTTTCATGTATTACACTTTAGTGATAAAATTATTTATTAATTATAATTGCTGATAAAATATTCAAATTTGCTCGTTTCGGGATAAGTTTTCGCAACTTTTCAAATCAAACTACATGTATTATAAAATATTATAAACCAAAGGTTTTGCATGGAATTCGAGATACACTCAAGTATCAAGAATTCTTCTTTCAACTTTCCGATTAAAAGCATCGATTTTCCATAGTACGACCCTGTGCAGTAATCTTCAATAATCGGCAAATTAGCTTTGTATTTAACTGTTTCATTTTCCTCCTCCCTTTGCCACCTGGTCGGAAATCTTAACAACTATATTTATATCGTAAAGCATTTTGTATGCGTTTCTCCCACGATCGTTTGCCACTGCGATCAACGAAGACGCGATCTACGCTCGAAGAGCGAACGATCTAACTCACTCTTATCCTCACTGTCCATTATCTTTTTCAGCGAATAATTGTTTCTCTGAATAGTATAAATCCATAGCTCTATCAATATCATCTCCAGAGGAGTGGGCATTATTTTACGTGTTTCTGTTGCGTGAAAATCTTAAAACTTAAAATACGAAAGCTTAAAACTTACGCAATGAACTCGAACTGACGAGGAAGATCGATAATCTCAATTCGTTCGGTGTCAAAACGAAAAACAGGCGTGGTTTCGCTATCGAGTCGAACTGCGTTCAGAATTGATCGGATAATCAGAAGTCGCTCTTCGTAGTGTACGTCTCGTACCGACAATGCCGACACGTAATACGGTTAGACGACTACTAGACAGTAGTAGACAGTAACATTTCACACGGTGCATACGCAGTGGCATCGATCGCGGGTGGACGTGCCGCCACTCGTTTCAAGCCTAATATACATCGAGTATTAGGTTTACAAAACAGATACCCTACTTCATCGTAGGGTTTCAAGGGGTGAATCAGTGGTTTCGCAATGGAGAAGGACGTGGGGCATTTGGATAGTTGGAGACGGGATTCTAGGAAAGTTGACAGGGCTGGGAGAGACTAGTTTTACTCCCTTAATTTGTGCCAATCGGCGATCTGCCTCTGCGGTGAGCTACAAACTTCCCTCCAATGATTCAGAGCGGATCCTTGACAATTCGGTCCACCGAATTCGAGTCGTCCAATCACCTAAAAAATGTACAATTATGTGCATAATGGGTACGAGAAATATATTTTTTGTTGATTTTATCTTATTTACAGAACAGTTTACCGAACTACGATTTCTCTGAAATTAATTGGTTAATTGACAATTGTTATAGTTTCTGGAGTGTCAATCACGAGATAAGACGAGACGAGTTCAAAAGAGATTTTAATTGTTTTTCGATTGTGTTATTTATAAAAATGTTGTATGTATGTATCATATATCCACATATAAATACTTTGACTTTAAAATAGAAGATAAAGTAAGTGGGTATTATATAGTATAAGCGTATTTCTAACGGATAGAATAATTACGTCATTAATCAGTTTTAAGTTAATTTCGTCATCTCGCAAGAAAGATCTTCCACTTGAAAGCTGGAAATTCTGAATAATTTACGAAATAATCGGTGATTTATCATTACGTATATTTCCTATTAAATGCGTTTTTCATTATTTCGATGTGTAAACGGATTAAAATCTTTCAAAAAGTTCAAATTTATATTGTTATTACATTTTTTAAATTTTATATTATTATTATATTGTTCGGTGTTCTTTGTAGAGAAACCGAAACTAAATGATCTGCTATCAGCTTTGTTTCCTTTGATTTTGTTTGATTAATCAAATTACTATTTGAATTTATTCGGTATGTTATGGATATAATTTGACCTAATTTCATAGAGTATTTCGTACAGCTAAATAAAAACGTGACATGCGGTAATCATTTTGAAAATTTGGTTTGTCCACGGATTGATTTATCGATCGAATGAGAGTTCGCTATGCTCAGTTAGTGTTATGTTACGTAAGAAAATTATGAAAAATCACGCTACATCGTGCGAGTCTACGACTTTCAGTCGCGTCACGCTATACCTGTCTATAGTGTTACAGTTTGAGGGTCGTACAGTATGAAACGTACACACGCATCACTGTATGCATGTGCATGACTTAATTGTTCGATCAATCACATACATTTTTGTTGACTAACACTGATACAAGCGAAATTACCTAGTAGGTATATTCCTAGAAATTCTTAGCTTCGCGTTTTGCATATTGCGAGAAGGATTTGTAACATAAGACTACGTTACATCGTAATATCTTCGTAAAATTGCAGAAGGAATTCTTAGGTCTTTTTACAGACCTCGCGAAACTGATTTTTCTCTCTTCGATTTACTTTTATACGTTGCTTATTAAAAATGTAACATTATAATTTAAAATTATAATCTAAAATTTAACTTTCAAATTTATTTTAATTTTATTAAATTTTAATATTATAACTTTTAATTTAATTCAAATTAGAATTTCAAGAGATTGACGAATGCGAACGTTACCAATAATCACATACTGTATAACGATTATTAAAAGGTTTTATTTTCATTTGAAAAGAAATTATTTAAAAAATTTCAAACTATAACTAGAAGTCATGAACCAGAGAAACAAAGTTAATTCCAAAATTTTACCTTCATTAATAAAAGGTCACTTAAAAATTCACTTCTAACTAGAATAGTAACGAAACGCTAAATAATGCAATGATTATCCACATATATATGCATTACCTATAGATCGTGCGCGTGAAAAACAAGTTAGAAATTGATCTTTTGGTGAAGCGCAAGCAATGAATGGTTTCATGGATGGTGTATAAAAATTGACTGGATAATTCAACGGGTGGTTTTGAACACAAAATATAAATACACGAAACTTTATCGGTAAAGTTACTATATCGAAAATTGTTAATCGTTATTTAAGTGGAAAACTATTAACCATATACGACCGAGGTTGAAATATTACTGTGATATCAGAAAGTCGACGAAACATTTGCTTTACAAATATAACATTTCGTTCGTGAAGGGATGGAAAATAAACAAAATATTTACTCTAACTGCTATATATGTATATAAGAATATATTAGTAATTAAATTATAATTTCTAAGGAGATAAATTTGCAAATGAAAGTTGCACGTTGGAGAAATAATCAAATCTACTGATCAAAATGGGAGAACGAAAGTGGCACGTAGTAAGCTAGAAACGCGGTTGAAGGCACGTACCTCGTTTCTTGTAACGCGATCCCAATCGATCAGCATAAACTCGAGGCTGACGTTGTTAAGACCATCAGCACCGTTCGGGATGTCAAAACCAAATGATTCGTTAAAGACCGGACTAAGGGTGCGTTTCTTTACGCGCGTCTTCCTCTTCGCTATGCGCTGAGAGTTGTACAAGAGATAGATCTTAACGTATGGATCTGCCAGCCCAGTCACGTCCATCTTCGGTAAATTCTGCGCTTTCAGTACAACCACCGTCAATCGGCTGTTAATCGGTTGCCAACAAAGGGAGACTAGCAGCTCACCCCTGCCTTGTGATTGAATCTATAATCACAGACATGATTTCAATTTTTCTTTCACTATAAAATATAACGTTCTTTTTTGACGAGTAAATTGACAAGTCATAAAAAGATAGAGACTTTATACTATTTGTATAGTTATCAAGATATCATTTCCTTTCAATTCCTTCAACGCGACATTTAGAGTAGTTCGTAGGAAAGAAAATGCAAAAAGTATGCAATAGAAATTTATTGCATCGCGCGTTCAAATTTTATTGTATCGAAGCTCGAATAACGTTTTGCTAATAATAATTAGAACGGAAAGATAAAATTGACCGGAATTTTAGCCTCCTTCTTTTCCTTTTTTTCATCAGGTTTTGCTACATTAACAAACCTGCATCTTTTTCTGTTGATATTACAAAAAGCTCTCATGGTTTCTTAAAATATGGCTTTGGATGATCGATCTGTTTGCTAGATAATTAATTAAATAAAATTCATTCTCGTATCTTTCTTTTTTTTCACGAGGAGCTGTAAAAACGTTAATATACAAATTACGTTAATTTTTCGTAATTTTTGTTCTCCGCATTATCTTTGTTCGCTGCGTTGTGTTGCGTGTGAGAAGGGAGAAAGAACATTTTTCGGAAAAAGGTTTAACGAACGTTTGTTAACGCTAAATGTGAAATTCGACAAAAATTACAAGCTATTAGTAGAGTAACTTGAAAAAGTTAATTTTTCATTAGTGTTTTATTTCTTACCTTTAGACTCCTAGGGCATATTTTTCGGCACAATGATATCTCCTGATTATCAGCGTTCTCCAAATCGGGCACCGATGAAAGTGCACATGTCAGTTCACCGATAATATCGTCCCGAGAATATCTATCGAAGCTGAGTACTATAAAGTGCAGACTGATTTTCTGTAAACGATAACGAAAAGATACGTTTCGATGAGATATCTCGATTCGTTTTCTAATTGATCTAATCTTTATATTTATTTATATCTTGAACTCGACTAATTCTAAATTTAGAATATTTATGCCCTGAACTTAACTCACTTTGAATTTAAAATATTATATATATTACAAAATCTCATTCTCTTTTTTATCTTTATAAATTCATCACATATATATATCTTTTCTTATGGACATAGAATAATCAAACATTTCATGCAACGAAGTCTAATTAATAACAATAACATATAATAATAACATATATTGAAACACGAAACGATAAAAGAATTTACAAAAGCATTAACGCAGCTTAAGTAAGAAACATTGTACCGTATCGTCACTTTAACGTTATAGTCATTGGTTTTAACGTCAATTATTTGTTATCACTTCGTTTCGAGGTGACAATAAAGAAAGTAAATAATAAAGAAGTAATCTCAAGCGAGTTATTAGATACCATTGTAATTTCACTTTCGATCGTAATTCTCTATTGTCCATAACAAACTCTTAAGATTCACGCTCTTAACATTCGAATACCATTGAATGTATTAACGACAAATTAAAGTAAAAAGAAATAAACAAATTACAGATTTTTAATTTAATTGTTGCTTTTAAAAGACAAAAAGTAGAAAGAATTTGTTACCTGAAGCTGGTCTTTTGATATTCCGAAGAACGTGAAATCTTCATCATAGACGGGGTCTCTAGTATTTCTGAGTACTCTGGTTTTCGCTTGGTGTTGTTTATCCGGCAATAACTTCAATTTCACGTAAGGATCGCTGGTAGCCCTCGCAGGTAGTCCCTTGCAGTTCACCACTGTCACTCCGAGTGCATTTTGTTCGTTTACGTACCGCAATTTGAATACCAATTGACCCATATCGCCTTTGTTATTCTCTGTTCCGTGGTTCTTTTCACGTTCTGTTTTCTCGTTGTTCTCAATTTCCGCCTTATCCCGTTCATTCTCGATGCTTAGAGTAACCTCGCCAGAAGGTGTCTGAGCCGGAGTGCCTGCAGTTGATCGAACGAGCAACCGATATTTTAATCATCGATAACCCAGTCTCTTCTAACATGTTAATACGCTGGCTTAGGAATAATTTCCACCAAGTACATTCAGTCATTTAGCAATTTAAGGTAATTTCTATCAACCATATTCATTATTTTACGTGGTTAGTACTTTAGAATTTATTTGTCCTAATTTCTCGTTCTTGTACAGCAAGAATTTTTCCTTCCGCGAGTACTGTCTTTTACGTAGAATTGGAATAAATTTTAAATGAACTTTCAAGAGAGGACGGAAGTGTTGCTTCTGAGTTAAACCGTAGCAAACGTCTTTCAGCTACCAAGGTTGCAGAAAGAAGCTTGTATATATATCTTCACTCGTTTTTTACGACGCGATACCGACGGCTAAATAGTCAAATATTCGATAGTAAAAGTAAAGATGTTAAAATTTATCAGATTCTTGTATCCAATTATGGAAGTAATAACTGGAGGTATTAAATTTTGTACAAGTTAAATGGTTATCAACGTGTTACCCCTTAACGCTCGTGTTATTCAGCTAATCGTTCAAAGCGCACAAACCCGCACCAACCGCTAACCAACCATTTTTAATTCATTCTCCGTACAAATAAACAATCACGTTTTCGTATTTATAAGAAAAACGCTTACTTTTTCATTTCCTACCTTGTGTTTTGCATGTTGTCGTATTATAAACGTAAGATATAGAATTAAAATTACAAAAGAATGCATTAATATATAGCTAGGAAATAATTCCGCTGAAAACAAAATTGTGCATATTCGACCAATTCGATTGTTAGATTAGAAAAGGGTGTTAATAAACGTCCTTGAACGAAGATTTATACCTGTACCCTGAGGTGTTCTTGGCTGTGATCCAGGATTCGACGACTGGGATCCGGTCGGGCTGGGCGTCTGTCCTCCTGAACCAGGAGGACTCTTGGCTAGTCCGGTCGGGCTTGGACTCTTCTTCAGGTAGTGGCTGGTACTACCGGGACTTTTAACTGCTGTCGGTTTTCTGTGGGGTGGCCTGAACGCCAGGGACTTGTCGGAGTTCAGCTTGGTGTGTTCACGACGTCGTCGACAAAGCCACCAGGTCATGGCGACGGCGCAAAGTAGGAAAACGGCTCCTATACATAGTGCGACTACGGTCGTCGTCGACACTGAAATTCACGCATATTTTTCCTTGAAATTCTATTACTTTTTACTTATCGGCAGTTTATTGAATTTTTGTTTTTAATACGCGTTTCGCTTATGAACGATCATTATGGAGGAATTAGCAATCAAGTATGTGTATTTTATGTTTAAAATTACTGTACTTACATGTATATGTAAGTATATGACGTTGGAAGGTATCATCGTATTTCTTATAACATTTTCTAAATATCGTATTTTTTAATTTTCGTATCTTGCTCCTAAGATCTCAATTTACGACAAAGATTAAATACATCTTTCTTTTCTTAATTTAACATTCTCAGTTTTATATTTTAACCTACTCTTCTCATTGGTTATAAAAGAATATTTTTTAATTTGGTTTCTTATCGCGTGTTTTAATTCCATTACGCGCTTGAATGCAAGTGGCAACCGGTTGTAGTTAATGAGAACCACAGGCCAGGAAAAAATCTATCTAAAATCTGTAGTTATATTTTTTGCGCAATTAGCATCGAAGAAATTAATTCGTACGAAGACGAAAATATATATCGATCAGAGGAGATTTGAATTTCCTAGGAAGGTTAGCCTCTCATTGCTGACTAATAGCAAATCCTGGCAACGTTGAATCATCGTGACAACATGCGCGTCTTATTTGCTAGTTTAATCAAACCTCGTAAACGTCACGAATCGATCAAAAATAAGACGAGTCCCAATAAAAGTCACGCGATATTGCTAAAATACAATTTATGCTATTTTTGTATCTGTCTTAATAACGTTTTCGTTGAAATGTTATAAGAAACACTCGAATTTCATCCCTTATTCTGGCTGTTGTTTTTAAGTTTATACTCTATTACGAATAACATGGTTATCAAATTTCCCTATAACGAGTTATGGAACCGTATGGGTTCGCAACGTCGACCCTAAAACATCCCCAAAACAGCATCAATCGTCGAATCTACGTATATACGTGAACTAATTGATACTGATAATACAAGCATCGACTGACAAATATCACATGTTGTTGTGTGTCGTTATCCGTAAAATCAATCATCCTCTACTATATGCATATATCGTCGAATTGAAGCAATTTATTAAATAATTCATCAATCATTGCGATTACATGTATTATTCTAAAGTAGTTAGTCTACGTTGACTCATCTATAAGCAGTTAAGAATACGAAGCAACGAGAACAAATTCGAAAGTAATTTACTTTAATTCAACTACAAGCAGCTACAAACAACGACAAGAAATAAAATAAAAGTGATCGCAATCAATGGAAACACCCAGTCACGAAACGCACAAGATTACGCGGTGTAACAGCTGTCTGCAGCTATCGGCGCCACGATTTCCTCGATCCCGAACTAGTGTCCCATTCGAATCAGTCGAATGGCATCTTCGAAATCGAGTTATCCCCGAAAGAAGGAGAAGCGATGCACGATGGTGTAATCGCGTAAATCGAGCAAAGAGCTCGGAATCGTGGTTGCGAAGGAGGATCGATGTCGGTTGAATCACAAGGATTGCCCGGTTCGAAGAAGATACGCAGAAAAGGCTAGGACGAGTTGAATTTCACGTAAACGTGGTCCACTCACCGAAATCGACGGGTCGAATCACAGGTCCGTCTTCCGTCACTCCTCCGACCATGTTCGGCCACGTTTTCCTCCGTCTATTTGGACGCTTTTATCCGCGTAAGTTACTCGGCCACGACGCACTGAACGAATATTTACGGCGTGCGGACCGTTCGTGGTATTCTGAGGCGACCATCGGACGAAATGCTCCGATCAATAGTAACGTCCGGGGCTTGCGCGGAATAGACGTCGCTGGAAAAGGAACCAACGACGACCACGACGCCGACGATCAAGACGGTGACGACGACCATGACGCCAGGGACAATGCTGTTTCGATGGTCGTACGACGAAAGAAGGGCCCCCGTCCCTGCAGGTAACGAAGGATTTCACAGGATGATGCACTTGAGGGGAAGTGGCGCAACCAGGGGTCGAATCGACGGGATATCGATTGTTGGAGTAGCTTGGTTTTAGAACTGATATTCTGAGAAACGATAGGATGACTAGTTTTTATTACCCACGAAGGATGACTCATGATGGAAGAGGGCTTTCAGGGAAAAGGGAAGAGGAATTAAAAGATTTGTGCGCGTTTCTGATAATCCTGGGATTTTGAAGTCCGAGAGTTAAGGTAGTGTTTTGTTTTTGACGTGTCACGGTGAGCGTGATACGATTGAGAAAGAGTTTGGAGATAGCGAGAACTGAATGATAACACCTTTTATGTAATTTTGATTTAGCGTAAAGATATTTCCTTTTTCTTATTTTTAGGATCGATTCCCCTCTATATTTTTAATATAAAGTATCGATATAAATACGTATGTTCCTTTTATCGTTTAGTCATTACGTTGAAAGCATATTCATACGGTTTTGTAAACGTCAGAATATTTCATCGTGGAATTCATATTTGTTTTTGCAGTGTAAGGCTAATACCCGGGGAACGTACTGATTTTTAAAGAAACAATAGGTAATATCTATCTATATTTATATTTGGGCGTGGACTACAGGTACAATGGACCCTTCTGCATGAAACTGACGTACTCACATATTTATAATTTAAATGTTTTATTTTAACGATCTTCATTGATACGTTTTGAAATACCGATAAAAATATTGTGATATAGTAATACCGAAGAAATTATTATATAAATACTAATAATATAGAAATTTTGCATGTTTAGGAAGAATTATGCCGCGATATTTTTAATTATTTACTTCTGACGATATTATTATCATATTTATATTAGTTATGTTTATTAAAGTTAATTTATTTTCACCCCTTCGGTAAAATGGAGAAAGCATCAGAGTCGAAGGGAAAGGTGAGACTAAAAGTAAAACTGCAACTTTAATCCACTTCCCGCGAGTTCTGTTTTGAATTATCGATCTACATTACAGCTAACATACGGAAGATAAGTCTCTATGAGTCATCTATCGCCTCAAACCTTCTAATTAAGTGAAGAAATTAACATTCGTATGATGGCACGAATCACGCATAAATTGCGAAGTTTATGTTACTAATTAAATTAGAACGTCATATTTCTTGCATTTATAATCTCAGAAATATATGTCAAATATACGTATATAAACAGTTCCTTTGTCTAAATTGAAGAAATTTGTTAAAACCGCCCAATATTTTAGAAATATATCTCTTGCCTTTTGAAATGTTAAATTTTTCTTCGTATCAAATTTGTCCAAAATTTATTCATACAAATATCATTTCCACTGGATCGAAATATTGATGAAGGCCGCGTTGCGCATATATACAAGTATATTCATAACTGTGAAATATTTTTGAGGATCGAATGCCAACCTTCTCATTCACGTGGACAGGTTCGTATTTTCTGTGTCCGAAAACACAAGCGATGATGTTCGACGTGAAAATAAATTTCCGTAAAATATCGTGTACGCAGAGCGCGACACGGCGCGTGCACATCTACTACATTTTTTAAACGAATTGGGATTACGTGAGTGACAGATAACTGCTCTCATTTTCAAGCTTTTATAGAAATTATTACTAAATCTTTAACGCTCGTGTTTTACTAAATCTTTTTTTTTTTTAGGAAAGAATAGAATAGATTTTCAATCAAAATAAAGAAATTCATTCGAATCTTATTAACAATTGGTTTTTATATATACCTTTTACGTAAATGCATTTCTTCAAAAAGTTTATCCATAATAATTTTCTACTTTTCTACTTATAATCTTCATTTGTAATCGTTATTTTATTTCGATATTTCGTTATTTTATTACAATATCGATATTTATTTTTATTGTTTGACGTTTTAATTTTTACTTTTATCTTTAGATTACTCTTTTAGTATGATCTATAAAATGATTTATAAAATAACATGGTGTTAAAAATAAAGCAATTGTATTTGAAAGTTATTTCTAAAAATAGTTATTAATTTTAAATCATTGGTATTTTTAGCGACATATCATTGATAGGAAATTTAGAATCACTTTAAATACAAGTTATATTAAGGACTATCATATACACGAACTTTGATCATTCCGTTAATTATAATTTAAGCAGATAACCGATAAAAGTGATGACTCGTTTAATTATCTTAACAAATTGGAAGAGTCCGACCATTTGAGGATAAGAGTTAGTTTTATTATCAGCCGTCTTCGTCAATTACATCATCGCTATCTTATCTGTTATCCGCCTATGACGTCATTAGACTTGAATAGAAGCATGCGCGTTTCTATCACGAGGCTACAGCGCCATGATACGTGAAAACACTTTACCTGGGCGCATGTTTATCCACGCTTAACCAATGGGGCCAACGTAATGTTGTTACGTCATCGTTGATAGAACTCGTGTATATAGGAAACTTCAAAAGTGGCGAGCGTAATTTTAAAAGTACTAATATTCAGGAGCTTCTAAATGGTCATATAAATATTGATGGTATAATATTCTTTCATAATCGTCGTATTTTCACGTTATCGTTGACGCAGTGTGGATATACAGGATGCTTAAAAACTGGAAAAAAATGTGTACCAAAATGATGAGAGAAATTATTTGAATTATTATCTCGTTTGTTTTGCTTCCTGCATTACATATCTTTTATGAAACTTCGTCATTTCAACTGCATTGATAGAAGCACATATGCACGTTAAACACGGTGCAGTTGTATCATTAATATAATAGCAAATACTATAATACGTAAAATAGTGATAAATTGAAATGTGACGTTAAGTTTATTATTTACTATTCTATTGCACCTTGATCTTTTTTTATCGCTTTTCAGTCTGATACCAATGATCGAAGTGCAGTTGAATAGCACACAACGAATCTAACGCCACCCTATTTTTTATCACTGCTGGGCCTGATAGCTAAGATCAAAGTGTAGCAAAACAGTAAATATTGAATTTTACATCACTTTCCAATTCTCTTTGAATCATAACCTCTCTTTTAGATTTTTCAGCGCGAGAGTAACAAGCGCCGTTGTCAATAATCTGTTTGAAATGGCCTGTAGCATCGTTCTACCAGCACTGCGTCAGTTGGTATGTGCGCAGAAGACAAATATCGAATGGTACGTAGTAACGTGGACTCGTAACTACGATCAGACCGGCTTTTACGAGCGGCTCGATATAGCCGCGCTGCGTGTGCTCAGTGTGTGGAACAAGAACGACGGATGAACGACCGTATGTTGGACGATCGCATATCTATCCCCGAACGTCACTGGAATAATTAATAAATAAAGAAAGAAGACGAATTTATAAATCAAGTGACAGCGAAAGGTGTGACCGTGTCGCAACAGACATGGGACTAAAGGATTTCCGAATAATCTACGACAATCCTTGGGGGACTTATTATCCAGGACAGACCGTCAGTGGAAATATCATCGTGGTATTAAACAGTACGAAGAAGATTCGTGGTATGTTATGCATATTCGAAAGTATTGTCGAGTGACTCAGTCAGACGATGTTATTTCCGGATGAATAATATGTGATAGTATATACTCGATTAGTAATATCTAGAGATCGACAGGTGTTTCTAAGTGTTCGAGATACGCGACATTCATATGCTTTCTTATTGGAAATACGGCTGTGTGTCGCCGGGCAGATCATGATGTGTAATGCATTTTGCAGATTCGAGGATATATGCCGTATTAGAAAATAAGGAGAGGTAGCGGTAGTAAATACGAAGAAGTAACGAGAATTATTTGTAGTATTCTTCGTTTAGTTAGATAATTTAAACGAAGAAAGATCTGTGATTTAAATGAAAAAGGTCTTTGACGAATTAAAGAATGACTATAAACATTTCGTACATTTAGAAAAGTAAGTTTTGCTCAAATTTAAATAGCAAAGGAATAAGTGAAATTATTTAGTATTTTCTATTAAGGAAATATTGTTAAATTATTTCCCATCTGTAAGAATTCTAAAAAGTTAAAGCGAATGTGGAACAAAGAACTATTACTTGAGTGTGGGAGAAACTATGTATAATATTAGATGCATTCTCCGTATACTGCTTATGTAGGAGCATGTTCTATTCTAAGTTTCCTTCTAATTTCGAAATGATATTCGATGTATATTGTCGAGCTCCTGTCGCCGCATTCCTGTGGAGAATATTTTTTTCTTCTTTGTGGTAAGGTGTAGTTTAATTATAGCACGACCATACACACCCGCACAGTGGAAATGAACAGTGGCGATCGGCCGTGGAACACTTGTTTTCGTCACGCTGTATTGTATTACTATATTATATATAACATTATTCTTCTAATTACTTTACTATAGCTAATATCCCATTTTAGTATTGGTACTATTTCTTCGTTGTAATATTATTTAATATCATTATTTGCTATTGTATTACAGTCTCACATATGACAGAGTATTGTTATTAATTTAATTTTTTTGAAATTTGTATATATTATTATTGCTTATTTTTGCTAATTATTTTTATGATTTTATACCTTATCACCTTTTATTCTCGTAACATTTTTAACAAATCACGAACGTTTCTTCTATAAGCGATGCTATTTATATTTTAAATTTATGTCAGCCACATAAAAATATTCTATAGGATTCTCTTGTGATGCGATATTCTTGACATTTATTTGACGTTGATGTAATGTTTTATTAACATCGACTTGCGGTTGGCTCGCGTTTAATTTTACACCATTATCTCATTGTTAATGGTAATTTCAAAAATGTGTCACTTTCTGTTTAAACCGAGCAATGTGAAACGCCTTAAGTAATTGAAAGTATGGAGCTCTGATAATTTTGCTATTCAGAGTTATCTGAAATCGAGTTAAACGTTGGAACCATACAAGGCAATGTACACTATCACATATTATATATACATTTATATCATATGCAATGAAACAAAGTAACAAAACTATTTAATTTCAGTATTAAATTACATCTATATAGCGAAGATGTGAAGAAAGTAATAATTAGTTTTCAATGTTCTCAAAAACAATACCTCAATCTTACTCATATTGTATCGGAGTACAATTGTATTCAATTGTACTTAAATCAATATGTGATTTCAACTAGATAAATTTAAAAGCCATTACCGTATGCAGTATGGAACTAAGATTGATGAATTTGAACTATACGTAATTTCTCTTTATAGTGTAGAATGTCATATGTATACGATATTCTATAATTTATGTAAGAGAAATATCAATTGATTGATAATATAACATTTAACAATTTCATTATTTTTCTAGGCATATGCGTAAAAATAAAAGGTGTGGCGAACACATGTTGGACAACAGACAAACAGGATATGGATGAGAGAGGACAGTACAGAGATGGAACTCAGACAGTCACCGCACATGAAGAATACTTCGATACAAAGTATTATCTTGTTGGATCAGCTTCTGGTAAAATTTTACCTTAAATTATTTCATTGGTTAGAACTTTCATTGGAAAAAGTAATAAATTTTCTTTAGGAGGTGAAATCGAGATACAAGGCGGCGAGCATAAATTCCCGTTTCAATGTATTCTACCCATGAATTTACCCAGCAGTTTCGAATCCGATTTTGGCCACGTTCGGTATACAGTCAAAGCGATTCTAGATCGCCCTTGGAAATTCGATCAAGAAGTAAAGAGCCCCTTTACAGTAGTGTCGCCTTTTGATCTTAATCAAGAAGCAAGGTGCTCGGTACGTGTTCATCAGAAAATTCTTCATTCAGTGAAAATTTAGTGAATGTTTCACGATTGAAACTGAAGCTACGAATAATTGGCATTCGTTAAACAGTTATGGGAACATTCAGTTCCTTAAAATTTAGCATACATTTCGAAGTAGAAAATTAAATCGAGAGTGAAATTTTTCATATGTAAAATTTATAAAAATTGTAGCAAAATTATGTTTGATAGTTTAACTTTTGCACATACAGTTGATCTAAAATTTTATTATGGTATAAAGAAACGCATACATTTTCAGGAAAAAGTGCAAGTGGAAATGAGTAAGACGTTTTGCTGCTTATGTTGCGGAACGCCACCATTAACTGTTAACTATTCGTTACCAGTGAGGGGATACGTACCAGGTCAAACAATACCAATAAAAGTGAATGTTGAAAATTTGTCAGGAGTCACTGTGGAGACTGTAAAACTCATTCTGTGTAAGGTATATACAGTTTGATGATGCTGATAAATATGCAATATCGGTGAAAATATTTCGAGATAATAATGGAATCACATGAAGTCTAGATCGTGACTTTTCGGGCTACCACACCGACCACTGATACTAAAACGGAGGAAATTGTGGTAGCAGAAGTTGCCAAAGGACCCTTCGAAGGACGCGGAACTGCAGATTATGAACAGGAGCTCGATATCCCTCCACTTCCTCCATCGAACTTGACGAATTGTGGAATTATTGATTTGGAATATAATCTTAAAGTCGTAGCTTGTGTCGCAGGATGGTTAGTATATGTTACCTCATGTAGAATATTTTATTTCCGAATTAATTAATTTTTATATACACAAAAGTTATTAATTTGTATACTATTAATTTTACTATAAGAGAATTTTTTTTAACGTTACATGTTTCAAGTGAAATTAAACACATGCGCTATTACATTTGTGAAGCATTATAAATAAATCAGTGCTATTCACTATTTGTATGATACGATGATACTATGACTCATCGAGTGATCTGCAAAGAATGGCAATTGAACGACACAATGGAAAATTGGCCCTATAAAACCGATTCTAGTTGCTCGTTAAAATGTTTTTGAATGAGTTAGAGCGGTTGATTCTATGTTAGGTACCATCGAAATTTGATGCAGAACAGTCTTATATTCGTGGGTACGGTGCCATTAGTAAGTTATCAAACTCCAAGTGCTCCATCGGCCGAAGGATATCCACAACCCTCAGAAATTGGATGGACGATGACAGGAATTCCAGTTTCAAGCGTTGACGGAAGTCCACCATCGAATTTGTACCCTAATCTGCGTAAGGATATTTTCATATATTTCTTATAATTATATAGTTTTAATGAATTAAATTATTGCGTTCCAAGAAAGGATATAGTTTAACAGTAGTTAATGTATAAAATTATATAGCTCCACCATCGTACGAAGAATCAACCAATGGTGCTAGAAGTCTGTGGGAACGTGGTGAATCCGAATATATTTTTGGTGTGTCGAATCGTTTCGCGCCAAAATATCCCGTATTCAATTTTGCGGCGAATCAGTAAACAACGAAATGATATTTGATAATTTGGTGCTTTGTTTTGAGAAAGAAAAGCGAAAGTCATACACGTGTTACATATTACAGTCTGTAAAACAGATTCTAGGAGCTTTGATCAAAATTAGGAGCTCGCGATTGTGTATGTTGTTTAAGCTGATAGCCTGAATTAAGAGTTGTTCAAGCACGCCTTGTTTAACTTTTTTTAAAACAGAAGGATGCGGACAAAATAATTAACCAAAGCAAATCCCAAGAAAATAATTATTTAAAGCATAAGAATGACAGTATAATTTAATTTATGTAATTTCTCATTAGGGATATTACGTTTTGATTGAGATGCGGGTTAGTCATATACCACTAATGTCAAACATTGTAATTAGTTTTGAAGGTTGCATTTCTGCAATGAAACAATCGTTCTAATTAATTAAGGCGCACAATTAGAAAATACTCAAAATGCAAAAAAATACTATGCATATTTTTCTATGATATTTTTCGTAGGAATGACTACAATCTAAAGCAATATTTAACATTTTTAAACTGCCGATACGAGAACATTTAGCTTTTATGATAATTTGTTCGAGTCACATTTTTATATGTATTTAATTATATGCTATCATTAGTTATATCAATATATTGTGTATAATGAAGATACAAATTCCAAAATTTGTATTTGTATCTATCTTGTTGTTAATAAAACGTTCTTTTTCATATATTTACAATATTTAATTATATACTGTCGAATTATATTAACTGTCATTAAGGGATAATTGCTGTCATCTGGTATCGCCTATATATAAGTATAGGCTTGACTTCATATGCCAAATTGAATAAACGTTATAATGTTACTGAATTATTGCAAAAAATTCTACATAAGTAAGTAGAATGCAATTAGGATACAATTGTTTACTGTGCAGGCATTAGTTTCCATTCTAAGATAAATATTTTCATTAATTTGATATTTGTAAGTATACTACTATACTTGATTAAGTTTTATTTCATATTATCTTTTCGTATAATAAAATAATCAATTTTAGAGATAAATAAATATCTCCTATCTATAATTCTTGTCCTTCGTGTATTATTATTTTTTATTATTGTTATTCTATCAATATATTTAATAAAATGTACGAGTAAAACATTTCGGAAATGTTATATACTATTGCATGCTCAATAGATTACAATTACATTTATTTCATTTCTGATCTTGTTTTCCGTCTTGTGCTTTAATAAAGTTCCAGTTACTCAACCTTATCCATGCAGGAATGTTCTTACCTACTGCAGTTACGGTAGACGCGTAGATGTCTGTCCGAGAATTAAACGAATAACTCTCTCCAATAAATTAAAATCAATTTCTTAAATTAAAAATGAATTAAACAAATGAAATGAATTTCTTCAAATAATTGTAAATTAATCAAAATTTTTAACGAACTAAAATTTCCCTTTCTATCGACGCCTTTCGTGCGATTATAATTACTTAAAATCTTAAGTTTCAGTATATGTAAACTATAACAGTATATAGCAATTTATCAATTAAATTAGCTGATCACTTCTTTCCTTCATGAATCTAATTCCATCGAAAAATGAATAATATAACTGTGTTAAAAATAAAAACGCTTTATATCTTATTCCCTGGTCACGACATGGCCGTTCAAGGTGTCTATTGATTTCACGTTAATCATGTTTTGCGGAAAGATCTCTATCGATAACTTCGTCATATCGAGGAATGATTCGTCACACACGGTATTTCTTATCTATTTGCTGCATCTAGACAATACATGATTCGATATCGTGCTGCTACATTTTTATTGCGGAACGGATCCTATCAGTGGTACAACGTTAAATTCGATTCACGGGGTCACCTTATTTTTCAAGTTTCAACTTTAAATCGATAGAACTCTAGTGTTTTCTCTTTGATTTTATAGCGGAATTGCGTATTATTTAAATCAAAATGAAACACCGGAGAGTTTGTAGAAAATAATTTTTGTCGCTAACAACACAATTATTATTTGGAATTTTTTATTTGAAATGAACTCGAAAAGATTTTCTCGTGTTCACAGTAATGAGATTGGCCTTTAATACTTGTTCTTAATGAATCTATATAAATATTTTCGAGTTGTTTCGTTAACTGACCACTACTATCCCTTCCACTCCTCTCGGCTCACTAAACCTTGATTTGCTAACTGGCCGCAAACTCTCAGAAGTATGATGCGTAGCTTTCAACTAATAATATAATATATAAAAATAAGGAAATATAATTATTTCCTTATTTTAAACTACTAATAAAATAACACAATTTCATCCTCGTTTTTTCTACGCGTATTAATTATTTTAATTCTCTACTAAATTTTCGTTCATTATTTTTAGAAACAACTTTAATTACTTTATTACCCGTGTATATATTAGGTATATAAAAACTGTATAAGTTTAGATATATACAAATTAGGTATATAGAAATATTTTTGTAGAAATTCGTATAGTGCTGTCCATGAATGGACGGACCTTCGATTGGACCAGAGAACTTTGAATAGAAATGATATCGAGTACGGTTACACCTAACTTAAATTCCTTATTAACTCTTATATGCTAATATAGCTAGCATATTCCTTGATCTTTTCTACTTTTGTTCCTTCTAAATTAGAGCGAAAATTATATCTTATATACAAAAGCTAGGAAAAATGAGATAGAATCAGAATTGCACGTCTAGTTCGATGCACAGAGCTGACAAAAAGTATTTGTGCATACCCTTATTTCCTAATGACACATTTTTTTTTTGCAATCACATGAAAATACTATTGTACGAAATGATACGAAATTTGATATGCTCGAACTTAACTAGTTGCTATATAAATGTTATACTAAATACAATGGTGTAGAAATACTTTTCGTAGCCACTGTAGGAACATAAAGGGTTAAGTTAATGGAACTATATTCCTATTGTATATGGATCGAACAGAAGCTCCGTTGATTCGAGTGTTAACGAGGTCTCCTGTGATATCGTGCAAGAGTCGAACATCGACGTATCGCGGTCACAGAGGTATCACGTTTCAATTCTACTCGTGTATAATACATAACTGCGTATTGCGATGTTCAATACATCGCATAAGTGTTAGCCGATAGTTGGACAAATGAGGCGTTAAATTTTAACCAATTTTAGCGTACCGCTGAACCATAATCTATTGTTACGTAAGTTACATTCGAAACGTTGTCGCTAATTAAAGCATCGTGGTTTATAATTGAACGTGTCGGGTTGTCCAGCTCGACTCGTCGATGCTCTAATTTAGCCGGTTAAATTTCCATATTTGGAATTTATAGAGGCTCAGTGGAGTGACGTATTATCGCTATTCCACGTTCGATATCGTTGGACATGCAATAGCAAATTTCTAAGGCGTGGCAACGATTACTCTCGATCGAGGTAATTACATATTGCTACACAAATATGACTAGATGTTTTGATACTTCGTCGTGTTTACACGATTATGATACCGGAGATTGCTAAATAAGAGACCCCCTGTGTTGTAATTTACAAGTTTCAAATTGATTTAAACGCGAATGAAGTACAGTATTTTAACTGCTTTCTGGTAACGACACTGATAATATAAAAATTTTAGATTATAAACTTTCACGATCATTATTAAGATGACTTATCTGCGATTCTTTTACTAATTGAGAACACATTTGTGATTGTGGGCGAAGTTCGATTTTAAAACAAGTATGGAAAAATGTAAGCACTGAAACATACCGGAAAATTAAGTGGCCGTCTAAGGCTGATCGATTACGTGGAAGTATCACTGGGACGGTTTTGCGTCCTTGAGAGTAGCAAATGAAATATTCGTAGGCTATGGTCTAACTTTTTGCGGATGTTCAACTAGCAAGAATAGTATGGATTACGATAGAGGTAGGCTGATTTTTGTTCAATTGTTTGAAAATTTTCATTATGAAGAACCATTGCGTGGGGTACACGTATCTTTAACCAACAGCCGTAAAAATACGACCATTCGGACGATAATTTAATTGCAATAGTAATTCTTTTATGTTTGAAAATAATATTTCAATTTGTGTGATAATTCTTTTTACGATCGTGCGATCGAATATTGCAAGAATGAAGTTTAGAATTAACATATTAATATATGTATATTTATTATGTATTAAATATTATATGTTTATAATGTGAATATATAATATAATATTAAATATAGTATTATTATATATTTTAATTATATTGATAATATAAAGATTAATTATATAATGTAACGCATATATAATAATATATCAATCGTGTTGAAGTTCTTCACCAATTAATTATTCTGATGGTTTCATATTAATTTTCTTACTCGAAGTAATGAATAGATAATAAAATGCATCTTATTTGAACATATATCTAAATATGTATGTACTCGATATCGTGTCATTTTGCAGTTATTTGTAATTCGTATGGAATGAAACAAGTGCAGTAGATAAGCAATTTGAACTGGAAAGTATAAAGTGGTAGGTACGTAATGTGTGTAAAATTTCTATGAAATGGATATACAGCAATCAAAATTTAAAGTTTTTTGCGGTTATAATTATTCTATAGTACAGATTTAATCATTTTTATAAATTCAGAGAGAAACTTTTATCTGTTTCTACCAATTATGATATTCGAAACTAAAAAAAATTTATTAAATGTAAAAAATTGTAAAAAGGAAGATGTAAAAAATTATTAATGTAATTAATTGCAAATAATAAAATTTTGTCACTGTATGTTAAAAAATGCTACTATGCTTATATAAGAAAAACTACAACTTCTTAACGAGGTGTTTAATATTTTAAAGATTTTAACACAACAAATTATCCTCACTGATATTATATTTAGTAGCTTGAAAGCTTTAGCATACAAAATTAGTCCATTAAAATGTCATTATCACCTAGAGTATGCCATGTTTCTTTCATCCCTTCATCGTTTCACTTTCCTAAATTGTTCAGAAACTTGATCCTCTAATTTATTTTGAATAGTGTATTTTCCTTTCTCTACCGTGTTATTTGACATAAAATGAACGGATAGTTTGCCTTATTCGTAATTAGCCATCTGACCAGCCATAATGTTTGTATAAAATACAGTTCCCTTTCTAAATCCTTCTAAGTTAATCATATATTTTCTTTGCTTTGTTGTTTTATATTTAGCTATAATATATTTCAATTTATTGAATTTTATAAACAAAATAGTAAATAGTAAACTAGTACATATTGTTATTATTTGGCTTTTTTGGATAACGAAAGATTTTAAAAATAATCGATCTAGAGTTTTTCTACAATAACGTAAATAGATATAGAATATTTTATCTATTACATTCAATTATATGTTGATCGAATAATTGATAACTTCAACTATTCTAATAAAAATTATTACAAAATACGACTATCACATTATGTATATATATATTTTTTATACTAACAGTTACATTATACCTCCTTGTGAAAAAAGTATTAAATTATAAAAAGTTTCGATTTTAGACATATTTTTTGACCTTTACCAAATATGGGAGCGCATACAAGTCAGATGCCAGGCTATTTTTCAGCTTCTACAAAACGAATAGAAATGAAATATACTCTATTTTCTTTCCTAAAAATTAAGCTCTACACCAGAGAAAACCCCATCAAAATCCGTTCAAAGTAGTTCTTACCTTTAGTAGTTTTAATAAGCAGTGATATGAGTACAAACGAACAGACAAAAATTGCGAAGATTAGCTTTTTGGGCTCCATAACTTATGACTCCATAACTTCCTGAATGACTGATGTTTTATGTTGTTTATTCAATGTATAAACACAACCCTTCTACTGTTTTATTACCTGTGTAGATTGTATAGATTAATTTTGAAGTTCAAAGTCACAGAATAAGCCAGCTTTTGTTTACGAATAGCCTGGTAAGATTCCAAGCGTTACAGTTGGCGCGCCTGCTTAATGAGCCGAGGGGCACGATGCGCGTGAACGTATGCGCGATGGATGGAGGCGCGCGTGTACGCCTCCTGTCAGAGCTGTCCGTCCGTAACGCCGCAGGACGAGTTGTCTCCGTAGAAAAGCCGCCTATGGTGGTAGTGGTAGCTCGCGAGTCTCTCGAGGGACCATTTTTTTTCTACATTGCCCTACAGCTTTTCGCGCACAATCGATAGTCAAAGCGTGTGTGTCTCACGCGCCACGGCGTATACACGTGCACGCGAATGGATCGCTGGTACACGTGCCTATCATCGTAGACAGGTGCAGATCCACGGTGGTTTCCTCTCCATTCTCGGTTTGCTGTCATAATTTTGTGCAAGCAAGTGAACAATGAACAATTCTTGGTCAGCAAGCGCAGGAATCGATGCGACCAGGACGTCTCGAGGAATCCTCGTCCACATACCTTCGAATGCATTGGTGATCTGGTGATTGGTAATATGTGATCTGGATAACAGTTTGTTTCTCCGTATTATCTCTCTCTTGGTACACATCTCGTTCTGGGCTATTGTCATAACAGGTAAGCATTTATTTTTGTATTATTAGGCGTGTGATCGTTGATTTGGTTTTGTTTTGGGTTCCTCATTCATAGTAAATTCGACTTACGATGTAAAGTTATGTTATATTTTCTTGTTAGGAAATTCTAATGGGCTCACTAGTTGAGAAGCAACACAACCTAAAAACGAGGAATGTTTATACATGATAATAATGTTAAAGAGATTCTTTTATATTGATTGCTACATGGTAAAGTGAATAAATAATTCAAATAATTGGAAATTTATAAATTCTTGCATTTTGGTGATGCAATTGAGAAACAATATTGGAAACGATACGACGTTAAGAACAATTTCACTGAACTATGTCAGCTTATTAATCAAATATTAAGGAAGAAAAAGAAGCGTAGCTCATGTTTTTTTACGATGACACTTTTATCGAATACCTTGAACATTTTTACGATATTGGATACTTGAGCGACCGATAAAATTACTCGAGTACGTGATCTTTTAATTATTTTTTTCATCTTCGCTGAAAATATCGTATGTTTATTATAAAACGATGAAATCGTGTTCGTTACAAAGCTTACTACATATAGGTAAAATAGTATGCTAAAAATATTGAAGTGCGTGATTTAAATTCTCTACCAAATCATCTATGACAACTAATTGAAAAATACAAATTATGTTGATCATAGAACAAAGATTAATTCACATCATTAAGTTGTTAGAATATAAAAGTTATTGACAAAAATATATATGCTCTATAATATTTATCTCTTTATCGCAACAATTTATTAATGCTTTAACGTTTTTAAAAAAGTATGTCACAAATTCTTAATTTCACCCTCGAGTGAAATCCATGTCTGTCTTGCGTTTAATCCTGATCACTTGTACTTACTTAATTACCCATTTCGTTTAATACAATTTCTTTTATTTCGCGTATTATCTATAATATTAAGCATCCGGTGAATTACCTTTAGTTAGTTTAGTTTCTCATTAGATCGAGTGTCAAGGTAAGAAATATATCTTCTAGCGTGTTTTCGGTGATTTATCCGCGTAGTCGATAATTGACGCGGGTGAGTAACCCAAAGGTTTGCGTTTCGCGAGTAATCGGGGTCGAAGTTCAGAGCACATGCTAGGGTTATGTGAGTTCGATATATTTATGAAATTTCATTATGCTAATTATTAGTACGGAAACAGGCAATGTAATTAACGAATCAATATACGTCTGAAGTGATAAGATCAGTGGTATCTTCTGCACGCAGTGTTCTATTTAAAAAATCTTTTCCTAGATTAGCAAAGAACATGAATGTTTTGTGGAAAATAAACATGTAACTGTGTCGCCATAAGCGGCAGAAGGTCTTCTATTTCGTTGAAAATTATTTTCATTGATTTCTATATATGACGTAACATTATAGAAACGACGAATAATTATACGTATGGCAGGAATTTTTCCGAAGATAGAACAAGAATATTATAATTAACAAGAATTAAAAAATTTGAAATTATTACGGAAGTTATATTACATGTAAATTCTAGTGTTTTGTTGATTAATTGCTTACCTGTACGTTAATTCTCTTAATATCTTATTATATAAATATATTAGCGATATTTAATGAGCCATTCATTCAAATCATTTCTGATTCTATGGAAAAGGACCCAATGTTATTTCTACCGAGAATTACATGTATATAATTGAAATATAAATTTTGTTGCTGGCTGTTCACTTTCATCCAGTTAAAGCACGACGACACCACGTTTACATCATTGATAGACCGAGTATTTCGCGCATGTACATACGTAGCTTGTTTTTCGTGTCACGTTCTCATTGTTCCGCGAAATACGCCATCGCGAATTGAGCCTATTTTTCGGAGAGTGGGTTAACAGTGAAACGAGTACATATTTTTGTTTGTGTGAAGCGACACGGAAGTAGTTGATTACCGTGTGTTGCAACGATCTATTTGCAGTTGGTCGAATTTTGTTGATAGCGGAAAATCTAGTGGGAAAGCGAGATCTTTCCTGAGGATACAATTTTTATTTTTTCAGAATATTTTCGAACAAACGTTTTTGTTTATTTTCAATATGAGACGATTTGCCACTTTACAGCGAGATTTTAAAATCCATCAGTAAACCAAGTAATCGTGTTGTGATTGACAGGATGAAGGAATTGACAGACGTATGGGACAGTCCTGGGATGAAATTGTTAATAAATAGTCTACTATGTTTTTATCTTATATATGTATACTAATAAATATTTGCATTTTTCTTATTTGCAAATCAAATTCTGTTAATTATGCGTTGTCATTTTCTCTCATGGTATGAGACCTTAAAACAGAAATGGGTCTACACCCCTAAGACATTATTCGGTAGCCGTTGAATGATTTAATCTTCATGTAAATTTCAGCCATCAAAATTCATTTAATATTTATATGCTTCATCTCGTACTCACAAACAATATTGTAATATGTTTTTACATTTTGATGAACACTAATAATGCTGTAGATGTATTGTAATGCTGTAGAAACGGTATTAAATTATCATACATCTGTTTCTGTACTTCTCATCATTATTTGCATAAAACAATAACAATTTTGCACAATATGTGCACACTCGTACATATACGTTATGTGAGTGATTTTTCATAGAATCGTAGGATTAATTTTGCCCTGACATAATACGCACCACACTCGATTCTAATACGGCGTAAAGCTTTCATCCGATTGACTTGTTAGCCAAAGTTGCCGATTTTATAAAGTTTCCAAGGTGGTGCGACAATGAAACGTAAAGAAAAGCATACCTGACTGAGTACAACTACCTGTTATCGTCGAATGACTTCAGCACGATTTAGTACCGACATTTATGCCATTTTCTTCTATGTTGGAAAAATATCGATCCCCCTTAAATTATTTAATGACACCCTATGTGACTCACAGTGATTGCCTCTGGGTAATTTGCTTAATTATGTATCGATTTATGCTCGCTATTCTACATCTGTGTAGTATGCAACTGTTACTACTATTCTGACCTATATACATATATTCTGATTATTATCCTGACAGTATCCGAATACGTATCGACGTTCACAAGAGTTTCTTTTATTATATAATATTATATAATAACATTTATTAATATTATATAATAACATAAAATTATTCGAAGATTCTTAGGATCAATTTCTAGGTTTACGATTTTGGATATTTATTTGATTCTCTGATTAAGATTTTACCGTCAAGGTTCTATTGAAAGCACCGAGGTTGTGGTACTTTCGAGGTACAACACACGGAAATGTGATTTTCGGGCCATTTTTCTTTAGGAATATATATGATGTCATATATTGTTTATACTATTTTTGTTTTCACGAAAACGAGCTTATGTTCTGCGACGAAGATATATTAATTCAGATGATTTTAAGTTTCACCAAAAATTTCATTGTTTCGAAATCGACACTTATTTTGTAATGATATAGTTGTAATCGAAGACCAAATGTATTTTCTCTCTTACGGTTTTCTAGTTATCCTCCTGTCTTCGTATTTCTTTTATCTATAGATGGACGTCTCTGACGGATAAGGAACACGAAGTAGGTGTCTAGAATAGTAGATACAATCTGTACACGTTAAAGTCATCAACACAGCGCTTAGAATCGAAAATTAGGTCAAATAGAATATCAGCAAGTTGTTCGAACGCTATTTGCGCTGTCGGTTTAAGCGTACAATGATTATAATTGTTTATACATTCAATTTTATTGTATCGAATAAAAAATACGCTCTTTACTATTGCTTTGGTAACAGCATGAGGTACCCTATCTATAGTGTACACTTTTTAACAGCACGGAGTATTATAATTCTACTTTATATACGTGGCATTTAGGGCCAAAGAGATGCAAGTGCAATAACGTTATTTTCATATATTCAATAATTCGTAACACATTTGAATTTCAAACTCGATTTCCTCGATATCAAAAAAATGTCATTTGCATCCCTTTGGCTCTGGGTAGCTCATATTTCTTGCAAGATTACAGTTTTTAATCATTACGACGATATTTTAACATTTAAATCGTAACATTAACTTTACGGGTTTAGATTCGTTGTTTCTTCAATTAGAATAATAATTAAAGCTTTTTGGTCGCGTGACTTAATACTGTCTATATGTTAATTTATTTATCCCAAATATTTTGCACTTGTGGGCAGCTGTACTTTATTAATATCGGATGAGAATAAATAAAAAAAGAAATGGAAGTTCGACGTGGAAACATTTATAACGAAACTGTTAATCTTCATGACGATTTTATCTTATTTTATGGAGACGCGAATTAGGATCAGCACGCTGTACTAAATGTAAATGTCACAACGGATTTTTACGTAACTATTTATATTTTTATTTCCGTCTAAAATATTTGTCTTGTTATTCGTATTTCTCCTGCAGAATTTTCCACTTCAACTTCAATATTGAAGTTCATTCTCCTTGATGCAGGAGAAGACCCGCGCTTGCGATTAACCGTGACTTATAAAAGCTGCCTTTTAAAGGAGAGAGACTCGTGATGAATTAAAATTACGACGTGAAAAGAGCACGTGCAGAGTAAACGACGAAACCGGCCAAGAACTGTTATAACTACACCGTCGGCCAAAAGATTCATGTCATTTGCATAATTGCGCCAATATTTAATCTTCCGTTACGTTTCCTGTTCACTTGACTGAAACTTGTCTACTGTACGGATCTTAAGGGCAGTTACGAATTGTTTCTGCTTGCTTCCTTCCTAGATAATAAATAGCGAGCAACTTTTTCAATTAATTAAAAAATTCTTCATTCTTCTCAACATCTATGTTCCATGAATTGCATAGTGATCTCATGTCCTTTAAGAAATTACTCTGACTGACTTTTAGGTGACAATGTTTTTCAGTTAACTTGTAAAATTCTTACTTTTCTTTCCTTAACATTTTCGTGCTTCGCCCATTCAGTTATCCCAGTGCTGAACTAGAAACTTTCAAAATTTCAATTTCATTTTCGCGTTCCTCTGAGTCCTTCAAACTGCGTACTGACCTTAAATTTTCTATTTCAATATCACAAAATCCCATTTGAGCCCATTTTTACCTATGAATAAAGATTTTTAACTTTTGATCGGGCGGTATATGATTTCGCTTTGTCGTCCGTTTAACGAAGAGCAATGATTCCGAGCTTCGCTGATTTTTCGAACTTAAATGGTCGAGTAAAGCTTGATTCACACTAGCGATACGTACGGTCAGATCGCATCAAGTCAAGTGCCGGTCAAAATCGTTCACACCTTATCCGATGAGAGCATTCACGATGGATAATCCGGTCAAGTCAAATGAAAATCTGTTGACGGTGGCTTGTCGATTTGCTGACGATCAAGACCACGGTCAACAGTCGAAAACGAACACGAAGAACGTGATTGATTTGTACGGAATTGCAACGTGATCTCAGTCCATGATTTCAGTCGCGGAAGATATCGTGACACACTCGACAAAATGAAACTTTGGATCGAAATAGGGAAGAAATTTCAAAAAGAATCAAAATCTCAAAAATCAAAAATTTCCAAAAGAAAGAGACTTGGACTGGATGTAATTGTGTTTGATCTTTTAGTGCGAATGCTTGGGAAAAATCTTAGATTTTTGATTGATCGTGATCTAACCGTACGTTTGACCGCTAGTATGAATCAGACTTTATTCTTTCGTTCGCGGCGAAAATCAGGTGAACAGAGGGCAACGTAATTTTTCTTCTTTTCACTCGCGTTTGCTGGTATTCTTCGATCTATACCTCTTCCTTGAAAGTCCCACTGGGCTATGATAAAAGCCCTGACGTCTGTCTTCGTTTGAAAAACGAATCGTTTAGCACAGTTACATAGCATATTGCTCCCAGAAGAGCGATGCTGCCTGAGAAATGCCTGCTTTTTGACAAGGTCAAATATCCTATTTTGTGTCCGACGTTAAATCGTGTCTGCTTCTATTCGCTTTTGAAAATCATTGGTGAAAATTTTCCAGATATTTTCAAACTGTTAATAATTCCAATTAACGAGTTTTTTTATCAATAGCAATAATAATCTTTCTCTATTGCACGAAATTATACAATTTAAATTGTACAGTTGGTATTCGAACTGCCAGCTCTTTAATTAATAAACAAAAAGATATAAAAAATGGTATTATGTAGCGTATCCTGTTATGTGGAGTTATTATATACACAGTGTATTATAATACCTAGTGTAAATATTTCGTGATCACGTTTGATCGTCGAAGCAAATACAAATAACGTATATGTATATGAATTTCGAGAGTAAACTGTCAAACTGTTTTCAATGCAAATGTTTTGCTTCTGGTTATCAACGATAACTGTTTAAGCAGTTTTAAATCGTTTAGGAACTGCGCGGTTCGAATTTTCGAATCACGCGTTAAATGGAAAGTCACGTATTTCGTTTTGTCAAGCTTTAAACTGAACTTGACACGTGTCTAACAACAATTTGGTCGCTGATTGTGTGGTTCTGTCGATAAATTTCAGGAGGAAATTTCAGACACTATATAAAATATATAAATTTCGTTCAGTAACTTTGTTAGCAGATATTAATGCTCGACTTGTTTTTCATTGTTTCCTTTAAAATATGTAAATATATTCGAGATTAGCTAGCAGTTTCAAATTTATTTTCCAGCTGTCATCCGAAATAATGAATTTTTAATATATCAGTTTATTGTGGTAAACGGAGAAACATCATAGAAAGTAGTTTGTTACAGTAAAAGTAGACATTTAAACTTGATCTTTTGTTTCAAGATCTTATCAAAACTTTGATAAATAGAAAATTGCAGTTAGATTTGTTTTCTGCGGGTAAAATTGCTAAAAGATTGGGGAAGATTTGAGAAGAAAGTAAAAATTATTTAATGTTAGTATACGTAATTATTTAATTAATTAATCAATTGTAAAATTATCCATTAATTCGATCAAACGTGTTCAAAGGATTTTGACCAAACAATATTTAATAACATCCATAAAGTGGCAAACTTAAATTCTATTTTACATGTTAGATTATTTCGCGGAACGAGTAGCGAGTGAAAGAGCGTGCAAGTATGAAATTCAGGATGGGACGACTTTACCAGTGTCGTCTTCTTGGATAGGAGTTTCTCCAGTTCCTGAAAATATAATCTACAGGATTCAGTGAAACGTCAGTCGAAGTTGTAGAAGCTTTTATAAATTCACTAGCCGGCAGTCAGTAACTTTTGTACCGCTTTGCCTACCAAAGTTCCCATTATACCTCCTCTTCCATTGTGGATCGTCTTCTCAATTTCGTGTTCAAAATTCAAGATGCTGAATCGATTCTAATATCCTTTCGTTCGCGAAACCACGATGACGTGAGATAAGTAATTTCATTAAAAGTATATCATCTACGGCGCCGCGCTGGAAGGTTTATGTAAAACTATACTTTTATAGATCTTTTCGAGGCACGGTACGCTAAATTATATTGTCAATAGGTTTCTCAGCGAATTACATAAAGGAATTTATCAAAACAGACTGTTGGTCTATCTCGTACGATGTGCAGGAATTTTCCCTGTAAGAAATATGAATTAACGTTATTCTACAAAAAGAACGCGGTTTATAATATTCAATATTGGAAAAATAATATTTCCTTTAAATAATATCTGTATCATTTTCTTAATAATATTCGAAGAGATACATATTTAATTTTTCTTTAATTTATTTTATATTACACTTTTACCCAATATCCTATATTTTCAATCTTTCCACTGTAACGTTAAATTACAAATTATTATAGAAGGTCAATTTCCTCGAGATCTTCATTACTTTTCATTTCACGGGGAAGGTTATGAAAATAACGTGAACGAATATCAGACATTCTATACGAAATATTGTTAATTATTTTTCTGAAATATAAAAGTTCCGTTATAGAATCAGGGTGAGTATAAATCGTTTTAAGAACTGGCTAATGTTAACATTCTGATACATCGAACAGATAAACACGCCCGATCGAAAAGTCGGTTGGTCATCAAGGTTATAATCATCTTTCATCTATTTAACTCGATTTATACGTGTCAGTTATTATACATCGTGTCTGCTGAACAATGAGATTAGACTTAACTGGGAACCACAATATAATGGCCTCACATAATACATACATATATATGTATATCATTCGTTATCATTAACGACGCTTATCTTACGTGGGTATCGTTTTTATTAGGAAAATTACATGAAATTGCTTTGTCGTTGATTTCTAAGATGCATAGTATTTGTTCTTTGATACCAGTTCAGAAATAACGTACAATTTTCCTGCTGTAATTGAAATTATATAATGTAACGAATAATGACATTAACGAGAATAATTTTGAAGCAAGTTGATTCGTTAATTTTAATTTCGTTACTGTTGCCTTTAAAAATGTTTTGTCGTCGTGTTTTTTAAACTTCGTATTTCTTGCTTCGTGTTTAACGCCGTCTTAGCATTTACAAGGACAATGAATAAGAATCATGAATAATTCAAACATGTTCAGAACACTTCAATAGCAATTGTGTCCATACAAAATGCAAGGATTTCCTTTGCCAAGCTTCTGAATTAAGAAATATAGTTGAAGCGATGGTTACTCGAGATAAAGCAAGTGTTCACTGACTGACTTATAACACTATCTTACATAGTGAGTTAGAGGTGTTTTACATAATTGCATGTTTTCATTCATTCGCAGTTTGAATATATTTATGCCTACATGAACGTAGTTTATTTCTACTTGGTTTCATTCATACTTTTACATTGTACTTTTCTAGTATACACGAAATTTGATTTACAATTGTCCATAATATAAATTCCAGAACGAATACAAAATTAGGGTTTATATTTAGCGATTAGGATCTATATTTTAGTTCCATTCAAATTGAAAATATTTCTTTACAATTAGTGATAGAAGAAAATCCTTGTTACGTCAGATTAAATATTTTTTTATTAAAAATAGAAATTATTTAGCGTTTTGTGTGTTATATATATCAATTAATATATATTAATCGATATAATTAATAATTAGTATATAAATTGTCATACATAACACATGAAGCGCTAAGTACTTTCTACTTTTGATATAAAATATTTAATCTGATATAACAACGATTCACTTATACACATATATATATATTAAAGTTTGAAAAATTATTTCGTTTCTTTAACCCATGAAAGACCAAGCATTAATTATAATTTATAAATACTTTAGTTTTTCTCGATTTTATCAAATTGTATAGTCCAAATGGAAGACACAGCGACGTAAAATATTAATCGAATCCTTGGAATTTCCTTTTAGTGCCGAAATATTACAAAGCAGAATTCAATAAAGTAAATTGATGGGCAAATAAATCGTCAATAAAATATCGTGTGAACGCAACGTTGGGTTATTATTACTGATGGATTAAGGATAATGACCAATAGTGATACATAGTATTTCATCTCATACTTCGACCAAGAAGTAGCAATTTAGTTACGATAATGATAAACAAAATTTGTATTTCAACCATAAACAGTATCTATCGGTTTGAGTCTATAAAAGTAAGTCTTTTGAGATAAATTCATTTAATACAAAAATTAATTAATATTACTTTATTTTATAACAAAATTTATTAATAGAAGACTATCTTCTTTCCCGCAAATAGCTAGATTTCATATGCCATCATTAATTTGTCACTCGATAATTGCCGGATAGTTGGCCATTTAATTAACGGAAATCGGGTATGTTTTGTAAAGCTGCATCCATGTCGGAATAAATACCAGCTAATAATCGATACTTTTAAAACCGCGACAATGCATTCTCTCTCGTTTGCCCCTTTCTCCACATGCACCCGATAAAAAATACATCTGGCTAATATATCTCTTTCTATCCCTTGGCAGAGATAAAAAAAGTTCAATCCGTAAGCAAATCTGAAGCGACCTAAATAGAAAATACGATTAGAGAAGGAAGGGGATCATTCAGCATGACGATTCCACATCGATCATTGATAGACGTCGATATAAATCTTGGGTACTATAGTTATTTACTGGAAAGCCAGGGAAGGGCAGCTTGTCACGAAACGTTTTCAGTCGACGATGTTTCGTATTCTGTTTCCTGAGCATCAATTTTCAATGAGCGATTTCAAGATATATTGGTCGAGCCTTTTCCTTCGCGAATTGAATACACATACAGTAAACAGAATATGTAATTTTCGCAAATGTATAATTCGTGTAAGTTAGCCAAGTTACTTGGATTTTTAATTCAAAATTCAAAAGAAAATCTATGATAAAGCTTTGTCATCCGGAGATTTAATTTCTAAGAAAATCGAGCTCGAAAATTCATCGCTCGTCTATGTAAAAAATGTTATTCTATATTTTCTTCTTATTTTAGTCGCTGCTAAGAGATAGTCGCGTTATACGTAGCATGGTAAATCGATTTGTAGATGAAAGGAGAAGCGATGACTAGATGTTTAATGTTCCTAATGTACTTCGCTAACGATCCCGTGCTGCGCGTAGCAAATGGTTTCCTCTTCGAACACATCACGGTCGAAGGGTTAAGATTATGGGGATTATGGTCTGATTGAGTGGCGTTCGAAATTGTTCTGTCATGGACGCTAGACACATGGTAATAACGTTTCGTATCGATGATACGTACTGATATAAATTATCTGATTATTGCGTTACGGTATTAATGAACAATGGGTGGCAATGTAGGTCGAAAGGTATTTACACAGTTATGATCGTGTTGGTGGTGTCTTCTTGTTCTTTGATAAGTAATTTTGCATTCCGAGTTTATGGTAAAATCGTTAATTTCCTAAACTATGCTTATGTCAAATAGATTATGTTACACGTGAAATATTTGACGTTAGAGCGAAATACTTGTACAAGGTATAAGATTTGCGTAAACTGTACATTATCAAATTTGTAGGTCATCAGAATCTGTAGAATGTAAAAGCTGCGGAAAATAGGATTTATTAAATCCGAAGCTAAAACAGAATCAGAATTTTATGGGCTACAGATTTCATAGGTCGTAGGATTTATAGGTTACAGGATCTGTATATCAGGTTAGAAAATTTGTAGAATGTCAAATTTATTATAGCTGTTATAATTTTCTGTTGTTAAACGTGTTATAGGATGGAAATCGATTACGTAAATCGAGATGATGATACCTGCTAAATTTACGCTATAACGACTCTATTTTTGTCAACTCTACACGGTATTGATCATTTCCATGAAATGTCACAATATCTAGTTTGTTAATGTGCCATCGATTATAAAATACCTCTCGCGCGTTCGTTATTGTGAACGTTTTGCACTCTGTTAATCACCGCATTACACGCTTTCTCTTTATAATATCATGTAATTAACCAAAGATTATATAATTTTTATTTTCTATCGTATCGATTAAAGAATTTGTGGACAATCCTTGGGATTTGATAATTCGAAGTAATAAGTAACTTAAAATAAAAGGTAGAAATATAAAAGCAATTAATTTACTGTATCATATAGTTAAGCTGTTCATTGACGTTCGAGCAGATAAAATTGAAGAAACTTCGTATCGTTATATGCAAATGTACAGAATTCGTTATCACCTGAAGAGGTGAAACTGTAGAAGTTGCAGTAGTTAAAACATACTTGTTAATCTTTAGACATAACGTGCGCTTAAAAAGTTTATGATTCTTCGTAAAAGACGAATACAAGAAACAAATTGGATTGCTAAAGTAAAAAATATCTTTCATCTCAGTTTCGTTCATTTAAAAATTGTACCAGTCTATTGACGAACTTAAAGACGGCGGTTCTGTATGAAGAAATAAGTCGGAAACGTGGAATAAAATATTTTCGTGCGATGTTGAATCATATATGACGAAATAGGACAGTAAATATAATTTCATAAAAGATTAATAAGTATAATAGGTGATATTATGTAATAAAATAAACATATAATGGAATAGAAGACATTTGCGACAATTCATAAAGTAGTAAAATTATCATGCACATAAATATTTAGTATCGTGTATATATTCTTGCAGGAATCTCGTGGTATGTTCGTTTAATAATTTGTAACACAATTTTTATTGCCTTTGTCCCTATAATAGATAAGTCCCCGATAAGAAAAACTATTCTCTTGATGTATCGCAGTGTCAGATATTCTTTTATATCACTTGTGGGCGATTAAATGACTGACACGAAATGGCTATCTTCATCATTGGTTACACGTTATTTCTGCATTTTATATTCTATATTGTTTAAATATGTTTTAGCCACGTAGGTTATTTATTTTAGAATTTTAAACCATTAAACTGGAATAAAAATAGAACTATTAAATGATCTACAAGATGTTCCACGTAACCAGGGCAAACTATAGCGCTGAAACAGTGAAAGATAGGACAAAATTTCATTAGACATAGCAGTTTTATGCGTCACCTGTATCTTTGGTGCAATATTCTTTTATGGCGTACAGATTGTTGGAAAGAAGCTTTATATCCCTTTTTTCGCTTAAAAGCGCATATTTTCTGAATAAAAATAGCTTTTAAAATTAATTATACCCTTTACATTATCGCTGATCACATAATGAGATTGTTGCACCTAATAAAATAATTCATCAGATTGGAAAGATTTATTGACCTTTTCCTTTTTCAAAAGCGAATTTTAATCGAGTAGTTTTAGTCTATATGGAAGAATGGGTTGGTCAGTGAATTGTCCTAGAATTTCGAAGTTCACGAGTTCGTTAAATGTCAAGTTGCTTGCTATTTGAGGTCTCCATTATTTTTCTGACGATGTATTGATCGATGTTATGTGGTCATAACAGATTTGATTATTAATTATTGACTATTGTATCGATTCAAAGTGTAGGCATAATATGTTTTTAATAAATATCATGAACATGCTATTTATTTTATATCCAGTCTATTTAATTCTGGCAGTACGAAAAAACAAATATTTCCCGATCCACTTAAGTAGATATATAATATAATTAAATAATATTACAGAATATAATATAGTATAATATAATATAATATAATATAATATAATATAATATAATATAATATAAAGTATAATATAAAATGCATAAAAACATTGGCCTCTCGTTGGACGGAACAAATTTCCGTATAATTATACCTGTTAGTGAAAATAATAATTTTTGTTCGTTAGTTAATGGGTCAGAATACCTCTACTGCTATTTTTTCAGTTAATATCTCTTCCCTTACCTTTTTCTTCAAATAACGAGCATAGTTAACATTTAAATAAATGCCGTAAAAAATTAGACGAACCTCTGAGAATATATTCAGTTTACTTTCAAGATTAAAAACTTCGTAGCCCGTTAATATCGTGGTCCTATGAGGTTCCCGAAATTAAGGATAATATGATTACATAATTTCGTTAAGCGCGTAATAGGAAGACGGAAGCGCGAGATACGTCACGGTCCAACGTGATTTTAATCTAAAAATTCATCAAACGTTGGTTGCAAAAAATGTGACTTTGACGCTGTATTGTTGAATTCTGCGCGAGAAGTTCTCGACAAAGAACTTTGTGAAAACGGAAGGTATGAATCCCGTACGCAAGTCAAGTGAATGCTTGTCTCGGAGTCAGTGTAACAAGAGGGACATAAGTAGATCGTTATCCTCCCATTCTCATTATTTTAGATACAGTTAATGACATACAGCAACCTTCATAATTATTCGAGTGATAGCTGATTCGAATCTAACTGCAGTCAGGCACGTTACTTTTTGTAACGTACTGTTTAACGTAATTCTTATTCGTTAAATTCCGGTATTTTTATGTTCTACTTAGAAGGGAAATTTTATTTTAACATTTTCTATTCTGTAGTTTTAGTTTTAATCTTTTTTCTTTTTTTTAAATTCATACCAGGCTAGTGTTTACAAAATGCTTAGTTACTGAATTAGTTAATTAAATACACATCATTAGTGGCTTGAAAATAATGCTCTTCATTGAGGAGGTATTTTATATTTCGAATTCAATTTCAACGTAGTTCTTTCACGGTATCACGTATTTGATGAAAGTCATTGTCGCACGATTGGAAGCAGTTTCCTGCTGGTTATTTAGAGTTTCTTAAGAGATCGCATGCTCTCCGTGCATTTCCATTCGCCTTCATAATGTACTTTATCAAAATACATAATTCACTTTACACGCGAATCACGTGAACTATTTATGTATCATGTTATACGTAGAATTGTTCGTTAAGTAGGATCTCGGATGACTTAAGAAGTGGTTTCGTCAAAAAATACAATGGTTTGCAGTTGTTTACAACAGTTTACAACGCATTAAATTACTGTTACTCGGTGGCTTCGTACTAAATCATTCTTAGTGGCTTCAAAATGATGTTTTTGAACGGAGAAGTATACTCGGCATCAGAAATAATTTTCTAAGGAAATTAATAGCGTCGGATGAGAAAAACGAATAGTATATTTTATATATAGTATTATATATTATATATATTTTGTATTGGCTTCGCGATATTAGTTTTATAAATTTAGGACAAATCAAATAGTCCAGAATCGAAACCTGACTTATATTTGTTTTATTATTATCATTTCAAAATACGATGAAACAACGATATACAAATCTAATACAGAAATCGGAAATCTCTTAATACGAAGAAGAAGAATGAACATAATACCAAGAGTAGAATGAAACAGCGGTTAGAAAATATAATAGATTTATTATACGTGTGTCAGAAATAATTGCAGCGAAACTTTTGCTTCTTCCTATGAGTACTACACTCGTAGTTTAGCTTCATTTTTCCTACACCCTATAGATAATTATCGATATTTTTATTACCTATATTCATTGGTAGTACGTATATTCGTATAAGTTCTTTGCAATCTAAGGTTCAAAATGAATTAATAATTCGTAAATGTACTCTGTACGCGTTATGACACGTATCAATAGAAATTTACATGTTGGATCTACCTCTAAAAATAAACGACAGAAAAACTGAAGTTTCAATTTAATAGTCCTCAGACACCAGGCATTGTCAATTTCAAAATCTTTATACGCATTCGCAATTCCCATTGCTACGTAAATATTCGCGTAGTAGCATAGTCGTGCGATATGGACATCGCGGTAAATCGCGTTTTAATGGTTGGATTGTCGTCATTGTGATAAAAAAAAATGAGTTGGAAAAAAACTCGGAGAGCTCGTGTCAAGTTGTGTTCCCTTGTCGTTGGAAAAACTGTTTACAGGTTTCTTCTTACTTCTTCTTCTACTTCTTCTTTTTTTAAAGAAGGGGCGCCAACTAAATTGATAGACGAAGGACAGACAGGAAAAAAGTATCACGTGCAACGATAAGGTCACTGTCGGTCTAAGAGACACGAACGATCTCGCATGTCTATACTGTACGATCCACTACATAATTCCAGTTGAACTAGACCTACTAACCGAGACAGCATTTCTATCGATCTATTTCACACGCACGTAATGTGTACTCTTAACAAACAGCTGTCGGTGGTCTACGCGTCTCCGCTTCGATGACCGAGGGTATGAGAACGTGAAGCGTGTCTATAGGCAAAAATACATATGGGAACGGTCACGTCAGTTACAATTCAGCGTTATATACGTATATAGAGCGAGTCATAGAAATGTTCGTGCTCTCGCTATTATTGAATCTGATTATTGATTAATGTTCTTTAATAATAAAAATTATATTTTATAATTATAATTATATGAAGATTATATCGAAGTCAAAGATTTCATGTTTTCTTCTTACTTTTCGGTATAGTTTTTTGACGCTGTTGGTTTTTTAATACAACTTAGATATATATACATTTACTGTAACGTATATATGCTAATAGATTACAGAAATATATCGTAAATTGAAAACGTGTGCGTGTAGCGACTAAATCGATATCTATGACTACTACATACTCATACACTCCTCGTCAAAAAGATAACCCAGGTGTGCTATCTTTAATTTCTCAATGACGCGTGTAAAGTTTTTCGTCTGTAACGTATAATATCAAAACATTATGAGTTCAGGATATGCAGCTTGCTGGAAATAAGTCGCAATATCGTAGATGTTTGTATACAACGAAGAAAAACTATTCCATACTAAGGTCGAAATGATAACACACTCTGTTAATACGTTTAGAAATTGCTCAGTAGTTCATGATCTCTCAACGAGTAAGGATTGCAGTACGATATTATATAAATTTGTAAGTATGGGATGCGGAAAAGAATTAAACGAGTCTGAAAAAAAGCAAATTCTTGAACTGAAACAGCATCGTTTATCAGCAGCAAAAATATCGAAAATAATAAGAAGAGTAATACAGAATTTCTTAAAAAATGTTGAAGATTATGGCAAAAAGAAAAGTACTGGTCGGCTGTTATCGTTATCCGATCGTGCTAAGCGAGCAATTTTGCGTGTAGCTTCCAACTCGCAGTTAACAACGAAGCAAATAATGGAGAAATTTAGCGTTAGTGCCAGTGTTTCAAGTGTTCGTCGAATTCTACTATCCTGCAAAAATATCAAGAGGCTAAAATTAAAAAAGAAACCTTCGTTAACAACGAAACACAAAGTAGAACGTTTACGCTTTGCAAAAGAATGAATGCATTGGAAAAAGAAATGGAGAAGGGTACTATTTTCAGACGAAAAAGATTCAACTGGATGGTCTTGATGGGTTCTAATATTATTTTCATGACATGAGAAAAGAGACAATGTTAGCAATTCGACGACAAATGGGAAGAGGCATCAGTTATTTCGGCAAGACAAGTATCAAATTCATCAATGGGAGAATGGATAGTGTCTGATACATAAATTTAATGAAAGAACAAATAAATAATCATGCAGAACGCATTTCTGGACCTGATTACATCTTTCAACAAGATAATGCATCTGTACACACATCAAGATTGGTCCAATAATATTTTAATGAAAATAATATATCTATTTTGCCGTGGCCTGCACCTTCCCCGGACATTAATATTATTGAAAATTGCTGGGCAGAATTTGTTCACAACGTATACGCGAATGGAAAGCAGTATCAACACGTACAAGAATTAAAAATGCAGTTGTACGTGAGTGAGATACGTTAAGTCAAAATTATATCCAGAAACTATATAAATCGATAGCAAATCGTACAATAGAAGTAATAGAAAATAAAGGGGGATATACCCATTATTAAATGAGTATATACGTTTGATAAGCAATTATTGTTAACTACAATTTATGTTGATTATTATTTTCTTATTGTACATGTGCTATCATTTCGTTCTTAAAATAAAACAATTTTTTTTGTTACACAATAAACCTCATAAGATTTTTAATTATTTTCAACGAACCGCATATTCCGAGCTCATAATGTTTCGATATTATGCGTTACAGACGAAAAACTTTGCACGCGTCATTAAGAAATTAAAGATAGCACACTTGGGTTACCTTTTTGACGAGGAGTGTAAGTACTAAATTTGGATTTATATTTTTATGTGAATCTTTATTTTGTACATTAGTTGGGTTTTAACATTCTGCATATTGTTTATATGTAAACATGGAAGGTCTAATTATTTTCTATTCACGCGGCGTATGTTCCTGTGATAAAACAACAATGAGAATGACGATTTATGATAAGCTGTTTAGAAGTATCGTTTTGATACCAAATTGCTAGCAATACGAAAGAACTCTGTCATCGTTGAATGATTTATGGTGTTGGTTATTGGTACGATCTACATATGCATAGGCAAGAGATTTTGTATATTGGCAGATCGCTTTATTGCTAGTTTTCAGTCTACTTCGCGTAGTTCATGTTCAAAGGTGTGATAATCGAAAGTTGTTCCTCTTTCTCACGAGAAATATGTTTTAAATCAATTTTCAGTATTTCCAATAATTTTCAAGTTGTAAAGATATTTCAAAATTAAGCTTATCTTTTCCTTTCGGTATTTATAGCCGCATCAATTGATCGTACGGGTTATTTGTAACGCAAAACAATGGAAAAGATAGACGTGGCACTGTAGATTACTATGTCATCTGGAATATTTCAAGTAATTTAATTCAGCTGTTTGTATCCTCTCGTATTAATTTCTTAAACAGAAAGAAATGTGTAACGATAAAAAATGCACGATTGAAATGTTATAAAAATATATGTATAGAATCATAGATTTCATAAAAGTATAAATATAAAATGTAGAATTGCGAGAGAAATTATTCATTGCCAATTAATTAGTGATACGTAAATGGATTGAAAAATTGTTGTAAAGTGGTCTTTAAGGTTGATGATAAGTTTCGAGGACAGTGCAATCAGCAGCTCAACGATTATACCTATGTCTATCTACAAGATACAACTTTTTCACAACAGCAATCAATATGTGACCTAAATTGGTTTCGTAGAAAAAATGGTCGTAGTGCTCTCATAGTAATCTTGGCAATTACAGTCGAAATCACGTGTAAAATAAGTAAAATTTTAGCACAAGATCCATTACTCGGTTTGCATTTAACGAGTACCATATATAATTTGTTACTTTTAATAATATCATATAAAGTGATGGAATATATTATATCAAGACCAAATTCATTTTATAATATAAAATAATTTCAAATTGTATGAAATATCATTTGCATTTTATCGCACGTCTGCCAAATTTTACAAAATTCTGTACCTTCGATTAATCGAATAATAATTATTAATTATATTTAACGGTATTACGGAATTTATCAGAGAACGCAAAATTATTAAATCTGCAATATCAACTTGCCGATTGATTGCATGACGTAACTGATTGTTAATTAACGTTGTGATTACTTCAGAATTAGATTATTAACAACTCGATGAGACGCAACGAATAAATAATCTCCTTGATAGTTCTTTTATGTTTAATTACGAAACTTTATAAATAAAAAACCGACGTGTTTAAATTATCTGAAATATACTTGTTAAATATGTATACACAATTTGCCATTATTGGATGGTAGAAAATGTGCAGTCCTGGTTAATGAATTATTATAATTATTACATCATTACAATAGGTGGCCAATTAAATCGATAACATGTTATACACAAAGAACACGAAACGTTGCGGCGACTAAAATTAATTTCTAAAACTGTCGAAACAAATATAAAATATAATATAAATTCTATAAATATTAGATAATACAAATATAAAATAAAATATAAAAAATTGTAATGCTCGTTTCTGTGATTCTATATTTTCATTGATACATCAAATATTATTTACGAATGAAAGGAATCTTAAACTTCAGATATTTCGATGGAAAATTTAATAAACACACGCATATCCATATCCGTGTAAAATTCCATCGAGAAGAATTAAACTTTTCTTTTTAAGTTTCCCTCGATTTCTTTTTCTTGTTCGCTGTTTATTCGTGACAATTGAAATTCCAATAATTAACGAAAACTTTCTCTGTTTATCGTTACAGAGCGAAAGAAGATCAAACTTGTTGAAGTAGCACACTGCAAACTGTTCGACTCGAGATTCTTTGTAAGCTGGGCATGGTCTTAGGGACGACGGCGGGGCGATGACGCTCTACCACCGTCCTTCGTCATCGCCAGGAGTCCTTCAGGACTCGCACAGTCTCCCGAACCCGACCCTGAGTTTCTCCTCGATCCTTACCTCCGATAACAAACGTTACTATCGTTGTTCAACGTGGAAACTGGCAAAGACGAACGCCACCATTGCGTTCGTTAGGAGGCATGAAGGATCGACCTCATCGACCTTACCGAGACCATCACGGACAGGCGATGCCTCTAGAGGAGGTTCAGGGATTGCTGCTTCCACCCTCCAGAACAGGTAACACGTTCCTCCCTTTATCTTATCTATTGCCATCCTATAAAGTTTCCTCGTTTTTTCACACCTTTTTAACGAATTATGAGCTTTTTGTCTTCTCCGTATTGTACCACCTTTGTATCCCTTCTGGAAAAATTTTCTATTATCTTTTATGGTTCCGGATGATTTTCATCAGACACATTCTTTGTTTATAACCACGCAGTCTAATGCTAAATTTACCAGGTTCGGTCGAATGACCGGTTTCAAAATTTAATTTAAAACTGTACGTTCATTGTTGTTTCTTTCATTCATCTAACTTTATGTAGATTCCTCTATTAAGAAAAATCAAGAAATTGATTAATTGGATAATATAAGAATTTGCACAAAATTAGATTTTACAAAGTTAGAATTTAAAGAAGAAATTACTTTTTTTAGTCCATCTGTAAATTTGTCTTTGCAAGTTTTCTTCGTTTTTCACATGTTTTATAAATGTTTACTCAGTACTGAAGAACAGTATTTGTCTTTGATTCTAGAACTATCTTTATTTTACTTGTTTTCTTGGTTTCTCACACAATTTTTAAACGAATACTCACGTGAAGAAGTTTTTGTACCGCTCGATAGATTTTAAATTTTAATCCTTGAAGGATCCTATTAATTGCAAAAACCGTAAGAGTAGGCTACGCTAATCGCAAGATTTCAAATTACAATTGCTTTTTTTATAGAACAAACTTCTCGTAAAATTATTTCTAACTCGATTAAGCTTTCATGTAAACTGGATTTACCTATAATACTAATGTTTTATAAATACAACAGAGTTCGTTTATATGGACCTGTCGGAGGACTAGTCGTTTCATATAACTAGGTCGTTCGCATAATAGAAGTCCACCTATTTCTCCCCACCATCTATCATTTTTCGTTTAGTTTAATAGAAAGTTCACGTTCGTACGAGAGAAGTCAACGAAACATTGCTTTTGCTTTTAAACACATAATCAATAATGAATGACGAGAGTGTGTCGCATAATGCGTGCCTTTATTGTTTACATCTTATTGTTCGACATTCGTATAAATGGATTGATGCTCGGCAGTAGTTCAGATAATAGGAGCTCAGTTAAAGTTCAGTTAATCAGGCACGACTGAAATTTCGTTCACGCAAATGGAGTTACATAATCTGTATAAATGTATTAAATACAATACATTCTAATATTTTGTATATATATATATTTTTGTTTACACTGGATGATATTTAGAAGAGCATAGAATTTTTACCGATATTGCAAACAAGATATGGAAAATTCGTCGGGCAATCGTTACGTTAACGACGAATCTCGTTTAACCGAGATTATGCAGCGTCCGTTAAATTTTCATAAAAATCTGGATGATCCTGCACCGGGTGTACCAGTCGATATAATTTTGAATTTGGTCATCGATTATGAAAAGCTGAGCTTTACGAGGGCTGTTTAAGCAGTAAAATTTTATTGTCTTCCTTTATTACGTATACGATATACTAGGAAGTCAGTAGTATTCTACCGGATTATACAGGCAGGGCGCGATAAGGATTTGATGTTTCTTCGTATTTATCGTGAAATCTTCGGCACGATGGTCAACTATTTCGAAGGAGAAATAAAACGCAACGAGTAACGATGGCTCGAATGAATAAACGTGTATTGGTTGTGTAACTTTTATAGTCGGGTCTTGTTAAAAGAATTCCTACTTTTTAAGTCATATACTTGGCATTTTTGATCTTTGTCATAAACGTCTTACAAGTAATCGGATTTTTCGTATCGGATAGCTACACGATTTCGATTTCCTCAGCTTCACGAATACGTCTGACCATACGCAGGTTAAATCCCTGTTATAAATCGCAAAAGAAAGTAAAAATAGCATTGATCTACTTGTCTTACATGACCCTTAGAAATACGTCACCGTTCACAACTACTACTTCTTTTTTACCCAAGCATAATGTCTTTATTCCCTTGTATCTCTTTTTCCCATCTACCAACATTTAGTAAGGATAATCCCCGAGGAGACCTGGTAAAACTGTGAAACAACGAAAGGTCGTAGTATTACGTCATTGGTTAGTAAGTTTAACCTGTAGGAAGATATATATATATATATACATACACACGTACACACAAATATTATATGTCTAATTGTGTCAGAGAAAAGGTCATAGCATTAAGTCATCGGATAGCAAGTTTAACAAAGTATATTTCGGAGTGTATTACACATCGACGCTCTTTCCGAGGAATTGATTGTTTTCTTTCGGAAACTCTATCACATCGGATATTTTCGATAATTTATTGAATCGGAAATCAGGGGAGGCATAGATTAAGAGTTAAGTGGCTTTAACGTTGACACAGCTTACTCGAGGCTCGGTAAAACGAAGGTTAATTGCCACTTAGTAACGTTCCCGAGAAACTAATCACCTATTTCCTCGTTCATAATCGTATTCCTTCGAATAATTATAATCTGCCATTGTCAACGACGTCGGTCGGTTGACCGACTGTTATAAATATAACGCGGAAAAAATTCCAAGCCGTCCACTACTCGTACTTTGATCGATCTTTGTTGGCCATTTTTATATTATCGAAAATGATAACACGTGGGAAACGTCGTGAGCGTATAATTATTTGCACGCACCTTCGTTTACTTTTGTCGGTAATCTTCAAATCGGTTATGATAAATGAAATTAATTCAATTACTAATAAACTCAGCATTCACGAAAGATGAAGCAAACTAATGTAAACATATTCGATTTAATTTTGTGTTTCAATTGCAGAACCTGGCGATCTAATATCAGATTTACTTTCTAGTTAAAGTAAGATATCTTCGAATATTCAATGACGCGTCGCGAATTTACTCTTCCCGAGGTTAAAAGGTCTTTAGTCGCATTGATACGCGATTTTTGCACGGTTGGCTGCTCGTCGAATTAGTATTGATCGACTGATTCACGGTGGAAAGTGAGTGGAAAATAGACATTCCCAAACGATGGATTAACTCGAATGATACGAACGTTAAAACGTTAGTGAAATGTTAAATGATTCTGCAAGACTATTCGACGTTTCTATTCGGCTGATGAAATGGTTCGAATAATCGCCTATCCAACTCGTTCGAGAGTTCGAGTCGTTCGAGTGTTAGATGTTCGTCCGTCTGATAATTGAAGTGTTTCTGACTTGCAAATCTTCAACGCTGACCTTGCAAGAACCATGCAAGGGTGGTTTTCGATATTATACATGCTGGTTGGTTTTCATCGAATGCACGAATGTTTCAATGAACGTGTTTCTAAGGTGTCGCGCACACCATTGTGTGCGCGCTTCACGTACCACAGAGAAAGGATGAAACATTTTCTATAGAAAATTGCATGCATATAGATGTAACATACCGCATTAACGTAATTGTATTTTTAGTCGAGCTCGTGGTAATTAATTATCGCGTCTACAGCGCCAGTATCGATCGAAAAAATGGCCTCTGGCTATAATAATTTCCCCAGAAACTATATGTAACTTCAGCATACGTGAAGTTGCATTCATTTTCTATTTATCGAACGAGTAATTTACTCTTGGTTAATTATCACTGGGTTATTTGAGATGAAAATTCTAGATGGAATAAAAAGATATATATGCTTGATTCTACTATCACGCCTATATATATGAAAGAAAGAAACTTGTTAGTGATTGGCTTGTTAATGATAAAATTCGTTTATACCGATTATATTTCTAATAATTTTGTAATATCCGTAGTTCTTCTTACACTTACAGTATATACAGCTTTCATCATTTTTCCATCGTTTTATGCTTCCGTGAATTACACGATAATCATTTATAAAGTTACACGCATAGTCGAGAATGTAATAAAAATTTATAAAGTAATAGGAAGTAATTTATAAAGTAATACAAAGAGCTTTATGAAATATTTTTAATTAAGATTCTGAGATAAGAAACTGTAAGGAAGATAAAAAAATGTAAAAGAAAGGATTATATAAATTGATCGAAGAAAAAATATACAAATGAAACCGTCTTGTCGGATTAATGCAAGTTCTAATTTGCAAGTTAGTCGGTAAACACGCAATACATTGGCCGACGAATTGACCTGAAGTAGTATCAGAGAGCACTGTCGTTGCAAACATCTAGACGATGTATTTTTGGTGTCCAGGCCTCATTCCAGTTTCTCTGTTTTACGACAGGTAACCGGGGACCTCTGAACGTGACGATTGTACAGGTCGGAAAAGGAAACGGGGGCAGTGGAGATGGCGGAAGTGATTTACTGAGATTGGAACCACCGTCGGATTTAAGGTCAGCACCATCGCCCTTATCCGACACGAGTGCTACGCTGCAGTCCGACAACAATGATACTTTTAGCGGAGGTGAGGTTGTTCACGATTATTGTTTCCCTTTTTTCTTTCCGTTAATGCACTTGAATATTGCGATATCTATTTACCTCTAATATCATAATGTGTTGAGAGTTTCACGGCCCGTTTTGTCAGATGGCAATCGACTGTAACCTTGTTCATTGGAATTTGAGCTTCTTTATCTTCTTAACACTTTACTGATCGCTAGCTGTTCAACAGCATACGCACGTCCGACCGCCAGCTTTGGCGCAGATTCTCCCTGGCGTCGGCTCTGTTTAGGTTTAGACTCTCCAATACCATTATTTTCGTTTATCGCGAATGGTAAATTTTTCAAATTGGTATAAAACTGTGGGAGCTTACAGAGAAACGCAACTAACGCAACTGAGCAAGGTACCTTAGTTCTAAATAACAAATTACTGCTCAAATAATGAAAAAGATTGTCGACGACAAAAAGCCGATTAGTAGGCTATCGATCGGTAAAGTGTTAATTTTTGTGTGTTTCATTGACCTTACAAATTGATTTATCGAATCGTAATGGCCTTGTATTTCGTATTATTGTTGAGGTTTTATATCTCGAAATAAAGAGAGCAAACGCGTGGGTGAATGTATTATAGGATTTCTTTATCAGGAATGTTAGAAATTGAGATTTCCAGTGGTTTCTATTCTATATGATACAGTGGATTAAACAGAAAACGATGATTATTTAACGTGAACTTGTGCAGTAGTGTGATATCACAACTCTCGATTAAAGACTTTTAACTCCTAACTCTCCGGTGGCTAACTGAACATCAACTGCTGCGGTGCCGAAATATATTGATGACCGTTAGGCGTATTGAAGTTTTCCCACTCTTTCGGCTTCATTACCACCCAATGACGTTACCAACTCAATATAATAGAGACGAAAGAAGCTGCTGTAAAAAGAATCGTTGTGCCAAAAACTAAACACTAGAGAAGGTGTAGAGTTCTCCTAGAAGTGAGACTCACTTCAACAATTATCGACCATTTTTCGTCCATTCATGTTACTTTGCATAATGGTCGATTATAATCGTTTTTTCTTATAAATTAAACGCTTCTTAATATATCGCGAGAATGGGAAGGAAGATATTTGCATAACGAGATAATTGAACAAAGGATTGCACAGAGTAAGAGACAGATTATCAAATCGAGAAGATTCATAATTAGAAATAAACGAAACAAATATGCACCGTGCTATAGTATTTCTGGATAAGAAATGATTCTTTCTTCAAATTTTAGTATAGAGTGTGTTGGTGAAACGCGAAGAATTGTTGGGATTTCTCGGACACCGGTGGCGTATGTAGGTACAGCTTAAATATTGACTGCGAAGGATCGGCTTACTTTCAGTTCCTAATGGAACGGTAGATGACGTCATATCCTGTAAGCGGAAGCGTTTCAGGGGTGAGGTCCTGGTTACAGTCAGGTTGCTAAGCGATAGTGCGAGAAAAAAGTTAGTAAAGCGCTAGATCAAAGGTGGATAAATTCATGATCGTATCGAATGTATTTTTGGATACACCGATATCTGCTCTGCGGTACAAACAATATAAGTTTAATAAATAATTTATTATATACACGATGAGGTATTAAAAACGAATATGCTTCGGATTAATATGAAAATAATGGCAGACGGTAAAGAATTTATCGAAAAAGAACGATATACTTGGAAAATGATGCAAACTATTGGAGAAAAATTTTGTTAAATTAAATTACTTGCCACTGTAGGTAACGATATATCGGATTTTTAATATTTTAAATACTTCATTTGAAAATCTAACTTCTTGTCATGTGTTTAGTTCAGTTTGATCATTGAATATGTAGTGCATGTAAAACACATTGTCTTTTGCAAATTACGTTTGAAGGAAAGATTGATCTTATCGTCTCGGACAAGATGTAATTAGTTGAAGATTTTATTTACATCTCAATCTCCTACGCCTTCGATGTACTTAAATTTCTTAAATGACACAATGCCACAGTTTCATGGTCTACTGAATTTTTTAAGTCAACGATTGTTTAAAAGTTCAGATACAGTTATATGTCGTTTTATATACAGATTAATTCCCGTTTTAAACTAATTATTCCATGTTTCAAGTATTCAACTTATTACGCAAAAGTAAAACTAATAAAATATGCCGTACTATAATTAGGCAAGAGGACATGAAAAATTAATACTTTTTATAGCCATTGTAACATTAAATTCAATCGAGTCGATAGTATCCTGAGAAAGAAATCGCTCGAAATTGTTGGACTCGTGGCTCGAACAGCATTAATTACGAATATCCCCTGAGACTATCGTATTTCCTTATGGGTGACACGCTTTAATTCCGCATCAGATTGTTTCTGTCCGCTTCAAGTTCATACGTGGCCGATATTTACTCGCCAAATAATTGGATTACTCGGAACCTGTGGTTCGTGTTCAGCTTGCTGTGGTTTTTTCGTGGGCGTGCTCGACGGTTTTTAATGAAAGAGTGACGGATAAAAAGGCGCGGATCGAACCGTTCGTGCAATCGTGCGTCTCTCCCTCGTCAATTCTGTCCCGTAGCAGCCACAAATTTTTATCTCGTCAGATGACAATCCATTCGATCGAACAGGCGTCTCTTTGCCGCACTCGACAAAAATTAATGTATTTTTTGATAAGAAACGTAAGTTGAATCAGCATACTGAATTTTTATTGAAAAAGATTCAACCAATTTGCTTTTTGATCGGCGATAGAATTTCATTATTGTATTTGCTAAATTTGTAGATTTCTTATGGAGTAAAGCATTTCATTCTTGGGTTACTTAATAAGAATTTTGCATAAATTTTATTTTACATTCTCATGGAATATCGCTTGTATTTGAGCGATTAATGCGTCTCTCTTTGTTTTTTAAAGATACGTATATCATCAAAAAGAGTTGGAAAACATCATTTGTACGACTTTGTTCAATAAATAAATGAATAACCGACTTGTATAAAGTATTAATCGACTTGAACTTAACTCGTATTATAGTTCATCGGTAATATAGTGTTCGATGTTTTGTAACTGCTACCACGAGTGTGCAGTGCCGTACGTTGCACAGGGAAATTTTTGCGATCGATTGCAAAAACGATGGAAATAATAACAATAACTTCGGAATAGGAGCGTTTCTAAGATGATATCAATCTTACTTAGATGATATAACTCTTGTAAATACAAGATTTGCTATTAAGAATCGACGAAGATGATAGTAAATAATAAAATTCGATTTAAGTATTTTAATTAAAATAGGATCGTAATTTTATCCTATCTTTATCGAACAAAATCATAACTGTAAATTATCAAAGAGATTCGATTGCATTGAACGCGTTTCTATTTCATATATGGGCTTCGTGATGTGCTTTTGCAGCAGCTTCGCGAAACATCTGAGGCTTTGACAAATGGTAAATAGTTTATGCGATTATATAACATAATACGATCTCTATGCAGATTATATGTATACGGGATGGATGTATAATACGGAGATGCGTTCCAAGCTACACCGTGTAGGTAATTCCTGGTATGAATTAATAATTTAGCGTATTGAAGGCTCATGCTTTAACCAAGTAACAAGATCTTCGGACGAATAAACTAATTAATAATAATCTACTTGTGTTTCCCCTAAGTATTTGAACCAAGTATTTGCTTGTTGCATAATAAACAGATTGCGGACATTTATGCACATTCATAATTTTATCAGTGCACTAAAGAGATAAAAGAAACGAAGCCTTTGGATGCTTCGATTTAAAATATATCATTTTTCATTTTCCATAAATGCATAAACAAAATGCGATTTGAGACGAATGGTATGCGGAAATAGGTACAACTAGCTTTAAAATGTACATTTTTAATCAAATAAAGGACCATCGAAAACAATAAACTTTTTAAAATAATTGTGTAAGTTCTTTTGATTTCTGTTGCTGTATGGTTCGGAGCAATTTGGTCAAATTGATATTTATACAGAAAAATGACCGAAAGTCGGTGATTCAATTTGTCAAATTGTTGCCTGCAAAATGTAGAACGTATAATTGCTTTGAGAATATTATTGAATCAGCGAAGAAAATAGTTGACCAAAGCTTTCCGAACAAGATAATACACGAATGAAAATAATTATTGAAAGTTTTATGACTTTAAAATAGCTGAAAGCCTGATATTTATTATGTAACGATCTGATACTCGTAACAACGTTAATTGTGGTTTAAGCTTAAAATCATAAAACAGTATCTGATAAAATTCTCTTTTAATGTGCTTCGTGTGTAAATAAAATTATAAACCTCAATGTCTATAAATTATTTTACAATGCATAACCGGTGTCGATTAGTCTATGTGAGAGTACTATATACATATATGTATAAACTTCTATCTCGCTATTTGCAAACTTATTGATATTAAATTTTCTCGAACAATTCCTCGACAAATTGTTGTGAATGTTTGTGCATCTGGTGGATTGAAATTAACTTTTAAACTTACTTATTTTCATCAGACTCAATCAAAAATATTTATATGTGTGTATATATATATATATGTGATATATTACGTAACCAAAATGTGCATTTATTGTCATGTGTCATAAATATATGCTTCTAAGTCGTTAATATTTATTTGATAGTATTTAATAGGAAGAATTTATCTTTGTATGTGTGTAGATTTTTCAAAATTTTGCAATACGCGTATACGTATTTAAGTTAAAAACTCTGAATTAAAAATTCTGACGTCGTTTTTATATTTAATTTCTATTCCATTCGTTTGCTGATAAGTGAAATCTTAAATCATATAAAATTACCATACTTCGTATTAATTAAGTTTCAATGAATAAAGAAAATATATGTGAAAGTACGAAAGGTAAAATATCTTCGGAACGAATTTCATTAAAAAATATTAGATCCTTTTAAAAGAAACTTTTTAAAAGAAACGACGCTAATATTACATTAAAATGAAATATTCTAATAGAATGTATGAAAATAAAATATTTGGTACGTAAATGATTTAACGATAAACCTTTACGTTATACCATACGTCGACTTAGTCTAACGTTTTCACAGTTGTCGTATCTATCCTTTAGCTTCGCGGAAACTCAATGCTTCGTGGAATGTTACTTTAAATTTCTGACGAAGAATCTTCAAATTTCCGTACTTTTATCGGTGTTCGGAGTATTCAACGAAATTTCACGAATGTTCAGGTGTTGATCCACGATTACTGTTGGGTGCAAGTACCGGCGGCGAACGTAACACGTGGGAGGGTCGTTATCACGTAAAGGAACATCGGCGTGCTGGAAAGGCGACCTTTCAGGGCCAAGTTTACAACTTCCTGGAGCGTCCCACTGGCTGGAAGTGCTTCCTATACCACTTCTCTGTGTGAGTACCTATCAATTTTATATATATACATTGTTCGATGTTTTTGATGCTTTCGATGTTTCGTATTGTTATTCGTTTTATCGATGACAATTCTGACCTTATGGAATATACGTTATCGCTTTTGTCTTTAGCTTATATCGTACGTTCTGGTAACAGTCATATATGTATTGTTACTATAAAATAATTCAAGTTTCTGAATATCTATGATATTCTTTATATACAATAGTAGTACATACAGAATAGTACAAATGTATAGGTATTTTGGAATTTCTCTACGTGAAGTACGAGAAAGTATATTTCAATAGGAGCTTTTAAGTTTCGACGTTTCGTAGCAGAAAAGTGTGAACTAACTAAATATTTCATATATTAAAATGACACACGATATACCTGGTTAAAAGTTTGTTGTGAACCGAGTAGTACAGAAACCTGCATTTATTTAAAATGTAATACTTTTTAGTCGAACTGAATCAGCAGTTTTCGCCTGTGCTATGATTCTAATACATAAACATTGACCGTAGATATTCCACGATGAATAACTAATTTTTTCTTCGTGTACGATCTTCTTCCTTTAAGAGTCGTTTCTCCATCGATTAACCGAATTTTTCACGTTGGAAGACATTACGCAATAAATAATGAATAATAAATGAATACCGTGAATAATAAATAGACGGCGGATGTTTATGCATTTCTGAAAAATTTAGGCGTACAAGGACGTACAATAATAGTTACATAGAAATATATGAAACGATCAAAGCAAGGTATTCATTGAAATATTTAGAATCTAGTGGGTGGTTCGGTCAGATTCTATTTTATCAATCGCTCTCGTAAAAGTGTGAACTTATATAAACATTAATAATCTAATAGGACACGGTATTTCAAGCAGCTTCGTTTGGATGCTGTCTTACGTGGTGATATGTCAAAGGCGGATTAACGGTAGTATATTGGTCCCGCTTCCTATATTATCTTCCGTGAACGTTACCACATCGATCTTTGTTGTCAGTTAATAAATATCATGGAATACGGTGTATTTCGTAAGATTGATCGCACGAATAAAGTATTTCACGAAGCACGGGATATACATATCGTATTTTATCCATCAGTTTATTTATACAAATGTATGAAACATATATTCCGCGAAACACCTTGTTCCTCTTTCCTAACTGCAATTACAAAAAGAAGTGAAAAACAAAAAATGTTAGACAACCTATTATTTGGAAAGATTAGAAAAAGATGTTGAAATAACTTAACACTAGAAATATCGAAGATATTTCTTGTATCCTTTGTAAAAATGTGTATCCTCTTATTGTTATATTTTAAAAATGTCGCTAAAAGGACAATTTCTTATTGTTATATTTTAAAAATGTCGCTAAAAGGACAATTTCTTTTAGTTATTAAAATTAAAATTAAGCATATCTTTAGTTTACACAAAAAATATGGTATAAAGTATAATGCGTATCTAGAATTTCTTAAATGATGAAAATAATGATTAAAACGTTAATTTAAATTAATATATAATAATTTAAATTATTAGTTAGGATCGATAGTTCCATCGTTGTTTACAGAAGATTTATTGCGCTTGCTAGGAAGTTGAATTCTCTTCGCACAGATGGCGTGTTCTATACCGACCTGTATCCCTTGGTCTGATCAATATCCTGGCTACATCACTTACTGAGTGTCTATGCAGAAATCTGCAATTCGATTTGTAGTACTTTGGTCCTTCTTACAAAAGCTTTTACATGTTTATAGCAAAGATTAACGTTACAAATTAACAGCATCCATACCGTGTACTACACAGAATTATAATTCTTGCAACGTAAATATTTGTTGTAAAAACAAAATCTTTAAATAATTCTTCTGCTTTACGTTTTTATTGCTACATCCTATCTTAGCATTTCTATTGTTTTATACTTTTCGAAAGTCATATGCATGTCTTTGATGACTCACTGATTTTTACATTAAACAGAAAACAGCTTTTTTTACTTGAACCTACCCCTCAAACAGAATTTTTCTACAAATATTTGTCCGTCTATTTGTCAATTTTCCGACAGATGAAAAACCGTTTATTTTTCCTTACTTCTTTTATCTGGAAAAATACTGCTACCTCTTTTTTCCTTCGGTGGAATATGGTTCTTAATTAAATCGCGTCGATAGAGTGACGTTTTTCAGGGAGATATTCGATGAAGAAGTTGCATTAGGATATCCAAGTAGAGCAAAGTAACATTCCTGATATGTTTCTTTACGTAACGAACATTTTTTATTTTGTTTCAAAAAATCTATACAGTAATCTTCGTTCTTTTCTCAATTTTTTTTTATCACTAGAAACAGTACGAGATACAATTTTCAATTTATTAATATCGTTGCAGCAACAGTACGAAAGGTTAAAAAAGGTGCTTTTCATCTAAATTCGTAAATAAGCTACTGATAACGAGTACTAGTTAGGTTGGTGATTAAAACGGTTAGAACCCTAATTCGAAAATAGGATGTTGCAGTGGTTACTACGGGGAATGGTAACTCATTGATGTAACAAAGCGGTTAATGTAACTAATGTAAGCCAGGCTTACAATGGTTGTTGCAAATTGAGTATGTATGAACAAGGTTCTCGCGATAATAATTCTCGCTCTCGTTCTGCTTTGTAGCACTGTTGGAACATGCAAATGTTACTTGTAATAATATATAATATGCTTTAATTACATACATTTGTAACGAAGTGATTATGCGTATGTCGAGATTAGGGAAGCTACACTTGTTACACCTATTAGCATTAAAATATAATACTTCGAATTAGTAATATTGATAAAGTAATATTTGCCAGTTACATTTGTCGAACATTAGCTGATTCGTTACAGTAAGTATTGAAACTAACATGTAAATGATGTTATTTAGAAAAATTAAAGATGGACCTTTTTTAAAGAGGTAAGTGTGTATTATGGATAGCGCTTGGTAATATTCAGATTGAAATATCATTTACAAAAAATTAAGAAACTACATCCGATTAGTGAATTCGGAAATTCGCTCAAAATCTAAAATACTGTTCTATTTACAAAAATCAAGGTAATATAGTTGAACGTAATTGAATTTTTTAAGCCATATATACGGAAGGATATTTTAAACAAATGGGACGAAAAAGTTACTTCTTGATTAAATAGATTTTTTATAAAAGTGATAGGACTCGACGAATGAACTTATTAATAAAGTTTAACATTTTTGTTAATAAAAACAGAATATTTTAAAAACTTATTGATCGCTAAAAATTGCTTGATATCACATATGAAATGTTACATATTTTTTTATGGGAAATTAAATATATATATAATTGTTTTAAATATATATATTTAAATATATATTATATATTTAATATTTATATATAATATTATATATATAACATTTATATATATTTAAATATATATTATATATAATATTTATATATATAAATATAATAAATTATATATATATATAAATTGTTTGCTACGAGCTATACTCACTACGTCTTAGCTATTTTTGCATTTTATGCGAATTCTATGTATTTTTGTATCTTCGAATCCAGAAATTCATACAAATCCGTAATCTAATCGTCAGACCATGCACGAGATTCGAAGCCATTCCTAGTTATCTAAAGTTGTGCGAGCGAATCCGATTTTGATTAAAAATTTTCGGCCAACGAGATCGCACGTTTTCTGACGATGTCCGCTTTACGATCGCCCGCCACCGTCGCAGAAAAAGAATCGTGAGACATGCAATTAAGTAATTTGCCTTGTCCATCGTGGAGGAATTATTCGTGGTACGCTATTGCTGTCGTGTCAAGTTATTCAAATTATTCAAATGACGGCTGGATCATGTGACGGCTGTGCATGTGGTGTTCTGCCCCCTGCGCATATATCATCGAAAGGGCCAGAAGTTGTTCGCGTGAGGAATGTTTCAGCGATGATAACCGAGGCTTTCATACTAATACACCTGGGGGAGCCTGCCGCGGAAAAGTATATCGTTTCCTCATGGAACGTCGTTTGGAAGGGAGCACGTCTGAAATAGGGTCAACGCGGTATCGAGGAGTACGTAGGGTATTTTGAAAGAAAGGCTCGGCTACTTTTATGACGTACATTCGTTTCATCGAAGCAGGCGCAGCATAGGTTCTGAGACGATATTGCTTTCACACAGGGTAGGGTGAAAATATCAGACAATCGGACAGGAGGTGATTCTTCATACAAAAATGTTGAGCTTGAGTAATAAGTTCACTCGTCAAGTCCTATCATTTTTATAAAAAATCTATCTAATCAAGAAGTAACTGTTTCGTCCCATTTGTTTAAAATATTCTTCCTTATATATGGCTTAAAAAATTCAATTACATTCAATGTATTTAATTTATATCTGTCAAACACTTTTTACAATAGTTTTTCAAATGAGTGCATTGGCGAAAGACGAAGGAATTTATTATTCAATCCGATAGATTAATTCTGCGACGTATTTTTTAATTCACTTTCGAGCCGATCGTGATTTACTATCGGTAAAACGTTTCTTAAGCTTGAGGAACGTATTGTTATAAACATAATAACACATTGTGGTACAACGAGGAACAGCGTACGATCTCTTGAAAATAATAATTTTTTTATTCATGCATCTTTATTATGTAAAATATTACTCTAGATTATGTAAAATAATACTCTACGGAACTTTTGCATCGTATAATTTCTATCCGTAGCTGTTCGTTCGATACATCAACCGAGCATTAAGGCCATTAATCTACGAACGGCAGAGGGAGATCACATACAACTTTTAGTTGCTGAATTTTAATCTCTTTCCTAGCAGTATACCAAGTTACTTATAAATACGTAATATGCATTGTATCGTTTTAAGAATAGACAAGCAGAGTGCAGCGCATTTCGCGAGATCTTCCAAAGGCCGGGTAAAGTAAAATTACACGTCGTTTAATGGCAACGTGGTAGCGATATGCGTTGCTCGTTTTACTTGAAACGGCATTAAACCGAGAATTGCGTCTCAAAACGGAATATTCCTTGTAAAACGTGCATACGTGCATATAGAGGATGTATGTTCGGAATTTTGTAATTTTAACCGACCAAGGGTTAAGAAGATCGTTATTTTCTTGAATATAACTGGATACAATATTTTAGCATTTTTGTGTTGTTTAGAATTGTAATAGCCACCGAAATAAGTATTTCGCTTTATTTCTTTCTTCACGAAAAACATGAATTTCTCAAACGTTTCTGCACGGATATTATCCTTTTGACGTTTCAATCTGTAGAAACATCTTTCAAAGCTACACATCATACATATGGTTAAGTATCGAATAACTCTGGAAACAAATATTTTCCACAATTATTAGCACGCCACTGTTGCATTAGGCGTTATCAATGTAACGAGTTGAGAGTCGCATTCGATACACAGTCTCGCCTTTGTTACATGTTATTCTTGACACGAATTTCTTTAACGAGATCCAATCAGAATTCGCTGTCATAATTCAGCCTGTTTCGCTCAATCATTACTATCGATCTTGGACAGCAATTTCCTTCTTTTTGCTGGCCAACATCGTCTACCTGTTTTCCCATTAACGAAATGTTTCCATAACGTTCCCACGACTTTGCTTTTCTCTCCGTTTTACCGAACGAAATTTTCCTCTCGTATTGAATTTTTGTACACCTTTTACCCAAGTAAACTATAATTCCAGAATAATTTCTTCCAACTGGAACAGTGCATTAAAACTTTCCTCTAGAAATCTACTGTTAATTATTAAAGCTCGTGTTATTATAACGTTAGACATATTTGCATGATTGCTATGTCGATTTATACAACTGAAACATCAGCTATGTGGAAGACTTTCGACCGTATTGGAGGATAATTGTTTATTGATATGCCTGGTGATATTCTGTGTTTCTATTTATTTTTTGAAAAAAGACAACTTTTTGTAGATAAATATAACATTTCGAATTTCTAAGAAGAATTTCATAATATTACAACGCTTCACAGGATACACGAACCTGGTGGTTCCTTGGCTTACGTTCTCCTCCCAATTTACGAAGAATTTTTTACATTATACAAAAGTTCTCTATATCTGTAGAACACGAGGTCGAAGTCATGAAGATAGAAGTTTAAAAAATCGCATATAGATATCGTGATCGAAGAATGCGAATAATTAAATTCTTTATTACACGAGGATTTCATTTATGAAATAAATCTTCCGCGTGCAAAAATAAGAAAATTTCATTTTCGCTATCTTCGAACTGCTACTAACTCAGTATTGAGTATGGGTAGATACTAATACAATACATGAGACCGCGTAACATGAGATTCTGAATCATGGGACGACGTATGAGCATCATACTGAGTAGGATACCTAAATAACGTTAACATGATTGTATACGTTCCTACATCTCGAAATAGGAAGAGCGGAGAATATTTTCGTTACTGTAGAGAATAGTTTCAAAGGGACTGAAGAAAAGAAGAAAAAAAAAAAACGGATATTGATGAATATCGCGGACAATGTATCGAGAAATTTGGAGGACGCTTCGGAGTTGGCATCGAAAAAAGGAATAGGACGAAATCAAGGCCCGCTGTATCAGAGGGAAACGGATGATGAATCGGAGGAGGCAGGATAGGATAGGTAGCAGCTTAACGACTAATATCGATTTTCTCACTTTTGTAACTATACGTATGAATATCAGAGCTGTACGTCTACGTTATCCTTCCACGTTCACCTTGGTGTTTCGTTCTTTTCCTGGTCTCATCGTACTGGATGAGATACGTGGATAATATATACTGGATAATACGTGGATATGGATGCCAATGAAGTTTTGTTAAATAGAGCTTGTTTACATAAAAATGTAAATATTTATTTCGACTATTTACTATTTAATCGAAACTATTTAATTAAAATTAAATTGTAAATAACGTATAACAAATATGTATATGTATAATAATATGTAAGATAAAATGTGTAATAAATAAAATTTAGGTATATAATTCACATAATTTTGTCCACATATTTTTGTCCCCGACTATGTGTGGACCCCGTAACCTACTTCTTTTCAAGGTACCGCGTTGGAGAACAGAGAAGGACGTCTGTAAAGCGGCCCTAGTCGACCGCTTTAAGACGAGATTCGCGTGGATCCGAGCTTCTGTGCTAGATTGTGCTTCTGTTTTGCGAGCTTGGCCCAGCTACTCGTGTTTCCTCGTACGGTTACCGCGGTTTCCCCTTTTAATTTAAATTGTTCATGTTGCGTAGGATTGCAACGTGTTATCATTGCGTTGCAAAGCTTTCAACACGATTACCTTAATGCTTTATGGCTTTCATACGTTGAATTAACTTTGCGTTGATCCTCTGTGTATCGTATTTTGTTATATACTGATGCAATAATGAACAATAAAATCATAATAGATCCTACGTGCGTCCCATACAGGTGAGAAAATTGTCAATATAGAAAGAATTGAATAAATTAGAATTCAGACCAACGAACCAGGTTTTTTATCTCCTTCCCTTCCTTTAACTTTTAAAGGAAAAAGGAAGGATCGAGTGAATGTTTAATTTAGACATTGGGCGATAGCTTGGTCGAGTAGAGTATGTATGCGTCATGTATGTGTATGAATATTAACACCTTGTGATCAAAGTCCTGCATTTTTTTTAAATAGGTTACGAATCAATCTTGAGTATTTCGAAAATGTAGGACACTGGCCGTCTTTCTATACACGCGTATGTATAACTAATATATTTGCTAAGATATTATTTTTGTCATAAGCTATTGATATTTATGGAATTATACGTGGACTTTTTTCATTTTTACAATTTTTCTTCTTCTTTCCAATAAATTTTACCTAACCAAATATGCATTAATGGTGCGCGTCGTATCGAAATATCTTCTACAATAAAAACGTGACGGTTACTAAAGGACATGTTATACGAATCGATTAAGCAAACAGTTATGAAATGCGAGAAAATTTTCTGGCCATTGCAAAAATCGAATACTTTAATACGAAACTGGAAAGTTGGAGAATTTTATACGCAGGAAGTTAAATAACTCGCAGAGGGACAAGTCTAAAGTTGCACTGCAACGAAATTGTTATTGTTTACTGTAAATTTTGAAGCTTTATGCTAATTTTCTCGATCTGTGAGCGGATTCTGAATAATTCGAGAAATTCGAAATGGATTTTATAAATTAAATTTCTGTTTACGTCGTTTCTCTTTGTGCATAAGGATATGAAACTACAGTGTCAAAATGAACAAAAGTAATATGTTTGATATGATATAATGACAATTATTAAACTGAAAAGTGATACTGGAAACTGGAAAGTGATATGATATAATGACAATTATTAAACATCGCTTCTCACTCTGTTTCTCTTAAATATTAAAATAATTATGCTACACGACAGTCCAACTACTATTCAGCCGTTCCACGACGACATTTTCTTGTTACACTGAGAGTTTTATCCGTGAAATTATTTTAACGTCGCTAGTGGATTAATACGATATTAAAATTATCCGCTGGGAGGCGACACGAATTAATTAGAAAGTTATTAATCAATATACGAAAAAGAAGGAAACGATGGGAGTTAACATCTTCAAAAATTCATTAGCATTTGCAATAATAGTAGACGCGATAGTCGCAGGATAAATGGTGTAGTGATAAGATTGTAACTTCTCTACTTTTCAGCGAATTGAATTTTATGCTTTTCAAGGAGTAGTTATAACCGTGATTAAAAATATTGCCTGAGCGTTTCTCCTGCATAACGTTAAAGCCTGGTAACATTTTAAACGAATGAATTTTTAAACGAATGAATTTTTAAACGAACGAATGAGTTTTAAAGAAATGCAGTCCAATATAAACATTGACAAAGCGACAAAACATTAAAATGAATTTTTTTCCACTGCAGCCTTTTTCCCACATCGTAAACTGAATGAAGAACGGTTTTCACGATGCTTTAAGTTATTTTTGTTACAATTGCCTGAATATTACTCGCTCTTTCGTTCTTTCGTTTCTTCATGAAATTTGCATGTTTAAAAATTCTCAATTTTTCGCATGAAATTTAATGTACTATATTATAAATATAATCATATTAAGTTGTCCGAAAAGTTTTTTTCGTTTCATAAGGTGATAATAGATGAGCAACAATTTCTGTTTTATATTATTTTATTGAATTAGGTATGATGCATTTCGTTCTATTTCTATTATTATGTTCGTGCATAATTCAATAAACTAATATAAAACAAAAAACATTGTGCGTTTATTATTTCCTTATAAAGCGAAATAATCTTTTTGGACAACCTAATATAATCGGCGATGAGGATAATGCTATGTGAAAATATAGAAATAATTTTATGAAGAATAATTTCGAAGATTATAAATCAGTACAAAAATTATTAATAGGATTCGGTTGCTTATACAAACGCATATTTTACAAAAAATTGATTTGTCTTTTCTTTCAAAAAATTGATTCGCGTATTATTTCGCATAATTTTATAAGTTGCACAATTTTCGCAGATTTTGTTAATTTCTATCGTCTCTTTTCTTCTGTAACATCTGGTTTTTGATAATGAGCGATTATAACGAAGACTTCGTTATTCCAGAATATTTTCACAATTTTCAGTATACTTATCATGCGTAAGTTGGCATATTACGTTTTCATATTTCCCATATTTCATTTACATATTTCAACATCCATAATCTAGATATTGTTAATTTTTAATTCCATTGCGTAATTATCTCATTCTCTCGCATCACTGATAACTAGATTTTACGTATTTATAGGAGATTAAAAAGCGTAAAATTACACGGCAAGCACACGGTATGAACAAAATTTTGGTACAAAATATCCCATGCCTTTTATGATATTCGAAACAATTTTCCACCGTCGTCCTACTTTTGTTATATTATATTCTTAAAACTACTTAACTACATCGTTAAATTATATTCTTAAAACTACGAGTTTGCATAATTACTGAAAACGATTCGTTTGTTTGTAACTCCTGCAAGCCTGCGTAGTCGATACGGCTATGAACAACAGAAAAAGAAAAACGAGGAAAGGTCAAAGCATCCGCGATAAACAAATTGCAAACAATTTGTCGCGAAGAAAATCAGTATCCGCTTGTGTTGAGATTGACTGATAGAGGAACGAGTGGATGAATTTGTAATAGAAAAATATATTGAAATAAGTATAGGTATAAGTACAGGTATAGTGTATGCTGGACCACATCCCCACTCTTTCAGTGTTACAATACAATAGAATCGAATAGGCAGCACGTTCATACATTTAAAGCAAAGGACATCGCTGAAAAATTAATTTTGGTAGCTCTAGCTGCCAAGAAGACTACAAGAAACAGCAATAGAAATCTACTTATAATTCTTTTGTTTCTAGACCTTATAACTCAAAACAAAATTTATATTCAAAGGCACAATAATATGGACCTCTTTTTATTTTGGATTTTTTTCATCAAATTCTATTCTTTTTGTAACAGCGATCTCCAGGTCACGGATATAAAAAAGTAAAGATGTAGAGTTTTTCTTGAAATAATTATTGAGGAAGTAATTATTATCGATACTATCTAATGACAAAATCCGCAATTACTTAGTTGTCAACGCAATACTTCAACAGCTTGTACTGATCCACGTACCGAAACAGTAGCTGTAATTGCAAATAAAAAGAGCAACGAGTATTGGATAGTAGGAGCGATCGGAATTGCTTGATTCAAATCGGTGTTGCTTTGCAAAGGTTGACGCGTATAATGCGTTTGTTGCTCGCGCGTCGATGAAAAACCGCGCTACCGGAAACCATTATCGATCAACGTGTCTCGTTGCCGTGATTTAGCCGTTGGGAAGCTCGATAGGCCTGGGAGATTCCAATATCGTCTTGAAAAGAATTCGCTTTGTGCCCGCTAGCACAATATCGACGAGCCGATCGGTTTGTGCTCGCGTGTCCGTGCCACTATCGCGTTCGTCCATCCTTTTAGTTTTTAAATTTACTAAAGTTTCCTTTTGCAAAAAGCGCACAATTGTACAGTTATCGCGTGCACCGCACTGTAGTTTGATATATCCGCACGTGGTGGATTTAGGGGATTCAGAGGATCTATTGGGTTGGTAACTAAGTGATTGCGGATTTTGTCATTAGGTGATATTGACAAAATTCGTAATCACTTAGTTGCCAACCCAATAGAGTAATTTAGTTTTCAAAGTGGCGGGAAGAGGACGAGTCGATCTATATTATCACGTTTAATGAAAATTTTGACGAAGCAATATAATGACAAAGTTCCAACTTTTCCTTCGCCGGTTAAATCTATTTAAACTTGATACTATCTTTTTTAAATGGTTGATTTTATGGTTAGTGAGAGGCTGACAATGAACGCCACTGGACCAAAAAGCCGGTTTTAAGACCCACTTTTAAGTTTGAAATTCTATAGACACGACATACAATGGTTGTAGGAAGAATGTCGACATCATTATATTTATTATAGCATTTGTATAGAGATTAGGTTGACGTAGATTGAAAATTTTTCTAAAAGTTCCATGTCTTTGACGATAGACATTAACGATACACAGTTCCGCGATTGTGAAAGTATGATGGAATCGATGTGTCTTACGTATGGGTATAAACATGCATCATACTCGACGTCCTATCATCCAATAAATCATGTTTAGTTACTATAGTCTCGGTACAATTTATTCATCTTTAACCGTGCCATACGTTATGTCCGTAATATGAGATATTAATTTTCTGACTTTTCTAGAATATCGATTACGTAAAGGACACCATGTAAGCAAAGAATACGTTGATATTAAGAAATAAATGAATAACAACGATAGAGAGTGAGTGACCGTTATCAGAAACATATCTATTTTCTTAATTCATAATTTAAGTTTAAGCAAAGTTTAAGAAGATTAAGAAATTATTGCAACTTAAATAGCAAATAATAAGTATATCAAATTATGTCAGACGTGTCATAAATTTATAAATTTCACGATATAAAAAAAAAAAAAAAGAAAAGAAAAGAAAGAAGCCAACCTAACAGAACGAGACCAAAAGTTAACAGTTAATGAGATAGGAAAGTTATTTTCTAAACGACAGTAAACGAGAGAGCGTACGTCTACGATCGAAGACGTAATTTCTGTAACTTTACGTGAAACTTTTGATAAAATAAAAACTCGTGGTACGACCTAATGCGTCGGTGAATGCATTAAAAAAGAGTAGTTAGTTATCTGTTAATGTCTCGATTAGTCGCATTCCAGGCATTCACCATGCAAACGTCCATCGTTGAATAGGATAACTGGTGCGCAGCGAGAAAATTATTGTGACACAGAGCAGTCGGCACGCGAGGCTTGGTGACCCGCAAACAGCGAGACACCCCGTTCCACAAAAGCCGTCCATCAAGCATCAATAATGCAGAAGGGTCGTGGTGTGGCCTTGCCGCGAGATATCGACCCGCATGTGAATATCGATTCTTCCCATTCGACGACCAAAAGACCCCTGCCACAAAGTATAACTCTTGCTGTTGCGTTCGCTTCGCTGCTTTTTACGTTTCCCTTCTACCTTGCAATCGTTTTTCTTCCGCGTTTATTTCCTTCTTGCTCCCAGCAATTGGAATGTTCTTCCTGTCTCTTCGAAATTTTGGTTCCACGCCACATAAATTGCGAGTCGTTGCCGGACGGGCAACGTTCTTGCATTCTTGGCACCGACTTGTTTGAATCAACTTGTTCGATGGAAAGTTCGGAGTTTGTATGTTTCTCGATGGCTGTTTGCGGTGAATTTGTAGAATGGTCCTTGCACCGTGCGATGAATGAAACGAGGGACGTTTAGGAAACACGTCAGATATGTAATATCTCCTTAGAAAAGATTATTCTTTCAATGATCTAGAATGAATAATTCGTTGGATGGAAAGCTTTTTTTTCCTGGTGACGAAATTCTAGAATTCCTGGTTCTCGCACTGTCTGCCGAATAAAACGAATATTTCGTTAAGAGATATTGTACTTGATTACTTGGAACGAATAACTTGTGATTCGTTCTCTGTCAGATGTATCAAGTTATTTGTCTTCTGTATCCCATCAGTTGCTTCCGGATAAACATGTAGAAATATAGAGAGAATGCATATAATGTATAATATATATAATGTAAAATATTTAGCAAGTTTTGGCAATTGTTATGATATTTTAGTAGATGGAACAAATCTACATTTGCGTTCCATTCGTTCAATCATATTTGCAGAAACATGAAATTGCATAAATATTCAAGAGAAGGAGACACGAATTGTATCTACATATTTATTCTGCATTTACATTTATTTTATTTATTCTATTGCATCTACAGTTTGAATCCGAATTTAAATACTGTTTAGGCACAATCGTACGAAAAGCAAAGTTTGACGAGGTGAAAAAGCTTGCGGTTGAAAGATAAACGATTCGGGCGTGAACGGTGGAAGTCTGTGAAAGTTTTCATTGGGAGAAAAGAGCTATTGAAGTTCACGTTTGATCGAGGTCTAGGGAAAAAAGGCGCAATTCACCGAGAGCTACACACTCGTCCAAGTCTGAATATCGATACTTTGCCTGATCGATCGACAGATCTGTGGTTGCAAAGTGATTCTCTTCTTGTAGCGTTCGAAATATTGCTTTGAATCGCCACCTTCTTTTCTCCTTTTCATGTTTTTCCCCTCTATTTTTCTCCGTTTTGTATTTTATTTGTGCATCCTGACGACAATTTCAGCGACGAAAAGAAGAGACACTTAAGTTGTACGACACGAGAAATATACGGAAAACACGGTGAAGTTGCGAACAATGTTAGCAAACATATCGTTATACTACATGGTATACTTAGGTATATTTGCTGTATTATCTGTATGTCTTTTTATGTTTATTACATATTTGTCGAGAAATTACATATCGATCGATTAAATGTTGCGAATATTTTTTTATAATTAGTATGGAGTGTTATAATAGCGATTACTTTACGATGCATTTTTAATTTCAAGTGTTTAATTTCCAAGATCAATCACGAGATAAATAACAAAAAATTTGATAAAAATTCATGTATTTTATGATATTTTTTTAGGAAGTTGATTCGTTGTGCGAATAACATCGTTCACTTTTTTTTATATAAATACGAGCTATATTTGTTGTTAAAATAATTCCGCAAACGAGAACGTTTAATTTTACCGTAAAATATCAGACATTGTCGAAATATATTTTCTCGATGGCATTTCGTGATATCAAATTTGTACACAGTATATTGTTGTTTTATATATACCGTATATTGTAATTTTGTATACAGTATGGGAAACGTACACAGATATAATTTCTACATGATTTGCGAATCTAATCATTAATCTTCAAGAAGATTAAATTCTCAACGTATACTCTGACTATGAATTTCAACCTGTAATTCATGCAGTTTAACATTTTCATTTACGAACTTTAATCTAGCCTTTCAGTTTAATTAATTTTCATGTATATTTAATACGGAATAATAGGTAATTCTCGAAATTCAGAGAGAGAGAAATAGAGAGAGAGAGAGAGAGCAGAAGTGACAGCATAATTCCATTATCTTTGCAACAAGTAGCTAGGTGGTATAGTTACTCGACTATAGTTAGAAATTATTGTATAAATCACGCGATAAATTGGCAACGATTGATCTCAAAATCGAAATATCTATATTTCTGAGAATAATAAGTAATTTTGTTAGACGAGAAGAGGAAAGAAAAAGTGAAAATAATGCTATTGAAAAATACAGCGGTTCTATTAGGGGAATAATTCGCACGGTCAAATACAGTAACGATGTTCTATCGAAGAATTCCAGATCTTTTCTTCGAGCATGAGTTTTCCTTTTTTCCTTTTTCGCGATCTTGTATCAAAGGATACATGGGATCATTTATAACGATATATGGCTTTTCACGTAGAAACTGCGAAATAATTCATTGAGAGTTTCGAGATTTTCTTTTGTCCGAGCTCGTATCTCCTCTGTTCCATTGCAAAATTGATATGTTCGGGTAAAAAGCTGTGATCCCGTTGTTTTTCATAATTTCCCGTTATTTGCGAAGGCGCAATCGACGAGAAATAAAACTAACGCAATTATGGACGCGTTTATCTGATGACAGGCGCGAGGATACATTTAATTCGTGGGTGTTCTGGGTAGTTTACAAAGTAAACTCTACAGCGTAGAGCAATAATCGTTAAATGTCGGAAGTTAAATGACAAAATGGGAGAGAAGAATTCTCGTGAAAGCTAACATGGTACACATACGGTGACAGTAACATCTACTACTTCGTTAAAATAAATTACTAAGATGTGGCTGAAAGCGTTATACAAGCGGAGAGAAGGTAATCTTCCGTAGAAAAAATGAAAAGCGCGAGATAAAATTTGATCACGCAAGGATTAATTTTCTTGAAAATTGATGTTGAAAATCCATTTGAGTATACATATAACGTTTTTCAAGAAAGTATAAATGAAAATATTATCAACGACACTGTTTTATCAATTATTTCCGTCAAAACTATGCTATAATGCTATGACTATAGCTAAATACTATATAATATAACATAATGTAATAATAAGTATCAAATATTATAACTAAATACTTTGTTAAACCTCTTAAGCTCTTTCTTTTTATATTTTTCTAACTACTTAAAAAATATCTACGCGCTCACTTTAAAACAAAATATGAGAAAAAGGACTTTTTCATATGTACGATTTCTCGTTCCAATTGCGTATGTAGAACATCTTTTCAAAGTATAACAAGTTCTTTCCGCTTGCCAAAACGAGAATAAGATTCTCTTTGTTAAAAATATAATATAAAAATATCCATTCGTTGGATGTGCGACGAGTAAGTTGCGAGAGTAAACGTTTGACGATGATTTCGTTAACTTTTACGACAGATTAATTATTTGCCTCATGGTAGATGTATCGTAAGCAACCATTCATGTGGAAGAATACAGAAATTGGATTACACGTGTGAAAGGATCCTCTCGCCTCAGAGAATATCGATATGTATTTTACAGTAACCATCTACATAAATGTATACAAAAATTAAAATAATTCAACGATTTGCGTTACAGTTTGCTGACGAGATTATAATTTTACAACGTTGTTTTTCATGTTACTCCTTGTTTTATTTATTCCATCATTTCAAAGGAACAAAAAGAAGAATTTAAAGAAGTTTGGTTGAAAATGTACAAATATTTTGAAGCTTGATAATATCTAGAAGTTTGTATATTAACTTTTAAAAGTGCCATTTGACGACTATCTGGTAATTGTTATTTTTGTGAAGTTCTCTCAAAGCTGGTACACACGTAAAACCTGCATCACACAACATTAGTCGTTATATGTGTAAGTCAGGATTTGCTGAGTGTCGGACGACGACAGCGCAGTGGTTAGCGCCTTAGGTTACGAACGTTCTCGAAACCCAGGTTCTCGAACCCCGGCGACGGAGGTCCGATTTTTCTTCCATCCATCTAAATTTAGAAGAAAAATATAGCAGTACCCCAGCAGCGACATCTACATCTCATATATATGTATGTTAATTAGATACATGTTGACCGATTTAAAGTAGTGTAAACCCAGTGCAGAGATGTTGATTGATGTGTTAATCGTAGATCCCACTAAAGTTCGCTGACGCGATGGTGTCGCAGAGGAAAATTCCTGCTGAGTGTTGGTCGCCCCACCACCGGTCGTTTGCGAGTGTAAGTCCTGGGAGACATGGGAAAAACCCACGTTTCCCCATTTTTTTTTTCTTTTTTTTTCGGGAAGGAGGCGACCGCGCGTTGCCATCACTGCGACGCAAGCGTGGACTCGGCGCAGCACACGCTGGAACATTGTCCGGCGTGGACGGCGCCGCGACACTCTCTCATCGGGGAAATAGGGTTCGACCTCTGGTCACCGGCGATTTTTGAAGCGCTGTTGACGAGCAAGAGGGGCAGGAAGGCCGTAGCCTCTTTCTGCGAGCTAGTTATGCTGCGGAACGAGGCGGCGGAGCGGGAGAGGGAGCGGGCTTCCCATCCTGAGAGGATTAGCCGACGAGGGCGCGGCGGTGTCTGTGGACGCGCCTACATGAGGCGTGCGAGAGCCGCAGCGACCTCCGAAGGAGATTGAAGTTAGGTGCTGGACCTTCCAGCATCCGGGAGCCACCAAGCAGTCCGGTCGGGGATCCGGACGGCCCCTGGAAGAGTGCGAGACGTAATACGGACAGAATGTTGGGCGCGGTGGGCCCGGTGTGTCGCCACAGCGGTTCCCGGGCACCCCTCGGTCGCAATAGGGACGGTCATCGTGGAGGTTTTAGTCGGTTGGAGTCCGACACTACCACGCCGCTCTACCTCTAGAAGCGGCGAGTGTCCGTGCGGATTTTCTCCACAAAAAAAAAAACAAAAAAAAAAAAAAAAAGGATTTGCTGAGTGAGTTTATTGACGAGACCATTAGCGAAGCTAGAAAGAAACTCGTTTCTCTCTTTCTTCATCTTCCTTTGCTTTCCCTTTTTTTTTTATCGTTTCTACCTTCCTCTTTCTGCCATCAGAAAACCATTCGTATAAAACGACCGATTTATATATAGTAAGCAACAGAGTAAAATTATTGTATACAATGTTCTAGTTCGTTTTGAGGTCAGCTGATCGGTCGAGTCGTTAAATGTCGTTTAACGATTGAGAATTTCGAATTCCTGATATATAATATATAATAATATTTCTAATATAAAAAAAGCGAAAAGCCAGAAATAAAGAATATATTGACGTTTTGTAAATTTCGAATTGCGAAACCACTTGCGAAAAAATGTAAAAGTACTTTCGCTTGAAAAATACAACATTATAAAAAAATATATTTTTACCTAGAGGACCTATAGACACGAAGTATCTGTGTTCGAATTATTTATCAAATTTTTTGTTTGAAATTGTTAATAATTGAAACATACAATATTGCATCTATCTATATAATACACAAATAGAATATTTATATTTAAAATATTTACGATACTTCGAAACTACGTATGTACCTGTCTTCTCGATCACACAAAGCCAGCTCTTTCAAAATGAATATATCGTCAAATTGTATAGAAACCTTTCGAGCTCAACTGCCGTGAATGAAACACCGAAAGATACTCGAGATGTGTGAAAAATTCCTAATTAGCACAAGTCCAGTTCGTTCCACTGGGAGGCAAAACGAAGGTAAGGCAAAGAGATCCGTCACCTTAGGCCTCCGTCATTGAAACGAATGACAATGGGAAACAGACACGAGATCGTATAGAATTATCCTCTTGTTTTTTTGTGGCGAAGACGTCGCTTCACTTCGGAGACAATAGGATCCGGGCGTTCGGCGAGGTCAGCCTCTTAGTAGAAGATGAAGTAGCACGGAAAGTGCTCACTTCAGAGCGTTGGAGTGTACAAACAGGTCGCTAATAGGCCCCTTTGCACATTCTATTTCAGAGTTTCAGTCGAGTCGGTTCGCGTTCCTTTTCATGCGAGAACACGATCGACTCGCGTCTATCTGGTTATACAAGAGTTGAGTTAGTGGTATTCTCTAGTAGGAAGTAGAAATAGAACGATTCTCCATCGATAATTTCCATTTAGTAAAATTTATTTGTACAAGTTCTTGTGACACAAAAGGAATAGACTTTAGAAAAGATTTCGTCTTGAGAAAACAGCAAATTTCGAAGGTTGGATTTTTAAAACGATTTCCATTTACTCATTTTTTATTCGGGGTCATTCTTTAATGTACTTTTGTTTAATCGAATTGTAATTTGATACGCTGCGGAGTTTTCTATGTTTGTTTTAGAAATTTGAAGACGAAGATAAGGACAGAACGCATATAATGTGTAATTTGTATGTTATAGTGAAGATATTAGGTGAAATATATTTAATATACAAGGAAAATGTATAAAATATCTAAAATAGAGCACTCGTTATAATTTTTAATAACCAAAACGAATCTGAAAATTGTGTGGAGTTTTAAAACGATTTCCATTGGACTCGGGGTCATTCTTTAATGTACTTTTGTATATTCGAATCGTAATTTGATATGCTGCGGAATTTTCTACGTTTATTTTAGAAATTTGAAGACGAAGATAAGTACAGAAGGCATATAATATGTAATTTGTATGTTACAGTAAAAATATTAGTTAAAATATATTTAGTATACAACGAAAAGGTATAAAATATCTAAAATAGAGCACTCGTTATAATTTTTAATAACCAAAACGAATCTGAAAGTTGTGTTTCTTTAGTCGTGTCCATAAAAAGACAAATTTGTATAAAAATCCGCAGTCTAACCATTAATTTCGCAGGGATATTGGGAAAAGTCAGGCAACTGAAATATGAAGGCAAGTATAACGACGAGATTTGTCGTCCTTTATTTAGAGGTGGCATGGTGTATCGTTGACATGACAAAATTGAGAAATCGATGTGTTCACGAGCGAACCAATTTAAATCGTAATCGAAGCATTAACTGCATTGATTTCGCGTATAATATTTTTCGACTTTTTATTTTATTTGGTTGTTGCGGTTTTATTTTGACAAATGTTTGATAGTGGTTATTGAGCGCAACGCGAGCGTAGCGGCGCGGCGGCACAGGAGCATCGACTGGGAAATTTGTACCATGACGTTTCGATTTTTCTAAATGGAACGTTGAAAAACGTGATAAATATAAAACTTAATACAACGTCGGAAAAATTTGTTTCAGGATTAACTAATCATTGATTAGATATATTTTAACACGTGTAAAATCTTATAAATATCTTATACCTTTGCATATCATCTTTTTCTATATCTTTTCATTTCTTTCATATGTTTGTAAATTTGTAAATATCGTTAAATTTAAGCTTGATTTTGAGTGAAAAAATCTAGGTTCTACTTCCTTAATGTATACAACAAATATTTTCAAAGAAGTCTCCTATCCAGATCTATTTTCTGGAGTGGAGCGCGGAATACATTTACTTCGTTAACTACTACAAGTCACTTTGCGAATTTTCTTCTCGCTTTTAAATTCACAGTTGTTATAGATTCAACTGTACGAGGACACTCTAACGATGTTTCGCAGGAAAGGGAAACGAAACGAAGAAAAGGATTCGTCGAGTAGAAAGATGAACAAATGGTGGAGGAGAAGCGTGTGAAAGGAACAAACAAGGAGAGCAGGTGGAAGATTGGAGTAGATCGTGGTTTGCTTTGAGATCAAACGCTAGGCTCGGATGAGCGGCGTTGCAACTAAATTTAACGTGAACTTTCACATTTCGCATTTGCGCTTCTGATTTTGGAACAAAACGGGGATTCCTCGGGCGATTCGCTCCCTTCAACGTTTCCTTATTCGTGCACCTTGTGCCAAAAAAAAAAAAAAAAAAAAAAGAAACAAAAAAACAAGTAATAGAAGAGCTTTAAAACGTTGAAGCGCAATTATCGCGAATTATGAGCGCGAAAGAAATTTTAATATACAGAGGAGGATAAAAAGACGTATGCACGTTTCTACAAAAGAAATTTCCTAACTGACGATAATTCGATTCAATTTTGAGGAAGCACACAGCCAACATCTTTTGGTCCTTTCTGTGTAACAAATAAAAAACATTTGATTTATTTCATGTCCTTTTAAAACGACGTAACCAGCAAGTGCACTGCATAAGCCCGCGAAAGTCGTATAAAATAAAAGACTGTTATAAACGAAAGTCATGCCAAGCCATCAGAAGTAATGGGAAAGCTTTTCCAAAGAATAATATAAAAGTGGTGTGAAACGAGCGAGATAATAAGCTCGTAATTCGTTAATAACCTTTATCACCGTTACTCATCTGAATAATAAATTCCGGCCGTTAAAAGAGAAGACTACTACGGAAAACTTCTTCTTTTTTTTAAGCAAACTATGCAAAATAAATCAATTTATTGCCTTGGCGGTCGACTTCTTCCGGTAGATCGGCTTCTTCGTTGATTTCATTGCGACATTGCTACTCACAACAGCGGAAGGAGACTAACAAATTTTCAACAACGCGAACGGCTTAGATTGTCAGAGTAAAGTGGTTCGGTACGACGTAATACTTTGTAAAAATGAAATATTATGGCGTAATATATTTCAATCTATTGGAATTGCCAGGGAAAAATATATAAAATTCGCGTGACAATATCTTAATTATGCTCTTCGCTGTATTTATCTTTTTCGCTTGATATCTCTCTTATCTCTCTTCGCTTTCTGTATTTACTCTTTGTAAGCTTCTCTTGCCGATTTCATCGTATTTTCTCACTTCCCTTTCCTCTTTTTTCCTTCTCGCGTGCTCTAGCCCCGGTTTACTCTTGCTATACCGGCCGAATATCGATCCAGCCGCCTCTATAAATAGACACGCGGGTCGTCGACGGTATTTAGCATTTCACTACGAACTACTTACTCCGTCCGCGTGCACCGAACATCGGATCGTGACAAGTAGGCGTTACGATATTGGTGTCGGCACAGTTGCCGAAGTTAAAGAGCTCGAATACCTTCGTGGTGTAGCTGTTCGCTTTTACAGAACTCGATTCGATCGTTTTCTTTCTTTTTAGCAGGCTGAGATTGCATTCGATCGATCGCTTTTGATCGTGAAATTGCTTCTTGTCTGGTTTATGAGCCAGTCGAGGTGGCTGAAAAAGTTAGATACATGTTTGCTGGAAAAGTCACGTACAATTGGAGGTGTCGTTAAGGATTATCGATGGGCCAGAGATGAATGGGCGATGAATATGAATTGGTTGGCGATGATGAAACACGTGTTCGTACGATTGCTGGTATGCTTGATGATACGCATGTAGTTTTTATTTTGTTAGCGAGATTTGCGTTTGTTTTATATGTAAATTAAAGCACAATTCCAAAACAAATTCATCGGTAGCTATGACGTGACATTTCATCGCTTTTTAATTGATATTTCCAGCTTTTATTTACAAAATTTCTTTCTTTCTCGTGCGTATTAATTTTATATTTAATGTAAACATATTTGCGGTTCAGATATTTTAAACAAAGATACGGTTTATAGACTATAATGAAATATAATATGTAATTTGCAAACCTAATAAAGGTAATTTCGTCCCTGTTCAAATGTCCAAAAATTCTTTAAAAAGATCTTCGAAAGCATTTTTAAGAACAGTTCGTATTTGCCGCAAACTTCTTAATACCACGAACGACTCTATTCTACCCTCTTCCGTGTCATCCAATTTCATTCAACTGTTCCACTTCGACTTTTTGAATAACTCAGCTATTGGTTCTGCTACTTTCACTTCAGTCTTCGAAAGTTAATACGATAGAAGAATTATTCGAAAGACACATAAGGAAAGTTGAACGGCTGTCGTAACTTTCTTTAATTCCCCCTATAGTTATCCTCCAAATTCCTGTTTTTCTAACAAGTCCTGTCACGTTAATTCCATTAATCGTATAGACAGCAACAAATCGTTACAACAATAAGCTCAGAAATCACTTCCCTGTGTGACATTTCATCAGCGAGAATTATACTTAATATTGACCATACACGTATTTTCCATTGGGGATGTCTGGTCGCGTGGCGTTTACACAGAAACAGTTAACAAAGCTGGTTATTACCCTGGTCAGGGATTACTCCCACGAGTCTTAACCAGTTTACTCGGCAGCGAAAGCAGGTGTATAGGTCAGTCATGGCATAATTGCATGCGGCGAGAGTGAATTTACAGCGCGTTCAACTCCCTTGTCCGCTTACACCGTTACACACACACACACACATATTGTTTCAAGACGTCCCAATGATTCTGCATTTCTAAAAGACAACCATGCGAGATTATATTTTGGACTATGTAGCGGTAATTAAAATAATTGGATGAAAATTAATCGATTAACGTATTTGAATAGTTTACTTATCGCGTGGCGTATGTAATTAGGGTGCAAGGGAAAACGGTCATAGTCTACTCGAGATCGAAATTGCTATTTTAGCATCGTGTTACAGCTTAGAGAAAGCTATAATAACGTATAACGGAGCAAATGTGAGAGAAGTTAAACGCCGAAAAATCTTGGAGATGGAAGTTTGGTAATTTCGTACGTTAATATAAATTAATATAATATTTTGGAACTTCGAACACCGTATCTCGTACTTTGCCAAATGGTTTAATTTGGTTTATCAACGAATGTGCAGAATGCGCTTAGTTTTATTCGATTCGTCCGAGTTTGATACGTAAATTGATTTTGTTATTGTTATTCTTTTTAACGATATATTTCAGGTTTAATAATGACGCTAAAGAACTCGTCTAATTTTAGAATATTTTCTATGGTAATTATCGAATTACATTTTTAGGAACTGTCTGTGGTAATCGGAAAATCAATTTCTTATTTGTTTAATATCGTAATTACCTTGTGCTTTCGAGTATTTTATCCCTTACGTTATATAAAATTATACCTCACCAGGCGGTATCAGTTTTTTGTTCGCAACTCGTTTCGAACATCTAATAAAATCAATTAACCCGCCCATCGGTTAATCGAACTTTTCCCATCCGCGTTCGGGGCCATAAAGACGGCAGCAAACCGTGAATAAACTCCGTTTAAACCGTTTTGTATACGGTAGTCCGTGTTGTCGATCTTTCGACTGCTTTTGACGCGATACCTTCGCTACCATTGACTCGACTTATCGACTTATCTTTTGCGAAGCAACTGGCGGGATGCTCGAACGCTTTCAGGTGAGGTCACCGTGGAAATCGTAGAGGTGGAAAAGTCGTCACGATAGCAAGGACGAAATTTCACTTTATCGATGGTATATCGACACTAGAGGGAAAAGGTTGAATGGATAAAATTGTTAGCAGTTTGTTTCTGCTTATTTCGTTCGTTATGGAATAATAATACGTTAATTTGTTAACGAGCCAATTACATCAATTATAATAAAATATATAAAATATTCCAAAAAATTGGGCTCAAGTCTCCGAAGCATTTTCCTAGGAGCATGATATTATAAAAATCATATTTCGTTAATACTTGTAACATTTACATTCAGAGCTACTCAGTCGTCGTATCTTGCAATTTGTAGCTTCGTTAGAATCAACAAAACCGCGTGGTATTAGGTTGTCCAAAAAGTGTTTTTCTTTTACAGACACAGTTTTTACAACGATTTATCTTTATACAAACGTGAAATCTAATCTGTCGAACGTTGTGACCTTTATTTTGATATAACAAAATGAATCATACGTAATTCGATAAAATAATATAAAACGGAAAATGTGCATCCATTATTTCCTTATAAAACGAAAGAAACTTTTCGAACGACCTAATATAATAGATAGCCCTTTGCCAACTAGTCTCTGTTGTAATATTTATTTGTTACATAAATATCTATTGCGAGTTAATGATAGCGAAGAGTAGATCGTTCAACCAATCTCTAATCATCGGTATCTTACAAAATTAACAAAATGCTTCAAACTAAAATATACTACGCTATGTTCAAGTAAAAAAAAAAAAAAAAAAAAACAAGAGAGAGAGAAGAAGAGAACACTCAGTTCAATGAAATCGCGAAATAATTGAAATATATTTTATAAATTGAAAAAACATTTTATTCGATCTCTGATCTATCTTTCGATCATGACCTACGATCGAAATGATATACGATAACAGAATACATAAAATATTTTATACAGTTGCGAAAGAAGAATTACGATACCTTGGAATACCGTTCTCTTTCCCAAAGTGATATTTTCCAAGAACATAACGATGCAATTATTTTTGAGCCACTTTCCCATTGAAATACTGGTATTTCCGGGAATCGGATATCGCAGAAGACGTTTGGGAACAACGAGACTTTAAAGAGGACAACGTGAAATGTGAATCAATAAGAAGTCCTCTTGTTTCTCGATTACCACCGAAATCGTTGCATATCGATGCCGTTTCGATGGAACCGCGTGGTCAAAACGTTGGAAATATTTCTGACAAACAGCTGCCTTCGTCCTCCATTACTCATCCCAACCGCAGCAACGCTTTAGCTTCTGGAACGTGCGAGCTTCAGCCTCGAAACATCGAAATTTCTTTTGGCTGGGAAACGGGAACGTTGTTCGATTAATCGAGCCTGACGGGCAACTTTGGCCGTGTTTGTTTCTCGTGGTTGTTTCGTGCCTCGAACGAGCTCGCTCTACGAAATGTCGATTCGAAGTGCACACGTACCGTGAAACCCTTCTGCGCTTTTGTTAGTTTCGAACTGGCTGGCCAGACGTTAGAAGGTGTTCTCATGGGCGTTCTCATTAAAATCGCAAAATCTCGATTTAAGGAAAAATTACTGTTTGGACGAGTGTTCTTTATCGTTGTACAGATGTTACACGGATATATCGATAAATTTAGAGAACTTAAAGGATATTAATTTCAGAATTAAGTTTAAGAATGGAGAATATTTAACACTAGAACTACCGATAATTAACATGAAGCTATTTCTACCAAAACCAGTCAAAATGACTGGTATTTAAAAAATACGTAACAATAGAATATTTTTATATTTATTGATTTATTACTTTCTTACGGAAGGAATTCCATGTTATATAGTACATTTTTCGTGTTATTAATCCATGCGGGATCATGATCCCTAACGAAGATCGACACATTTATAAAATTGTAGCACTAGTCGTTTTGACTGGTGTGATATTTCTAGCGTTAGCATCGATCCGGAATTTTCCTGATAACTGATATCATTATATTGAATGATACGCGGTAAAAATTTTAAAAATGTGTGACAAGTTGTACAAAACGAGGAAACTGGTTAATTTGGGTTCAATAAACAGATTGCAGATCTCTTTTACACTTTGACAAGTACCCGTCATTTTGACTGGCTTTGATATAAATAGCCTTGATACAAAATTATTTTGAGTTTGAATGCATAAAAAACAAAATAAAATTCATTATATTATTCGTTTAGTTATCGTTGCGAAACTCGTTACGTCATTGCGGAAAAAATATAACACGAAGTAGGAATTTGAAAATAAATTTGTAAAACCAGCCAATTCGACTGGTGTGGTAGTTCTAGTGTTAAAGGATACGTAGATTTCATGTTATGCATCTTTCAATAACAGGCATTTTTTATTTTTAATGATATTTTCTAATCCATAGTGTTATATATACTAACTTATATATTATATATGTCGGGTCGTCGTTATAGTTAGGATTAGGGCTAGGGACGTGTAATGAATCTTCACTAGAACTATCCATTGTTATATAATCAAGATATCATTTATTAGCACAAGGGTGGATAGTACAGAATAGACAAGTAATCGCGGCGATTAAACACTAATGGCAATGATCTTAGGATCGATAACGAATCCGCGATCAACGGGATAGTAAATACACTTTCTCCAAGATTTAAGTCTGGATCTTGGTTAAAATAAAACGTGAAGTATTCACTGATCGTAAAAGGCGTTGTTTCCTCGCTGATGAGATCGTACGAGAGAATGTGCTTTCCGTCGTGGTGATGTTACAGAGGAAAATTATGATGGGGTGTGTCTAAGGGCACGATATCATTGGATTCGTCAAGGGAAACCTTCGCTCGGAAAGTGAAGGAAATGGACGTTGCTGTTAATTGGTTAATTTCTATGTTGGTGGTTAGAGAAAGATGCTAGTCGCCCTTGAGAGAAAGTTGCTAGCGGGAAGCGTCGTTCGTGAGAAAAGCAGATTTCCCGTACTTTCTCGTAGTGGGTGGTAGATTTAAGGACTGTTAGAATAAGGACTGTTTGTCCGTTTGAAGGATCTTAGTTAACTAAATCCTAAGATTTATAACGGGTCCTCAGGCTAGCTGAACATGTCCTGTGGAGGTGCATCGATATCTGGTAATCATCGTGCCCGAAGAATAGGGTCTGTGTGTGGCGAGCCACGGGGCAGAGACCATTGCAATGTTTACTGTCAAGTGTCGCTACAACTATTTCTTTTTAAGGAGAGCTATACAATTATTCTATACCTCTATTAGGTAAAACGTTCATCCCGTGACCGCGGCTACGTTCCGTGACTAGTTGTCGCCTCGAGCCCAAGCTCATTATCGCAAATCTCGGACAATTATAATCGGGTTAACTTATAAGGATTAAAGTATTGGGGATTTTCCAAGGAATTCCAAAGGGAAGGCCCGGTGTCCTTTCATCTCCGACATATATATTTATATAATAAGAATGGTAGAATGATATATTGTATATTATATAATGGTATATATGTTTAATATGTTTACGTCTTAATTTCGTGTCAAAGAATATTAAATCGATATAAGCATAAATATGAAAAGTAGTAGCAACTAAAATTACATTTCGCTCTTGAATTGCTCGATCGAAACGAGACCACAACCGATACTGCGCTCGTGGATGTCCGAAGATACGAGCTACTGGTAATCCTACTTTTATATCGATTGCTATTCAACCACGCATTACTGCCGCCAAAAGGTGGCTTGAATCCTTTCGCCAGAAGCCATTTATCAGTTGAAGTCGTTTTATCACTATAAGCCGGTAAGCTATATGAGATACAGATATCATGAAATTGGACCGGGCAAATGAAGTTAGATTGTGCTTCTACTTAAGAAATGTTTCTTTTTCTCATTTTCCATATATATCTTTGCAATTATACGTTTGGAAAGTTGCTGTAACAATTGGGATTGGAAGCATGCAAATGGTCACTTCCGATTTCCATTTAGGTGTCATTACAGGATGTCTGTATACGTACATAGCTTGGGTTTACATATACATACATATACATATACATATACATACATGTATTTATTTGTATATATTTATAACCTAATTTCAGTATACTTAGAGGTATGTATAGGTACAGTATATTTAGTAGGCCTTTTAGTGCTTCTTCCACTGTCAGTGGAGAGCTTGATTTGACAAAATTGACCTTAAAACGTTTCCTTAGAAAACTTCCGCGTTTATATGCTTCACTTCTGAATCTTTAATTTTTATCGTAACTGTTCTATTATATATATGTACGGTTCGTGATTCGCCGACTATACGGAGAAAATCATAAAATCCATCGATGCAGAGAGATAGCATTCTATACATCTAATAAAATACGATTAATGATTTACGTTCTTCCAATTCTCTCTCTAGAAGAATATTGTCTTATATATTTTGTCTATAAATAAAAATTCTAAAATTATAACAAACAAAACTGAAGAAGAGATAAACAGGAACAAAAATTGATCAAAATAATAATAGCAATAATTTATTTGATCTCGACATCACGGCGAAGAAACGCAACTTGCTTACAATTTTTCTAACACCTCCTCCTCGTCCGATCTTTTCACTCATCCACTTGCATATTTTATTCTTATGCTAGCCTTAACCTAGTTACAACATACTATGTATTTAAGAATCTACGCTGCAAGTTCTTCCTATTCTAAAACTATTATTTCCGTCAGCCACTCCTACTGCTAGCCGTCTGCTTATTGCAACTTTTAATCTTTGATATTTCTCCCATCATTTCCTACTTTATCTTTCCTCTTCCTTTCCTTCTTCTTTCTACCTTCCTTAACCATTTCTACACTTCCATTGCATCTTTTATCAACCTAGAATTTTCCCCACGTTTGTGTTTGTTTCTTCTACTACTACACTGTTTTCTATCAGATGTTTCAACGTACCCTCAATATTTCAATTTTACATATTCTTTCCTGTTCCGATCTCCAATACTTGTTCGTATCTTCTACATTTCCATATCCCGCTAGTTATAACGCTTTGGCCTCTCCCCTGTTCCTTTATGTGGCGTGACATCCTGATATTTTGTATGTAGTTACATAATCCGTCATATTTTGATTCTCTAATCTTATCGTCCTCCCACTGTTTTTTGAATATCGCCATCTCTTCCTTTCGGTATCTCAGTTATTACTTTCCCCTTCCTTTCGTCCATATTTCGTCCCATTATTCGTTGGCTGTATCCGTTTCAAATTTGCCAATGTATCTTAATAATAACAAATCAAGTAACGTCGAAGCCATTCCCATATCGAACGTACCAGGTATACTTTTCAATTTCTCATCTCGTATATATCGAATTGTTAATTATGGGTTGCGTCCCTATAGAGTTACAAAAAGGTACGTGGCACGCATTCGAGAGGGGACTTCTTTCCCTTTTGACGGCGGTAAGAAAAATTTATCGTTGTCGAAGAAGGGTTGCGAGACACTTTAAGAAATCCTTTGGGACGCATTGCTCGTTTATCTAACGACAGAAAAGAATTTCTGATCCCGCAGATCAGAAACGTGACCATAAAGCTGACTGTCGAGGACGTTGATATTTACACCGATATACGTAACAGTTTCTCATTTTCAAAGGGAATAAGAATCGCCCAGTAAAATATTTATTTATATCGTTGCATCTTGCAGGAGAAATGCTAGAAATAGAAACGAATCAATAACACCTTTCTTTTTTCTCATTTATAGAAATCTGAGTTTCATAATTTTGTTAAATTACACCTAATTTCAACTTTTTAAATATTTTTCAGAATTTTTTACAAAACCATCATGTTTTGTGTTCACCAGATAAACCGACCTCGCGGTATACATTCACCGCGTTGTTCTCAGTACAAACAAACTTGTTTAATGATCCTGCTCATAGAATGAAGATCTCTCGTTAACGTGCATCTGCATGCAATCGTGAAATTTTCCCATTAATTTCTGCTTTTTCTCTGCTTTCTCCTATGCGCGTAAAGATAAATATATACGTGTATTTAAAAAGAGTATCACTAACGAGTTATATCTTTATCTTTCTTTCAGCTTGTTATTTTTTTTTAACGAATATAATATGTTAAGAATAAATACGCGAGATGAAGGATGTTAATATTTTCGTAATTAGATTACTTGAATACCATATATATTTATTAATTATTATTATTATTATTATTATTTAATATCGTGATAGCGATAGAAAATTTTTAGGCGTTGCTTATTTCTGTCGATCGTTTCTTTTTCCATCTATTGGGTTGGCAACTAAGTGATTGCGGATTTTGTCATTGGGTGGTATTGACAAAATCCGCAATTACTTAGTTGTCAACGCAATAGATCCTGCAACCTGATGAAGTCTGAAAAAATTGAAGTATTTATAACACTGTAAACTATTTGTTTTAAAACCGTGGACGTTTTCTTATCGTACGCTTGATTTCTATGAAATAGGTATTTGTATTCGTTCTAATATATTTTTAACGTGCCAGCTACTTTATCTGGTCTGGGGTTGTTAGGGTAAATATCATCAAGTGCATGGTTGAAATGTTCGGAAAGCTATCGTACAAAGCGATAAAACAGAAAAAAAGGAAATGTAGAGAAATTCAGCAACGGTTCTACGATTTATTGCAGTCATGTTTGAATAATTTCATTCTGTTCCGGTTCAAAAAGTTCCGCTTAAATTATTCGAACTGTCGGTAAGTTCTGTGTAACTTTCGCATCTGATTTCGAAACTATCGTTGGATTTGCTAACTTAATCAGTCACGGCAGAAATATGTATACATTCGCCCTCATCTAATATCGTTTCCTTCCTCTTGTTCCATTCCATTGTACACATCTCTTCCTTCATTTTATCTTCCAACTTTTTATAATCAACTCGGTCGATCCAGATTTTCGATGTTTCGGCGTCAATTTCCTTCAATTTTCCAATCTATCCATCGTCACTTTCTTTCATCTCTGCAATTTACAAAAGTCAATTTTTAAGGATTTAACATTTTTTGCATACTTTCTAAGCGATTTATCGCGAAAATAATTTGTGAAAATTCCTTATACAAAAACTAAAATGCATGTAAAAATCGCTTTGCTAAAGATTGTTGAAATGTCATGGAAGTAAAAGATATTTTGTACAAAACGGAAAGACAATGTTTGGACAGCTAATATTTTAGAAATGCTAGTTGGCTAGCTTTGAACGTTGCTATGTGTATATATATGTATATATAACGTGTAATGTATGTTTGTGTAACCGTGGGAGTGAATCCTTTTAAGGGCGAAGACTGCGGATAAGAGTTAAGAAAGGATATTCAGAAAGAACTCTTAACGAAAGTTTCGAGAAAGAGTTTTCAGAGAGTTTTGCGAACGTATTTGCATCTGGTTTTGTGTCGTCTTTGTGTAAGAGAATTCTTCACATAACAATTTTCTCAGTTATGTAACTTTCCAAGCTTGAATCTTTATATTATGAACTGATAATCAATCCAGGAAATGCTGGTTGTACCAAGATCCGATGATCGTAATTGTTTACTTCGTATATCAATAAATTCCAAATATTACAAACAAACTTGTTTAATGATCCTGCCCATAGAATGAAGATCTCTCGTTAACGTGCATCTGCATGCAATCGTGAAATTGTGTAATAATTTATAGAAGTATGTGAAAAATATTCGTATTATGTTTCATGAAAAAAATTGCCGCAATTATAATTAGTATTAGATTATAAATTACAATTAAGATTTAATAAAAATGAGGAAGGTAAGGGAAGGCTGGAATTACGATTCTTAAAATAGTTGCAGAAACGCAATATAAACGGTGCAGAATTTGTACGCTTAATGGATTCCAAACCGTTTAATCCAACCAAGCCAAGGCTTTGCAGACATTTCGTTTCGCAGATCTTCTATAAATTCTTGTAATTTCCAATAAATACTTCGAGAGAATGAAATTAGTTGCAAAACTATCTTCAGGATTCGTAATATTTTCTCATTTGTTTATATGAGAAAAATTAATTTTTGGAAACTTCCCGTAATTAAATATTACGAATTGATTTAATTTCTTAGCAAATTAAGAAGAAATATGAAATTTTCAGTAACATTTGTTTTCAATATTATACAAGCTATCGTTATACCTATAATCGTTCAACCTGTAATTACCATAATTATTCACTGTATTAATTAATTCTTTAAAACCAGAGGTCCGTAATCCGCACAATTAATTCACGTAGATTTTAATAGATTTCATGATTGGTGTGCGCTGAACAAATTGTCCCTCAGCTTAATTAAACGTTATACCCTTAGATTTAACAGCAAGAAAGATAATCTAGTCTTTAATTATACTATACCATTATCCACGCTAAGCATTGTCAAGAATTTAGACGTCACCTTCAAGTACAACTTATCATTTACGGCTCATCGTAATAACGCCATATCTCGTAGTATTAACGCTGTGGGGCTTATTCGCAGGATCTCTAAATTCTCTGCTAATTACTAATGTTCTCAAAGTACCCTATCGTCAGCCGATTAGACCCATTTTGGAACACAGAAGGATTAGCAATTTCTCGTTTTCTTTTCATCGTTCTCTACATGTGTATCTGCGCGTGTAATTTATTTCCCTGCGCATTACATATGTGTATCCAAGAGTTCACCACGCTAATAACAATGATAACAACGATAATAATATTGTTACAAACAAAATGCTAATATTTAAAGGAAATTTTTCTCTTCTGTTTCACTTAACCATTTAGCATTTGCAAGCTCTTTGAAAATCGTGGGCCTAAGTTTTGTCGTAAAAAGTAAGCGACGACGAGTATACTCGTGAAACACAAAACACACATGGCTGTTACAATATAGAATTAAGTTGTAACGAAATGAAATGAGAGATTCTTGAAATAAAAATGAAATAAAAATAAAAATAAATAAAAATGGAATAAAACGATTGTCATTTCTTCCTTTGACTATACTCGCGAAACACAGCTAACTGCTTAAGAAAATCGCTATTAAGCTATTATTAACACTAGAACTACCAACCCAGTCAAATTAGCTGGTTTTACAATTTTATTTTAAAATTCCTACTTTGTGTTATATTTTTTTTTGCAATGAAGTAATGACTTCGGCAACGATAACTAAAGGAACAATATAATGATTTTTATTTTGTTTTTATGTATTCAAACTCAAAATAATTTTGTATCAAGACTACTTATACCAATGCCAGTCAAAATGACGGGTACTTGTCAAAGTGTAAAAGGGACCTGAAATCTGTTTATCGAACCTAAATTAACCAGTTTCCTCGTTTTGTACAACTTGTCACACGTTTTTAAAATTTTTACCGCGTATCATTAAATATGATGATATCAGTTATCAGGAAAATTCCGGATCGATGCTAAAACTAGAAATATCACGCCAGTCAAAACGACTGGTTATACAATTTTATAAATGTGTCGATCCTCGTTTAGGGATCATGGTCCCAGATGGATTAATAACACGAGAAATGTACTACATAACATAGAATTCCTTCTGTAAGAAAGTAATAAATCAATAAATATAAAAATATTCTATTGTTACGTATTTTTTAAAGAGCAGCCATTTTGACTGGTTTTGGTACAAATAGCTTCATGTTAATTATCGGTAGTTCTAATGTTAAAGTCTTAGACACTTACGTTTTAACACATTACACGATAAATGCCCCTATGAATCGTTCTAAGCCTGCACGCTCATTCCACTAACCAGAGTGGAACTCGAGTACCATGGAAGAAGCGTAAGGTTTTTGCGTGTGCGATCTGTCGCTCGACGAGGGGTAGGCCAGATGAAAACATTTCTCATGATCCGTAAACGGTGCGCGGCGTACAAGCGCCGAGAGCCACCACCTATTCGGGGTTGCGATGGGTGGCGGAACTACAGGGTGGCCAAGAGCCACAGTTGGTTGCGGGCTGTCGTCCTGAGCACATTACGCGTCTTCGACCAGCGCCACGCGACCTCGTGTATCATCCACCCTCCTCTTCCCTCTGCCAGGTGCGATTGCGTGATCAACGAGTCGCTCGCCCTCGAACAACCATTTGTCGACCCCCTTGTGCTTCCGTCTCGAGTGAGTGCGGGAACACGTGCGTGAAAATTATCTGGAAACACGAGCGAAATTCGCACCGATTTTACTGTACTTTAACTCGTTCCTTCCTCTTTTCTTTTTTCTGTCGTCTCCTCCTCCTTATTCCTTCCTGCCTTCTTTTCTCTTGGACAAAAACCGTGAAAGTCGAACGTAGGCTTTACGACGATCGTGATTTTTTCGTTGGTTCGTCGCGACGTACGTAGATAATTGTCATTGCGCGGGAAAAGAAAGATCAGTCTGTTTGTGGACGATCGAGGGAAATGGATTTCGAGCGTGCGAGGATTCGAAGAAGTTAGGAATCGAAGCTCGAGGGACGAAAACATGGACGAGCTATACTTATGACCGAGAGAGATCTTTTCTCAGAGGTTGCAAGAAACCGACTCGATCAAGCTTTTTGTTCAAACTCCCTCGATAGGAGTCGTAAATGATCGTGCAATTATGGGGAATGGATCGAAGAGGCAAATTATCGTACACCTGTGTCAAACCTATCCTCTCGAAACGATGCTACAACGATTTCGAAATCCTGAACGTTAACCTGCACATGCCGAAATCGATCGAGATCCAACATCGTACGAACGCCAAACGGTTTTTACTTTCCGTAGACTAGTAAGAATCGAGGATGCGCGTGTAAGAGGCGAACGAAGGAGAAAAGAAAAAGAAAGAAAGAAACGAACGACGAAATTGAATCGCGGTTGATCTCCGCATTTAGACGGGTATGAAAGCGCACTGCAACGAAATAGGCGGATCTTAAATGTCAAAGGAGACGCGTCCTCGTGGGAACTTTCAATTAAAATTTTATCGGACCGGGGATAACGGTCGGACGCGGATTCGAGGCTTCGTAAAATATAATCCCGTCGTTAAACACGCGGCCCGTGACGAGGATGATTGAGATAAGACCGCGGAGATCGCATTCGTTGCCTTATTAAATCATCGCATCCCGAAAAGATGCGGATAAAAGGCCGAAATTACATCGTTTTATTCATTCTGTCCAGGGCACGGTGAATCGGAAATCTTACAAAGTCCAACGAAATTCTTTTCACGTGGATCTACTGGCAGACGTCTTGAATAAGAGCAATATAGAGGGATCTCGCTATAGCGAAGCAATTTCGTGCTACAAATCAAACGAATTGAATGGAAAAAGGAAGAAAATACAGGGAACGATCAATTTCTCGCGTTCCTTCCACACCGATTGTAGGATTTTAGAGGTTGATAGAGAGGTGGAAGAAAGAATATACGAAATGTCAAAACGGAGCTAGGATCGCGTTTAAAGAATTTACGAAACGCCTGACTCCAACGAGGGCGAGATCGCGAAAGGTTCGAGCAGAGATGATCCGATGGTGTTGAATACGCATTCTTCACCGACATGTACACACCACCCATGCACACGTATTCTTTTCTTTCTCTCGAAGAGTCGTTCTATTTGTTCGACAAGGGATTTTCAATCTCGAAATAGACATTACGTTCGATGATAGGAAATAGTTTGTACAGAAGCTCGAAGCTGGTCGGAAAAGAAGAGATTTCTTGAGCCTTTTCCGTGGCAAGCTGACGTCGAGTTTCGAATTTGCACGTCCTCACGGCGAAGCGATTGCTTCCTTAAAAGCTTCCCTGTTAGAACTTATAAGTTTTGACACAAATGGTTGCCGAGACCGCGTTTCAATCAAACGATAAAAATATCGAACGATAAATACGCTAATTCTAGCGTAGAAGTAAAGCAGAAAGTTTCGTTAGTGTAACGCGATATCGAGTAAAATCCCGAAGCAATTTCAGGCTACACGAAACAGTACTTCTCGTCCTTTTATCTCGACACGGTAAACACGTCGAGAATAATAGAGTCGTCGCACGAAAGTTCGTGTGTGACTGTTTGGAAGATAAGCGAGCGGAAATCGTCGGGAAACCCTCGGGATCAGTTTCTGCAACGGCTCGAGCATCGAATGTTGACTGTCCAATGTCGCGTCGTGTCGCAACGATCGACAAGAGGATCCGCAACTCGCCGAGAATGCCAATCTCGTCGACCAGACTGTTGTGGAAAAGCAAGAGGTGTAATCCTTTTAAAAGAGTCTCAAGGTGAGTCTCGACGTTGAGGACATCAACTAGGTGGAGAAGAAAAGCCGAGGAAAAGGAACGAGCACGTGATTCCTCTTCACGTTTCCCGGAGAGAAATCTATTTCGCGAGGCAAATTCAGGAGGCGTAGAAAGTTATCGTTGCTACTGTTGCGCCTTTATTACGCGCTCCAACCGTATAATTAACGATTACTCGAAACGATCGCTCGAGTCAGATTTAAGTATCTCGTGTAGGCAGAAAGAGTGAAATATAACTGAAGATTGCTATCGAATCCAAGTCCTTGAAGATCGCCGATCTGTTTATACAATGGCTTCTGCTCTGACAGAATTTCTCCCTGGGAAATTTGTTTTGATAAATTCTTGAATTTGTACCATCGTATTCGACAAAAACTTGGAAGTTGAGGAACGATTCGTATTCGATCGTCCAACTTTCAAGGGACGAGTCGATCGACGAGGCAAAGTATATTACGAGAGCTAATCGCTTTTGCGGGATTGTGGATCGAACGAGGAACGAGAGATATCGCGAGGGAAACAGCATTGCCAGGCAGAAGAAGTTGGACAACGAGTGAAATTGCTCGATACTTCTCAAGGGAAAAAGAACGAAGAACAAACAGGGAAAGGCAATGGAGGGTCGTTTTGTTGCGACAGCAGGAAAAACTACATGGACACAACAGGAGAAAACTACGAGAACTGGATAAAAAAGAAAGTACTTTAGAGGAAGGGGGAAGAAAGTGTCGTTAATTTCCGTGTGAGATTGAAACGTACGATCTCTGTGAATTACGATAGTTAGCGATTGATTTGAATTACGATAGGAAACGATCTTAGGCAGAGATTGATCCCCTTTGCCGCCTTTCTGCCAATAGGCTAATGATCGCGTAAACTCCATTCAAATTGCGAGGAGAGAAAACGTTACAATTTCAGATCGACTGTTTCGCGTTCGAGGACCAAAGTGGTTAAGAAATTTTTGATCGAATTCGTGATTATCTGTGGTTAATTTAAGCTGCGAGTAGAAAGCAGTTTAATTTTGCATTAGTTCTTATTCTTTTGTTTTCCATCGCAAGAAATGTTTACACGTATACAAGACTTTAAAGAAAGATTGGCCCAGTGTTTAATAGCGGATTTGGAATTTCGAAAATGTGATAGTAGCTTACAGTTGCAAGATCCGCACTCATGAAAAATCCTCTTTCCTACAAGATATACGTACGAGAGATTAAAACATTCAAAGACTACGATCCTCATTACGCGTTAGTGTCTCAAAGTATACGAATGTCATCAGTTTGATATTAATCGCACGAAACTTGTTAAAATTTGTAATACAATTTTAAGGTCGGGCTACTACATCGTAACTTTAAAAAATCAGTTCATCAAAGTTTAGCGAAAAATTGAATGGCTCCAGTGTGTAACTAGTGCGTTCAAATTCCACGAATTAAGTGTTTGACGAAATTGTGGTGAAAGAATGTGCGAGAACTTGAAATCTCACCATCCGTTTCTCCCCTAAAATCTCGTCATCAAAATATTCAGATAGCGTTTAAATGCCACAAAATCGAATATTTTGTCAAATGATGTGGAAGAATGGTACACTGGGAACCTTCAACCTAAAATCCTAATCCCCTTAAATCGTTATCAAACTACGTCAAAAGTGAGTTAGACGTTTCTAATGTCCAAATAGTGTTCAAACAACATAAATTGGGTGTTGTATTAAAAAGAAAGGTACTCGTCGCGTTCATTTCCTCTTAAATTGGCATAACGAACGAACCCATTAAAACGTATTAAGAGACGTTCCTTGGTGCTTAATTAGCACCCAAAATCATAAATGGTGTCATCAAACGGTGACCAATTGCACACGCAATGTTTAACCGGAAACGTTGTTACTTCCATTGTTTCCTAGATTGAAAATTGAATGAGAATCGGTGTAACAAAATACTCGAATAGTGTTTAAATCGTATGAAACGTGTATTTTATCAAGTTGTGAAAAAAGAAAAAAAAAAGAAGAAGACCGCGTATCGTGAAGTGATTATAGATTTGAGACGACCATGAAAAGAAGGGAGAATCGTCTGGCGGTGGGTCAGATGAACGAAAGTTCCTGCTGTAAGAGAGCGTCGGGATGCTGCACGCTGTTATGCTAGGTAGCGGTCCGGGTCGAGGGAGACACGAATGGTATCCGGGATTTTATTTGCAACGTCGACGACTTGGATGCAGGATGAACCGCGGGGAACAGGAGAACCTATATAGGCAAAGCAGGCAGCTCACGACGATCGTGCCACCTCACGAGGATCTGGTGCTGAGCGTGCTTAAATCGCCGATCAGCCAGCATCAGCATCAGCAACGCCAGCAGTATCATCCTACGCACCATTCTCACGGGCACCATGTTAACTGCCAAGGTCATCAGAATCATAAGAAGTGCACGCATTCAGGTATACTCGGACTAGCCGAGGAAACTCAGTTCGTTCTATATGGTGTAACGATCGGAAGATTTTTGGCTGCTTACTGGAATATTGCTGGTTTTCCGGTGATTTCTGTTGTTCTGTTTCGTTGTTACAATTTCTTGTACAAAGATGCTTCAAATAAGTTGATTCGACACGTGATTCTCTACGAATATCGTAGATATCGTGTCTTTAGTTTTTGTAGTTAGTTTAGGGAGTTTAGTGGTATCTCAAGTTATATCAGTCTTCGTATTGTTATAAATTTGCTCTTGGAATACTGGTTTTTAAGAAGTCGAATTTGTTTGAACATTCTTGATTCGTTTAAACGTTAGAAAAGAACAGTCTCGTTTTTCCACTCTCGTATCTTCTATTTCCTTCGGTTTGTCTCGTGTTCATAGCCTTTACGAATCGCTCGACTCTACATTCAAACAAAAGACAGAGTTCTGGTCAAACAAAAGACAGATGCGATAGAATTAGAATTCGATTAATTGAATTGATATTTTGTGAACGAGTAATAATATTGGAATACTTTCAGTAGGTACCAAAAGTTGGTATTTGTGAAGAGAGGGAGAAAGAGGAGAGAGAGGGAGAGAGAGAGAGAGAGATACAGGGACACTGACGTTACATTAGATTTTCTGTCAATAACATTACATGTTAATGTTCCAAGATATTTTCGACATTGAAGCTTCAACGTTTTATGGAATTTTCAACAGCACGATAAATTTTCAAAATTAAAACTTTGTCGTTTACAATTAATTTGCCTTTAAATTGAACCTGAATAATGTTTCGTTCACAAAGGATTAAATTGCATCGCCAAGTTTCACACGAGGACGGGGAATTTGTAATAAAATGAAACAGAAAGAGTTTCGTGTGACATATTACCTGCGTTTCGGCAGTACCTAATTAAAAGATATTTAGAAGCTGTCGATATTTATTCTGATATTATTAACGTCAGAATTGTTTTTTATTGCATCAGATATTCTTTTACATTAACTAAAAGCAAATAAACGGCAGAGAGCCATGTAATCTGTGTGTTATTTAACTTTTCTTTGTCTGATATTCCATTACTCTAATAATCTGATAATTCGAACGTTGTTTCACGTTCATTAAAAACAATTTTCTTCGTGAGTTTTGGATGTAGCACGATTATAATTACGTTATCCATAGCATGAACCTAATAACACTATGAGTTACTATGAACTAACTACTAATCGTGTATCGATAAATTGAAAATATAAAAAGTGCCATAAAACGAATGAAAATTTTGAAGATAATTGCAAGCAAAAGCTGTCACAGGTCATCATCTTCAGTATTTGTAGCCTGAATTTAAAATATCAATATATCGTCATATACAATTACAAGTTCGATACGAAGATATCTTTACGAAAAACAATTTACAAAAAAACAGTTTAATTTTGAGTATCTATCATAAAATCAAACTAGACACAAAAGACATTAAAATTTCGTTTAGGTCACAATAAGATGCGTAGATGTTCTTCTAAGAATCTACGTTTCATTTTTTTAATTGTCAGTAACACGTAACACACCGGACTTTTTCCACTATCGACCCTATCGCCAGAACAAGCCGAGTTCTAACAATTCAGAAATAAAACCTCTGCCTAGTTAGTTTGAAGCAGAGAGCGTGGCCACAATCAAACTTGTATACGTGAATTCTGGCTATCTTTCGCAAATAGAATACGTCAGCATAGTTTGACCGACTTTGAGAACATTGTCTGTAGAAAACTTGCGCGAATTATTTTTCCTAAATATTCGTAATATACTTCCTTGATTTTATACCTGATATTACGGAACGTATATACCAAAGTTATTTAATCGAATTAATTAACCTGCCAACTACTATGTATTTTGATAAAAATTATTTACTTGGCGATTATTAATAAATTGATAATTACTTTCGCTATTAATTTACAAATGGATCTACAGTAGCGGACAAAAGTTTAAGACGATGATTTGTAAACCGGATTACAAACATCTTATACGCATATTGTTCTTCTATTCGGTTTGTCTCTTTGGAATAACGTAGCTGTATGTTTGACCTTCGTAACCTCAGACAGTCAGTTGTTAAATACAAACAATGTAGGAGTTACAACAGTTAGTTACCGCCTAGCACTTGGAAACAGTGGACATTAGTTTAAGACGATCTGTGTAAAACGTGAGTACGAGTACAGTTTTTGAACATTTTGATTCTGGAATGTCAAAATCATTGTTTAGTGTACCTTTTATTGCTTAAAATTCATTTAGGTAGGAACAGACTATGGGTAAATCAAAGAATTTACTTGAAAACGAAAGGGAACAAATCGTAAGGCTGCGAAAGCAAAGTAAAACCTTCACCGAAATAGCAAATATAGTGAACAGGTCAGAAACAGCTTGTAAACAAGCTTGGTATAAATGTTTAAAGACAGGCATGTATTGCGATCAACCGAAAAACGGAAGACCACGGAAAACAACACCGAAAATGGATCGCCGGATTCATCGATTGAGCGAAAAGGATCGTTTTCGTAGTGCAAATAATATTGCTGCGGAGATAAACTATGAAAACGATACACAAATTAGTGCTAGAACTGTTAGGAGAAGATTAGAAGACTTTAACTTAAGAGGACGAAAACCCCAAAAGAAACCACTGCTGAGTTCTAGGAATCGAAAAAGACGACTTGCATTTGCTAAAGCTCATAAGCATTGGACAAGTGAAGATTGGCAAAAGGTATTGTTTTCTGACGAATCGAAATTCAATCGCGTCTGTTCTGACGGGATACGGTACGTTAGACGTCGAATTGGCGAAAGTTTGAAAACACAGTGCGTTTTAAAAACTCTTAAACATGGTGGTGGCAACGTTATGGTGTGGGCGTGTTTTTCTCGAAGCGGCCCTGGTCCGATATGTCGTATCAATGGAATTATGGACCGTTTTCAATACAAGGACATACTCAAGAACACAATGTTACCTTTTGCACGCAACAATATGAGTGATGATTTTATTTTTCAAAATGTTAATGATCCGAAGCACACGGCTCGGGTTGTGAAACAGTTTTTTCAAGAAGAAAATATCACCGTGCTGCCGTGGCCGTCCCAATCACCAGATATTAATCCAATCGAGAACTTGTGGAGCATCATAAAAAAGACAGTACAAGGTTATAAACCGAAAAATTTGAATGAACTTTACTCTACAATTGAAACAGCTTGGAGTAATATTACGGTAGATCAATGTAAAAAATTAATAGATTCAATGCCAAGAAGATGTACCGAAGTGATAAGAAATAACGGATATTGGACAAAATATTGAATTTAAACAAAAATTGTGCATATTTTTTTACCAAAACTTAATATTTTTTGTGTAGTCTTAAACTTTTGACCGACAAAATATTATACAGATTTCGTTCCTTTTTTTGTAACTTCGCTACTGAGCAAAATATCAAAATGAAATTTTTTTTGTAAGTGTATAAACAAATGCCTAATTAGTTAATACCAAATGTAGAACACTGTATTTATATTTTTTATGGAAAGTAAATCAATTATTTATTTTTTCCATTTCGTCTTAATCTTTTGTCCGCTACTGTATTTATTTAGAAGAGAACGAAGATTTTTAACTGGCGAACTAATTCGTCTCTGTTGATTCTTCTGCTGTTATAAAATTTCCTGCCACAAAAAACCAATTAAAAGGAGTAGTACAAAGAACAAAAGTCGAATTTATATCGCAGTCGTAAATAAACTAAAACGGATTAAGCTTGATACCAAAAAGTTTAGCAATATCAAACAACTACTACGATAGTTTCTTGTCGTAAAATGTTCCTCTTTCTTATCGTAAACGATCGATCCGCTTAACTTTTTCGTTCACGAAATAACGATCGAAATCTTCTTACGCGGTTTTTATAAAACCGGCTCCGTTAGACGTCGTCTCCGAATTAACAAATTATTCGCTCCGTTTCGAACGTTGTTCTAGCAGTTTGTTCTGGCAGGATTTCTTTTCGTTCTTAACTCTCCGGAAGATAGTAAAAAAAAAGAATGGAAATATCAAAAGAGCACGACGCCGGTTGAAAGTGTCCCTTAAGCCGTCGTGATGGCTTTTAGGTGACTCTCGTTTCACAGCTCGGTGGAAACTAGGCAACGAGCTGGTGATTTTTAGCTTCTTGCCTTGTATTATATGGAAGCTCGGAAGGAAAGCCGGCTGGAGTGTAATATTCTTTGAAAAAAGAGCGACTGATTTCGTGAACACGTGAAATAAAGTAATAGCTGTGTTTTCGTTGCGCTGAGCGAAAGATTTCACTCGTTTCTTCCCTTTCACAATCTTTTTCCTTTCTCCTTTGTTCGAGCAGAATTCTGCCTTCTTCTATGGTTCCTCGTTGAATGTTACTTAGTTCGGTCTTCCTTTAATAAATAGGCTGCGGACGTTTTTGCAGATTCATATTTCTATGAGCATCGCTAAAGAAATAGAACGTAAGTAGAGATATTTTTCATCCGAATAAGAGACGCGCAATTTTTATTTTGGGGATTTGCGTCTGGAATAAAATTTATATTTATTTAGGCAAGTCTGTAGGAGTTTCAGCCTTCATTACCATAATCTCATGGAAAATTTCAGTATTCGAATATCCGCGATTGTAAAGGACCCTTGGTAAACAAATATACGTATCATTCAATAAAGTACTTATATTGGATCAATGTTTATAACGCGATGTTTTAACGAATAAAATCACGCCTCTAGTAATCGCAAAAATAATAACCTCGAACGAATTTCATCTCCGCTTTCTCGAATTTGCCGCAATCTTTTACCCCATCCATTTTTTTCATTTGTTTCACCCGTTATTTATTGAGACCAAGAGTTAACTGTTTTTACCCTGCGTTATCTTTTTGTTTGCAATTTCCAAAAATTTGAATCGGTTGCAAAGAGAGTACTCCCTTACTTAGCATGTTAGTTGTTTTTCTCGAGTATACTAAGAATATCCTATCTTTGAGATAAAAATAAGCAACAACAAGGGGACGTTTGTTTCCCTTGCTAGGAAAACTGAAAAATCTCTTGTCCTTTGGCGGTTGCTCGGTGAGTGAAACACGCTTGATTCTCGATCTTCCATGCGACTCATTATGAAATATCAGGGAGCTTCCATCGATATGCAGATGCCTCTATTAATACTACAGGGGAGTTATATTTATTTACAATCAATAAAGCGAGACTTTCGTATATCGCCACTTTCGTGTCATGAAATTTTCTATATGCATTTCGGAGCTTAGCCGACAAATTTTCTTAGCATCGCTTCGTAAATATTTATTAATCATTACTACATTATTATTAATTTCACGTAATATTTTGTATAATATAACCATATGCCATACAAATTATTAGGTCGTCCGAGAAGTTTCTTTCGTTTTATAAGGAAATAATAGATACACAACGTTTTTCGTTTTATATTATTTTATCGAATTACGTATGATCCATTTTGTTTTATCAAGATAAAGATCACAACGTTCTACAGATTAGGTTTCATGTTTGTATAAAGATGCATCGTTGTAAAAGACGTGTTTGTAAAAGAAAGACACTTTTCGAGCAACCTAATATAAAATATCATCATATTTTATAATTGAAGATCGATGTTACCTTAGACGATTATTAACGATTATTAATAATTATTAATCTTTATAATTGTTCGGCTCTAAAAAAGTATGTATCTTAAACGTCCATTGTTGTAGTACACGCAGTACGAGAGAAAGTAAGTTTCTGCTAGCGTTAAAGTTAAGTGATCGTAGTGATAATACAGCCTAATTAAGTTCTACGAAAATCCGCCTCCACGCAGTACAATTACATTCTTTGCTGGATTTCATGACGATTCAAGTAATCTTCTGTCCCTGTCTCTAAGTGTGTTTCACCTGTACGAAGGAACTTGCCTGCAGCTGATTCTGGGAAGTTAAATTATTCGTATTCACCGTTTCTCTCAACGCGAACGTTGGGTTAACGCATTCTTAACAAGGCTTCCGTTTTCGAGTAAGTTTCTCTGTGCGGACTGAATGTTCAGCTGGAGGATCCGTGGAATTCATTGTCTCAAGATATAATAAAACGATCCCATTCGCCTGACGGTGAAGCATTGGGATAATTCTTAACTCTTTTCAATCATAAACGTTGGCTTTGTATTATTTCGCTTTAGATTTCACAATTTCATATATTTCAATTGTATTATATCTTTCGATAAGAGAGACGTACATGGAAAAAAGAAATATCGATTCAGTATGCATATATTTCGTATATAGATTTCCGAATTTCGAATTATTATAACGGAGCAATCATGCTAAATTAATACAAACATACGTATATCATATATAGTTACGTTTCACAACATGTATTTATTCGCTGATATTTATTCGCTGAGTTTCCATACTCGTGGAAATTACATATGCGTATGTTTCTTTCATTTCAATATAAGAATTAATTATTTTCATTCATAGAAGCTTATCATATTTACTCAATTTTATTTTGTGATTCGGCAATGTTTGGACTAGCTAGTTCAGGCACGGTATCGTTTACGTTACCTTGTATCGCTTTAGGAGAATAGCCATTAATCAGAAATTTAGTTAACCGTGATGAAAAATTTAATCGATACGTTTAAGTAGAAATTTAAATAGAAAATGACACATTTTCATTAGAACAGTGTAACAAAAAATGTTGGATATGGTGTTAGTGAATAATATCGATTAAATAGAACTCGTGGTCCTAATATTAACATTGCTCGGTTGTAATAATAATGCGGTTGTAGTAACGTTAGTTGAATGAACATGTAGGATAACGCGAGTTTCGATGCTCAGAACGTGGTTGAGTATAACGCACGACATTGTTCGAGGATATAATCTACATTAGAACGGAATTATTATATTATCGATTACGAGTATGAACGCCATTGACCTTTCTATTACGTCCCTGTAATCCGTTCCACTGTAGTGTACAAACTCGTTGATGTGGACATGAGAATACGCGGATGGTTGCGTTAATATTTACAGGTATCTTGTCAACATTTCTTTCGTGATTCCATATATTTCTCGGTGTTGCACGGTTTTCCAACAAAAACGTCGGATTATAAAAAAATGAAATTCAATGATACGCGTTTCGGGTTTTAACTAGAGATTTAATTTGATTAGTTTTGGCAAAATTTTAAGTTCACTCGTAACAAAGGTTTCCATATGTCTGTTATTAGTTAAGTTACATTTTTATTATTATTGTTGATAGAAAATTACCTGGAGCTGAAACACGTTTTTGACAAAAGACACATATAATTGTAATTATTTATTGCAGCCTGACGGCTTGGAAATTAAACTTGGCTGTAGTTTACAAACATGAAACAAAACTAAAGCTAAACTTGACGACTACAGTAGCCTAAGAATATATCGATGCTCCGATTGTCCCTTCTCTTTATCTCTAAATACTTTATTTCTATATAAACATTCTCCCCATTGCGCATCAGTCGTCCGTTTATTCGTTCCTTCTTCATCCATTTTTTACTTATACTTTATTTTCCAATAATTCTGCTTTTCTCCGCCCTTACTCTACTTCTACTTCTCCCTATCTCTGGTTTTCTTAAAACAGACATATAGAAAATCCTTTTGCGCTCCAATTGAGAACAATGTTAAATGTTAAGAAAATAAATCGTCACTGTCGCATAATGCGACAATACCTCGTGACACGCACAGAATTGGAGATCGTGGAAATGGAAAATTTAGATTAGCTACGTGAAATTACGACCAGTGCTCTGAAGTATCGGCGAAGCGTGCAAAGAGATCATCGAACGAAACTCTCGTTCTTATCCTTCTTTGTTTTCTCTTCTTTCTTTGGAAACAACGAATCGGTTTCGGTCGAAGTTGAAGTGGTTCCCGATGAATATCTCGCGGCTCGCTATAGCTGCTCCAACTTCCGATTCTTCGTTCGCTAATGTCCCAGGGAAATTGCATGTAATCGTTAGAATTTATCTGTACGGCCTATAGAGGTGGTCGCTGCTCGAAGAGAGAAGGAAGTGCTAGCGATGAGCGTGCAGATAATTCGAAGCAATTTATCGGCCTAGCGTGTATCGGTATCTGGTCTCCACGTGCACTGTTCGCGCATTTTTAGCTCGATCCGTGCACCAATTTTCTTTGTCCGTCGGTGTACTGCAGGCTCGATCGTACGCCTTTTAATTGGACGTTCAATTTCGTTAGCTTTCGCAGATTTTAAGATTCGTTCGGGGTGAAGATTGCTAGTTGCAGTATAGTTAGTATATCGAACTCTTGTAGTATATACTACTGTCAAGTTATCTTTTTTATTATCATTTTGATTTCATTTAGGTAACTTTAGGACTAGTTTTCTTCCAGAAAGGAAATGTAGAAGCAGAGATTTGACAAAATGTGAATGATCAACGCTCGATAACTATTGAACAGCGAACGAATATTAATCGGCTCTTAAAAATTTAAATAAGCAATGTCGATATTTCTTATCAGTTTATTCTTATTTTTAACACTACCACGTAAGTTTTAGCGATACATGTATATAGGCAGTTAACGAGACGAGTAACTTTAACTTTCGGTTGTCGAGCAAACAGCTCGCACTTTGCATTTTACACTTCAAAGGTAGAGTGTCAGCGCAGTGATAAATAATAATCTGATAGTAGCTGTCTAACGAGAAGTTTTGAAACGTTAAATATCACATCGATTTGTGGCTATTAGGCGATTAATCATTCAACAGCTGTACCCATTCTTGGGTCTTCGTTGAATATGTTATAGGCCCGCTTTAATTAATAAGAATGCAAGTTTCATATCTTTAAGTAGACTTCCAAAACTTTGATTTAGGTAGGAAACTTTATTCCTGTAATGTATTAGAGGGAAAGTCAACACATTGGGAATCTCATCGGTCGTTTCAGGCAATCCTTCACAAACGTTCCTTATTTATCACGTAATTAATTAATTAATTTATTTATTGTAATCACGTTCTCGTTTCGACAAGAACAAAAAGGCTTTCGATGCGTGAAGAAAATATGTCATTAAGGCGAATCATTTAAACAATGAGCAAATCTAAATTTCAATTTGTAGTGTGCAAAGAAAATCTATGTTGACTCTACTTATATTTTAGTTCTACGAATCAACCAATTACTACTAAATCGCAGAAACGCCAATTGTTGTATAAAATGGAATCTTTTAAGTTTTTCGAATTAATTTTAATCAAATTTACTTATAATTCTCAATGAAAATTAATTGTAAAATACATCCAAATAAAAAAAAAAAAGAAAATTTTAATCAACTACTTTCGTCAAAAATGTTTAAAGAGTTAGAAATTCAATATCGTAGTCGTTTCGTGAAAGCTCGGTTATCATTTTACAAGGGAATAAAGTTAACGATAACAGTGTATCGGGCTGTTACCTATAAGAAAGAAGACTAACTCCAATAAATGAAAGGCTTGTACCTTTACATCGGTTTTTAAATGGATGTAGCCTTTGCCACCTAAATTAAAGCGTTTCTCTTGTTCGATTCAAAACCCCGAGCTTCGTGTAACTTCACACAAATAGAAAACTACAGACGATCTTTTACAATGTGTTATAATCCATAATAGCGTTCATTGGTTCATAAAGTTCATAAGGACGATAGAAATCAATAATTTCCGTGATAATATATCTAATCATTTTTCCATAAGTATCGAGAGTGCAGTGTTTCGTGTTGCAAGGAATTTCTAAAAATTCAGGACTATTTTTTAGTAAGATCGTTTGGGCTTAATTAAAATTTTCGATTTTACCGAATTTAACAAAGTTTAGTTTGTTTTTAACATAAGATACTCGTAGCAAAAGAGAAATAACAGAATAATACAGAAATAGATGAAATTTTCTAGATTTTACTCATTTTTACTGTTTCGCAGTAAAGCTTCAAGTCCACGAAGACTCAGTAATCGAAGTCCACTAATTAATTCTGTTTAAAGTAGAATTCACTGGAGTGTATAGAATCTGCCCTGCAGCATAAATTATCGGGTCATCTCGTTAGTGGTGTATCTTTACTCATCCCGATCGTGATAAAACACAGTCTTACAGCCTCCGAAATATATAGGTGACCGACTGTCGCCAGTATTTTTCTATAATTATTTCTATTTCTGAATACACATCTGGTTTGCTAATATCATATTTCATTTTTATATTCAATGTTAAACTCGTATCATAATTTTAGACTTTTGTTAAATTTTAAGACAAGAAATTTCTAACTTTAGTTCATAGACTTTCGCGTAACGAGCCATCAGCAAAGACTTTTGATACCGTTAGAATCTCGTTACAAAACTTTCGCTCCTCTAATACTTTACCGATCGATCTTCGATGTCAGATTTCGTTATTAAAATACAAGCATCAGAAGAAGCTTTGTTAGTTTTACTTTCTATTATATTAATTAATTAATTACTTTCTATTATAAGGTATCAAATAATATTCCACCTTTCATGTGATTTTATTGTGACGTAGGTACTACCTGTATAGCGGATATCGAATTTACATAATATAATTAACATTTGGACAAAGTATAAATGAATTTCAGTAATTTTCAATACTTCTTTGACGTACTGTAATACGCGTTAAATTCAAACCAGTAACAGCTTGTCACCGTCTGCTTTCCCATCATGGAACTTCAATGCAAGAGTTTTTAATCTAATTTCACCATCTCCTTGCGCAACAATTTGATCGCGGAAACTCGTGTCTTTTAATATAGTCTCAGTCTGAATTCGATAAGAGACTTTACTTTTATTTACTTATATTAAAAATAAGCTAAAACCACTTAAAATAAGCTCGATAATAGAACTGCTTCATAATGTAAAATACTAAGTAATACCCGATTTCATTTTGAAACTCGTAGCAAACATTTTCTCATCTTAGCTTTTCCCTCTGCCTTTTTATACACATCGTAGTAATATTATAAATCAGGAATTTTACAAGTCACGTATTACAAGTTATCCTATCGCAAGTATCCACGAAGTATCGAGTTATGGCAAACTGATCTGAATCCTCTGCTTATAAGAAAAATTTCCTATCTCACTTGCACGATTCTCCATGGAACAAGCTATCGATAGAATTTTCGTTTATTAATAACAGCGCGTCGTAAAATTTCGTATCTTCCGATATTCACTCGACCGATTTTCCACAACAGATAAGCGGTCTAGATCTGTTGTACTATAGAAGGCAGCCGATATACAGCGACATGTCGAGCAATCTCGTTACTTCAATTGATGCTGAGAAATATAACCGTCACGTATGTGGTCGATAATCGAATCTCTCAGCCGTTTTTGTTACTCTTGTTACACTGGCGGTGAAATAGAAAAATCTTGATCGACTGCGACACTGCAAAATAGTGATTCGATCGTATAAAAGTCTAAACTCATTAGCGGGACAAACGAAGAAAGAGTACGGAGGGAAAGGAAATATAAGAAACAGGTAAATATTTCTCAAAGAAAATATCAGAATCAATCGATAGAACTAGCTTGGCGCTAGCTGGAATTGCGAATCCTTAACGATTTTCATTGGATCAAATATTTGAATAATTCCTACTCGGCGAACGATTCATCTGTTTATCAATGGAATGAGCGCGAGATAGATTCCTCGTGCAATTTTCTTGCTTTGTTAATACTACAGTCGGCGTGTCTCATAGAAGGAATTTTCGTGATAATTTGATACGATCATGAAGATTCTTCGAACGAAATAAAGAACTTGATGTATCCAAGGTTCATTAAAATCGTTGTCTTTATATATAGTAGAAAATAGAAGATGGTCGAGCTTGTTGAAGACTTTTGCACGCTATTGAATCGTATTCGTATCCTTTGCGTTCCCATTTATTCTTAGAATCTCTACTTACTACACGTCATAGTTGTGCTTCGTTCGAAAAGTCTCGCATTCACACGGTATTGAAGTGGTCAGTGTCAGGACTTCGTACGTTGCCTGTCGATCAAAGTAGTATAGGAAGAAAGTTGTACCGCGAAGAGAGAAAGGAAAGAGATTATTATAAAAGTTTGTGGCTTAAGATTGTCACTTATACCTCGTATATATTTGTTATAAATTATAGCTGGTTATAAAAGGCAAAAAATTATTACTATGTTAATCGTTAAATTATCATGTATTGTAGTGAAATTATATTAAATTAAAGTTATTGGAACGTTATTACGTTATTAAATTATCGCAGTTGATTTAAATAAGTTAGAATGTATTATATTTTATATTGAAACACATTTTAAAATATATTTTATCAATCGCCCTTATGCATTTATATCAAATATCCAGTTGCGCGTCATTTTCAGCTATTTGGTGATACGATTGTTACCGTGAATTGTGCCCGTATAATTTGATTATAGTCGGGTCAATTAATCGAATAATTAATTCAGCGGTGAAATTCATCATTTGTTTGTAGAGCACATGTCGTAATCAAGTCTATGAACCCAATCCAAATGTCAGTTATTTGTCACATTGAATCAAGTTAATTACTGGTTGATAAACAGTATGCCTATTAAAATAATATAATAGTAACATTGAAGTTCAAAGGTTAAACGATACGATATACTATAACAAAACCATGTTGAATATACTCGTATTCTTTATACCGTAATTTAGAATCTCGTAATGGTTCCGAGAGAACTTTTTCATAATGTTATTTATCACTTTTATAACAACTGCGATGCACGTGGATCAAGACGATATTCAAATTAAACGAATATACGCCGAAGAGAACAAAATTACAGTTTTATTATTATTGCTATTTACTAGAAATTCATCCGTTTCACATAAAGTTAATTTGAAAAATTAGAGCTTGTGTAAATCGTAACAAATCTATACCATTTATTTATACCAAATTCAAATAATTATTATCCATTTCACTTAAAGTTAAGTTGAAAAATTAGAGCTTGTAGAATTCATAACAAATCAATACCATTTATTTATACCAAATTCAAATAATAGGAATAGAAAGCAACGGAATTGACAATTATAATAATTAATCTTTAAAAAATATCGCTTTTTCATATTAAATAGTAAGTATATTCTCGGCATGATAAATGTCGCAAACTCCATAGATACACCATGATTGTCACTTCTTTTGTGATAACATACCAACGGCGAGACGTAACACTGTCGGAAATACGGTTGCTCGAAGGCTGAACACGAAACAGCGTTTTATTTCCATCTTGCGACTATTAGTTGAAAACTAAAGTCACACGTGTTTTCGATAACGAAAATCTTTGTTCCTTAAAGGAATAAAGATTTAAACGTAGCACCGTGGCGAATAAGAGCTATAAATATTATCGCTTCGTGAAATGTTAGCCTCCAGTATCGTCGATATGATATTATCATATGATTTAGGTAGTTTCTTCTAATGAGAAGTAGTTTTCTCCTTTATTCTAGCTATTACAGGTTCTTTTTATTACAGAACGTCGTAGATAGTAAACGACAGGTAGCATTGTATAAAATGAGAGAATAGTTAAGTATTTTATAGCTTTTTACAATGGGAAACTATTGTTAAGCACAACCGTTGCGTGTTAAAGAAAAAAGTAATTTTTCTCGAAGGTTATGAAAATCTTTTCTTAAATACATAGAACCTTATATTTTCATCTTATGTTCTTCTGAATAATTGACATATTCTTGAAGGTTATACATACTACATCGATCGCCTCTCAGTATTACGCTTGGCGTAATAGAATAAACATGATTTTCTGACTGGAAATTCACAATTGAAATACATTCTTTAATTAATAACTTCTGATAATTTATTAATTTTGAATCTCACGGAGGAATATGTTTTTTTTTTAATCTATCGAACAACGAGAAACACTTAAATTGGATGTTAAATTCTATCTATAGAATCTAGAAATAAATTTCTTGTACTTTTTGAGCCACTAAAAATATACCCAGCATGACTGAAATTTATATTTCGAACATCTAAATCCGCTACATGCAAATAATTTTAATTTCACCGATCTCTATTCTTTTATCGATCTTTATTTCTACCAATAGTTTATCTTTTGATTCCACCTATTAATCACTTATTAATATTCTCAACAATGAAGTATCAGACGAGAGTGACAATCAAAAGCTACGACGAAGCACTTATTAGAACCAAACTGATCAGTTTCGATCCTATTGAGAGGCAAACGTTCTTTTGTACTTGGAAGCATCCATTCATCGTGTCGATCGATCAGTCCGAAATCCCTAGGCTCGTTTGCCCAGAAATTCGCTCTTCCCTCGCGTTACAAAATTCAGGCTGCATAAGCCGCACCGAGCTGCCAATGTGGCCAGATAGAGATGTTGCATGATCGACGATAGAATTTGTCATCAATGGAATGTCATTCTGGCTATTAACGTATCACGCGAAACAATCAGAATTGACAAATTTTTTCAAATCGAAATGTTTTACCAGCGATACTTTGCTTGAATCGATTACACGATGAATGTTCTAGAAATACGCAATGGTATAGAAAAGGATCGAGGATGGAAAAGCGTGACGCGTTTGTAGCTGTTTGAGGAATTGTTGTCCGTTGTCCCGTAAAATTGACTAGGAGTTTTGCTAAAAGCCAATTGCAACGAACGAGCGGTCAATGGTCGAGTAATCAGTGAGCTATGAGAAGAATCAAACATAGAACTGGTTCCCGGGATTTGATGGAACAGAAATTACTGTTACAATCCTAACGTTTATTTACTGACATTTTTAGGATATTGATAGGATGTGTTAGGATCGCAAATCAAGGTAGCCAGATCGTCAAATCGAAATAGGTTTGGAAATTTTAAAGCGCGGTTAGATCAAACGAGCGAATGGTCGTCCTTCTTCCAGCTGAAGGCAACATTAAAATGTAAATTAAAATAAAATGTTCTCTCGCCGTTTAGCGTTTGCTCGCTCAATCGAAAATCGAATATCCGAATAGTCCAAGAATGCTGGAAAAATAGGTGATATGAAAAATTTAAAAATTATTTATCAGATGTGCGTAGATATAAATTGAAATATAATATCGCATAGAAAGTCTCTGTTTTAAAAACGAAGTTCCCCATGGTATACTATTCGCTATGAAGTTAGACTTCAAGATAATAAAGAGACAGCAAGTGTCGAAGATTTCTGAATTTTCGATCGTTGAAGCTTAGCGCTAATTGCAATCGATTGAAGCATTCTTAACGATATGATATCTTCCACTTGAGTTGAATGATTCATTAAAAATTCAGAAATTCATTAAAATTATCTACGTATTATTGATTAACGTACTGTGATATTTCGTTGAAAGAAGGAAGAGAAGAAGGTCTTGACGTCTTCGTTGTGTATCCACAAAAGAAACCAGCGTTACTATATTCTATATCTTCGAATTCAAATATAATTAATCCCTGCTGCGAGTGTATCTTACAAACTCGATCTTAATTTATTAATTCCTGTTCCTATCGTACCGGAATGTGTCATAATCATTTCCCAATATCACATCGTTACGTAAATTACCTTACATAAATCACCTTAGAACTAGAAATGTTCCCAAAAGTAAGCAGCCTATAATCAATTTCGATCGTATTTACCGCCTCGAGCATCAAACGCGATACTTAAACTGGATCTGCGCTTGACGAATGAGCAGAGACGAACATTAACGAGCAACCGCAAACTGCATTGCCAGCAGCAGCGCAAGCGAACATTAATAAACACGATCCTGTCGCTTGACGGTACAGTAGTACACATCGTCAACAATAATCTAGAATGTGAATAATCTAGATGCCATTATCAGATAAATACGAACAAATACAATATAACATTTTGCAAAAATTCGATCTATCGTGGTTGTCAAAATGGTCAAAGCAAACATATGTATAAAATTCGAGTGGCAGTGGAACACGCGTTAATGGTTCTTACTTTCTATTTGAATACCTTAGATGAACGATACCAATTGAAAACTAATACCGTCTTGTTCGTTCGTGTTCCTTCACGTTTGTTTGCGTCTGTTCGCGTTTACTCGTCAGCTGCAAATTCTTAGCGTTAAATCGAATCGTGAAAGCGACGCTCGGCGTGTATCTATCGAGTTCAGCACAAGTCGGCAATATCCTGGAAATGTCCAGGTGAGACCAACGAGAGTCTTCCACGAAGCAAGGACCAATGCTCTAGGCTCACAGAAAAGCGGTCGAGCGCGGCGGCCGCGTACGCCGCCCTGCAGGCAAGCGAGGACGAGCTCATCACCGAGCACTGCCTCGAATCGGAGGACATGGCATTGAAAACGCCGGGCAGCGAGACCGAGGACACCGAGGACAACGGCACGCAGATGGACGAGGCCAGCTCTTCGCCTAGTCGTCGTTTCACATTCCTCAGACGTTTCCGGTCGCCGAGATTCGGCGAGGCACACCACAAGAGGGTGCCCACGCCGATGAAACGGAAATATCGCCGGAAGAAGAGCAAAGATGACATTATCAATAGTGATATGAACGCTGCGGAGGTTGAGCCACCTAGCTTGAATCAAGCTGGGGTACCCGATCCGTATTACCCGATCTATCTGCCCATCGACCAGGCCTTTAAAGCCAAGTACGTGTTCCATCATAAAAAAGGCAAGACTTTCCAGGAAAGACTGTACGTGTTCCTGGAACATCCTGGCGGGTGGATCTGCTTCATCTACCATTTCACTGTGTGAGTACTTTTGATGCAGTTTTTACGAGAGAGGTTCTATATCGGTTAGACGTTGCGATGGTTAACATCGATGATCGTAACAACGAACGGAACATCGTATTAGGTTGTTGTATAATGGATGTCGTTTCTCAACGAGATCTTGTTTCTGTCCTTTCCTTTTAAATTACATTTTTCTGTTGCACCAGCTCGTTGAAGTCATTAACAATCACGTTAATTTACATAAAGATAAAGGTAAACATACATGTTACATCAGATTAAATGATAAATATTAATATGTTGTTAGAATTGCAATACTTGAGCGTGAATTTGCAATTCAAATAGAATGCACTCTAATTTGATTAAATAGTCTTATTTTAGAACTTGTTCTAAAGTAAGTTACATCTATTTATATCGTTTTTCTCGATGTTTCATGGCGCAACAACCTAATATGCTGGTAAATGTGAATTTGAAATGTTCGTTATTCGATCTTTGATTGAAAAGGGGATTCTTCGACTGAGATTGAATTTTACTGAGATTGAGATTTACGTACGTTTAGGGTGGCTTGTAAAATTTGTTGCACATTCGTACAGCTTATCTTTAAGTTGTTTAAATAAGAATATATTTATCGTTGAAAATTCAATCAACATCTTTTATTTCATCGAATTTCTATTAAAATTATCACGGAATATCGTATGTAATTTCTCTCCGGGCAGAATGAATAACGATAAATCGATATATGTTAATATCTATCTGATTAGAGTAGTTACATTTCGTCAGGATTAATATTCAAAACTGACATTTTGCCTGATGTACCATACGTGAAATTGATTCGTCGTATGCTAATGCTCCAGGATCAGTATTAGAGAGATTTCCCTTTCTGAACGTACTGCTCGAGGAATTAGTGACGTATCGACAGGTTCGTTACTCTGGTACTCAGTACTGAGATCTCTCTTCATGTTGCGCCAACCATTGGCAATCGTGATCGTTTATTTTTTCAACAATATTTAAAGAGTCACTTTGACAACTTAACGAAATTAATACGTGATATGAGTTGGCCAATAAATAAAGAGAGTTAGAGAAATTGTTAAAGAAATTTTACTGTACTGTTAATGAAGCTTATAATTTTATTAGATATCAGAAAAAAGACGAAGAAAAATAATTGTCTAACTTTAGCTTTTTTTCAAAGAATACTATAAGCGAAGGAACATGTACTGATGTGATTGTACCGATTGTACAATTTATAAAACAACGTTAATTATTATTTTACTAAACGATAATTTACTACTGTAAATAAATATGTCGTCTCTTCTGACTTGGAGGAATACAATGATCGTAACAATATGTTGGAATTTAATTGATGGATATTTAAATATTAAGTCATAGGACTGATGTATATATATTTTCGTACTTTCTGCATGCTTTAATCAATAGCCCCATTCATTTCTTCTCAAGGATCATCCACCATTTTCTATACCTTTGCAATCTTGCATTCTGTTCCCGAAGACAAATATTTCTCCGTTCTATATAGGAAGCAACGTCAGCTATTCGAAATGGAAACGGCTCGATTCAACAAGTGAATCGAAATTCTTTTGTATCGTCTTTGCGTCGCCTCTGTTATATTATATAGACATCGAAGCTTGTTTGACGGTGATCCTTCGGTCTCCGTGCGCGTTTCTCATTGTACGTCGATTCTGTCGACTCGTTCCACCTGACAAAACACGCTCGAGGTGTTTCTCGATCACTCGTGGGAATTCCCGATGGGAAAAGATGCTGCGTAAAACATGCACGCTCGTTTTTCCATTTTATGGGACGCGTGAATATGACTTTTTTTTTATTGCGAACAATATCTCGTGTTTAAAGTCAAATACTACCGTACGCTAGTTTCACAGCAATAATATTACGATATCGTGGAATTTCAGGACGTACAGTTTCCTATAGAAAATGTTGCGTACAGAATGTACGTAATATGAAAAAGTATGTAAAATATGAAAAATAAAATAGTCGTCGTAATGTTATGAAAATATGAATTTGCATAAACATCCGCAGTTTATTAATCACGTTCTTGAGTGTTCGTAAGAAAAGGATATAATAATGAATTATTATGACGTAAGAAAGACAGAAATTACTTTAACAAAATTAATTCGTATAGTGAATACGTTGTATGGCTACGTAACTTGATAAACGTGACAATATAACTTTTAAGTCACGTGGGGTTACAAAGTGCTACAAAGGCTTAACATAATGAGAGTTTTAAATCATTAGCTACTTTTATTTATCGTCTATCATTACTTGTTAGCCGAGCAGCAGCAGCAGCAGCAGTAAACTAGGTTTTAAAGTTTAAAGCTACTACTCGAACAAAGTCCCATCTTTCTTTACGATCTACAATCGAGAAGTAGAGGATTGGTATAATATTACGAAAGAAAAAGGAGAGCGTAAGGAGACAAACATTTGTAATTGTCAAAACACTGATATTCCAAGTAAATGCGTATTGGTTTTGTAGTAGAGTAATATTGATTGTTTGTACTATTTATGCCAAGATAAGTTTCCAACAGTTTATACATCTGCGTTTGCGATCAATTTTTTCCATCTTCATAAAATTAATCGTAAGAAGTATATTAAACGTAAGAAGCATAAACGGGTTTCTCGACTGTCAAAAGCACTTGCAATATTTTTTCTACCAACCCCTTGACGCACACACGGTTTTTATGATCCGCTATGATTTATCAATGCAAACTCATTTACAATAAAAAGAAGTAATAACGAAAATACATTAATTACTTTTACGACGTAGAAAACGATTATTATCGTATTATAATATTAATTAATTATGTAAAATATAATCCTATTCGAGATTAGTAAGTATCGTGCAAAATATTTTCTGTGGTAGAAACTTCGTTCTCATCGCGTAACGATAAGAGCGAAAAGGAGCGTAAAAGGAAAGGAAAACAAAAATACACACGCATTAACGCAAACAGTCCCATTTCTCAACGCGCAAATCGCGAAATCGTAAAAACGTTATCACCGTCGCTCGATATCCTATGAAGCATTCTTACCCTGGACGATGCCGCGTTTCGCGAGGCGAGCGTTGCAAATAAACGTCATCGTAAAAGCTGACTTAAAAGGAATGGCCAAACTGCCGATGGTTGAAAGTACTCCGCTACCCTGAAGTTTCTCTATCGTTCCTGACCACCGTTTCATTCCCGTTTGCTTCTCTGGCCTCGTGTACAGTAAAAATCCATCTTTGATCCGCCCACGTTCTCAATCACCTGCATAAGTATCAAAATACTTTCGGCCCTCATGCATTATTCAGCGTTTTGCCGTTTTTCATTCTCTCTCTTTGTTTTCCCCTGCGGACCTCCTTTTTTCCAAAGTTGCCGCCAAGTACCGCAGTCCTTTAAATAATTCATTACGAAAACAAAGTATACGACATGATGGTACGTGTGGCATCGAAGTCTATTGATCGCACGAACGCAACCACGTTCACGCTTCCTTCTTTTTTTTTTATTTTCTCTCTTTCTCGTTTTTTTATCGCGTACCACGAGACCGACATCGAACGGTTGTTCTTATCGTTTCTCGTTAATTTCCTGTTGCAGCGAAACGATTCTCCTCGGTGCTTTTTAATGAGCTTGCGTTCGTGTCACTTTCCCTCGTTGTTCCATTCTTTTGTTTCTATCCACCTGCGCTTTCTTTTTCTTTTGATCGATCCTCGCCTCGTTTCCTCTCTCTCTCTCTCTCTTTATTTTTCTCGGTTTGCGTGTGCGAAAGATTTGACCGGATCTGTGTTGATTTCGCGATAATACACTGCACTATCGCACTTTTCACGATGCGAAACGTCACGATCGGAAATTATCACGGAAGCGTGTTTCATTTTGCTCTCCACGCATCCACTGTCACTGTTCGAACGCGCCATTCATTTCCGCAAGCGTGAATCCGTTTTTCGTTCGGCACGAACATCGCTCTAACCGCATAATTTATCTGGTTTCCTCGTGTATTCTTGTTTAGATACCTTTTATCATAATTGCAAGCCTCGCGAAACATCAATACCGATTTCGGTTACAAGTTCGCTCGGCGGATGTTCCAAGTGGTTCAATCGAACCGATTTCCTCGTAAAGCTCAATGGAACATCATTGGACATCATCCGAACTCTTGGACGCGTTAAAAATTGACAATTGGTAAATTTTTTTTTATTATTTAACTTGTACTTTGCAATTTGTCCAGCTGGACATTTGGTGGATTTTTCTGACTTAATTGCTAAATAAGATTGGTACCAGCGGGATACCATGAATATCATAATTGGTAAATTTTACGCATAAATGACTCACCTGAGCGAGCGCACGATTTATTTTATTTTATCATTAACTCATGTGCATCCGTTTTCTTGGAACGAGAATTATGGATATTTTCAGAAGATAATAGGAAGATTAGTTTCAAATAGCTTCATTTGGCTACACGTGTAAACTGATTTCATTCATGAAACTATTCTGTGAAAGTTGGAGATTAGTATTAAAGAAAGGAAGTAACAGGAAGTTGTAGAAACTAGAATTGCAGATAGAAAAAAAAAATAAATTCAGAATTCTTCCATCTTCTGAAATACTACTATTGTACATTACCATTCCAATATTTAAATTGTCACGAAAATTAAATGCCACGAGAATAAATACTTAATATTTGATTTCGATAATATTTGAAAAAAACGTGGGAAGTTGGGATTTCGGGTCGTACAATACGAAATTTCATGAGACCATAGGCCTAATCTGTTTCTTATCCGTCATTATGGTTTCCTTGTCCAGAAGAAAAATTATGGTTCAATGATATTAATCGAAGTGCAACTAGCTGTGCGGATATTTATCATTCTGTCGAAAAATATTGCAGGACTATTTGTCTTATATCAGTTGAATTGTTTGCCGAACGTTCCAGCACGAGTTATAAATCGTTTCACACTTCGCAATGATCGTCGACCGAGCTTAGGCGGTTCTTCTGTCTGTTCAAGACGTCAATTAATCGAGCTAATGGTTGTGATGACCATTTGTCGCAAACGATAAAGAAGATTTAATTTCTATTTGCTTCGTACAATTTTACATAATAGAAATCCGAAGTAACAGCTTAATCATATATTGCTATAGTTAATTGTATCCCGTAGAATATGCAAAATGGAAATAAATATTGTACTCGCGGTGATAGTCATCGCGTTGCGTGTTGCCTATAAGAAATTTTCCAGTTCAGAGTATTTAACATTCAAGAGATTTGAATTCCATATACACCGCTAGTTAAACATGATAGATATAATAGTTGATAGAGTGATATTCAAAAATGGCTTGTTGCTGGCTTTAGATTGGCTTTAGATTGAAAATTATTTGCTTTAATGTATTTGATAATAGTCAGTACGAAGAAGAATTAACGGCGTGATTTTAATTATTTTAGCTGAATGGATAACGTAAGTAGCAAAATTATATCAGTGATAAACTATTTCCTACTGTGCGATATTTCATTGAATTGAATAATTTGTTAAGAAATACGTTGCATAATTTCTCTGCATTTTCAGTATTAAGCATTGAGAGTCCTAGGTTTATAAATTATATAACGAATTTTCAGGATGTTAAGTTATTTGAATTGTTTCATGGTTTCACGTTGAAACAACTAAGAGAGACATTTATTTTAAGGAGTAAGGAGGCAGTGGAAGTTTAAAAATTAATACGTAAAAATATGTAATACTATTCGATTAGCACAGAAACTCGTCTTTCCTGGTTAACAGAGTAGAGTCAATCTAAGAGAAATCTGATAAGTTAATACGTTTGAAGCATGTAACAATGAAATTAATAATGTATTCTATTTAATAAATTTCACGACCTATATCTCTTGTTTTAAAATGAATTATCTTACCTAGAATTGTCACGGCCTTCAACGTGATCATTGTTCCAAGTTTCTTATTAGCGAATTATATAATTCATTCATTTTGAAATAATTAGAACGCTCGTAGTACGACATTCGATGGTACACCACTGTCCATGAATCTCAGCAAACATCGTAAATTATATTCTCATTATAATATACACTAGCTATCATAAATTCCATTACCAACAGTGCAAATATTTTTAATCATTATCTGTTTTCCAGCGTTAACAGAAACTTTATTTGCAATATCTATTTGTCTTATCCGAACGAATACTTGTCACTGGTTGCACCATTGTTACACACGCACGTTTTCCTACAATCGATGCGAAATTGGAGACGAATATTCATCGTTCCTTCGTCGAACAAAGGAAATTGACTCGCATTGTGTGGCTCGCGTATAATCGAGTGTCTTCAGGGGATGCATGAAACGATGGTTTTAATAGTTTCTTAGTAAAACGATTTTAATTCTGTCGTAGACATCGCGTCGTTTTCCTTAACAAATTTTTTGATATTAAGAGAAAGGGAATTTCCAACGTAATTACAAGAAATGTACATTAACAGTATATTATAGTTCTTTATATTTTTATCAAAATTCGGATTGCAGCAGCAAAAGAAAATTATAATTCTGCGTTTAGATTCTGTTTGGTACATTTCGTGCATATTTTTATACATTTACTTCTTCCATATTTCAAGGTAGCAAGCTTTTTCGTCCGTTTCGCGAAACTGACTCGTTGCAGTGGCGAAATTTTTAAAAAGGCCGATGTAACGCGGATAATATTCGCAATACTCGTAAAGTTGTACCTTAAATTTCCGTATCATACGTATGTTGTAAGCTTTACTGTGTTTCCGACAAGCTTTCGAATTTCCAATTGAATATGAGTTGAATTCGAGTTGAAACGAATTCTTAATATTCCAAGACTTTGGGAAAGTGTAAGAATAAAATTTATATGTGCGAGATTGCCGGATATGTATCTATTTAAGCAAATCAGATAATACAATGTGTGCAGCTTGTTTCCTATGAAGATATGTAAAAGAATTAAGAATCGACAGATTTCTAATCGAACAATTTTATACAGAGTACATCCAAGTTATTGCATTAATATTTTCGCTATGGGTTGTTAATAATTCGATATTCAGAAAACATAAAGCCAACATTTCTGAAATCTGATATTACGATAAAAGGCACAATCAAATTATTTATCTATGCGGTATATTCAATATCTCTTTACGAAATGACAAAAATTCATTGTATGATCACTTTTAAAAAAAGTTACTCGCGTTTCTTCATTAAGTTCAAAGATATGGAATAAAAAATTCATTCAGACGTTTATAACTTCATACGCATACACTTCATGTGTATTAGCATTTTTCAAGGTACAAAATGTCAGAAATTTTCTGTTTGCCAATTTTAAGAAGATATCTAATATATCCATTAGACAAAAAATCGTGATTTCTTGCGACCTTTTTCATTGCAGTGCCACTGACGATAATCTTTTATGGTCGGAGAAGAAACATCGCCGCGTTAATAGGAATGACCCTAACGTTTCGGCCTACTTTGTCGCCGCATAAATAGCAGCATTACTTATTAGGTGCAATGCATAGGCTAGCTATTTGCGTGCCGCTTGTTATTTTTAGCCCGGAAATCATGCTTGACGATACATGCGCGCGATCTTTCTGTGTTGAGCGTGGCACGAATTTTCTCGTATTTCAATCTTTTGCACGAGCATCGTTAAATTTTTTAACGGTCGGTCGCTTGCGCTCGTAAAATAGAAAAATATATTCGCCGGCCAAACGAATCGATCTGCGCCCAACATCTCGGGTTCCGTTCGAAAATTTTTCGAGAAGTCGAAACAAATTAAGTGTCATATTCGCCTAAACTTTGATCTTGTCAGAGACTTACGATTGTAATGGACGAAGAAGATAATTTGGTAGGTGATATGTGAAAGAAAGGTAGTGTGATATTGTTAATTAGTATTTTCTTTTTGATATAATACATGCGTGGAATACACAGGATAGTTACGGAATCGAGAAAATGTTTCTTCGAACGTTGAGAATTATTTGCTCGAAGAAATAATCTGACAAATCTTTTAGATTTTAATTTAGAACAAATAAACAATGTACTGTGTATATCGAGAAGATTATAATTTTTTCGATTAATCGCGATTGTGATTGGTATTGGAAGCTTTTCGAGAGTCTTCGTATATTTCTATTTAAGAGAATGTAATATGTTTATGATCCACTAAGGAGATTATCATCGATATCGAAATACGGAGATAATATGATTGAAATTACAATTTCATATATGTATTTATAAATTTCATGGATATATTCTGTTTGCGTGCGGGTATACAATTCAGATGTTGGTCGCCCGTATTTATTGTACTTGATATGAATTCAATGATTGTTTGATATCGTACATAGTTGATGTTTGTTTGAAGTCTTCTACGCAGCGTTCGTTTACAGTATAATATTTTTACACTTTTTCTTATTAATTGTATTAAATTGTATTGGGAGCGTGTTAAGCGTATAATTACTTTCTATTTGTACGAATAAATTTTAAATCTCTATTTATAATTCTGTTATAAATGTTTGTCGAAATATAAATTTTTTGAGAAAGATTAGGAAGATTAGGAAGTGTACCGTATGAAACATTTTCTTACGAAACGCTTGATTTACTGGAAAATTGACTCGTAACCTATGCGAAATAAGTATGTATTCGTGTCAACTTCTATAATAAATCTTGTACGTCTGGATAGGTATTATTATTGATCTTTCTACACCACTCTGTCGCATTCATGAGCAAACTATACTTTACGATGTACTGCATTAATGAAATCGAGGACTTGAATATTAATAACTAACCAGAAGTCTTTCCACGAAATAGTTTCAAATTACGTTAAGAACAACAATTATTTAAATATCAACATTATACGTCGATGTATGTAGAAATATTTAAATAGAGTCAATGTCTATTTTGCTTCCTATATTATTTTACACTTGTCTTTTTACCTAATTTCTAATACCTAAACTATGACTATTTTTGTTTTACGAAGTCAATCATAACGATACTCAACTAAGTGACGATAGCGGCTATACAAGTGATTTTAATCGCAAAATTTCGTCCAACTAGTCAGTCCCCAGGATAAACGTCGATAACACTAGAATACCATTGTGATTCGGATTGCGGTTAACTACGAGAGAAACAATCAATGAATGGATCGCGCTTGTATATGAGTAACACTCGAACGCAGTTTAACCGATATTCCGAAATTAATTCGACGAATATGATTCGACCGGTCCGTTGTAGCTGGTTACGATTTACACGATGCTTTCTCACTATGCTTAACACGCGTCCAATTTTTCCCATTGATTCTTCTAACTATACACGGAATATTGCAATTAGTAGGAAATATTGATTCGTATAGAATCAATAATTCAGTTTACAAAGGGAAATTACAGATTTCAATCAAATCCTTTTAGAGTGATTGCTATGTATCGATTATTCCTATAAAAATGTACGTCTATTCAAACGAATTATAACATTCGTAAAAAAAATATTGTTTGAAAAAATGATGTTAAATATTATACCTTTTGGATGTGGATTGTGTTACAATCGAAAAAAACCGATCGCAAATAGCAATGGTAGCCATAATGTTTGCCCCTGTATTCTTTTTCACAGTCTATCTCAGTACGAATGTCGTTAAAGTTGCTGAGATTCGATCTTTGCGTGACACGTGCATAATTCCGAATTTTCGAAACTTGAGATAAAAACTGGGGAAGTGAACGTCAAAAGAGGGTAAACAATCGTAAATCCTCTTTGGTGATACAGAAACAAGAGGAACGTCGTTCGTGACACGTTGCTCGCAGACCACTTGATAGAGCTGGTCGACCAACAAGGGATAAATTCTCGAGCACTCCTCGACTATCCTCCACGATGAAGAGCCTATCGACGTCGACCACGTCGTGAACACACTAACTGTATGGGCTGTTCCGCGATACACGATGAAAGAAAACATTTCAATCATGTAAAATAAAATATTATTTTACCGATTTTTACATTTTAAAGCTAAAACTCGACTTTATGATAATTAAATGTAAAGAAACGAAACAGAGCATAAAACTAAAAGTACACAGTCCTTTAATACTTTTCTTATACTTTATATACATTATAACGACACTTAATATTTTTAATATATTTTATACTTTCAAAGGCATACTTTAATATATCTATTTCTATCGAATTGGTCGCTCGACCGGTTCTTGAATAAAAGTTATCTTTTTCCCGATTGAATGCAAATAATAGTGAATTTACTACGGACAATAATAAAGAGAATAACTTTTGGATATCAATTTAGAAAAGATTTATATATCTTTTTTTATTTTAAATATAAACAAGAACACGAACTTAATTAAAGCTTCATCATCAAAGATCGTGAGAGATTAGAAGTTTCACTTCGTTCGTAATACAAAATCAATTTTCACGTTATTATCCGAAAGCACGAAATTCTTTATTTCCAACTACCGCTTCCTGAGGTTCAAACTAGCGAGATCTGTTTTATTTAAACGTTGTTATTAATTCATCGTGCGTACAAGCGAAACGAGAAAACAGTGACGATAATCAACGGTTGGGAATACATACGGCCAGAGATGCGAATTGAAATGCGGCTGACATCTCTACGGGCAGATAGCGTTTCCTATTCGACGTTTACGATGGAATAAACGCCGAGATGATTTCGCGGGCATTGCAGTAGGAAATCCGAAGGCTTTGGTAAACGCTGTGGTGGATTCATCCGCTTGTGCAAGTAATTTATTAGCAAGCGATAGCTCGTTAAGTAACGACGAACGGCGCGTTAACGAAGTCGGCTCGCTTTGGAACACGCTTTAAGATGGCGTGTCGGCCGACTATAATTTCGATCTTACACACCCCTTAGGCTACCTTCGGTTTGCGGGTCACCTTCATCGACCTACTATGATAATTGTCCACGTTCGGCTCCCTTTTTTTTTTCCATTTCTACGGTGTTGTACGGCGCCGTGTTCTTTTTCTTTTATTGTACCTCAATAGCGTATCGTTGAAAGTTGCAGGGTTTATTATTTGGTAAAAAATTCTGGAGAATTTAGAGGATTTTATACGAGGTTGTTGCACGTGAAATAGTAAATTACGTTACTTTTTCGTGAATTAATAATTTACAATTTCTCATTGTACATTCATTGCTTTTATTAATGCTTTCAATACTTTTTACATCGGTCGAAACAAACCGGCTTTAACGAGTTTTTCTGTAATTGGCATACTTTGATTATATGGCATAGAAATTATTCATTAATAGAACATAACAAAAACTTTGTAAGAATACGTTGATAACTGAACTGACAAAGTAGCAATGTTCTTTTGTGATTTCACATTAAACTTTTGATAAAGAAGAGACAAAATTTATGGAATAACTGAATAAGACGTTGTTGCGTAGAATCGACGACTAAACTTATTATGCTCTTCTGAAATATCCAATTTTTGTAAAAAAGAAAAATGTATTACGAATAGTTTGATAGAACGTTGTCGCATAGGGTTGTTATGGAAAATTCTTCCAAATTCCATAAGCTTGGAAAATTTATCAACGTCGTAAAGTTTGCAAACTTCGAATTCGTTCTCCGCTCACGACATTCCCATCTAACCGTCGTCGCATTCTCCTCACCGGAGAATCTTAAACCAACGTCGACAGTAAGTCGCTACGATAAGGTCGACGGTGATACGCGAGATTAGCCTTAAATCGAATCAAAGTAGTCCAGCCAAGTTGTGAAATTTCGAGGTATCTGCATTTCCAACTGTTAAATATCGCCCTACATATCGTGCTCGTGCATATTCTATCGCGTTTGCTTCGTTTGTTATTCCGCATCGCTTCGTAGATTGTCTTCGCGTGCTGATACGAACCACCGACATAAATTAAATTGCTTTGGAGTTCACTCGAGCCTGTGTATAATCACGGAAAAATTCGTTGAGTCGCTTTGGAAATTTTCATCGTTTGCGTGACACGGGGAATACAAAGTGAATTTCTTGGAAATATCGCGAGATCGATCCGCTACCTGTGTTACATCAAACGCTTACTTGTACATAGAAGTTCAAATTTAAGAAACTTCTCTAACTGACTTTTGTAACCAACTGAAATTCGATGAAATCTGAGAGAAAAAATCATGATGAATGTTCGGTCGTCGTGTAACTAATAACACGTGAGCAAGTTTGTGAATATTTAGCGCTGGTTCCAGTTAAATGGCTGGTTGTTTAGTGGTTTAATTAACAACGGTACAAGATTCGAGTAAGTCAAGTAAGCTTGCTCCAGAGATAGAGAGGTATAATGGAACATCTAATCGAATTGCGAAGCTGCAACTTGGCGTGGTCTGTCCGTGAAATTCTAAAAAAATATTGTTTCCTGTAATAAGTTCGCGAGAAGATGAAGATGGAATTCACAAAAAAGGAACTGCGTGCAATTCAATTCAGAAAAAGACGATAGATCTTGAGGTCTCTAAATCGCGAAATCTATGTATGTATCAATGTGTAGAAAAGCGATTTGCGCAACCTAAAAATTGTATTCTCATCGATACGTTTAATAAATATTTTTCTGGCCATCTGAAAATGTCCGAACACGCGAAACGACGATTCTGGTTGCGCGAATCGATTTAATAATGTGTGCATTCGTGACCTAAACGAGTATAATTCAGCCAGTAATTTATCACTGCATTGTAATTACGGTCCTCATTGTTCCTTTCAAATCTCTACGGATTCAATTATTCGTAGGGAGCGTGTATTTCAACCGTAAGTATACGGTGTCTCGTTTCAATTTGACCACCTTAAATATCTCACTTATTTTCGATGATGGGAAAAAACGCGAGGGAAAAACATTATACAAGATTTTTCTGTATATTTTTCTAAGAGAAACATAAGAAAAGGAGATTTTTTTTGGTAGACATTTTACAATCAAATCTCATTGAGAATTATAAGTAAATTATTTTAGCGTGGTACTGTAACTTGGATTATGAGAGTTTATAGTATATTTGATTCTAGTTGAATCTAATGCTTAAATCTAAAGGGTATTGTCTTTTTAGTCTGCGGATCTGATCAGTCGTGTCAAGTAATTGGGTAATTAATGGGTTTTGGCAGTTGTTAACTCTTATATTATATCTGTTACAGAATTTGGATATTTCTTCTTTAACTGTGGGTATCTTAAGGTCGCGATGTATTGTTTCATTGATAACATACCAAGGTGCATCTATTCAGGATCTTAGAGTTTTTGATTGGAATCGTTGGAGAGTTTCTATGTTGGAATTACTCGTTGTTCCCCATAGTTAGATCCCATAGGTCCAAATAGGTTTTAATATGGCTTTATATAGCATTATTTTACTCTGCATGTTGTTGGAACGTCTACCAATGAGCCAGTAGAATTTTTTTAGTTTTGATTTCAGTTGTTAGGAAGGAAAGATGATAAAAGAATCGTCTGAAAGTTTCAAATAAATTTTTCGAAGGTATTGCGGTATAAAGTAATCGTATGCACACGAGACAGGTATATCGTGAATCGAAAGGATCACGTGTCGTCGAATTAATTACTATAATTTAGAGAAGAGAAGCTAGTTCGGATAGTGTGGCTATCTTGAGGTCGTATAACCTATACTATAAGCCTTATATATATATTTAACTAACTTTGGGAGTCGATTAATTACGCGATTACTAAGTTGAGTATTTTGCTGCAAATGACTAATCTACAGATTGGATTACTACAAGATACGAAAAGATAGTCGATTTTTGAAAGAACAGGGTTACGAAATCTTAGTGATAGTTTTATTTAGATATTTAATTTTTATAATTAATTTACTTTAATAATTATTTTTTTCTTTAATCTCATAATAGTATAGCGGCACATGAGCGGAACATTTGAATCGGGAGAGACTCATATTATTGTGCCTTGGAATACCAACGTTGTTTTGGTTCGCTAGGTTTTAAAGTAAACGAACTCCGGATAAAATATTATTGCTGTTATTTGTAATCGTCACTAGATTCAACTAGAATAAAACACACGATAAACACTTATTAAACACGACATAGTACCGTGCCAGAAAAATTTACTTATAATTCTCAATGAGAATTGATTGTAAAATTCATCCAAATAAAAGAAAATTATAATCGTCAACCGGAGTAACAATTGAATTTTTTATAACAACACCCGTCGATGCAAATAAACGAACGTGCTCTCTAGGACAGCCATATAGTCGAATAGTTAGTCGAATAGCAAATAGAGAGTTGAATAGTAGGATTGAGCGAGCGACGATTACGACCAGCATACACTAATTCTGTACTTGTACCTGCAGTGATTTTAATATAATTGACTATTACAATTTTACCACTCGTCTCTTTATTAAACAAACCAATACGTTTAATATCCACCTCAATAGTACCTCCCATTATTTTGCCATTTATTTAATAACGTTAGATCCATAGATTGGATATCGCTCTGTGAATATGTTTCATTTATTAGAAATATTGAATAATTGCCACCATAGGTTTAATAAATTAAGCGATCTTAGTTTATTACACCCACTTGACCTATTAGATTAACAAATTTCGAATTTATCGAACTTATTTAATATATGTAGCAAGTTTGAGAAGTTCTGCTTACTTAATCCCTACTTAACCCTGACTGTCTTATTATTTGAAATTCTTAACGAACGAAGATTAATTATTTCATTGTAATTGCCTGATAATCGGTTTAAATAAATATGTTTATTTCAAGAAATATTTATCCCCTCGTATATTAATAAATAAATATGATATTATATAAAGTGTGGTTTATACTAATCAAACGAACCCTTTAAGGATGTGCAGAGATTCTCGTGACTGATTGATACGCGCAGCTTGCTGCTTTAGAGAATTGTTTTCAACGATGGATTATAATATAATAGTAACTAGGTTTTTGCTAAAAATAGCATATCGTTATAAGTGTCTTTTCGCCGGAAGACCGTATGAATTGCAAAACTTGGATAAAGGTATAGCGGACGTCCCAGTTCGGCGGCTGTCTAAATGTCTCGATGATAAAACGGTTAGAATCGATACGTAATGCATGCATATGAATTGGTTCGCTTATAAATAAGTCCTTTCTTCCATGACCCGCCTGTTATTGACTGATAATGTATGCGGCGACGTAAGTAACGCGTTTGGCGTCTCATGAATTTTCAATGACGATGATTCGTGATAAAATGCAGGTCGCAATTATAAATCGGGCGTATCATCTACTGTTTCATCTTTCCCAATATATCCGTATAGTAAGATGGATCGATCTTTTCCGATGCAGAAAATGTGCCGTTATAAATCATGAGGAGCTTTATACAAAATTCTAAACTAACAAATTTAAGTGCTTTCGTAGTATGTGACGAAGTAAACATTTCATTCCTTGTTTTCCTGCCGCAATGTCACATAATGTAAGAATATATTTTTATTACAATATAATAATGTTATATACGTATAACAGGAAATAAATTAAAAATTTTAAGTAAGAGCTCTAGAACGAAATGTATCTGAAAGTGATAAGTATAGCAAAGTTTTTTTTTTATTATTTAATTTGTACTTTACAATTTGTCCAGCTGGACATTCGGTAAATTTGTCTAACTCAATTACTAAATAATATCTGGATGGCTACCCCCAGCGGGATACCATCTTCGAGTCTGTATAACAAAGTGGAAGCCAACGATGAACGTTTTTATTTCAATCGTTTAATTGTACGAGATAAACCCATTTCGAGATTAACAAGATATTTAAGTACAAAGCTAACCGTTAGAAAAATCATAGGATTCTTATTATATAACTTCACTGAGATTAAGAACGTACAAATATCTGGAACATAGAATTCTACATATTTCATCTGAAAATTGTGATTTATTTATCTGTTTGTAAATTTGAGCGAATCGTAGCTGGTACTATTACACTGTTCGTTCATCGTTGAAGGAAAAATCTCCCTCGACAATGCTAAAGTCGCGAATACACGAAGTCTGAAAATATCATTTGTATCTTGCTCTTGCGATTGTAGTTGTAAAGTTGGTAGCGTAGCGATGTTAGTTTCCGTTTAAAGTTGAAATTAGCAGTAGAAATCAGATGGTCGTAATAAGTCAAACAGTAACCAGAATGTCAGAGGACGTCGAATAGCAAGTAGAACATCTCTCGGAAATTTCAACAGGAACCGTATCTCTCTAACTACTAGACTTCACTCCGCCAAACCTCATGACTTGTTAGACCTTATAAACTTTGCGTATAAACCTTGTACCGAGTAATTCTTTCTCTATATTTTCCAAACAAACTAAAAGATATTCGTAAAGATACTTCGATAATATTATCGCAGTCCTGTGCTAAACTTTCAACGTATAAATTTTATCACATTTATTATTGGAATGGTAGCCTAAGAGAGCTACCGCGTTACATCAATAAATAATCTTACAGTTCATAGTACTAAACGGTCCGACAACTCGGAAGGAATCCTTTAATCAATTCATTGGTAAATAACGAACGCAAAATAATGAAATTGTTAATCGAAATTACTTTTTTCCAGGTTCATGGTGGTATTGGTGTGCCTCATATTTAGCGTTTTGTCCACGATAGACCAGTACAGTAATTTCGCGAACGAAACCCTCTTTTGGATGGTAAGTAGCTTTCTTCTATATTCATCGTCAATTTTCTACTCCCATTATATAAAAATTTCTTCATAATGCACTTGAATAGATGTTTCGTGAATTTTTACATCTGTCGCTCATGATGACTATAACCATGACTATACGTTTTAAATTAAGTCATGGTAGCTTTAAGGTCAAGTTACGTCTACTCTTTAGTTTAATATAATGGCTAACCGAAAGTCTTCCAAAACCGGAAGACATGGATAATAATAAATAAATAAATAAAACCCATACACTCGTGATTATCATTTGATAATTATCTTAAATTGATAATGGTAGTGTTTAAAAAGTAAAAGTAATCTCCTAAGATTGAAACTACAAAATTAATATACTTATTATATTAATATAAAAATAACACTACCTACGTAACATAAAGATCGATAAATAAGTTCCTATTAGAAAATAGACTTGTAAGTTGAGAAAGAATCAAAAGTTGAAATTGTTCTTCATTGAGAATTAAAATGCTATTACTAAATGACGTTTATGTTATAAATATATTAAATAATAATATTAAAATTATAAATATATTATAAATTATATTATATATTAATATATATATTATATTTTTATATATTATTATATATATAATTATATTATATATTATAAATATATTAAAAAATAATAAAAAAATAAAAGGAGAAATTACAGGGAATTTGTCGGAGCAAAAATTGACTTATCTTCGGTGTTGCTTGCACATCAAAATTCTTCGAATGCTACGCAAAATCGTAGAAGCTTAAACTCAATACGAGTTTCGCCTCAAACAAAGCAGTAATTCGTTTGAAGAGTAATTCGAGCGTAGCTTGATTAAGATAAATTGGCCTAATTAATTATACCGGGTCTGAAAGCAGAAAGGCGGCTGGAAGTTCGTCAACATTGGAAAGGGGAAATTTTCAATGCCAAAGGGCTGAGCTGTTTCTCGTAAACACTTCTGAAATCACAGAGAACGATCTCTTTATTCCATATATCTTTCAGGGAAGCGTTTAACGTTCCATCGGTCTTTTAGTGCTTTTACACAGTTCTCGAGGAAACAACGTACTTTTCTTTTCGTTGAAAGCGCTTGTTGTCTACGATCCTCGTGGAAGATAGTGGCAGCTCAAAGCCATCGAGCTGCTTCTCCCTCGTGTCTTGTTTATTTTCTGTTCACTGCTGAATCGACTACCCGAAACTACATATTGAAAGGTGAATTCATACGTAGTTATCGTGTACTGTCGTACTCACATTGCGAATATTTCTACAAATTCATATTTTTATGAACATGATAATTAAAAAGCATATTCGTAATTCTTCGGGTTTCAATCGTGGCTTTATTAGTACTTTGCGCTTCATTTTCAGGTCTGCCCTGAAGAAGTGAATTTAGAATATTCGCAAAATGTCGAAACAAAGCGTAATGTACTGATAAAAACGTGATGAGAACCCGAAGTACCATAACTATGTTATCTAATCACTGTAAAAACTTCAAAAATCAAAAAAATTCAACATAGATATTTATATTGCGATCGCAATGTCTTTCTAATTGCAGTTTTCAATGTTACGCGGTACTAAAATAGAACTGCGCGTTCTAATGCGTATGCTTTAATGCTAAATTTCCGTAAATCGATGTTTCGTTATAGAAGTCTGTATAGTTTGGCATGTGTTTCACGATTAATCGTGATCAATGTGGATTTCAACCGTTAATGGTCTTCAAACTGTTTGATAAATATCGTGGAATGTCGCGATAATGAAGATCGAAGTTCTAGGCCTTCGAATTGTTCTCATTAGTAGATTCGAACTATCAGAATACCGAAGTTAATGAATCAATGGTTTGTTCAAAGATGTCGAGTAACATGAATTTTTAAGCCAAAGTTCGATAGTAATCGCCATTTGTTATGTGCTCCAATTATCAGTTAAAATAATTACAATTCGGTATTGTATTTAAAAAGAAAATTATTTCTTCACAGATTCGTTTTCTTAGAAATTTATATTGCAATATGTGTAATGAATTTTTATTGACATGTATCTATTTCCTATTAAACTTCTCGCATCTTCTTTCCATTTCTTATCGCACTAAAGAACGTGGATAATTGGATCAACAGAAGTGGACGTTTAAAAAAATATTGCTCTATCTTACGCGTTTATTTGAAACGATTCGTAGAACGAGCGTAAATATCATTCAAGCTAAAAGGATTTCTTCGTTCAGTTGAGAATAAACACAGCCAAATTGACAGAAACTTGAAAATGTTCAGATAGAAGTGCAGTGAGAATGGTATTTAACGGAATTAAGGTCGGAGGCAGAAAGGTCGATGGTGCGTTCAAATGTTAGATTAAAGAATAACGTTGACGAAATATGACTAATGTACAATCAGAGAAAATAAATACATAAATAATTTCATCAATTTTTCAAATTTAACTCTGCAAAAAATACATGTTTTGCTCGTAAATAATTAATTTGATTTTAATTTACGAATCGAACAACGCTGGAGAACGTACGTTACGCTTTCGGGCGATTCACTACGAGCTATGGTTTTTTTCTGGATTTGAAATCTAATGTTTCACTATTTTATTCTTGTTTTTATGACCCTGTAATTATAACGTGATGCGCTACCGTGGCAATATTATCGGTAAGTATTTAGTAATACCGACGCGTTAAATATAAATTAATTTTCGCATTTCCTACTACTGAAATACCTTTCATTCCATTTATTCGCCCTAAATTAAACACGATCGAATTATGCGAATACTATTTCGACACAAAGCCTTCTACTGTAATTGAAATTCCAACAAGTTTTCGAAGTGCACCCACTCTCTTCCGATACTGATGCGTCACGTTGTCTCAAAAAGCATCAGAAAGTAAAGACAATGATACATTTTGAGGCATTCGGAAGGTATCGTAATTGCTTTTTCGAAAAGGAAGTTTCCGTGTCCGTCTGTCCATGGCCATTGTCAGACGAGCCATAAATCTTACTTATGTACGACGAGTATACACCATAAAAAGCTTTTTACGTGCGCATTACGGGCCTTGACACGTTACCATTTTCACCCTACTGATACATCCTGACTTCCGGTTTTCTTAGACAGATCTTGGCCTAGAAGTAAATGCAGGTGGACAATTCAGGCTCGTACATTTCTTAATAACCAGTTCCTTTTTATAACTAACATCGATAATTAATCAAAGGATAGTATCTTCTGTTGCTTTTGTCAAGAAGTGTCAATAACAGTTTTATTTTATATATATCCGAAAATATTATATACGCTTGGGTATTTATTTCTCCATATAAATTACTATATAGGTATAATTAAATTATATATAAGTATATATAATTACAATAATAATATAATTATGATAATAAATATATAACTATACAATAATAATATTTAATTATATATATACCAATCGACAAAAAGTTCATTCACCCTTACAATTACCTTCTGTCATTCAACGCTAATTCTATCTGTGAAATATTAACAATATGAATCATCCAAATCCAAACCAATCCAAATTTAATCCAAATCTTGAATCTAATTCTTAACATGTAGGTAAGTTAAATATCCTTACCATTATTATCTGTTATTGAATTTTAACACCATCCAGAATATCAACGAAGTATTCGTGAAAATAGGGCTAAAAAAAAAAAAAAAAGAAAAATGTGAAAGTTTCACGGGACAGCAGACCATCGCGATTCTGTCATCGATGTCCCCATTTTTACAGGGCGTCGTGTCATTGCAATAAAGGTCGTACAATCGATACAGCATCTCTATATGTATAGCATCGCGCTCGTTGTACATTTATTTTAAGAACAGGAGACTAATGATTCCGCTGCCTAGAAAGTCATCAAGGAAATGCCTTGCTCTCTGTTATTACAATTATCGATTATTCGAGGCAATTTACATCGCATTTTTCTCGCTCATTTAACCTATTGACTTGTTTATTCGCATTTTCAATGCGTTTGTCATTGATCGTTCAATGAAATTTGTTCGATGTTCGTGTTTATTCAAATATTTGTGTAATATTATTCTGTAAATATTTCTTCTTAACTCAAAGATGTTCTTTTTTGGTTTCCTTTTCCTTCTTGTTTTTCTAATAATAATAAATTATTATTCTCCTAATTTTATTTCTTTCGCGATGAAGAAACTAATTAAATTAAATTATGTTCTTTGACGAGCTTTATCCAAATACTGTTTTAACGGAAACGCGAATGTTGCATTGTCAATATTTGTTGTAATACGAGTAAATGTAGCATGTTCTGTTGTAGAATTCAATAGAGATTTTAATTTTATTTTCTTTTAATTGATCCTCTGAATATGCAATTTCAATTCTGGAAGCTGCATGTAATATACGAACGATAAAATAAATATGAAATTTGCTAAACTGGAATTGATGATAAATAGAACTTATCATTAATAGATCATTATGTGTGTGGAATATATTTATCGCTTTCATGAAACGTCCTCTTGAAATTTTTAAACATTATTATTGAAGGAACGCGTAAATCAGTATATTTTGCAACACTTGTACTTTCATATTACAAAGTATGGTTTATTATACGTGACATATTTCATCACACAGAATGCAATACAAAGTATTTGAAATGTCAGAGATAAAACGTGTGTGATGAAACATGTCCGTGTGTATGTAAATCAGATACAAGATGAAATTGTTACATACAGATACAATTTCAGTTAAATTTCGAAAATTAAAATCGTATAACGACTGATTTTCATAATTTTGAAGATTCCATACTAAAAATTCCTATAAACAATTGTATATAATAATGCAATTGGACATGGCGTTAAAATGAACTATTATATGCGATATAACGAAGAAGAACATCGAACCGAAAAACACGCGGCAACAACAAGTAAACAATTCCAATCAATCTGATTGAAACATATGGAATATACAGTTAGAATATTCTTTGACAAAGTTATACATTCGAATCTAGTGGACTATTCAAATCTCTGTTAAAAAAGAAGTTTTCATGGTAACGTGGAGAATAAAGCGGCGTTTGAATTGCGTGGAATGGAAAAAATGGTGAATGGAAGTTGAATGGTCAGAATGTACGGTATGTGGATATAAGCTGAACATGTAATTATCTAATATTTTTCATGCTCTACTGTTCGGAAAAACTGAACGATGTTTAAATTGTTTCTTTTTTTTTTTTTTTAGTTTTAACTGTGTTTAATCACATTTGCGTTATTACATTTTATATATAATATTTAAAAATTGACATGTCTTATACATCCTATATTTTAACATTAAAAACTCATACTTCCTTTTCGATATTCATCGATTTATTTTATTTTGAAACTTGCATATCCAATCTCAAACATTTTCTATTAGATGTACATGGTTATATAAAAGCAAACATCAACTTTAACTTTAAGCATCGTACATAAACCTGAATTAAACACTTGTTGTATTATACGAAAATTTTTGTATCCGAGCTATTTTTCCTAACTTTTGTCCGCCTATTAATTCAAATACCAAATATCCTAGTACCTGCGATAAAATCCAAAAGCACTTCATTCTTTAAATTTTCCACATGCGTCTGGTACGTTGTATATTTCAACATTAAAAACATCGTATTTTTTCTCGGTACCCATCGATCTATTTTATTCTAAAACTTGCACATTCGATCACAAATATTTTCTACCATTTTCGATTGAGAAATTTGCCAAGTTAATTAAAAAGCCTTGCATTATGCACTCTCTTTCGTGTTTACAGGAAATATGTTTGGTGGTGTTCTTTGGCGTGGAATACCTAGTGAGGTTGTGGAGTGCGGGATGCAGATCGAAGTACATGGGTTGCTGCGGCAGGCTCCGTTTCATACGGAAACCGATTTGTATCATAGGTGAGTGCGTTTCGCTAATGCACGTCAAGTCCCGGTCTAATTAGTCTGCAGCCCAAGGGCTGATCCAATATTCGCGTTGATCGATTGTCGTGGCCGAAATTGAAACTTCCCCCGGTGACAAAACTGTTTGTCGGACTCGTGTCCCTGCTGATTTCATTATCGCACTTGTCATTCACTCGTTATCCATACGAGATATCCTCTCATCAAGTTCGATCGAACATCATATCATCAGGATATCCTACATTCAGTTTTATAAGTTGACTCTCTAAGTTGATTCTCCGAGTTGACCAACAAACAGAGAAGTCTACGGGTTCATAAGACACAATGATTTGTATTAGGTGTCAAAAGCTGAGATTATGATTAAGATGTTATATTCTGATTGAGACGTATCGAATGGCTCGTCATTTGTTAAGATTTTTTTCAAAATTACTTTTCTGCTGTAGGACGACGAATATCATTTATGTTGAATATTATTTAATATTCATGCATGACAAATTTATTACTTCGAAATTGATTGTTAAGGTTTATCGAAAGGTTTGTCTTTTATTCAGATTTTCGTTAATATTCGAGTATGACAAATTTACTACTAAGAAATTGTCGGAAACGTTCCTATTAAAATCGGGACGCAAACTTTCCAGAGTTTAGCGAATTATAGTCTTCGTATTAAAAAGATCAGTTGATTCCTTCGAGTCTATGCTACAAGCATAAAAGTAAAATAAATTCGTTGCCTTCGTTAAGTGCCAATTGTCGAGTTAAGCCTCGTGCATTACCTTTCTTTTTCCAATTCAAAATATCGCTATCCTTTTTGAATCTTCTATAATTATACGTGTACGACCTTAATATCAAATAATCTTATTAAGGATATTTATCGCAAAAATATCTTATATTGATAAAATTCCGATCGATAATACCGAAATGTTTCACATCTATTCTAATATCATGTACGCGATTCCATTGTGATTCATGAGCTATCCGACGTAAACTCGCTACGGGCGATGCTTCTCGTGCTGTTCACGTAATTGAATCGCGCGAAAGTATAATCGAGATCGTTCGAGAATGAACAGCGACGGCTTCGTGACGCGCGACTTGATTCGCGATCAAACGAACTTTACGAGCGTGGTAAATTGTAACACGGTGCCGGATATTAATCGGATCAGGCATCGCGTGTTTATCGGTAAGGCCGATTACACACGCTCGATTTCCATGGAGTGAATAACCAGCGTAGCGTCGCGGAATGGCGAGGAAATGTCATCGGCCATGGATGTGCACGTGTCATGGCTTATACCTGGCACTGTTGCAGTCACAACGCGATAGAATCGGTATTTTGTGAAACTGAATCATTTTGAGATATCATTTATCCGCTTCAGGGTAAGCGCGAATGAGATGCTGCATATTTTGAAAAGTTCATACCGTGACAAAGTTCTGCAAGGAAAAATTGTTTCAAGTATTCATATGGAGCGATGTTTCAAGAATGGATGTTGTTGTACCCTTGTTTTCGTTGGAATAAATTAAAGTTGTAGTATATATATTTAAAAATTGAAATTTTTTATACAGATCGCCTGATTATCTTGATTTTCTTTTTATTATTTCTATTCTTCCGAATTTGGTTATCTTAAAATGTCTTTTCTTATTTTATACATTAAAGAAATGAGTCTATCTCGACTGTGCGTGTAATAATACGGCGAGTATCCCAAATATCGATATAAAAATTGATACACTATCGTTACGCTAGTATGAACATTTACTGTCACTCCATATGAATTTTCTGTAATATCGATCGTTAATTGTCTCTTTTTGTTTTTTCTACTTTCTCTCTTCAGATTTAATCGTGGTGGTCGCGTCTATGGTGGTGTTGACGGTGGGAAGCAACGGGCAGGTGTTCGCCACTTCCGCTATAAGAGGAATCCGATTTTTACAAATATTGCGGATGCTTCATGTCGATCGACAAGGTGGCACGTGGCGACTTCTCGGCTCTGTCGTTTTTATTCATCGTCAGGTACGTTAATCAATGTCTAAATTTAGATTCAATAAGTATCAATTATTGATTATATAGAATATTTTATGTTTTCTCGCGTTCTATTTGATACTTGTACCTCGAATGTATCGAATGTTCTCATCGGACTTATTACGCAATCAATACATACGTATGTTTACAGTTATTTAGGTCAATAATTTCGATAAATAATTTCATCGAGAAACGATTCCACTGGCCAATGTAAAATGACGCGATGCTTCATCGTATGTTTTACGATTTCATACTTTTCAGGAGCTGATCACGACATTGTACATCGGGTTCCTAGGTCTTATTTTCAGCAGCTACTTCGTGTATCTTGCCGAAAAGGATGTCGTTGGACCCGATGGCAAAACAGATTTTTCCAGCTACGCCGATGCGTTATGGTGGGGCGTGGTATGTGGCTTTTATTTTTAAATGCTTGCTTATTTTACAATTTCATAGCACTGGTACAAACTATTTTGTCATTCTAAGCGATATCATACACATGTGTTTTGACGTCTCCTATGCACAGACTGTCTGAAAAATATTTCCTTAAGTTTTATATTTCTTACGTTATTGTATAAAATGTATGAATGTTGTCTACCAATTTCTATCGTATTTTTGAGGTCACATTTACATATATATACACATAAGTATACACGAGGAAATGACACAACGTACAAATATGTATGAGGATGAACGATATGTGTATGTGTGGTGTAGGATACGTGCAATTTTATGCGAACGAGAAAACAATAGAAGATGCGACGACGAATGCGAGATAAAAAAGAACTTTGTTGGAAAAAAGAATCGAAGATCGCATCACGCGAGAAATATTCTTGTACTTCTTCATTTTTTATCATCTTTCCTGCTCTTCTACTTTCTTTTGTTTAATAATTTCTACTTTCTTTTATATAATAATAATTCAATGGCGATCTGAAATTACTTCGAATTCGCAGGAATAATTATTTCCGACGCAGTTACGTATTTAAATTTATATTTTATTGGGGAATGTCTATAAAGCATTAACAGAAAGAGTTCGAATATAAATTTCGCCGTTATATTAGTTGATAAAATAATTGGACGACAATTATTTGAAGTATCTGGCAAGTTAATGTAATCGAGGGTAGTCGATGGGTAACATCGAGTTCCATTGCCCGGATAATACGGTTAAATGAGGAGACACATACATATATGTACATACGTATAAATGTCAGAAACGTTGTATTAAATAAAACGAATTTTATCTCGAACCAATTGCCAATTACCATGAATTTGAAAACGTTAGACGTATTAATTTGATAACGAGTATATTGAAAGCCTAAATCTCGCATGATAGAGATAAGATGTATATAATTAGAGATAAAGATATATGTATATATAGTTTCGTTTAGTTTAAGTAAGTATGACAAGTGACAAATGTTGTGAGACAATGAAATTTAGAAATAAAAACTGAAGTTTGGGAAATTTTATTTCACAAACAGTCTTGGAATATTTGAATTAAAATCTACAAATACCCGTGTCTTTCAGTCAGATCTTTGATTTCAAAATTTCGAATCGGTTTCGGCGAAAATATTTTTGCAAATGGCTATACAAATATTCGGAAGCTTTCGTTTTAATCCACGAGTACGCGTTTCTATCGATTTCTTCCCTTTACAACATCGGAGTGATTTTAACAAAGAAAACCATGGAAAAAGCTTATTACTTTTATTGCGAACAATTAATAAATACAAATTCGTTGTTGGTTTATAGCTTTTCAAACGAGTACTTGTAACAAACGAATGCTGAAAATACAATTCTACCTACGATGAAACTTCGTGTATTGTCCTTTTTTCAGGTATACACATGTACAGCAACAAAGCGACTACATGTAGACGATTGAAAAATTTCATAAACAGCGGAACAGATGCAGTAGGATCTGTGTAAACCTTGTTATCATATTCCCTTATTAATTATTCAACAGTTAAAGCAGTTGTACTTTTGGGAATTTATGAAACGAATGCTTCTACTTTAAAATTATATGTTTACTTTTAATCAATTATCAAACTTGTTCTAATAATATCAAGGAACAGGAGACGCAGATGTTAACGACAACTTTTTTATATTTTTCTCAAAATTAGAAATTTTCTAAACAAACGATAAAACTCGAATCAAGATTAAATCAAATTGGAAAATGATTGAAATAAATCTTAAAGAAAAATTTAAACCACTGCAAATCATCACTTGCGATCACTCTTATAAATTCTACGCTATTCGATAAACTTTGTAACTAAGAAATTTTTATAACGATCATTGCGAATAACTATGTAGGTTGTATAATATAAAGCAGATTCGAAGTAACGAAACCAGATATCTACAAAAAGTATGAAAAACGTCTCTGAAATGTCACTGCAAAATTGACAACGAATCGTCTGAATTTTGTAATGTCTATCAGAGGATCAAACTACATATGTGTATGTATATATATGTCAATACTCATTCACACAGCTCCACTTAATAATCCTCCAACTCTTGCTCCACTCGTTCGATTTCTATTAACGCCAATAATTAATTGGAATCACGGATTTCTCCAGATTTTCGTCGAAATCAATTGAACTGACTCGATCGTACGGACGACTGTTTGTTAAGCGACTGCCGCTAATCATTCGGAAAATATGTCTGTATTTATAGCCGTTGTCGAACGGGCAGCAACGAGTCGAGGATCGATGAAACCGAGGCCGAGAATTTAAATGTGGGCTTGATTAACGTCGCCTCGCGGATTGCCGCTGTTCAACCGCTGTCCGATTTTCCAGGAGACGGGAAATTCTCCTGGAATCGTTTCGCCGTTACTGAAAGGGACGCGGCGCGGAATTGAAATTTTAATTAGGTTGTTTTTCAATTTGGTGTTAATTACCACGCTGCGCTCAACCGGAACAGGCTTTAATAAATTACCTGTTGGCTAATGGCAGTGGCGCAATAACGCATAATATCAAATTTACGGTGAAATCGGAAATTACAATTTCTATGTTCCTTCCAGTTTGATCGGCAGTTGCTTTGAGGTCATCGTGCTGCGAATTTCAAATTCGTAATGGGTATATTGGTTTTACAGGTGTACATGTACGTTCTGCGGTTTGATCTCTTATACGCTTCCTCTTTTTTCTTTTTTCTTTATTATGCATTTACTTTCGAATTTTACTTTTGACTTTATTTTCTTTCAGTTGTTGGTTCTTTTTTTAAATTTAGCGAAATTGTTGCTTCAGTCGTGCAAGCCGTACAGTGGTTTGTTAATTTTCTTAACATTATTTCTTCTTCCTTAGTCAACTGTTTTATACAGTTTTATACAATATATAGTGTTAAGGGAAAATGTATTTCTTTTATTTGTTTGCGAGGAAGTGTGATGTTGATAAAATGGCTATCATAAAGACAGAAGCAATCGTTGCCACGTTTTTATGATGTTAGAAGTTACAATGAAAATTATTTAAGTAGCTTTTTTAAATAAAAGTACAGATTCTCTTTCTTCGTGTCTTCAGAATGCTTGAACTCTTCTAACGAGAAATAATTTTATTTCTTTTTCAGATTACCGTGACCACGATTGGTTACGGTGATACTGTCCCACAAACGTGGATGGGAAAAATAGTCGCTTCGTGTTTCAGCGTATTCGCCATATCCTTTTTCGCACTTCCAGCCGTAAGTATAATCCTAGCGTTATACATTCTTCCATATATTTTCTATTTTGACTTCTTGCGTAAATTTTATATTTTAATCGTCGATATTTATAGCGTTAAAAAAAATATTTTGAAAGGAATAATTTCTTATTTTCGAGAACAAGCATTATACGTATTTTCCAATGGTAGTAAAACAAACCACCCTTTATAATTGTTATAACAATTGTACCGATAGTTGGATTGTTGACATTCGCATTAACACGTGGACTGCCGATGACGCAACTGTGGCGTCATGACCTAGTTGCTTTCGAAAGCGGATGACGCTACGTTGGCGTCAGTAGCTAATGATTTTCAAATGCCGTCGAAAACGGATTGACAAATTTAATATCATTAAGTTATTTATATAAATAGTTTTAAGACTAATTTCACTCACAATGGAGGGCCATGCAGTCAACGTGTTAAAAGATAAAACACAAAGGAGCTGTTCACAGGCAGAAGTAGCTAACTCCACATTTTGAGAGTTTTTAAATTTTACTGCCAAAGCTGCTTAATAAATTTATAATTTCATCAATTACCTCTGTTTCTTGCTGTGGAATTAAGCGATTTGGTAAATACGCGTTTCAGGGAATATTGGGCTCTGGTTTTGCGCTAAAAGTCCAGCAGAAACAACGACAAAAACACTTCAACAGACAGATACCAGCCGCTGCGATGTTAATACAGTGTCTGTGGAGGTGCTACGCTGCCGACAAAGCCATCAATAGCGTGGCCACATGGAACATCTACATCAAAGATCCAACACCAGCCGGACAACCGTCCACACCTTTAGGAAAGGTAAGATTTCGCGATTTTTTGGCCCGAGTTCAGTGGCAGTAGCTACTGTAGCCGTTGATTGTTGCTGTTTCTAGTTGCTTACGAATCGTCTAATTGGACGCTGACGATTGCGATATTCGTTCTTTGCCGTTCTTTAGGCCGGGATCATTTCAGTCATTCTTGTTTTCAATGACGGACCAGATTCAGAATGTCACGATTGGAGACTTGGTTGATGTTTATTTTCGTTGAACAGATTACAGTGGATGTTACTGTAAAATGGTAGATGTGTAGTTATAATGTGTCGATGTTTGAAAGTTGTTGAATGTTGTCAGCGTTAGAAATTGTTGTAAGCGAGAGTCAGTAGTGAAAGTTTGACAGTTTGGTAGAAGTTTCATATTAAATTTGTTTATTGATGAATTTTATGTAAAAGTCTGTGTAGAGAAATGTTTGCATAGAAGGAAATTTTTGTCAAGAAATTAAGAATTAAATTCCATATTTTCGATATGAATCTGAACTTTGTGTGGCATTTAAATGCTGTATATATTTTGGGAAGTTTGTAGATTATTGTACAGAATAACATATCATTCTTTTAAGTATAGTCGTATATTTGGTACATATTTATTTCTAATATATGTTTATAGATGAAAGATCGTTCTAGTTATTTTAATGTGCATTCTTTTGAAACTTATGTTCGTAATTATCATCTAATCGCCGCACTGTACTTCTCACACATGTAGATCAAATGAAGATATTTTTAAAACGTATAATTATCAAATAGAAAGGGTATAAAAATTTGAAAGTAATTTAATTTGACTTTCTACATCACTGATCCGAGCAAAAATTACAATGATTGAAAATTAAATATGAAATGTCTGACTATTTTGTGAATGAGAAAAGTTACAGAAATTCATAATTTTACAGTAACATATACGCTCATCTGTTGCAATAATAGGAAAAACATCGAGCTAGTTTCCTTTCTTTATGTTCTGAACGTCCCTTTCTCATAATTGAAATCTCGTTTGATTTTCCTGCCGTATGTGAGACGGCATTGCCTCGTTTGATCTCGGTAAACTACACCAAATTTCAACGAATTCAATTACAAAAGAGATTATTCGCTTTTATTTTCGTTACAAGGTAACGTCATCAGTCCATATATATTTTTCTTAAAGAAACAATATTACTTTGTAATTTGTTTATGTAAGTACGTTCAACCATTTCAAACTGTTTTCTTATTCTATTTTATACGGGATTGTATTAACTAAATATTACCGAGATTTTTCGAGTCAGTATACAACATAAAACGTTTTTAAAATGACATTAGAAAATTTACGGACGAATTATCGTCAAAACAATCCAAATATATTTTGTAATTTATGTACAAAGTATTTGTATAATTTTTTGTATAAAACAAATTTCCTATAATTTCTAATATGTTTTTACAATAATCTATACAACACTTCATGCTGTTATTTTATGAAAGACAAGACGAGATTTAATTTTTTTGGCATAAAAATCTTTCCAAATGTTATCCTTCCAAAATTCCTCAAAACTTAATGAACGATGCAGCTATTTTGAAAAATTCTATCGTGCATAATTTCATTTATGCGTAACGCAACAGTGAAGATGAATATTACTAACACGTACCAAAATTCCAATCTCAAAAGCAACAACTAAAAGTAAATAACGAAGTGCGTAAAGTGAGGTAATGATTTTCCGCAGTCTTAATTTTTCAAATGTATATCTGTGATTTTCCGACGTCATTTCAAAAACAACCTGCTTATATCAGAGTTCTCGTTCGAGTTTGGTATCGATAATGGATTGTTTGGATTGAAGGTACTTATTGGCATGTTGATTTCTTGATTACCGTTAAAATTGAGAAAATTTGTGACTTCCATTAAAACTGAAGAGATAAAAAATGGAAGAAAAAAAAAAAAGAGAAAGAGAACGAAAAGAAACGTTAATTAATACGGAGATACACGAAGTCCCGTGAAATTAGTATCGATCGCAGGACTTCGATTATCCCACAGGGTCATGCAAATAATTTGGCAGTGGATGTATGCAAGCAGAGAATGCGAATTCTGCTCTGTGTTTTTAATGTGCCGTTCAATATATTCGAAATATAATAATAATTGAGTGTTGCTCGTGATTATTCGTGTGTTGATGCAGTTTCAAATTACGCTTGGAAGCTTCTGTATTATTATATTTTCTCAGTTTTCTGTCGTGGCACGAGAAAAATCTCGCTTCTCTATTATTTATCCGAACCCTCCTCTGTTGCGTTCATTACTTCATCGTTGAGGAAACGAATTACATCGATTTCTTTCGTAGGGATTGTTTGCCTCTTAACGAAGCGTTAACTTCCGTTTCGTTTGTTCACGAATTTCCGAAACGCGCTGTAATTTGCCGTGTAATCGAATTAGGGATGCTCTTTTGGCTATAACAAAAGAGAAATTGCGAAAAAGATCCCTTTTACCTGGAAAGAACTTTTTGAATGGTCCATTGATTAATGTACATATTTAGTTTCGTGGATTAATAATAGAAATTTATTTTATTCACTGATAAACGTTATATGAATGCGTTAAAGAATTTCAATTAAATCGGAAGAATTTTATTTGCAGTTATTTAAATATAGTCGAAAATAGTTTGACGTTCATTTGTCTGAGAAAGATTAGTATTTCTTTTTTTTTCGAAATTTAAAAGTTTCTTCTTTCTTAAGAGTCAAACAAATGCTCCATATTTTTCAGATTATTTAAATACATACAAGCGTAAGAATTCAAATTACAAGGAAAGTTAATAAAAATTTTATTGTATTTTTGAATAGAATACGATTAATTTACATTTTTCTCTATTATATCGTAAACAAACATCTCTCGTTCGATTACATTAGAAGGGCGATTATTATTTTTGGCATCGATCATGTGTAATTTAATTTTAAGTGAATGCTTAATTGTATTTGTTTATGTATTTTTTCTTTGTAATGAATCATGCAACATTTTATCAAAAGGAAGCTCAAGAGAACTTGAGTCATCAACTGAATAAAGGCTTTTCATTTTTCGATAATATTTAACATTTTTTCATAAACCTTGCTTTCAAAACTCTGATTAATCAAGTGTTATGCAAATCGCTTCTCGCATCTAGATACTGCTTAAAAATGAAAAGAATTTTTAATTTAATTTTTTTTTGTGTCAAATAACCGATACGACTTAATTTAAGTTTGTATCATATTCGGGTACGTATCAGTTCAAGAAATATATTATATTTAAATAATTTGTTCCTAACCATGCTGTTTTTAATGCAACTTTTTTAAACGTAATATCCTTGGCAGTAATTTAATTATTTCGCTTGGAAAATTGTATTTGTTAATATTTTGTGGCTGATGCAAATTATTATTTTTCCTTTTTGTTTCTTCTTGCTCAGCTGCCATCGAACACAGTGTCTATAGACAATAGAAATATAAAGGATGATGAATTAATTCTACAGAGAATAACGAGTATACAAGGGGAGAACATTATTTTCAAATGTAATATATTAATAAACACAAATAAAGTCTATATAAATAAATAAATGAATCGTGCCAAACAAAGGTTTATGAATTATAAATTAATATGAGCAATTTTGCGAATATTTCAAGCAAAGCTCTACAGTTTGAAATATACGAAATTTTCAAATAAATTCGGCACACAGGAATTTCACGGGAAAAAAAGAAATTCTACGCCGGAAACATCAATATCTGTCGCATCTGCTGCCAAAAATTCGCGCGTATTAGAATATATCCCATTATGTTCGCTCTTTCTGTTCCGTCCTTTCTTCTCTCATACGCTCACCTGTCGCGTTTCTATTAATTCCATTAAAATTTATATCATGTACATACAAAAAACATCTCTCCTTTCTCTGATACGATATATATAAAATGTACCTAATATATTTCAGTTGATTTGTGTAAAGAAGATGGTATGTAAAGGCTATTTAGATTTATTTCAATTTTTACTCTTTTGCATGTTTATTTATTTATCAATTTATTATTCACTTTTCCTTGTCACGTAACGGGAACCTATCGCGTTTTCGGTATCACTGGCCACACGCGAGTCTGTTGAATGTTTCAAATATTAAAATTTAAGTGATATATTTTAGTCGATAATCACTTTCAGCTTCCAATGACACTACACACACATATATACACACACAACATACAAGCAAACAAACAAGGAATTTGAGATCGATATTGACTACTTTTTTTCTCAATTTTCGCGACATATTTGTCCAGATATGATTTTGTTGTGTTAAATAACTCGATCGTCGAGGATATAATAAATCGACAAAATTTACTCTATACGCTTTTTAGCAATTTAAGCTTCGAAGCAATTTGCATTATTAGTGAAATATGTTGCTGTAAAATAATTGCAAGTGATTAAAACACGTGACTGTTGTAAAATACATGTTCGTAGAATAGACAAGCTGGTGATTTTGTTTAAAAACAGTATTTACGAAAGCAAGACGCGATTATTGGCAATTCTATACGTAGTATAATACACCCTGTATAACGCGGGGAGGGGCGGGATGTTCGCGATAATTCGCGGAAAGGCTCGTTTATTCGACGTATAATACTTTTGCTCTTTTTTCTATGTATGTATCTATATTGTTGTGTTTTTATCCTATATTGCACTTATATTAAGCTTCGTTTTACCACTTGGATCGTGAAAAATAATAATGATTTGCGCTATGCAATGTATTTCTACCGCGTCACACATTATTGTGCATGAATTCTAATTGAGTGTATGCGGTGTCTTTGTGCAAAATATATGTGCGACGCTTTCACGTACAGGGTGTTGAGAAAGTCGAGGATATTTCATAAAAGTTGTCTGATCGTTTGTATATCGTGTCTTGATATTTTTTGATTGTGATTTGTTAGAAATAAAAGTGGGTAGAGAAATTTCTTTAAGCGCGTACAATTATATTATTTTTGTCTTTCACATTTACGCGCTTCGTGTGAGTAATCTATTGGCAATTTGTATCGCTTCGATGCTTAAGTGGAGAGTACTTAATCATGTTCGATGAAGTTAAAGTTGCAGTATCGCTTGATAGCTACTTATAAGCTTGTATATGAATTATTTATTTCGTTTCAATGGTTTCGATCAATTTTCAGTTCGTTTTCTCAGTTTCCTGAGTATTTTAATTCTTTTAGATGTATGTTACATTGGGCTTTGATAAACGTAAACAATTCTAGGACGTTGTAATCTATGCTCTTAAGAGAAACCTGCGTACGTAACAATTTTATTGTTTTAATGAATTTCAAACGTTGAAAAGGAAAATGTGTTTCGATGTTAGAAATCGATATAATATCACCATCTTTAGATATTGCATAATCATTACACGGATTGAAATATAAAAAAAAGTTTGAGTTTAACAGTTACAGATGAAAAATTCGTAAGTTTCAGGTAATGTTACACTACATGTTAATCTTAACAAGTATTCTTGATATTATTGACATCCTGTACGCACAATATGAACCGACACAACAGTGGTGGTAACAACTCTGCTTTAAACATAAATACCTTAAAAAAGAACATTTTTCACATTCCGATAACTCAATTCTATAACTCTACATGATATTAAAATACCTATTACAAAATAAAAATATTCCGATTTTATTCATGTTACAATATAATTTAATAGTTTCATAGTGGATAGTAAATAGTTAATTACATTATAAGTACCTATGTATAAAATATTACAAGCGCACTGCAATTGAATTGTTCATGTTACTAAATATGTATAGTTGCTATAATCTTTATTGAAACCTATAATTACAGAATATAAGAGCCATGTGAGCAGTGGATACCTAAACACATTTCTAGGTGATTTTTGGACTCTTATTACATTATTATTATTCACTATCATTGTTACTAATATCTAATTACACTACATAACATTGTTACTAATATTATAAACTAATATCTATTAACAACTATTTTTATTACGTTATCATTATTTCCTATGGAGAACAGATAAAATATACAAGAAAAGGATTTCATTTACGTATTCTTCCCTTTAAAAGAAGTTTGTATTCTATAGAAAATATACGTAAGTAAGAACTTCCCTATTTCTTTTCTCATTAATTTGTAATTTATTGATCAAGATTTATATGTAGTTGAAAATATAAAAAAAAAACTTGAACGTGTAGTGGTATTTGTAAAAAGATGCACAATCGTAATATCGTTTCGAGGCATTTGAAGCAGAGTCGTTTCACCGATTCGGTGCACAGTGTACGTCTCGCCATTTTATTTTCGCGTCAGCTTGCAAAGCAAAGAAACGAACGCGTTCGCGGGGAACGAGAATTTACGCTCGTCGGCTGTCACGGTCGTCGCTCGAATATTTCCGTTGTCGTTTTCCTTTCTGTCTCGTGCGATTGTTTCCTGAATCTTGATAGAACTTTCATTGTCCATGCTAAACATTTACAGCTTTTACGCTGGCAAATAGGATTGAATACTAAAATGCACTGAGACACGACGGTACTTTCTCACCTTTTTCATCCGACGTCTTTTCCCAATGAATTTCCTTTTCCTGGTTTCTTCGGACTTCTTTCACTTGCTCACTTTTCTTTCGTCTTTCTATCACTTTACTTTCACGTATGTTTGATTCGTTGATTTGATTGAAAAGTTATAACACATCGGCTTATGCGAACTGAACTATCGAGTGCAGTGATTCGATTAGTTTTAAATTAGATTAGAATAAGTTTGCGAGAAATTTTTGTTAGGTTCTTCCATAATAAATATCGTTTATTATTGGGATTGACAATATCGATAAGTATAATGTGATTAAAATTGTTCAGTTGTTCAAGAACCATCCGAATCGATACATCCAAACGATACTAAATTTTTGGTTAGTAGGTGGTATCGAACCTCTTTGTTAATAGTTTTCAAATTGTCGGAACTATTCGAAAATCAAATTATCGTCAAGAGCTTCGTAAACTCACGATCGATTCATCCTGAATGCTAAAACTTTCTTCGTAAAGATTTCGCGAGTTGACAAGTTATGTCGATTATGGAAGTTTTATGAATTTTTATCCCGTGATATTCTTCCAAAACCCTCCATAAGTACTTAACGCGTAGAACCTAAGGAAAAATGACGTTAATGCGTAGTTATATTGCCAGCTCCGAGAGCAGATTTGAAAACCGATGCTGACCTACTTTCGTTCCTGTACGGAAAAAATTCGATAAGTCTGAAAAGGAGAGGAACGGTTTCATCGTCCGTGGCTCTTGTTTTTTCTTCCCGGTACGGTAAACAATTCGTTTTCCAACTTTTTTCTTCCCTTGTGAAAACGTACAACGATTACAGTTCCATATGATGCGACGAATGTTGCGAAAAAGAATTTCAAACGAGTTTCTCAGTCTCTTGTTAATTAATTTCTAAAAGTTTAAAAGTTACCCTATTTTCCTTACTCTTTTCTTGTTTTCATTTTAGTGCAGATACGATTGGATTGCTGTTGGATTCTTTTTTATTTGAATAGATCGTTTCCCGATTTATTTTTAAAGTTTTATTATTTTTAATTGGCCTTCCTTCATCCGAGGAAATAGTTTAATGAGATTGATATTTGTACCTCCGCAGTATTTTTTGTAATTTATTCTATAAAATTGATAAATGTCTGGTATCCAACGCGTAAATGGCACACACAAATATATTCATATTATCATTATTATTATATATACATATAATGTATATTGTTGTATAATGTGTATAATGTGTATTGTATAATGTTTTCATTTTTATTCAAATTGACGAATGTAGTGTCAATGATTTTCCATTATTTCCTGCTAATACCATTTTATGCACATAAATAATTTCATGACTGATTTATGAAATATTTTATGAAGAAGATTGACAACAAGCTGATTTCAAATGGAGATCAGGTCCTTTTAGAATAGTATTTCTACATTTTGTCAACCTAGCAATCTCATCAGGAGTTCTGTACGCTATCAATATTTCGTCATTAAACTTGCGCTAATAATCAGGGACAAATCTCGAAGCAGGATAGTACATGTGATTAAACTGATGAAAATTGAAATTGCATGTGAACTGCCACATTCGAATCAATGTACGTATGCTCGGTTTCCTCTGCCACTATTACTTGATGAGATATAAAGCGGATCATGCATTTGATCGAACCATAAAGAAGATTTACACGTCCTCTGTGATCTCTATACACGTAGTAATTAATTTATTATTTCAATCTATGTTAACACGTTACAGAGTCATTCGTCACGATCTCTTTTCACTGAAAAACATCCTCCATAGTAAATGTGTCTCTTTCAAAGTTATTGACAAAGTCTGCATCTTATTCCAATCATTTGTGTATCTGACCATTATATTATCGTACCTATAAAGTATTTGCTCTTAAGAGAGATTAATTGAAGTAAATGCAAGAAATTCCTCTTTTTTCGGAGTCATAAAACTTACGTAGCTGAAAGAAGTAATGCATCCGGAATAGCTCCAATACAGTAACACATTCCGTACATGACTCACAGATGACCTATATCGAACCTTCCGCTCATCAATCTTTATGTCATTTAATATTCTGACAATAAAGACAAGCAAAATCATAAAGTCACTTCATTCGTAACATCTGTTTGATGATGAACTACGTAAAATTGGTGCAACACGGAATATGTTAACGATCTGTTCCGAATGTATGATGAAAACCCAGGTGCAGATTTCTGTCAATACCTATGGATGCTATCTATGTGGATACTATCCGTCCATTATTAACGAAAATCCTGAATAATATCGCGGCAGCCGAACGAGCTTAAATTTTCAGTGCACAGATATACCGCCGTTGGCGAATTAGGGAGCTTTTCAGATGGATCCGTGTTCGGGGCCGAGCTGTGGCGCTCGCTAGTAGGGATAGTGCATGTTGTGTTCGACGTGTGTTGTAATGGGAGGGCACCGGGGGTTCAGTCTCTGATGATCCAGGTGGCAAAGAAGGCGAGCGTACTGAAGAGGCGAAAATCGAGGAACCGGATGGACGTTCAACAACAGCAACAGTTACCGCCGGTTACGATATCCGGTGGTGTGTCCAGTGGCGGTGCTACTGGCGACACCGGGGGTCAGAATGACAACCAACGGATGGAGAACGAGGGCGACGTAATTTTCTACATGGAGGAACCGAAGGCTGGTACACCTAATCGTGCTAGACGCGACAATCGGTGAGTCGAGGCATCGATTGTTCTTTTTTCTTAATTTAGTAAAGCTGACGAATGTTGCTGGTAGAAGCGGAAAATTAACGTGTTAAGCGCCGTGTTGGTCATCGATGACCGATAGTATACTTTAGTAGTTGGTTGGTAACCATTTTATTTGAAATTCTTTTCCGGTAATATTTGCATAACGCACGATAAGTTTATTTTAAAATAAAAAAATCTGTTTATAAATGTTAATCCAAACCAGTAAATCTTGATAACAAGATAGAAAATCTACGATCATGACATTGATAACCCAATATGTTATAATTTTAGATCTTTCACCTTATTAAATCGATGCCAATCTTTGATTAATTGCTTTTATAGGGACAGTTGATCGTACACGTGAAAAATACGCAATTTTTGCAATTGATTTTAAAATCAACAAGAAACTTCATCTTAAATCAATAAATACGATTTGACTCGTTAAAGTTAAAAATGAATTTTCACTTCCTTTAAATTCATTACACTGCAACTGTGTATATTTGAATAATTCGAATAAAATAATCCGGATAATGAATTGACCCCTGAAAATAGGAATTCACTAACTCACTGCTTCATTAACAATTTCACATTCCAATAATATGAATTACCGTTCGAACAAACAGATGTGAGTTCCATCCAATTCATTTACATAGAAACTTTAATTTTCAGTTTGCATCTTTCTATTAGAATTTCTATCGATTTAATGATATTAAATTGATGAGCAATTTTAGGTTTCACTAAAATGCATTATTCGACGAAGATTTAAAGAAATGTACAAACTACGAATTTAGATTACTTATTGCTGCTTAGTGATCTGACAATATTAATTAATTATTTTTTTTTAATCTTTATATTTTTTTATTTTTATACATTATTCGACTTTGAGTACATCTTTATTACCTAGCTAATAATATTTTACTTAGATTAATTTTTTGCATCATGGTTCTAAGTGAATATATATATAAATACATATTAAGCAGAATAAAATAGGACAATATGGCATAATATAAAAGAAATTTGTAGGTTTGCAGCAATCAATATTTGGTAAATAATCTTCGGGTTATCGCGGTTATTAAAATTTCAGTTTGAGTAATACATTTTTAATGAGGTTATTTTCATTTTATCATAGTGAAATACTTTTACTGGACACTTTTAATTTCGGATTAAATAATTTGGAATGTCGTACGCAGACTCGCAGAATCGATCTACAGATTAAACACAAATAGCTTTTGTAGTATACGAGGAAATGAAACAAAAATCGCATTTTATTTAACGTTTTATGACACAGACCATCGATGCGGGCGTTTGATTCAAAACTTCGAGCCACGGTTCCATAACTTTCAATATTATTCAGTTCTCAAATAAACTTGCAAATTGAGTTCTATAGTCTGCGCTTGGAAATGAGGTCTCGCGAACTTATTGAATTTTTAAATAAGCCCCTGGAATATCCAATTTTGAAATGACCAGTGAATCGACAAGATACAAGCTACAGATAATGAATTTTTCTTTTATAGCTCTATCATTTTAACGAGTCGGGCAAAAATTGCCTAATGTGAATGCGACTTTAATAAAAATATTTGTTCCTACCATCAACAACGTTTGATTATACAATCGTCTTTATTTTAATATTCTAGTTATCTTTGTAAAATTAATCGAGCGACTTTGCTTCGAAACGATACGTCGAGACATTATTCTTATTTAATTAAGTTTCAGATTATGGTGGATTTTCTTTGCTAAATATGGTATTGCATTGTAACGAGGAATAATGATATTATCCCCTTACTATGTTCATACGAAATCTCGTAATATTTTGTTTTTGCGGAACGAAACATAAAACGTGCATGTGAAAATGAAAAGAATAATCTAAACAGTAATCTAGTTACTTAATTTTGAAATTCGCTCCAGAGAGAAGCTTAGAAGCCGACTGATATAACAATTTCTACGATTTAATATTTAAAAATTTATACATGCATTTGAAATATATTTGAACCGAAATCTTCTAAATAAATTTCCTTATAAACCCTCCGCTACTTTCTCTAACAGTAGTCTTCTAGCTGCACGTACATTTCTTTTTTTTGTTTCTTATATTGATCCGCCGACTTTAGACAATAGATAACTAGTGCGAAAAGATCTCATTTGCTCGAGCATCAAACGCCGGTAAAATGGAGCATGTGAAGTGTGCGTAAGGGTCGGGAACGGAGAAAATCTTTGGAAATTTCGCGGGGAAGTAATGGCTGGTTCGGGAAAGTTGGCGTGACAGGAAACGTCAACCGGCTGAAGGGCACTTTCTCTGGAGCGGTTTTGAACGTCGAACGAACTAGTTCTTGAGTTTGGTAGTGTGAGTAGCGTATTTCCGGTTGGCAGGGGAAGCCTCTTCACCTCGCAGACGAGCTCCGTCACGGAGGCTACCAGCGATGAAATTGACATTGATATCGAGGAACCGCAAAGAGTCACCACGTAAGTACGATTTTCTTTGTCATCTTGCTGGATTTTCGTATGAAGATACGAGGAAAAGTATTTTAACCGAGGAATGGAGGCAAACTACAACAACGTTGTGATTTTGTGCTATGGAAATGTCTTTTGTAAGTTACCTTCCTTTGATTGAATCGATTGGTTCAATCGGATTTGAAGAGTTGATTGAATAAATGGAGATATAGGTAACTCTTTTGATTTGTATGTATATAGCGTTGTTGTAACGTCTACGAAGTACTTTTTGAAAAATGAAAAAAATTTGTAAGTACATATATGCTAATGTACGAAACAGTAATTTGATATTGAACAAATTTATGTCTGTATTTAAACGAGACAATGAATAATTGTTGACATAATTCAGAGTTTATCAAATGGTATCTAGTATTTCAAAAATCTATGAATAATTTGTAGGATGAATAAAAAGGTCTTTTCGTTAACTGTCGCTCGATTCTGATATCATTTAGAGTCGACAAAGTATGTAGCACATAAGTAAAAAAAGGAAACAAAATTTGAATTTTAATAATACGTGCTTAGAACACGCGTGGAATAAAGCAAACATTCCTTAACAAATTTTCATCCAAATGTCATTAAAATTAATCATTAGACGATCCAGATACTTAAATACAAAAAGCACGTGTTATCACGTCGAAGTGAAATCGTCAAGAGACTTTTCCCACTCTAAAATTATCTAATAGAAATTTTATTAATCTCCAAAATATTCACAATTACAAAAAACAAAGAAAAAAAACAGTAATATTTTTGTCGACGTTTAAATGGAACTGCCTTGAAAAAACTGGCAACGATAGTATCGTTCGACTATTTTTCGTTTGCACGTCGAGTCTGATAACAGCAAGCAAAATCAAGGCATAGGCGAGAATAGAGGAAGCCTACATCTTCATGCAAATTACTTTCATTTTGCATGCGGAATCGATATTAACCGGAGAATTTCGTCCAGCACGTATGGTTTCTGTAATACATGCTGGAAACAGCTCGAAACGGCACTGTACAGTGTGCATCCGATTCAACGATTCGGATCTCGTTAATGTTAAACGTGCCGCGATTCATGGTCTTTCTGCTATTCGATCGATCTCGAGAACCGCTGCAAAGCAAGTAGGTAAAGCGTGCGGCGAACAGAAATTTAAATGTGCTCGAGAATCACTGTTGAATGTAAGCAGCAATTATTGAGTGTAACAACGACTCGTTTTGTGGGGATAAAGAGAGTGTACCGTACACGTATTTCTTTCTAATATCTCAATCTAGAACTTTGTATTAGGTTGTTTCGTTTTAGTTTCTTTCGTTTTATAAGGAAATACCAGATGCACAACACTTTTTGTTTTATTATTTTATCGAATTAGATATAATTCATTTAATTTTATTGGAATGAAAGAAAACAAAAAGTGTGTGCATCTATTATTTCCTTACAAAACGAAAGAAATTTTTGCGACAAACTAATATTAATAAGCTACTTATTTAAAACAAATTTTTAAAAAATATCCTTTTAAAGATTCTTGCACCGATTCATTAAGGATAATTGTGCTAACGAAATATTTCATCTTATTTTTTAACGTTGTGGTCACGAAAGGAATATCAAAGACTCGCTTAATATCTTGTTTGTCACTATTTCTATAGTCTGTCGTTCATTATAGATCATATTATTATTTTTATTATAGATCAATTCTTTTCGTGCCTGCGATTCAGATATTGAGCTTTCACGAACTGTCTTTTGTTCTAATTTCTAATATTTTTCGCGCCTTTTGACGACATTTTCCTCAAAAAGCTACTACCAACAATTATCCTGCCCTGGCCTCGTCCAGGAAGAATTTTTTCAAAATTTTCCTCAAAGTGTTATTATCGAAAATTATCGCTGTGAGTAAACCGACAGCAAAGTTGGTAATATGTTAGGAAAGCAAATTCCGGGCACGTGGCATTGACATTTCGAGGAAGTCTCCGTTCTCGAAAGCGGAATGGAGCGTTACCTTGCGGCGGCTCTCGTGAAAAGCTCCTCTTCTCTACTCGTCTGTTTCTTTCTCTTTTTCCCTCGCCCACTTCAAAAAGCACGGAACGTAAGTGCTTTTTTCACCGGTGCATTACTTCGCTTCATGGACGGCCTACATTCTTTGCAAGCCTGGCACTCGAACCTCCGACACAAAGACAAGTCGCGTTCGGAATTTTTCTTTTTCTCCCGTTCTTCTCGCTGCCCCGCGACGCACATGCCTAACGTTTGATTCGCGAGTCGCATCTCTCTCTCTCTCTCTCTCTCTCTCTCTGTTTCTTTTTTTCTCTATTTCATTTTTTGCTTTTCTAGTGTTTCGGAGCTCGAGTTTCCCGCGTTTCATCGCTGAAACGTGAAATCGTTTGTAAAAATAAGCGGTCGGCGGCTGGCCAACCGTTTTCTCGAGCCACTCCAATTTTTTCTGTGAATTAGGAATTTTCGACTCGCGAATTGAGAATAGATAAGTCGAATGGTGAAATTTTGCCAGTGAGCAAACGAACATCTTCCGCTAGATTTGCATAAAGTGCTGAAAAATGCTCTCCATTTATGCAGGTTGTTTAGAGGAAGGGTGTTTAGTATTTGAATTAAATAACCGGATCTTGTATATTATTTTCATCTGGTAATTTTTCTGTAATTTGTCTATAAAATCAAATCTATAAAATCTATATAATCTTTGCAATGCAGACTTTGGTAAATGAAAAGTATCACGATAAGAAAGCTGGTCAATCTTTGGAACAATTTCAAACTCATTTAAATAATTTCTCATTAGTACGTTTAATACCGAAAACGTAAAGTCACAAAACAAAGAATTTATTGTATTAATGCAATAAAACATGCAATAAAAGTGAAAACATGCACACGTTCAAAAAAGGATAAAAATTGTAATTATTCAATTTTGCAGTTGCCCGAACAGTTCAACATTTCTTTAAATATTATCTTGTTCTATTATAAATTTAAAATAATTCAAGATTTAAAAACAACACATCTAAATTAACTTAACTAAACTAAATTTCTGTGTCCACACAATTTGTAGAAATAAATTAATTGACTCGAGTAATTTAGCGTTATAAGAATAAGAAGCAATAAGAGCGCAAACTGCTCATAAAATTCCATGACACAGAATAAGGAACAACCAGCAAACATCACATCGTTTCGCATAAACTCGCATCATCTATTGCGACACTAATAAACGTCGAAAGTGTGCCACTGACGAGATTGTTAGAATAACACGAGTCTTTTCTTAGTGAAATACATATGCATGTGAAATCCTCCCTGTTCCATTTATGTACGTCTTTCAATGAGAATACGTCTTTACTCGCGGTAAGACAGCATTGAATAGTAAACAACCGAAGGACAGCCACTTTTCTCGAGAATGTCCTTGTGGGATAGATAGCACGCGTATCATTTAAAACAGTCAGTAGAATCGTGAGCTGACAACGGAAAATATTTTCGATAAGCAAAGTTATACGAGTGTTGACGATCTATAGTCAGTGTTGGATAATAAAATAAATTCTCTACTTGTGCCAAGTTTCTCTTCTTTTTATCGCTTTTAATCAAATTCTTTTGGACGGTTTTTATATTTTCCCTCCTATTTTTTCCGTTTTCGAATCGAATCTAGCTCGATTTTCTTAGACTTTTAGTTTTTGTAAATAAAAATTCGAACAGAGGGACAAATTTTATTTCAATACTAAATAGTAAACTATCCGTAAAGTAAACATAAACTTATGTATAAGACAGATTCGTGTAAACGGAAGCGAAGAAATATTAATTGTGATGCGAACGGTGAATCATTATGTAATGACGTATATGTATATTGGAAAATTTGTTTGTTATCAATGTGAGTAAATTGACCGAAAATAGAATCATTATAATTTTCAGGCTGACGGAAGCACATCGAAATGCCATAAGAGCGATCAGGAAGATTAAGTACTTCGTGGCCAGGAGGAAGTTCCAGCAAGCACGGAAACCGTACGACGTGCGCGATGTGATCGAACAGTATAGTCAAGGTCACTTGAATATGATGGTTCGGATTAAGGTAAGTTTTTGTTGCTACTTTTTTCGTATTATTATGATACGACTGTATACGAGTTAGTTGCTGATAGACAGAAATAGTTTGAAATATAAAAATTAATAATTACTACGATACAATATGATAGTACAGGGATAAGCAAATAAAATAAACTTTAGATATATGTAAATCTATTGTGTAACTTCCAAATTACATATACCTTTAGTTGCAACTATGTTCTATAATTAACATAAAAAGTTACCATTGCAGCAACATTGTTAACAAATTACGGTTTTTAGGTGAAACAATTACCTTTGGACAAATTGTCCACATTGTAGTTTCAAATCATATTGTTCTACTTGAGCTATAGTTCTGGAACATTATCAGAGAACTCAATTCGCAAGTTGCACATTTGTCATGCTAACTTCCTTCCTTGAATTTATGAAACGTCAAGTTACCGTTGCGAGATCCAAAAACTGTAGACTAGAAAACAGGAAAGTAAAAAATCATGTAACTTCCTAGCTAAAATTTTCGCGAAACATTCTTCCTTATGGCATTCTGAACAAGAAATAGTGCCTTAGACTTTCATCTTTTCGTTTTACGAATCCTATTGCGAAGAAGAGAAAGATTTCAAGAAGGAATTTTGATTAAGGGGAAAGCTGAATCCTTTAAGAGACTCACGAAGCTCGCAAGTTCTATCGCTAATGCGAATATTAATGTTTACCTGTGTACACACGCAGGTCAAATATTTGAGCAAAGCAGGAAAGATATAAAAGATGGACGAAAATATCTTTCATGTTCAAATGTAAATCTTCGTGGGTAATTTTCGAAAAAATTGCTAAGAGGCCGAAGGAAACTTTTATATTTGCGAACAGTAGGAAAGTTCCGTCATTACACGAACGAATAAAGGCACAGGAATTATGAATAGAAAAAGAGAAACGAAAAGATCACATAATATCACGCATCAATATTTTTTATTCGAAAAGCATTTTTTCCTAACATATTAGTTTCCAATTAAATTATTTCTATTTTAGATATAAATTTCTCCCCCTCTTTTGTGGCCTTAAAGCGTCGATCTTAATATTTAAGAAATCACATATGTATAACTTGTCAAATCAAACGACAAAATCTTATTAGAAAACACAAAATAGCAGAAACAACGGCATTCTAAAATCAACGCGTCAGAAGTTGTATCATTTTCGATTTTGAACCGAAGGAAATCACTGATGAAGATGGGAATATAATTTCTTTCTTCGTTGATCGTACATCAATTTCACAGATAATCAAATTTATATTCGTTAATTATCAAAAAGACAAATATTTCGAAAATTAAAACATATTACATTTCTCTACTAAACTGATTAAAGCAAAAAAAGAAAGAGATTGAAAAAGTAACAAAAAGGGACACGTTAATAATATCGGATCGTATCGACGCTTATTGAAAATTCTCTTTATCGCCATCTGCGCGAATACTCGTCGATTCTCCGTTAAATGCAAAAATAAAAAAAGAAAAAAAATAGCGGAAAAGGAAAAATAGCCAAGAGAATAAAAAAAGAGAAATCGGTCATCGAGGCGAGTAACGTTTAGCATTTCGCGATAGAACGTGCTGTGAGCTGCGGCTGAGAGACAATGGCAGCTGTTACGTCGCGTATCATTTCTCATCGGAGAAATGCAGATTTCGCGTTGTCGACAATTATTACGTCTCTGCCAATCGCTGCGGGCGAATAAAGCCAATGTCAGACCACGGGACAACAGAGTTGTCAATAGAAGGAACGACAGGTCTAGGTTAGGTGATCGGCTGTCGACATAATAGCCTAACCAATTGGAATTGTATCAAGCATACTCGTGTGCTTGAACTTTGCCATGTTTTAAGGGATAACCCTTCATTAATAGAAAGTGAAAACCGTTTCTCTTTAATATGACTTTATTTCGTTATGCTTGCAAATATTTTCTTCGATTATTGGGCCAATATAACGTTGATATATTATATCGATATATTGATATATTATGAGAAGATAGTTGCCATTAGGATGCTATAAAATTAATCGAACTGTTGTACGAATTATGGTTAAGACTTGGATGCGTTCTAAGTTTCTTGAAATATTGTATGGCAAGTATCTTCTAAAATTCCGCTTTGAAGGATTCGGCAAATCCTCTTAATAAAAAGAATGATATTGCATCAAGTTCTATTTGATTAAATTATTTATATAATATTTTATTAATTAATTATATGATATTTATTTATTAAATTTATTTGAGATATCGATTAACATTTAATCCATTCCAAATATAATACACTTCCACTATCATTTATTTTGTTCTTTACAAGTTTTGCGACAGTAAGGACTTCAATATTTTAGACTATTCTAGAGGCTTGCATGAAATATTCAGAGGATTTAATTGCCAGGAAATTTCGAGAAGCTTTTCGGAAAGGATTTGTGAAGCTACTCTACGGAAGTTCGCTACAAATAAAATTTTTTTATCAACAATATATTAGCGACTTCAAAATGCGTAAAAAATCTATTTTTTTAGACACATTTATTTAGATACATATGGAGCAACGATTAAGATTATTCATTTATTTACTAAACATAACTTGTATGTTAAATATATCGCAATATTTTCGAAAGCGACGCAAAATTAGAAATACATCTAATATATGGTCTATTTTCATTTCTATTCATTCAATTAAAAAAATTCTTTTATTTTACATTTTTTTAATGGAAACGATCGATATTACAGGGCCAACGTAAAATGGTTTTCACTGTCATTAATTAGGCGGTCATTTATTTTTATCTATTTATTATTTATTCCAATTTTTAATTCTTACTAATGAATAAAAAACTGTATTGGCTGTATGCGAATAAAGAATAAATCAGCTGTACTGCGCCACTGATATTATTAATATGAACAGCGATAGAGAAGGATATTTCTATAACTCAATAGTGTGTCCCAAATCATTACGCAATGAAGATAGACTTATAGCCGAAAACGAATCCGTAGGATAACGTTTCCTGCGACGGAAACGCGAGTTAAAGCCTATCTTGAGAAACGCAATTTCAAAACGCACGCCTAGGTCGCTACGGTACAATCATTTCGACATCTGTCTAACAATGGCAAAGCAATCGCTGAACGCAAGTAAATGAAATTAATGAACGAATTCTTTACAATAATGATAGTTAATAATGAACAAATTGGAGAAATTTTGCAAAAGATTTCATCCCGATAGCTCAATCCAATACTGAGTAATCGATGAACATACGTAAAAATTGGATTTCTGCAAAAGAAAAACTGGTTGACAAAAAATAAACGCAAAAATTTTTTAACTGAATCAATCGGGAGATATGCCCTATAAGATGCAAAAAGAATGATTGCGATTGGTCAAACCGTTTTGCAGAAATAAACGAACATACATAAAAGAACAAATATATGTGGAATTGAGATACCTTCCTTCCGTTCCGAAATCGGTATAAATTGGTATAAATCGATATAGAAAATGATGGATACATTATTCGATAAATGTGGATTGTCTCTAAATATTCTATAAAAATACAAATTCTCAAACATCGTTACGAACTTTCCGAATAAATGAATATATTCTCATATATTTTAAAATTTCATTATTAAGGCTTTCGTCACGCGAAAACTATTTATTTGCTCGTGATTAATTAATACAGAAAATTTAACGAAGCCAACGAAATTCATTACCGTAGATCCCACGCTTGTTATCTACGAAAAAGGATATCTACAATTTGTCCTGATTTTCCTAGCGTTGAAACGAGTCGAAAATGCTGAATAACAAACTCATCCGGAAATGATGTGGAACACTGTGATTATTCAAAGCGAATCATCGATCATATTGATCCAGCTTACGCGAACGAGGTATCCTTTGTTCGAGCGAGAACCAGGCTTTGTTATATATTCGGAAAATCGATAGTATTCTTAAGCCTTCACGGTATCACGCTAAGATGGCGTTTCCTTATTCTCATACATAATTCTCAACATTATGGTAGTTGTACGAACATCGATTTATTATATCGTTATAATAGACAGATAATATTTCGTTGTTTTTGCAATTTTTGAGATCTTCAATAGTATACCGAAATACGATGAACCTCGATATGTTATATTATTAAGTTGGATTGATATTAGTTCGGATTAAATTCTCATAATTATTCTTTATGAATTTCTGGCTTTGTGCAATTTGCGTATAATATACCTGCAGTATTCCTGATAACGAAAATAAAAGATAACCAACATTCTTTGATTCATTAATTATTGATACTTAAATTATAAATGATTGATGTTATTGATAATAAATATCTACTGATATCGATAAAAATAATTTAATACAAATCGAGCACAGTCCAATACAAGACTGGTCGACAATCAAAGAAACGTAATAACTTTACGAAAGTCTAAAACGAGAGTTTTGTATCTTTAAATAATTATAAACATTTTAGGTCTTGATATTATGTAAAAAGGCAGTAACATATGATATTCTCCTTAAAGAAGCTAGTGATGTATTTTTTGCCTTTGTATTAGTAACTGCAAGCAGTGTACGCTTCATTTGTATTATTTTTTCATTCGACGGCCCCATAATCTTCACTAATATGTATATATTATACAATATGAAGAAAGTATTACCTCATAATTTCTCCCAATCTCCGTGCCAACATAAATTTATCACCAGCATCAAGCAAGTCGGCGATATTTGCCGTTGCTCACTACTCATAAAATACGATTAATTAATAAGGCTAATTAAACATTTCTACAGCACAATCAATTTCGTCCACTCGATAATGTGCGTATGAACATCGAATGTTGTTTTTCGATCCAGGATAATGAACGGATAATGCAATATTCACATTCGAAAATCCAATTATACGTTTGATGTGTATTTATGTATGTATGTATGTACGTATGTATGTATATATGCTGTGCGTGCGTGTATATGTATACATAATACAATGTACTTGAGCACGGTACCTGGCAAAATGTCGGTCTCTGAACGAGCACGGTCTCTGCGTGCGTATAATTGTATATTAAGTTTGAGGGAAAATTCGACCCACGAATAGGAAAACGCGAATTAATTACATACTCTGATAATAGAAAAAGAATTATGAGACTTATAAATACAAGAATTATAAATACGAACATATCGTTTTCAACAAGTAAACTTTTATTAATCAGAAAGAAAAATGACTATAATCGTTATAGTTATGTTATAAGTAAGTTATATTACAGATTAGATATAAATAAAATGAGGCTGCATTATTTCTTTTAAATTCCTCTTACTTGATACTGCACAGAGTATCGCATTTACAATGAAGAACTAAATTATTTTAAGTGATATTAAGTGATTAAAACAAAGTATCACGTATAACTCTGAAAACATGTCAATAACTAGACTGTGGATATTTACACAAATGAATATTTTTATAAATGCTATTAAAGAAATAAAACTTAAGCAGAAAGTATTATCTATTAAATATTATAACGAGTGTTCTAGTTTCAGAGTATTCTATCTTATATGTATTCTGTACATTTCTGTATTTTCAAAATCCTCATAAGTGTATAGAAATCCGCAAGTTTATTAACGACTCTTACGTCTCTTTATTTAATTACATACGTCTCTTGTATTAAATCTGAAATCTTCACGTTAAACAATATTTCTGTTATAAAATTCGAAAGAAACAACCCGCTTGTTCCCAATTTTATACCACATTACGCCGTTAAGCGTTTAACCTGCGCGTTTTCACAGGAATTGCAGAGGAGGTTGGACCAGACCCTGGGCAAACCAGGCAGCTACCTAGCAGGAATCGACCGAGCAGGCAACGTGAAACCGATGACTATAGGTGCACGTTTATACAGGGTCGAACAGCAGGTGAGTTCCGTCGTGACCCTTTTTCCGGCTCCATTACGTCCTTAATACTGATTTCACCTTATCTTTTTTGAGAAGGAAGAAAGTTCGTCAGTCTTTCACCGTATATCTCCTTTCACTGTAGGATTTCAGGTAAACAGATGTAACGAGAGATATAATTTTCAATTTGTTGGGTGCCTGCGCAGCATCGTGCTGAGGCACTCGAGTTCAGTTCGATCGAATTAACACGGATAATTGCATCGTAATAATATAATGCGATAACAGGGGTTTCAAAATTGACGAATTCCAGAAAGATGTAATTCGAATATCATTAAATGGAAATTGAAATTTTCATTGTTCTTTTCCCTTCCTCTTTTTAAGATTGTTCGAGGGAAGCTTTAAAATTAATAACGATTTTCGTTACAACTTTTGGATGGAACTATCTTTTCCTTGTATTTTTCGACGAAATCTAAGAATTATGTTATTAATCGTCTCCTTTGATTAAATCCGTCATAACATTCTCAGTAAATGGTATTTAACCGAATGTAAAATCATCGATCGATTCCTTCTCAGAATTTCTACCTCGTTGCACGATTTAACAATAAGGAGAAACAAAATATAAAGCAAAGAATATAAAAATATAAAACATCCCTTTATAAGTGAAAACGAATTAAGCACACAAACCGTTTTCTTACCTATTCTTCGTCTCGACAAACTTGATCTATTAATCTTCTCTCCTTGAGAAATAAAATTAAACGAAAAGAAAAAAAAAGGAAAAGGAAGGAAGAAAATAGAAGTCCAAAAGGAACTATCTCAGGTCGAAAGGCAGAGATTTTTCTATCCAAAGCGCCACAGTGAGAAGATTGATTCTTATATGGAAACCATTTCTGTCCGCAGTTGTCCGTGATAGACAAGAAATTGGACCAGCTGGTCTACGTGCTGAACGCAGTTGCACAAAAGCAACAAATACCTCTGAGGAGTATAGAGGACGACGTGTAACAGAAAGCCCCCGGCGAGCTCGTGCCATCTGTTTCGCGATCACCGGCAATCCCGTGGACTTTGCCCCGTGTTACCATAACCAGCGTCGCCTCGAACATGCTCAGCAAAAGCGGCTGAATCGATGTCTCCGATAGCCCTCGAGCACGGCACATATTTACTGATTCGTGAGACTTCTCGCGTCACGAACCGAGGTGGAGATAACGTTCAAAGGAAACTGCAGGCGCGGACAGTTTTATCGGATTATTCTCCTATTTATTTTCTTTTTCTTCTTTCTTTTCCCATCTTTCCTTACTGTTGTCGCCATTGATGAAAGGATATAAGAAGAAGTGACGAATCGCGAAGAATCGAAAAGATATCGATGTAAGTGATGAATCGCGGGGGAGTGGAGAAGTATCGAAATAAGTGATAAATCGCGTCAAGGATTTCGAAGACCACCGGAAGGAGTGACGAATTTGGGTGGATATTGAAAGAAGCGATGAATCGCGAAGGATTTGGAAGAGCATTGAAAGAAATGATGAATCGTAAAGAATTTGAAAAAAAGTATGGGAAAAAGCGATGAATGGCGTGGGTGAAAGGAAATGGTGGATGCATTCAAGGTAGCGAAGGTTTAAAGTAATTTCAGCAAAGAACCGCTGATAGAAATGAAAGCTGTGAAATAAATGAAAAAGATAGATTAGTTGATTGATTGGCTAATTAAGGCGCGATTCAAGAAGATACAGTGAATTAAAGGGGGAATGAATCTGTCTTTAAACATTCAATTGGTAGTTGTAAAAACAAACTTGGATTTATTTTGGAGATGGTGTATGTTGACTAAATAAGAGTAAATAAATAATCTGTTGCTTGTTATTGGAATATAATTGATATGAATTGTGAAAACATCAAGATAAATAAATGTAATATAACGTGAACGTCAGAATTGTGATTAGTTAAAATTACTTTGAAGATAAAATTGATAAGAATATCTGTCTAAAAAGAAAAAAGGGAAATAAGATGCAATGATTAATAGAACGAAACTACAATTTGTTTTATTTTTTAATAATAAATCCGAATACATAAATCCGAATAAATCCGAAAACAAAGTACGTTTACGAAATAAAGATCGAAAAGAATATAGATTATACACAGAAAAGAAGTTACAATCGAATCAGTGAAGCTTTGATAAGTCCATTACTTCAAACTCTACAAATTGCTTTAATTTTCAATGACTCGTGACATGGACTGTAAGTAAACGAATAGAGTTGAATCGAAGCAAAGCATTCACAAAATCAGATCATACAGAATTCGTTTAGAACAAGAAGAAAAAGGGAAGAAGAAAGAACGTTAGAAACTCGGAAAAGAAGGGAAAAAGAATGGAAGATATCGTTTCCTTTAAACTCGTTCGCACCTCGTTGATAGACAAAGGAGAAAAAGAACACCAAAGATTCAAAGAACTCGCTTTCCCCAGCCCAGAGAACGCGCTTCTCCCGGAAGAAATCGGTTCACATTTAAAGGGATTGAAAATTGGTATGAGTCGATGGGAACGAAAGCTCACTGAAGATGAAAACGTTGTCACTTGGATACTTCCGCTAGGCAGGATCAATGGTCCTCGGAAAATAGCCTTCGCGAAACGATCACGCTAAACGCACAGAAACGATAATTCTCTTTGCACGAACGAGGAATGATTGCCAAGCCGATAGAAGCGTTAGAAACGTTGGAAATGAGAAAATAAACGAAAAACTAAGTAAAATAAAGAGAATTAAAAAAAAAAGATAAAAATAGAAAAAAGGTATAGAAGATTCTTCGTTGGTGTTAATGGAGATTTAATCGATTCACTACGTCGATCTTCGGCTGATCGGCGTTTCTTCGCGTCGCACGATGTAACCAAGAGATCGAAATTCCGAACGAGTCGGATTAATCGGATCTGCAGGTGAACATTGAAGAATTTATCGAAATATGTGTTTTATAAAGAAACGTGATAAGAAAGTTGGTAATCGGAGTAGGGGAAGTGTTAAAATAAAAAAAACCGAAGATAGAAGAAGCTTCTTCAAAAGAGCTACGTGGGACGATACGCCGGAGAAACGTACGCAAACGTATTGGGAACATCACTTGGGCCAACTAGGAATAATAGAGAGGAACAATAAGCAAATAAAGAGAAACTTCCTAGACAAGATATATCTCTATAAATAGGCTTATATACATATATTATATATATATAGAATAATATACTTATTATTATATACATTGTGTGTTTGCGCGCGTGCATGTGTGCTTGTGTATATACACATACAGATACAACTTCTAGTCTCTGCTGGTAATAATGATCAATTATTAAGCCTTAAAATTAATCACGAACTTTACAAAACTTGTTGCTAGGCTAGTTAGAAGGGAATCGAGGTATAGCCGCGTGTACGCGTGGACGATAAGCGGGAACACGCATTGTACAGAAACGCGATGTCGAGTTCTATACATACTTTTGCTCGAAACGAACATTTTTCTCCCTCCCTCTCGCTATCTCTTTCTTTCTCTTTATTTTTCCTCGATTTCTAACGCAAACTTTGCCGGACTACGTGAAAATGTTATACATGTATATATATCTATACTTTGAAATCGTTGAAATATCATCTTCTCCTAAATGATCTTTGATGCAAATGTAGAATTGGTAGCTATATAGGGTGTTCGTGGTTTTTAATTCACTCCGCAAGTTTTGTGCGAATATGTTTTAATATAAAAACTATGCAGGAAATTATGAAAAACATTATCATTTATCATAAATTGTCGTAAAATCTGTCGTAAAATTTAATGGTTTAATCATTTAAAATATTTATTTCGAATTGCTTTCCAACATTCATAGTCGTGATTTACTGACAAATATTTGGTTTTCGCAGACTCAAACTGTAATAGAATGAAGTAAGTTTTCTCGGCACCATCTTATATACAAAAACTGTTCTGAAACACGACAGAAAATATATAAGAGAACAATATAAACTGATGGATATTTAATTTTCTTAATTGTAACTTTCATTGAATCTTTTTGTCTCTGTTAGAGACATTAGAGAATTATTGCCTTACAAATCTCAGATTAAGAACGTCCAAATATCCAAAACATTTTATTCAATACATTTTCTAACATATTTGTACAATCTCAGATATTTATATCATGCCACGAATATCTTATATCGATGTTGCTCGTGAACGCACGAAGGATTGTGCATTTGAACGCAGAAGACGAAAGAATAGCGGTAGTGGAAATATTGCAGAAATAAAAATAAAAAGAGAAAGAGAAAAAGAAATTCGAATTATATTCTGCATGTATAAATACATTTATATTTTCTACGTAGGCTATCGAATATGGCATATAACGAATTGTAATGTTACTGACACCGTAAAATATTATATATAAATTCACGTCTAATTTCTAAGCGATTCTAGACGTGTGCGTGCGTACGTATGCCGTACAAGAAGCATTTTTCTGTCTATTATTCATTTTTCAATGACCATTCGAGTGTAAAGGAACATAAAGGTTATATTTTATTTATGACTATGAAAATCCTGAGCTCATCATTTAAACAATAATTAGAACTCAAATAAGTTTCAAAAAGATGAAATAATTATAGAGCATCTCTTCTTTTTTGTACAGTACTCATCTTCGTTGCTTCTTTTTTCTATTTCTATTGCAATTTACTAATTAATTATAATAATAATAATTATTACTTTTTTTATTTGATATTTGATAAGTTTTTAAGTATTTGATAATATTTTTTATTTGATAAGCGTAATTTAAATCAAAAGTTTGGCTAACAAAATAAAGTGGTCTTGTTTCGCTTAAAAGTGATTAAAATATTGATTCGAACATAATAATAATTTATATCCTATAATTAAAAAAGAAGAAATCTTCATAAAAATCTTTGAGTTCAAGATTTCAAGCGACGTATCCATGTTCAAAGATACAGTAAATGAATCTGTGATAAATCAATTCTTTCATACTCGATCATTTCGGTTTGAATTTAATTAAACCAACAAGAAAGAGAGGATATCGTTATACATTCGAATGGTAAAACAAATCGGCATCTTCTGCGGATAGTTTCTTTGAAACGCACGTGTGCTTTGGAAATGCACGAAAATTTTTCAGTTTAATCGATCTCTGTGCGGGAAGGACCAGTTTCTTGATAACTAGGATTACGTACATAATCGGGCGAAATATTGCACTGAATATATCTATCGTCTTCACTATGTTATTATTAGAGTCTAACGTAACGCAATTCTGTATATATATATATATATATAAATACGTACATATGAATATCATATGAATATATAGCGAGAATAGAGAAACTTAAACGAAGCAGCTTTTTAGGAGTATTTTTGAATCGAGTATCTTTTTAGTATCATTAAAAATTTTTCAAAGAAAGTGATTTCTCGAATGTAATTGGATATATAAAAATTTGTAGATGTAAAAATATTATTTCGGATGATAAAATTAGTAGGATAACGAAGAAAAATTGTAAAATATATGTTGTTAAAGAGTTTTCGTTCTTTTATAGTTGACTATCTAATTGTAATATATAAGTTGCCTAATTAAGACGAACATATTCTAGTCAATCGATCGTAAATGTACCATTAATAATTATTAAGTTATGTAATGCTTACTTTTATGATCATAATTCGATTTATTGACATTGTGGTAGATTTCTCGGTTTGTAAGTAGCTTCGAAAACGTCGCTACACTTCGAAGAAAACGGAAAAATACTCTGTAAAACGCGCTCCAACGTATTAAGATCGTACGATATAAAGATTCTATGGTGCCTCTCACTCGACTAACTCCACTATAACGCAACTAATTAATAATATCAACGATAGAATTAGGTATAAGATAGCGTTATAAATAACGTAGGCGATATAGTAGGACTATTAAACTATATTATAATGGCAATATATACATATATGTAGGTACGCTCCGAAGGTACAGCACGAATTTTTCAATTTCGTAATGCAAAGTCGCTCGACGTTAGTCTCTTTCGTCCCTGACAATGAAACGTTTCTCGTTGGATAAGTATACAAATAAGAATAAAGCAAGTTAATAATTCATAAATAAACATGTGTAAATAATAATTCACAGAGACAAGATTATGGGGAAGAAATGAGAAAATTGTACGAAAGGAGTGTGAAGTTAAATCTTGAAAGCAATTCTTAAATAGCAATATCTCTGTACGCAACAATCTTCATGCTTTCATATGACGATGAAAAATATTTGAAAAAGACGCGTTATGCTGCAAAAGAATTGTTAAATATTGCAATTAAAAAAGTAATCAGAAATAGGGAGGTATGCGTGCAATTCTTGTGTTTTATGGGTGGAATATTTTATGAAAAATACGCGAAGAAATTATTGTTTAAGAGGATACAAATATCGTTCGAAAATAATATTGCTGCAAAAGTTTTGAGGATGCAATCTAATTTTTTATTCATGCAATATAAACAAAAAAATATTATGATAATAATGCTCCCATACTACCCAGATTATTTTTTGCATTGATGAAAATTCAACGAGAAACGTTTTTTAGGATCTCGTAACTTTTATGTCATTAATCCTAAAAACGAATCGGTTCAATCGATCGTTTCAAGAGAACGCTTTAAGAGTTTATGAATTTTAAAAATCACTCGATTATTATATTGCCGACCACAAGTAGAGACAATCAATAATGTGAATACGCGCGTAAAGAGTATATAAACATTAACGATTTCGTTTTCCGATAGAATCTCTTTGTGAACGATGATTAATAATCAATGTTGGAAGACACAACTTTTCGATTCTATGAGAATACTCTGGGAACATTTATTATAAGTTAACTAACTGATAATCTCGGGAGAACAACGGGAAAGAATCGTGTTAAGTTTAAACTGAAAAAGTCATACTTGAAAATCGTTTCATAAGTGACGAATTTTAAGGGATGAAACTCGAGGTACGTTCTTGGATCACAATGAGAACCCGTACTAGATAGGTACTGGGTAGATTTTTATTTGACATTCCAATAATTTCCAAATTGAGTAAAATTTCAATAACTTGAGAAATCTGACAAACATACAAAGATAATTTTATATGTATGTTTTTTATTAAGCTTTTCCTTCTCTCTTTTCTATAACGTAAACCATACAAAGAAGAAACTAAAACGTTTAAATTTGTATGACATTTTTTACGATAATATGAAAAGCAAAGCGTTATAAATTATCAATGGTTTTCATATTGTTTAATTTTCAGTTGAAACATGGATCGGTATAATATACTTTATAAGTATTTATTACACAATTCTATTTATTTCAGTTACTTGATAAAAGCAATAAAATGTCAACATTGTCCAGGATTGATAACGATGGTTCTGTGTAAATTTTTAGCTTTCCACGTGAATTAGCCATCTATCTCATACGGCCTCCTTTTCTGAACATATATCTCTTGAATAATTTACAAGTATGTACTAGTAAATAACGATATAATTTCATTTTCACTTTGTTGTCACGTTATTTATCTAATATTCCAGTCATGAGGGTTAATATGAAGAATTTTATCTGAATTTATACAAAAAGAAGTATCGAAACACAGGCAATCGAAGCGTCCAAAAATTATACTCACAACGGTATATCTTATTTTCGTTGTACAACATTTTAACTGGACCACCGTAATGTCTGCTAATTACAATAGAAAACATTTAAGAGACTTCGAATAAAATCAAATTGCGCATAAATATTATCATGTTTATTCATATAGGAAAGTAGTATTAATCGACGCTCATCAAAACCATAGTGATTAAAGAAAAGAAAGAAGATAAAAAAAAGCATAAGAAAAAGAAATAAAAATTATCTTAAACTTCAATCTTAAAAATCATGTGAAATCAGGAAAACTTTCCCAATTATTTTTTAATCAAATCGTCTACAAATCTTTACCATAAATGTGCTTGATAAGTAGGTTGCATCTTCGTTTGCAAAATTCAACATGTTTCTCGTTATATACTCCGAGCATAGAGAGACAATTTTTGCGAATTGTAAAGAAATGTTATAAAGGATACGTATAAAAAAATATATTATCACAGTCGTGATAATGTTTTACAACTTTTACATGGTTGATATGTTGTATTTATAGCTTTGTTAAAAATTGTAGAACATTTATGGCGAGGATCTTGGAAGGCAAGTAGTGTTCGCGAATCGGCCGAAAATACATGTAATACGATTGTTAATAGTGTACGTGTAACGTATATATCGTAAAACGTATAAATAGATATACATGTACATAGACGCTTTTGCTTCGTATAATTTTACAAAATTATTCGCGAATATTCGGTTGAAACGAGATGGAATGTAACTTTTATTTAACACGTTGCCTCTCGGTTTTGCAAAGAATGAATTTCAAATTAAACGTAGAAAAAATGTGATATCCACAGGAAATGTAATCTCCACTGCGGTTTAAAACAGAAATTCATTTCACTGAGGAATTAACAATTGAATAAACAACAATGTTGTATGTTCGCGCTTTGTTCATATCCTCGGGTTCTTCCGAGTTTATTTTCAACGAAGGAAAAGACATTTAATGAATGCATATTTCTAGATGAAAAAGAAAATTATAAAAAAGATTATATAGTACAATTAGAAAATTGAGCGCAAAGCGTTAAAATCGTGGTTTTAAGATATCTCGGATGTACTCGTATTACGCGAGTTATAATCCAACATAATACGATAATTACGATATTAATACATTGCGTACTGATCTTGCAATATTTAAATTTTACACTGCATATTTAATTCTAAATCGATTTCACATAATGGAAATGTTGACGTTATTCAATAATCACACGCAAATCAAATTAAACAATGGCATAGTAGCAAGTTGAAATACCGTTGACCTTCATTAGACAGCTGGTATTAAAAAAGAATTTAATTCTAATAAAAAAAAAAAAAAAAAGGAGAGTGAACTAACATTTACAAACTAACTGTCTAATTATAGTTATATAATAAAATTTTTTGTTTTTCAACAAATTCTCGTTTTTGAAAGCCGAGAAAGATTGATTAAAATTACAGTGGATTTGAAAACCATTTGTATATACATTTGTATAGTATACTACTCTTCATAGTTTCCAATGAACTATCAATGAGATATTTTAATCGTATTTTCTTCAAATTGGGTGTATCGTTTGATCATTCGATCTTATGATACGCCCACAATAATATTAATACATATACTGCAATACGACAAAAAATAATTTTTATACAATATTCTTTTCTCAATACTTTTCAATACTTTCATATAATATTCTTATATTGCAAACCTTTACACACATACTTTATATGAATTACGATCAAAGCTTTTTTCAAAATTTTCGGAAAAGAAATTTAAGAAACATAGTTCCGTACGCAATGTGTTAAAATGGCATCGTAGCGTGTATAAACGGGGAAAAGATTAAATTTACGAATTAAAATTTCAACAAATTTTGCAAAAGTTCTTGCAGTTCGCAATTAGAACGTGTGATGACCTTTAGTCGAAATTCTTTCCTTTCTCTTAGCAGAAACGAACCAGTTTCATTCTTTCAATTAGTCTCTATTTGCTCGCAATTTCTAAAATAAAACATGCTATTGGATCTTTAAGACTTTTATGATAGTTAGAAATAATGGTAGTTTCTTTTTTCTAGTTTTCAATTTAAACGTAATCACAGTAACAAATGTTGTGAAATTACATATATACTTGTTGCTATCGAACGAAAAGTAACAAATCTTGTAGAGGAAATGAAGCGAGCAATACTGAAACGTCGTTTCTTGTAAATCCTCATAACTCAGTATCAAAACAACAAACAATAATTAGCGTTAACTGTTGTTATTGCTTTTGACAAAATTATAGCGTACGCCACTGAGAATTTGACCCAAAAAAATTAATTCTACTTATTTCGTCTAGAAACATCTCAGAAGTTTTGTTTGTGAAATTATTTAATTTGAAATCTTATATCGTTTATTTTTAATTAGTTCACGAAAGTTCGAAAGTACTTCGCGTTTTTACATCGCGTCACAATCAATCTCGCTAGAGAATAAAGTGATAAATAAGCAGATCATAATTCTTGCTACGTGTTACGCTAGATAATTGCAATATCGCGTCCTACACAGGGATGGACCTAAAAATGTTTTGTTACAGAACGAATTTAATATAATTTGAGCTTTCTATTAAATTATATTTTTCAAATTAAGTTCGCCTCACGACTGGCGTGGTCTAGCTTCAAAAGCTTGGATCGTGTTGGAAATTGTTCGAAAATATAATTCGAAAATGGAGCAGCCATAATGATCAAAACACAAGAATATTCGCAGAATTCCAATATTTTCAATTATTTATTGCACCTAAAATTGGTCTTTTGTTTCAGTGGCATTTTCGAAATAAAATTAAACTTTAACAGTAAATTGTATGGAAAGAACATCGTTTTGCAAAATGATGTTTATGTCGTAGATTAATTCTTCTTAGTATAGATTCTCTGTAGTATGTACATGAAATATAAAATTTATAGAGTTTCGATTACTCGCTAGATTTAGAAATTTGAAAATTATGACATGTAAAGGTTTGTATACTAAACCAGCAAGTGAAGACTATTGAATCACACCGAATCTTATATTTCGTAAATTCATATTTTTGTAAAAGTAAATTTATTCTTGTTGTCTCAGTTCGTACGATGTTATAACAAAAATCGCGAAACGTTTGCTAACGTAATTCCTTAATTATTTTTATTTTACAAGTCTCCCGGAAAACATTCCATAAGTTTCTAACAAATCAACTTTTCTTTGAACACTAATATTAAGAAATTAAGTAGAAAATTCGACAAATAAATATGGTAATGATTTTATTATATAAATAACTGGTGCTTTGTTTTATATATCCATTCGATAAAATATATGTAAGAAAACGCAAAAATTTGTCAGAATTGTAATACTTTGCTCGTACAATGGAACGTAGCTATTTATTGTGTACTTGTCCACATAGTGCTGTATCTTTAAAAACAATTACTTTTAATCCTTATTCATTCTGTCTTTATCGATACGAACGTGATTTCGTATGTCCTTGATCCGTTAGTGTCACGAACAATTAATTAAAAAGCTTCATGAATATAAAATTTCTTAAATGAAGAAATTACTGTGTATTCGAAAAGGTACCTACAATTATCTATAACGCACTGAGATAGATAATAGATTATTAAAAACTTCATTAGAATGCAATGTTTGTCAGGTTCATTAACATATGCCTCGATAGTTTTGATATATCAGCAACGAAATCGAAAGCAATAATCGCTTAATTACAGAATTACGCTACGGATGCTTCTACGTCTACTAGATAGGTAATTTCCATTTTTTTAGTCTCATGCCTCGATCATGTAAAATCGAACAGCTAAACTTGCGTTGTTACTATAATGAATCTTGTTGTCTCTTTAATTAAATATACATTGGTACGAACGCACAAAGTGATAGTAACTAACAACATAGTCCAAAAGTTTAAGCAAAGATACCATTTGTTGTGATGGTTAACCAATGTTGAAATAATCTCCTTTTATCCTCAATCGTGATACTTTCGGATCAAGGATCAGTACGTTTCCTGTATTGTCCTGGTTTCACGTTTCTTGTATTTTTATGTGTAGATGAAATCTAGTGCATCAAAATGTGTTTTAAATTATAGAAAAGGAAAGGAACCTGATACACGAAGGATGATTTCTTCCAATCGTCAAAGCGAATTCGACGTGTACCATAATTACAAAGATGCATGTGATTTTATACACTGGATAAAATAAAACAAGAGAAAGATAAAATCAAACAAAAGAAAGAAGAAAAGACACAATTTACTCTATATTTCCGAACGATCATGAGACAGGACCTACTTGACCGAAATGGATACTAAATCCTATTTCCATATATGAAATCAAATTTTATGTAAATTAATCACAATTAATTTTTCATTACAGTAGAATCAAATTTAATCGTACCAACGAAAATCGAATATCTACTTTCAGTTTTTAAACAAACTTCAATGTAAAATCCACGCTCGATCGGATTTTCTTGGAGGAACTTGTAAATGTATTCGCGACTCTCAAATCGATTAGAAATAAGGTCGGAAATGAAAGTAGCTGAACAATTTTGCGATGCAGGAAACGTATTCGTTGCGAGCGAAAGAAAAGAAAGAAAGTAAAATAATCGCGAGAAGGGTTCACGATCGAATCTTTTGAAGCTACGGAAACGAGATAAACGAAACTCAATCATATCACCGTAGTTGCCTCTACTATCTGCTAATAGTAGCTCGTCGACAATACTGTTGACTTTTTAACGTTAAATGGTTGGAACAATCACGGAAATCTTTAAAAGCAATCCGATTTCCGCGATCGATCTGACACGCGCTGTGTTTTTACTACTACTCTCTATTATAGTTATCGAATAAACGAGCTATCTAACGTGACTATCAATTACGATTATACTTAACGATCACGCAAAACTATCTTTAAGATCGTACTTGAAGAGTTGGAAAGCTAAATGATAAATTCTTCGAAAAAATGGCTATGTATATTAACCCTGCTTGCGACCTTTTCGCCATTTTTTGTCCAATCGTGTCTTGTAATGTTAAAAAGGTTTCTTAAGTTTAAGGAAATTGTGAAACAAATCGTCGATAAGAGCAATTTCAGATTTGTATTTTATATTGAAATTTGTCTAGTTTGCTGAAACAGATCCGAAATTGGCATATAAATACTCAGAAATCGTAGCAGGATTAAAAGAATTTATTTACAAAGAAATCGAATCATCATTTATTTGTTTAGCGATATTGAGATATTGCAATAAGCTACGCGTGCTTTTCCGCTATTGCATGATATCTATATTTTGTTAAAGGATCATAAAAATCAGAGCACTGTAACAGACAAAACTTGGAAATCGTGTAATAGCGTGAGATATCATTGGAAGTATCATTGGAAAAATAAAAATGAATTCTCGTCATTTGGTTTTTTAACTCCTTCTACTGTAAATACATGGCATGTACTTACTTACACTATGGTTACTATAACAAATACAGACGTTTCGAGCGAATTGTGTTGCCCAAGAGTGGCGTTATGAGAACTCGTAAAACAATCGATGGATCCTCTGGGAAGTTCGCACTAATATTTAATACGATATACGGTAATTTGTATAAATAATGTCGAAGCTATCCGAAATTAGACATTTAATATCGAAGAAATTCTAGGATTATTTGTAAATCGAATCATATTTAAAATGAAGGTAGATTAAGCAAGCTATAATACAAGACGGAATATTTACGATCAAATGTATAACTAAGTATTAACACGAACGTTCCAAGGGATTTAATAATATTGCAGAGCGATATGTTGTGATACAGACACATTGTCAAATTACTAAACTCGTTCCAATGGCACATCACCAAATATTTGTATAATATGATGTACATAAACTTTAAGAATCAAATCTCGAAAGGTTCTTGAGCAACATTATTCGTTTTAACAGTCTGTGCAATATAAAATAGACTATACTATCGCTGTACCGATAAATCGTAATCGATAAATACAGAGATCGACGTATTGAAAAATATAATCGGCAATTCAACCTGTACGCTGTAGTTTGTCCAACTTTTGCACTGGCTGTGTGTCTTTTTCTACGTTCGAAAAATTGTCGGTCGACCATTATTGCGAGGACGTAATTAAAATATTACTTCGAAGATATTGGAATCTATTCCGGTGATCGTATCTCTGTTTTGTATGTTTCTTAAAAACACGTGCTTTATCCAGTAAAAGTGGGGCCAAGATCTTTAACGGTGGCTGATTTCGAATATTCGAAGGTGAAAAAATGGTATACGAGGAGAAAGTTTAAGTTTATAAAATTAATTCATGTAATTACACGTGTACTTTTATTTAAAATATTCCTGTACACACGTTCGTTCGTACACTTGAGTTAACGATTTAGTACAATATTTCTTTATAACTTGACAAGTCTTGGGATTTCTTTCCATGAAAATTTTCAATCTAAATCTTCTAAAATGTTTCGTTTTATTATTTTGGAAACGATAGTAATTAGAAATATAAATAAACAAAATATTCTTATATCATTGATCCATTGCGTCTGTAAACTCGTATCTTTTGTTTTCTTGGAAGTTCATAGTCTACTTTCAATGTAAAATTTTTAAATTGCATATAAAAAAAACACCCTTTTTAACGCAATAATTATTCGATAAAAGTAATTCCAGACTTTGAAGCAATTTTCAAAAAATATGAATCATCGCTGTTTACTTAAAGAAAATGGCAATGTGAGAATAATTCAAAGCAAGAAGTTAGAGAAACTGAACGTAACGATCCATGATACAACGGTGCCCGCTTTGTAAATCAATTTAAATAACAAATCCAGCAATACTCTTCGATTTTAGTGCTCTTGATACTAGAATCGTTAAGAATACTATATAGTTCGTTGATAGTTTAACGTGTTCAACCTGGCGCGAGGTTTTGATAAAAATCTTGATACGACGGTGAATACCATATCGTGTGCATTCCCTTGCATTTGTTTTACTAACCAGAAAACATTTGATAAGAGAATTCTTAATTTACTGTTATCAAATAATAGTTCGTAGATAACTAACTAGTATCAAATTTTATGATTTAATGTATACAAATAGGTGACATTGTAAATCGTAATTACAAATATAATTGAGGAATATAATTGAAAAACTTGTTAACTAGATAGACTTAAGAGAAGAAAAACGAGATTAATAGACAAGTGAAACTGTTATAAATAATAACGTAAAGTTACTGTTGGTTCTGTGACTTCTTTTATCTTCTTTATTAACTATACACTATTTTTTAACTATACAGGTGATCTGTGCCGAATTCAATGTTAAAAATGTAAATAGCGTTTGAACCGCCTTTAAGATTAGGATATAAATTTACGCGCGAAATTAGAAAATAGCTTCAGCTGAAAGAACTTTATGCTTAATATATATAATATCCTTTTTTTTTCGTACGTTAGAAATCAAAGGAAATCAGAGCAATCCTTGTATTAGATAGCGCACTATATGGTTCTGAAAAATATAATTATACAGGTATATCTGTATAAGGCGTACTACCTATCAATACTCATAATTGTATTATAATACATGCATAAGTGTAAATAGGCAAAGATGACTTGTTACAAATACATATGTATTTATTTCAAGAGCAATTAAACTATAGTCTGCCGCGGAAATCGACTGGGCATATTTGTAAATTCGTAGGTACCGGACTTGCCGATTTATATAAAAATATCCAACTCCTCATGCTTCACGATGAAATCGTTTATTTTGGAAGAACTGTTTCAATCATGTATTTGATTATATATTATTAATTTGAAATATTTATAAAATCTAGAAATTTGTGTTTGAACGAATGTTATTAAAAGATCGGGAAAATATTCATTGTATTGTCTAATTGTAATATTAATATAAGAGTCCCTTATTCTTGTAAATTTATTATAATATCTCACAAGTTTTATTTTCTCTTTGTAATAATAAATTTAATATTAGCCAATGTGAGTAATGGTTTTAATTTATGTTATCGATATGTATCGCAGTATATTGCGAAAATTTCTTTGAACTCTCAATTTATACGCCGAAGGAAATAAAAATAACGTACGGATAGTCTCTAAACTAAACGATTTAGTCGAAAACAAATAGTCCAATCAGTATAATTTCAACCAAGGTATATTTTTTAAGGAATTGTTCATAGAGTAGCTGTTTAAGCTTTCTTTCAAAAACGCAATGATTGCAGTATCCTTACTACACAGGTCTTTAGCAGTTTGTGCAATAGACTTTTAATAAATAACTTTTAAACTGTCTGCAAGAAGTGTACTAAGTCTGTAGCAATATTCGGTGAAAGAAAGGAGATATTTATACAACATTTATTCGTCCATAAATGCAGCTAACGGCATGCTTCGTAAACAATTATAAACAAATTTCTATAAAACGTATTCACGAGATATTTCTTCATGAACATTTCTAGAAACGATACAACTGAATGTTTAAATAGCCATAAAATTTAAATAATATTACACAATCGTATATTTTAAAACCTAAAATATCATAAAATAACTTATTTAAAATCCGAAACACTTTGATATAACTTTGTTGCACGACAAATTAAATATTTACAACAACATTTGCGTAAAACTACTCTTACGATACAGCCAGTCTAAAAGTGGGATACCAACAAAGGCAAAAGTAATAAATAGTCGATTTTACAATAATATTAAGGCGATCGATTTTCGTCGATCAATCTGTTTTATCGACTGATTCAGCAGAAAGGTGTGTAACGATTCTCGACACTCATGATCAAACGCGATTGATCTTCTCCGCGGCAAAGATATTTTGCAAGTGTCCTTCCAATTAACAAACAAACAAGTAAAAAAAAAAAAAAGAAGAAAAAGCGAAAATGAACTTGGTTAGCGCGTTGTCAAGAATTCAAGCGTCACTCTTAGATCTTAAAGTAACTTAATTAGTCGAGCTTGTACAACTACATATATATTTTTTTCGCGGTCCATCCTCCGACATTTTTTTGTGAAGCATAAAAACGATAAAAATAAAAAAATGAAAACGAAAGATATTCGAGTGAATTGATCGTTTCTTAGAAACGAGCGACGAAAACTCGAAATGAGGAAAAAAGAAAAAAGAAGTGATGGAAAAATGGTAAATGACGGATGAACCAATGTATGATGTATGTGTTGCGGTTATTATATTATATATGTACATGTAAGCGCTAATACTATTTTAACATGAATTATGCGTAATTAATCGATCTCTCAAATATTGTACATTTGCGCCGGTATTGTCTATACGACTATACATATGTATATCATCATTATTATTATTATTTTATTATTATTATTATTATTATTATTATTATTATTATTATTATTATTGTTATTATTATTGTTATTGTTATTATTATTGTTATTGTTATCATCATCATCATCATCATCATCATCATCACCACCACCACCACAATCATCATTATCATCGTCGTCGTCGTCGTCGTCGTCATTCGTCGTCGTCGTCGTCGCCATCGTCGTCATCATCATCATCACCATCATCATCATCATCATCATCATCATCATCATCATCATCATCATCATCATCATTATTATTATTACCACTATTCCTACTACTACCACTGTTACTACTACTACTACTACTACTACGACTGGTACTGCTACTACTACTGCTACTACCACCACGATTGTTATTATTATTATCATTATCATTATTATTATTATTATCATTATTATTTTTTTTATTTTTATTATTATTATGAGAAATTAGTTGAAGTTGAATATACTATATCTACTATTCTTTAGTGTACTTCATTTGTTCCCTGTCCCAACAGAATTGTGTCTACGTAATATACAGACGATTTTGAATTATAATATACAGAAATATATATTACTTCGATAAAAAAATTTATGTTTTATTGAATTTGGTTTCGACTATTTAAAAATACATTTGAATTGGGAAAAGCCATATTAGGAAATGAAGAAATTTAGATCTCACTACCAATATACAGGTAGAAGATATACAATATGTAGAAGATAAGAAAAGACGTGAAGGAATATACTTGTGTTCTCTTTGTCTTGCATACATTAACTTTGACAAATTAAAGTTAAAATATTTGAGGTGGATAGGTCGTGATAGGTGCGGAAGAAACACTTGAGTATATTTAAAAATATATATATTTACTAACATATACTCTATATGTACACTTTGCGTAGAACTCGCGATTACTATTAGCGGTTCGCGATTCGCGATTACAAGTTCGAATGATGATTGCATAAGATGTCGAAAAACTCGGATCAATTATTACTGCTCACTACCAACTATTGACTCGGACTGACGTCTAACGACTAATTTTCCGTCGCGATGATGCTACAGAGGAAAACTATGATGGGGTGTATCTAAGGATACGAGATCATCGGATTCGTCGAGGAAAGCCTTCGTGCGGAAAGTGAGGGAAATGGACGTTGCTGTTAATTGGTTAATTTCTATGTTAGTGGTTGGAGAAGGATGTTAACCGCCCTTGAGAGAAAGTTGCTAGCGGGAAACATCTTACGTGAGAAAAGCAGATTTCCCGTATCTTCCCATAGTAGATGATAGATTTGTGGACGGTTAAGACAAAGACTATTTGTTGGTTTAAAAAACCTTAGTTAAATAAATCCTAATATTTATAGCGGATCCTTAGGCTAGCTGAAAATATACTGTGAGGATGTATCGATATTTGGCAATCATCTTGTCCGAAGAATAGCGTCTTTATGTAGCGAGCCACGGGACAGAAACCGTTGGAAAGTTTACTATCGAGTGCCGCTACAACTATATTCTTTTTGTTTTAAAGAGAACTATATAATTACTCCATATCTCTGTTAGGTAAAAACGTTCATTCCGTGACCGCGGCTACATTAGCGGTTGTGTCACTTCGAGTCCAAGCTCATTGTCACAAACCTCGGGCAAACATAATCGAATTAAATCATAAACAATTATTTAAGTACAACTTATGATAAGAATTTAGACTAAAGTATTGGGGTTTTCCCAAGGATTCCAAAGAAAAGGCCCCAATGTCCTTTCATCCCCGACATATATGTAAACATTGTACTCATATACAGTAGCGGACAAAAGTTTAAGACGAAATGGAAGAAATAAATAATTGATTTACTTTCCATAAAAAATATAAATACGGTGTTCTACTTTTGGTATTAACTAATTGTACATTTGTTTGTACACTTAGAAAAAAAATTTCATTTTGATATTTTGCTCAATAGCTAAGTTATAAAAAAGGAACGAAATCTGTATAATATTTCGTCGGTCAAAAGTTTAAGACTATACAAAAAATATTAATTTTTGGTTAAAAAATATACACAATTTTTGTTTAAATTCAATATTTTGTTCAATATCCGTTATTTCTTATCCCTTCGGTACATCTTCTTGGCATAGAATCTATTAATTTTTTATATTAATCTACCGTAATATTATTCCAGGCTGTTTCAATCGTAGAGTAAAGTTCATTTAAATTTTTCGGTTTATAACCTTGTACTGTCTTTTTTATGATGCTTCACAAATTCTCGATTGGGTTAATGTCTGGTGATTGCGACGGCCACGGCAGCACGGTGATATTTTCTTCTTGAAAAAACTGTTTCACAACCCGAGCCGTGTGCTTCGGATCATTATCATTTTGAAAAATAAAATCATCACTCATATTGTTGCGTGCAAAAGGTAACATTGTGTTCTTGAGTATGTCCTTGTATTGAAAACGGTCCATAATTCCATTGATACGACATATCGGACCAGGGCCGCTTCGAGAAAAACACGCCCACACCATAACGTTGCCACCACCATGTTTAAGAGTTTTTAAAACGCACTGTGTTTTCAAACTTTCGCCAATTCGACGTCTAACGTACCGTATCCCGTCAGAACAGACGCGATTGAATTTCGATTCGTCAGAAAACAATACCTTTTGCCAATCTTCACTTGTCCAATGCTTATGAGCTTTAGCAAATGCAAGTCGTCTTTTTCGATTCCTAGAACTCAGCAGTGGTTTCTTTTGGGGTTTTCGTCCTCTTAAGTTAAAGTCTTCTAATCTTCTCCTAACAGTTCTAGCACTAATTTGTGTATCGTTTTCATAGTTTATCTCCGCAGCAATATTATTTGCACTACGAAAACGATCCTTTTCGCTCAATCGATGAATCCGGCGATCCATTTTCGGTGTTGTTTTCCGTGGTCTTCCGTTTTTCGGTTGATCGCAATACATGCCTGTCTTTAAACATTTATACCAAGCTTGTTTACAAGCTGTTTCTGACCTGTTCACTATATTTGCTATTTCGGTGAAGGTTTTACTTTGCTTTCGCAGCCTTACGATTTGTTCCCTTTCGTTTTCAAGTAAATTCTTTGATTTACCCATAGTCTGTTCCTACCTAAATGAATTTTAAGCAATAAAAGGTACACTAAACAATGATTTTGACATTCCAGAATCAAAATGTTCAAAAACTGTACTCGTACTCACGTTTTACACAGATCGTCTTAAACTAATGTCCACTGTTTCCAAGTGCTAGGCGGTAACTAACTGTTGTAACTCCTACATTGTTTGTATTTAACAACTGACTGTCTGAGGTTACGAAGGTCAAACATACAGCTACGTTATTCCAAAGAGACAAACCGAATAGAAGAACAATATGCGTATAAGATGTTTGTAATCCGGTTTACAAATCATCGTCTTAAACTTTTGTCCGCTACTGTATTAATTCATTATCATCAACATCTAACGGCGCGATGTGCAAGAAAAGATATCCTGGATTAATAAGTAAAGTACAGACAAGAAAATGTTGCTTCTCACGGGTATAATACATACCTACGGTCACCATGCTTGTCAAAAATTCTAATCATAATACAACTAGTCATTTTTGTTGATTGAAACCTTTCATCCTACGGTATTATTGAACAATCAGAAATACAAAAATGTATGCAACTCAAATGCGAAGAATGTTGTCATCGTTATCGTTGTGGACCAAAAGAAGAAAGTTATAATCAAACCGTCAACGAATCAGGATTGTCGAATACAATGGAAGAAGCGGAGATTAGAAGGAACAGAAATAACAAAGCATAAAATGCTATAATTTATTCTTAATGGCAATGCTAACTATTTTAAAAACTTAGAATAATGAAAGATTGATCTCTATTAAATGAAAAATTATAATGATGATATTAAGTCTTCTCAATCGGATTCCATGTTTTAATTAATACTAATTAACATAAAATATAAGAAATGTAGTTAAATCAAATACAAAATACATAGTTACTTGGCTTTTGAGGCACCGCCAGTTCTTTTCTTCTAAACATCCGCTCTTATGGAACAGGAAAAAGGAGGAGTGGCAAACCTTTAACAAAATATATAATTTGTTTTAAGAAGAAATGATGATTGTCCAAAAAATCTAAAATACTCACATATGAGAGTCTATTATCCTTAAAACTCAGAACTTTAATAATAAAAGAAATAAAACTCTAGTTATTATTGATAAGAATTGGGATTCTAATGTAAGAATTTAAAACCAAACTTTACTATTTAATTAATAATAACTGCAGTAAAATACAAGAAATAGAATTCATTGAAATACGATAATATGCAAAGTTTCATACGTGTTTAAATTTCAAGCATTACTACATCCTTCCCAGATAACAGAAAAAAGCAGAAGTTGTGAAAAACCTATAACAAAACACATGAAATATTATAATTTCTTCCTAAAAACATAATTTTAATTATTAGAAAGCTTAAGATAATGAAAAATTAAAGTCAAATGAAAAATGAAATTTTCATAACAAAAAGAATTACAATTTTACTAAAATCTACTTACTATAAAACTTGAAACTTTATCATAAAAATTTAAGTTGACAATCTAGTAATTTTAAAAATTTTTCACGTTTATGACGAGTTCTCGGCAGTTGCTTCCTCTTTTCAATATGATGCCGCGCGAAATGGTGTAATTTCAAATATTAATTTCAAAATTTACCACCAGGTTGCGCTTGGTTCAGGAACGTATTACGTTCAATCAGTACCCGGATACTATTCGAATTTTCTTGAAATTTATTTCGATATCCACCTATTTATATGAAAATATCATAAATTACTATAACTTGTGTTAACATATTGCGGACTAGTCGTTTTATTGCTAACTATATTTAGGGTATAGTTAAACTACTGTTTCTCTTTAAATAACAATGCGATAAAAATATGAGAATTTTCGTGATTAACCTCAAGCACTAGAATAATATAATCCCAAAATCACAAAATAAATGACCACAAACTGTGATTATTATCATTTTGAAGCGACGAAATGCCGATGTGTATTAAATTTTCTATATTTATAACGGACTTTCTGTGATTACTTCAATATGACTTTTCAATATGACACCGCGCGAAATAGAGCTATTTCAAATCTTAATTCTTATTCCTGCCACTAGGATGCAGATGACTTGGGTATGTATTATGTCCTATTAGTATTCTGATATTGCATTTTCTTGATACTTATTTTCATATAAAATTCTATAATTTGTGAAAAATTCGAAATTTTTATGTCAGTAATTCAATTCTTTCTAACAGATTATGTATTATATTATAATAAAACAAAATTTTGTAGTAAATGTAATTGGAATCGCGTTTTTCAAATATTAATATTTTGAAATATTACTACATATTTAAAAAACGATACGAGTATTACTATTTCCGAATACTACTATTTGAAAAATGATATCAATCTAAGAACTGCGCAAGTTCTGTTGTAGTCCATTGTCTAGTCCATTGTGTAGTCTATTGCATATAAAAATATATATAATTGTATATTCTACATATACAGTACATGTACACATTTTGTATACGTATAATCTTTTATAATGTGTATATCTTTCCAAAATTCTCTCAAACATTTCAAAATTAGGCAAGAAGTAATATTTATCATGGGACGCTGTGGGATATTGCAAGATAGCAGAAGACATTGTGTAAGATGTAAAATATCGCGTAAGAAAGCATCACGTAAGACTTAATCCTTAATCTTAACAAATTTATGAAAGTTGATGTACTTGATCGATATACTTATCCACAGAAGCAAGGTTTTGTTGATATTTCTGTTTATTTTGTTGGTCTCTTGCTCTTTTTATTGGGCGTAATTTGTCTATTTGAGTTATTAATTAAATCGTATTGCGATTTTCTGGGGCAGAGGCATGTGTAAGTATAAAATTCTATACTTCCTTTGTAGCGATTATAGAATATCCTTTTCATATATTATTTATAATTTTCTAGAAGACTTTCTATTAGTTTTATAATGTCACATGTGACACAAAAATGGCAAATGAGTCAGATGTACGCCAAAACGTAGGATACCAAAGAGGATTGCATATCAGACCTGTTTATGTACATAATTCCTATGTTTGCTATAGCAAATCATAGAGGGCGCAAAAAGCAGCCTCATTTTTTCCAGGTCGGTATATCAGAATCTAAGACATAAAATCCCATTTAATGTCACGTTTATCCTGTCCTTAGTTAATGTTGGAATAATACAGAATATTCTGTATGAAGTGATCCACGAAATAATCAATAAATAGCTCCAAATACAACTTTCTTCTCAATGGAAGTTTGTGCCACGGTCATATAAACAGGTCTGGACCACTCGTGCCTATGTAATACCCGGTAATATTATGTATACGACCATGGTCCGGATCTGTTTATATGACCGTGATTTAAACATAATTAAACAACAGAAATGAAAGCTATCTTACCAATTCCTTTCAAATTTCATACTTTACGGATATTAATCTACCAGATATAAAAAGATATTTCCGTTTCCAATTTTCCTTCAACTTTATCGTAAAAATTTCTTCATTAATAACATTAATGAACTAATTGTAAGAAGAAAAGACCAAAGAAATATTTAATACCAATATAAGAATTTTTTTTTAAACGTGAAACATGATGCTTATAGCTTATAGCTCTCAAAAACCGCTCACCTGTTGATTCGTGCGACAAATCATAAATGTTTATCCCTATATTTTACAAATTTTATTTCTCAATACTAGAGTCGCGCTGGCTAGATTGACTAAGGCTTGTATTCGTGACCGAATAAGCCAGGTTTCGAATTTTCAATTGCTCACGGCACGATTGCCTCTGAAACTTGATTTATTAGTAGTTGTATTGTGCTTATTTCTAGCGTTTCTGATGGTCTTATTTATTTCTGGTGATTCGGAACCCAACTAAAACTGTAAGTCCACCAAATACAGAGAAAAAGATAAAAAGGGCGAAATATTAAAATGATATACTTTATATGACTACACCGCCAAATAATGGTATATTAAGCGACTATGGTGGAGCCTTAAGATTTCTTCTCATTTATTTTATACATTAATCTCTTCTCTGTCATTATTGTCGCTTGGTTTGGAAAAGATTTAACTGTTGTAGTAACTTTATTCGCTGGAGTATCTATTGTAATTGGCAAATATATTTTATACTGAAGAATTCCAACTGTAAAGGGTCGTTTCTTTTTATGTTGTTCAATCTTCTTCTTACATTTATCACATTTGATTTTCCACTTTTAAAATCGGAAGGTCTTCCACGAGAGGATTGAACTACGCTTTTAAAATTAAATTTTAATTAATTTATAATGGAAATTATTTACAATTATTTATAAAATTTCAAGACAAACTTTCATATTAGGTGTTTGTTACATTTCGATCTCCAGTAAAATACCTTGCTTTATAGTTTTTACGCCAATTTGCGACATTAAATGTTTTGTATTTTATTGGAAAATTGCTATTTTACTTTAAATCTATTTTAGATTACAAACTGAGATTAAATGTATTTTTCTTTTAACTATTTCTAATACAAAGGAAAAAGGTTTATTCCGTATTTAAACCATGGTCATACAAACAGATCTGGACATTCCTGTACCGAAAACATAGGAGCAAGAGTATTTGAGTGTAACGTAAGAATTTCGCCTTTGCATACAAAATTTATTATAATTGTATTAATAATAAAAAATAACTAGCTAGTGAATTTTAATTATATTTCAAAAGAACCGCAATATCTTGCGCATGTGTAAAACAATATCTGATATCGACGCCATATTGATTTCTTTGTCTTCATTTGGCGGACACTTGTTTCTATGCTTTCAATATAGGAGTGTCCAGACTACGCCAAACTACGGTTGTCCAGACCTGTATATCTATGTATATGATCTTATGTATATATAGCGCGGTCATATAAACAGGTCTGGAGTTTCCATAATGGAAGCATTGATAAAACCATCCATCGTTTGAGTTAAATAAAATCAACATGGAGGGTAGGGAAAAGTTTCGTTCTGCGCATGTGTGACACATATATACATATATATATATAGGTACTATAAATGTTTCAGCAAAGGCAGATACGTTGTATTCATCTTTGTCTATTTCGCAGAACAAGACCTTTCCTTGCCCTCTGTCTCAATCCTTTTCAATTCAAAAGACAGACGGTTTTCTCCAACGAATGTTGAGACCTGTTTATATACCCGTGAACCGTGGTTTGTGCTTCAGTGAATAGTCACGTGGTTCTGTGAAATAAGCCAATCAAAGTGAACGTTACGTACCACGTGATCGGAAAAATCGAAATGGTGGACGTATCGGGACGCAGGATCCCGAGAGGAGACGAAGGACGATAAACTGGGCAAGGGCCCATCATCCGTGTCATCGGTATTATCAATCCAAGAACACGATTATTCACGAATATTAGTGTAATTTTCAGCAGAACCGGCGACAACTGAACTAACGCAGGAGTATCGGTGACAGTAGACCTTGTTTACTGAAGTGTCAATCCGCCCGTATTGTACGTGTGTTCTCTAGGTGCGAGAAAACAGAAAAACAGTGTACGTCGAGTGCGCGAGAGCCACAGCTGTATCATATCGTTCTCGCGATAGTACGTTTCTGTAACGGTTTATAAGGAAAGGGGATATATTTTAAATAAACGAACAAAAAACGAAGGAAATTCGAAATCGTGAAAACAGACGGCAATGCGTTTACAGTGAAATTTTCAGTCCGCGATAGCATGCCCAAGAATGCGAAGGTTTTGATGATTTATAAGAATGTAAGAATGTGTCACACCGAGCGTCTTGTTATCAGCAAAGGAGGTAACAAAAGCAGCATATTCCTTGAATAGACTTGCATGTTTTCATTACATTCTTTAACGATGATATGTAACAATCAGTAAGTGTCATGCGTGGACGAGAAATTCTTGATGAATTTAAGCCCGGTTTACTCTGTTGACGTTCACACTCGCAGATCGTTGCTGATTGGTGGTGTGGTCCATGACCCGCCAATCGGCGTCGGAAGACGGTTTTCCTGCGAATGTCAGCCGTCAGGTCCGAGGCAATCGGTATCTCGGGAACGTATGTCGTTTTTCGCAATCCTTTGTGTATCCAACGAATGATCGATGTGTTACGATTACCGTTCACTCGAGATTATTTAGAATATTATTTTACACTGTTCCTTCTTTTTGTGTCGAGATAAATCCGCTACTGTTTAATTGAAAAATTGCCAGCAATGACGAAAGGATTTAGGGAGATATTTTTAAATTCGGTGAACACAAATTCATAGAGAAAAAACAAAAAAAGGGATTGGGATTTTAAAGTAACAAAGAGACGTATAGATATAATATTTTTGTTTTAAGGTTAGAACAATATTACCTGGAATTCACATTTTATTGTGGATTTGATAGATAATTTGTATTTATATGTAAAATCAAATATAAAAAGAAAATAAAATATTCTTGCATTATGAAATTGTTTGAGTCAAGTAAATTTGTGTAAAAGAGAAATACAACAATGACATTATTTATACAATGCAACAAATACTTGATGTAAAATATTTATGTGTCATACATTTTTTTTTTCAGATAAGATACTTCTTTAACGCACAAAAGTTTTATAATACGTACAAATGCAAATACATCTGTAATCTTTTGCAATAAGTGTATTAAAATACTCAAATGGCATGAGGATGTTTACAAAACATTGAAAACCTTGGATTATTGTCTCAGTGGAGATACTGAGTTACTGCCTGCCAACAATAGCACACCTACACTCTTTGCAACTATACAGTAAATGTCATGATAAAATATAATGGCTATCAGAAAGGTTTTGCTGGACATTCATTGTTAAATACATGATATCTGAATTAAACACATCATCCTATAAATTCAAAATACTCTAATTATTGAAGAACAAAATCAACAGGATTCTATAAAACTGACTGAATATATAAATTTAAAACAAAACAAAGAAACAATAGAATAATTTTAATGAATCTGTTTTATTATACAAAAAGAAAGGGTATATTAATTTATGATTACAATACTTTGTGGTATTCTGTACTATTGATGAAATAATATGATAAAATTAAATGCGACTTTCAAGAGAAGTTTGGAAACACTTTAATTATTTCTGTATGTTATGTACTGCAATGAAAGAAAAAATACAAACTTTTATTTTGTTGAACCAATTCATGATTAAGATTTGACATGATATATATGTATATAAATAAAGTCTTTTAGTTTATGAATATTGGGTAATTTTGAGTGCATTTGACAAATTTAAATTAATGTAAAAATTACCTGTAAATAAATTAGTGAAACTGTAACTGATTATTTTTAAACAAAATGTATAAAAATTATTTTAAACGTTTACATCAGTGGTTGTACATAATTGAGAAACAAAAAGAAGAAGAAACAGTACATTTGAAATTTTGCCTGGATGATAGAGGACAAATTTGTTAACCCTATATAAAACAAGGTAAAATAGCATATGAACACAAAGTAATAAAATCAATAATAATATGCATAGATGTAGGCTTAAAATCGAATATTATTAATTTTATAGGGTTAAAAAATGGACAGTTGTATCTCGGGGGTAGTGCAAGTATTTGTGGGTGAATGGAGCCCAGAATATGAAGCACTTTCAATTAAAGCTACAAAACAAACTTCCTCAGCTGAAATAGTGGAGTGTATTATAGAGAGACTTGGATTAGTTGATGCATCTGTTTCAAATGGTTATGAGTTAGCAGAAGTAGTAGGAAACTCTGTTGGGCAAGAATGTAAAGAAAGAAGACTTGGGCCATGTGAGTGCCCTGTGGCACTTATGTTATTATGGCCAAAAAATGCAGCGCAACAAGAATACTACAGGTAAATATATTTGTTTAAAATGTCATAACTATATAAATATTATCTTTATATAAGGAAATATGTATGTGTTAGACTAACTTCTTTATTATTTTTAGGTTTTACTTGCGCAAAAAACAACCAGATTATTTGTGGTCAGATAGTAGGTTTCCCATGGATCCACAACTCCTCAAGGACTATTTTAATAGATTCCTATATCAACCACGAGATAAGGAGTATCCAGATCTATGTCAACTTCCAGATCTTAATGAACAAACTCTATTGGACAACCTTCGGGCTAGGTTTTTAGCTGGAAACATATATACATATGTTGGCAGCATATTAATTGCCTTGAATCCGTTTAAATTTTACCCTATTTACAACCCAAAATATGTAAAACTCTATCAAAATAGAAGGTTGGGGCCAGATATACCTCCACATATATTTGCCATAGCTGATGCAGCTTATCATTGTATGCTTAAAGAAAAAAGAAATCAGTGCATTGTTATTAGTGGTGAGAGTGGCTCGGGTAAAACAGAGTCAACTAATTTTCTACTGCATCATTTGACAGCACTTAGTCAGAAAGGTTCTCATGGTAGTGGTGTTGAACAGACAATACTCAGTGCTGGTCCAGTACTAGAAGCATTTGGAAATGCAAAAACTGCACATAACAACAATAGTAGCCGTTTTGGTAAATTTATCCAAGTGAATTATAAAGAAAATGGAATGGTCCATGGGTAAGGTTCTTATACATAAGATGTAGAAGATTATGTAGTTTTATAATTATTAAAGACTATGATAAAATTATCTTTAGGGCGGTCGTACAAAAATATCTTTTGGAAAAATCAAGAATAGTTTCTCAAGGAAGAAATGAAAGAAATTATCATGTATTTTATTATCTTTTGGCTGGAGCAAGTGAACAAGAAAAGCAACTTTTGCATTTAGAAAGTTGCGACCGTTACAATTATTTAAATAAAAGTGGCTGTTATGGACTAGAAAATGTTGATGAACGACACGAATTTTCAAGGTTGAAACAGTCTATGGAAATGGTTGGATTTACGCCAGAAAAGCAGAGACGATTGTTTGCAGTTCTGTCAGCTGTTCTTTTACTCGGTGATTAATAAATTATTTTAATGATTTTTTATGGCAGAATCTAATGACATGGGTGACATTATTTTAGGTAATGTGGAGTTTCAGCCTAGAAAATCTTATCACCATCACGACGAAGCTGTGGGAGTTAAGAATCCTGAAGTGGTTGCATTGATATCTGAACTTCTTCGAGTAAAACAAGAAACTCTTTTGGCTGCGCTTACTGCTAAACGTGCAAGAGCGTCTGGAGAAACATTAGTTATTAACTATAGGCTTCCAGAAGCAATTGCGGCACGAGATGCTATGGCTAAGTGTTTATATGGAGCTCTATTTGATTGGATTGTGCTTCAGGTAAGATATTATGGTTTTATGGTTTGAAATTTGTCTTTTGAAAAATTATAAGATAATATTTTGTTGTTGGTAGGTGAATCATGCTTTACTTTCAAAGAAAGATACCCTCAGGGATCATCAAGGCAATAGCATAGGTGTATTAGATATCTTTGGTTTCGAAGACTTTAAAATGTGCAATAGCTTCGAACAGTTATGTATAAATTATGCTAATGAACAACTACAACATTATTTCAATCAGCATGTTTTCCAATATGAACAACGAGAGTACAGAAAACAGGGGATTAGGTGGACAGACATAGGCTACAGTGATAATTCAGGTTGTTTAAATTTAATAGAAGGGAAACCGAATGGCCTCCTTTGTCTTTTAGATGATCAATGCAAGTTAGTATTTAGCATTGGCTTTATTCTTTAAAAACACAAGTAATATCTCGCATTTCCTTCAATTAAATTTTTTTTTTATTGCAGCTTTCCGGGTGCAACGAATGAGACACTGCTACAAAAATTTAATACAGTACATAAAGACAATCCATTTTATGAAGCACCACAACGACGCGAAGCAGCCTTTGTTGTACGTCATTATGCAGGATCTGTTAAGTACCAAGCTGCTAATATGAGAGAAAAAAATCTGGATTTAATGCGACCCGATGGTGTTGTTGGTGTATTGAAGAATTCTTCCCTTGCTTTTGTTCGAGAATTAGTGGGTGCAGATCCGGTTGCGGTATTTAGATGGGCAATACTTCGAGCATTTTTTCGCGCTCATTTTGCTTTCCAAGAAGCTGGTCGAGCTCATAGGCATGGTCGAGGTACAGTATTTTTTTTTTAATGATATGGAATATTCTTTTATTTATATTTAAATTCTTCATGCTAATAATATGGAGTTATTTTCTTTTTATTCTAGCTGATGGTACAAAAACATCTATACAAAACAGGTATAGGACACCGAACGAGAATTTAATAAGGTATTATAATTTTCATGTCTAATTTTATATAATCTTTACTCTCGTAAAGGGTGACAAAATATTTGAGTGCTTGTATACTCATAATATAGAGCAATATTTATTAGTTATATAATAATGATCGTGATAAACAAATGGCAATGTTATTGCGCTTGTTTTTGAATATGTTTTATCTGCATATTATCTCACCCTACAAAATATAAATCTACGTTGTGCGTTGATAATATTTGCATCAAGCTGAAGAGGTTCCTATGTGTTTATAATTGAAGCAAACGTTAATTATATTTATATTGGCCACATGTCTTTTGTCCCTGTAGCCATCTTGTGACGTTGTCGACCGTCAATCTAACTATTAACCGAATCGCGTAAGTGGTCTTTTGATCCACTGTATGTGTCATTTTGGCAAACATTACCTTTTTTTATGCTAAGATGTCTTATGGATTTACAATGTTTATCTTTAGCTTTACAGCAAGTGTACTAGCAAAGCTTAAAATACAAATTCACTCGATTTATAATAATACAAAGTAGAGATTGCAAGTTATAAACAGCTTGTAAATCCATATAATTTTTCCAATCTTATGTGTGAGAAATTGTTTAGAGTTTTCTGTGTGCACTTTTTGTATTAAATGTGATTAGAGTGCAATCTTCATAACTATCGTAATACAGTTACATTCTGTCATTTAAAATATATTACTTTACTTGCTATTATTCGTAAGCATGATTAACAATTCAATAATAATTTTTTATTTATACAATTCATGCCAATCATTAAAATTCGCATAATTTCATCACTCGTGAAACAGATTGTTTTCAATGAAATCATTTTCTTCCTAAAATCACCAGTAAGCAAAGTTTAAAAGTTTAAATTAAATACTGATATTGAACAATATATGGTTACTATTTAAATACATAAAACTACTAAAAAAAAAAAAAAAACTAAGCATGAGAGACTTTTTCAGTTTGCACAAACATAATCGTCCACCAAGCTATCAGAAGCAGCGCAGTGTCTGCATACCATCAACTATACCCATTACCACATTATCTTCTATACAACTCGAAAACAACGACAATGTAAACAACAACCGATTGTCGTGGCCACAATCTCGAAACATTAATCAAACGCAACACCCAACAAATGTAACCACGATGAAGGGTTATTTAATAAGGGGCAGGGAAGACCAGCCTCATAGTAATAATAAACTCAGACGGGATACTCATAACCCGCTAGAGAGGGTGCTTCCAAAAGACGAAGCAAACGTCATGGAACGCGCTAATCAAATAGTCATGTATGTAAACAGCATCTATTTAATATTCCATAACATTGTAATATTTAAGCTACAAAAATTCACTGCTCTACAATAAAGGTAGTGTGTGCTCTATAGTAATTCTGGGTGAAGGATTTCTTTGTGCATAGGTAATAGCATTTCAATAGGACATTAATGGTCTTCCCATGCAGTCATACACAGCTTTCTACAAGTATTCATTATTTTATGAAGCTTTCACATATTTTTTAAAGGTCATCAAAATCATTCTATTTGATGTACCATAATATTCACGATCATTATCGCCGGTCGTCTTTTAGTCATCACATTTTAATGATTTATTTGTTCATGATCTTAGCTACAATTAATGCATGTTAATTTCACAATAGTAGTTCTTTTACTTTTTGAATTAATAATATTTAAATTGACCCATTTATTCGCTATAATAAGCTTAATTAAGAAATGTTTAAAAATCAATAATACATTTATTTCTATTCAATTTCTATATAAATTAAGAATGGGTTAATTTACATTACATGCTGATTGATACAGCATATATATTCAATTCAAAAAGATCCTATAGCATTAAGCTCCCAATGTTATAAACATATCCTTTCTTGCTAGCAATTAATTACAATTAATTGCACGATAACATTTTTTTATGAATTTAACGAATTGCAAATTTTTTATAAGAATACATTTATGTACTAATGAAAACCATAACTCATAAAGTTAGTAGTTCGTAAAGAATGCAAATTGCTTATCATTAACACTAATAGATCATATTAATCCATGTATTTATTTAGTGCACAATTATCAAACTATATTTCCTTATATTACTAAGAGTTTCTAAAAACTTCTAAATCTGCAGATAACTACTTTTGTACACAATTAATCTTAATATTGTATGCTTCTCTATACTTGCTGTTATAATCTAGTCATATAAATTCTAATGACATTCTGCTAAATGTTTGCTATCTCTCTTTCATAGAACGTTTGTAATAATTAATTGTTACTATTTGCAATGCCATCCATGTCATTATAGGAATCATAAATTCTCCTTTTCCTGTTTTTCTATGTCAGGATATTTAATACTAATTTAGAAGAAAGAAATATGAAAATATATAAATAATTCTAAAATAATACTAATACCCTTTAAAATTTAAACATATAATTTATGTATATTTTTATTTTGATAAGAAATTAAAAAATAGGAAAAGGAATTCATGAAATAATTTTCAATAATAACACATTAAAATTTAATACTTTTACAGGAAAAATAAATCATTTCGACCAAGAGAACGGGGTAAGAAGGGTCTAAAAAATCTACAAACTGTAAAAACACTTGCTGGAAGAACGCAAAGTTATGGCTCAGGACCTGGAAAAGCAAGAAAGCAGCCTATGACAGTATCTGCACAATTTCAACAAAGTCTGCATAGTCTTATGGATACATTAAACCAAGCAAACCCTTTCTTCATTAGATGCATTAAAAGCAATGCCAACAAGGTACCAAACGAGTTCGATGAAGAAACAGTGCAACGACAGTTAAGATATACAGGAATGTTAGAAACAGTCAGAATAAGACAAGCTGGATTTAACGTTAGATTAACATATGAAGAATTTATTCAATTGTATAGAATGTTACTACCTAAGGGTTTATTAAGTTCTCAATCTGACGTTAGAGATTTTCTATCGACACTGAATTTAAATAGAGATAATTATCAACTTGGAACAACTAAAGTGTTTCTTAGAGAATCAGAAAAAATTAAACTAGACATTGAATTACACCAACAAATCATTACAAGCATTACAACTATACAAAAATGGTTCCGTGCGTGTTTAGAAAGAAGGAAATTCCTTAGATTGAAAAATGCAGTTGTGCAAATACAGTCATTTTGGAGAATGGTCATTGCCCAAAGATTTGCACATTCTTTACGCACTAGAATCGAGGCTGTCACTCACATCCAATCTGCTTGGAGGGCATATAAACAGCATAGTTGGTTTAAGAAACTTAAGTCTTGTGTAATTATGTTTCAAGCTCATGTTCGCGGTAATAGAGCGAGGAAGACTTTTGCAGAATTAAAAAAACAGAAAAAATTGCTTGTTGATAAAATCGGAGAGTATAAAGAAACTCAAAATCAAGGAGAGCTTGTATATGATAACAGTAAGATATATCCTAGGCTCAGGAATAGCGAAGAGTAAGTACTAGCAAAAGAGGTTAAAACTATAATATGTATATTTACAAGTACTTATATTATTATTAACGCTTGCATTTAATGTACAGGTCACTCACAGATCAGGGCTTGTTGGAATTTAATACCATTCGTAAAACGGAGTCTCAGAATCGTCTTACGTCAGCAAGGTAAATAAATATCTATTTTTTACATTAAAACTTTTAATACTTAACTACAATAATATGTGTTAATTGTAGAATGGATAATGTACTTCGAGATAGTACAGTTGATACGAGTATGTCATATTCAAAGCGTAAAATTATACCAAATACAAGAATATTGCAAGAATCTAGCTCGATCTTAAGAAACGCGGATTCTTTTCCTTCGGATGAATTTAATGAGCGTAAAAGCAGCTTGGAAAGTTTGACTAGTTTAAGAAGCTATGAATCTCAAGTGAGCAACAGTTCTGAATCTCAAGACAATTCTTATGGCAAACCGGTACCGAGCACTAGAACGAAACGCTGTGATCAATCTCCAGTAGTTGTCGCAAATACAAACTTAGTAAATGCTTCGAGCAGATTGTCGTCTGTTAATAAACGAGCAGACAGTTCATCGACAGGATATAGCGATGGGGAAACTGATACAGAAATTCCGAGTACAGTACAAAGTGCTCCGCCTGTTTTTAACACAACTCCATCATTTCCAAGTCCACGAGAAGTTACATACCATCAATCTAACATGAGTCTAACGCATAGTCCAAATTCAGATGTCTGGCGTCGCCGAGCAGATTTTTCTTTGTCCATTAATTATAGTGATTATTTACTGTCTGGTCCTCAAAAATCAACCTTGACGCGTTCTCCAAACGTTTCTCAATATAAAAGTATAGCGGATAACATGTTCGAGCAAGTGCAACAAGACAAACCAAACGAAGCATCGAATTATAATGTGAAATTGGATAGTGACCGTTTTATTCATATGGATAGTTCATCAGCTAGAGAACAACGTCGATTAAGTGATAATAGTGTACCGAGCGAGCGGATTGAAAGCGTCCCAGTTTCACCTATCAGACGTGATCATGGTTATGGCCACAGTAAAGAAATGAAAGATTTTAGTTACTTGAGAAGGCAAAACTCGGAAGGAGATACATCTATGAAATTAGATGCTATGAATGATGAAAATGCTTTAAAAAGTCCCTTGTTGAAAGGAACTTCCCCCAAGGAGAAAAATTCGAAACCAAAGGAAAAATGCGAACCCGACGTGCCTGTCAGAAGTGCCAGAAGAAATCGTCCCACTCGGGAAGTCCAGTGCCGATCTATGGGCGAGAGCGTATCAGAAACCAACAGTGGAGAAACCAAAAGTATATTTCTGTGTACGATCAAAGAGAGTGACCTACATAAAGCAACAACTATAAGGCCTCGGAAAGATAGTTCGCATGATACACCATCCAGATCGATAACAGATTGGCCTGTAAACAAAAATGAAGTTGCATCGAAGACGCAACAACCTGGAAAGCGCATGAGATCCAACGCTATAACAACACTAGAGCTGAGGAGAAGAAATTCGGACCCAGCGACTAAAATATCAGGACTTAGCGAAGACAAACCTGGAACTGATACAAGTCCCAATGACCTAAAACTCGCACCTGGAATGAATCTATTAGAATGGAAAGGTAATCTTTTCACGTTAGCCGGTCATTGTTTTAGGAAAGTAGCAAGGTTTGCCAAAGACGACGTGTGCGTATGTTGCCACGAAAAAATGGATGCGTTCGTAACACAGGGGTACAAATGTATTGACTGTAAACAATTATACCATGTCAAATGTATTCAGAATGGCGGAGTACTTAAAATGCCGTGTATATTAGCGAACACTCCAGGTAGGCGAAAACACAGGAAACCACCACGAACGCCTTACGATGCCTCGAAACAAGTAGTGGTATCGAAATTCAGCTTAACCGGTACATCCGCGTTCTCTGACAGTACCGATAAGATTATATCCGACGCGAAAGAGTTAGCTCTCATGCAAGATTTTATCACGAAGAAGATATACGTAATGGAAGGACAAGAGGGAGGCAAGAAACCAAGCGAAGTCGATCGTGTATTTAAGCAGGCTTTGCGTAAATTTAAAGACGACCTAGTGATCACTTACAGCGTTGCTATTCAGCAAGGTGTGGAAGGCAACATCAAATACACTGACTTAATTGCGAACTTTTTGCACGTAATAGAAACAGTCTGCAAACAAGAAAATACCAGTGAAGATTTTCCCGTGACGATGGGAGTAAATGCATTTAGAGGATTCATGAATGAATTTATGACGCTAGTCAAAACAGAAGCACTGGAGAAACAGAGTAAAAGCAAGCGTAAGAAGGAAAAGAAACGAAAACATGAAGAACCAATACGTCATGGTAATCATATGTTCCAGTTAACTATTATAAACATCCCTACAGCTTGTGAAGTGTGTACGTCTTTCTTTATGTGGCCTATCGAGCGAGGACTTGTTTGTCAGAGTAAGTATGCATATTTTTTCCCCTTTTTATAGCATTTATTTATTCGTATTTATACTTTTATGTTTAGATTGTAAGTTGACGTGCCACAAAAAGTGTTATATAAAAGCATCAGCAGAATGTGGAAAGGAAGCGTCGCACGAAATGAACTCACGGAAAATATTCGGTGTACCGTTGTATAAATTGGACTGTGGTGACGGTAAAGTACCAATAGTGGTAGATCGGTTAATTACAACCATAGAGATGCATGGTTTGTATACGGAAGGTATATATCGAAAGAGCGGTGTCAGTTCCAAAGTGAAGGAATTAAAAGTGAAAATGGACGAAGCTGATCTAGAGAAAGTGGACTTTGAGAATTATCAAGTACACGTGCTTGCAGCAGTATTGAAAAGTTTCTTTCGAGATATGCCAGAGCCTCTCCTCACCTTCGAGTATTACGATGATTTTCTGCACGCTGCGAACTTAACGGATCCTCGTGATCGAATTAGTACGCTATTTGCAATTTTGAAGAAGCTACCGAAGCCAAACTTCGATTTGATGGAACGACTGATCGTTCATCTAGCTAGAGTAGCGCTTCATGAAGTCGACAATCGAATGTCTCCGTCAGCTCTAGCAATAGTCTTCGCGCCGTGCATTCTGAGGACGAATAGGACGTTGCCCGCGCAAGATTCTTTACAAGATGTTGGCAGGCAAACTTGTTGCGTCGAAACGATCGTACAAGAAAAACTGAGGGTCGTACGAGCAACTTTAGCCGACATAAATACACTCGAATCCGCTTGTCACACGGCGACTTATCGTTTATCCAGTTTACGATCTTCGAAAATCTTCAGCCCAGAGGAATTAAGTGCGGCGACCCCAAGTGTGACTGTCAGATGTGTTACTACAGATCGTGAGAGAGATCGAGGCGATGAAGAGGAGGCGCTTCTCGTCGATCATATACAAGAAATCCAAAAGGAAAAGGCCCTACTAACTTCAACTCTTCCCAGCCTAACGAGAGCTTCTTCAGACGACGACCTACTTCTATCTGCCACAGACTTGGACGATGGATCTCTTGACGATCTTCTTCCATCTTCTGCCGGTAAATTGCTATGATTTCGTTAATTTCGATCTTTCGAATACTGTTTATACACGTATGCGTCCAGAAAAAGAAGTTCATTTTTGCCTGTGCGCACGTGTATACAGTGTAAGAAAGAAAAGATTTAGTCGCATGTTCTAATATACACTTTTCAAATAATTTGATATAAATCATTATCTTTTATATTATGATAACAAGGACAAATTAAAGAAGATTTATGATATTTTGAAACATAGATGCAAGCAGCACTGATTAAAGTTAGATTCTTTTCTCTTAATTTAAATCATTATAATTTATGGTTTTTGTTTTGTGTCTGTCAATAGACGGACTCGTAAGAAAAAGACCTATCCAGAGGCAAAGTTCCGCAGACAATGCATTTCCCACGATCATCAGTGTTGACGAAGACATGGTAATGGTATGACCATCCACGATAAACGTTACCACGAAGAATGATGATCGTCAAGTGTAGCAACATGACACACGCTGTGAAGCGTTGACTGACGGCAGCGAATCGACGAGTCTTACTTCTGGTCTCATCGGCAAGCCGCTAGTAATTTAAATAAGTAGTAAACACGATATTAGGTAGGTCTAGTAATTTGTTCCACACGAAGTTCAGCTGATAATTCGATCAAACATTATATATATATATATATGTATATACTTTATATATATGTGTATATATATATATATTATTTTTTCCACTCTGTCGCAAAGCTTTCGGGGGTTTTTAAAGAATGTTTAACAAATTACGCGAATATATAGCTTCACGTGAAATGTATTAAATATTCATTTTATAAACTATTTTTCTCCTGAAATGCATTCCTTTTATCGAAGACTGTGTCAATCAGGCTAGATATCTTGAAAGCTCCATCGAAACAGAACATTTACATTTTGTAGGTATTCTATAATATCTCTTCATTTTGATACATCATGTTTCATTTCTCTGTACCATCGACATGAAGAGTTATGATAGTTATCTTGTCAAGAAAAACTGAAAACTAGACAAGGATTATCAGTTGTTACAAATGTTTAGTCGCATTTAAATTCTCCTTTTGCTTCAAGTTTTTTATCGGTTCGTTTGAAAACAATTTATCCTTGTTCTTCGCTCTTCTTACAGATTTTATAGACTGTTGCGTGAATCAACACGATAATAACTACTTTTTTTTTTTTTTAATAGAAAAGGCGCAAGTTTATGCCGAGTTTTTTGACAACCGCAGGTTTAGAAACGAAGGTATTCGTATTGTTTCGTTAGCAGAATAATGGAAAAAGAACGATGGAAAAGACGGTGTATAAAACAATATCATTGATCGATGGCTTGAAAAGAAGTGATAACGGGTCACCTCGTCAGATTTTGTTTTTGCCAGACATATTCCGTTAACTTTGTTTTTTTACATAGAATACTCGCGCACGCGATGCAATAGATAGTTATCGAATCGCTGCTTCAAGCAAGTGATTCGAATCACGCGGAAAGAGGGAAAGAGGAAACCAAATTGTAGCTTGTACATATATTATTAGGTTATCCGAGAAGTTCGTGCCAATTTTTATACCGTTGTTCCGATCAATATTTTAATCTAATATCTTTGGACGCTATGAAAAGCGTAATCAACCAATTTCTTCTACAGCTTTTTTTGTTTTTCCTTTATTTCCTCCTCCTTTTTTTCTTTCTGGCAGAAACATATTAAACATTAATAATCTTTTCTAATCTTCCATTAAAATCTCTCTTGATATTACTTTGCGATATATTCGCGATATTATTAAATAAATTTGTTTACTCGTTAAAAAGTATTTTTCATAGAGTGCAATTCGAATTTTTCTCGCCAGAATAGCGATTCGTTTTGGATAATGCCTAAACATACCCGTACAAGTAGAACCATTTTAGGTAAATATAATGCGGCGTAAACTTCTCGAGTCACCCGATATATACGATAATGAGTATCTCGTAATAATCTGTTATTATTGTTATCTTTACGAGAGTCGTTACCAAGATTATTTCTATTGTCGATATATGCCGTGTAGAGTTTATACACGCCTATATACCGTTGATAAAATACAAAAAACGCAAACACACACACGGCCTGCCAATTATGTACTTTCGTATCAGTTTTTACCTAGGCTACCTTTTTCATACAGGGAGACTCCTTTATATACATAAACGCGTTTGAGCGAATACGTACTAATGTATAGATATTACATAGATACACGGATTACACATATACGTAGAAAACATTTGTATACAGGAATACTTATGTATATACAAAGACTTTTTTTGTATGCACCGGACTGAGCAGACGGTTTTTTTTACTTGAGATTTATTACGATTTCGTTTTAGTTTCCCTGTGGTCCAGTGCCTTTTTTCTTTTATTTTTTTCTCTCTTCTCTCTTTTTTTTTTTTTTTTTTTTAAGTTTCCGCTTTCTTTATGCTCATCTCCCCCCCTTTTTTTAATACACCGCTATAGCGTACAGTTGGTCTGTTTTTCTGTCGTGCGTCCTCGTGTCAGACTCGAATATCCAACAATCGAAAGAGTCGTGAAGTTATTCGAGCGAGACGTTGGAACAAAATATTTCGAGGTCGTGTTTCGCGAAAAGTAAAAACAAAAACAGGAAGAAAGAAACATTATTTTTATTCCAACATCTCTAATTTATCTAGCTTTTTTTATTTTGCATTTAATTGAAAATTCCATCGTGCTATTTTAATTTTAATTCGACGACAAAGCGTATCGATTTCCCACCAATTTCATATTTCAGTTATACTTGTATTCATCGAATTACCAAAGTCATACCCCCCTTCCCCTCCCTCCCTCCCTCCCTCCATCTCTCTGTTTCGGGAAATTAAGAATATTTTAGAATAAGATGCACTCGATTACTTTACTTTTTATTACTTTTTTTTTAAAAAATCGAAATTCCTTTCTTTTTTCACCTATACCCCACGATTTTATCGATATTTCGTTAGCTCGCTGTAAATCTCGTCGAACGATCGGCCACGACAGAGAAAGGATCTTGCTCGCGGGAAAGAAGTGGGGAAATATTTATGCGGTATACATACATGTTCCAAGTTGTAGAAATATGTTTTAGGAACGCGTTATGGAGCGATTTGAACGGTCGAATCGAATTATTTCGCGTTGAATTACATCGGATCGCGCGTGACTTTTATCCAAGTAACTGTTAGCATTAAAACCGGGAAATTCGGAAAAGGGCACGCGACTTCTTTTCTTTCCAAAACGTTGCAATTTCTTCTTATCTTTTTTCCTCTTTTTCTTGTTCTTCTTCTTCTTTTCTTTCATCGACTCGCGAAATCTACGTAATTCGTGTCACGTTCGTTTTAGAATGATCGATTAGCGACTTCAACTCTTTTAAATGTCCATGTTCATGTTTCGCGCGTCGTTCTTTTTTAACGCTCAAGCCGAACGAGCGTGAGATCTTTCGTTTTACGGTTGATCGATTTTTACACTGATTAGGATAGGATCGTTGTGACGTACGTTTTGTTCTACTACGCAGATTGCAGTAGTAGCCTGTCTTTTAACGTTGAAATGTTATTGCATTTTCTCGAGTTCGTGACATCTGTGACGTTGGCCATTCGAACGAATTCTATTCGATCGGTCTCTTCCTCGATGTCGAAACAATTCTTCGTTCGACGCGCCTTGTGTTCTTTAATCATCGTGAAAGTATCGTGCAAGAGTATACGGATTTGTATGCACGAGCGCGTACATTATCGATCGATAAACATACGCGTTATTATGCAAAAGGTTCCTTTATCTTAATCAGTATTATTCACCCTTTTACCTACGATACGCCTCACGTACACAGCGAAACTCGTTCTTTTCCGTCCCATGGGGTTCCTCTCAAATATCGATTCAGGGTTTCCTAGCAATCTTGTACTTGATACCAGCACAATTTTCTTCAATTATTTCTTAAATGATACTTGTTAAAGCTTTAGAATGTTAGCGGCTTAATAGTTCGTAATCAATTTCACAGTAAATATCAATTAAATGGGACGGAGAATTCGCGAAGTAATTACCAAATCGTATAATTTTGTCAATTTTTTCACCACCTCAACTGCCGTATTTTATTTCTTTGCGATTGTGAAACGTTTCGAATACGATCAAACGTTTTCTCCGGTATTTCCTTTTTATCGATAATGTACGTGTTCACGATAAGAACACACGTTGGTTAACGTTAAACGTTCTTTATGCTGAAAACGTTACTGTTAATTTCAGTGTGTAAAGTGTGTTGTAAAGGTTTTGGACAAGTCCGTTTGTTGTTCGATCGTGCGTTCTCGAAGCAAAAAGTTGACTAAAAGAAAAAGAAAGTAGGTTGATTTTCGTTTCGGCTAGTGTATTGTCTCTTTTATCGAGATCGGTTGTTGAATCGTCGGCTCTTTCGCCCGTAAGGAACATTTTCTGTTTTTCATCTTTTCGAGAAATTTATCATTAGTAAGGCCAGCCATGGTTTGATCTAGAGCTTGTAAATCGTGTTAGTGATTTCACCGTGGCGCAGCTGGGTAGTCCTTTTAACCGCGTAACGAGTAACAACTAATCGTTATAAAAAAAAAGTATCTGTAAATGATTGATCTACGCAAACGCATTACGCTTCTACCGTGCAAAAAAAAGAAAAAAAAAAAAAAGAAAGATGTTTCGTACTAGCATCAAGCGCACAAAACGTATCATCTATCTCGATCGTGAAGGGAGGAAAGCGAACGAGAACGAAAAAGAACCGACATATGGATCGCGACACCGGCAATTTTCTCCACGACCCTCCGTTTCGAGATGGAGCGAAAATTTCACGTATTCGAAATCCGTCTAGCGTCGAATAATCGATGAAAATTGCTTTCTCCAAGGAATCAGCGTTATCGATGCAATAACGTTTAATAAATCGTGTCCGATTCACAATCGAGTTGTCGATTATAGAAGGAAACGCGATCGGTCGCGTCGAAGAGCGAATAAGATCGATTCGTATAAGATTTTCACTCTGCCGTGCGTTGGACCGCCCTGCGTTGGGCCACCCTGCGTTGTAAATAGGCGATAAGATAGCGCGAGTAAACGGAACTCTTCATGACAATATCGCCCCTAAAAGTCCTAATTAGCTTCATCGCGTGCGGCTACGCCGACGACGATTCTCATCATACTCCATTCTATATTTTTGTCTTCGAGATCTTGATTCACCACGTTTCACGGATCATACTCGCTCGAGTTGGTCCAACGATTAAAGCACGATCACCAGAATCTAAACTCGCATCGACTTTACTCCTCCATCTCCTCTAAAGAAATAAAGGCTCGATCGAACACGATGCTAAGTAAAACGATGAATTGAGATCGCTTAAATAACTACGGAGACAACAGGAGAAAGTATCGTTCTAGTTTTTGGCCCAATTCTACGAAATACGCTTATTACAATTACAAATGCGACAGCAATTCGACTCTGTCTTCGAGGAAACTTGTATTTTATCGTTCACCCGTACCGATCTTGACGGCGATCGTTCGCGAACCATTCGTCGAACGATCGTCGCCAACGTGAGGGCGTACTTTCGCGTCAAGTACCTGCAGTATACACGCGGTCGGTTTTTTCGTTTTACGAGCATCGTGCGTGAGAATAAAAAATGAACGAAATACAGCGAGAAGGACGCCGTGGAAGGTGGTCGAGGAGAGTCGACGAGGGTTGTCGAAACTGCGAAATTCGAGGTGTCTGGTATCGATCGAGGGCTGAGGGGGAACGAAGGAATGGAATCATCCAATGTTCAACGATTATACACCGAAACGTCTGGATATTGAAAGGCTCTTCCCATTTGTGTCTTGGCGTAAAATCTAAGATCACGATCGCGCGATCGGAGTATCCAATTTTGTCGTGCTTTTTCTCTCTCTCTCTCTCTCTTCCTCCCTGTTATCTCCATTTATGTTAAGAGGAAGTTAGTCGATCGTTCGATGTATCGAATTCTGATCTTTCGTTTTAGCAGATCGTTGCTTAGATAGAAGAAAGATGTGTTAGCGTTGGATGCGCCGGTTCGTAGTTCCCTTCTACGAAGGAAGATGTTTGTGCGACGTACTTGGATACTCCGTTCATTGTATTTATACATATATATACATATATTATATGTATGTGTGTGTGTATATATATGTATAATATACATACCTGTTATTTTTCTTCGAACAAAATAGTGAGCGTGTACGTGTGATAAACGTAGAATGAGTTAGAGAGAACAGGCATGATGGTGTGTCGCAGACGAAGGACGATATACATATACATATATAAATATATGATTATATATATATATATAAATATATACATACGTAGAAATACGTATGCAGAAATTGTGTAGGTGTGCGTAAAAAAGAATTTCGATAAGCGGCTCGTTCCTACGTCGCTTGGTTCGAACATCGCGAGTCGATACATCGCCACGTGCATGTGCCGGTGCGAGATCGCGCGTTTTCCAAAAACGCTTGGGAAACCGAATAAGATTCGCGTATATACACATACACACATATATATACATATATATATATCTATGTATATTTGTATAAAAATAACAATAGGCACGTGAAGGATCGAAGAGAACGGAGAAATTTACGGCGATCGGCATAGCTTCAATTCTTTTTCTCTTCGTTCACGTAGGTCACGAGGTCCGTTGAAAATCTCCGTTCTTTTCCATCGGAACGGAACGATTTTCTTAGCGATTTCACGATCCTGCCACGCTCACCTTTCTCTTTCCACTCGCTCTCATTCAGCGCGTACTTCTCTCAGTCCTTTCGATTCCCTTTATCCTCCTGTACATCCATCCAGCATGGCCAAAAAATGCGGCCACCGTCGCGATTTTCCATAGGTAGCGTATCGTATCGTAGCGCTGCGTTCAGACCTTCTTTCGCACGTTCATCCTTCCGCTATCTGTTTGTATCGTTGCCTGGCTGCGTGTGTTGCAAGGGTGCGATGTGTCGCGTTTACTAAACGCGCGTGTGTGCGTGGGTGGGTGTCGAAGATAAGGTCGAATTGAGTTTACAGAATCACGCAAGAATTCCAGGGAAACGATCAGTCGGTACTGTCAGAGAGACGAATACGCGAAGAGCGGAAATCCGCCACGAGGGAAGCCACTCGACCTTAAGGACGGATAACGCGTATCGCAGAACTCTCTGTTACGACTGTGGCACCACGAATCGGAATACGCGTCTTGCAGGCGTTTCTTCTCGCAACTCGAACTTCCCTCGATGTAACTCGTAACGGGTCTCTCTATGGCGCAAGTTTCCGGTCCCGAAGCGAAAAACTTGCACCCATAACGGTCGTTCCGGACACATGGAACCCGGACGATTGTACGACAGTTTCGATAGATTCAATGGGAAGCTTCGAGCGTGTACCAAGAAGGAACGTTTCTCTGGCCGCGCGTGCGGATAATTGCGCGACGATCCACGAAACAGCGCTCTCCTCTTTGATCCCGCGAGTTTCCGGCTTTCCTTTCATTGCGTCCATCCGGTTCTTTTTACAGACCATCGAAGAAATCTCTATCGAGAAGATAGACCTTTTTTTTCCCTCTCGTTTACACTCGATCGCGTGTTTTCGCGCCCTAATCAGACGAGGGATTAGCGAACGAAGCACCGTGAAACGAGCCAAATAGCCGCCGCCGCTACGGGAACGAAGAACGCAACGAACGATCGAAACACGGTGATGCACGTAACGCGCGACACCTTGTTCCACCTTCTATCGTCCCTCTTTTTCTTTCATTCCATCAAGCACAACCCATAGAAGCTGACAATAAACGCGAAAGAGAGTCCTGAGCGCGTCTCGTACACGCTTGAAATACCAGTCTTTTTTCGCCGTTAACTCACGACGACGATAGTACCACTCGTTCAGAGGGACAACGAACGTGTTTCTTTCGCTTTTTTCCTACCTTATACCCGTGCCTTGGTTCTTTCTGTCTCTTTGTTCCGGTTGTCCCACGTAGTATTCGCCGGGAACGCGATAGAACGGTTATGTTACGTGTCTGCCGAGTGGATAGCACTTGTTCTTCTCTCTATACGGTTCGGATTTACTAGAAAACGTAATTTTCCACGAGTTTCCTTTTTTCTTTTTTCTTCTTTTTTTTCTCTTCCGTTAAGTTGTCTTTCGTGAAACTAGAGGTATCGGACGATGTGTGAGCTTAGCTCTTTCTGGTTGTTTTTGGCCTGAAAAACCGAGATAAGAAACAAATTAAGAATCAACGATCAAAATTCAAATTTAACGTGGCGCGCGTTACATGTAACTTGATTCCCTATTTTCAGACTCTTTTGTTTGTAAATGATTTTAATACGATTATCCTCATTGTGTTTCGAGAAATCGCGGTACAAATTGTGCAAAATATCTGTTTCCAAATTTTGTCATTTAGCAAACAACGATAACACGAGGCAAAATTTGATCGAAGGGGAGTGAAAACGCGTGAACCAACGAGGGGAAGAGATCGCGGGAGGACGCGAGGGATGCACGTGTTTTGATATTACAAGGCAAGTTAGCTATAACGTGCACGTATCTGTACGTAAATTTAGGAGGAAGGTTTGGCGAGTTGATCCGCGAATCTGTAATAACGTCTACTTGGTATGTGAGCTAGAGTATTTCGCGTGTAGTGTGCATGTGTGCGGGTGTACGTGTCGCCTGCCATGCGTGTTGGTATATCAGTGCGTCCGTGAGACTGTGTGCGAGGTTACTCTCCGTGATCGACTGTAATTTTATATAATATTTGTAAGGCAAAAGAAATATTATGTACAGTATACCTGACAGTAAATAATAAGTATCTACCTTATACCTAATGTCACGTTTTCGTCTAATCCTCGCAAATGTTTCACTCGATATTTCCTCCTATATAAAAGCAGCGAACTTTACGGTAAAAAGACGCAATTTCAACAGAGATTAAATTTCATATTATTTTCTTTCTTTTAATAAATCGAAGAGAAGCATTTATTAAGGCAGATCATCTTATTGTTATAAAATTGAAAAATTAAAATTAAAAAAAAATTTTTTTTAAGGTTCTTGGAACTATATATTAGACTGTTATACCAGATCACTGAAGTTATAAGAATATAAGCAATCCCTTAAATCCGTACACGTGCACCGCATAGTTATTGGATTCTATGTATAAAACTTTGATATCGATGAAACCTTGAGTCTGTTAGAAGCCGTACGCTAAGATCTCAAAGTTAAGGTCAACGACTTCCTTGACTTTCATCCAGATGAAATTCGGATAAATCTCGTAGCTATTTGTCCGTGTTAATGTGAAGTTTCCGTTTATAAAAGTAATTGGATCATATTTTCGTACACTATTTTATATATTTTTATATTTCACATACATATATTTATACGTGTATAAACATGTTAAGTTCGACTTGAAAATCCGCGAGTGAAAGCGCATGTGACGGTTCTTAATCTTGAAAGTAGCAAAGGATTTGCACGATACAGGAGGTCCGTGTTAATTATCGTGGGCGTTAGGAGAAAATAGATTAAAGGTGGGCAAGAGATTGAAACCGATTGCTACAGCTCCTGTTATCCTTTACGATCCTAATTACGATAGTTTTTTTTTTTTTCTTTGTTGTATGAAACATTTTTACCAGAATGTCCAGTTTTACTTCTGCAGTATCTGACTTTGTGTGCACTATATCGGGTTCGTAACGAGCATCGTCATAGACTGCAATGTTATTATCGGTACGTGGCTTCGGCGTTGACCTCTCCCATGAAAATAGGAGATCCCATTCGTGCCCGTACATGCACGAGCTTGCACGCATGTGATAATTATCAATGGAATAATACTTGCCGAAAATGTTCGGCAAACCAACGTTTTACGCAATGCACTTGCTTGCAGTACATCCATTAACCGTAGATCGTTAATTAACGTGGTCGCATTGGCAATTGCAATTGGCCAATGATTTGCCGGATTAATTATCCCCTATGATAGGCAAACTGGCGAGACCTCCGCGGCTTGATGCTGTATTGAACTCGTGGTATGGGGAAGTTGGGCATCTGCGAGTCGGAAAAGTGAATTTGGTAACCAGAATTTTGTTAGGAACATCGTATTCGAATAATTCCAAAAGTCAAACTTGTACAATTTAAAAAAAATTTTCAGAAAAATTTCAACGGAATTAAGTGCGTAATAATTGTTTATCGTTATTTATGTAACGCAAATATCTTTTTGCCAACGCTTATACTTTTGAATTAAAACTGTAGAGAATGAAAAATTTCGATGTGATTTTTAACGCAACCGTGTCAGGGTAATCTCTCCGTTACACTCGGTGTACTCTACAAAGAGCCCGTCCGCTCTCAAGTTTTAACAAAGCTGCTCGCAGCATTAATAAAACTAAGGAACTGCCGTCGATTCCGCGATTATACCAACAAGGAATAAAACTTCGTCGCTTAAAGTCCAAGTTGAACGGTTCAAAAAGACCATTCGTCCCTCGATACTATCGCCTATAAAAACTCGTCTAGTTAGCACAGAACAGTGTTTGGTTTGCTTAAAACTCGGAACATCCTGTTAGTTCCTTGGCGATGAAAAATTTAAATTAAACCGTGATGATTGATTTCGTTCATATCGAGGATGATTTGCATTCTTCCGCAAATATATACGGTTGTTCTTTCACCGGCTATTAAGTACGTCGTTTTGAAGTATCCCAGTGGTCCTTGAAGGATGGCAGGGACGGTGGAGAGGGGAAATTATGAGGGTGGCGGACAGGAAAATCTCTCACAACTCGTGGGACAGAGCAAACGGACGGTAATGTCCCGCGGTCGGACAGAAATGAAATTCCAGTGATATAACCGTTCGAATTCACGGACAATCGGTAGAGAGGAGGGACGTAGAACAGTAAATCCTACCGATAAATGGCCGACACCGCTTCTTCTATCCCGAGAACGTGCACCGTTTCTTCCCTTGTGCCCACGTATGCTTCTTTTCTTCGAAGCCACGTACGAAGACGATGATCCTTTTTGCTCGCCGACCGATGACAACGGTTTTCAGTTCCTTCGCCGATGGCATTGCTTTTTTTTCTCGTCTCTGTGACCTGACGTAAGGTTGATTATGGAATATGGATTTTTGACGAGAAGCACATACGTGTTGGAAAGGATCGAGATAACACCGGTGCGAAAATATGCAAGGGAAACAATAATACGAGGGTTGAAACGGAGCGATATTGTTGAGAAGAGAAAATTGGAGGTTACGAAATATATACCAGGCAAAGGAAGCTTTGAAATTAGGGACTATCGAGAGAGGAAAATTGGAAATTACGAAATACCGGGGCAGATTAGAAATTAGGGAAAATTATGCTGCTGTAAATAAACTATTTAGAATTTGAAAAGATCTATATACATAGAGAATTTGAGAGCAGGGAAAATTGGAAATTTTAAAGTTAAAAAAATGCTATACGCTTTGCAGTAGTTTGCCGCTATAGATAATTTATTTAAGACTCGAGGGGCATTAGTGTACATGCAATGTTTCTACAAATGAGTCGAAATTTTGATTGTCAATTATTTATATACTTCTTGAAAAAGAAAAAGAAGGATCTGTATAATCTCATGTTCGGAAAGATGGTTCTAAATTGTTCAGGGTGATCATTTATTTTACGACAGCTTCTTTCATGATACAATGTAGAGTTCGTATTATCAAGATTACATATACATACATAAACATTTAAACGCTTTTATAAAATAAAGAAGAAAATACGGCCAAATCCATTTTTACCCATTTATCGATATTGACAGACGTTATTAACCTGCAACATCATTCCGTACAATCCATTTTTTGCCGTCAATAACGCGTTGTCATATAATAACGATAAATCATTTAATTAAACGTCGGAATAATTAATCAGTTAATTTATTTGGATATTAAACAATTTCGAAATATAAACAGACTTTTAACGTCGATGATGATTAAAATACGCTGAATTATGTTATGCATGAAAATAATGGTGCTACCGTATTTCGTTATTATATACTTATGTCGTATAAATTTATATGCTATATTTAATTTGTATGAATTTGATATGATTTTATTCTCTGTTTTTCGTACACGAAGCTCATATCCGCGATTCCTATCAACTGTTCTGCGTTTAATATTTACCTTGGATATTTCAGTCGTAAATTACTCCCTGGTTTCCAAGCAGGCTTCATGGTTTCCTTTAATATCAATTCCTATATATTAAAATTCACGTAATAATTACTCTTCTTAATTGCTGAAAAAACACAACACGCTCCATTAAAAAATTTAATATGAAACTCAGATCAAAGGAAAATATTGTATTTACGTATAATTACGATAGTTAGACAACCGGCGCAATACCTTTCCAATCGCAAAGCATCCACGCTTATCTTATATAATTTCATCAATTTTCTCCACTTTTTACGAGATTACTCGATTTGCCAAACGAGCTTCTTACATAAAAATCCGACCTATTACCGCATCATTTGTAACATATACTCAAAGTGATTTGCCCGCAATTTTTCTCCACTTTCCGTTCGGTTGGACATGCGGCGTTCCCGTTTCATCCTTTGTGTCCCCTTCTTCCGGCAGAAGAGGCGCGTGTGTGCGTGGATAATCGATGGCAAGAGGCCGCGGGGAAACGAGACCACCAAGATTCAGATTTAACCTAATTTGCTGAACAAATTGCTCTGTCCCTCGTGATTGGCCGTGGCTCTCGGTGCGTCTGGCGAGAGTGGAACGTGGCGTGGAAAAGGGTGAAAGCACACAGCGGTTTCCGGATGTGCTCGACGTGTCGTGAATCGTCCGCGAATCAAAGCGAATTTATGCTTTGCAAATGGTGACGTGCGAACAGCCAGTCGAGCGTAATTCAGAAGTATCGACGGCGCGTTGGACAATGGAGATTTAATACCTCGACATCGTGTATATGTATTCTGTCGTGGTACGACGATCGATGTGGCGAAGACATCGAATCTGTTCCGTTCAGATCCGAGTTCTTCGCCAGACATGTTTGTGCACTGAACGAATTACAATTCGGTCGTATCGGAATAGTTTTTATAATATTAGAGCAGTGGAAAATAAATGACCGATCGACGTTCACAATTTAAACCTTTGCAGTACGGACCTGCCTCCTGACCATGATTGATGACTCGTCGGCGTTGCTTGATATCGTATTAATCTTTAGCTTAATTTAATCGGTATTAATGTCGTGGATATTACATTAATATTCAGAGTAAATGAAAAGAGTAAATGTATTAAAGCTGTTTTATAATTTTCATATTTAATACTTCGTATTTAATGTGCGCAGATACTTTCATAAGTCGTAGTCAGACATATCAGAGCTGAATCAGTGTAATTCATTCGTGTAACATTTTTCGTTTACTATGAAACTTAGAAGCTCGTTTATTTTATTCGCAATAGATTTGAAGCTTAAAACAACGTATTTTTCGAAGATGTCGATTTTCATAATTTTCCTAGGAAAGTTCGTCCACTGTAATTAACCGTCTGAGTATTTAAAAGCGTAATGTCAATCTAGGAAGAAGTTTGAAAAATAGGCAGAAAGTAACAGAAACGTATCATTGAATTTAATTAATTACGTCGTAATAATTCGTTAAAACAAAAGCGAACGTTATGGCGCGTACCGGTAAAACTCTTTATTAAGGGAGAAATTTATTTAAAGATATTAAAATTCATAATTTCATCCCGAATACATTTCAAGCGTTATTCCAGATAATTTCATCTTACTCGCAATATCGAAATTATTAAAAAGTAATCGCTAATCGCTACGATAATTACATAGCGAACACGGTCTTATTCCAATCAATCATTTATTTCCCATCAACATTTCATTTCTATATTTCTTATACGTACGATTCATGTATCTCTGTAGAAGGTATTAAGCTATGACATATACATAAATGAAACAATATGGATAGATTATGTCATGCGTTGACTTTTTCATGAGCGATCCTACTATGTCTGTAACAATACTTTCGCTCGCCGCAATTAGTATCTATATTCTTGAAGCACGTAAAAATGTCAAGGACCTTTCGAGGTTACATACGGCCGCATTGAGCGTTCTCGATTGCTCGAGAAAATCAATATTTATGTATAACTAGGAAGACGGTTGGGAAACAGGCCGATATGTATCCAAATGAGATCATATCGACACTCGTATTTTTATTTCGTATAATATTTATCTTTATGCAAAAGAATCTCCCTAAACTCGTTCCCCATAGATCAATTATCTTCTTTTCCTTTTCTTTTTTTTTTTTTTCAAAACATCAATATATCGAAACGATACATCAAAACTTTTTTATTCCATTTTATTTTGCATTTAGTTTCACCGATATCTTTATATTATATTTTACAGTTGCTATATTTCACGCTTATTCATCTTCGTATTCTCCTATCGATTACGTTATACATACATATATCGGCAATGGATTTTCAGCAATAGACGATAAACAAGATGAATGACAGCAAATCCTTCACCAGTCAGTTGATTAACGTCTTGCGTCAGAACTCGTTCCTTTTATGGCTTCTGTACGGGTGAACCGATACAAGCTTGTTTTCCAAGTTCGTTTCGAAAGGCAATACTCTTGGTCATGTTTTTCAGAGGCGTTAACTAATTTTGCGAGGAAGAAGAGAGGCTTAAATGGTGGAAATCAGCCAACGTTTGAGCCTTGGTTACGACCTCTAGCTCTATAAAATCCGAAACGATCGGAAACGTCAGTAACTGACAAACTTCTTGCCTAGTTAACTGTCTTCGAAAACACTGGATGAACGTGGCTGATGACAAGTTGTAAGTTCGACCGACTGACCCATTGTCATTGTTACACTCGGATGTAGCAGAGTTTCGTCGAAACTGATTGATATTGTGCACGGTTTGTGCTAATATGTATTCCTTAAGACCAGCTTTGTTCGCTGTTTCAACGTTGACACACAGAATAGGATTGCAGTTTAATCGAGATAAAGTCGAAGTTGAATTTAGTACAAAATCTAACTCTTATTGACTTAGCGAAGTATTTATATATACGTGCGTCATAGTGTAGCGTGATTGATCAATTTAGAATCAACGAAGGAAATAATTGAAAAGCTTCCTGAAAAAGAGATATATAGGTCAATGGTAAATATACACAGGAGTGGAATGTATTTCTTAATCAAATGGTCGAATTATTATAGAATTTTTATTTCCTTCATACATACAGAATTATCAATACAAATGTAAAACATGTAAATATAAAATATAGAAATTATCGATTTAAACGTGTCCTGGCTAGACTAATCGAAACGATTGTTTCTGCAATTAGTGAAAATATGCAACTGTTTTTGATAACACGAATGCTTACTTTTACCAAGAACTTGTTCTTATTCTTCTCATATTGCTTTAATTCTACTTAATTAGGTGTAACGTATATGCATGCTAAAAGTTGCAATCTGAACGCAATTCGTTATTTTGTCTTACGTATGCTTTTCCCAGAGAGCTGTTCGATCATTGAATTAAAGGATTTGAGCAGCGGATGAAATATTGATTCGCAAGAAATGAGTTTTATTGTAGAGGGTGATGGTTTGGCATACTCGAAGGGGTTGATTTATGGAGTGACCCATAGGGTTTACGAATTCTGGGGCCTAGGGCTATCATGCGTCAGAACGTAATACACTTTTCTGATTTATTCCGTTCGAAAGGAATAAAAGGATCGATATCCTGTCGATACGATTCGAAGTCGGAAGAAGACGAGAAGTTACTGGCTTCGTGGCGAAGTCAATTAACTCCTTTGATTATGGTGCTCAAATAGAATCCCGGACGGCCGCGCGAACGGGAACGCTTTTCATTTACGTTTAAATGAGTTTAATTAAATGAAATTGATACTCCTTTTTCGCCGTACAGGTTTCATGTAGCATGATACTCTATCCGTGGGAACGTATGACAGGGGTGGAAAGCGAACGCTGTTATAGAACTGTCTAGATATTTGAAATTCAAACTGAACGACACTCGATTATCGCGCTAATACTTTGAATATTCGAATAAGCACAGGATAATTTCATATTTGAATGATTGGTCCGTGTGATTGGAAATTTGCTTATATTCAGATTATTCGAGATGGAACGAATAACATGAATTCTCCGATATGCTCGATCGGTTTTGCAACAGTTGAAAGATTTGAAGTGATAACGAGAATGCTTAATGGTGTTATAATGAGATAATGAGTTTTCATTCTTCAGGCTCGGCAGCATGTTGATTCGTATCGTTACTCTAAGAAATCGTTTTCTCTCGCAGGTACGTATAGTAAAATAAAATTGGAGAATTGACAGCGAACGCTTTAGAAAATTATTTCTGCATAGCTAAAATTTTTCTTGCAGTTTTGATATCAAGCACGAAATATATATCTTCGAAATTTCTTCCATAAGAAACAAATTGTAAAACCTTCGGTATCTATAATAACTTAAAAAAGAAAAATGTGAAATTTAATCTCACTCATTCTCGTGCTATACTGCAAAAGAGTTAAATTAATCGAATATATATTGCGTAGACATATTTCGTATATTAAAACTTCATACTGTGCAAATGTACTACAAAGGGACTCGACTGATTGTTTTAATTCGAGTAGCTTCAGCAGAAGCTAGCCAGTCGAGCTTTGAAACTGCTTAAATTATTCATATGGATCCAATCTTGTCAAGCTTTTTCAAATAATCAGAGTACGCGGCCCGGCATTCGAATTATTCAGATTCGTTCAAATATCCGAGCTGAGTTTAGTGGAAACCCATATGCTGTAAATATCGATAACCTTCCGAGAACATTATGCAAGTGTTTCTAAAGTAAAGAACACGTAGTACAATAGGATCGAAATCCTGAACCGAAAAGTAAACCGTTCCGAGATTGAAGGAGATGAGCCGTAGTGGTTGTATTTACTTGGTTCCGCGCGAATAAGATAATATCTTTACGTAATTAGCGAGCCCTTTGAAGTAGGTCAGTCCAATTATTCAGCCAGAAAGCATTCGTTTCGGCGAATAAGCTTATTATTCGGTGAATAAGCGTTACGCGAAATATTCAGCGACGCTGTTCTCCATCGCAGCGTATCAGATATTTATCGTTAACTGCGAAATCGTGCCAGTATCAACAGCGAAACTATACACAGTGGATTATTAAAAGGATACACTGTGGCCACGGTAATGGCCAAAGGGTGGACGAACTCTCTGGAGGTTTAAATAGAAGTCAAACAGAAACTCGTGGCCGGAGGTCGCGTCTTCGTTCTCAAAGTGGTCTCTAATTTGATAAAATTGGACGTTGCTAAAGGATCGCTGCGGGGAAAGCTTTAAAACAAGACCGAACATCAACCGTGACGTGTTTTTTTCTTCTTTTTTTTTACCATAATGAGAAAAAAATGATTTTAATTGCACCTTTTTAAAACCGTCGCTATAATCGGAAAGAGAAATTCTTTTATCTATCCCGTCGATATTATTAATTAACGTCATTTTCACTTGACTAAGCTCGGTCTCTCGCGCGTCAAAATATAATAAGAGTCTCTCGACGTTGTCGATAAACATTGCATTCCTCTCACAGAACCGTCTGTCCCCGGACGCGGAAAATTCTCGATGAGAATCGGCCTCTAGCCGCGCTCGTATCTATCATTACAGGAAAACTGGAAGCATCGAGAACCGTCTAAATGGCTGGTATCGAATGACTATCGAAATCTCGGGTCGTGATCATCCAGAGTAGATAGGGTCACTCGAGAATTCGAACCACGGCCACAATTGTTTCTCTCTCTCTCTCTCCCCCTACCCTTCCACTTTGGTTCCGCTAATCGAATCAAATTGAATTTCCATCCTGTTCGTCTCTTCGTTCTCCGTGGTTTCTGATGCTCATTCGTCGTATCTGCCACTGGGCAGTCAATAAAAATGAACGATCGATTTGGTTAAGTATCCCTCCTTCGAGTAAGATTATATAGAGAAAGGGACGAAACGAAGAACGACCCTTGATTTCGATGGAGATTCAAGCCGAGCCACTTGTAATCCATAAACAAGGAAAGGGCACAAGATATTCGTGTAACAAGCTTCCCACGGTGCGTTCGTTCCGCATCGGCAATAGGGCAAAACAGACGAGTGCTTTCCGGTGGAAAACAATGATGGAAGTACAAAGGAGGTCAGAGACGCATTTGGCGGACGTCAGCTTTATTGTTCCTCCCAGTAGCAGAAGATCTGAAGCAGCGGAAGCTGATTGATCGCAATCAGAATTTCCATTGCGCGGCTCGGCCGGGTTAAGCGTGTTCTCGCAATGGCACAGAGGAGTGCATCCAGGGAGAGAGAGAGAGAGAGAGAGAGAGAGAGAGAGGGTGGAGTAGATCCTCGGAGAGGTGACGGCTACGAAATTTTAACCCTGAATACACCGGTAACTTGGATGCAAATAAAAATGCATAAACATGCACGGAATGAGATACGATATCGGAGACGAACGGATGGCGCGTCTGAAATTTCGGGGCAATATTGGAAATTAAAATTCTAGCGTGATATTTGTTACCGGCGGATTCGAAAGGCTTTTTAATATTTACACGAGTCTCGCGAGCTATCGGGCACGTTGTAGCGCGTGAACGTTACGAAGGAGAAATTGACGAAACGCGTCAAGTAACTTGCTACAGAAACCCGTACGTTTCACAGAGAAGCAAAGGAAGAGGGCAAGAAGAAAAAAGCAAAGAAGTTGCGTTCAGAAATGTGAGAAATCGTCGACATGGATGGGTCATTGCATTTCTGATTGACGAGTTAGGAGGAGCCATCTAGTATCGACTTGTCTTGTATTACAAATTCAGCCGGTGCCGTAGTTTGCGAAATAAAAAAAGTCCCGTGACACTTTTCAAATGCATCCACCTTCTCTATCGTCGATAGCAGTTAGGATGAAACGTGTCAAGATCATGATAGAGGTAAAAGAGAAACGATAGCGATCGTTTTACCGTTGAAAGACTAGAGAATATATGCGGCACACGTCTGACCATAATCGGAACGTTTCTACTATCTTCTTGAAACACGAAACGAGGGACACAGCGAGCGACGCGAAGGGACGATCGAAAAGATTTTTCTGATACTCGAAACCCACTGACCCTCTGCCTTTTTATTTCGACTCGTTCGTTCCAGTCCGCCTTTGCACCGTCGACATAATTCCTACGATTGGCCGGATGCCTTTGTCTTACTCTTTACGAGGGAACCTATTGCCAACCGGAAAATATCGAACGCCATCTAAATTTATTTAAACGCGTGACGAGACTGTTGATCGAATTAAAAAGCTAATTACTAAAAGCCAGACGATGGTGATTGTTAACGGAATAACTAGTTCGAAGCGCAATCTGGCGCTCTCGATTACCAGTATCAGAGAACAATTCGCTCTTAGTCACCTTTCGGAGCAACGCCTCGAGGAAGAAAAAAAGCTGGGCAAAGTTTCGTGGAAATCAATCGAAGAAAGAGCATCCCGATGAATCGGACTCTCGTCAAAGAATCGAACTCGGATTATGCGCGAACAATCCGCGAGCGTGACAACGAGAAAGAAGAAAGCAGGTGAAAGAAAGGAAAAGAACTAGAGGGGATAAGAGAAGAGAAGAAAAAAGGAGAGCGAGAAAACGAAACTTTCAATAGACGTTGGACGTTGGATCCACAATTATCCGTATCGAAAATCGATCGGCAGGGGCCACTTTCGTGGCCCCGTAGAAAAGCCAGAGCGGCAGCATAAAAGGAGGGGGAGAGGTGAGAAGGAGGGGAGGGGCGAAAGTGCAAGAAACAGGCGAGAGAAATAGAGTGAAAGGGGTTGACAGCCCTGGCGGAGAAGACGAGACAGAGAAGGAAGGTGCGCGTAGAGGAATTTTTGGGCAGCAGTCGGCCTCGTTATGCTGGAAAATCTGAAATCGATTGGAGGGAACCCGGCCCGTGTCGGGGCGTCTGCGCGACGCAGACATCGACGCAGACGCCGAGGTTGCTCGCCAGGTCGATAGCGGAGCCCTGGTTAAACTCTGCGAACGAACTTCGCTGATGGTCCGTGAGGAAAAGAGGCGTAGGTTGGCGAGAAGAAGACGAGAGGATCGGTGTCGGGCGACAAGGATAAAAGCAAACAGCCGAGAATCGACTGTTGGATCCTTCAGACTTTCTACCGAGGACCAGCATTGCGTCGATGAATTAATTACCGACAATCCTCAGGCCCCCGCTTAATACCGCCTTCTGCCAGCCAAATTAGATCGTCGCGTCGTCGAGCGTCCATCAGTAGATCGCTTATTTCCGGGATCCTTTTATCGGCTATTTGTCTTCGGTCACAAAGATTCCAGATCTCGCTTGTTTTCCCTCTTTCCAATTTTTTTGTACAAAATTTCTTCTAATAAGAAATTTAAATTATTTATAATAAATTTCCTCTTGTTAACGGAAGATGGTTAGTTCGTACGATGTTTGGTTAATATTATCGTGGCTGAAATTGGGCCAGCAGGGCTTACTGCTTGGTACTTTGGTACTTGGAGCTTTCAATGTTTAAAAGGCATTCTACGTATATTATCATTACGAAAATAATATAACGATATATGACTATGATAGCACATTTATATTATTATACGAGATGGAATCGTACATACATCTGAGCTTCACGTATCTGAATATGTGTGTCTAATTTTTTCTGCGAAGCATCGTCAACGGAAAATTATATAAAATACTCGTGATGAAGGTATTTCATAAATCTAACAATAGTCCACATTATTCAAACTATCTATTATCCGTGGCGTACTATTATCTCGCTGCAAAAATCAATAAGCCTGACCTTTTGGTGAAAAGCAATTTCATGGGAATAATTTCAAGTTATTAGATAACTCTCCACTTTTGACTTACTCTCGCACAAGGGATCACATTCTTCTCCGTTGCCAGGCCATCCTATATTATCGTAATGCTATATTACTACGCTGCTGCATTACCACAATATATCACATATACCATTCTACTAATAGCAGTTTCTTCATCCCCGACATTCGGCTTGTTCCTCTAAATTGTCCAGAAACGTGGTCCCGTAATTGTTTCGAACATCGCGCTTGCTAAAGTACCAAACAAATATCGCGCGAATTGTCCCAAGATGTTTTACGGGAACGCCTTATGGTATAATAAACTCGAGGAACAACAGCAGTAAGATAACGGAGGCCGGTACTTGAGGGTATTCCCCCGGCAACCATTGTAATTGATAACGCAAGGGAAGTGATCAGTATTTGAAATGTTATCCGTCTCCGAAGCCCCCGAAAGGTAATTGAAAAAAGGGAAAAGTCCCAGCTTGACAGCAGAGACGAAGGGAAATGTTATCCGCGTCGGTATTCGACCGAGATAGTATTTGTTCAATTAAACGGAAGCTCGTAAGGAAATATATGTAAGTTGAGCATGGAAGGAGGTCAATCCGGGAATCAAACTCGAATAACCGAGGAACGATTGATCGTAGAACGAATGCGTGTACACATTTCCGTTTAGAAACAATTTCTCTTTTTCATCAAAGTGGATCGATAGCGGGTGAATTGGAAAAAATGCGCGAATAATTTGAGAACGTACGGTAATCATTAATACTAGGATTATGATGAAAATGTAAAATCTGTGTCGAAGAGACGGGATTGGAAAAATATTTAAATATATGAAACGTATGAAAAGTTACAAACCAATATCCATATATCGTTCTAAAAATTATGTAAATCTTCGAAAAATACATTCTTGTAGATAATGAATATCTAGAAAGTTTCTGTGTAGAATTTTTAATTGGTCATTTCTACTATTTGGACAGTTTTCTGATTAACTCGTCATTTAGATCGCCAATTTGCTGGGTATAATTTTTATATTTAGAGACATCAGATCTCCGTGGCATTTCCCTTAAAAATAAATATCGTATATCTACGTATAGAGGAGACAAAACCGGCCTAATCGAAATTGACGTTGCTTGTGCTATTTATTTCTTAATTTCTAGATCATGAAAGTTTCCATTTAAGCGGCGATCCGATTAACGTAAGAAACAAAAATATTTCAGAGCAATATCACTCTGTAAATTAACGAAGACACTATTTTTGCTGCACGCCGGTATAGATACAATACATAAAATACATCTTTTAGAATATAAAAAATTGAAAGGGAAAATTTATTTTGGAATAAACCCGCTTTATTCTTCATTTTACATTTTTTACACTTAACTTTTATGTACAATTTGATATGATATTTCTATTAATTTCAATTCGTACGACGATTATTAACTCGACTTTATATTTGACGTATAAAGCAATTTCTAATGAAACATGAAACTCGATTTCTAAATTTATGGACTAATTTAGTCAACAATATTGGAGAAATGTCATCCTATTATTATTGTCAGATCAGAAATATAGTAGCGTCACGTAGATACTTAGAAACAAAATAAGAACAGAACATAAAGATTCGAATTTGTAAAATAGAGAAATTATATGAATTTTTAATATCGTAGCTGGTATTTTTGCGAATACTGTTCTTAACCGATTGCCCTTCTTCTATGTTACGACACGATATAAGATATTTGCCATGGGCTATAAGAAGGATCGAGAAACGAACGAGTAGAGACCTTGTTATATTGGTACAAATTCAAAATCTAGCAACCCCAAGTTTCTTACAACAAAGTCTTGGGCGTGATTTATCTCGAGTCCGCAAAATAGTTTGTTCTGCACGTCTTGGGAATCATGAACTCGACGTTACTGCATTGGGTTTCCAGAGTCGCTTGCTGACGTGCTTAGTCCGATTCTCAATCAGGGGTTTATACTTGCTGTTCGTATGCGCATCAAAAGTAGTTACTTGCAAGAACTAGCAACACAACATCGATTCAACATTTATTTTTCTGCTTATTATAGTCTGCGGCGGAATACGAAAACTGTTACGTACAAGACGACTGATAAATATACAGCAGCGGGCAACAGGAAGTTTCAATATACAATACAGCACATAGAGAGAGAGAGAGAGAGAGAGAGAGAGAGAGAGAGAGACATATGTAAACGCCATAATTTTATAAAATGGAATTTTATTTGACAGAAGCGATGAATAACTGCGGTATCTGTACTATACAGAAACAAAATTCATGTTTCGCTAACTCCATGCAAGATTAAATCTTTCGAGTTAATGTTTCCATTTCCGAAGAATTAAGTTAATATTCAATTGATATTATGATTAAGAAATTTTTCGGAGGACATGAAGTTGATTAGTTTGGTTCCTAAATGTGTTAGATAGTAAAAAATCTCTGATACAGAAATTACTATATTCTATATATTATTTCTTATATATTAGGTAATATATATATATAAATATTACTAGTAACATTCTTTAACTTTCTTTCTAATAGAATATTGAATAGATATATTTAAAATGTTATTTCGTTGAAAAATATTAAAAAAGAAGTATTGGAAAGTTCGGATCAAATCTTTATAACGAAATGAAAATTAACTTCTTGTTATCCATTTGACGTATTGTAAAGAAGTAGAAAATTGTTTAAATCTGTTGGCAACCTTATTGTCCTCGTTTAGAAGAAATTCCGATGTGATTCACCGAGCAACTTCAAACAGTTCAAACTGTATTACTTCAATGGCTGAGAAGAAGACAGGAAAGATTGTACTTTTGAAACAACGTTAATGAACTGGACTCGATAAACTTTCCTTATCGGTTTTCAAGTCGTAAATCCTTATGGTAATTATTAGTTGATTCGAAAAGTTGAATATATTACATCGAACAAATTTCGCAACTTTTATCCGATATATAAACGTGTAATCGTACACAGTTCCACGGAACTGGAATCTTAAGCAAACTCTTGAATCACAAAGCCACAAATTATTTGCTTCAAACGTTAACCGTTGATTCTGTTCCGTTTTATTCTATTGATTATATATTTCTGTTGATTCACATTATATGCTTACGAATAAGTTTCATATGGAATTTTATTTGCACATCGCAAAATTTTGCACACGTTGAAAGTTGCTTACAAAATCTGATTTTTATTTATATTTCGCATTCGAGTCAGCATCGTTACGCGTATCATAAAAATACATGTCGACACCGATACGGGACGTACCCAGCGACCGTGTTCAAATAAAAAATATTCAGATTTATCAATAGACTGCGTATATTTATGCAAATTCATATTTTATATGAAAATAAAAATGCAAATGTCATATCATATTGTAATGAGTGAAAATAAATGTCCGCAGCTTTATCGAATACAAGTATCGTTTAGCGATGTCTAATTTATGATACAAAGGTCGATGATATGCTTAGAATCGAATCTTCGAGGTATAAAATTCCTCAGTGACCCGACACGCTTTTAATTCACGCAGATATTCAAAATTTCACAAAAATCCGGAATCCAAGACCTTTCTAGTATCAAACATTCGACGTATCAAGCTGCCAATAATCCATCATTGTATTTCGATCCATATTAGTATCTAGAATTTCATAGGAATTGAAAAAATTGATGTTCGTCGCAATTTTTGCAGAAAATGAAACGTTTGAAAGTAGCGTTAAAGAGAAATTGTGACGACGAAGAGAAAGCCAAAGATCGAACAAAACTCCGCATACGGTGAAACGAAACGGTGGCCACGACGTTCGAGATCTGCAACGACCCACTGAGCGTCCCGTTCCAAGGACAAGTGGAAGAAGATCGGTCAGGTAGGAAGTACTTTTTAAGAGATTCAAGGGCTTGGGGATACTCCGGGGAGCTCGAGTATCAGTTTCACCGTACTCTTATGAGAAAATCGATGTCGACATCGAGCCGGCCCGATGCGTCCACGATGACGAGAGTAGCGCGGTGCAGTCAGGTAAAGTGGGATATAAGAAGAATCGGGATAAGATCCCAGTCGAGAGTAGTGGTGGCCGGATCGACGTCTTTCGAGACTTCGAATCCCGTGGAAAACCTCTGCTCGATAACGCTATAAATCTGCTCGAGGACAAGCGATGCTCTGCCTTGCCGCGCTCTAAGGTTTTACCTTAAGCCACGATCGATCGAACCAAGTGACAAACGTCGTTGAATAAATTCGTTCCTGGCCGTGGATCTTCTTTTCTACCTTTGCTATACCTTCCGAACCTACTGTGTGGACGTTTCGAGCGAAGCTACGCCGTTCGGTACCTCGTCGATTTAACCACATCGATGTGTTTACCGTAACCGGCACGGCGACGAGAACACCGGCAAATGCATCGGGAAGTATGTCCTACTTTACGGATGCATACCATATTGATTCGCGTTCGAAAATTCGCTCTGCGTACGTGCTCACCGATTTGTAGTACCGTGGAAAAGTGTCACTTATTGAGAACGGGAGAGCGTCTTTCCGGTTGATGCAGTCGCGAACCCTGTTTCACTGGATGTCTAAATTATGTTAATATAGACGTTGCTGTAGTTGGGGTATTGGAGTTCGAATTAAATTATGGTATCTGGATCTTGCAGGAGTAATTCTTCGGCATCATAGATAGTTTTTTGAATTCGTATCTGGACGATAGAAGGTTATAAAAAAAATTGTAATTTTAGAAATTGTAGTTATATTTGATGAGAGCAACGAATAGATATAATATATGCTTTAGAAATGGACCGTTATCAACATTAAAGAAAATATGTCTGATACATCGTAGTGTACCAATTTTGAAACTTTTCTTTCATCGCAACTCTGCGTCATTTTTGTTCACATCATGGGTCGTTGATTACCAATCAAGTACTTTTTACATAGCTGAGAAGTTAATGACAGTGTTCCCCATTTCAATTGATATTGTTTCTATGCTTTTTTATTTCCCTACAGAGGAAGAGCCAAAAAACAGGGATTTCTTGTATCTTCAAGTGGAACACTTAGGCTGCAACAGACTTAGCGATTCTTAGACTGCTACGATGTCAGTTTTGTCAAAGGAGATTCTATTATTTGTAGATATTAAGTCTGGAATAGTCGTAGCAGCGTAGGAGCAGGCCGTGAAAGTCACAAGTTCTTAATGGTTCGTTCGTACCAGCAAAGACGTTGAGAAAATATTACCTACGTTGTAAGAAGCTAACAAGCGCATTATGTGATTCTTTCTTCCCCTCACAATAGAACGGAGAAAGAATATCGAATCAATGTAAGAAAATGTTGATTTTCATGAAACGCTAGTGGAATTTGAAGAAAATGCTGAAAGAGCAACGCAGGAATTGTAGTATAAGGTAGTTGTCGGTAAAAAGCTGCTAGCTAAATACTGTGTGTGTGTGTGTGTGCTTTTGAGAAAAGAAAATGAGTTCTTTGCGCGATCGATTCTCTCTAATCGCTTCGTGTTTAATATATCCCCGGATATGAAACGGACCTATTCGCTTCTTTCGACCATAGCGAGATTTTCTCTTTAATGGAAAGGCCACCGACCGGAAAGGCAGAGAGATTTTAATGCGAACGTACATAAGCGGCACACTAACTGCAGCACGAATGATTTCTCTGTTTATGTACTCTTAAGAGCTTTGCTATAAAAGTAGAGAGTGCTCTTAAAGGTTCGCTTGCCTGCGTACATACATGGTACAGCCGATTTGTCAAGATTCTGTCTTTCACGGCTACGAGCTTATCGAATCGACCTTCGCACACTGAGATCAAAGAGGGAACTTCAATTCGCGATTTACGTACAGAAATACATAGAAAATTATGTTCGACTTCGAGCGTCTTGCTTACAATGACGTTTCCGACCTCGGTTATATTTGGAACTTTTATCGCTTTTAAGCTTCTATAATTAATAAAAGATAAATTCTATCGCAGCAATTGCAAGAATAAAATACCACGAAGATAAGAATTTAATGTTAATGCTTATTGCAAGCGAGTGAATTTCAGATGTGAAAGATCCATAATCTACTGTTCGAAATTAGAATGAAAGAAGAATACATTGTTGTCCAAGATTTGAAAAGAACGTAATTGAATAAGACACGAGAATGCCTGAATTGTATAAAAGAGATTCTAAAATAGACGAACAGAGAATTCGTGGTTATTAAGATGAGTTACTATCGAGTACTGATTATGAGAACTAGCGTTAAATCGATAAACCGTTTTCGTTGTTAAACTGAATAAATGAGAATTACTTACTGTATTTATTTGTATTAAACTTATATTTATGTGTACATTTTAAAGCTATTCTTAGCATGCTAAACTGCCTTACAGCGCTATAATTTATTCTATCCTTCGAAAACTCCTACAGCATAGAATCTGCCTAGGTATACAAGAGATTTCCTAGCAATCCATATCAATTACTTTTGCTTCAACAAGCTGGCAACTCGCGAGCAAACATCGCAAGCAAAGATTTTATTTGCAAACACGTATATCCAAGAATTATTAGTCTTTAGCTATTTCGTTTGTTGCTAGACGTTGCATACTGGTAAATGCAAAAAAAAAAAAAAAAAGAAGGAAAAATACAAACCAAGGAATTCGTTGAGTCACGACGAAATAAAATTTATTTGACTTTTCAGTGGGTACGTACATTCTATACGTGGCTTTAGAAGAATGTAAGTCGGCTCGTAACGTTAATGTAACGTTAGATGATGCTAGCGAGGCTGAACCACTTCTTTAAAAATTCCGTAAAACTCTTGAAATATTAAGACCTCGCTAATAGACGGTCTATTTCAAAATGGGGTCGCCGCCATTAAAGTCGAACTTCAAGAATTTTGCCCCCGCGTATCTAAGTCTTCCCGTCGACTAGGGTCGCTACTATTTCAAAGTAGACGTTTACGCGACAGCTGTCGGAGACAGGGCTTGCTCATGCCCTGCAGAAGGGACGAGTTCGCTACGCTTTTTCTAGGTCTGGCTAAATTTTTGAACAGTCGTGTGTTTCAATAGACAGCGAAAGTTTCTCACTCGGAGAAAGCTTTTCTTCCATCTTTCGTTCTTTCTTCTGTTATTTCTCTCTAGCTCCTTCTGTTGTATTTTTCGCTTCTCTTCGAATGATCTGCTCTAGTTTGTCCTTTCTAGCGATAGGATCAAGTTCAGCCTGTTCACTTACAAATCCGAATCAAATCCATACGTTCGTATCATAAGATTTGAATAGCACTCATAACATACAATGGTTCGTTCACTGAACTTGTGAAATATTCGACTTTCGTAAGCTGGTTTCGAATCTGAGAACGAGTACCCGCAAGTTTCGAAAATCCACTTACTTCGATATTAGAAAGGATCGATAGTTTGTAACAAGTACTAATCGAGTCACGAGAATCAGAAAATCGTTATACGATCTATACACTCTATTTTATTGCTTCTTTCTACAGCTATTTAGAAATAGTATTTGACTTATAATAATATATAATAATATAATACTTTGTAGAAAATTACAATAGCGAATGATAAGCAACAAAAATGATTTTAAAAGAAAATGAGGAATTTCTAATAAGATGCTGATCAAGTTTCGAATCTGTTTGTCCAATGTTCGATTCTACTTGCGAGTACTTTTATCATTTTTCACAGTACTCGCGCAGAGATCCAATCTACTTGAAAATATTTTTTCTTCGTTTCGAAAACCTTCTGAGTAATTTGAATCTACGGTGGTTACAAAAAGTATTTGTACACCATTGTATTTATTACAGTATTTATTTACTAATTAATTAAGTCCAAGTATATTAAGTTTTATAAGTACTACTAAGTATTAAGTACTACTCTGGTATAATATGATTGATTATAGAAATTTAATGCTACAAAGATGAAATGTGCTACCTAATTAAAAAAAGTTTCCTTGAAAAATAACGTTACGTACAAATACTTTTTGTAACTACTGTCATATAGTTTGCTAATAGTCGAATCCACTTGCTACGTATTTAGGTCCAACATTAGTTTTCTGTTTTTTTTTTTTTTTTTTCTCGTATTTTGATAATTGTTTCTTCTCAATGATACGTACAAGTGAATTCGTATTCATCGCATCCGGTTTTCGTCCCGGGACCATGCAATTCCGTGATAATGTAATTTCGCCGTTGGCACCCGACAACGGCGGTGGTGTAATTCGAAAGAATGTCCTTCCCGTTCGCTGCCAAACGTCTTCGTACCTCCGTTCGGATAATGTTCGCAAATTGCTCGTGCCGCAATTTCTTCCACCTGGCGGCGGTCTTTCTTCAGCCCCTCGAACTGTCGGCACTTTCCAGAAACGTACAAATACTTGTTACAATGGAGCTTGGGAGAATTGAACTTCTCACCGGGTGCTATCACTTTTCGTTAAATACAATGAAATACGCGTGGAATGAAATTTCTCCTCGCTTAATTTATTCGATCCTTCCGTGTTTTTGACAACAAAAAAACCTCGTCATATCTCATTCGCCTTGTGATTAATTTATGTTAGGATAATTTTGTTCGCGATTCTGATTGAATTTGACTCGGTTTCTAAATCAGGACACGAACACTCGGTTAATCTGTTACAGATGTTCTTTTGTAAATTAGGAATTGAAAACTTTTCGTCTGTTTTTGGATAAGGCAATAAACAAACTTATCTTAGTATTCGTATTTTTGGCTAAAATAAGCCAAATAGAATATGGAATATTGAAAACACAAATTGTCTCTGTGCATCAAATTTTACGTAATTTAAGTTGTAATGTCTATTACTCGAAATAGGAATTTCGAACTTGTTCTGTGTTTATAGTGCTTCGAAGCAGAAGAGATGTATTTTTTAATCATTGATCTATAGATAACAGAGAAGTATATTTATTCCTATTAAAATGTATACACATATTGAAACATGAAGGCAAACATGCAGACACATTGAAATAGTTTACACGTGTAATTTGAAATTACACACGTTAATACATGTTCAGATTGAAAACATTATATCAACAAAGCGTGGCTACGGAATAATAAGCAGCTACATTAATATGTACCGGGTTAATACACGGTAAGTCAACTGAAATTAGCAAACGTTGTTATACATTAATATATGTTTTGACTATATGTAACGTAAATGCGTGTGAATAGTTAGCACGAACATTTGGCATGAACACGTATAGAAATATAAATCAGTAATCTTTAATTCAGATTTAATGGAATATTTCGTGTATGAAACCAAACGTTGAGAAATACCTAAATAATGTTATGTTATATCAACATTATCATTATGAATGCATATTGTCTTCGTTCGAGATCACGCTTCACCGCCGGAACAATAAGTTAATCCTAAAAATGAAATTCAGCTGCTTTTATGATTGGATAAACTAACGCTTCAGTTAACCCCTGGGATCAACGTGTAACGTGAAAATTCTTTTCGCCTATTTGTAAAAGAATAGCTGAGATCGTTTCGCAATGTTCGATTTATGTAATAACTGGGAAGGAGGAAAATGAGAAAGAAGAGAAGAAAAAGCAGTTAAGGGAAAGAGGTAAAGAAAAAAGAAAAGGCGAAGAAGATACAGAAGGAAACGAGAAAAGGACAAATATGGCCAACGAGAAACAAAGGGAATGAAACTCTCCGATTCCGGTGTTTCAGCAAAAATGAACTGGTATCCAGTTTGAAATCTGTTTTGCATGCAACCATCGTACGGTTGAAAACGACATACAGAATTGCCTTTTCTCCTAGAATTGTCCTTGGTGTATTATTGCGATTCGTCTTAGAATAACGTTCAGACGTTTTGAAAAATCGCTATCGTTGTCATGATCGGAAAAATCAGATATGTTCGCTTGGCTCGCTTACCTCGGTAATTCCATCTCGTTGATACGTTTCAGTAAATTGTATATAAAACCAATACGACCGTTGAAACGTGAGAAATTATTCGTTCCAGCGATTCTAATATATTTTTCCGTTTACGTATTTCCTTCGATGCAGCTATCGCGTCCGACAAGGTTCCCCGGTATCGGATTCGACAGGCAGAACCGCGTAGAAATTGGACACGCGTAAAAACGGCCGACGTGTAAGCCTGCAAGCAAACATGTTGTTCCAAGGCGAGCACGGAACAGCGTATAAAACAAGAGAAACGAAGAAAAAAGACATACATCCGCTTCCATGGAAGCCGACACGGCGTATGTGATTAAAATCCGTTGAAAGCTCTGTTTGTACGTCAAAGGTAAACTCAATCCTATTTCCCTTCCATGAAAACAGCCAGCACCGTTAACAATTACGTGCACGGCCGCCAAGTAATTCCGTGGAAAGTCGCCGGGGTTAGAATTCTCCGCAAAATGTCTCGTTTCCTATATGCTCTGCCTAGAATCGCCTTTCCTCTTCGTGTCGGTAGTCGTATTAAAGATCGTGTGTGCACTGACCGGGACTAAAATTGTAGATACGAGGTGTAGAACCTCTGTTCTACAAATATTTTTCTAAATAGGAAGAGGATGACGTCAATTTTGCATTTACTTGTCTACTTATTTATTTATGGATAGATAACCATTTAGCATATAGAAGGATGAATATAAATAGTTAAAATTAGATTCTATTTGAGGGTGACATATAGATCGAAGAAATGCAAATTAAAAAATTTATCCACCTTGACGTTGATACGAGATAATTATTGATAGAAAAGAGGATGATGCGACGAAGCTATCCTAGGTATATTTCATTTGAAGAAATGGAAAATTTTGAGACAGATTACATTATCTTTGGACACCTTATATAAGCAAATAATAAATTAAGTAATCCGAAGTTTAACACTTTGACTACCACGCCGAAATCACATGTTTCGCTCAGGATGCCACGGGAGTGTTTTTATTATTCAAAGCATATAATGGCAAAATAATAATAAATTGATTATGTTAGACAACATTCTTCCCCAATGGACCGTTTATCTTATTGGTGGTCACGGGTGACCACCGTGGCGCCTTGGTAACAATTGATAGCGACATATTATAACACGGCTTCGTTTATTTCAACAAACCATTCGCATTCGTTATTTCGTCGTAAGCAGAACGTGCAAAATATATTGTCGAAACGTGTAGAAGATATTAGTAAACAGTATTTGCTCATTCTATATGTAATAATAAGGTATGTGCTCACTTCTAACTTCAATTATATATATGATTATAAAGCAGCATTTACGATTATTTTCTAAGCTGTGTTTATAATAATATTCGTAGATTACTCCTCAAAGATATGGATGCAAACACAGTGCACCGTTAGATGCAAGATTTGTTCTCATTTTTTTTTTTATTGATGTTCTAATAAAAGTGTTTAATTGTTCAATGGGGCACTTTTTGTTTCAAAGTATCTTCTATTTATCGGTTATATTCAAAATGTCCCAACTGTCAATTTTCATACAATTTTTACAATTGCAAAAAGTTCAAGCGCTCCAGTCACCAATGACCACCGTGGCGTCACAGGAGAAGCCGTGGCCGGTCATATACGACCAACTGTGGCGGTCAAAGTGTTAAACAAACAGACCGTTATACGTTTAGACATGCAGGAACGTTTTTACTTTACGCTATTCGTGTTTATGTTTATAAGATATGCTTCTCGGATATACGTGTGCAGTTACTAACTGAGACGAGTTACGACTTGGAATACAGTTCTCTGTATAGGCGAAATACCGGCCAATCAGCATAGATTAGTTTCGTAATATTAACAGTGATTGTAATAAAGTGTTTCGCGAAGCAACGTGCAGAATTAAAATTAACGTAAATTAGTTTAGTAGAGATTTAGCCCGTTTCAGTGATTTTGATTTTTATTTACGAAACCCTGTTAAAGTAATCGCCTGTCTGGAAGGTATTAGGAATTTTCGTAAACGTTCTCGCGTTCGTATTTTATCCGCACCATTTTACGAGGCACTGGATTAAACAGGGACAGATGGTCACGGTTTATTCGTTTCATTAACTTAGAAATAGCTGTACGCGTTGCTCTTATTTCCACAACCTCCGTCCGTCGAATTACGGATGCACGAGCTTTGGTTAATGACTCTGACTTTTGCTGCTTTGAACGGCTCGATTATTCTTTGATTTACTATCCGAAAATGTCCAATCTTTTCCGTGTACATGGTCACATCGATGCGATTCAGAGAATGGAAGTCCGAGGAAATAAAATCGGCTGATCTTGAAACCTAATTTACTATTCTGCCACGGCTATCTTAACGCCAATAACTTCCATTGAGTTTACGATATTTCTTACCTCTACTACTTCCTCACCTTACCAGCTGCCGCTAAATTGTTTATCAAATACGAGGAAAAATGGTACGGGTGACAAAATACTTAATTTAAGAAATTGAGATCAAATTAAAGTCTAATAAAAAAAGAAAAAATTCTATACGTTCCTGAATATTATTATAAGTTATCATACTTAGTTCAAACGTTCTACTTACCATTCCAAAATAGAAGAAAGCCGATGTTGGGTCAAATTCTCTACGCCATTTTCGCTTTTCTTCGTTCAATATGAAATACGTAGCTATTACTTTGTGACAGCATAGCAACGTAATTTTACCTTCAAGGAAGGGTCACATCCGGCTTTGATTTGGATGAAACTTTATAGGCTTGAAGAAGAGGCAAAAGTAGCAGATACGTATATTTCTATCTGCGGTAACTCATGTTTAAGGGATGAAATCACCTTCCAAAGTTTGACCCCATAAAAGCTAACTCAGATACGGCTACAGATACAAAGAAATGTTTTGTTAACAAAAACGAAGCGTTTTCTAACATATTAGAAGAAAATGCTAGAGTCAACAAACAATTTTCAAAGACGTATAAAATATTACGTCGAGCATATTCACATGAAAAAGAAGCAATGACTGTACGTATAAAAAAATCTCTTACACTAATACGACCAATATGTATTATTTCCTATATTTATCTGCTGTGTGGAAAAAATCCACTTGTACCACCGAATACCATAAATAAGATTTACCCAAACGCCAGAATACGACCTTTGAAATCAAACAACCCTTCATTCCACGAAAAAAAACCTCCTAAATCTGGTACCATAAAGTAACTTAACTCCCATACAAAAGATCTTCCTATATCACCATTTTCTTCCCGTTTCTCGCAGGCGTTATCCCCGTACGTTTTATCCTCCACCGAAGCGGAACATCTTCCACCTTCTCCGAACGTATTCGAATTCAGCGCGTCGCAATAATTCGGTAAATAAATTTCCATGATTTATTTATCGCGATATACGAGCGGTCGCCGAGGGCTGGAGAAAAGCAGAGGAGAAACGTCGAGTCCGGGTAAACCGGCTACGTCAGGGCAAAACGCAACGCAATACGAAGAAAGGGAAAAGAAAGAGGAGAAAGTAGCTCGGTTGCAAAACGTTTCTACTACTTACTTTCCTCCGTGTCCTTTTCTTTTTTACCCGCTTTCTTATTTCTTCTCATCTTCTCTTTTCCGCTCTGAGCATCGTCTTCCAGCGTCACGTTGCTCCTCGTGTGTTCGTGCGGTCTGTCCAGCTTGTTTACGACGCGGGCATCGAAGCGGAGTTCGCCCGGAGGTGGTGGAAACCCGATATAACTCCGACCCTTGCCATCCCTCTCGACACGTTTCCCGAACAGGGTGGGTCATACCAACACACTCAAAGTCATACCACTCGCTCGCCACCGAGCAGCGCACTCAAGCTTCTGTGGTTCATGAAAGCCAACCTTCTTTTTGTTTCTCCCTGTTTTTTCCCTTCTTTCGCTGTCTTCCCTAGCTTCTTATTATTCTTGTCATCGGTCAGTCGGAGAGTCCGTACGCCTGTGTTCTAGTCAAATCTTGCGTTCGAAATTTTTTGGAATCTTTTGCAAGACCTTTTTAGGTGGTTTGTAGAGATTTAGAATTTTTAAAAAATCGAGGAATTTTGTGGAAAGAAATCTGGTCGAGGTTCGTTATATCTATATCTTCAGGAATACAAATATATTTTTGTTCAACGAGATAGCTACGCTGGACTTGCTTTATGGCGACTTCACGAAGTGATCATTTACAGACACTATGAAAAGAATTTTGCGTGACGCTATTTGTTGCGGTATTAATTGTATATGACATGGTATATTAACCGTTTGAGTCGCAAGCAGCGCGATCGCGCTGCTTCGATTTTATATCGAAAAGTCCCAGTACATTTGAACGCTACGGACGACTGGCGGTGTTTTGTATTTCATTGTTGTCTTCTCAATAATTTTTATTGAACAAAACTTGAAATATTTATAAACTAATAGTACGTACATATAATAATATAGATGTATTTCATAGAAATAACAAATATGACGAGCGCAATTGCGTCGCTTGTTTCTCTTCGCAATGGATTGAGACAAGCGCTATCGCGCTGTTCGGGATTTTTCGACTCTGTTTCTTCAAAGACCCCTGGCACTTAAATACTTTATCAGCATTTGTTGGTAACATTTTCATACGACTGCAAAAATTGATACTATGAACGCGAAATATAGAATTTGATAAATCATCCCTTCATCGGATAGTAAGGACGTGTGCAAATATGTTTTGTAGACATTGTAATTGGTATTAATTACGATTTGAGCTAGAACAAAGTACAACTTTTTCATTCAACATTTTTATGTCTCACATTTACTAAAACACTACGTATGGATATTTAGAGATGATTTTTATAGAAATAGCAAATCTCTGAAAAAAAATTTATACAACGATGTGGAGGAAAGAGAAAAGATGAATTATTTATTAATCCACGATGGTTTTCTATTGCGTTAAGACTAGCTGTCAGCTATTAAATTGATTAACCGACGCTCACGGTAGTATTTTTATGCCATGCGATTTTGTTGTTATTTCGTAGCTGATGTTAACTTTTCCAGTACGATACGAGTAGAGTATGGGGGTGTAGTATCAGGAAGTTGCTGTTTTACGGTAGTTTGGTTCGTTATATGTTTCGAAAGTTTGTTATAGTGATTTATCGGTGTGATTAAGAGCATTTGTGCATACATACATATTTTAAGAATTATCTGGGAATATATGAATTAGTTAATTATCTAGAATTTTGTAGGAACTACGCAGTAAACGTTTTTTGTCTATGTATTTCGATTCGTAGTTTATACCATACAATAGTAAGTACAAAAAGTATAGTATAAAATAGTAAGTATAAAAATAGTGCTATATTGTATACTGAAGGATATTTAATATTGAATTCAACGTTGCTCGTATTGCGACTTACTTTCAGGTTAGTTTAGGAAACAAAGATCGGTTTGGTTCATCATCAGAAACCTTTAAGACCAACATAGTCTTGTTTCAGAATTGATAAGCCCTAGTCTTGAACCAACAAACCTCGTTATTGATAAAATCTACCTCGCTCCTACGAAGTTTAACCTATTTTATGTTTCGAAACTTGTGCTGCCGGGAGTTTATTCGAGGATATTATAGAGTACATCAAATAATTCGAGAGACAATACCAAGTAATTGGGGAAATAATTTTCCTCGATGTTTCTCGACAATTTTCGTCGAGTAGCGAGCGCCGTGCAGTTTTCAGTTTTTCAGCATCATTAAATTTCCAGTTACGTCTCCAACACAGGAAACCACTAAATCTCTGTATTTACGTAATCTGCCTAAAAAATATGTTCTAACGAGCTGTGTTTTTCGGCCCGTGTTACGATATCCGTAAAACTTCCCGATTTTCCTCGTATTCGAGCGTACAAATGTATGTACCAGCAGCGGAACTTTGCAGCGCGAGAACATCTGTTGCACCGACCATTTTTAGTAAATCTTTACGCGAATACAATAAGAATTCGCGTCCGCATTCAATTTTCGAAAGTTACATTTTGGTTTCCGAGGCAATAAAGGCGAGCAACAGTACGCCGTTATGGAAAAACTTCCTTTCTGGTAATCTAGAATAGCCAATTTCGCGGCGAAACAGAGTTAACCGCCATTCTTTTATTCCCCTATAAACCCGAATACCACTACGTCATGCAATTTAATAAAATTTAATCATTTTTTTCGCTTGTGGTGAAGTAACCAACATAGAAAAACAAAAAAAAAAAAAGAAAGAAAGAAAATACAACAACAAGGGCAAACAAAAGAATGGAGAAAAAAATAACGCTCGATCCGATTATCAGTTGTATTTTTTAATATATATATATATATATATTCAATATCGCCGATTCTGACGCGATATCGATAATATCACGTTGAATATTATACATTCAACGTTCGCTTCCAATTACTCCAGTTTCGCTAATTATCAGACTGCAGCGCACTTCCTATATAAAAACATTAATTGAATATCAGAGAGTAAGAAGGGTTCATTTGCCTCCTCCTTTTCCATTACCTTTCACCTGGTTCTTTTATCTTTTATCATTCTCTGCTTTGTCCTTGCTTCTCTGTTGCTCTTCCGTTCGTTTTATCTTCGACGATCCCAAACAATCTTCGGGTCGTCAGATTTTCCACGTTCCGCGAAGACTATAGCGAACGAAGAGTTAATCAAGCTGCAAGACCAACAACACCATGATCGTTATGTTTAGAAATACTAATACGGTCGAGCTGATACGGTCCACGGGAGCTAAACTTTCGGCACGAACTTGCTCGTTATCCTTCCACAGCCATGACCGAACGCAGCGCCAAATTTAGTTTGGCAATAACTTTTCCGAATGCAAACTAGCAGTGTTTCGATAACACGTGTTGGACATTCTGATTAATGAATATCGTTCCGCCATTGTAAGTGCCATAAAGTTGCGGCACGTGGTAGAGCTTCTCCTCGTTATACCAACCAATATGTAGCACGCGTTAAACGGCGCTCCTGCTCTCCCACAAAGAATACTTCGACGTTGCTTCTGTTAATGTTATTTTATCATTACGACAAAAGTGAAATTGTCGTGAAGTTAGTAATTGGAGGAGACGTCGGTAAGCGTCCGCGAAGTTGATATTCATATTTCGAACTACAATTGAAAAATTACAAGTAATATTGCAATTTATTGAAGCAAGTTAGGTCTCCACGAAGAGGTCATTTTGTAGTATATTCTTTGTTGTAGAACAAAGTACGGGTTACAAACGCATTATTTTCTGAAATTTTTCAATTAAAATTTTCCAAGAATGAATAAAATTTTAAGAGTAAAAGATATCAAAAATATTCCAAGAGTAAAACGTACATTCGTAATACTTAAAGGATAAAATAAATCTCCTATTAGGTTCTATTTCTGTGTTTGTTTTCATAAAAGCATAGATTGCCATATATTTGATATTATATCATATAAGTGTCATCTATTCGTCGTATAAATTTATATTAGACGCTAATTGATTCTCGATGTCCATGAGGTTAAAAGACTTACCTCGAACACACTTAGAGTCATAGAACTCCAGCAGACTAGACAACGAAGTCGTGGAACCTCGGCCAAACTTTGGGTCATAGGACCTCACCTACTTAGACACTACCACCGTGAGGCACGATCGCGGACCATCCCGAGCTTGCAAGATCTCACCCACTAAATCTCCGGAATCGTGGAATCTCGCCCGAACAGATCCCAAAATCGTAGTATCTTATCCGCAACCATCCAAATCTGTGGGACTTTGCCTTGGGCAATTCTGAGATTGTGAGACTTTGATAAACATTGGCATTTGTAGATTATGCCCATAAAATGCTGGAGTCGTGAGTTTCTACTTAATGAGAAGTCAGAATCGCCCAATACTCGACTAGATTTTACAATCGGTGTCACATTACTTTAGATGGCGACGCGTTGACACAGTGGCACTTAACTGTTGGACCTCCGAGACTTTGAACAATGTCGTAGAATCTAGACTCGAGAATCTCATTTAACACTTTGACTGCCACGCTGAAATCACATGTTTCGCTCAGGATGCCACGGGAGTATTTTTATTATTCAAAGCATATAATGGCAAAATAATAATAAATTGATTATGTTAGACAACATTCTTCCCCAATGGACCGTTTATCTTATTGGTGGTCACGGGTGACCACCGTGGCGCCTTGGTAACAATTGATAGCGACATATTATAACACGGCTTCGTTTATTTCAACAAACCATTCGCATTCGTTATTTCGTCGCAAGCAAAACGTGCAAAATATATTGTCGAAACGTGTAGAAGATATTAGTAAACAGTATTTGCTCATTCTATATGTAATAATAAGGTATGTGCTTACTTTTAACTTCAATTATATATATGATTATAAAGCAGCATTTACGATTATTTTCTAAGCTGTGTTTATAATAATATTCGTAGATTACCCCTCAAAGATGTGGATGCAAACACAGTGCACCCTTAGATCCAAGATTTGTTCTCATTTTTTTTTTTTTTATTGATGTTTTAATAAAAGTGTTTAATTGTTCAATGGGGCACTTTTTGTTTCAAAGTATCTTCTATTTATCGATTATATTCAAAATGCCCCAACTGTCAATTTTCATACAATTTTTACAATTGTAAAAAGTTCAAGCGCTCCGGTTACCAATTACCACCGTGGCGTTATAAGAGAAATCATGGCCGGTCATATATGACCAACGTGGTAGTCAAAGTGTTAATCAGACATCAAACGCATTTCCAAGTTAGATCGAGGAATCGTGAGATATCGTTCATTAACGCTAAAACTATGAGAGTAGTCAGAATGATGATTTTTCACGGGAGCTTTATAAATTTACAACGGTGCACTCTTCCCAGCTTTATGAACATTTATTGATCAAGACTTTTTGTCCTTTGCATTACGTATTTTTTCTCGTACCTTTTATCCTAATTTGTTCAATACAACTTTTATGTAAATTCTTATGTAATTAGTTACGTAGATTCTCTTCTATAACGTACCAGACTCGTACTACTTCCTTCAATGTGACCCCAAGGTCGCGGATCATCGGCTCAGACCATTCTGAAGCTGTTGAACTTTGCACGGTAAGACTGTGAAATCGATGGACCTTGGCCAGTGAGATCTGGAAGTCGTGGAATCTTGCCCAATAAGAATCTACGAGTTGTTTGTGGGAAGTTGCCCAGTAAGACACCACTCGAACAGATCTCGGTCATGAAACCTCACGCGTAGCCATAGTCGTAAGACCTCATCTTCTTTTCTACAACTTGGGCGTTCAATCTACCTCTATGTGCCTGTAATTTCGACGATCTTGAAATTTTCATTGACGCGATCTTTTATCCTCTTTACTCTTTTCTTTATCTTCGTTGTTATTTGAGATAATATCTAACGTTTCATTAATTTGAAGAGTCAAATATCCTTCGTGTTTGAGCGATGAAGATCGTAGAACTCGGTGATTATGAGTTCTGACTATGAAAGATATTACGGTATTACGACGTCGTTTTGCGGTTTCTACATATTTTATATTTTTATATCTCCGTTAAAAAGGTATGCGTATATCATTCACGTTTGTGGAGTATTTTAAATCCGTTGGCCCGTAGTTTGTTAAAATTTGTAACACGACGTTGAAAATGATACATTATTTTCTAGCATTTTCGTTCGATAAATTCGCTGGGAGTCCAATTACTCTTGTTCAACGCGTATACATTGTGCAATGAATTCAACTACTCCCTAACTACCCAACGTGTTGGCTACCATAGTCAATTTTGCTGTTGTACAATGAGTGACATTGTATTATTTATGAGCATATGAATTATACAAAATAATATTACAGTACGTATCGTTCCGTAATGATGAGCCGTCATAAATTTCATATGTTTCCTTATTATCGTACAATTTGTTCCTATCATAAGGTTACAACAATTTAATCTCGATATAGCATACCAGATACATTGTTGTACTTATCTACGATAGGAGCAATACCAGAAAACAGCTAGTAGTATTTGTGTAGCTTTGTCGCGACTTTACTTCGGATATAAAAGCTTCCTCTTACTTGCTCTTAACCTAATTGGCTGTCTCCTGATATTTTTGAAATTCTTTGCTACATCAGCATATAAATTATGAAGGAAAATTCGCCAAGTACGCTCTCGAGCAATTTATGCTACCGATGCTGGAACATTTGTGTCTGCTTCAAATTTCAAATCATACAGAAATAACACGATCGAAATGGTTATCGTTGAACAGGTTTTCCGTATTGCAACATCGGCTTATACCGCGGTACGTGGCCTGCAAGTTTCTTATGCAAGAATATTACATTGGGTGAACTTTAGGGAAAGTGGACTGAAGGGTTGTAAATTCGTCAGAACTACCGACTGTATTAGCATGTCGTGGCTTTACGATACATTGATCTTTATTGGGTGCAGAACAAGACACCGGAATACCTGACCTATAGAGAAATGTAGGGATCTTCGACTAACTTAATACCAGGGTCGAAATTGAAAAATATTATCTGCAAATTATCTCATACTCGTTCTTCGAGGTAAACGAGATTGAGAAACTTTATGCTTTATTTTATAGCACTGGAAATTTTAGTTCTGGTTTTTTAATATTTCCTCTGTTTAAATCGATAATTATATAGCAGCTTTTACAGCACTTTGTCCTTTCCATCGTATAAAAAAGATAAAAAGTTGATAACAATGTAATCGTCAGAAAGCTCCTCAATCGATCCTAGTAATAATGTAATGACACCTTTGTCTTTCTAACAACTAAATTGTCTTTTTGGACATGTCAAAGACGAGTAGTCTTTGTAACGAAAATAAACTTCAATAGAAAATTTGAAATAATTTCTCGGATAAACGCTAAAAGACGTCATCGTTCTACAAGTGGATTTTGAATGAGTCCCCTGCAAGACATTATGTTTTTCCTACGTTGCATACTATATTTTTATTGCTAGATTGATGCATATGTTTATATATATATATATCATTTGTACATCTTCCAAATTGTATTTTCTATATCTTCTTCTAAATTGCTAATTAATTGTGTTACTTCAGTTTTATGAAATATTCGCGATACTATTTTTACAGCGCTCTCATTTTATGCTAACAAATTTTCTACTGCAAATTTGGACATTTTTTGCGTGAAAAGAATATAGACGAGATATGACTATATTTCATATTCTGATTTCTGGAATTTTCGTATGATCATTCCCGATATGCACGAGGAATACAGCAGGTATAATTTACATTTGTTAGCCAACGCATGGTTATTTCTTTATTAACTCCATCTGTTTGTTTACGATATATTCCACTCTCGGATTGTAGGAAACGAATAGGATACGGACGATGAATATTACAAGAGAATAGCTTGTCACGATTTTTTAACTAAATATTCAAATGTTATACGCAAAGGATAATTTTGTCCGGCTTTTTAATTTCAATAATAATATCAATAATAATTAATAATTAGTAATTTTGATCAAATTTATTCCACTTTATACAATCTATTTAATTTTAATTCGTATTCGAGATGTTTCATTATTCATTATAATTCGTCATAATAAATTAATAAAACTGCTCTTTAATATACCGATTTACTAGTAATTATTTTAATTTACGAATTGAATATTAACCGAATTAAGAGATTGATTTTAATATTAACAAAATTTTATTTCTATATTGTGTCACGATTATTTTCCTTTCCGAGCGAAACAACGTTTTGGCACGAAATTTGCATGTTCATCTTTATCAAAATGTTATCTCAAACGTTTTCAGTAATTGAATAAAATCCACTTTTCATCACAAGTGATAATACTCTTTAAAAACGAATCCTGTTTATTCCTTTGGAATCGAACAAGGTTATCTCCATTCGTCTAAGCTTCTGCAGCCCATTTTCGTTACTTTGACGTATTTCTTTAATCTGCCTAATGGTAAAATGGTTTCCCTTCGCTTGAAACGCTATTTCTCTTGCTTTTCATCGTAAATTATTTTCAGTAATATATCTTGACTATCTCAAACGTCGATGACATTCTCCAGGCTTCCTCTCGGTTCATGTTCTAACGAAACATCACTTGACTTTAAACTGCCCTAACATTTACATGTCTGTCTTTTATATTTACTACATATTTTATATTTACTAGACAAACTAAATTAATGTCTTCAACTACTTTTACAGTGCTTTTACCAAGTTTAAATTCGTGCAAAAATATCACACGAATATTCTCATTGTTTACGACGACTGACAACGAGATATTTTTAAAGCAATGTTTAAACACATCGTCATTCAATTATCGACTCGACCATATCTAGCAAATTTATTCTCCTACTTATAGTAAATTCGTTTTCCTTTAATACGATCAATCGACGATGGAATAGATTTTAGTAGCCAATATCGTCCAATAATATCTAAATCTTGAAACAACAATATCTCACATTTAGTGCTAAAAGAAAAGCAGTCGCAAATCGTTAATCCTTACTCTCACGTATACCAACGATTTATTAATTACTATTCAGGGAATCTAACTTGAAAACTTGCTGGAGAAAGTTTTCTAAGAAATTCCAGCCACGCACAAGTTCTCGAGAAAAATATGATCCGGAGCTTAACAAATTACCGTCTGAAAAGTCACAGTTATCCTATTCCAGTCCTCAGCCACCATCGTACACACATCCACCACCATATTTATCACATACAATACATAGCCATCTCGAAGCTTGATCGTCCAGTTTCGAAACGAATTCAGCCCGACCGATGTGTTACGTGTAAGATGTAGGAAACGAGAGTTCCATGAGCGATATAAGAAATTTCTGCAAAAAGGAAAAGTCGAGGCGTTCACCGGCGGCTCGTGAGATCGAGGTAAGGTAAACTGAAGATTAAACAGGGTTCAGGTGGATCAGGACGAAAGTTAAATTTCAGGACGCGGCGCGGCAGTGGCGGTGGATGGCTCGGTACTTTTCCTAACGTTGAAAGTTATCGCCGCCTGTGAGAGAGAAGTTTTCGCGCGTTTGCTACGAAAAATTTCTTTTCCCACCTTGTGGCGTTCGTGGCCTCTTCTTGCTCTCTCCCTCTCCTTCCGCGTCTGTAATTTATCGCGCCGCAATAACACAATTTAAACGACTTCGCCGGGCACGGAAGACTTGTTCTCGGAACCCAACGAGCGATTCATCGCCCCGCATGTACTTATGATATCACGAACGCGATGCAGGCTACGCCGTTTGAACACTTAGTTTTAATATATGCAAAGCAATGCGTGTTTCCTGAATTTTCTCCGCGCGCCAGAACTAGACGTTGAATAGATGGGAACTGAGTTTTCTATATGGGGTGGGAGTCATTATCCCGTCGACTATTCCCCAAGTTGGCCGAAACTTGGGCTACGCGTAAAACGATGCATTTCCATATTCGCGCCATTTATGCCAATTATTGCATGAAATTGAAATCGTTCCGTGGAAAACCGTGTGTACCGCCACCGTCGGAAACGATAACGCGAAAAGATACATTGCATTCGTTGGTTATTCACCGGTGGCGCGATAATTTTTGTAAATCGATTTCGTTTTGCGCATGGAATATTAAGTGATCGGCCAAACGATATAAAGCATGTTCGACTGTGAATACGTACGTGAATCAATTTGTTTTTATTATCGAACGCCGAATGTATACGATACTTTTATTTGTCCCCGCCCCCGATAAATTATTCTTTTTTAACGCTCGCTTGCGCAAACAAGTATTACCAATATAATACCATGGCATTCCGAATAATTGAAGGCTGTTGATTTCAGAAGAAAATAGCTAAATTAATCGCTCTATTCGTCTTTTCTTTGTCTTTCGATTCGCTAAAATTGCCCCACCGAGATCGTAAAATAAATCGATATGAATTCGGCCAGCGTAATACTGTCGTATGTTATAGTTACGTATCACGATAAATTCCTTCGTGTAATAAGTAAATTTGACGCAACTAACATGTCCGTTCGCCTCGTATAACATTTACGAAGTAAAGATCAGTAGGATACGTGCGTCGTTAGAGCAAAATACCTCGTACGTAACCTGACAGGGTTGATTTATACAGCTTCACCTCTGTCAACCGAACATACCTCACACGTGTTACGTGCTTCTAGAACTCTGCACTCTCCTTTCCCAATGGCATCGTGTGCCATAAACAAATTCCGTAACATCGGCACAGAAATTTTCACAACGATACGATCGCTGTTTTGTTTCGTAAACTTGCATCTATCAATTTCTCCGTTTCATCGTCCATATAGAGGATCGGCATTCAATTCTGAAAAAACAAATGACTACCATAAATTCGTTTATTGTAAAGAGATAATGTAAATAATAGTAAGTTTGCAGATAAATTTGAAAGATAACGCTTGTAATACAACCATTTTTCTCTACATTCCAATTTTCGAGTTAGTCGACGTGGATTCTAACCGCGTGCATGCTCATTTTTCTCCATTTGTTCGCTGTTTATAAATTCCAATTCGATCGCACGCGTTTTCAGATTTATTCTACGAATGAGTTCGAACTGAGAAAACATTAATTTCATATCTGCCATCGTCAGCGCGGTTTTGCATAGATTACTACCCGCGTTAGATGGCAGAAATAACGCGACGAGAACGAAAAGCGCGCTTTAATGAAAATCGAACGAGCAACGAGCTGTGCATTGGTTTAGTTCTTTTTTCCCCATCGACGTAGCTTATTAAACATGCGATTATGCATGCGTGATTCGAAACAGAAGTTACATAGGAAGGTGTAAAGTGGGTTAGATGCGGATTACGAGCGAGTGCGTCAAACCGCACCTGTGTATTCAGCTTTGCATTCGAAACTTCTTGAAAGCGGTGCTGTCGAATGTAGCAATTCCAGCATCTATCCTTCTGCCGTTGGTTTGCCGAATTTCTGTTTGATGGGCTATCGATTTATTTCACTCGTTTATGCGCGATTCGTGCTTTACGAACTGTGTATTAACCCTATTGCGTTTTCTCCACCATTTCCCACCGAATTGTATTTCTCGAAGAATCATCGATACGCGTGATTTCTCTTCGTTTCAACTTTATATCAACAATCGTCTAAGACCTTATCAGCCTTTGTATGATATTCGATTAAAACGACGGCAAGATTAATTAAAATATAAAGAATTCGAGGAGTCTAGTGTTTCTAGGATCACAGTGTTTCGGATAAAAAATAATTTGGCATGAGGAACTTGTGTGGTCACCAAGGATATCGATATTGGAGACTTGATTATCTACGTTATTTTCTAGTATATAAATTAAACATGAAAGAAAAAATTTATTTTGAAAGATACAGAGAACATATATTTCTGGGAGGGTGAATATTACGTAAAACAGGAAATCAAATCGAATAAACACTGATACAGTATCGTTGAGATGGATTTTTCCCGTAATACTTTATTCAATCATCAGGCCACGTTAAACAAGTTTATAGAAAATAACAGAAAAAATCATTCGTAATTTTCGACTCGCAATTATTGAAAATTTAAAGTAGAACGCCATAAAATTGCAGTTTCGAGGTATAATTTAAATCATATTGAATGTAGGTCAATAAAATCATACAACTGAGATATTAAAAAAATATAATTTTTAAGCTACAAATTTACGATAAAATGATTCATCTTTTTTGCAAAATCAAGCTATTTTTTCTTTTACAAACAACAAATGTTCAGACAGATCTTCTAGAGGGTAACAAAATCTTTATGCGCTTAAATAACGAAAGAAAAGAGTACATTCTCCGTAAGATCTATTTTTTAATATTTGCTGTCTTTTCTTTGCAAATACAATAATTGTTATAATTCTGTACACAACGCAAAAATCATAGTAAAACGAAAAGATATTCAAAGTATTTTGTACAGAAACAATTTTCCTTGTACATCATCACGCGAGTCACTTTAAAATAGTCATTCCGCGCGAGTTAAGAAGCGGTGTGTTTGCAGTTTTTCCAGAACCGCAATAAGAAGTTCGCGACACTGTCGTAAATCGAAACGCGTCGTAAACTACTGACCGTGCAGAGTTGTCCTAACGTTTACCTCATTTCCTGGGAAAAGAGCGCGAGAATCGTAACAAATTCCCTGTAACTGTAGTGAAAACTTTTCGGTGAGTTGGTTGCAGGTATCAAACTTCAAGAAGTGCCGTGCGAGATATTCCGTGTAATTCGTTTGTTTAACCGTCTAGCAAAAACGCAACAAGGAGAGAAATCGGTGGAAAAGTCGAAAAATTCGCAATCGATTTTCTTTATAACCGGTCTGATAATACTCGTCGATGTTAACGTTAAAATAACCAAAACAATAAAAAGAAGGGAAAAAGAACTGTTACGTTTAGAAAACTCGATAAATGCAACAGCGTGCAACGCCTCGAGCTAGAATTCCATGTTATACATACGTTAAAATTCTACACGATCTTACAATATTTCACAAACAGTATGTAGAAATCTGTACGCAATTTAAAATCGTGTTCTCGATTATTTCGAGAGGCTAGAAAAAATAATAGCGTTTGTTTGTGCGTCGAAATATATTGTAAAATATGGATCGAACGATCTGTATCGAACTAGTCGGACGAAAACGAAAAAATAAAAAAAAAAAAAAAAAAAACAGTGATGGAAAGAGAGAGAGAGAGGTGGAAAAACAGAACTAGAGGAAACCAGAATCGCGATAGCACTCGCGGGCAACAATAAATGCGCATCCCGATAGATTCGACTGCATAACTGCGGAACCGTTCATAGAATTATTATTGCGTTCGCGGCAATTTCTGTCCCTGATGGAGCGGGTATGAAAACCAGATTGAATCTACCGACAGAAATAAATCTGCCACGGAATAATGCCGATCGAGCACCCGCAGCCAATTACGTTCAGATGTGACATATAATGTAAACGATAACGCAAACAATACGATAAACGAGTTCTTTCGCGATGAATATTAGTTACGATAAACTTGAAATATAAGAATAATGATAAAAGAATAAGAAATGTTCTTTGATCGCTGCTTCAATGTTTCGTAATTTCTTCTTAAACGCTTCGAGATATAAATATTGAAATTATATTATTAATCTAATCAAAACATTAATTATTTTTGTAAGAACGTTAGGTTGGGTAAATACTAAACGTCATTTTTTAAAATGAAACTGCAACCACATGTAGGCTCCTCAAAATATTATGTTACCTAAATTTAAAATTCAAAAATTCTTGCAATGGTGCTGTTACTGTATCTTACAAAATAATTTATACATTATACTGGAGAATGGACCATCCACAAACGTTAACATTATATTTCCAGCAACTTTCACGACACTTTGTCTAAATTGGAATTCACGTAAGAGAAGAACACGAATGTTCTAATTATTCCTGTTGTTCAATAATATAATTTTAATATTTTTAGTCTAAATTTTCTTAATATCAAATATATCTGATTCGTAACAAATATCTTCTTCGATATATTTAATTAATCGTGAAAGAAAATTTAACAGGGTAGTATCGATTATCCATCGATAAATATAATTGAATTTATATAATGATAATTCTTTGAGGCACCAATTACGTAATGATAGTACGAAAAGGATGAAAGTTGAAGATAGATAAAGCGGAAAGGAGAAAAAGTAAGGTAATAACAGGAGGAATAACGTAAATAACAATGGACAATTTTAAGTAAAATCGACAAATAACAAAAGGCAACGTTGTTACAAATTCCATAAAATTAGTATCCCAGTTGCAATATTGTATACATCGTAAAGATAAGAGGTTTCCAATAATATTTTATAGTTACACTGACTATTCTGCCGCATCATTTTACTCGCGGAAACGGCATCGTCGCAACAGAAACTCTATATTCAAGCATTGTACATATTCCCAGCGGATTCTATACAAGGCAGGTAACAATTGTCAAGAACCATGCATCGTAAATCCACTAAGATCACAGGGAAGATAAACCACCCTAGAAGACACTACGTTCAAAATTTCTCTCCATTTTTCAAGCACATCGCTTTCAAAAAAGCAGCTTTTAAGAATTGATCGATAGTTTCTAGGAAGCACTACGAGAGGAAAGAATAACTTTCATTATCTGTACACAGTCAGCAGAAAGTTTTTTCTTGCCAATGAAATAACGACGCGAGCGTAAGATATCAGAGAGTACAGCTGGGCAGCTCGTGCAATTTTTCAGAACATTAACATCCAATACCATTAAAACCACTTCAAGAGAAAATACTTTGAGGAGATACAGAACATTTCCCACAACGAGACCAGGGAATATCGTCGATAAGTTTGGGAAGTTGTCTTAAGTAAAAACAGATATAGACTGTGATACGATTTTGTTTTGTCGAGAAGTGGACTTATTAAGTGGTTGTAGTTTTCACTGTAAAGATTAAAATGCTCGATCTGATTAAAGTCTGAAAAGCTATTCGTTCTCTGCACAGCGGTTATGTTTTTTTTTTTTTAACTAAGATATTAATAAAAAATATTTCTTTTTGTAACAATTGATTTCAATATATCGATGTTTAGCGATCATATCAGAAAAAAATAAGTAGATTAATGTTCGTTGAATACAGACAATCAAGATACACCTAGTCTGCTATGCAATAAAGATACAAAAGAACCGTTTTAAACAACGGTTACGTAATATACAATTAACAATTTCTAAGTGTAAACTTTTCGTATTTACGGAAAGGAAGATTTTATTCAAGTTTTCCACTCGAATCCCTGAATACCTTAGCCATTTTCCTGAAAGCTGTGAATACCGTGAGCCAGAGAATAAACGACGCTATTATTGTATTGATGTCTGTCGTCGATTTCAATTAAAATGGAGGACCATTCGATAAAACGGTATAATAATTCGGCCGTATAAAGGTCCGTGAACGATCGTCATCGGTCAATCGTTCCGAGCGTGAAATCCGTGCAAATCGTGCAAGGAGATCGAACGGGTATCGAAGAATTCAGGCAGCGAGGAGCAAAGGTAGGAACGTGCCAGCACGTTCGTTCGGCAAGGAGCTAGTAACGTGTCCGAGGCACAATAAATATCCTGCTGGAAGCAGCGGGACGTTCAACGTCCAAGCGGCGTTACTGCACATCTGGCGCTGTCGCCATGAATATAACCCCGTACCAACCAACTACGGCTCTGCCGCTGCTACCTACTAAACTCAGCCTTCCGCTCGTTTCCTCTCTCCTGTCCTAGCTCCTTGCCACGCGACAAACTTTCATCCTGTTTTGCACGGGGAACGATCCGGTGTGCTTCGGTGTCGTGCGACTATCACGCATTCGCCAACATCTCCGCCGACTATGTCTACCCTCTGTATGCTTAGTGTACGTTCAGAACCCGTTGTTGCTCAACGAGAATAGAGGAAAAGATCGTCGAATTTAACGTAGGAATGGGAACTTTGGATATAAAATGTTTTTTTTTTTTTTTGTTTTTATTATTTAATTTGTACTTTACAATTTGTCCAGCTGGAGATTTGGTAAATTTTTCTAACTTAATTGCTAAATAACATGTGGATGGCTAGCCCCAGCGGGATATCATCTTCGAGTTTGACTATTTTATTTCTTTAGTGAGGTCAGTTTCACTATTTTATTTCTTTTTAGTCTTCTTTTTATGAGAGTTTTGCTCGCCTGAGCAGTCAACTGGTTTGTATGTGTTGCCATTCTTTCTTTGTATTTTTCTGCGTACCTGCCGATCTCTTCTTTGACCGTTAGTTTTTAAGTCTTCGAGTATATCTTCGTTTCTGACATACCATGGGGTGTTGACTATTATTCTCAGTATCTTCGATTGTAGCGACTCTAGTTTATTTATGTGGTTCATTGCTGCTGTCCTCCATAGTGGTATTCCGTACGTCCAAATGGGTTTTATCGTTTTGTAGATTTTATTTTATTTTCTATGCTGAGTTTAGAGTTTCCACTAGTTAGCCAGTACGTCTGTCTTCATTTTATCCGTATTTTGTCTATAATTGATTTAGTATGTTGCTTCCATGTAAGTTGTGTGCTAAGTGGAGTCCTAGGTATTTAACTTGTCTTGTTCGAGGAATTATTTTAACGTCGTTGATATGAAGCAAAAACAGTTGAAAAAGATATAGGCGAATCTAATGCAAAAATAGTGGTATCTCACGTAACATCGATATTTTCCGTTGTTCCATTAATATTCGATCCGCTGCATTACCATGGCAAGTTCGAACATACCTTTCTTATTTCCAAATTTATCTACCTATCGTTTAACGTAAGAACATCACAGAAATATGCAAAAGCTTCAATTTGAAAAATTATGTGATACCTAATCGAGAAAGTGTAGAAATATAGCCTAAAAGTCATCTTCTTAAAGTTACAGAAGCGGAAGTTACAATAGATTTATCAACGTCTCACCGAGCTCTCTTTTCCTTATATTTTGAGGGGAGAAGCCGTCGTTTGGAGGTACAACCTTATGTAACTTGGTGTTCCATGTATCATCATTACACAAAGGGTTGAAAGAGAGATTCACGGATATCCTCTATCTTGTTGTTAAGATACAATAGCTATACACGACGAGCGACATGTTTATATCTAAGATAGAGCGGCCTCGGACGAAGAGCAAGAGAGGCTCGCCAAGTATCTAGCAAAGGGCTTAGCTAAGCCAGGCGACGCTATCCTATCTCTCTTAAACTGTAGGAGCCGAATGACAATCGTTAAACTCACACAGAATCAACGGGACGAGGATGTACGAGAAACGGAAGGAAAGTCCTCTCTTGAAAAGAAAGACCGAAAGGTGGAAGGAGGATGGAATAAAACGTTGAAGTAACAGACGTTGCATTTCGGGAACAATTTAGCCCGGGTCTCCTTAGGGAGGTATTGGTAACCGTCGATACCTTTGTTCGATCTTACGCTTCTTCGAGAATTCCCCCCGGGTTCCTAGAAATATTTTTCTTCCTTCTTGATTACGAGAACAGGCGTCGCGCCACTGGTTATTGTTACGTCTTACGAGGCACACGGAGACGCGACGTTGCATTGATTGGCGGCTGATATCGTGTTCCGTTGTGTATAATCGTGCATACACACACGCCGATGGCGGAAATTGCGTGACGCACACGGAGACGTGGCCGAAAGGGTTGCTTCGTTACCCCCGTTACCGCGAGAAATCGATGACAGATCGCGTGAGATATTTAATTAGAGCGATTTTAATGGGGACCTGGTTTTCTAATTTGATTCATTTGTATTTAAAATAGCGAGATACACGGCTCTTTGACAAATCATGAGAATACACGGGATCGAAAGAGTTAAAAGCCGGTGTTAACCTTTTGTTCGACTGGCGAATCTGGTTTGCCGGGGCGAGGAAATCGAGCGTGCCGCATCGTTTAGATATTCCGCTGGTTACTCGGTCTTTTGTGTTTTAATTAGTTGCTTTTATCGTTGGTTTAAAGTACGCTTTTGAGAAACTATTGGTTAACTCTGATAACACGTTTCCAGATGGAAACGAGCGAACGTATCGATAAACTTAAATATAATTGTGCGTACGGGTCAATTCGACTGCTTTCGCGAAACTTGCGGGAAGCTCTCGCAAACGCGAAAATATCCGCGAGAACATCGAATGAATAAATAATTAAATGCACTTTCCATTTGTTCCGATAATTGCCCGTTTTATAAAGACTTTGCTATACATTTGAGATATAACGAGAAAATACAGATGCAGGATATTTTTATATATTCATATATTTATAACGTATTAGATTATTATGCTTTTAGGTACATATATACATACATATATCTAAAGTACGTATCTAACTTTGATGCTAAGATCTTCGCAATTAAACTGCGAAATACTCGTTATAGTACTTAAAGAGTAAAAGAAATCTCTATGTAAGCTTCAAGTCTTCGGTCATTTTAGATATACATCACAGTCTGTGTATCTTATTTCTTTTCAAACTTCTGATTTCAACCACGCATCTAGCACAACAAACGAATCATTGTCCTCGTGCAATTCCTTTTGTTCCTCTTGTTGGAAAGGAGCAACATTTCTACAAAACGTCCTTTCATTGGATGCGAGATGCAATAAACCAAGCATACATTCCTTTCCGAATGTTTAACATCAAAGGGTTAATTGCATACAATAAATCCCGCCAAAATCTCCGCTGAATTCCGTAGCTTTCAGAACTACCTAATATTTACAACCCTACCGTTTCACGAGAGCTACTCGAGCCTCCTTCCCTTCTCCCTTTTTCTCCCTCCATTTATTAATTTTCCAACGACAGTACCCTCTCGCAGGTTCGTCTCGTGGCTCTTCTCGTTCTTAACGCTCGCCGTTTCTTCGCGACGTCGAACGTGCATAACCTCGTCGTCATCTTCGTTGTCGCGGTCGTTCCGCTCGTCCGTTTCTTTCCCAGCTGCCGTCGTAGATTGGCCAGGCGGGCAACCAGCCAGCCAGTCAGCCAGCCAGCGAACAAGCCAGCCAACGTCGTCCCTCTTCCACCCGAGCTAAAGTAGGGGGATGACGGACTCCGGTGAAGCCACAAACTAATTACGACCCGGGGCGCCGTCGAGAGTAGAGGCGCCGGTGGCTCACTAGGGATTGTCCGTGGTTGTGAAGAGGAAAAGGGAGAGGCGACTGCAGGCTGGCGTAGAAAGGATAGAGAACGTTAAGAGCAAGAGAGTCGCGCGTAACATTGGAGAAAGGCAGACGGCAGACAAGGGTGCGGATGATGGCAGAGCAACTGAAAAGGGATGCTGAAGCGAGAGGGATAAGGATTCCCCGGGTGTCGTCTGAGCTACCGCGAGTCTACGTAACTGTATCTAGCCTCGTATAGATATACGTAACTCGCCTACTCGTGTTAACTATACTTAAGTGGCTGAATTCCGACGCCTTTCGCACGGAGGCTTCTTCCACGGGACACGGGTATCGCGACACGGATACCGAGACACGGCTAGCTGTCGGATAAGCGGTCTGAGCCGGCAAAAGAAATTTAAAGCGGTGGATATTTACAAGGAATGTAGGAGAAAACACTTTTCGAAGAAACACGTTTAGAAGAAGGACCAATCATGGTTGTTACGTTATATATATAAAACCCCACTGACCTCACTAAAGAAATAAAATAGTCAAACTCGAAGATGGTATCCCGCTGGGAATAGCCATCCACATGTTATTTAGCAATTAAGTTAGAAAAATTTACCAAATGTCCAGCTGAAAAAATTGTAAAGTACAAATTAAATAGTAAAAAGAAAAAAAAGAAAACGTTATATATATATACGTATAGTGGTATATACTATGTATACCATCAGGCAATAGCGTCGTGCTATTAGATAACGAATGCAATCGTGGGGCGTACGTCTAGACAGAACATAGGGAAATGTCAATGAAAACTGGATTACGTACTAAATTGGCGAAGCGGAAATTGAACGAGAATAACTTATACTTGTCGACCTTAATGACGATTAGTGGAATTTGCTGAGAAACGGAGACAAATGAAGCGATTACAAATAGTTAGCGTATTATTGAACATTTAAATAATTAAGATCTTACTAAAAGAGAAAAACAAAGAAATAGGAAGATTGAAGATCTGTATTCTAGGGAAACGATTATTCAGAAATACGTACACAAGCGAGGTAACTAATAATAGTTGCTGTACCATTCAAAGCTCTAAGAGGAGAGGATTTTAACAAAAAGGGATGAACGATGAAATAGTAGAGGATAAATATGAACTCGTATAAAAATAGAACTGCGCCCTAGGGGAGCATTTATTCACTCGGAAATACAGATGAACAATTACCAATAGTTTTCTATGCCATTCAAAACTTTGGAAAATTGAAATTTTCACCAAGAGAGTAGCAGAAAAATAAGGAAGGATGAACGAGCATCTAGCGTAGTGTCGCGTAAAAAAATCCAACAATTGATAAAAAATAGAAAAAACTTGTCAATTTCCGAATAAAAGATCGAGATCTTTATTTTCACTCAATTTATACAATAAAATAGTATTTGCGGTTCGCGAAGGTAGACTTTTTAATATTCAGGCTAGTACGGATTTATTCAGACTGATTTGGATGATTTTGAAGGGAGTATTTATATTCTTTATTCGTTGGAGTGGGACAAGCCGTTTGGTCGTACTTGTCATATATTTCTAAGAACGGCTAAAGTGACCGAATGCTAGCCGGATCACACGTGATAAGGCGCTTGGAATTTTAACTTATCGCATAGTTAGTAGAATTTGACCTGTGACAGTAGCATCGTTGTAGAATAACGTCGCGACGTTAGGTAACGTGCTATCCTGGAACGCGTGTCTTCGAAGGAGAAGCGAGATCCAAGGACGGAAGTTCAATGAAAGTTGGGTTACGTATTAATTAAGCGAAACGGGAATTGAATAGGAATAATTCATAGTTGGTTCGCTTTATTAGTTCGTTCCGGGAGTATAACGAACGCGCTTCATTTCGACCACGTTGGCTGCGGAGTCTGGTGTTTAGCAATATTGCGTAACCGGAGAATGATTGTAGCAATAAGTCCGACTGCCATCCTGTTGGAAACCATGCTGTACTAATTGTATTTTAACCGGCTCTCTGTTTCGAGTTCTTTTTCCCCCCTCCCTCCCTATCTTTCTCTCTCATTCTCTCCTAGCATTCCCTCCCTTACCTCTCACCCCGTCTCAGATTTGTGCTCGGCTTTACGTCCTAATGAATGCGAGATTGTGCGTTCGCGAAAGCATTAATGTTGATTTCATTTTATTTTCTACACGCAGCGACGCGCTTTGTGTACACGGCGCTTTAATTAAAGCAGAATATTTATACGCAACCTTATTTAGTATGTTATGCTGAAAACAGGGGAAAAAGCCGAAAAAATAGAAAGATGGTACGTAGCTGGAGGGGAAGGAAGGTACGCGTGACAAATAGAACGCGGCGCGGTGAAACTCAACGTTATCTATTTACTTTAAATCATCGTTATATATTATACAATTCATAGAAGAAGCTACGAAAAAGGAGAGAAGATGAAGCGATCGAATATAGTAGCGATTGCCATTTATCTCGAATAAAATAATTGTTGTCGCGAACCATGGCGATGGTGGCGGTATTAAATGCGAAAAGCCACGACAAGCTACGTTAAATTTGAGTTTGCCGTAAAACGACGCGAGTGAATTGCCCGTCTACCCTTTTCCTCTCCTCCCTCTCTCTTTTTCCTCTTTTTTTGTTTTTATGTGTATTCTAGTAGACATTTTATTTCGCTACATATGTACGCGTAATTGGCGTACTGAAATGTTTTACCAGCCTTTCGTGTCACGGGCGACGGCAATAATTCCAAGTTTCTCTGCAATTTGTATCAACACCGAGCTATACCTGTCGCATATACACATCAATTATACATGGCAGTGAATTCTGCCGCGGGAGAATCACCGGTCTGACCATCGGTATGGCGGCGTTTGACGGTAACTTCCGGTATAAGCCGCGGCCGTAGCACGGTGCACCACACGGCACGAAAATACCTTCATCGCGAGAGGCAGCCTCGGAGGCGGTGGTGATACCTGCCCTCGTGGAGGCAGCGTGCTGGCTAGGCCGACGCAATTAAATCCTCCACCCTGCGTAATTGGCTGCCTCGTCTGGCCTAGGCTTAATTGAACAGTATAGACATAACGATGTAATTGCCAGGACAATTTAGAAATACGCAAACTGGAACGTACAAGTGGGACAGGTCTGAATTGAAGTTAGCATGACAAACGAAACAGGAAGGCAGAACGTATAGTTTGGTGGGGGAAAATTAGAGGAGTCGTAAAAATGTTTAAGGCCGCGGTCGAAGCAATGCAACATGCGATGCGCATTGCATTTTTTTCTTTAAGATGGTTGCGACTTTAGGAACGTGAGGGTCGGGTTTGTTATCTGCTACTGAAAATGAGTGAAGGTTCTCGGGTGGGTAGATGCCAGATACAAATAAGATGGATGATACGGAAATTACGTTTTGAGGGTACGAAAAAAGAAGGACAACGACATATTAGATATCTGTCCTATTTAATGCGCTTTAATGTTTAATCAACTTGGAATTAATACATTTAACTGTTTTCAAATATATACGGATTAATTGATAAAATAAAATGAAAAATGTTACGGTTCAGAGTTTTGTGAAAAACGAGCGTCAATTTGACGATTATGAATTCTGAACATTCGAGATGCGAGTGATAGTAAGTAGTTGAGGTATGAGAAAAGTAAATATCATCCAAGGCTTTACGAACGTGATCGGATGTATCCTGGAAATATTGATAATTTATCTGGACCGAAATAAAAATTTGTGAACTGTAAGAGAAGAGAAACAAAGAGAGAAATGTATATCCCGTAGAAAATACATATGTCCGATAATTAATTGACATTGAGCGCGATTCTGTGTATTTAGTTTTAAAAGGCTAGCCAAGGAATAAAACTCCTAAAAAGAGGAAGGAAGGATGGTCTGTGCAATTCGGACGATTAACAAAGCAGAGTGAGCCAATATTTGAGATAGGGCGAATGAAAATACGAAAGACGGTAAATAAACGGGAAAGTGAATAAGTGATTCGCTCTGTTAGTGAGGTGGAGGAAGGAAAGAGATAAAGGATTAGAAGAGGAACGATGGAGGGGAGGGAGGATGCGAAGGTTGAACGAGACAAATGTGTACGAGAAACGAAATGAGCACGTAGTTCGAAGTAAAAAGAGTGAAGGAGTGCGAAAACTAGGTGAGAAAATAGAGAGCAACGACCGAGACGGGGATTGAAGGCGAATGACGAAGGATAAGAGGATGCGGCGAATGGCATACAAAGGAAGCCTCGCTTTTTTCGCGATCATGCAAAGCGGTTGGATACTTCGAGGCAAAGTGAAACGACCGACGTTGCTCCGCTGGAACGTACTTGATCGATTATGTAAATTTCCTCGCGAAGGAAGAGCTCCTCAGACTTGGAGGGCTCGCCCAGTCACGCACCTGACTGTGTCGACTTTGAATTGGAATTATCAGACCGGATGTCAAGCTAAAGCATACCCCGTGTGTCATTGTATTACGCGAACTACAGCTTCTATAATATATGTACATATTCAGAAATTTGCTGCAGAGAGAATTATCGTTTCTCTTCCGTTACAGACGTCGCCGCTTTATAAACACGTGTACGAGAGAAACGATGGTCTGCGGCCCGTTCCCTGATTGCATCCAATCGCAAATTACCGATATCGGCCATTATTACAATAAATGACGCGCTCGCTGATGCCCTGGTTAATACGATTACGCGATATCGCGGGTAATCGCATGTACGATGAATCGATCTTTATCGAAAAAAAAAGTAGCCTGCAAATTGCGTTACAACAAACGATGCACACCGTCGACATCAGCGTGTATCGAATCGACGAGGGAGAAACCCTTTCTCTTCTTTTTTCTTCTTGCAAACCGTGTACAAATTGAACCGCAGTAATTGGAACCCGACGATCGCGATACAATGGGAAATTAAATCGCATACGAAATCGCGCCTCGCAATGGTTATTAATTATGTAAAGCCGAAACAATACACAGGAAAATCGGAATTAAACAGATATCCGTTGCCATTGTTCGACGCTGGTTGTAAGTAAATGCGGTAGAGAGAAATAGTATTAGAAGTAATTAACGTATTGATTGAAGTTGCGATTCTTTCGTTGTTTTTTAGATTAAGATTTCAATACGCGTTTGATGTTCAATTTAGCGAGATTTAACAACTGATAAATTACAGGTTACGGGTATTGATAAATTCTCCTGTATAACAGTTATAACTGTAGTAACGAAATTTCTACAAAACTCGACAAATCATGAATCATTTGATTATACTATTTAAAGTAAATCTATAAAATTATTCGCTGGATATCTACAACCTATCGCTTTTAATTTGTCAATTCGCTAGTATTGATCAGTAATAAATAATATCTAGTAAATAATTGCGCAATAGGATATAATTAGCGTGAACGAGCAGAAAGAACTGGAAAACAGGAACAGCTGTTGAGAGAAATAGCGATCAATGTGTGGAAAACTTATGCAATTTGAAGTTCTACTATCAAAAGCGATCGATACCGTTATCCTGAATTTTGCCTAAATCAAATGAGGCATGCATCGCGTTGGTATTCTCATGATGATCAATTATTCATAATCATTGCTAATTCTCGAGAATTCTGCTAATTCCCGATTGATTAAAATCCAAGTGCCCATCAGAAACAAGAATTTTGTATATCGTTATGAAAGATGAATGGGAGGTGGGACCATTGCTCTTCGAATATTCAGTTGACATGAGGAAAACATATCACAGGAACTAGATAATCATCACTTGTATTAATATAAATTCGTTAGATTCTAATTATAATTAATTTGATTAAAGAAGGTGAACAAAATAACGAGTAGTGTGTTAAACAGATATTATTATTTCTAATAGAGATTTTTCTGGTGAAAATAATATGGGAGGAAGATATATTTTAATAGCAGCGAATACATTAACACTAGAACTACCGATAGTTAACACGAAGCTATTTCTACCAAAAGCAATCAAAATGCTTGGTCTTTAAAAAATATGTAATAATAGAATATTTTTATATTTATTGCTTTATTACATTCTTACAGAAGGAATTCCATATTATGTGGTACATTTCTGGTATTATTAATTCATCTGGGATCATGATCCCTAAAGGGATATAGAGGGTTGACACATTTATAAAATTGTAGAACGAATCACTTTGACTGGTGTGGTATTTTTAGTGTTAGCATCTGACGATCTAGCGATCGATCCGGAATTTTCCTGATAACTGATATCATTATATTAAATAATACGCAGTAAACATTTTAAAAATGTGTGGGAGGTTGTACAAAACGAGGAAACTGGTTAATTGAGGTTCGATAAACAGATTGTAGGAGCCTTTTACACTTTAAAAAAGTACCAGTAATTTTGACTGGTATTGATATAAGTAGTCTTGATACAAAATTATTTTGAGTTTGAATACATAAAGAACAAAATAAAATTCATTATATTATTCTTTTAGTTATCGTTGCGAAAGTCATTACTTCATTGCGGAAAAAAAATATAACACGAAGTAGGAATTTTAAAATAAAATTGTAAAACCAGCTAATTTGACTGAGTTGGTAGTTCTAGTGTTAATGACAATTAATAGGATTCAGTGAGGAGAAAGTGAATCAGCGATGGTCGTCATATAATATAAAAGCTCTAAAGAATTAAAATTGTAATAAAATACAGGAGCAAAGAAATAGAAAGAACGAACTCAAACCTAAAAACAGCCGTTCACTCAAGAATACGAAACAGCCAAATAACTACCATCACTTGGCATATCATACAAAGCTGCAGAGAATTAATATTTCGATAAGGAGACAGAAAAATAGAAAGAGCGAATTCTAATTTGTCTAAAGGTAAAAACCTGCTTCCTAAGGATACATTTATTCTCTAAGAAATAGAACTGAATCAGGTAATTACCAACAGTTTCCACATCATTAAAAACTCCAAAGAATTAAGATTTTAACAGAGCGAGAAACAGAGAAATAGAAAAGCGAACGAAGAGCGAATAGAAACGGTCTCTGCTCGTTCCCGGAAATTTACGGAAGGATTGACTGCCGTAACTAAAAAGACTGGTAGTTACGTGAACGAGCAGAAAGAACTGGAAGACAGGAACAGCTGTTGAGAGAAAAAGATGAAGCGATACGGTGGTGAACGCGGAACGACGGAAGAAAAATGGGATTCGGGGGATCAAGAGGTCACGTGCTACGCTGTCAGGGGTAAATGCAGCCTCGGCCGAACCTTGTCAAGGGATTATCGATACACCTTTACAATAAATGTGTTAGACGTTCAAGCCGATGGACAGCTCGTAATCGCTTGGCGATGAACTGTTCCCCTGAACTCGCGCTCTTCGTTTATCCATCAGAGACATTGTGTATATTTGTTCTTCTGTCGTCGATGTTAACAGTTACTGTAAAAGATACGACATTCATGTACATTGTAATATTCTCGTGTGTGATCACCGTTTAATTTTCGACACAGCGAGACTGTGAATACGCCAAGCGGATAAACAGATCTAACGTTTGTTGAAACAAGAACAAAAGCATACTGATAACGATAACAAATGTCGAGGTTTAAATAAAATTTTAACGATTCGATTTTAACGAGGTAATTTAGCAACAATGATGGTTCGATGCTATCTATCATTGTGTTTAATGACGACGTGTATACCTAGTAATTGGTCGAATATACCACATTGATTTTACGTAATAATGATGTGGAACATCGCGTGTTGCGTTTGCCCGAATAAATACGATGCCTCAAAGGAAAATTAATAATTTTCCATTGGCCATTAATTATGAAATTGACGAGCTTTCTGAAAAAGAAAATAGGTCTGTGGTAAATGTATAGACGCCACGTGTAATTTATAGTCGGATAGCTGAAGCGTTTTATGAATATTTTGTTTATTCAGGAAAAATAAAAAGATTAAAGTTGTTTAAAAGCCATTATAATTATCAATTCGAACGAATAAACGATTCATTTTGTCTTATGGGACCCCCTTCCAGAAAATTTCTCTATTGTGAAATTATAAAAGTGTTTTAATTACAAAGTTGTTAATTACAAGAATTATAAAATAATAGAGGTAAAATCCTTATACGATCTCATTAAAGATTTCGCCAAACATTATCTTCATTTAGTTTCAACATTGTGCAGTAAAACTCCATTTATGCGAGCTTCATTTATTTAAACGAAATTCTAGTTAATGTCCAATGAGATGAATTTCTAGCAGTTTAATCCACTTATCTGAACGTGAATTATTATGCGGAGACTCCACGAGCGAAATTTTAACGTGCGATATCGCGCAGATCATATGTCTGTCCTTATTGTTCTTAACAGGGAAACAAAGAGAGATACATGATCATAGCGAGATTGCACGGCAAAATGTATGCATTTAGCGTTATACGAACGAAAAATCATAGTTGGTAACGAGGATCAATTTTCTAATGAAAAATTCTTACTACACGTTGCTTGTATCATACCAGTTTCGATAAATCTTAGACAGTAGCATTGCATGAATTTGTCAGATGACCAGGTGTTGATGCGTGAGATTGTACAACTTATCCCTGTGGTCAACCCTCTGGAACACGCACCATAGGGGATATGGATGTTGTGCGAGCCAACTCCTGTCGAAACATCAGCACAGGGATCAAATTTGCAGCTAGCAGATCCATCCGATTCGAGATACACCTGTTTACACGAATCCCTCAGGAGAGAAATATCATTTTTGTTGCCAAGTAGAGTAATGAGAAAGAAGGAATAAATTATAGGAATGGAGGATTGTGATTCGTAAATGTGAAAAATTACAACTTAAGGTCCAAGTTTTACATCGAAATGTAGTAAACCATAGCAACAGAAAAACGGATCGAAGAGCCCGATGACATTTTTAACGTTTCTAGGCGACTTGCTTTCCATGTTTGTTTCCATCAAAAGGAATATACGACGACTTTCTTCCGAGATCTAATATTGCAGAGGATTGATATCAGAGCAACCATATTGCTTTTTATTCATACACTCGGTATACTTCTTATACGCTTATCAAATATGCTTTAAGGAATAGCAACTTTTAGCATTTACAATGATTTATCGATTTCAAAAAACACTCTCGATGAATTAGCCGTAATAAGAAATTAAGTAACAGAAAAATTATATCCAAGTTATATTATTAAACTAACTGCGAATATAATTGTGCAAATTTATATTTTTACGAATACATCGAAGGAAATGGAATTTACGCATAGGTTTGTTTCGCTTCAACTTAAAACAATTTTTTATGGTATTTAATGGGCATTTGGACATTTTAAAATTTCCCATCGTTCTAAAACCGAAACAATTATTAAAATTCACTAGAGACAGACAACTAATGTGGACGATAAACAAGCAAAGCACATTTTCCACAGCATTCTTTCCACGTCTTTCGTCACAGTAACACGCTAAAAGGGTTAACACAAGCGAACATTTACGCAACCATAAAAATCGACCTGATTTCCTCCCGGCCTTAACTAATGTCCCTTCTTTTGTCTCTGTCCAAAGTCCTTATCAATTTCGGACCCTGAAACGACTACACGGTTCTCCCTATCCTCGGCAGTTCCATTGGTGAAACCAGCACGCGTTGCTCCATCAGGAAACGAGTCGAATCATCCATCCGGTGATTAACGTAATCGAGTGAATCGTACGACGATATATCAGGACGACAGAGAGAAGGGGCTCGATTATTTATTAATGGATCGATCAAACACAACGGAAGCAAATTGTATCAAGTTTCGGTATCGCTTCGGCCGAATACGAGTTTAGGTGAGAACAGCAGGAAGCCTCGGCGTATAGCATGTACCGCATGTAGCTACACTGGGAATCACGTGTGATATCACGTCGATGTCGTTTCCCGCAAAGACATCGTTACCTTTCGTTTCCGTGTCGAGAATACTCGCGACCTCGCTTCCGTGACGGGAATACAAGTTCTACGAAGGGGCCATAGCGAAGGAGGATTCTGGGAGTGGTGAAAGAGCAGGTAACGAGGGAGGGAGTCAGTTTAGAGGATAGCAGGACTAGCGGCCTAACTGCAATTCCATCTTTACCGCAATGAGGACGTCGACAAATGGTTGAGCCGCGGATCGTTCGCTTCGTTTCCGCGCGTAACGATTTACGCACGTGTCATGGAAGCGAAGAGTAACGAGCACGTGTCACGTTTTCGTACCATGAGTCCCTCGGACGATAAATTTACATTGGTTGCCAGCGACTAGTTACGAGGTGAATACGATTATGAAAGTCGTAATGTAGGTTTTCTATCTCTAAGAGAAGGAGAGAAACGAGCGAAGGGTGGAAAGGATGGAATTCGAACAGGATAGTAGTTGGCCGATACACGAATAATTACTCGGCATACGAGGAATGATCGAGAGGGATACGAGGCTATGTCATCGTCGGTTGGCCTAATTCCTTTCGCTTATACGGGATCGATGGCCAGTCGGTCAGTATGAAAAGGGCGATTTTAGAGCGTGACTATTTAACCGTAGGTCGGTCACGTACTATTACAAAATCAACGTGTTCCTTCTTCTGCTCGTCTTTTTCTGTCTTTTCTCTTTTACTTGTTCGAGCGAAGAAAGAGATATACAACGGTAGCCGGAGGAAGTTCGATGGAGCGAGTCAACGAAGAATCGCCATGGTATACCACTCGATTGATATTTTCATCGACGAAACCGAGTATCGATGACGAAACAACGGATCCGCCTCGCCGCTAGAGTTATTTTATTTTATCTTTTACTGCGAGGCCCGTGTTAACCGTACAGTTGTTAGGAAAGAACCCTCTGGCTATTCCGAGCTCAGCTCGTATTTTATTGGTGATTCAGCCGGTTGACGTTGACAGGTCGCTGGTTGCGCGTCCGATTCGATTTTTCGCTGTGGGGTTCGTCGACGAAAGACAACCTGGCATTTCCGTCGATAATTAATGAACCGTTTTGCTAGTGTCAAGATGGCGAATACTTTTTGGCCCCTGCGTTAAAACGTCTTCCAACCTCGCGTTAAACTTTCCGTCAAACGGAACGAGAATAAGATTTCTCACTTACAATATTGTTCCGTTTCTTTTCCTCTTGTGAGGGGAATTTTCATCGCATCGGAATTTTCTTTAGAAAATTTCAGTGTAGAATATTTTGTCACCTTTTCACTCTTTTTCTTTTTAACACTTTTTTAATACGCGTTAACATATTTCGCAACCGTATAATTATCACTCGCAAGGTATTACGAGATATGCCTTAAAGTCTTTAAGCTTCATAAATAGTTCAAAAGCCAGCACCTGGTTTGCTTGTGTACGTGTATTTACTTGTCGAATGGAAAAGAAACTGCCGTCGCCTTCGTTTGGAAAATTAAACGAACGATAAATTAACTTAACGATAAAACGTTACAAAAGAAGAGTGAAAGGAGAGGAGGGAAAAAAATTTGTGAAATAGCAAGGAATAAAGAAAAAGGGAGTGAACATCTCTCGATAAAAACAGAGTGATGGAAAACGGAGGATTATTTATACAAACGTGCATATACAATAAAATCGCAACGTTCCGTACTTGGTTAAGTCTCCACTCTGCTTTTTATTCTCTCTCTATGCACTCGTCCACGCAGTGTTGCAATATTACGCTCCAACTTCCGTTTCCCGTTCGCAAGCTTCTCTTCTTCTTATCAACGTGGCGGTGTACGTTTAATGATGCATTAAAAAAGACAACAAAAATCGTCCGTGCAGTCGGCGCGGCGCGCTGATTCGACGCGCCTTAAAATGTTAAATTAAACAGACCGTGTAGCTTGTGCAAGGGGTCCTTTGGCCAAGAAACACTCTTCCGGAGAAATCCATAAATAAAAAAGTTTTAATACCGCTTTAGTGGCCTCTTGAAACGAGCACCGAGCCTCGGGTGTTCGGTAATTTGTGGATAATGACTTCTACTTTCTGTTTAACGGTAGTTCACCCGCATGAGTTTTCCGAACCCTCCTCGATCGTAACTCGCTGGCAAGTGATCGGGGAAACGTCATTAATTGGTGCGCGTTCGCTCCTCCGCACGATTCGAAAATCTCCACGAACTTCCCATCGTGTATTTTCAGTTTCGTCGGACAAAGTCGAGGAAGGGATGTTTTTTTGGATACGACGTTTCTGCAGATAGGTTCTTAGCGGAGGAAATAGCGGGGAGATAACGTCTGTTTTTCTGCGAGTAGAATAAATAGGAAAGAAGGAAGTAAGGGTTTTGATATCTAACTGCAAGTCAACAGACTGAATTAGTGGCTGAAGCTGAGAGAGAGAGAGAGAGAGAGAGAGAGAGAGAGAGAGAAAGTTAATTTGAGTCCGGAATAGGGTAGGTACCGATACCGAGCGCAAAATAAGGTAACGTAGGTGTTGGTAATTTAATAAGGAAAAGAGAGGAAAGGAAGGAAATTAAGAGGAAGAGGAGTTTATTATGGCGTGAATTAGATTTAACATTGTACAGAGTAACGTTGCTATTCGTATCAAGTGGAAAAGCAGGTGTTTTTAACAATGGTAGAATTAATTCTTGAAATTTAGAGACGAGACTAGCAGAAATAAATAATTATTATGGCGTGCATTAAATTTAATATTTTTTAAAATGTTCTATTATTCGTGTTAAATAAAGGGAAAATAGTCGTTCTTAATAACTTAGTTAATATTAATAAAAATTAGTTTTTAAAATTTATCCTCTACTGAGATTTAAATTAACAAGCTCTGCGGTTTAATTGCGGACACGACAGATTACGATTAGAATTTTTAATTAATATGCGCAATGTTTTATTATTAAATCTACTGCCTTTGTCGTCGTTTACATGTTATTACCTACTTTGAATTTTTATTATAGACGGTCTTTTAGTTGGCGAAGTATTAATCGCTTCTAAAGTAAGTTCGATAATTTACACGATAAGGTTATTTAAATTAACAAGCTCGTAATAGAGTATCGTTGAAGATAGATCCTCTTCATAAACTGAAAATTAAGCTTGAGGATGTGTTGCATAAAATGATGGCGCGAGATATGCTTTCAGCTCACCTTATGTTCGCTATCTTCTCTATAAAACGATTTTTCCCTGAAAACTTCAAATACTTCTGTATCGTGAATATTATTTAAAAAGAAAGCTCCAGGAATAATACAGTGTTCTACACCGAATCAATAAATCTTACTTTGTCATTTTTCCGATAATTCGTTTATATAAACTGGATCTGTGAACGAATTATTTCTATATACAATATTCCAATGTATATTAAAACGATCGGATAAATGCTATAGCGAAGAAAATTCCAGAACCAATTATGTTCGTTCTAGCGATATTTATTTATTATAGACAACTGAAAGCACATATATCTTCTATCTGTTGTCAGAAATTAAAAGAATCTTGACAAAGCAGAAATAATTTGTATTTTTCAAACCTTTCATTCTGTGAATTCTTCATTTTATCATACTGTTAACATAAGATGCTCTGCCCTTGGTTAAAAAGGCCTTAAGCGACGATCGAAAACGTAAAATACGTAGCGATATACCAAAAACTTTCCATAAAACTTTACGCCAGTAATACGCCTATAATCTACGTGTTATTTTTCGTAGCTCTCACGGTATTACAATATTTTACGAAATAACGACAATAAAGATGAATTTATGTTCGACACCTTGGTGCAAATTATTTTTCCCAAGTGCGTGCCTATACTAAGCAAGGTCGAAGGTACCTTGGATGTACGACGCGTATCGCCCCTTTTTACCTCTTTGAACCGAAAACGGGGAGTAAATCTCCATGCAGTGCTATCTAACGATTTTATCGGGACGATATTAACGGTCAGCTTCATTTGCATACCGTGAACAAGGGAGAATAGAAGGGTTCGATAAAAACCATGGTTAACCGTGGAGATGAAATAAAGCATGCCGTAATGCTTTAATAAACGTCACGTGATAGCGTACCAACGTTACAGCTCGTGCACATTGAAATGATGGTAATAATCTTCCCTCGTATAGATAAGAATCCTTCTCAAGAAGACAAAGTTTTACCGATTCTGGTATTAAAAACCACCTTAATATACAAATAGCCGTATCATAAAATACAACGAAGAACGATATATAAAATCTCGAATAATTCACTGCTTCTACGTACTTGCGTTTTTCTTCACTGAAGAATAAAGAACGATGTATTTTTTATGTGCGATAATACTTGTATATACGTAATGCAGTGCTGTTTCGAATTAGTTAATTAACTTCGTAAGTACTTTGTACAGAGGGCAGCTTAATATTTTAGTGGGTAAAGGTAAATTTGGTCTGAGATTGTCTACAGTCTTGCACGTATAGCTTTAAACGGTGTCGGAGGATTCGTTTAGGGTGCACTCATGCGGTAAAAGCGAGAGTGGACATTTCGTGAAGGCTAAAGTAATGTATAAGAGAAAATTGACCTGTGAAATGTGGTTGTGGCACTTTTAAGAGTTTCAGTTGCTTCAACAGATATTCCGTAATACGTGCTTTGTCTCGCCATTGGATCGTCACATTTAAGGAGTGGCTGTAGCTACAAATTAACAACCATCAGAAAATTCCAATTAAATAATAAAGAAAACGAGAACTCGTTATCAACTTTCCTCTCGATAAAGTACCTTTATGTAGTTTCTTCTGTCTTTGAAACACGATACTTGACTTGGCGAGGTTGCGTATTCCGCGCGACATCCATCAACTGCGGAGGCTTCCGGTACAGATGTTATCACGCTTCGCTATTTGCCTTCTCGTTCACCAACCAGGCCGATCAATATGGTTAAACTTATCCGAACCAGATAGACTGGAGTAGAAATCAAATTCTAGATACGAGCATCATCTAACAGATCGTTTATCTTCCAACAAATGATTTCATATATTCCGCTCTTTATTCCATTCTTCTCTTACTTCTTTCCCCTTATATCTCATCTATCGTCAACTTTTTCTTCTCTTATTCTCTTTATATTCTGCTCCTCTCTTTCTCTCGTTATCATTACCTTTCTTCTTTACCTTCTCTTTTTGCCCAACACTTCTCAGTCGCGTCCCTACTCTCCGCGCCTTCTTTCTCCTTTTTCCCTGCACAAGTCCTCTCTATACATATCGATTTGAGACGAGGGTGCTTAAACAGCAACGTCAGACCATGGCACTCGCAACATTATCTCAGAGCATCGGTTCCCGGTTTTCCGTGGAAGCGTCGCAGCGTATCTCGCGATTCTTCGCACGATCCCGTTTATCATAACTTCTCTGTCCATTTGCCTTTGCGAATTTCAAGCGGCGATCATGCCAGCACCGGCGAGGTAACTGCCGAACCCCGACGCCATAAATAACTAAAATTCGTATCGACATGACGGTCGATGCCACTGCAGAAAAAAAAAGAGGGAAAAATGTGGCACGAGCTGAGGGAACGTACGCGAACTCGACGTTGTCGTCGCGGTACCGAAACTCATTAACCGGCAGCTTCGCCCCGGATATGGGTCAAACGACCTCTCTTCACATCATTCGTGTCTCATTTACCGTGGACGCGGGAGCGGTGGGGGAAGAAAAATTGAATGGATGAAAAGAATTGGCGATGGTCGTTAGCGAGCTCTGCGGGATCGGTAAGATCGTTTTTATTGCCTCGAAAGTAGCTGCTCGGGCGATTTGCATTGTACCAAGATCGAACTGAACGATCTATACGGCAATAAGTATCTGCTTAACCAAGCTGTTGGTTCCCGTGAAGAACTATACCGAGATCGTTCGTTTATCAGAAATTGAGATTCGCGGGGAGTAACCAGATTCTTTTACGATTTGAAGATTTGCCGTTTAGCTCTCGGTTCCAGACGTTCTATCGTTAGATGGTATACTATTGTAGTATGGAGTATCAGATGTATTTCATTGAAAAATGTTTACGTTGTTTTAAACGCACGCATATTTAGATAGAAATTTTAGAGTAATTAACTTAGTATGCCAATTGATTTAAAACGAGTGTACCGTGTACGATATATCGAGAAGCTCGTGTTATCGTTATTAATCAATATCGAAAAATAATTGGAGAAATAAAATTGTTGAGAGAGAGAGAGAAAGAGAGAGAGTCTTGCAATGAACATTGTGAGAAAACTGAGATAAAAAGTGAGTAGTTTGCAACCAATTCGCTATGAATCAATTAAACGCGGTTCGAAACGACCGTATATCGATGTTAAACAAATGGATTCCAACTAAAAATTTATATTCCGCAGCCCACATCAGCTCACGTGATTATACATCATAAATTAACGAATATTCAGTTTCCACGTATAATCGAGTAAAACGGTGATTGATCGTTGGAATGTAGAAAAATAGAAGTTGAGAGACGAAAAAGCGATAATTAGGGTTTAACGAAGTTGACGTACAAATGACGTATCGATAGTATCGATACACGTATAAAATACAGCGCATAAAGTTAGAACGTTTAACGACCGGTGATCAATACAGCGATTAGCAGGTCAATTAAGTAAACGAGAACGCGTTACACTCGATAATAAACAAGTATCGGGAACATGGGAGAATTAATATTGCGCCAGATACAAGTAACTTACGATTAGTTGTACGATCGTCGACTACGAAGCTGCAATTAACACCAGTAAACGGAGGAATCGTAACGAAGATAACGTTTTCAAAGTACGGTAGCTTCAGCTCCTCTGTTTTTATTCACGCCGTAATCTTTTCTATTTATTACAACAATACGAAACGTAACGCCACGTTATCGTTGAAATATGAATTTCTATTTTTGGCGAATTGTAAGAGCAAGTGGAAAAATTCCTATTTGATGGCAACGAAAGAGGAAAGAAAGTTTCCTTTTCGTCCGGGATTTCCCAGTTGAACTCATCAGTAAAGCTTATCTGGCAAATCCTGCCTTAGATAGGAAGACGTTTGGATGTTGAAAGAATTTCCAATTTGTACAAGTTCGATATTTATCATAATCGGTCACCGATCTTTGGAAATCAACGTGACAAATGCTTTTATAGAAATTCAACTTCCAGACGAGACTAATAGTCTGTTTAACGATTTAATAAATATTCTATACGACGTCGACAGCTATTTCCAGAACCGGTAGAATTTATAATAATCTTAAGTTATATCGTATTTCACTGTTCTATTACTTACCAGGATTAGAAATCCTTCCATTAACTGCTATCTTAGTTACAAGTTCTCATCTACCCATTAATTCCTTCGACTAAATCTACAGAAACCATTTATATAGCCTTGTCGTACAGAATATTAACGTTTAACGAATTGTAGAACATGTATTAGATGTTATAAAAGGAAATCCTAATAGTATTAAAGATGTAAGAATAGCAATGTAATCGAATTTCATAAATTAATCATTATCGTCTGGAAAATAACTAAAAAAAAAAAAAAATCATGTAACATTAATGGCCAAAAATGTGGAATAATTTATCAGGTGCATATAAATTGAATATTTCGATAATCTTTATCAATTCCGAGAAAGTTCCTCTATTTCGATAGATGTTTAACCAAAACATCATGCAAAATAGCAAAATTTTTAATTGACTTTTTTGGTCAGTCGTGTATGCTGTTATTAAATTACGAATGTTTGCTGCATTTATACGAAATTAAATATAACAGAACATAGATACATAATATACTAAAATGTATAAATTTCTAAATACAAAGTAAATTAAATATCAGGGACCGTGTTACACAAGCTACATGAATTATAATATAAATCAGTTCAGATATAAAAGGTAAACCATTATATCCTTTACAATTATTAATTTCTCTAGAGAATCAAATCTGTTAGAATTATCTACTTATACCATATTATACGACGCTGTTTATCACATTTTACGAGTACCGTCGCAATTCCTTCGTAGTATCATTCGCAACTGTATTATCAAGCGGCCACTATACACGATATAAAATTTACTGAGTGAAACAAATCACTATTCCGAATGCATTCCTTCGCTGGTATCCATAAAAATCTGGATTTTGCATAAACGTTCATAGTCGTAGTTATTATCGGTATAAAATAGTTTAAATCGTAAAAATCGATCAATCACTCTTTCTGCTTTGCTAAAAACGACAAAATTGTCGAATGGAAAATCTGCTCCGACAGCGGGACGACGACATCCATAAATCGCCGGCAGCGTACTCGCGCAGACACTCCAATGACGAATACGACGATTTTTCTTTCCGTGCGGAATGCTTATCGATCAAATTGTTACTCGTTTTGTAACTCGTATCCCTCGTTGGCCGGATCCGCTTTCGTGAGCCGCGTCCATCAGCTGCATTATTTTCAATTGCTCTCTTCATACGGTGAATTACTCGGCCCGCCTCGAAACCGAATAGAGGAACCGAGCTACTTTCAACAATTTCGTTTGCTATTCATTATTCAATGGTTCGAACACGTTACGCCCCATCGTGCAGCAAACTTTCACAAACGCGATCATGGTAGCCATTTTCTGTTGTGTCCGATGAGTAAGTACGTCTTTGTTGTTAATTCCTTGCACCATTCTTTTGGAAGATTCCGTGGCTTGGTTTTAATTGTAGATTAGAAACTTCATCGACAGATAATCACGCAGAAGCTTTCATTCGAGCTTTAAAACGGTGAAATATATCGATATCGTTAGTGAAATTTTATAGGTCACAAGATATATGCAAATAATATTAATAAATTCTCTTGTATAACAATGATAAGTTTGATAGTAGAAGAAATTAAATTTTAAAAGAAGATATTGCGAACTTTTTTAATAAATCTATCATTCTGTTGCTGATTAAAAGTTACGATGTTCTTGGTAATAATACGCGTATAATATAATTTTATATATGAATATAAAAATGTATTATTATTATTATTATTATTTTGACGTTAACGTTAACGTTAACGTTGATAGTACTATCTACTAACGCTAACTCGCTACGACGTGAAATTATTAATCAATGCAATGTACCTCTGGTAAACAGTGTCTACCAGTAGAATGCTAGCGATCAATACCGTCACCCTGAGATCCATTCAGAAATCATTCAGTCAAGAAAGCATCGGTCATCGGTAACATCAATAGCACTTCATATGCCAGAAACCATTGTTTCATACTATTGGAACATCATATACTTGATACCAGAGGGTTTCCATCATCATCACGGAATCTCTATTTCCCGCAAGTTCCGTTACCTAACCATCGAGATCTATTCAAATAGATCCCTGTTTCCCAATGAACATCTCTCCATCCAACGCGCACAAGTTTGCTAGGCAGTCTTATTGATGAATCTATCCGCCTCTATTCTCACATTTATTTAACTAGGTTTCAACGCAATCGTATGAAAAATTATAAACTCGTATGACTGAACTCGCTAGTTACTGTCAAATAATTAATATTACAATATGCAAATTTTTATACTAATATGCAAAAGTTCTCCTTTAAATTTGAACGAACTCGTATCGTTGAAGTAATTACTTCAAGAAAAACTCTACATCTTTACTTTTGTATATCCGTGACCTGGAGACAGCTGTTACGAAGAGAATAGAATTTAGTGAAAAAAAATTCAAAATAAGGGAAGGTCCATATCATTGTGCCTTTGAATATAAATGTGTTGGGTTATAAGGTCTAGAAACAAAAGAGCTATAAGTAGATTTCTATTGCTGTTTCTTGTAGCCTTCAGTTAGAGCTACACACCAAGGTTAACTTTTTGCTAATGTCCTTTGCTATAAATTTATAAATGTGCTTCCTATCATAATTTCTTCCTATTGTATTATAACACTGTAAGAGTGAGGATCTGGATCAGCATACGCCATACCTGTACTTATACTTATAGCTATTCTTATTTCAATATATTTTCCCATTACAAATTCATCCACTCGTTTCTCTATCTGTCAACCTAAACACATATTCGAATATTTCTATGAACTCTAGATTATGCTACGATCAAGCATTATTTCCTATTTGTCTTCTTTTAACTGTTTCTACAGCATAAATAACGGCGCATCGTTATTTATATTTTCTGATAATTTTCTAATTACGTATTATCGAAGGATCAAGGCTATTCAGCTAACCTGAACTTGTTCAAAACAAATATTATTTCTGTCAATTACTTTATTGGTCATCTTTGATAAGATTATATTGCATTCAACTAATGTCTTGTATAGATATAGTATTTCAAATCGGTACAATTTAGAAAATCAGAGAATAAAGTACACAAGTAGCAGCGACGTTTATACACCACACGACACCAACACAAAATCCCCAATTCTATTTTCACATCTTTTAAGCTTAACACGGAATTGCACACAAGGAAGAACGGTACACATATTATGAGGTAGCACACCAGCGGACAAATTATTTTCTAGTTCTTCGAACCGGATCTACGTGCAATACGAAACGCTATTTTACGAACGTTCTTCTTTCACGTTTACGTACACGTTCGTTGTTCTTTCCTCGCGTGTACACGCTTCTGTGCGTTCTATATTTCTTTCGCGTCGGCACACTAACGGAATAGCAAAAGGCGACACAAGTCTCATTATATCCGGCTCACATACTACCTTCCAGGCAATTTTCCTGCGTCTAATCGTCTGGATTTACAGTTATTGTCCATTCGGCAAATGCTCGATTAAAGAATAGCGCGCGAAATTGTGGAAAACGAAAGCACGGAGGCGTAAGAAAAATGCAGTCGTGAACAAGAATAAATGAACAGAGAATGAAAATATGTATCAACGAAGATTCGTTAAATATGCCGTGCTTACACATAAATATAAATATTAATTTCAATTATTAGCTAAATGGTCTACTTATTGGGTTGTCTCGCAAGTCCCGAACTTATCTCAGAAGCAATATAAATTCTACGTGGATGAAATAATGGCGCTAGGCGATAGATAGCAAAAGATTACTATAGAGAATGGTGCATATCTGATTTGATTGTGTTACCACAAAATGTTGGAAGAAAGTTTATAGTTTATACTAGGACAAATTTGAGACTCATCTGACAACTCAGTACTATCAGGATATATTAAGTTGTCTGAAAAGTGTCTTTCTTTTACAGACAAAAAACAACGCATTACAACATTATAACAACGCATCTTTGTACAAACATGAAACCTAATCTGTCAAACGTTGTGATTTTTATCTTGATAAAACAAAATGAATCATACGTAATTCGATAAAATAATATAAAACGAGAAATGGTTGTGTATCCATTATTTCCTTATAAAACGAAAGAAACTTTTCGGACGACCATAACGAATAAAATTGAATTATATATGACACTAGCATCAGTTCGATTAAATTTCGTTAATATCTACTTCCATTACCTGTCCACTTATTTTTTTCCTCGACTGTACTGCAGATAACGAAGGGTACTTCGATAACGTATAGAAAAGAAGAACGGTGGTAAAGGATCGTATAAAAAGAGAAGGTGAGCGGTTTTTGTAGCGATTGATTCATTGCCAGTTTAGAAGACCCTTGTCAAAGATGGACACCTTCATAATTGGAGGAAATTCGCGATAAAAACTACTATTCTAGGATGATGATGCAAATTCCTAAGGGATCGAGCCGTGAAACGCTGCGACAAAGTGTGTTTGAATTATGGCCGCGATTATTAACCGTGATGACATGTGAAATTATCTACGATGAAGTTCACGGCAGGTTAACTTGTTGTACTATTAACGTCGACTAAACAAATGTGAAGCGACATTATTTTTACTCGGTTAAAGTTCAAAGCTATTGATAGCTCCGGTAATATTAATCTTTACACTGTTACTCTTCATAAGTTGTAACTAGGGACGTTTAGAAGTTTTTAGAGAACTTCGCAAGCCCTGCGTCATCTTAACTTTCTACCTCTAAATCATACACTCAAGCAGAACCTTCCGAATCTTGTCCTCCCTCGGAGGTGTCGCCTTTTCTGTTTCAAAAAGTTGCAAAAAACTTTCCGTTCCCGATCAATATCTTTTGCTGTCCTAAAACTTTACACCCGTAATATTCCCGAGACGTATATTGAAAAGGAACGTGATAAAGTATCGTGATATGAAACAGAGTATCCGTACTCTTCGAGAATAAACCTTCTTCGCCACATTCATCCTAACACGGTCATACTATGATAGTTGGTAGAAATAAAGATACTATTACGGAAAAATATTGTTTGCTACGCTGTTCGAATATAAAAGAAAATCAGAATGGTAGATAGTCGTCGTTCAAATTCGTTCTATCGTTGTTTAAAGACCTTTTTTTTGGCCTATTTAAACTATCATTTTTTCTTACTTTTTCTAATTAAATTTTCTATCTATAGTGGAATATACAGCACGTTCGCTGGAATATATAAACTGTCATCAAAGCGCTGGCTTTTCCCCTGAGCACCGAATGCGGTGAATAAACTCCGCAACTGCACAACTTCGTATCGCAACACTAAAACGTATAATAGGTTCGGCAATGCCATTAACTCGCCTGATCCGAGAAACGACGCGTGTAAAGAAATGGTAAAAGAGAAACGGTTGATCCACCTATGCCGCAATAACTTGCTAACCCTTCGCTAATACCTGAAATCTGCTCTCTTATATGTATATACATATACTCCGCTATATATCCTGATGGCTATGTATTCTGAAACGTTGCACAGATTACAGCATAACTGTCTTTGATTACGGTATACGATTACAGCGTGACCGGTAAATAACGCCGTTCCTCTTTCTCTTACGTTACACGACCAGCGAGGTGTTAATATCGGGCTGCTATTCTTCGCGAACGGTACCTAAGATAAGAGGATTGCGCCCCGATATTCTTAGTGTACGACAGCCTGCAAGCGGCCTTGCTTCACCAGCACCGGTTATTACCGCAATAAATAGTACTATTAAGAGTGACACGCAGAAAGTTCCGTCTGTTTAGGAGGCGGTGGGCCGCACATAATCGCTCGGTCGCGAGTAAGCCGAACAGACGTTAAAGTGGCACCGATTTTCCTAGGAAATATCGTGGGACACGGCATGATGTACCACATAGGGTCTCGGTGCCAGATTGGCCGATTTATCGGCATTTCCACGACTTTAGTGTGACCAGCTTCAACGGGAGGATCTCGAGCTTTCTCGATATCGCTCGCTATCGCCCATTCACCACAGTCAAATCGTATTTCACGAGTTTTTGAACGGGTCCAGCGGCCAGCCCTCGGTTTTATGGAACAGCATTAGTTCTCGTGTCTCGATTCACGTCTCTTTTATTTAATTTGATTCATAAGCGTGACCGCTTCGAATGACCGTGTAACGGCGGTTTCGAGGCCGACTAGCCCTTTGTTTAATTTGATTTGTTCGTATAGCGGAAACAGAAGACGAACGTTCCTCCAACGTGTTCGTCGCATCGCGTCGTTATTCGGCCTTTTAATACGCTTGATTTGTGCGATGAGGAGAATGCTACAAACGTGCTCGTATTCGCGAATATACCGCGTTGAATAGAGATCCTGGAATTGGTTAAACAGAATTATGACACAGAGGAACTGTGGATTCGAAGTTAACGAATTAAAGATTTAAATCATTGTGAGTGATATATGGTTTAGTGAAATGTAACTAGATTGTTGATCTTTATAAGAATTCATATTTTTATGGATAAAACTAACAATTTGTTTTATCTCTTAAATATTTTAACGAATACTTCACTTTCAATATTCCGTAGATTTTTGCGTATATTTATATTATTCATAAATGTGTAAACTTTCGAGTAATACATATGGGAGAAAAATTACGCATTTGTTTATTTGAAACAGAGTTTTTCGAGAAAGCTTTTCAATAATATTCGCTATTAATTTTAAAAAACTGTAAAAACATTCAAACCTAAAAATTGCTTCTCGATGACGTTTAAAATCTCTCTATATTAAAGCATCGTGTAACACACACATTTTTTTTAGATATTATTTTTTATGATAAAAATCGAACGTTCGAGTTCGTAGGATATTACAGTACTCGACACGTATCTTTTTCATCGTTAAAAATGTCTCTTAATATCGAGGAAACGTATGAAAAAATTATCACTGACGTGTATCATTTCTCGTTAAAATTTTTACATTAGACACTTTCTCAAAACATTAAGCATTTCTCTGTTTGTTAAATCAAGAGTAGATTTCAAGCATCAAAATTCAAGAACTGCAACTAAGTTAATCTACCTTATGCAAATTCCTTGTTATCGTTTTCGGTAAATATTTTATATTAATTAATTCAAAAGGAAGACCAGAATACTTAATAGAAAATAAACATTTTTCTCCGTTAAAACTAACACAAATCTCAGTATGGAAACTAATCTGTAAGGGAAAAAGATTCAAGAAAATTACGAATCACGAGACGAAATACAGCTTTAAACTATCATAAACTAGCGAATTTACATAACCATCGCTCGTCGTTTTATCGTTGCTGCTGAATACCATTCCTTTAAAACGGAGATAGCAGAGAAACGAATCGTATTCGGCCATTTTCACTGGCAGAAGATCGTTCGCGGCGCGCGTTTAAGTTATTTAGTATATCGTGCTTCTATCGTGGATTTTAAGTAGACGGCAGAAGCGGCCGGTATGCACTGCATTTTAATTTACACGATCGCCGGGTCAATCCTTCGACCATCAACTGGCTGAACCCAATGTGGGTTGCTGTATATGCACGTCATAAATACGCAAATCGTCCCAAGTTCGTTCGTCGATTCGGATGCAATTGCACCGGTCAATTTTGAACGATCTTAATCTGGAGCCACGATTGAAATTCATGAAGCATAATCACCGACGAAATTTCCGCGAACGGATTTGCTATCAGTTCGCGATCATGCGCATACATTCCCTTGGTTTATTGTTTAAAACATTAATCAGTAGCCCCGCGGCAATTACAAACGTGTCGGGACACTGGTATTATTCTTCGTGTAAAATTAGTTTCGAATATACTGCCAGAGAGATTTTATTCGAAATCGATAAAAGTTTTATAAATTAGTAATGTAAACATTGTGAACGCGGTACACAACGCGGTTGTGGACAAATATCCTATGAAAATTTGTATATTCGAATATAAATATCCTTTATTTTTAATCCGGATGTGCTTGAATCTTTTTCACATGTTTTTCCAAATAATTATCTGGAATTATCTGATATTTAAGCTATATTTTTGAAAAGTTATCAGTGTCGTAAAAAATGGCTATGTGTTTCAAAGGACATTAGACAGTAAGAACAAACAATAGATATTTACAAAAATTCCAAAAAAAAGAGAGCAAAATTATTTTCTAATCATCCTTTTGAAAAGGTGACTGACATATCTGGGTTAATGATAATACCAGGCAATGTTTAATTCTCTCCTGTTTTGTTAGAAAATTATTACAAGAGAAGCAGGAACTTCGTTAGAAAGATTTATTGAAAAAAGATTATTTGAATAAAAAGAAGATTAAAGATTTATTGACAAATTTCTTATATATCTAAATAAAATTGAAGTAATATTGCATTTACTGATAACTAGAATTATATCTGAAATTAGTTGAAATTGAAATTTCAGTTTATGACTTGACAAAATTTATGGATCTGAAGTATACGTTTACTCGATGTATTTTCGAAATGTTATGAGAGTAGAGAAGTTTAGTATCTCTGAAAAAAAGGGAGTTCATATCCTGACCTTAAAAATTCTTTCGGCTTAACGGCCAAACAACCTCGCGTTCAGGAGCAAGAAGCAGCAGAGATGAGCATTTTAGGAATGTATAGTATAGTTACAAGTGCGCGCCGTTGTGTCAGCTAGCAAAAATTTATTGTACTTGTGGAAGGCAGTACCGTACAAATTGCTACACGTTGTAATGTCCTGATTTCCAACAAGAACCATGGTGTAGCGTTAATTTAATTTTGTGTATACCAAACCCATGTATTACGGCGGTCAAGAACAGAATTTATTCCCAAATAAAAAATTAACGAGTGAAACAATATGAAACTTCATAAAAAGCTTTAAATTCTATACATTTCCCATTTCAGCCGAGGATCATTTTTATAAAGCGTAGAAATATAATACATAACGAATTTTTTTTAAATTGAAAACGCAAGAATATCTCATAAATCAGAAAATATTTTTAAAAATCGTTATTATAGGAATTGTTTGGCTTGAAAAGAGACATTACGCGTTGTATAGTCTAAATCGTCACCGACTCTTTTGGTACGATACCGTTTAACTTGATAGATGCTCAATTAGTAACATCCCAAGGAAAATTTATGTAAATATACACTTCCATTTCAATTTCAATTGTCAACTTCCACATCTACATCTGAAATAAGATCGATACCACCCTACAGACTGTATCTTGCATTCTGCAAAATATCGAAACGAAGAGATCCAAAACGACGATTAAGAACTCGATACACGTCCGCGGCGTGAGTCACGTAAATTTCACGCTGCACCATCTATCTAGTCTGTATACCGGGGAAGCTGCGATTACAGTGAACATTCTAAAATACATCACGCTATGAGATAGAATTTATCCGACTGCACGGGTTGTGCAAACAACAGTGGACACGAATACCTGCTGGCGAGCTGCAGCTGCGTGTGTCCACGTGAAAAAGTGTAAACTGTCCACAGCACGGTGCTACTTATACCTTAAAGGTATATACACGATAACACGACGGCAAGGTTTGATAAGCTCCGGCACGGTGCATTAGACACGCGTCTCGGACGTTTATCTCTGGCACAGGAATTTCCCTTCGACGGTGTAATGTAATCCCCTTTCCCTGTTTGTAGCCTATTTATTTCTTGGAACAAGCCTTTGCCCCTTCTACCTTCTATCCGCCTGTCCACCCACTGCATTTTTTCACGAGCACGCGAACCAGCGTCCGCCAAGTACGTGCCACCTTATTGTAAATCGCGTAAAGCCGCGTCCTAACTGAAGTGACAACGGAGCAACTTTCTGTTGGGGTTCTATGTTTCTTGAAATTGTTACCAGTTGTTGTCCGATACTTCGCCGTGTTCCTTCACGGTTCTGGTGGAACTATTTGAAACGTACAAGCAACAGCAGGCAACAAAAAGTTGCTCGTTGTTGTCTTAGCGAGGACGCAGCTTTACGCCAGCCAAATCGATCAACTTCACTTTTTGTCAATTTCTCAATTCCATTAGATAAAGACGACTTTAATGTTCGGTTTGCAAAGAAATAAATTACTTGCTTCTTTGAGCTCGTTTGTTAAAACGGGACGATAGAAACAATAGGAAATTTCAGAAATAACAGTGAATTTCGAAAATAGCGCTTACGATATCACCAATTTTTTCTGCTTTTCAATTTATGCAATTGTTTATTGTGACTTCTGGACGACTGAAACGTTAACTGGTAGAAACATTTTGTGCACATTGAATCAACATAATCAAAGGAATGTTCAGTCTGAAAGCGACGTTTGTCTCTAGCAATAAGTTGTCCATACGCAAATGTGTCGAGGCAGTCGTCAAACTGTACAAGCATTTGTTTCAGTCGCAACGTGTTACCGCCTGTTTCTTGCTTCTCTTTGATCTTCGTCATTTGACAGACAACAAACAGAAACTATTGTTACTAGTAACAGAAACCTGAAGACACACGGAAAAGGATTGGCCAACAATTAGCAAGTTTTCAAGAAACATGGAGCATGAACGAAAGACTCCTCGTTGCTGCTTCAGTGAGGGCGCAGCTTAGCGTTGCTCGACTCGGTGTTTACCGAAAAGCATTCATATCCAACGAAGCATTCGTGTGCAAGGTAAAACGCGCGCGCCACTAGATCCTGCTGTTTTATGTAATTGATAGATTCAAGCTGATAAACCCGACCTAGATAGAGGCTTTTCGAGCCTCGGGCAAGGAAGCAGCCTCTGCTCGATCTCTTGCCCGACACTGTCAAAGAAAGGAGGCCAGATGAGGCTGTTCCGAAATACCGCCTCTTCTTCCTCGGATTCCATTGATCTGTCGATGGAAGCGTTATTCGGGCCAGAGCGCCCCGAGAAACATACAACAGCAATCCACCTGCATGTTTTTCACGGGAAACACGTTCCACGGTTCGATCGTTAGAGATATACGCTATCAGCGAAAAGTCTGCAATCACGTTTCCAGTTGTTCCTACACTGAATCTTTTGCTGCTAATTTCCTTATTAATTCGAAGTTAATGCCAGATATCAACGATGATGAGTGAGAAGTTGTTAAAAGCGAATGTGCAATATTTTAAATTAGCAGGTGATGTATGTGTAGGAGTGTTATTGTACGTTTGAGGACAACGCGTGACGAGTATGTGACATGTAAATTTCGCTCTAAGGCTAGAACTACTAAAGTGATTAAAACGATCAGTTCGTAGTTTTTCATAGTAATTTCATTTTTTTGCATTTTTGCATTTTTGGGAAGTTGACTGATTTTTAGCGGAATATATGAATTAAATATTCGAATGGTTTTTTGTAAAGTATTCTAAAGTATTCGTATTTGTCACGATATTACGCGATAATAATATACAAAAGGAATCAATGGCTGATTGAGCGTATTGAGGATTCGGATGGAATCGAAAAGAAATTCATTTTGAATGAAGGAAAAAAGAAACATAAATGAATAAGACAGGATGTGCGATACAAGAAGAAAATACAACTTTAGTAAAGTTTCAAGATTAGGGGGCCAAGGTTAGAGATCCTGCTATGGGATCTTGAGACCTCAGGTAATCTTCGGTAAAAGAACTCCTAACGCTAGGTAATAATCCTGGCATTCTTACAACCTGAAGTTCAGACTTTGTGGAATTTACTCTTTGATGTCGGTGCTTCACATTTTCTATGGTCTGTTAAATCATCTTTTTAATTTTCAATAATTCCTTGATTATTTTACTGCTGTATATTTCTTAGAAGTAGTAATTTACATCATTGCATTAGATATTCGCGAATCAATGATGAATTTACTGAATCTTCGCAAGCTGAGCCATTGTTCTTTACCCTTTCTTTGTTCTTCTCATGCTAATATGTATTATTTACATACATGTAAATAAAATTCTTTACATTGGATGGCTTACACGAATAAAGCTGCTGATGTACATAGCGTGGTAAAGTACAGGTTGCTAATATTTTCGTTTATATATACAAATGTTGATAGTGTATTCTAATTATGCAAATACAGCCGGTAGTTGTTTTACGCTAGATACGAAATAGTTTCAGTGAAATAAGCAAACAAATGTATTGTTACTTATTTCTCGTATCAAGGTACGCCACGTAATGTATTTCGACTTGAATAATACACATATAACTATGAATTACTATAATAATCGTGAGTAATTTTTTATTTAATAGCAAAACATATTTATTTAAAATAAGATATATCCAGGCCAAGTAGCTTCATAAAATGAAGGAAATTCCGTAAAGACGTTCATCGTGAAGAATTTCAATAAAATTTATACGAATATCAATTTTTACGAATATCAGTTTCTTACTATCGAAGGAAGTAGAAGTAGAGGTAGACGCGAAATTTAATGGAAAATATGTGAAATGGATGAGACGTAATAAACGTAAATAAAAAATTAAGAAATCGCGTCTCCTTCTGTACACGATATAAATATTAGAAACTATCATACACGGTTGATCTAAGAAACTACTTCTATAACGTTGTAAGCATAGGTTTGTCGTATAATATTTTACGTTTATCTTACGTACATACAATAATTAATACCATAAAGTAAAGATTAAATCGATCGTTTCATAAACCCTATCGTGCTTTTTAAATCGCACCATGACAAAGCCTGTTGTGTTCTAATACGTAAGAATAATTAACCGAAGTATGCTTTAGATTACTAGATACCAAACTATGAGATCAAATTATTACGATCTAACACACAACATAATTTGTTTCTTTATTATACTATTTGTACTTTTAAGTATATTATACCTATATCCCTAAAAAGCGTATTCAAGTTGTACATTTTATATCGTGTTCTAAAAAGCCTTATAACAAATTAATTTATTCGTGGTAAAAGATTTAATTACACAAATAAATATTTTCAGTATCAAGATTCAATTTTTAGTATTAGAATTTACATAAAAATTAATGGAAATATGGAAAATATAACATTCACGTAACAGAACTTTGGCAATCGTTGCTTGTATAGTATGACACTATTCTTTCAAGAATACCAGTAGGTTATTGGCACACATCGATAAACCAATGAAAGTAAATATGTCCGTAAAACTATGTTCGTACTAGCTTTTCCTATTTCCTGATGAACATAAAATAAGGTTGTAGACCCGTGATCCTACCGTTCAAAGTCATACGTTACTTCGCCATGGAACGAAACAACCTCGGTATCGACCGGCTTTCTTTATTCATGACCCGTATATCCAGCTCCCAAAATATTTTCTTGTAAAATAATGATAATATCAACCCCGTTACTGTTCAAAATGTCACGTTGCTCCATCGATCCCAACGCTAGATAAACAACTTGATTACAACGAAACCTGAAAATAGCCTGTTCTCCTATCATAGCGAAAATGTAGTCTCAACAAACATAACTCAACGGTAAAAGTAGTATCGACTAAATTTTCTACCAGCTGTTTACATTGAATTACTCCATTAAATCGTTCCATTAAAAATTCGAAATTATATATAAATACGATTATAAAACTGCGACTTTTAAGAAGCATCTATCCAGAAACAAACTACGAGAGTATTAATCTATTAACCCCTTGCACTCTGAATTTTATTTCAATTTCGTTACCAGCAGCTCCCAACGCTTTCAAGTGTTTTGTTTGAAATTTACTTTAGCTAAAAAATAAGATAATTTAAATAAATAAAGGAAGAAACAAATTCACTTAAATACCAGTTTTATTCACACTATTGTTGTATTTTGTAATTTTTAAGTGTATGATATATCTTGAAACAATTTCCAGGATGTAATCTTAGTTTTCTTTCACATGTTTCACAAAAAAAAAGTAGGACTGAAAGAAAGTCGAGTGGGATTCGACAAAGGAGCTCCTGAGATAAAAACTGATGTCGAGTCCCACTGCGAAGGGTTAAACTTCTTTCGAAGACACGAATATATCTATATACAATGTAGATTCGCAGATAACCTAGGCTATAACTAGGATCGCTTAAAGCTAATAAATAAGAAAAAATCCACAAGTTTGTAAGATTGCTGCGTCGTTTTCATCGAACGAGACTGACGAGATAAGCCGCTTGAGCTACCCCGAGGCGCAAAATTTGGAAGCGTCCCATCTTCATTTCCCCTAAGAGCGTTCCGCGCGCGTGGATGAAACCTCCACGTAAAATAAATTCCATCCGGGAAAATGAAGAAATCGTAACCTGTCGTAATTATTCTACCGTTGATCGTAGTCGAATTTACACCGATGATCTTTGAAAATTGCCGATAACTGAGAAGATAGAGAGATCAACCCCTAACTGCTGTTAAATAACCATCTGTCACTGGAGCGTTTTTCGATTAGTCTTTACTTCGATCGAGCGAAATATTTACGAAGAATGGCTTCTTCTCGAGGTATAAGAGTCCTCTCTTACCGTTCTAACGAATTTTCAACATGGTCGCTTCGGGATTAAGAAGGAAAGGGCCAGAAGACCGTTTAAAGGGAGAAGTTTCCGTGAAAGACTTTCACGTGCACACGGTGTTGCTGTCAGTGACGTTGGTGTCCTCGTTCGGAATATATCGTGGCTGTCCTTTTCTTATTGCTTTCTGTCGTCCTTTCTCCTTTGTTCTTTTCACGGAAGTCTCGCACGGCGGAACTGACTGGAAGATGGCCACGTCAAAAGAAATAAACGTTGATTTTACGCACGACCGCCCACCGTACTTCGTTCGCGCGCGTTCAACAGGACAAAATCTTCGCTTTATGGTAAATAATTTTCAATGTTTACTCAACCGTGTACCGAGTTGCCGAAACACGATGTTTTCGCGCCATGTGTATACTCGATACGCGCATGGCTATCGGTAACTGGTATCGCGGTAATAGCCACCGTGCTGGTAAACATTGCTTTACAATGCACGGATTGCACCTCACTCGCGCTAACGATTCCCGCTAACAAATCATCCTGGGAATACGCCGTTTTTCATCGATAACTTGCAACGATTCGTCCCCGTACGTGTGTACATTTTCGACGACGAAATTACATTTTGTTTATCGCGTCCGGACGTAAACGCGGCTCCGTGTTGAAACGTTGTCCCGTGTGTATACGCTTCAAGTGATGTTTGATGACGTTTCGTTTTTTCCTCCTGTCTTTTGTAATTTCTAATTTTTAAACTTATTATTATTATCGCGTGATATCATTTAGTTCGAAGAATAATCTTGAATAATATTAGAAGAGATTAAATAAAGCGATTAATACTTGGAGAGAACGTTGTAAGTAGCATCGATTTACGAGAATGAAACATTATTGTACGACAGTTTCATCTTTTGTAACAAGTAAATTAGAATACATGTTCAAAAATACTGTTTCTTTGTACAAGGTGTTTTTTCGATGAGTTAGCTTCGTATTCCGCTTGGCCGAAATAAATGTTAATTATTAACTGAATATCTTTGGTTTATAGCGAAAGAAATATAGTAATATACGAGAGAAATCTGACGTTAATTTTAATCTTGTTTAATTTACTTCCATTATATTATATCCTGTTATTTCTCTCTCTCTCTCTCTCTCTCTCTCTCTCTCTCTCTCTCGTAATCATAATTTCAAAGAATTTTCCTACCAGCAGCATATTCGGTTCTTTTTTTCTTTCCACGTATCCTTCGTTGCGTATTTAAAAGAACGAGAGAAGTAAAGCTGGAAATAGATGGAAAATACAAATTCCCGTATCGCGTATCCAACTGCTATCGGAACTATTTCCAAGCGTCAAAGATATCGCGAAAAATCCGAAATACATTTAAAAGTAAATTCCGGATTTCAGACGACTTCTTCTCCATACAATTCTTTCCGCCTTTGCTTCAGCATATAGGTGGCCCCACCCCCACCTCTCGCTGGAATTTCACTAGAGTGAAGAATTCCTACTTTTTTTCTTCCCCTCTGAAGGATACTTCACCTTGATCCAGACAGTTCCAACGAAAAGTGGTTGATCGATGGATTCGAGTTCTCGCCTACCAGAGAACCTCGTCTTACCCTAACTCTGGGGAAAACTTAAGGCAAGACGACATCGGGCAAAATTTACGATCCTTTGAATCGCGCAACCGAGAAGACTTATCCGGTCTCTCGTCTGCGTCAACCCTCTCCGAGTGCTATGGTCGAGCTACAGTGAAACTTTTATGATATTCTATGGATTCTGATTAAATTTCATCGAAGATGCGGGCTTAATTTTATGCGCAAGAGGAATAACCCAGTGCAGCTTTTTACCGTCAAATCTGATACAATATTTATAAATGCGTGTGGCTCAGCTTCATTTTCTTTGAAAACATTTATCTTTAATAGAGAAACTTATAGAGATGCGTTTTGCAAATGTTTATTTTATTTAAGCGATAGAAATTAACGATATGTTGTATTTTAATATTGTGATGAATCCAATGTTTGAAAAAATATGAAAAGTAAGATTGAAAAGCTGTAAAGTCGAAGAACTGTATAAGTTTCACTGACAAATTATGATCCTTTAACATTCTTACTGTTAATTGCTGAAAATAATTATTTAATTCATTTTATCATCTACTCACCCCATTGTTATTATTTTACATTATACAACGCTATGTTAAAACAATATATACCTGCAAGCATCAAATAATAATTTGACGCGTGTGTTTAAAAGTTAACAGCGAAGTAACGTTGTAATGACTTAAATCTAATTATTGCAAAGTGCTTTGCAAGGTCTCGGAGGTATTTAAAGGATTATTTTTTTATTCCTCGATCGTTGGAACTTGTATAAAATTTATTATCTTGCAGGTTACAGAGGAAAGAACTTTCGCCAGTTTTTCATTTATGCAAATACGTAGCAGGTGTTCAAAGATTCTTTTACTGCCCGCATACCAGGGATTTCCTAGTTTCATGAATTTTCGTGTAAATTTGTGCTGGCGTCGTTGTACCAGCGTTTTTACAAGTTTCGTTAAACGAAGCCACAACTCCGATTCTTCTACTCGTGTCGGTTGCCGTTCTTTTCAAGATAAACGATTTCTTTTCCTCTCAATGACACGCATTCACTGTTACTGTTATAACGTATATGAAAATGTCTGTCGCTCTTACGAAATACACTACGTTCTTTCTTTCCTTCATTTTGTAAAACGCTTTGGAAAAATTATCGTACAAACGACCACCGTGTTGAGTTTCTTTCTTCTTACTCAAGTAACATTTCTACATTACGTTGATGAACTTTATACGAAATTCTTGATATTATGGCATTGTACTTTGTTAAAGGTTCGCGAATTGCTTGCGAATGTTTCATTTTCTTTCTAAAATAAATTATGTACACGTATATACGTATTTTTACGTTCTACAACCTTCTTTCTACAATTGATATTATGGTATTAAAGTTTCAATTTTTAACAACATCGCTACGGGATTGGTCCTTTTCCTCTGACATGGCTCTTTGTTTTAACTTTATTCGCTATATATATATGTGTGTGTGTGTGTGTGTGTATTCGCTGTACGATATGCTGCACGATGCTATAGAATATAAGATATGTTTCGGATATTGGTTTCAAACCAACCGCTCTGTGCAAAATTCCGGAAATTACTGTCTATATTTTCTATTTAATCAATATCCCAGATATAATATGGTTAAAAATCAAACATTATCGCGATCGAACGTTGCCCTTTAAACCCTAGCTGTCAAAAACTCTGCAATTCCCGATAATTCAGACATTGATCTTTTTAAATACGTTGTCAATTCTGATATTCTTGCAGGTAATTAATTATAAGGGACGATTGTCAAAGATTTGATAAATATTTATGATATGCCAAATATATAACATTTATAAATTTATAACAGAAGTAAAGGTAGATGAACGAGAAGTAAGTGAACGTAGTTCGTTAAAGATAGATTGAATGGACAATTCGAAACTGATAAATCATTGGAACTGAATCAAAGAATAGAATAACCGAGAGAAGGAGAAGATCTTTTAATTAGTCGTTTCAATACATCGACGAGAGAGAAAAATAGGTCTGTTAGATATAACTACGAGTTTGAGTAAAATCAATGTTCCCTATCAGACTCTTCGCGGTATCCAACGCATATTCTTGTTTAAGTACCTGAATCTTAATTAATTCGAAGTTAAGTGTATACTTTACTCCCACTACCCATTATAATTAGATCCCTAAACCTTAAGTTAGCTAAACACTCCAATTTAGGCTTAAATTAATTTCATATGCCTAAGTTAATTCCGAGCCAGTTTTGAATTAGATATTCGGCTAAAGTCGATGCTTATCTAGAATTAGTACCTGAACTAGTTTTGAACTGTATATCTGAAACCTAATTCCGATAATTACATAACACAAATATATCACTTCTCTAACGCCACTCTAACGCCATATCATTTTTTCTAATTCGCAGCTATTTCGCTTTATTTCCTCTGTTCTTTATCAATCACAAAGTTATATCTATATAACAAAATTATATTCTACTTGAAGGAGATGACTTATTTGATTGTTCTTTTTTTATTTAATTCATACGTTTCGACTGGTTTCAAAAATTATATTTCATAATTAAGAGCCATAATTCCTCATTAGATAATTAATTTCTCATAGTATTTGTAATTATTGGTGATCGTGTAGAATTACGTATATTTATAATTTAAATGTAACAACGTGGAATTGACAGTTTTGTGTCACGAGAAGACTCATCGAGGATGAGAAATAAAAAACATTGAAAAAATTAGATCCCTCGTGGTCATTTTAGGGCGTGTAGACTTATCCCCCGAGATTACCGCTTTAAAGAATACAAATTTTCATAATATGGAATATGCTGTGTAAAGTAACCAAAGCAGAAGATTTCAGAACAAAAGTGAAATTCAAGCAAGTTTTAATATTACTCGAGAAACCGGATTATTCTTGGATACGGTAAAGCGTAGATAAGCAGCTGTTGGATTACATGGCCGACTTGCAATACAGAAACCATTCTCAAAGGCAAGGAACAGAAAATTGAACTAAGATGCATAAGAATTGGATTTTAGAAAAATATGATTTATGAACCGACGAATTTCCAATTGTTTTGGAAATGAATTTTCATATGTCGATGCAATTAGAAAAGAACGTTGCAATGATATATCGTATTTGTTGTAAAATCATTGAAGAAATACTTGGGAAGAGAAATGGCAAAATCTTATGGAACAGACAAATATAGACAAAATTATATTTATTACCATTTAATTCATTCGTTTCTTTTCTGCAACATATAAATTTTAAACGTCCGTTTCTGCTTGCTAATTAAAGAACCCGATTTCCTTCCTTGTCAAATAAACAATTCCATATTTTTAAACAATGAATAAGCTTCCGCCATCCGTAAGCCATCTCTACATTACGTAACAACGTAACGAATTAAACGTTCGTATCATGATGCTGAAATCCGCTATTTTCATATCACAACGCGGCGTTATGTAATTCGCATTCGCTAACAACGTATTCACGAATATTCATAAAAGACGAAAAATAATCAATAGCAGACGAGTTAATCCCCGCGGTAAGCTCAGAATAATTAAAAACGATAACGCGATTACCGACGAATTTGCGATCGTTTCGTAGCAATCGACACGCCGATTAAAGACTCGTCCCGACGCAATTATTTCCCCGCTTATCAGGAATTATCAGAAGCGGTTTAAGTGCTGTTGGCCGGGTAGGTGAAAAATCTTTGCCGAAAACTGAAAGAAAATTCCGAGCGAGGGTGTCACGTGAAACGTGAAAACCCATGAGAAAATGTTTTACAGAGGAATCGGTGTTCGGGGACGTCGCGATAAAAGAGTCGCTGACTCGCGCCATGCCAAACATGGTAATCGCCTCGGGATAGCCTGCCTAAAAGAGAACGCGGACAACGAAGCTTTTTACCGTGCACTTCCGCCGCATTTGCATCGTGGACGGAGATGTTACCGAATCATAGCCGAATATCATTAGAAACGACACGATTCCCGCCACGATAAACCAGCGACCGTGTTCTATGTAGTACAGTCCTGTTCAATAGAATCAGAACACCTGCTGGTTTCGTACGAAACGTGTCAATTAATGCCCACTATCAAGGAAACGATTAATCGATGAAAATTTGGTATTCATGCAGTATCGTGATATAATACATGTACGTTAAAATTGGCTAAAACTATTTGCAAGAATTACAATAACATAACGAATCGGAATTCTGCTTTCCATTAAAATGTCTTATCCATCGCGTTAGAACCGATGAAAATTTATTATCTTCGTACTATTTTTGTTTTCCATCGATTGATTAAAAATATAACAGTCGTTATTTCGTAGCAGCGTGTGAAAGACACGCTGTAAAATCATTCGTGACACGCATGGAACACAAAACAAATAAAAATACAAATAACAATATAAATGTTTAAATTGATAAAAATACCGATCGAAAGATACGACAAATATAGACAAGGAAATCATTCATTTTATTATACAACGTTCGTGTATTTGTTATCACAATATTGAGTGTATTGCTCTTTTATAATTTAACGCTAGAAACGGAGCGATAATTCTTAAAGGCTCTGATATCTTACTGAGTTGTCAAACTAGCTTAAGTTACTCTAAGTATCTTAATACTTCTGAACGTGCGTGTATAGCTATCGATCCAGCGTACGATCGTTGGTGCCGAACGAACATTCTAGCCAAAAATACCGCTGTCTAGAACGATAACGACTCGTCGATGGTTCTCTCCATTGTTTCGTTGCTGAGTACGATGTGTACTCTCGTTTATATTCACGCGGTCGGTGGTAAGTCCGTTGTTAGCGACTGCTATAAAAGTTACGAACGTATTAGAGGATGGAGAAGCACGAGCACGCTTCAGCGTGTACCGCTGGTGAGTTACGTAGTTTGCGTAACCCGTGTTTCTGTTATGGGCGACGATAGAGGAAACGTGGCGAAGGTATTACTTTTTGGTGGCGTTAGTTTTTGTAGCTACGATACGCTACTTTTTTTCAGATGCGATTGCTTTTTTTAATGGAAACACATGTTCCTTTTTTGATTCCCGTTTTCTCTATGGTACCTTTTTTTATGGTTTATTTTCTAGGTAATAGGAGTGCTTTTCGTATTTCGTGATTCTCGTTTTTTCCAGCTTTTGCTATTAATTTCCTGATTATTAAGTATAGCAGTGTATTATTACACAATAGCGATGTAGACCAGAATCACCTGTTTTTTTTTCATCTGGTTTCCCTTCTGAAACTTTGGTTTAGTCTGTAGCTAGTAGATGAAGTACTTTTGTATTTTGTATTTCCTCTATGGTACCTTTTTTTATGGTTTATTTTCTAGGTAATAGGAGTGCTTTTCGTATTTCGTGATTCTCGTTTTTTTCCAGCTTTTGCTATTAATTCCCTGATTATTAAGTATAGCAGTGTATTATTACACAATAGCGATGTAGACCAGAATCACCTATTTTCTTTTTCATCTGGTTTCCCTTCTGAAACTTTGGTTTAGTCTGTAGCTAGTAGATGAAGTACTTTTGTATTTTGTATTTCCTCTATGGTACCTTTTTTTATGGTTTATTTTCTAGGTAATAGGAGTGCTTTTCGTATTTCGTGATTCTCGTTTTTTTCCAGCTTTTGCTATTAATTTCCTGATTATTAAGTATAGCAGTGTATTATTACACAATAGCGATGTAGACCAGAATCACCTGTTTTCTTTTTCATCTGGTTTCCCTTCTGAAACTTTGGTTTAGTCTGTAGCTAGTAGATGAAGTACTTTTGTATTTTGCGTTCGTCTTCTTACTTTGGTATTAATTTTCCGATTATTCAGCGTGCGAATGCATTATCACGTGTTTTCTTTTCCATCTGACTTTTATGGTTTCGCGTTTTATGTTTTGATTGTTTACCTTGGTATTAATGCATTATATTTTTTGTTATAAGAGTGGTATAAATTCGATTGTTTAACAGATAGAAGCGGCGCAAAGGATATTGATACGGAGGTAATAAAATACAGAAACTAAGGGGTGGAATATGTAATATAAAGATACAAAGTGTAAACGTATAAAAACAAATTCATTGATCTGACAAAAATATTTAAAATATTAATGATTCATGTTTTCCAACTACCGGTAGCTTTTATAAAACAGACATTCGGACGTGTCGCTGTCCGATGATAAACATTTTGTTCGTTTTATTATCTCCTTTATAACACTCGTAACTTTATGACATTTAAAATAAAACTGCACAAATAAATACAGAATTTTCCTGTCGTAACGTTAAATTATCGACTCGTCGTGTAAGTAACGAAGTATCCATGTTGTTGACGGGTGAAACATCGAATTCTGCGAAAGCACTTTCTCGTCAGGCTAAATTATTCCGTGTTTTCTGCTATTCACCGCAACTAAAACACTAAAAGCGTCGAGTGAATAATCTTCTCGCGAAATTGCTTCGACGTCGAAAGGGCGAGAAGAAAAAAGAAATCGAAGAAAGTGCCCAACGACGACACAGCGTGTAAAAAGGTGCGTTCGTTGACGAGAGGGTAGCGAGAAACGATGTTTTCTCGCGTCGATCGGTTTCCCTATCCCTACGTTTGTCTCTCAATTCAGAGAACCAATTTGCTCGCTTTAGCTATTGGCTGGTCTTCTTAAATCACTCGAAACTCGTCTTGGAATTTTCATCCGTTTAACGCGGAATCCTCGTGAAAGCGTAGCAACGTAAACTGGGTGGACAATGGGAACATCTCTGACCTATATACTCTTTGGTTGAGTAATGAGAAAAGATACGGTCGAGTATTTTCATCGAAGAGAAAACGCTTGTCGTTAGTGCCCAGCCGATAGAAGCAAATCGATCGATATCGTTCTTAATTTTACTGCGATTGCCTAAGTGATATACCAAATAAATTTCTATTCGGCGCGTCATTTGGCATATTTTTCGTGTAGAGGTGTGCTTTTACGATTGGCCGAACGATTTCCACGTTACAAAAATACGACCCGATCCTCCATTGGTCTCATTTCACACACGAACCTCTAACGAAACTGTCGCTTCGTTTTGCCTAGTTTCCCTTCGGTTCTAACTATCCGCCGGGCAAATATTTTTTCAAAACATTTACCACGCCAGAGCGTAGAGGAATATTCTTCAATATTTACGAACCTCCGACATACAAACGCTTCAACTCTCGAAAACGCGATTCATTGCTGCACTATGACGTGCAAAGAATTATGATACCATTCGCGGAATGCCGAGCTCGAAGAAAAATCGTGTCACGATTAAGTATTTCGGTTTTGGAAAGCAGCCATTGATCGGTGCATCCATTGATTAATTAATTAATTGCAAAACATAAACGGGTTATCGGTTCACTGGATCTGCAATGTTTGATGCATAATTATTTAAGTGAGAATTTCTTTCTACGTATTACAATAATTTCAGTTGTTGTTTTCAGTTTTAAAAATTGCACGAGTCATTGAATTCTTTATGGCACAAAGTAGCTACAGCTTATAAATAAAGCATTCTTAATCCTTGCTCCGCTTTAACACATTGGAATAAATAATGATTCTATTTCAAGAACTTTAGTTTTCTAAAAAGAATTCTTTCGAAAATAAAGCATTAATTCTTCCAACTCTTATTAAAGCTGTTCATCTGTTCGTGAAGAAATATCTTAAATATCTTAGAAAGTCATGCGATTAAAACGCACGCGTGAATTCTTTTAGAAATCTACGACGAATACGTATCAGTTTCGATGAATAAAAAAGCAACTGTATAATTTACGTACCAAAATTTCCTACCCGTCTGTCGTTATAAATATCTCCGTAATACGTTTGCATTCCCGTGGCACATTCTCAACAACCCAAACGATATTTCGAAATGATCCAGTTTCGAACAACGAATTATCGTGCCTACTCTGGCAGGAGACACGCTCTCGAAAGTTGGAGATTTCGAACTGAACTTGGGAAGGGAAAAATATTCGAGAATGAAATTCCACGCGAGATCCAATCGTGACGAGGGGAGGGCGAAAATTCGCGGAACTCTTAAGCGAATTCGCAGCCAGATTTAATTCGAGCGCACACAAGCACACGAGATACGAAGGATTCTGTCCGCGCAACGTTCTAATTCCCTGATGCATTACGCGGTACATTGTTGACGCAACGACTACCAACCGGTGTCATAACAACAGCGAGTAACGTTTGCACACGCCGAGATACACAGTGGCGTGTCAGTTTCCGGCCAAATAGATTTCTCGTTTTATATTCCAAAAGTGATGATATTTTAAAGAATTTTAAAAAACATTATACGACTATACAGCGGCGTTTGCCTATTATTCTATATTTTCTCTTACTTGTCATATCCTTGCGCGCAACGTTATTTCAAATTCTTTCGAATATCGCTTTCCGAATATAAACTTAAAGATTTATTCTGACCGGAAATTTTTCCACGTCACTGTATCATGTATAGCTTGCGTTGCATACTTCTCTGCGTGATTTTTCCACTTACTTTTCTTTTTTCTTTTTTTTTTTTCTCGCCTCTCCTCCCTTCCAGGGTTTCTTCAATTCCCGCCACTTGGTCGCGGTTCGTGGTGGTTCTCGATGAAAGCGTTTGTTAAGCGAAAGAGGGTTGCTTTGAACACCGATGGAACGCCGCGCGTGTTCGTGCAAACGACGCAGTGTGAACTTCGCGTGATTGCCGGCAATAATGATTTCCCCGTGTCCTACTACCCACCACGCCCCTCTCTCGCCACACGTTTTTCCCTCTTCCAGATCAGGTTGCACAGATGATACCGATAGGCTGATTACTTCCGGATAATAAGGAGTCAACGATGTAATTGGTGGCACGGTTATTTCGACTAGTGCTTCCTTTCCTTTCCTTTTTTTTTTTTTTTTCGTTATCCGATTTTAATCGGTTAAGTACTTACGTTTGGGTAATTGTGCTAGTTATTTCTGTTCAAGGGCTGCGAGATAGGGCGCACGATTTAACTTCCCAGTTCGTTGGTCGTTGAATTCTTGGGGAGAGAAGTATGCGAGGACTGAACTAGATGTTTTCGTCAATTTTCCATTAGTCGAGATTTATTTAGTTTGATGGAAATTCTCGGGATTAATGGAAACTGTACGAATAACGCTAATTATTTTAATAAATATTATTAGTACTGTTCTTTGTGGAAAGTTTAAGCGTTGCAAGGTTATTGCAAAGGAGTATTAACACTCCATAGACAGACGTATATTTTTCCATACTCCGTAGACAAACTTAGTCGTTTATGTCGAAACCAAAACTTTTTTACGATTCGTAGCTTTCAAAATATTTGCAAGAATTCTTAGGTATAAATCATTGCCTCTGCTATATTATACAATGACTTAAATACTTATCATTCTTTCGTTAAAAATCAAAGTTGCATGGAAAGAAATACAAAAGTGAATTTTCATTTATTTTATCCACGATCCAGTTTGCCTACGAATACTTAAGCTAACAAATACCTGTAGAAAATTAACGAAGAGGAGATTCATTTCAAAGGTAAAATACCTACCTGTTATAGTATCTTCCTCTACTGTTTTTTGTTTCGATAAAATTGCGATACTTGTTTAATAAACAAATCACAAAATGAGCTGCACAAAAGCCACATCGATTAAATGGATAAATCGAAAAGTAAAGAGAAGCGTGTAGAGTGTTACAATTTTGGAATTTGCGCATATTTAGGTTCTCGCAATAACTAAACTTATAAAAGTAAGTAGTCGTTTCTTTGAAAATCCAATACTAATTATTCAATATTAATTACGTACCCAAATAGTGAAATTGGAGATCTACACAAAGTGGAGCTGATTATTTTATCTGAAATAAGAGTCCGAACGAGGACTGACGATAAATATCAAACACACGCTATCAACAAGGCAATAATATCGCATAAACATATAGTACTTATGGCAAATTACGTACTGTGCGGGTATTTGCTCGCTGGAAATTGTACAGTTTCCGGAAAGTTAATTCTATCACTACTATTCTCAATGTAAATGTTTCGAAATGCGATTTGACGTTTTACTTCAGCCAACGACATCGACCTTTCTCGTAGTCAGACTGGCGAACGCACATACACAGAACGGGAATATAGGCGCGTACGAAAATGAGGCGAGGGGAAATTTCATTTTCCCAGGCCGAGCGAAGGCGCGGTGAAATCATATCAGGTACCAGGCACCGTCGATGTTGCCGCACGTCGTGTGGATTTGGCACACCACTCTGCGTTTTACATGAAAACCTGTGGAACGCCAGCAAATTGATTTTAAACCAAAAATATCCTTATCGTGAATTTCGACTTCCTAATAGCGGCTTTAAATCGCGTGCACTCTGATGACGAGATCTTACAATTGATTCTTAAAAAGTTTCGATCATTTTTCTTCGTATTTTGTTACAACAAAATTTTACGTTGTTTATAATATTACATTGTTTTTTGTGTGTGTGTGTGTGTGTGTTATAGAGAAAAATTGTTTTGTATGTCGTGAATAAGAATAACAACACAGTAGCAATAAATACGAAAATGAACAGAAAAAACGAGAAAGTAAATCATAGAGGAGTTTGCAAATATAAGATTATGTCTATCATTTCATTAGAATTCATATTTCTATCGGGCTATGAGATTAATTGCAGGTTATTAGTGGTGACATTAATTGATGGCTCTGAAAAAGGGAAACTTTATTATAATTCATACTATAAAATTAATTATATGTCATTAACGATGATTTTAATTGATGATTCTAAACAAGTTTTAAAACTCCGATTTGTATTTAAACTCTAAAGTAAACGAATATCTTTTACAAAGTTTCAACAAAAGTATACGATAAAACACATTTTCAAATATCTCATTTAAATTTTCCATCACATACCGCGTATGCGAAAAAGTTAGACAATTAGACCTCTGCAACAGAACCACACCTAGCACATTCACGTTTAAATCACTCGACACGCTTTTTTGAACCAGTAAGAGATATAACTTCGGTCAGTACTATGGACATTCTCGTGCAACATGGTTAATTATGCCTAGTGTTCTATACAATACATTCCAACACCCACTTACGTTTCGATCTAATCTATAGCCTAGTTTTAAATTCAAAGAAACGTTCCTAACATTTTCCAAGACGTATCACGCGATAACGTCAAAAAATAATATGTATACTGTACATGCCAACATCCACTAACATTATCCACTAATCTATATCATAATTTCTATGCTCGAAGAAACATTCTTAACATAATAGTTTAATAATACGTGATTCTCCCACGGAATACAAAAATACAAAATACAAAATTATACCTTACATATATATTTCTGGAATGGCGTTTCAGATTGTCGGATAAATCTGAAATCTTTTCTAATAAAAAATTATAAAATTTATTCCAACATCTTGCGATAATCTTCTGCCATCTTATTTGCTAGAATTTCTCCTTTCGTGTTGAATTTCTGTTGTTTCTGAGGAAAAACGTGACCTCGAAAAGGTTGAAGACTTATCCGAGGATCCAATACATCTCCTACGCTGTACGTGTAACGAATATCACTGGCCACGATTATAAGCCAATCTTAGATAGCCTAAACTTGAGATCTCTTGAATCACGTAAGACAGTGGCTACCTTGATCCTTCCCTTTAAGCTGATAAATGGTCTCGTTTCCTGTCCATCGCTGCTGAAATGATTAAATTTCTACGCCTCTGCGAGAACATTCAGAAAAGTGAATAAATTTGTAGCGCGTAGGTTCACATTTAAATTTAGAAACTTCCACCCTATCTATAGAATGTGTTCGATCGCAAATAATTTTTGTTTCGTACCGGAGTTTTTTCTTTTCGCGCATTTAAACATTCTTCGTTTGAACTTCTACAATGTATACGTGTATACGTACACTGTAATGCATTTGTAATTCGATGGGTTTCTCGATCGGTATATTGAAATTAAATTAAATGAAATATATTGCCCAAGAGTATAATTGGATAGCGTCCAATTCTTGACATACTTTCAAAGGCGCTTCGATAGCATCGGCAAACGACATGATAGTTTCACCTGGAATTCAACGGTGATTATTAATCGCTGCAGGTGGCCAAGACAACAGAACGTACACAACGTTAAGTTGGAAATAGAATATTTAGTGTGTCAAAGGAAGTAGGCGGAACCGAGGATATATTCCAATTTCGTCGGGACTGTTCCCTGTAATACAAGTAGTTAGCGCGAGAGCTAATCCGCGGTGCACTCTCGAGAATTTACTTCGGGTTCTGGTTTCTCCATGCTAACCATTTATCCTGCTTTAAGGGTGGCTGCGGTTTAAGGGAAAGTGGATTACCGGAAGTCCCGTACGACCGTGCACGGCCGGCTTCAATCTCGGCTAAATTCGATCACGTGGCTTTTCGCGAAACGATAAGGGTCGATTCACCGGGATAGTTGCGCCATCGAGATGCCACCCTTACCTTTCTCTTTTTCTTTCTTTTTCCCTCCTTCTCTTTTTCTTTCGTGTCTTTCCTTTTGTTGAAAGAAGCCGCACGAACGAATCGTCTATCTTGACAAAGTTATCGACGCCATTCTATGTATTATAGGAGAGAAAAACCGCACTCGAGCGTCGCCAATTTCGCGACCGAAAAACGAAAACGATATGACAACGAAAACAACGCGAACGAGAATTTCAACAAGCTTGCTTGGTATACGAGGTTTACGTGTTACATGTCGCGAATACATAAATTTGCATATCTTTAACCCGCTCGTACAAGTGGTCAGGCGGTATGCGTTGCGTATATTTAGTAACAGCGTTGTGTTTAATAGCGCTGGTTTTTCGTCGGCTTCGGAATTTCCAGTTTGTCGAATGTAACTTTGTTGGAATATATAGAGGGTGTCTTATATAGATGTCTCTGAAAATTTTCTTCTTATCGTCTGACTGATCGTCCTTACAAGTTTTATTATTAACGAGTGTTTATAGTATGCGTTAATTACCGGCATAGTTTGTCGAATTAATTTCATAATAATTCACGTTAAGCTTTCATTGACAAAGCAGATAATGCTTTGGCATGTGAAAATAAATATGGGCGAATTTCTCAATTAATTTATTATTCCCTAAATATTTCTTGATATACTTGATTCTAAAAGTCAATCAAATGAAATTAAATCAAGGATCGGTCTTTTATGTTTCATACTTTTATTGCGACTTTTTGACCAAGCATTTATAAACGTATCTTCGCGTGACGTTTCTGTATTATTTTTAGCTGCGGAATACATTGACAAATGTAACAGTAATTTGCAGAGTACTCCGCATGAAGATTCAATAGAGTGACAAGCTTAAAAACGGAAACGTCAACAGTGGAAAGTGCCAGGGAAATCTCAATTACCGTGTAACTTCGTTATCGCCCTGTGGAAAAAACCGCGCTTTCATCATTGTTACCCTGAAAAGCTCTCCATTATGTAGGAAACTAACAAAAATTTATAGAAACATGAAGAAACGTTTTCGCAATATCCTGCCTATTAATACGTTACCGTTCCACATTAAATCAGAAAATTCAATGTATTTTTAACAACTTGCCACAATTCTGACCATTTCATTTTAAATTCCAGTAACGTGTCATACCAAATTATATTTCGCAAGTAGAATTTACTTGAAACCTCTTATACGCTATAAAACAGTAACTATTGTCCGCCTGCAACATCCCCGTTATTTATCTTTAAAGATATAAGGTAAACTGTACTTATGGGAAAATTGTATAGCACCAAAGGGGCCATAACGTGCCAATAATAATCGTTTTATATTTGAGGAGGTTTTGAAGATCACTTCCATTTATTTTAAACATAATACACTTTCTGTTCTACTAAATTCTAATAAAATATCGAATGATTTTATCGCATCATTGTCGATCATTCGAAGCTACTTATGATTAAATAACAGAATAACATTCCAAACTCATCGTTCTATGAGAGACAAACTCATCTGATCATTCGCGAAAGAGAAACCAAAAAGACACTTTCCATCGTTTTGGAAGAATCTTATCGAGTGTCACTGTTACGCTATACGCAAGATGTACCAGTGCATCCATCGCGTAGCAACCACAACTTCAGCCATTCGAGGAATACAGTGTCTGATCGAATCAATTGAACATCGACTTGATCATCTTCTATGACGCAAAAGTGGTCCTTTTACTTTATCATTTAATACTGAACAGCCTTTATAATCCCAACGACCCAATCCACGGTTCGATCGAATCACTATTAAAGAATGAAGACTCGCAGCGTGTCGTTTAAAACAATAGAAATGACTAACATGTTTTAGGTCGTACGATGCCATATAGCCTTTGCGAATAAAGCTTTTTATATTTGCAAAAATGGCGAAGAATAGTCCGTATGAGGAAAGTTAGTTCTCCTCTGCGCGTAATGTAGTTCAACTTTAATGAAAGAATTATTCGAGTCTTGATAACTGGAGAAACGTAATAACCTCCTTAGCCTCGATGCAGGCTCGAGTCATTTATCTATGATATCCGACACGCTATTCATTCGGGGAGACAAACTTCTTAAACTTCAGGCGAAACCTCTTGGCGTCTGATTTGTATTCCAGCCCAGTTTGCATACATTCCGATGCGCGTATATTATACACCCAACGGTATTGTTATTAAAGTTGTTACTACTTTAACAAGGTATTTGCAAAAGGGACGTACAGTTCGGAAACATCGTCGTTTAAGCTCTTGAGAGTTCATTTAGATCGTGTATAAATTATCTGAAGCAACTCGCAGAAAAAGGAAGCGAATGAACCTGATTTTTCTTTTAACGTTTTCGAGATTAACGTTGACGCAGAGTTTTATTTCTAATACTTTTTTTTATCAATTTGTAACATTATAGAATTCTTTAAAAAATGTAGTTGCGAAAGAAATTCCAAAAAGAAAGGAGGATCGCTCAGTATTTGTTTTCGTTGATATTTCTATCGCTTAGATTTTAGAATTTTATAAAATTGAAAAAATTTGAAATATTTATGATATTATGACAAAACTATTACTTGCTCCTCCATCGGTTGGTTAGTAAAATAAATTTGACGTTAGTAAATGTGCTAAGGTGTCTCAAGCCTTTAATCATCGAATTAGAACCGTTCAGAATTTTCAGTAATTTTCACTTTGTTAGTAAAATTGCAACACGTGGGCTAATAGCAAATTCTATGGGCTACTAATGTGTCATTCACATACATGACAATTATTTGTATTTCCTCCCTTTGTCTGCCATTATAGCTCGCATTATTTCCAGCATACTGCTTATGCCCTGTCGCATGCATTATCATATATTTTACTATGTCGTCATCGTTTTGCTAAATATGTTGAATTTTTGTCTTCGATTTGGATAATACAGTGATCAACATATTGGCTTCAACCAAAAATTCAACATCAAAATTCAAAATATCAACGACTAGTCTTTATTTTCAGTGGCATTCGAATCAAGTAAATTGCCTGATTGAGTGAAAACGCGGGAATACTCTTTAATATGATGTAACAAGGAACGAAATAAATTAAATTATATATTATTGCTATATATATTATCGTCTACGTACTTGATAATAATTTGGACAATCGAGTATACAGTTTGCCATTTATCTGATACACTATGTGTCCATATGACACGTCGTAATTACAAAAGTAAAACTTCAGTACGTTGTAATTCAATGAACAGAAATTATAGGAATCGAGTATACAGTTTGCCATTTATCTGATACACTATGTGTCCATATGACACGTCGTAATTACAAAAGTAAAATTTCAGTACGTTGTCGAACAGGAACTATGAGAATAGAAGAACAAAAATAATTGGTATTTATAATAACTTTTACTCAGTGCAACCGTAGGTAGGTTTTCAATCTTTTCTTCGCAGAAGAAACGTCATTTGTCAAGCGTGATGTACTATTTGTAAAAGTAAATAAAGAAAAATGCGAGGAAAATGTAGGTAAAAAGCACAACAGCTGAATGTGATTTTCGTTGAAAGTACCCGACAACACGGATACGTAAAATGGACGCTAAAAGGTTCTTTTTAGATTCATTTTAACAGCAAGGGTTAAAAGTAGTGGAAAGAGAGAGAGGGAGAGAGACAGAGAGGGGATGGGACGGGGTTGAAGTGCTTTCCGCTATTAGTACGAGAGCGATTAGCGATCGGGACGTGAGAACGGAACATCTGATTGCTGGACGTCGGGCTTAACGTCGAAATGGTTTAATCCTACGTATATCTTACCAACTACTGCACCCTGCTGCACGTACCAACGTTATCCTAGCAGCAGATACGAAGCAAGCGGCAAAAAGGCGCGTTTTAAACGCTCCAAGTTTCTCTAAATATTGGGCGAGGCGGAAATTAACGAAATGTTGAAACGCGTGGCCTTTATGTTGGGAAAAAGAATCGAGTAAAACGCGATAAGTATACTCGCTCTTGATCGTATGTTGCCAGTGTGTGTTCATAATTACGTTTGGCAGCATAGAAATAGAAAAAGGATAAGAGAAATAACAATTTTTTATTTCCAAATATCGTGTAAAAGTTACATTTACTAAAATTAGATTTAAGGTTCAAGTGGAAATAATTTTCGGGTTGCATTTTTCGTTAAAACGACCAAAACCATTTCGAGATGTAAAGCTTTTCAGTGGTCTGCTTCTTTGATCGATTAACTGTACAGCGTAGGGTCCTACCAAAGCATCCTGATTAAGGAGAAACCAGCTCGCTAATCCAAGTATCTGTTATGGTTTTTCTCGTACACACTCGTCTATTAATCTTGAAAAAGGGGTTACGGTTCGCGAATCACGTTCCATTGAAAAATAAATTCAATTCTAAAATCTTCGAATCTAGAAATTTCTCCAATTCGCAAACTAATAATTAACTCTACACACACGAACATACACGTGAATTAAATAAAATTTCCCAAGTAATTTATCACTCCCAAACTATTTCAAAAAATTGGTAAAACGATGCTCTGTAGTATCCAATAATTCGCAGCTAACAATAAGAAAATAATAAGAGAAATTCCTGTGTCGGACCTCATTGCAGCCCAAGCCAGTAAAATGAATTACAGTGGAAATTACAGGATTCCTCGGCAAACAGGTAGAGAACCCTGCTAAATTACGAAACACTACACGCTCAAGGACAACGTAGCCGCATTCAACTCCACGTAAGTTGTATACAAAACTATCGTCATCAAGTTACATACGATAGAGACACGCTTGTTTCCCATATCACTTGGAACAGTTGAACATTAACTATCGTATAATACAACAAATAACTTTCACGTTGAAAGACACAAGTGTGATAATCCCTGTTGTCGAAAGTTAGGCGACACGACGCAGGATGAGCTTATGGGCAACGCGCGTTACCATCAAAACGAGAATTATACGACATCGAACCAACGGGCCATGGCGTAATGATAGATCGATATGCGTTTCAACTAAATCCAATCTGTTTCAGCATCAGTCTCCTCCGGCGCTTCAATTTCGATTCGGTCTAAACGTTAGCCGTGCTTGCACTAGCACGTGTAAAGCGGTCTGGTGCTTGCAGGGACGCAGAACCTCTGCACACACGCCTCTCTTTGTGTACCGACTTGTTTGCCTTCGAGCATAAACAGCCAGGGAACACAGGCATGTACTATTATTTGCATACGTGAACTTGGACGTCGGATTAAGGAGTCACGCTGCGAATTTTCTATCTGGTAATTCTCGTTGCGTTTCGTTTGTATTGTCTCTCCACGAGGAGAATATTTCGTAGTTTCTCTGCCTCTCGGTGTCTTCTGATCTCGTTGCTCGTTTCAAGATTCTACGTGCACCTATCGTAGGGTAGCTCGTGAAAATATTTGGCTACTTGTTATGGAAAACTTTTATCTATATGTTGTGTGTGTTTTGTAAAACATTACGAAATTTCGTTAACTCCGTTACGGGACACGCCTGTCATGATTACATCGGTAAAATTCAAAATCAATCCAAAAATGTATATAGAAGTTGTAAGACGTTTACTGCAAACGTACATGTAGTAAAAGATTATAATATGAATATAATTAAAAGTGGAAGTTATCAGCCTGGTTTCTGAAAGACTCTGAGAGATTCGATTGATTGTTTACATACTTTTATGAGCTTTGATATACTTTGCATTAAATATCTTGTAGTTTCATAGACATATTTGTCTATGATATAATCGTGGCAGTCAAATCTCATTACCGTGCTAATAAAATTTCAAAATATTTTGTATAGCGAGAAGTTTCTAGGTATGTGGCATGTATACTGGTTTGCGAGACTACGTCAATTGTACCATTCCTGTTTGCAAATTCAATATTTTGATTCGAGCAAAATTTAAATTTCCGAGACACAGCTTTCGCTTGCTGCATGCCGAGTTAGGATTTTATATTTTTGACCATTTCGATGATACCGAATTTCTATCGAACTTGCCCACTGTATTTTTATTACATTTCTGTTCCTATCGATTTCGAATGTACCAATCTAAAATCTTTTATTACTTTTGTACTTCTCAAATGTTTTCGCTTCAATCTGATATGGGAGAATTGACAATCTTCGGAATGTTGCTCTATCTTAGTTTGAAACTCGCTCTAAGGCTTTGTATCGAGGAATTTATACCAATTTAGTAGTCTAAATTCTTCGAGTTGCCCTAGTTTCAATTATGAGATACATAACTTTATAAATTTAATCATTCCGCGTCGGTATAAAATTCATCGTTTCTAAACTGTTTCGACTTATACTATCTCTTCTACTTTTATTATTTCTACAATTCGAGGATCTCTCCCAATCCAAATTAATTTTAAACCTAGTATTTCAAGATTTACTCGATCTTTATCGATTGCAAATTCCCAGTTTCCAACTATTTTATTAATTTTATTTCATTCGATCTATCTTGTCAACTTCCAATTTTATGTTTGCAAATCCTTTCAATTTGCATCAATTTCCAATCTTATATAATTTCGTCTGTCTAATGTGCCAATTTTTGTATATAGCGTATTTCGCACTTCTAAGGTCTTGATTCATACTGTTTAAATAGCAAATCCTGCATTTGCTCCTTTGATGTCCGACTTACGTGCTGTCTCGATATCTCGGTAACCGATACCTAACCAGGATGGTTTGTCACATAGATATTGGCGATTAATTACAATTAATTACTGGAATAGGTTATGTTTCGCGCGTCGAGAGACACTCGAAGCCCGAATTACTCGGGATAATTGGTTGAACACGCAAAAGCACGTAACCCTTGTTAACGCGTGTAATCAAACGTATATACGTACAATTCACAACTCTTCGCGCGTTATATTTATTTCGTGGCAATAAACCGATAACAATTTCATAGTAAATCATAAATAACTACTTTTTCATTTCATTTTAATAAAACGAAGCTGAATCGAGCGTTACAACAATTTACAATATAACAGGGAAAAAAATAAATGGTATATTTTTTGTTTTAAATCGCAATTCGTCTAACTGTAAGCTTTATTTACGATATTGGAATTCCGGTATTTTAGGTGTACATGCATTTATCGTATAAAACGCGAATATGTGTACACTGCTAACATATATTATAGTAATTTAGTTTCATTTTAATTCTTATTACAGCGAAAGCTTACTGAAACTCTATAACAATTTAAAATATATAATAACGAAAATTAAATGGTATATTTTTTTAAATCATGATGCCTTTTTCCATAGCAAATTTTATCTACAATATTTAAATTTTATATTAATATGCAAATATCGTGTGCAATAAAGTTATACCTATACAGAGCAAAACGAAACGTTACAACGTAAATGCGTGTGTAGTTCATCACCAATAAATCATAGTAATTTAGTTTCATTCGAATGTTGATGTTCACCATGGCGAAAATTTAATGGTGTTCAATAACAATTTTAATATATTACAACGAAAGATAAATCGTATCTTTTTTCTTTAAATCACGATGCTTCTCTGACTGTAAACTTTATTTACGATATTCACATTCCCGTGTTTTATATTAATGTTTGTGTGTGTGTGTGTGTGTGTATTGTGGACAACAAAATTATATAAAAAGGAACGAAAAATATTGTAATGCGAATGCGTGTATGGTTCATTGCCAATAAAATTGTACCTTACAATGCTCCTCAGTGAGTATCTATACCGGACACCTATATCATTTTTCGCATGTTAACAGGGTTTTTGGTGTTCGTTCTTTGTAATGGAAATTCCCAGGGTAATATCATTTCACGTTTGTGTGCAAAATCAGTTGGCCGATAAAATTATTCGCCGTGACATAGTTCCATAAGCAACTTTATCAAACTCGTATATTGTACCGACTGCATTATCGTTTACAGTGTTCATTGTTCGTAATAGAAAATTCCGGAAGAACATTTTTCTTTCTCTTTCTTAGCGTTTCTCTACTTCGAAAATATTTCTTTTTGGGTGGAAAAAATTTTTTCCTTTTTCTAGAAATACATAAAAACGAAACGCGACAGGGGGAAAAAAAAGTAGAAATAGACGAAATTTTTATGTACAATACATAGTAGATTGGATTTCGAAACGTTGCCATGGCGGAGAGGCAATCACGGGAACCAGCGTGCCAGTCAACGTGCTAATCAGATTTCGTAAAATTGTTATTCAGTTTTATTCAGAATTTCGTTGGAAATCCCAAAGAAAAAACATCGAATCCCCAATGAGATCGGCCGAGATTTCGATTTAAACTTTAATAAAGCTATGTTTTGTTTGACGTGAAAAGGAAAACATCGATCTCGTTGGCATGTTTAATTATCCGATCCTCGATCCAATGAAATATAACACGCGATCTCTTATCGATATCAAAGGCAAAGGGAGAAGAACTGTCTGTATGAAAGTGGACAAAAAATTGAAGAGTATCCTATTTCGCGTAACAATATTTCACTGGGAAACGGAATATTAACTATAAATTTTCTGTATTCGTAATAATATCCTTACTCGTATTATTATATACATGATGATATCATATTTCAACAGAATACGATTTCTTTGTAACGGCTGATTGAACACGAGTCTATAGTAAGGATGACGTACGAAGAAAATTACGTGGAAAAAGTAATGCATGAATATCGTATCGGAAGAATCATGCGTACGCTTTTCTGGTTCGGCGCACAATTGAAACGAATAAAACTCAAGGAAAATCTGGAAAAAACTAGAGAATGCAGCTTCATAACAAAGGTCTTTTGTGCAACGAACGTTATTCCTCCATTGAATGCTATTACAGACTGCATACGGCTTTACAATTCCTCCTTCTTGCGCATTCGCAAAATTCCACCACTTCTCCATGCAATTACTTCCTCTCTTCTCCACTTTTCCTTTTTTTTTTTCACTCTTTTAATACGTATCACGATCATTAAGAAAATAATTGCATCAAAAGACCGATCCGCAGTTCTTGCCTGCCACGGAATTTCGTATTTACGCATACAGTAACGAATGAAAGGAAGTCTAAAACTCGGATACTACGAGTCTTGGTAACTTTTTTTATTAAACATTTTTCCCATGTTAATAACCATCATCTATTCTGCAATATATATTTATTCATTATTTCTATCAGATATAAATTTATTTTGTAAAATTATCATGCCTTCTTATACTTCTTATTTTATAGACATTCTTCTGTCCAACATTGTATATACACGCATGCATACATACATATACACATTCTATAGCAAACATATCGGTTCTAACAAAGAATGTCCCATAGGAAAAGAGAGAGATTCGGTTGGAATTTTTTCACGGTACACAGTTTGTTATCCACCGATTGTTTTTTATTTTCCAGAATCGTAAAACTTTCGACTTTCGGAATCGTAAAACCACGACTCCGCTTCCCATGGTACGTAGAGAAAACGGAAGTGGGAACAACGGAACGTTCGAAGATCACGCGATATGAAAATAATACCAGCTGGATCGTTCTGTAATACGGGTAATTAATAAAGATTTTAATTAAATTGCCGTATCATCGGATCCTATCGTCGGATAGATCCGACAGTTACAACGACGTATAATCACACGCTGGTCATCGAATAAATGATACCGCGTTACGTACGATGTTACTAAATTCAGGTCGTCCATCCTGATGAAGAGAGAAAGGAACAGCGACTGGCTAACATCTCCGAATGCTTTCGTGTAATCCGATTTACTTTTACTTGTCACGCCGTCCAAACACTTAGAAATATTTGCATCGCGGCTGTGCCACGTCTAGGAGACCCTTGGAAACACCTGGGAGCACTGAGAATTCGGCATTTCGCGTAACAGAAACTGTTTTCAAGTAATTTACCGTTTCGCCGATTCACGATGCCAAGAACAACGCGAATTATTCCGCGCGTAACACAGTACATAGTGGATTTTCAGCTGAATAACTGCAATAAACGGCCATGGTCGAAAGAGAGAGAGAGAGCTGTTGAACGCGTTTAGACTGGCACAATTGATGCGGGGGAATTTCAAATGCTGAAGTACACAAGATTTTGAGCGAACGGAGGAAGGGCGTTGGAACATTTAAATCCGCGGTCGGTTTGTTCTACACCCCGGCTTAATGATCCCCGACAAACGTTGAACTATTTTCGAACCTGTGGAATTAAAATGAAACGTTAATAGCTGCAATTATGAACAAGTTGAGAATTCACGAGGCATAATACGCTTTTCAGCTTATTTCGCAATAAGTAGTTCGCTACAAGGATAAATATCATGTTATTGTTCCGAAGTTTATATAACGAGCTAATAATATTGCATTTTCTATAGGCATTTTTTCTATAATATACAGATGATTTTACGCTTGAAGAGATTTGAAATTGTTTATTTTATAATTACGGAGGAAGATAAAACCGCTGGAGTTCTGAGATCAGATTGAAATCCATTGAGAACACAGGGATCGTCTAAGCTACTAAATTACTAAGATCCAGAGACTGTCAACACCCTTGGAGCTACCTAGTTCTAAAAATTATTCAAGCAAGACAACCACCGAGATCCCCGAAATGTGTCTACGCGATCATCAAAAAACCACGACCTATGAAACATTGACATAGATAGGGTTGCAAAATCGTGCATGTCTGCTATGTATGAAAAATATCTAAGGTACAAAATCACGATGCGAACCCTGTGGTTTAGTGATCCGTGTTAATCGTAGAATTAGGATTAGAAACAACGTTAGGTTCGGATTATGTAATCCTTGGTCCTACGTAATCTTGACTCGTGAAAATATCTCGCCGTTTAGATAATCCTTGAACAATTCTCCGTTTTAGGTGGTTTTCGGATTTAGAAATAAAAAGAAATAAGGGAAAAGAAAGACATTGGAAGTGCTACATATCTTTTACTACAATCAACATTTATAATTATCTAATTCGTGTCAGCTGTTTACGAATCTACTTTGCTTCCATTATTTTATTTAACTTTTCATTTTTTATATTCTTCTGCATGTTTCATTCTATCAGGTGAAATTATTTATATCTTGCTTAACAATTATAAATCCTATTTGTTTCATTATTTATTAACTAACTATGCTGTTCTACAAAAAATAGCACTGCAGCACGAATTAAAGTCGTTACAAACTTTAGATACACGTACAATGAAATTTTTAACTCGATGACTTTTTTAAAGCCAAATAATTTCTATTCGTTATCTGTCGTTTCGTACGATAATCCTACGTACAATGAATCTAATTATCACGCTATGTTTTATTTAACATGACTTTACATCTATGTTCATTATTCTCTGATCTCTATTGACGTTCGTGCACCCGGATTGTTTTAATTTTATCGCGACTTTGTTTAATTCTAAAGTTTTTCTGTGTTTGACTCGCTCGACGACAAAGCTCCGCCTACGCATCCAAGTCCCCTTTGTCGACGCAAATAGGAAAATAAAAGTACCATCTGAAAGCGGCACGAGAAAATATTTTTAGCTCGTTATCCGAGTTTAAGTACTGTTTATTTTAAGTTTCTTATGCCCAGAATTATTTTCCGTCGTATTTCACAGCCTCCACCACGGCTTCCTTTCGCATATTTCATATCTGCTGAATCATGTTAATCGGCTTGTCGTAGTCCAGAATATCCTATAAGTTGCTAGAGTCCAGGAGTGAACTATATCGCATCGTACATACGCGATATAACCTATAGTAACCATCAGCAATCCATTGCTATACGTATCAGGAATCCAGAAGTCATCTGTGTGTATCGTGTTCTATGAGTAAGAGACTATATACATATATGTCTAAAGCCATGAATTCGGATCGTGTTTGCATCGAAGCTTGCTGTACCAAGATGTTCCTTATCATGTCTGAGAAATTCTGAATGGTCAAGACCAGGCTTAACAGGACTGATGAAATTCGTGTTTGATTATACAATTCCTAGCCATCGAATTAATACCATTTGATATTTTTCATTTTTCTAACAAAATTTCAAGATACAAGTCAATATATACATATATTAGTAGTATATACCTTACTTTGCCTTGTTTATTGCTCGTATTTTTCTATATTATTATATTTTTAATAACATTTAAAATAAATTGTATGACCATGAAACTGTCTTTGAGATCTAATAATATGAGATACTATTATTATATATTATGTATGACATAGTCTTATTTCTATGTTATTATTACTATATATTAGATTAACTGCTATGTAAGTATACATGGTAATCTATTTACATATCTGATAACGTGAGTAGCTATGAATAACTTGTCATTTGTGGCATATAGTGGGCACAAAGTGTATTTGCACATCATCGTAGTTATTACAGTATATTACAGTATCAGCAGTATAGTATAGTACATTTCGTATCCTGTAGCAGTACTTTCATATGACTGCAAAAATCTAATATTATAGAAATGAAATATAGGATCCGATCAAAAAGCGCTTCATTGAAAAATAAGAATGTGTGCCGGATGCCAGCACTTTTTGTAGCTACTGTAGCGTTATAGATAGAAAAGCGAAATATTTACATGAGAGTACAGAAATTTTCTTCGATGAGAAGAACAAAGAATAAAAATAACAAATTAATTCGGTTAATTCAACAACGAAACTCGACATAATTCTAGATCAACGAATCTTACAGATCCGCAGTATTTGATCCGTAAATAACCATCTTGAAATTATATCTAGATTTTTATATGTTGAGATATGTATAATTTTCCGTGCTGGACTGGGTTAAATGCGTATTAGAGTTACTTGTGTGTGAGTATCAGTGTGTAGATACATGTGTGTAAGCGTCCAGGCTTTAGTTAGGACAAAAGACGATTGGCAGTGGTTTAGAAGCATCTGGAAGAGTCGGTTAGCGGTCGTGTGTGGGAAAAGTGCGGAGACGCGTGCAAGTGTGAATCGAAGAATATGTGAGAAATCCTTCTTGTAATAAATATATTATTATTTTAATATTAGACCCCAGTGTATATTCAATGTTCCTTCAACATTATTTCGGCACCAAAGATCCACAATTCTTAACATTATAAAATTATAGCTATTAGGGCTACGTAGAAATCTAAGATGAGCTGCTAACATATTTAGAATATTATACCAAAAAACACTGAACTCTCTCTAATAACGTTAAAGTCTTCCGTATAACAATGTATTTTCACTTGCACGGAATATAATCTTGTTCGGATAATCTGATTTGGCTCTACATTTTCATACATAAATGTGCGTATATCTGCCCACGCAAACACATGTTTATATACATACCCATGCATACATACTTACGCACGTGATCTTGGGATATATGGTCACACAATCGAATCGTGAACAACAGGAATAGTCCCGAAATGATTTTACCCCCTTAACGTCGGTTTCACCATATAGCGCAAATCGCATGCTACTCCATATATTGCTATTATCGAACCTATGTATTTAGTATAGATCCCTAGAGATGCAACTGTGCCACTCTCCATTATGTACCGGGGCTTATCGCAGTTCCCACCAAATTCTTATTAATACTGGTACTTCAGGTACCAAAGATACGTAATACTTCTGCGTTTTCAATGTCCTAGAAAGGATACAGTAGCTCACGAAAATGTGAATATAATAGGTACATTCGTATTTTGTTAAACGAATATCTAACCAAAGAGTAACTTATTTCGTTTTTTCATAAATGCAACTTCTATGAAAAGATTCAGAGAGACTTATTTTTATATTTTTCAAAATCCGTGGCCTAGTAAAAGACGAGCAAATTTATTATTCGACCTAATACTACGTGCATAATACTAAGGATACGATACACCTATTATAACCACATTGATAAAATTTGAAAGGAATCAATGAAAACGTGTCTATATATAATAGAAGTCGCAATGTATTTATTACAAACATTTAATAATTCAGAAAAATCATAAAATTATTTAAGCAGTCCAGTTATCCATTATATCCATAGGTTTCCATATATAATGGGACTATTTTTAATATTAATTATTTGTTTATATAAAGCAACTTGTATTTTATACTATTTTTCGTTAAGAGTATGTTTGCAATAAATATTCACTCACTGATATATATGATACATTTTCAGATTGGTTTCAGATTTCATGACTATAATCCTGATGATGGTGTCTCATTAGACTTCTAATGAAATTTCAAAAAGCATAAAGCACGTAATGTGCTCGTAAAAGTTTCTATAACACATGTAATATATTCATACAACTTCCTATGGCAGATGCTCAAATATTTTCGTGAGTCATAGCATATCGGGAACAACAATGTCCAATTTGCGTTCGATACAGATTAAATGAGAGTTTATGTAATTTGGGCGTTGCATATCGACGTACACGAGAACGATGGAATCCTATCATTAAATGAAAATTCACGCACGTACGGTAACAAAATGAAAGCAGTGATACCAATTATTCATTGAAATTGTGTTTTCGAAGGATTATGACTAAAAATTTGTAGATTGACGACGATTTCGGTGGCAGCCAACTAATTTTCAGTTTCATATCCCAGCATTTTCAAATATCGAGTTCTTTCTTACTTTGATGAATATATCGTACAATACTAATTGTTTGAATGGATTTTTCTCGGCGAACTTTGTATCATAAGTTGATTGTGATTTATGCGACACACAGATTTGCATAACAGTTAACAGTTGTCAGCAGGGGATGATTTTTGGAATTAGAATTTATCGCTGATGAAAATATCAGGAATTTTCATCTTATTTTTTGGGATGTGATTAGGGTAGATTATAGCTCGAGCAAAATAATAAGATGACAATGATATAGCACTTTTTATCGGCAGCTTGAAGATACTTAAACCTACTCTACTACATTAAAACAATTGTAACTGTGAAATAGATAATTAGTTGGTCAAACCTTTTACACTTTTATTAAAAATAAAATCGTAGGAAATAATGTCTGTCGAACTAGCAATATATCATCGCTAACAACCAGTCAAATAATTTATTTGTTATACTGGTTGTTTAAAAATTGTTTGCAAGCAAATTTGGCTAGTTACAAGTCAAATTGCTTTACACGTAGTTTGACCCAATTAAACCTATCTTACCCTAGTCTGTTACAGCTAATTTAGAATTTGTTAATACACTAAGTTACATACTATATTTTTCAACACTCATCTATAGATCGTATAATATATTATACTGAATTTTATATATTTATATATATATATGTTACACGGAATGTTAATTACAAATTCGAGTTCGACATTGACTTATATAATATTTCATTTTCTTAAACCCTCGAGAAGATGATACTGACATATTGTAAATGATGAACTTGAAGTAAAGAGGGTTCTCGTTAGGAATGACTGTGATGTTTAGAAAGTCAGAGTCCAAGGAACATGTGCACGTGTCAGAATGATTGACAACGAGCGTGTATACTTAGGTATCTAGAGAATATGAGAGAATAGCCTTAAGGATCCGATACGTGGATTTAGCCGAGGTTTAAAGAGAATAACAGATATAAAATACTCTAGAGCTTTAAAGAGAATGACAAATAGATCGAGCTACTAAAGAGCCTACGGCAAGCATATATTTATCAAGTTGGTGCATATGAAACGAGAATGCTCCAGAATTTAAATTTGACGAGCCAATATCGTTTAAATTAAATTTCGATACACGTGTATCGACTGCAAACAAGTCTTTATTAAAGGAATAGGATACTCGTGTGATTTTTTCATATGAATTTGAACTTGAAAAAAGTATTACAAGAATCGCTGGAAAAATAAATCTGCCACTTGAAGAAGAGTGTATAAATATTCTCGTTAAAAGTTAGTTAGTGGAACTCAAGGTTGATTAATTTTCATTAAAAATGAACGACAAGAAAAGCTACTAAATGCCATGATAACAAGATTCTGAAAGGTGTCATTGGAAATAATTTGATCATCCGGGAAAATTTACAATAACCGTTTCGAAATGAAGATTCTGTAAAAATGTAGCGTTCGAGGAATTTTTTTCATTTCAGAGATAACTATTTCTTTGAATCCGGAATCATGATATTGATCGATCATTGAATCGTTGATCTGAAGAAATGCATAGTATCGTACGGAAATTATTTTGATTAGATATTCGATATTTTTAAATAACGTGCATGAATACTATTTTAAAGATCAACGTTACATGTAAATCAGCCGAATATAAGAAATACTATCAACAGAACGAGGTACTGTTCAGATTATTTTGTTATTGTCACAGACGCATTCCGTAATATTGGAACGATTATAAATAATTTTATCGGAGAGTGAAACATATTGTTCGTGTAATAGAATACTTCACCCAAGTGACGGGGAGTATTGTGCGAACTGATTTCGACACGTTATTGTTTCCACCACAATACGGATTCATGAATTAAATCAAAATAACGTGCGTCCACTTAATTGTCAGTAATTGCTACTTGTTCCAGACATTTCACATGGTATGTTTAACTAATGACGTGCCGACTTGAACCTGTAATACCCGCAATTGTCCGTTTTCAATTTTACCTTAATAATTTCGATGCGGATTGTAAAATGTCAGGTTGGCATATTACGCCGTACAATGCGCTTCAGAATACCAAACCTCGATGATGAAACAATAAAAATAAAGGTGTGTGAAAGGTACGTTTACCAGGTTCGCAGAGTTTATTTAATGTAAACGCGTGATTGTTACAATGCAGACAGGTCTGCTGGTTATTTTCAATCCACCGTCGTGCGACTGACTGTTCTGCGCATCGATCAATAATTTAGCAAAATCGACGTAATTGCGACGTGTGGACGTGCTAAAATTAGAACAAAAATGATAGGGTCGATGTGACGCTCTCTGGCAACGAATGACCAAAGCGTCTTCCTACCCTTCTTATAGACGGCAAGCTAAAACTTGAAGCGTAACTCGATTTACAAAACGCCTGAAACTATCATCTTTCACTCTGGCGAGCGTCCATCGATTGAACTTTCGAAACTCGCCTCCCTCTCTGCTTCCATCCCACGTTTTACGTAAAACGTATACATATATACCTATATACATACATCATTTTCCGTTCTTCATACGAAGCACGCCCCATCTTTACCATTCTTGACCCTATAGGAATGTAATAACAATAAACGTCGTGGAAGAACGCATTCCTCGCGGCAAGAATACGGCATCCTTATCTTAGGGCAAGTCGAATTCGCGTCGACTTTCGCGTTTCAATGAACCGCGAACATCGATACGCCGGTATGCCACAAAAGGGATTGAAAACTCGTAGCACGCACCGGTGCCAGCAAAACGGGGCTGTCCCGATAACGGCTAGTCGGTCACTGCAAACGTGGTCGTCCACCACACACTGGGCAAACGGGCTTAATCTTTCACGATGTTTAAGTGCGGTCTATTCGGCCATCGGTTTCGTCGAGTTTTAACGACAAGCTAGCCAAGCCACGGCCTGTCTCCGGGACACGCCACGCTGTTCCGTCTGCATGCTCGAGAGCACGTGGCTATAACGAGAGGTTCGCGTGCCACGGTATAATTAAGCACCCACGTTGAATCCGCGCGTTCAACCCTGCCACGGGAACAACCGGAACGACAAACGAATCCGAAAAGTCGGAAAGCTCGGCGATCATCCCTGCCGGCCGGCGCCCGTTACGCCGCGGAATGCCGCGATTAATCAACCGTGCCTGGCCTGACAGCACTGCGAAATTTATCACGACCCCGCGAGAAAGTTCGCCTCTTCAAATTTATCCCCTGCTCGTCTTTCACCCCTGTCTGACTCTCGTCAAACAACCTGCATACACTGTCGGTGGAACGCGGGATCGTGTAAGTACCTTTGTAACGCGCCAGGGGGTTGAAGCAGAGACAGGAACGGAAAACGCGACAGAGATGATGGAAGATGAACGCGAATTCAGATAAATAGGAAAATAGTGTTTTATCCAAATGGGCCTCCTCTATGACGCGATCTGACAGTGAAAAAGCGACGATCTGATTGCCAGGCAGGGAATTTAAACGAACATGTACGACTTCATTGGAGTATCGTGCCGAGGAGGGATTTACACGAGAGCAAGTTTTTGATGCTTGTGCTGGATAAAAGAATCCGTCTTGTACTGCCGTTATACGATGTACAACGCTGCGAGCTATTGTTCTCCTAACATTTTCTCTCCTTCTTCTTTTTCTTACTTCCTTTTGGTTTCTTGTGTTTTATTCTCTGAGACAGTATCCCGAGCAGTAAAGTTGGTCGCCGCAGTTGAAATATTTTTAGGCAAGATTGTTTTCCAGCATCTTCGGTAACGCGATAATTTCAGTCGCATTGTTCCAGTCGTTAAGCTATATGTAATTAATATCTCTACCTACTTCTCTAAGCGACAGGTTATTAAGTTTCATTCTAGAAACTGTTTTACTTTCTATTGTAGATAGGACCGGATTAAAGTTTTCAAGACCTGACTATTGACCAAGGAGAGTCTCTGTTCATAGAAAAATGGAGGAGAGGGTTAAAGCGAAACAAATTTATATAAATATGAAATAAGATTTATTTTATAATAATAATTATTTTCTATTTCATTTTTCTTCGGATAATTCACTCATTATACTCTTAAGATGATATATATTTCTCTTCAATACTTGTAATCCTAATTGGCGCCTGGCCATATATTTTATAAAATTTCTCTCTTTTCCTCCAGGCACGAATTACCAAATAAAAGTCGTACGACAACTGTGTCAAAGCTGTCTACAAAGTAACAAAGTCTCGAAAAAGTCGACGCGTTTGCGTCGCCAAGGTTGCCATGGTTCTTGGTAAAAAAAAACCTGGATAAGTTTATCGTGTGAACGATTGTCTTTGAAGTCCTCGATGCATGTCGTCCGTCGCTTAGAGGGTTACGCGATAAAGAAAGTATGACAACATAGCAATCGTTCGGGGTGGCTCGTGCATCGGACTAGGAAGACACTCATTAACGCGAACACGTGGAACACAGGGGTGAACTGGTTCAAGGATAAATTGTGTAAAGTCGCTCGGGGCGGTAATCGATATCGAGGAAAGTACACTGCAATCGCTTTCAATTACCGGCACTTGGCACTCGTGAAAAATAAAATCGCGACCGTTACCCCAAGGGATCGAGACAGGAGAGAGAATGGTTGCGGAGAAGCAATGGGGTGGGGTGAAACACGCAGAGGTCGCTAGAAAGAGGGGCAGATAGGGAGAAAACGTTGGGAAACGAGGAAAACGGGCGAAAAGACGGAAAACGGGAAAGAGGACAAACGGAATCGTAGGGCAAGCGTCGAGCTCTCGTTAATTACACCGCGTATAATGTCGCGACTGTCTCTAAACGTGGTGTACACGCATACGCGGTTCCGCGTGTACACGCGCGAGCAAGCGTTAATGATGATGGCGCTGAGCCCTGTGAAAAAGAAACGCAAGCTCACCGGGCGTCTCGTTAAATCGCCAGGTATCACGACAGCGGCGAGCGTATACTGAAATTGTATTTTCTACGTAGGTCGAGAAGTTTCATCCATCAAAGGAGGCACAGCGAAGGTGGATGACGGAGGTGGAGAAAAAGAGAAAAGTGGGAGAGGAAGTGGTTGGCATGGGATGAGGGGGTGTGGAGATGGTGCCTTTCATTAATCATCCCCCTCGACGCAGCGTCGCGAGGCTTGCGACGTTGTTAGCGATATTTCTAATCGAATCGTATTATCCCGATGACAGATGAGCGCAACGACGACACGGCGTCGACAACGACGTTAGCTCCGCTCGTCCGAGTTGCTTTCAGAGATCGGATGACACTTGTTGAAGTGCACCGTTTGTACGTCATCCAATTACCGGTGACTTTATCGGTCTATCACACGCACGGCTACCACGGATATTAACCAAGCCGAGAGGAAGTTGTAAATTAATTTACGGTAATGCGGAACGGCCGCGAGGACAAATGTCGCTGCACGGTTTACGGCCTTGGATTCCGGTAATGCAGGTGTACGAATGCCCCGAAGGGAATGCACGGTAATTTCGTTTCCGCTTACGGAAGATGATACACGATAGCCCCTGATACCGGTGCGGTTTGATGAATAGGCCTCGGACACAAAAGATCGTCGATGGTGCGCATCCTCCTTCGACACCCCTCTCTGTCCGTCCCTAGGCGAAAGAGAACGATCAGCACGAAAGTTCAATCGAATTTAAATTGCCCGAACCTCTCTTAATTTCGCCAGGGAATTAAAAAAAATTAGGATGGCGCGTGCCCCGGTGAATTCATTTCCTTCTCGAACGATCTATTCGTTTACTCCCGCAAATTCATTCGCGGATCAGGAAGGACGACGGGGAGGGAGAAATAAAAGAAGACGAAGAAGGAAGAGGAACTCGCATCGAAGGGAACAATAAAGACGATAACGCGGACGATGAAGAAGACAATGGTTAAGGGAGGACAGACGGCAGTGGCAGATAATGGGAAGATCATTATTTTCACGAACAAAGTCCCGTCCACATCGTCGCCGTCTCGTCGCCTTCGCCTAAGCGCGCCTTAATTAACATCTGCCCCAATTAGAATGGTTCTACCGTAGTAAGGCCGTGCTGCTTTGAATCTTTGCTCCTCTCGCTCTCTCGGTCTTCCTTTCCACCACCATGATTTCTCTTCTGTGTTCTCTTCTCTTTCGTTATTTCCCTTCCCACGACCTTCTCTTTGCTCGCTTCCTGTGCATCGTTCCCTCTTTTTTTCTTCCTTCCTTTCTTTTCTTTTCTTCTCGTCCCTTTCTTTTTCTTCTGTCTTTCCTTTTTTTTCTTTTTCGTTCCTACCACTTGTTCCTCGTCAACAAACGCGTCGTAACAGTGACCCGATTGTTTTGCCTTACCGGCTATACTAGTGACATTTTCAGCGTTGAAAAAATAAGTACAATAGGGATAGGAATGTCTGCCGCTGGAACGTCGAGGAAAGAGTGAGCATAGAAAGTCGGATATCGAGGCCACGAACTGCTTTCTAACGACTGTGTTAATTGTCGTGCGGCGGCTACGAGGAGCCAGAGGCAAAGGGAATTCTGATGGAGTGCTTTTTGATTGAGCACCGAATGGGAAAATAGAGGAGAACCTGCTGTCCAATCCAGTCGAATTTGGATATTTACGCGTGACCTCTTGAATCCGTCCTGTCGAAAGTACGAAAGAGCGCAACTACCGAGAGAAATTCACTTGTTCAGGTTTAACGCCTTCTGACGCCATTCCCGAGACCTGCTAAAAGGCTCGCCTAAAAAATTGTTCGAACGTGAACTGCGATACATTTTAAACACGATGTATTCGAGTTTCAAAATTTACACAGCCTTTCAGAATGTTCAGCTGAAATAATCTTGATATAAATTAGTTAATCTTCTTAAAGTGAGACCGATATATCCAATGTTTAATTCCAAACTGCACCAAAATATAATTTTGCTAAATTTAGTTTATTAATCAAACAAAATTTATACAAACAGTTATAAATGTTATCTTTTTAAAAAGCTTACTGAAAAGCCCCAATTGCGAATTGCGATCGTTTCTATCACCGTTAATAATTCTGGTAATTAATTAAACTCGCAAATATAGCTTTTAACAGAGGACTAGATTAATCAATGATACAGACCGTCGATACTAAACAGTTATCTATCATATTATCGATGTTCAAATTGAAGCAGAAACTGACATAAAAACCTAGCTCGTTAGAAAAACAAGCGGGGTAAAAAACAAACGTCCGATAGATCCATAGATTACCATTATCCGACTCGTGTAACAAGGAAACCTTGATGCTGATAATTACAAAATCAATAAACGATGTACCATTGAAAACCCCGTGGATAATTCTTGGACGAAAGGAAATTTAATTCGCGTCATCAACGAATATTTCGTTCGGGAATAATCGAACACGTCGAAAACGGAACAACAATCCGCACACTCGAATCCTCCTTCTCCCGATGGCCGTGTTCTTTTTTGCCTGCCGCCTCAATTTGTCGAGGGATATTAATCGCGAACGCGATAACGTCGTTGCTGTTGCTTCGTGCATGACAAACGAGACTGATATAGCATGCCTGCACGAGCGGCACGTTAAACAGAGAGGCGTATTTATTCTATGTGTTTCACTGGCGTGTTTCTACAAATTAACTTTCCACGGAAATGGATAGGTAACCGGGGCGGGACGTTGCCAGTGATGGCGTGAAGACAAAGACAAAGACAGAGACAAAGATAAAGAGAAAGACAGAGAGAAAGAGAGAAAAGAAACGAGGCAGAGAAAAGGATAGAGAGCAACGAGGTTGTAACAGAAGGGTGTAAGGGGTTGAAAATGGGTAGCGAACGACTGCATCAAAACACTGTACCTGTCACACAGCATCCAATTATCTTCGAATCACGTACGTTACCGTAACGTTCTTAATTATCCATCCCAGGGACGGGAAAAGTTTCTCTCAGCGACGATCCATGGAAAAGTTAAAGCCGACCGTCGCGTCGACGTCTCGTGCAAACGAAAATTGCTCGTCGCGTCAAATTATCGAGTTTAACTCCCGGTAACCGGCGGCGGTTCCCAACGGTTCACTTTTACCGTAATGGTTTCACGTTTTTGCCAGATCACGGTCGCACGCCGCCAACGCTCTGCCATATCGCCATCGTTTCTGTCCGTTCTTCCAACGATTCGGCCGTTGTAGTTTCCGTCCCGGTCCGATCCCCGATGGTGCGAGACAGGAAAACGTGGCTTCGGTGTTTCGACGTTGTTGCGATGCGGTGAAAATGGAACATTCTTTTTTTTTCTGAAAGCTTCGATGTCATATACGACTGATAGTTTCTTTCTCAACGCTGGCGTGAAAATGTTTTAAAGGGTGGCTATTTTTTTACTCGTTCCCACTTCTTTTTTATACAAAGCAGAGCGATAGTGTGGTTTTAGCTCGTTAGGCATTCAGAGTATTCGGTTCGATCATCTGCAAATAAAATAACGTTGCGAAATCTTCCGTAATGAGCAAAGCGATGTTACGAGAAAACGAAGCTATAAAATAATCGTGTTTCGATAATTCGTACGAGGAATTTGAATTTAATGATGCAATTACCAGAATGATATATTTATCATTTTTCATAGTGGTTTTAAGGTATTGATATGATATACGTACATGAGCTCGCTTGTGTATTTGAACGCTTGCACACACCTTTTACGAATATATTCTTATTACAAATGTTATAGAGAAAATTGTAACGGGACGTTGTACTTGCAGTACGTAGATATCTCATAGCTGGCGAAATTTCAAGAAGACATAAAAGTACTATTTCAAGTGCATTCGTAAGTTAGTTTATATTTCTATATTAACTGTTTAAATTTTACAGACCTGTGTCAGTGGATTTTGAAGAATTTGAGTAAAGTATATGAAGAGAGGTCTGTTTCTTCTCTTGCATTATGCAATTTTACATACGACCCTCGTTGTAATTTCTTGTTACTCCTGTTATTTCTTGTACCTCAGAGGTACAAGTTTTATACTTTGGAAGTTCTAGCATGGAATCCAGATGTATGAAGTTACATAAACTCGAGCGTTATTAAGTTAAACGTATTGCAGGGCTTATTTATATAAGTCTGATGAATCTATAGCGATGTTTTCTGCCGGGCTGCGATACCAGATAAAATGATTACCTAGGAATAATCTTTGAATTTCTCGTTCTCGGCAGCGACTCTACGCGAGGTAAAATATCTCTGTGGAAAAGCTTTTCACGATCACCTTATCGACTTCTCGTGGAACCAGCAGATTTTCTATGAAAATTTTGATAAACGCTTAGTCATGCTGCTGATGGCGGCAATCTATCATCTCGTCTTTCATTTGATATCTTCTTCAATATTTGAATAATCATTCTGTTTATGAAATTGAATTTGTTTCTCGCCACTTTAAAAATACAGCTGAGCTAGGTTGAACGAAATCTTCTTGAATAGATAGGTGAAAAAAAGAAAACGCATATTATACAGCGTGTTTTAGATTTTTGTGATAGTTGAAAGTAACACGAAAATAGTATATGAATACTAAACCTATAAATATTCCATTAAAAATTGTAATAAGACAACGATACATGAAATTGGAATTTGAAAGAAACAAAAATCTCTAAATATTCTAAGAACGATAGCAAGTACGAAATATGCACTTTGTACGCACATGTAAAGACGAAGTAATTTTGTTATACTTTATATGTAAACAATTCGATGTAGGTTTCGATCAAAGGCACAAATATTAAGGTGTCTCCATTCCACAGTAGCGTTTGTTGACACCCAAATTTGCGACAGTACGCTCTTAACGTGACATTAACTCGAGCGCAGAGAATCCATTCGGTCCGACTAACACATTCGGGCCGTACAACTAAATGGCGTTATGTTATCTTGAAACGTCAGTCTTGTCGGATCGTAACGAGAAACATCGCGTGACAATGGTAAACTATATTTCTGTCCGTGTTCTCGTGCCATGATGAATCGCGAATCCATCGTTCCTATAATATGCATCGAAACAATTTATCTGTTTCCATCTACAGATGTAGTCTTTCGATATAGTCCGCTCTGGAAACCGTCCAACCGGTAATCACGTGGCAATAAAAGAACTCGTGCTCGCTATTTAGCGAATGTATCAAACCGCGTGATAGAAGCACTATTTTACGCGAAAATAAACAACGTCGGTGATAACTGCGTTGTCCACAACGATGAAACGACGAGTCATATCGATGTTCATCCTGGAATTAACATGGTCGGTAAAAGGAAAAAAGGACAGAAAGCAAAGAAAGAGAGAAAAAAAAGGGGTACGATATACAGTTCGCTTATTCAGCAGCGAATTATCATAGAAGAGATACGGGTCGCAGAAGGTTAGCTAGGACGAGAAAGGAAAAAAGAAAGAAAAGGGGAACGAGAAAGTACAAGATCAGCTTTTTCCATCGTCCGAGCGATTTTACGATCTCGTAGGAAAATAGAAAAATTCTTACCATTCAAAATGCCTTATTTATGATGCAAATTTGGTACGCAGGCTGCAACTCTTCCGACAAGAGTATAACAGTAAAAACAAACGGACAGTTTTTACGGCGCGTATATTCCGTCTGGCATAGAATTAAGGAACGAACGCAGAGGAAAGGGCGAAGATAGTGCGGCGAGAAAGAGCAACGGTGGAATAAAACAGGGGGGTGAGAGGGTGCAGCGACATTGAAATTTTACATATGCATGAGCCATAAACGTACAAGAATATTTCCGTCGAGGGCGACGGTGTTATCAATCGACGAGACGTAGCAAGGAACGAAAGAAATTCAGCGAGACGAAGTGAAGGAGGCAGACGCGCGGAAAGCAACGACGGAGCAATTCTCTCTCTCTCTCTCCCTCTTTCGGCCTCTTTCTTTGCTGCGAAGAGCGCGCGATGAGAAAGATGCAGAGAAGTCTGATGCAGCTGTAGCTGCGTGCGACGTTTATACTCGTATCGCGTGTATCCATTTTTCCCCTCTTCCTCTTTTACTCTTTCTTCTTCTTCCTCTGCTTTCTTCGTCTGGCTCGTTCTAGCTTCGCGTCCCCCTTTCCGTCTCTCACCTCGTTCAGGGGTAGTTTTCATCCGCACTTAAGAACTCTTAGGCTGAACGACGCGTTACGAGTATTCAAACAGAAGTTTCACTCTGTCGAAATAGTATATCCAAGTCATTGAGTGGTGACGGTGTTTTTTTCTCCTTCCCATCTGCATTGCGAGGGAAACGGAGTATAAACGCGTGGCCAAGAATTATTTAAACGCAGCTAGCTACTAGCGCGGTGCGTAACGGTGTAAAACACACGCGAAACAACGTCGCCGGATATTGGCTTCCATCCACGGGGTCTGCTGTTTTCGAATCGAGTGGCGCGCTCGTTGTTTCAACGGATGGAGTTTCAAGGTGGCTGTTTCGGTGTCGTTGATAGAAACGCACAAAGTGGCAGGAATTTGTACACAAACACCGGTAGTTGAAAGGAAACGCGGAACATGTCGTACTGTGATCTTCCTTTTGATCTACAATCGCTTTGTTGCACTTTACAGGTCTACCGAATATCTGTTTCTCTGTCTTTCTATCTCTGCTCCTTTTTTTTCTTCTTCCTTCCATTTCTTCTTTTCTTTTCCCCGTTTTTTTTTTTTTTTTTTTTTTTTTTTTGTTTCCGCTTTCTTATAGTCGGTGAAGCACCAAAGCGTAAACGAATCAAAGTAGCAGTTTGTTGCGTCGCCTGATGATAAATCTCAACGGAGGAGGGTAACAAACCACGAGTTCGTTACGGTTGCACCTGTTATATCATATTTCGTCGTGCGCTTATTATAACCCTTGAGAACCAACTTGCTATTCAATTTGCGAATTTTCTTTAAGTAGATGAGTTTTTGGTCGTTCATAGTTGTTCGCGTAATTGGCTAATCTGTTTGCAGAATTTTAGTTAGCTGTTATATTAAACCTTCTTTGAATGCTCTTAACAATCAATTAGCTGCTTTGTAATCTTCCGATGTTTACGTAATATTCCTATTAACCGTTAATTGGCACAATATCATATAAAATTTAACATAGTAGAGTATCATACTTTAGATATTTTAGTAATATGCTATCTGATTATTCAATTTTGAAACTAAAGTTAGAATTCAAATTAACGTTCGAATTCGTGATGAATCTATAGCAGTCTATGTTAGAAGATAAGGGTACAAATCGAGATTTTGGTTAACAAACTTCTGTATGAATATGCAAGTTACATCCTATCATAATGATAACACACAATGTAATTCAAATTTCGATTATTTTCACGTGGTATTTCATTGTGATGGTATCGCATGAATTTGGAATATAGACGTGTAGCCGAGATTAACAATTAGTGCCGTAAAATAACCAATTCTACCAATTCCATTTGCCCAATATTACTAGATTAATGCATACGAAATATTATTCCTACGAATAAACGTCTAACCACGAGTGAGTAGCTTCTCGAAAACGTCAAACATTTCATGAAAGTGATTACAAACTAGCTACATAGTTTCGTTATCTTAGATTCACTAGTTCAGTCAGTTGTAAAATTCAAAAATTCTTAAGACGTAGATGTAACAAAATTTCGTCTCTTACAGCTTTTTTGGTCTCGTATAAATCACACGAATATTCTGATTATTTACGACGATCAATAACGACATTTTAATATCTTTGTTATAAATCTTCTTATCTTTGAATATATGTACGTGATTTACAGAAAATTTCTTCTTCCATGATAAACGCTTGATAATTTAAACTTCGTGTATCGTCATAAATTTTTGAATTTATTGAAAGATACGATATTTCACGTGCGTCAACTCGATATCTGTTTAATAATTTCACTCCATTTATAATCTTATTAGGCTTTTAACAATACAAACAAAGAAAGACTCGGGAAAGTCCTTAAATATCAACCAAGCTATTTCACATGTTAAATGCCATTCTGCATAACGTGATTATTAATATTTATTAAGGATTGAATAATAATTATTAAGGATTGAAAGCGTTTATTGTCAATATCGTTGTCAAGAATGAATAAAATCTTGAAGATGAAGAGATAATCGGGAAGCTTTTTAAAAAAGCGGTCTGTAAGACGAAATGATGGATCGAGTTATTAATAACATGAGAAATTTCACTTTTAGTTTTCTAATATTAGCTTTAATTGGTAGTTATAACTTTAATCTGAAAAAAGCTTCGTTCTTTTCATATTTGTGAAATAATTAAAAATTTCATAACAATTTAACCATAATATACGCTATGAAATATACTATACTATTTGATCACAATAAATAGTACACTCCAGCTTACATATTTACCACGAACTTACAATTCCGTTTACTTTTTAAATCGTTCGTACTCGCTTCCTTATCATTTCTTTATCATATTATTAAACTCTCCAAAAATTAAATTTTTCCTAAGAAAATGACGCATTACTTTTCCCTTCAAAATTATCAACAATTCGAATTATCCTCTGCGCTGACAATAACCAAAGCAGCATTTCCCTAAACCATACACGTCGAAATATACTCGACAGACACTCCACTAATTTCCACGGCGAGCTCGCAACCCTCTTTCTCATTCAAACGCCAGAGAACAGAAGAATCAACCGCGTCGATAACCCCGGTGTATTCCACGGCGCGGAGTGCGACGATATTAATATTTTTCAACGGCGCAGCAGCGGCGAACGGGGGAGTGCAGCTCGCAACCCCAGCGCGTTAAAAAGCGCGCGGCAACCCTCCAGGAAAATGAATAGCCAGCCAAGGGGCGAGAGGGGTGTTTTTGCCGCGGACAGAACTTTATCGTCTGGCAAACTTTATCTTTATCGATGCGTCGCACGAATCTCGTCGCGAGACGGAATCCGAAGAGTCGTGTTCCCTCGACCGAGGATGTCACTGAAAAGCGGCAGATTTTCCAGCGGACTGGCCACGTAACCGTGGGACGTCTGGAGGTGAAGAGGCGAGTCGATTTGAGCTCTGGTGAGCCAGTTTTTTTTCTACACATCGCATCGTCTTGAAGAGAGAGCCTCTCGAAGGAGGAATCCGTGAACGACGTGCGCGATGTTTCCATAAAGTTAGCGACGTCGCGCTTCGGGGAATAAATCCCTGACTGAGCGTAAGGTAAATTGTTCGAACCACGAAGATTGGTAGAATGAGCGAGCGCGTGCGATAGCTGAAAAAAGCATGGAATAAAAATGAGAAATGGAAGTGGCGGATTGATAGACGCGGAGGAATAGAAAATGGCGCTAAGAGGAGAAGACAACGAGGATGAAAGAACGAAGAGGAAAGAGATAAGAAACGCGCGGCACGTTGAGAGGTCTAACTTCGAAGATACGTACTACTTCGCGGGTTTAAAAATTGAATTGAAACTCCTTCAGCGCGGGATGTTACGTAGTTGCTGTTTGAGTTTTATTTTCGACACGAATGATTCTGTTGGATTCGCGGTACAAGGCAGATCGAATGAATTTATAAAAGAAGTTGGTGAATGGAGAAACACGAGCGTAACAACGTCGATGTAAAAGAAGTTGCGCGAGGTTGAGAAAGTGTCGGCAGCTTTTTTGTGAAGCGTACATGTGTATATTTACGAAGATCGTTGAAAGTATGGCAGATGGAAGAAAAACGGCATACATTACCACGACTAGGAGAACATCGTTTTAGACACACGTTGATCAAACGTTTTTTCCTTCTCTTAGCCCGCATTACGGTTCTACCCGTAAATGTCTCAACGCACTCTACTAAAGGAATGGACGAGGGAAGAATGAAAAATACAAGAGAAATGGATAAAAAAGGAGTGCGCGGCTAGAAGAAAGTGAAAGAAACGGCTGGAAAATTAAAAGAACGACGTCGGATAAGTCTCTGTGGATGAGAGGGTGGCGACGGGGGGCAAGACAGAAAGGGAAATAGATCGATAAAGAGGAAAGAACAAGGGAAAAGGTGGTGCGAGACAAAGATAACGGTAGATCGTCTACGGAGAAAAGTTCCGTAATTTACTAAATGCCAGTCTACCGCACCATGCAAATTCCTTGACGTCGGAAACTTAACCGAGATTCGAAAACTTACTTCCGACGATGAAGGTTAATCTCGACGGGCCGCGTCGAAGGAAACGGAACGAAAGAGCTTACATATTCGGGACACCCGCTCTAAATTTCCCCGGCGAGCAGAGCAGGCCGCCCCTTCTGTCGTCGATTATTCGAAATTACGAATTCTGATCGGACGGTCTCCGCCGTATCTGGAAAGTTAATGTCTTCACAGTTACATTTCGTCGCGTGGCAGCAAAAAAGGTCGAAGAAGTCAAGTTGACCTGCCACCGAGAAACGGTACGAGAGTAAACGTTGGGTTCCAATCCATTTTTGCCGAAAACAGTGGCGGTCCTGATGTCGGACAAGGACCCCTTATGTTCGCTCGCTCGTTCGACTCTCGCGTGTTTCACCGTGATCCAAGCGAATTCGCATATTATCGTGTAATCATCCGACGTGGTGAAAAATTACGCGGGGCGCGCTCCGAGACGCACGCTCGAACGAACGGTTTCGCAAATAACCGATAATTTAAAGCAAACGATCACCGACTCTATCGCGTTGTTCGCGCGTAATATTTCTTCTCGTTTAGTCAACAGCCAGCGTCCTTTTTCTTACCTTTTTTCTTTTGCGTAGTTCGTACACGCTGGAAAGAACGCGTCGTATCGCTGCACGAAATATTATATCAAACGGGAAAGTTTTACGTAGTCGGCAGCGTACACCGGGATCCTGTATTCGTTTGAACGTGAATCATTGCATAGGCACAAAAAACGTGGAGTTAATCAACTATGCGGACGATAAGAATAAACCGTATAAAAGGCCGAGTGTCTTTTCTCGCCGAATAATTATAGCACACGGGCGTGGTGGATGAAAGAAGCGTAAAAATTTCAGCGGGCTACAAAAGATTGTGGAAAAGCGCAAGACGAACGGGATGAGAGTAGGGAAAAACGAAGGAAAAAAAAAGAACCAAGGAAAAAGATAAAAGAACGAAGGGGTGTTCGGGCAACGACAATGAAAGTGAGAAAGGAACGGGGTTGGTCGGCTCTTTTTTCGCAGGCCCTAATGGGAACCACGTTCCTGTCAGCCGGATTAACATCAACCGTGGGCACCTGTAACGTTTGCAACGTTAGCCCGCGGTAGATGTTTATCTCCGAGTAAACGAAGTTTGTCGAAGGGCCGGAGATTCGGAGGAGTTAAACAAACCTGGGTATATAGAATTAACTCGGTGGCAAAGAATAATTTCCAAGGGGCAGAACATTTCCGGAAGAAACAGGCAGAAGCGAGTATACGAAGTAAAAGTTGGGTGATTAAATTTTCATTGTATTCGTTTAAGCTGTCGCGATGAAGGCATCTAAAATGAAGTTGATGACGAACAATTAAAGCACTTCTGCGTTTCACGATGCAACGCGGTGGAATGTAATACACCGTTGCATATTTCATTCTCGCGGGAATACGCGACGGCGTTTCTTTAGGAAAGACATTTTTAAAATATGTTTCGTCGAGCAAAGGGCAGGAAGATGGAGGTGCTGGTGCTAGGGGCAGAAGTAAAAAAAAAGGAAAAGGAAGAGGAAGAAACGAAAGTACTTCTTTTACGAGGAAATATGTAGCATTTCGGTCTACCGGGAATAAGGTTAACGTCGTAAAGGACACACAATTTGTCCGCGACAAAAAAGAAAGTCGGGGCTTACGGGAGAAAAACCGGCAACGGAGAAACGCTCAAAATGCTGAACTCGAAGTAATGTTTGTCATAATTAAGCCGGGGACTAAATAAACCACCCGACCGAGCGGCGGAATGATCAGTCTACGCTGGCGAGGTCTCTTCGCGTTTGTTTTTGAGAAAAAACAGTCGGTGCAATCCAACTTGCACGGATAATGCACAATGAAGAGAGTCGACGCGAGAGCAGTAGCGGAGAAAGAATCGAAAGAAAAAGAAAAGAAGAAATATCGGAGAGAAGAGAGCGGCGAATAGGAGGAAAGAAAAGAAGAATCGAATAAGAGACTGAGCGTAATTGAAGATAGAAAGAATAGAGAACAGAGTCTGACTTTTATTAGAACGAAATTAATTCGAAATCCTCTCGTTGGGCCGAAAGACCGGCCATTAATCACGATCGACCTTAAACGTATGTACCCTCGAATTCTAGCCGATGAAGATCAATTAATTTCGCTGGCGAGGTATCTCTAATACCGTGGGCCGATCCGGTTTTCCCAATTGAATAAGATTAACGCGGCAAGAAGCTGAAGATCGGTATGGGCGGAGGAGCGAGAACCCGGAACAACGCGAGCCGAGCTACCGGAGAAAAATGCAATAATCCTAAGCGACCCGAAAACGACAGAGAGAGAGATAACAACGGCGAAACTAATGGTAATCACAGGGAGTCGAAGAGAAACGGAAGAAAAGAAGAAGCGACAGCTCGACTGTGGGCGAAAAATAGGTCGAAAGAATTCTAAGGAGGATTCATTGCGCTTTTCATGGACGCCGTCTACCAGTTAATCTTCACCGGCGACAAAAAAAGAAATAGACGCGGCAAGCCGCGCGATATTTTCGATGAAATAAAATTCCATCGAATAAGAGGCAGGCAGGCCGGTCGCAATCCCACGGACCGTTTTCTCCAGTTTCTCCTTACTAAAGATGATACAAAGCGTGGAGAACTCGTTGAGGATAAAACGACGCTAAGAAACTATGAACTTCCGCGGGAGGCTGATGCCACGTTAAAAAGGAACGAGAGGAAGCTATATGGAAACGGAGGTGGTATTAAAAGCGTCAGGGAACAGTAATCAGCCGGCTAAATTAAGAATCGTAAACACCGAAAGAGACCAGGCAAGCCAAAGCGAAAGCTGATTAAAAGACTGTCGTAGAGGACGGAGCAAGCCGAGTCGCTTCCAATCGGTCAGAATTTGTTTAAACTCGAAGCCGCTAACTAACGAAACCGCTCCTGGTCAATCGAACCGCAAATTTACAAATCTCCCCGAGACTTCGTAAAAGAAAGCCAACAAAAACTTTTCGGAGCCTGTTACTTTCAAGTTAGGTAATACTGATCGGTCGAGTCGAGACAAGAATACGAAGGTTAACATTGTAAGAAGCGTAAAATTTGTGCAGAGGATGCACGAAAGGCGTCGTAGAGGTTGGAAAGAGGAAGAAGCGTGGAAGATGACGAAGCAACGGGACAGCGGCAGAAGCAGCAAAAGCAGCAGTAGCAGGAGCCACGTTGATCAGTGGTAGTAGTACGGTGAGCAGCAGTAGCACTGTCGGTAGCAGTGGTGACGACGACACAACGAGAACAGCGAGGAGGAGGACGACGTCGACGACGACGACGACGACGACGACGACGAGGACGACGACGACGACGGCAACGACGGTAGTGGTAGTAGTAGCGGTAGTAGTAGTAATCAGAGAAGAAGATCGAGAAGGAGAATGGAGTAAGAAGAGACGAGGATGGGACGAGAGTAGGAGGCCTGGAGGAAGGAGGAGGCTGACTGATCGGCAGAGTAGAGGAGAAAGAGCACGCCTGCGCGGAATCCCCGGGCGGGCGCGGGCAGTGCCACTGGAGGCCCGGCGGTTTCAGAGCTTCGCCCGGGACGACGAACCGCAGACGACCCGTACGCAAAACTCGGTCGTAGTTAGCCGTGTTTGAAGGATCGGTCGGAAAAGGGGCCATATCACGCGACGACGTATAAGCCCCCGTAGTGACAGCCTCGCGTATACGACGTCGCGTTTCGGTTGTCCGCCGTCGAGAGGAAACGTGCTACAACCTTTGAACACACACGTTGAGGAAAACGTACCACGTCGCCTCGAGCAAACACGACACGGTGTATAAGAGGTACATCGTTCAGGATTGGCGTGTCTAATCGACGACTAATTGGGAGATAATATGTGATCAGTGCGACACCGATACCACGGTGGTGTATCCGTATAAGAGGCATTGTGCGTGACAAACGAAAGAGAAAAAAAAAAACGTCGAAGGTGATAAAGAATCGTACTATGCACGAGGTCTGGTAGCATCGAGTCAAGGAGGATGAACAGAGTGATGACGGAGGGTTAGGAGTGAGAGGGTGCACCGATCTTTGGTGTGCTGGTTGTTTTGAGATGTCAGTGGACCCGTCGAAGGCAACTGCGTCGTCGTTCTCGTCGTCGTCGTCGTCGTCGTCACTGTCTTCGTCATCATGAGGAGATCCTCTTACGTGAATTACTACGTCCTGTGCCTCGTGTGCTGGATTCTCCTAGGCATCACCGGTAAGATCAATTTCACCCGCGTGACATATGTTCGTTCGCTCTTGAAAGAGGGTTCGAGCTCTCGCGGATCGTGCATCGATCTTTGAGATTCCCGCGGGAAAGTGTACACGCGTTGACATCTGGTAGTCGCGTCATAGGATGGCTGGCAAATCACCTAACCAGGTGGTTTCTGGTAATCGTGAATATCGCGTATCCTAGGTTCGGATCACTGTTGGACTAGCAACACGCGCGTCTTTTCAGGGTGATAAGGGGGGGGCCGCGTGACGTGAGAACGACGAGGGGGGAGGAAAGGGGCCAGGCGGGGCTGTACTGAAGACTTGTACTGCGGATGGATCGATCAGATTTTGGGGTGTAACTGTGCGTACGTGAATTAGCACGCGTGCATACAAACCTGTGTCGCGTAGGTCCGACTCGAACGTGAAGAATTCGGCAGCTGATCGTGTGTATTCGCGATCGATGGACGGCGAGAGGATCGAGATACGCGAGTGGAGGGAAAAAGGAGGACTCATAGGCAGGCGGAGGGAGGGGGCTGCTTCCGGACCCGGTCCAGGGCTGTATCTAGCGCCACCCTTGTTTGTCGCGGCGACAGTATTGTATTTTCCCTATTCTTCCCTTTGTCCCTTGGATCGCTAGATTTTTTTTATTCTTCGCCATCCTTGTCGGGTCACCGTGTCGACTCGATGATTCCGTCATCGTGAACTAGGGGGCGAGGTGATGACAGAAGGGTAGCGTGTTCCCTCATCTTCGCTCTGACGTCGTTCAGGGACGTGTCTATCGATTTCATCTCTCGCGCGGCTGCATCGCGATGATACGGTTAGCTCCTTTTTATATACACTTCTCACTGAAGATTTTCATGGTTTGTCGATCGTACCGACTCTAACATCACAGACGAGTAATGCGAACGAAGATCGTGGCAGTCGATCGCATGATACCGCTCGTATCTATGTTGCTCAGTTTGCACCTGATAGCCTTCCTGACGACAAAATAATAACTCCAAACTTAATTATATCAGTTAAAACGCTATTCTCGTTTACTGCTTCCCGTTTATGGTGTTACGCCGGTATCAAAAGAATATAGTCGATGGTCCGTCTCTTAAACAGGTCATGCCGCGATAACCGTGCAATTACCCACATCTTCGTAGCAGCGAAGCGTCGATCTCGAGGCTTATGTAACTCTTATGAAAATCCCTGTTAGTCGCGCCATAAGCGTGTTAATTACTTCTTCCCTCCTCGCGTTAGTTCTTTTTTTTTTTTTTTTTTTTTTGCTGATTCAATGGATAGTCCATTAATTCACGGATCGCTACCCTCTACATGTTTTATCTTAATGATCTTCCAGGATACCGTTTCCCCTTGATACAGAGACTGCCAGCACCCTCGTCGGTCTTGCAGTAATTTCTCCTTTGTATTAAAGAACTCTTCTCAGGACTCTTGTATCTTGCAGGAGAAAAAAAGAGAAGGGGCCCGATAAAAAGGATTTATCAAGCACGGCCGTATCAGACGGTGCTTTTTTTCTTATCGATCGACGTAGATGCATGTAACGTGGAAACATTTCAGTATGCAAAGTGGGCATCAAGTTGTTGTCGATCGGGTCGTTCATTATCCGCGTCGGTCGCTTTATAAATACGTTCCATTCGTCGCTTTCGACGCGGCTGTTATCGAACGAACCGCGACGGAGTAAGAGAGAAAGCGGGAACCGTTGAAACACACACGAAAGGCTGCCAAACCGCGAACTAAACGACACTCGTAGAACTTGCGAACGGAGCACAAATCGATGCCATTAACGCAACTAACGTACAGTCGGTAATTTTGTTAAACAATTTACCGTATTCTGGCGCACGTCGTTTTCTATCCCCATCTCATACTCTTAATTGGATTCGTCTACACACCCAACCGTACTCGAATCCGCAACACGAAAACAATTTCTATTGTACGTATCGACGGGATACATTATGCACTTTCCACTCGTAACATAATCGTAGCACAGCCACTGATTATACCCCAGGATGATTAACCGACCAACGTTGTTACCTCCGAATGAGAATTTCGGTGTTTCAACCATCGCCACAGGAAATCGCTTTCTCGGATGTCTGCTCGTCTAAACTGTATCGGGGTTAGATCTTACACGATGTTTCGGTTCCATTATTCATGAACTCTGTGTTGCGTTAATACGTTACATTGCTCTTGTTCAAACAGATTTTTATCAAACAACGTGAAATTAAATGTAATTATTAACGTGTTTTGCACCGCGTATCGGTGATTGATTGTTCGTAGTAATCATTAGAAAGTGAGGAAAATATTCTTCGAGATATTGCAAGCAAATATGTTCGATCGAAAATAAAAAAGAATGAAAATGTCGAGCATTCGTTGTTATTTCTCTTCTTATATAATTAAAGATAGTAACTTTGAATTTGAACTCTGAACTTTTTTGAGAAATTTTTTTTTATGAAAACTCGCGATAACAGAATATCATTAACTGAATTGAACCAAATCGGACGATATCGCCGGGAACGTAAATAATTATTCGCTTAATATCGGCGTTTTTAAGCGACAATCGAACGATAACGATTAACTCGGCGTGCAGCGTGGAAAATGTACGATGGAAGTAGTGGAACGTAAATGTTTGATGAACTAGTAAGACAGAAAATCGAGTTAGCCTCACTGGGAGGGCTAGGAAGAACGATCTTCGAGGGAACCGAGAATCCAGATTTATGTCTGAGATTAGTGTCCGATGACGTCGTAAAATTACATCGAACACTTGTACGTGTAGTTCTAATAAAGCGGCGAAAACGCAACCCCGTCGATGCTCGATTTTCCGCATCGACCGCGCTCTATCGTCTCATGGGAAATATCTGTCAGAAATCCTCTTTCTGTTTCCAAGAAATTTATTTCTACTTTCACCCATCTTTCGATATAGGCTCAGGTATTTTTCTTTTTTCTCTCCCTCCTTTTTTTATCTTTTATTATTTTTACGGACCATTTCATTTGATTGCGCAACATCCAACCGAAACCTATCCGCATTTATAATGGTTCACAGTTAATAATAATCTATCGGTGCATCATTCTCTTTGCGCTCAAACGCACGATAAGCGCATTAACATTAATCAGTACGTTGACACGCAGATAAACCATAAACATGTTTTAATTACATATCGGTTTAATTTGTAATTTCGCTCAATCGTAATTACGACGAAACAAGATACACGTATGTATAACTTTGCCGAGAGTTTCGTTTTGACACGCGCGTTTAAATTTCTCACGGATAACCATCGTTCATGTCAAAACAATCTAGATTCGACATTACTCAAGGAAATTTATGGAATATGCAAACCTCTCTGTGTTGGCGTAGTACCGATGAATTCTCAGATCTACCAGGTTATTTGAAATGTAGCAGTATCGTTGGGCCATTTATTTTCTAAAACAACATAATTTATGGATCAAAAACATTTAACAGTTTTGATCGTAGATTCCTGTGTTGTTACAGATTCGATTCTCTATGCGCGATTATTTCTCTTTGTATGAAAAACAAATAGTTATTAATCTTCAGTTTGCAATTCATCTTTCCTTCCTGAATATACCTTTCAAGAATCTCTCTTGTAATCATACACTCTTTTTCGTAATGGGTAAGAGGATGATTACATAGTTCCGCAAATACACGCTTAGTACTGTTGATCATAGATTGCTATGTTATTGTAACTTCAAAGTTTCTCTCATAACATTATATTCGTTTTATTTAAAAACAAATAATTTTTGTCAGTCTCTATCTTGTAAATATTTATTTCAAAAATCTTTCTCTTTTGAGCTGCACTCTTTCTTTTAAAACGTAACAAAAATAGGAATGTAGTTTCATCACCCGATGTATATACAATTCGTGTAAGTACATTTCTGTGGTAACTATATCTCTTTTGTTTAAAGAACAAACGCTTATTAATTTCATTTTGTACTTAACCTTTTCTTTCGGTACGCTTCCCTCAAAAATCTCTCTTATAATTATACTCATCTTCTTTCAAAGAAATACTCACGTACTCTTAGTTACATATTCCTTATAAATGCAGCAGAGATAGAAATATAATTACACCTGCAGACGTGCAATTCGTGTTACGATTCGGTGTAGTGCACAGCTCTATCGCTAACAACTTCAACCCCCTTCTGTTTGCCTTCGTGAATGATTCATTCCCTCTGAAATTTACGAACGGTCATAAGCGACGCGTTGCACCAACCACACAATCAGCCGCTTTGTTCCTCTTTCTCTCCTGCTTTTCTCTCTACCTCCCGTCCCACCTTTGTTCTTTCTCTGTAATCTTGGCGTGAAACATGATTTCCAGGAATGTCGAGAACGATAATCACCGAGCACGTCGAAATAATTCAACTCGCAGCTTAGAACGACTCTGAGAAAAAGAACAGAGACACACGGTAACGCTACGTTCACGTCTACTTATAATCACTTTACGACGAGTCTCAGCTTTGCGGGATTCCAGTTCGAACCGTAACCCTTGCGCTCAATATTTTGCATTCCTGAAGAATTCTTTTGTCCGGAGGACCGAGTGTCCTAGGAGAATGAGCCTCGATTGGTCGTGCGCGTCTCCAGTGTTCGCGATACCGGATCGGTGCGCACTGATTGCCAATCCAATTCGCGCCGTCTGAACGGAAACGCGTTGGCAAATCGATTCATCGAGCGTGCAACGATTGCCCGAGATGCAGTTAAAAAGATATCGGTTCGAAACCGTGAATTAGCGGGATACGATCTGATAGACTCGTTCATGGATCGATCATCGAGTTCGCACGACTTGGACGCTTCTCTGTTACCAAGTTCTCTCTTACTGGTTTTCTATTGGTTAGAAAAGCCATCGTTCACGATGTCGGCGATGGTATTTTTGTCCTCGGAATTCTAGCGACGTTCCTTTAAGCTTCTCATTCTTTCGAGTGGTCAATGGAACTTCATCCTCCGAGTGCCCAGGCGACTTGACTCGCTCGAAGTTATTTCGAATCGTTTTCAAACAACGATGAGCAAAATGAACGTCGTTTAATGCCCTGTATTCTCATCGCGGTTGTGTACGAACCATTGTGGCAGAAACGATAACTTCCGTGTGTTTAAAATCACATTCGAAAATAGGAGCTATTTCGTCGACGACGTAATGCGTCACATCGGTGCATTTCGCCTCGCTGTTAAAAACCGGATGCGCTCTAGACGACGAAACGCTTCCGTAACGGGACGTAAGTAGCGAGCAGCTAAGCATTCGTTGAAACGTAGTCGTATAATATCAGGCCAGAATTGCACCGGCCAATTGCGGATATCACGGACCTTCGATATATGCAACTGGCGAAAGCTCGGGCGCGCGCGCCGACGTGAGCCCGGTTTGACACACTCGACCCGACCGCTCGAACGTTTACCCCGATCAAGCGATGCCAATAATGCAATAATCCGTGCACTCTAAATGTTATGAATACCGGTATTATTGAAAGGGTGTGGATTTATCTGGCCGGATGTTATTTGCCAATGCGGACGTTCGATTTTTGCAGACACTGCTCTGCGCGATGCCGCGTTTTCAATCGATCGAACGTCGCAGGAGTTCCTATAATTCACCGTGTCTCGTTGATCCTATTTTGTCTCTGATCTTACTAAATCCTTTTCTATATAATTCTATCATATAAGTAACATCGATCTGTACGATAATGTAAAATTAGTATTTGTATGATATATAAGTCGTTCGAAAGCCACGCATGTTATAGTCATACATTCAAAAATAGAGGAAAGTGGACGATTAGTTTAGACACTAAATAAATAGTTTAATGTCTGAAACAAATTTCTATGTAAATTCTATTTCATTAATTGTATTTTTACAAAAATACAAATTCGCAGAAATATCTACAATATCTAGCGACATTAGTCTTCCAAACTTACCTTGGAATTTTAATATTAATGTCATCTATCAGCGATAAATTTTGTAAAACTAATTTTAATGCCAATCAACTTTCTTATTTTTAACAGCAAATGGGCTTTATTATTATGCAATTTCTAAAATATCGAAATAACATTATTCAAGTATTCTATATGATTTGGAGAAATCAGTAGATATATAACAGATACTTATATATCCTGTCATAATACATTCACATTTTACTTCGTTCTCGATTAAATATAGAAATGCTTCCTTTATATTTTCATCAACGAAAACGTTCTGTCATTACAAGATATCCAAAATGACGAAGGAATGTTATTCAGTCCTTAGGCGTAATATGCAGAAATTAGTGTAACTGAAATATATCGTCAACTTCCTTATCTACTCCGTTGGCTGTCATAATACATTCTCATTCTACTTCGTTCGGAGCAGCGCCAACGTAAAGAGAAAGTACGAACACGATATCAGTTTCTTTTACCATTCTTTCATTCGGCCGCTTAAAATATGTTGAATAATACAGCAATACGGTTAATGCGTTCTCCTTATACTCCCTTAACACGTTCCCTGCAATGACGTCATTTGCGGCCGACCCGGAACTTTTTGTTTGTAATGCGGCAATGACTGGCACTACTTGCTGGAAGCAAAACTGCATCTGGAGGAATAGTCACTATGCTACTAAGCAACTAAATCGTCCTATTATGTTATTAATTAATCGATAAACTTACAACGTCTTTACTCTTCTACTAGAATAGAATAAATAGGAAAAATAAAAATCGAATAAAAAGAAATATGACACCAAAGGAAAGAACAATAATACCAGTTAGAGCAGCGAAATGTAGGTTCCACGATTTGTCACCGGGGCATCAAAAATACAGCAAGGAAACGTGAAAAGTAATACGTCGATAGCAGCTATTTTCGAGCAGCAGACCGGGAAGAAAAAGTTGTTGATGACCTGAATAACTCAATCAATAGAGCGGTCGTCCAATAAATGAAGGAACCGTATCCGAGTCCCCGCGTCGGCCAATTGTTTTTCTCGTTACGGATGCCATATAAATAACTATGAATTCGTGAGTTACAGCAAGAATGGATACCTCAGTCTCAGGCAATTCATTGTTACCATAAACTCTTTATCACGATGCGTCGACATTCATCGAATATTTCCTCTATTCCTGCATAACATCCTGCAGAGTCGTTTTGGCATTGGCGTTAAAAACGAATAAACCTCTGTTAAGCGTGCGACGAGTTGCCAACGGTATCTTACGAAGCGAGTGCAAGAAAGTTCCATCGAATAGCTGTTTTATCGAGTTCTTCCACTTCGACGTTTCTCGCATGTTCTCGTGTGGACTTTCGAGACTTTCAGTCGACGATAAATCGAAAGGCTCCTTTCAATCCCCGCAGACACACGGGACGCACGGATTTTCTACGCGCTGTGATATCGTTCTAAGCTTTCCACGAACGTTCTCGACGAAGCACCCGTATCTCGAACCTAGTAATTTTTGAATATGCGTTGACTTTCCGAATACATTTCCGGAAGATACGTTCGAAAAAATAAACATAGCCAATACATACGATACCATATCGCAGTGCAACGCATGAACGAGTACGGGTTTCCTTTTATCCTTCGAACGCTAGTCCGGAAGTGGGTCCTCAAGGTCGTTGGAACGAAGCCCACGGTTGCTTTCCCGGGGCAAATGCTGATCCGACTTTGGATACCCAGGATCGGAATCCCCTGGATTAGTATCCATTTCCTCGATGCACGATGGCCTGGTAGAAGCTCTCTGATAGGATTTATTCCGGAAGGTAAAGGGAAAAGGAGCATAGATGCGGCCACAGAGAGAAAACGAGACAGGGTGGCTTCGTACATGGACGTCACGAATGCAAAATACAGTATAGTACCGCGATCCTTTTATTATTCCATCATGGAAACGTTACCCGTACAATGTAAATTCGTCAAGAATAACCAGCTCTCGCGGTCTAGCCGCCGTGTTAATGTATTCTTTTTAAACGTAACAAACGTTCGGATTAGAAGCGAACTTTGACGGAGATTCGTGCAAATGTTTCGAGCTCGTAAAAAGATTATGTGGAAGGAGAAGCTGTTGAGTGTTGCAGTGGCATTCTGTGAATTTAGCAATTTTTGGTCAAAATACGACGAGTATGACACGGAAGATATTTTTAAGTTCGAAACGGTCATTTTAAATTAGCGATCAGAGAGATGGATTTTCTACGTACTTTACGTCAAATAAATGAAGAGCAGAATATAAATACTGAAACTTATATTAAGATACAATAACAGAAATACGTTCTTCGGCTGTTTAATTTATCAAATCCTACAGATGAAAAATGTTATGTTTGATTCTACATTCGTGAAAGATTAAACATTCCGTCTAATAGAACATGGATACAATTTTAACATATCTAAAATACCTGAGTTAAATAAATTGATTTATTAAAATAGAACTTCTTTACTGTTTTATATTTAAGTTTTTGATTAAACCTGTGAAGAATATACATTTAGCCTGTGTACATACGTCTTCGTCTGAAAATCGATGAAATCTTGCAGGGGTGAGCACAAGATCCCATTCGTTAGTGAAGAGGTTCGACGGGATTTACACGGGGCCGTACTTCGATTCAAACACCCCCACGAACATCACGGCTCAACTGGGAAGTCATGCTTACTTGCCGTGCAAAGTGCGACAGCTTGGTAATAAATCGGTAAGTCCTTTGCCCCTAATTATTCTCATTTTCCCCTTTGTGTCTTTCCATACAACAAAACGCTACCAATTAAAACTTGGAACTTCGCGTAACTCTCGTTATATACGAATCTTAAGATCAGACAGAATTTACTGAAAGTTCTACGAACGTTTGCAAACGTTCAAAACAAGTACAAAAAGAAGTAGTTGCGGCAGACAGAACAGGTGAACGATTGCGGATGGTGCGCGGTCGAAATTACGAATCCCTAAATTACGGATTCCTTAATTTCGATTCAACTCCGGCGAGAAACTTTGGGAAAACCGTTATCTCATCCCAGTTCCTTGCAAAAAGCACGACCGGATACCGACGCCGCCTGCTCGCAGATAAAGCGAATTTATTTGCACGCGAATACCCAGTTTTCTGTGAGGTGACGGTGGTGTACCGATAGTATCGTGCCGTTGGTTTCCATGAAGCCGCTGATTCACCATCAAAAAGTTGTACTATCGGTCCTCCGTTTCCGTCGATATTCCACGTCGCTAAACCGTCCGGTTCGCGCTATTACAATAATCGAAATGGCCGCGATAAACCGCCGATCCCGATACACATCCTGACTCTATCTGCGTGGGAATTTATGCGAAACTATAAAAGTCTAATCTGTCTGCGTTCACGGCCGTTAGGGCGGATTATACGAGCCGCGTGAATTTTACGATTCACGAAAGAGAGAGAGAGAGGCGAGGGAGAGAAAGAGAGTAAAATAGAGATTGAAAGGGAATAAAGAAGAAAAGAAGAGAGAGAAATGGCCCCCACATGGAAGTAACCCAGATAACGGTGACAGGGGGCTGGTTCTTTTGGCAGACTGACGAGAGGACAGAGTGGTAAATGTTTTTGTGCGCGGTCTGTATCACTCGTTAGTGAGATTTTACCTTCATTGGTGTGTGCAATAACGAAACTTGTATGTCGAAACAGGCAGGACTAAGTGTCTGCCAACACGCGACCCTTGTATAATCGTCCGATTGCGTACTTAAGGGCCGCGAACCCATAGAGTCGCGACCCCTTTACACCCCCTTACCCTTTTATTCTTTTGATATTTATCGCGCGTAAAATTAAACGTACCTTTACCACTGACTTTCTGTCGGCGACCATTGTACCACGCTACCAAGAAACACGATTGAAAGCGATTACTCTCTACGGACGATTTGCGGAACACGGTCGTGCCGGTGACTTTGCATTTGTTTCCACGTCTTTCGTTCGGTGGAATGTGAGTGGAAATATACGAGACGTACCCGAGCTATAAATCAATCAGGCGGAAGGCGGAATATTTTTGTCCAATATCACATGTTCGATCTTGCCTTACATTTTAACTAATTTAAAAATCCAATTCTTTTACGTTGGTCGTTTAGATAAAACATTTTGTATTGTCTTATATACTTATTCGAAGATTATGTTGTTTCATTTTCACAATTAACTCGCTAACTTCTACAGTGTATACTTGTATACTTGGTAAAATTAAAAATTATTAATAATATTAAAATTGAAATTTAGGTAGATTGATTTTAGTCTTCGTAAGTATAAATGTGATGTAACTTATTTTGACCAGAAATGAGAAGATATATCAAAGAATAGAAGATCTATTTTTACATGAAACTTTATCAGCTTCCGCTAAGACAATCGAAATATAAACAGTTGCTTATCTATAAATTCCTAAAACCTAACTTTTTGAAATTTTACCTCAATACTAAAGCATAGAACAAAAAAGGACATATGTATACTAAACAAATTATGCATACTAAACATTCGTTCATCCATTCGTCTTTTAATCGATCTGTAATTATAAGACACCTCATATATCGCATTGCAATAGAGAATAAAATAGAATAATCGGCCCGTGTTCGTGGAATTGGGTGCGCAACCGAATGGTCGACGAAATTCGAAGAAAGGATTTCGAGATTCATGTCGATGCAATTAAATCCCTTTCGTATCTGGGGATCGGCGAAGTTAAAAGTCCCGTGAAAGTTTCGAAAGAAATTCCAGAAAAGCCGGAAGGCGATCGATGGAACGTAACGCAAAGCTAGAAACGGGATTTACTAATTTATTGCTTTCTTCCTGGAAATTAATGGCACGACAATCGTAATTGAGCCAGAGAAAAAGGTAGAGAGAAATAGAAAAAGATAGAAAGGTCGGTTCTCCTCGGTTTCAACGCACGCCGTTCGCCGAGATAAACGAATTCCGTTCGGTTTGGAATTTCCCAGATAACGATTGCGCTTCAGGAACCCACCAAGAGATTACATTTCGCCGATTACTATCGATGCAGCCGAGTATATACTGCTTGCAAATTTTTCGCGCGTGGTTTGAATTGTAAGCTCTATCCTCGATCTTTGGATCGCGAGACACGAACAAAGAGGCAATTACTCTACTTTGTAGATTACAACCTTTCCCCGATTGTAAGTCGACGTCACATCGAGGAAAAACATCGCGTAACGTGCGGCGAATCGACCTGTTTCTGACTATACTTATCGTGCGGATAGATTGAATGTACTTCTAATACGGTTTTCTTTCGTGTAACTGCCTGGAATCGACGGTAAAAGAAAGGAAGAAACGTCCGCGAAACCGTTCGACGCACGATAAATTAACCCTAGACAAGGGAAAGAAGATTGATCGAGCAAGATCGAGAAGTCGTGCCAGGGGTTCTTTTTCCATCTCGGCCGGTTCGCGTATTCCGCGCTTTTTTCGCAGCCTGGTTTCTCTGTCCTGTATTCAGTCCAGGGAGGAGCTCACGAATTTTCAGCCAGACACGGTTGAATTTCACTTCGTCACTGGAAACGTGTCTGTTGCTTTATTTCGCTTTTTGTTCGCCACGACGTGGAAGAAACGGCCGCGCTCCGGACCAAAAATCTAACAATAGAGCCACGCTACGTATTGGAGAAGGGATTAATAATTCTCGCAATGCGTCCATGCCGAGCAAAAAGCATCGAATTGGAGCGGATTTTTCCTCTGCTCGGATTGATGAGGGGGATCATATACGACTACTATTTCCTGCTTTTCAATTTTCTTTCGATCGCTAATGAATATTAATTGCTTCGTTTCGCTAAAATATTGTTAGTTTGATAAATAAAAATGGGACGAAGTGTTTGTGTTGTTTGTTAATTTCCGAGCTTACTGTAAGTACATGTTTATGATGCAAAGTACGGCCGAACCTAATATGCAAAGACAATAAAAGAAGTTAGAGTATTTTATGTAAGTTCGTTTTTCGATTACAGTTACTTTCTTGTTTTACAGAGTGTCTACTTTTAAACGAGAGAAATCGTAAAAAGTGTAATAAAAAGTTTTAAAGTGTAATGCTGTGTAACATGAAGGATTGTCAAGTTTCGAAACATATAAATTGCGAAGGTATAAAACCTTCGTAAGAACTTTATTCGTGTTAAAGTAGTCAAACAAATGTATACTCGATATCAATGAATATCGAATAACTTGTAGAAAGTTAAATTTTTGAATATTTATGTTAGCTGTAATTTATATAGAAAGAACTAAAAGTTAAAGAGAAAGAACGATATTATGTAAAGACGAAGTTAAATAAGATATGCAGATAGAATTTCTTATATTCTTTTGGCATGTTAAAACACAATAGGAGCGTTGCTATACGCTTTACACGTTTAGATTAAAAAAAAAAAAAAAAAAACAAAATAGAAGCACATACTATCTCGGTTCAAATATAAGAATATAGAATATTCTGAAGTAGGTGACCAAACTTTCAAACCATGTTCTAGTCACTTTAAAGATGAAAAAAGACCATAGAAACATGACTCGGAAAACTCTTCCTGTCCGAGTTCTAAACAAGTTTTAAACACTCTTCGTCTGTGTCAAAGTTTCGTAAGAACACTTCGCAAGTTTATCACCTTGTGTGTTGATATGTTACAGCGTTGAAAAATAATCTGTATGTTGTCACACGAAATAATTCAGATCATATTATCTTCCCCTGCACCGTAAATATCTTCCAAGAAAAATGTATTTCTTCTAAAGAATGCTTCATATTTATACAAACCTATTGTTAGCTTTAAAATAAGTAGGACACGCTTCTAAAGTTCGGTCACGTATTTCGGACGGAAAATTTTGGATTTATAGCACATACCTATATCTACATGACACATCAAATCTTTAATATTAACATATATAATCCTCAATATTAAATCCTTAATATTATTTATATAACATTAACATTGCATAGTCTAGCTGGACACAGTTGAATTAGGGTTAATTAAAGTTGGTCTGAAATAGAGTTAATAATAATTATATTGAAATATTAATACTGTGAGCTTCAGAATTTATAGCAAACCATTGTATCATAATATTAATGAGACGATAACAGACGAGTATAATATATGCACGATATTATTAAAATTAATCTGTTTGTTCCCCAAATATGAAAGGTGTCGTGGATCAGAAGAAGGGACTCGCATATCCTCTCGGTAGATAGAACAATGTTTATCCCGGACGAAAGGTTCCAGGCGCTTTTCGTAGACGCGTCGGACACCTGGACCCTGCAGGTTAAGTACGTGCAGGCACGTGACGAAGGCGAGTACGAGTGCCAAATCTCGACCGATCCGAAGAAGAGTCACATCATCAAGCTCAACATCGTCGGTGAGATCGCGTGAACATTCTTTGATAACAATAACAATATTTTTCAATATTAACGTGGATAATTAGTAAGATACGATCGAAAGTGTAAATAATATAATATCCTTTTTTTTTCAATGACATATCGATATTTCCGGTACATTTAGAAATTAACCATTGACCATCGTCGTTCAATTCTACGCCAGTGTTATTTTTATGTTGTCAGAGAAGAGCTCTGTCATCGATCGACGGAACACTTCGCGAACCATGTTCCATCGACGTGATAAAAAATTATACGAGCGTAAAATACAGACATTCTCTCTTTCACGTAACTCGTACGTGCGAGGCGCTAAAATGTTCGCTCGAATAATCGCTCGGTGTATTTAGTAATTAATTTTCTTTGTCGTTCGATCACCTTCTTGCGTTACATTTAACACGTTCGATGCCACATGGGCCACGGATGACCCACGGCAATCACCACTTCTCAACTTGCATTAACTCCGTAGAGAAATATTCTTTAATATATTGTTTAAGTAGAAGAGATTTAAATAAAAGATTAAAGTATCGTGAGTACAAAATACACTTGCCATTTTTCTTTGATTAACATGTTCCGTGTCTCACGATATGTAGTTGGTTATCGTTAATAATACGATAATCAGCAGAAATAAAGCTTTCCATCGCGAAAGCAAACATATTCTTTATTATTATGTTGAAATTATCAAAGAAAAGATTATTCATAACAATGTTTTAGCAAAACTGTTATGCTCTCTCTATGTACGATATCATATTAAATATTTATTACAACGTATAATTTTTTCACGTAATTTTATTTAAATATTTGCTAAGGTACAGAACATGTTTTAGTACAACATTCTTGAATTGGTTTCGTTTTTTGTTTAGACATGCCATAATTTAGCACGAGAGAGTGTTGTCAAATATAATGAGTAATCCGAATGTCGTATCTAAAATGGCATTATATAAGGGAGTTATTAATATTTATTCCCTATAGCAATTTTTATATCTGTTAACAGAAATGCAAAAGATCTGAAGGATGAAAAAATAATTATTTCGAATTCCATGTTTTCATTCATTAAATCGTAAGGAGAAGATAAATATTGACTACCGATTTTCCAGTGCCAAAGATCGAAATCATAGGCGATCGCGACATGTACGTGAAGACCGGAAGCACAGTTGCCATACGGTGCGTGATCAAGCAGTCCCTTGAGGGTCCTTTCTACGTTTTCTGGTACCACGAGGGTGATCGCGTTCTGGATTACCAATTAAACAAAATCGACATCCAGACGAAGAGAATCGATCACGACACGGTCAGCAGTCTCGTGATCCATAAAGCGAGGCGGGAAGACTCGGGCAATTACACCTGCAGTCCGAGTAGTTTGGACAGCGCGAGCGTGCAGCTTCACGTGTTAAATGGTAAGCATTTTCGCGTTTCAGTAACTTAAATTACTTTCGTGATCGTTCTACGTTGCAGTGACACGAAACGAAAAAGCATCCTTTCCTTTTTAATAGATCATTCCTGGTAAACGTGGAACTTTACCAGAGAAGGTTTGTAGGGAGATTTTTTACGTTCTAACGATATTACTGTGCTAAAATCAATCTGATTTAAAGATTTACTTTGAAACTTAATACTCTCTATTTGAAAAAGTTCTATAACGAAATATAATGGTAAATACAAATTGCATTTGTTAAAGAGACTAACTCGGCAAAATTAGTTCGCTAATAATTTAACACAGTTTCTATTTAATCCTTCGTCAACTTCTTAAATGTAATCGCGAGTACAAACGGAACGGACATAAAATACAATCTTTAGACAACGCGAAATTAGAAACGGTTCATTAATCTTTATCTGGCCTCTACTACGAATGTCTTTAAAATTAATTAATTTTTGTAAGTATAATGAAATATAAAAGTATTTCGTAGAAGCATAAGTAAAAATGGAAACGTCAAAAAGAGAAATTCTACTAAACTTACTATGCTATTTCAAACTCTCAACTTTATTAAAAGTTTCAAACACTCTTCGAAGTCTCATATTTTGCAAATTTCAAGAAAGAAGGTCAACTTTCTAACTGCAAACGAGCATATCGATCTGCCTATCTAGGAAGTTTTCCAAATTCTTTATGATTGCACGTCTGCGAAAAAAGACGATCGCATTAAAGGAAAGAAAATTGTTAAATACGTCATATTTCCGTCGTGATAAAAGTAGCTATATAAAAATCGATTCTCTGATATAGGCGAGCATCCTGCCGCGATTCAAAGAGGGATCAGCTCGGCACCGGGTGGCTGTCCGACGCTATGGTGGCTGGCGGGCGTCGTGACGCTGTATTCGAGTCACGGCAGTCGCCTATTCGTCCTCGCCCTTTTGATCCTCATGGTCCTTTATTCGAAGAATCCATCTTACTTCGCGCCGGAACGATAATCAGAAACGATATGAGAGGACTATGTCGAAAAATGATCGATTATCTCCTGCTACGAGACCTGGAAGGCGCCTCGAGGAACGTTCCAGCTACAAGAGACGAGAGAAAGTGTACGTGCGAGGCTTCTTCGGAAAGACTTCGTGACCCGATGAACGATGGAAGGAGAGAAGTTGATCGAAAGACGCGAGCAACCGCGAGAAGAGAACCACGACGAGAAAATAACACGAACAACTCGACGTAATAACCTACGTCATTTTGGCAAGCTGCTGTATCGTTTTACTTTGGAAGAGACATGGAAGCCAAAGGAGATCTTGAAATTCTCAGTCAGCTAGTAAAATAATCGATTTTTATTGTCGTTCACGCATAACTGACAGGTTTCCTTTCTCTAAACGATTAAGCAACAAATGATCGTACAGCGAAAACTACTGTGTTTCGAGGGAGAAATCTTCACAACGAAGGATCGAGTCCGCTTTCCGAACGACTCGATCGTGATCACGGTCGTGCGCGATCGAGACATCCGTGAACGTGACAATCGTCGATCGCGGGTGTCCCAACGACGATTTTACTCTGTGTACGAGGGAAGCTCGAAGGTGTAAGAGCGAGAAGGAACGCGTTTAGCATGTCGAGATAGTATGATCCGGCCGTTAGCAATTAGAGATTAATTAATCTCGGGGGAGTACCCGTGAATTCGGCGCGAGTTCTTCACGCGGTCGAAAAGTGGTTACTTGGTCGCGGTAGGAAAACGAACGACACGAAGCTTGCGAATTACCCTTCCTCTCCTTCAAAAGCGGGACGAGAAGACGAATTTTTTATAGGAATTATATATAAATACACGATCTTCCAAGTATTTCAAACACGCGCGATATAGAAACCTTTTATACCCTCAAGTTTTACGCAACTCTATCGTTCTAAACAATCATTCTAACTAATCGCTAAACATCATACGTGATCATTGTACATATTTGCCTAAACGAAATGCCATCGTGAGAATGGATCGTGTAAAACCCCCCTGTAGCTGAAAACAAACGACGACTAAGACGTAAGTTTGAGAGACGAGTTTCACCCTTCTTATTCATTATCCGTCATTGTCAGAGGTGTTTCGCGATCTTCGTGTCATTCTCGCGGGAAGCCAAACAGTAACGAAGTCTTCGTGATCGATCGCGAGATTCTGTCGGGAGGGTTTCGTAGTTTCTTTCACATCGAGATTAACTCGACGACGAACGAGTGTGACTTTGCCAGAAAGAAAAGGGAAATGAGGTTGGATATAGATCGACGGGATGGGGTTGGGAGGGTTAAAAGGGGGGCGGTAACAAAAAAGTAAAATACGCGCAAGGTAATCGTAGAATCCCGACAGACAACTTCGTCCGCGCCGCTCGATAGAATTGAAACTTGTTCGATGAAATTTTTAAAAGCGATGTGATTAATTATATTCGACTAGAGAGACGATTAGCGAAATGTGTCTATACTCGACCGTGTACCGCATGCACTCGGGATCGTCTCGAGAGAAAGAGATGCATCTCGACGATCGTCTTCGATAGACGGTCCGTCGAAATCGTCCGACAGCATGAGGTACAAATAATTTCCTCGTTTTTCCTAATCCTTTTTCTAAGCTACGAGGATGTTTCACGGCCATTCTATACATCGAACAAGAAGCGTAATTAATAAAAATATGGAAGCTTCTCTATGTAACTCGATACGCAATAGAGTAACGTTACGATTGCCAATTATCAGTCGAGATTAAATGAGATTTGCAGAAGCTGAAAAATGATAAAGAATTGCAGTATTAGAATTTTTGGAATGTAATTACGCTTGTTTGTTTATGTCTCAAGTCGATGTACTGAAAAGTTTCTTCCAAAGATCAAACGAATAGGAATTGTTTAATTTTAAAAACTGCTTGTGATTCTATATCGTAACTTTATATGTATTTTACTTAAAGACGTAAAGTTAAGATCATTTTCACTAATTGAGAAGAAGCCATTTATATCATACAACGAGATCGACTCTTCTTTCTCATAGTTCCTGAATATTTTTACACGAACCTAAAATCGTTTGATGTTCGATGACTGAAAAGGTAACTCTTGTCCTTGTCATATTTATCGATTCCACGACGAAAAATATCACTGCCTGAATTATTCAAAAGTGTTCTATTTCAAAATACGTTCAACGAGATTGGTTCTATAATTAATATCGCTGGCCGTTTTTATCAAAAAAAATCGAATAAAAAAAGAGGACGTAAATGAAACGTACCGATTGCTTCGAGACGATCCACGGTGACAAATTTTGGTACTTGAAGCGCATTGAGTATAAACACAAGCCAATAAAAAAGTGTTATATATCCGTGCATGCGTGTCAAGTTTCGTAACGGAATGGGTCGCACGAGAAAAATAAGATTACCAATAATTTCTATCGAATAAACGCTATCACGTAAAACGTACATACGTTACACGTTCACTATACAAGCTCCAACACGAAATTCAAATATTACAAACAGTATAAACGACATCTTTCGCCTTTTTTATTAATTCTTAAAATTCTTTATAAATATTTGAATCGAAGGGTTCACATTGTCGATCGATAAAGGTACCCATAAATATGAGAAAACTCGTAATTTGCATATTCTAATCTGCTTCGAGTACATAATCCATGAAATGCAATTCATACATTATTGATCAATTGATAATAATGGGGAGTAAGAAGTGGAGATCGATACGAAATAACGAGGATGATAGCTATAGCTAACAAAGACCCAGACCGTTTTCTCGTTCTGCATGTTCGGCTGTATAAATATACGGACGGACAGCTTTTTGGGTCGCCTGAGGCGTCCTATAAATTTGCTTTCTTCTCGCAAGCATTAGGAAATACTGTTTTTTATATTATATATAAATATATATATATAAATATATATATACAAACGAACAGATAGATATATATATGTATATGTGTGTACGCGCGAGAATACGTTGCACAACGGTGTTAAAATATTGAACAAGTTTCAGCTCGAACTAGAAAAGAGTGGCGCAATAAATAACATGGGGGAAATAGCGAGAAGATACAACATGGGATTAAAGTTAGGAGAAAAAAACAGAAACGTTTTATGGGGAATATAATCGGGAATAACTGTGAATAATAACCGTGAAGAAAATGAAAGAAATCCAGGGTTTTGGGGGGAGAGAGTGAGTCGAAGAGTAGATGGTACTGGAAAGAAGGATAGGAGATTAGTCGAACGAGACGAACGATACGTTAGAATATCTACGATTTATGTGATTGTAAATACATAGTATATAAATAACATAACGTTAATTAACGATATGCCGTACGTGTTACATTAAAGAAACAAACAAGAAAAAAAATAAATAACGTTACTGTGTAATTTTTCGGATCGTAAACGCATTCGAATGGGTCTGGCCGCCCGTGCTAACCGGCTCGTTCAGATCGTCTTTGAAGGCAACAGCTGATTGTGAGAGCTACATAGAATTCACGATCGAGAATTCTCGTACCGTTCGATTCTCTTAAATTACGCGGATTTTGTAATAGATAGTCGCACCATCACCAACTTCTGTTTATTACTTCGATTGATAACCCTTGAACATTTATGTACAATTTCCACGAATTCATTAGAATTTATTGCATAACATGCTCAAAAGATGCAAAAATAAATACAGCGGAAGAGGATGAAAACGAAGTGAGAAAGAAGAAAGAAATTAATGGACAACAGTGCAGAGATAGGAAAGGTAGAAGTAAAGGAATAGAGGGTAGCACCGTCGCGCATGCTTTTTCTGGCACATCGGTGCATCGAGCAACAAAAAAGAAGCGCAACTGTGTGCAGTAGCGTTTCTGGATAGCACGGGCCGGCCACACGCGACTAGATGTAACACTAATTAACGCCTAGCGTAAGAACTAACGGATATAAATGAAGGATTATATTATCTGACATAATATAACCAGGTGTGAACGTACACGTGTATAATTGAATTTTTCGCGGTAATTGGTGACAGTACGTGCATGAAAAATTACACGCGTGTCATATATGAGTGCAAAGAAACGAATGAAAAATTGGAGGCTAGAGAGAGTGAGTATGTGTGCGTGTGCGTGCGTGCGCGCGTGAGTGTATGGGTCGATGTGTGTACATGCGAGATAAAGAAGAAACGAAAGGAAATGAAAGTAAAGGAGAGAACGAGAGAAAGAGAGAAAAAAGAGCGTGAATGGGTAAGTAAAAGAAAAAGAAATGCATACACACGCGAGGAGTAAAAAAAGGGTTGTTCGTTGGACTGACGCGCTAAGGCGTTGGTCGAATGACGCACTTTAAGATAAAAAGGGACGACCGGGAACAATCCTTCTTGTAACGTTTCTTCCCTTTCTTCTTCCCGCGCCTCGCGAGGCCGCTCGTGACGAAAGATAAAAAGAAAGGGCTAAAGATAGGGCTCACCTCGAGGCCACAATTAAAGCTTGCCAGCTTCCTGCACCCTTTTTCTTCTTACAACAGCCGAGGCCTCCACTCGCCAGGTGGAAGAAGGAAGTTGTAATTTCCACGCTCGTCCTCGTCGCCCCTTTATTATAATGTTGCTAACAAAGAGGAGACGAGAGAGATAAAAATGATGATGACGACGCTGGTGGTGATTATATTAATGATGATTTAAATAAAAACGTTGTCTAAGGTATACTAACGTCGTAGGCAGCATTGAATTTTTGTACCATTGTCTATAGTAGCTCTTAAGTGTCGCGAATTTTTCTGTTCTTAAGATGCTCGCCTTTGTAGGCTTGAGTACGTATACATACTTATGTATTCTCGGTTTTGTCGATGGCTCGCTGGGCGGATATTGATCTTCATTCCTAGTGACGTCAATCGAAATTTTAAGTCAATTATTTAAGTCTGAAATCAAATTTATATCAGTGGTTCTTTGATTAAAATATAATCTAAAATTGATTTATAACATTCCGATATATTAAATTGAAATACGAATTTAGGCTTTTGATTTTCCTATTTTATTTCAAATATATACTTCTTTACAATCAAGAAGATAGAAATGTAGACGAAAGTATGGATAGAGAACCACTGATAGATGTATAAGCAAGATTTATACTGCCAATCTATAGTTCATTAATTTAATGTTTCGTCACAATTCTTTCTGAATTATATGATGTTGAAGAATGTTAGTTTTTCTTTGGATAAAGAATAATTATACTATCTTTATAATCAAAAATCAACTACATGTATCAAATCCGCCTCAGCGACAAATACGTACCCGTTCCCGAGAGTCGCGGTACGCGAATATCGAAAGATCCTTTTTCGTGTGATGATTGACCGTCCTGACAGTTCGTCGATGTGCTCTTACGCGTAGATACTCAAAGTTAGTTTTTTCGATAGTAAGTAATACGAGTAACAGATGGCGATGCGATTCTACCGAAAATAAATCGGAACCAACGAGCCGGAAGTCAGTTTCGCATGTGAAATAATTGCCGATTCGATTATTAAAAGAAGAAAAGGATAAACATTAAAAATAATGCTGTTAGTGCGTTATACGATAAAAGTCGTGATCAATGGTGGAAACTGGATTACCGGTAAGACAATTTCATAAAAAAATAAATTTTGTCAAAAGAACATTGTATACTGATGCGGCGTGAACTAATTCCCTGCAAAATAGTGAATAGGTTATTGATTTCGTGAAGTGAAGAGTGTGCATGAATGATTATTGTGATTTTAACCCTCTACCGCTTATTATTAGTAAAATATGTTACACTTGTTTGCCACGATATCTTGATGTCTTGTAAATAATTTTTAAAATGAAACGCAAATACGTATTGTAGAAAAATTCCATATAATCATATATCTATTTGATATCTAACAAGGTGATTATATTTTCTTGATTTCATCCGTATTAATTTTAATTTTCTTTCAGTCTTAACAAACCTACATTTCTCACAAATCTATCATTGCACTTATATGTACATGATTGTTTTACTTTATATTCCATTGTGTTTATATCTTTCGTATGTATGTCGTAATTGGTTCTGTATATAGATGAACTGCAAATGAGGCAAAGAATAATTTTAGCTGTAGAGGGTTAGAAATAAATAAAAGGTATACAGTCGTCGATCGAAACCCTCGGGACGGAGAAGATTTTATCAATCCCTCATTATCGGCGATATATTAATATACGACTCGTCGCGCTTTCCTTGTTACACGACTAATAAATAGGTAGCCATTGAGGCTCCTGACTATTCATTGACATCCGCGGTTCTTCGTTCGTCAAGAATACACAACGAAGTTTCAACAAACTTGCAAGATAATAGAATGACTTGTGTTCGATGGAAAAAGTGAAAGATTTAATTTATCAGGAGTCTCGATCGCGGCAGGAGAAGATCAATCTATCATGAACGTGTTCAGTTTTCAGAGAAACCTCCCATAACGATAGTTACGTTTACAATGCGCGACAGATCACACGTAGCAATGGGTCTAATTAATCGTTAACGCGTGCCGTTTGCCGGTTCGAACGTTCGACGAAGCTGATGACAATTTAAACCACACGCAATGTACAATCGATTTAAGATGTAAACGATCGAAGGAAAAAGAAGGGTATATCGAGGAGATAAAATGATAATCGACGGAAAGGAAAATGAATGATGAAAGCGTTTGTCGAGCGCCCGAATAAGCGAACATCGATTTAAAATAAACGTAAATAAATTAAATGAAAACAGAACTCGAAGATAAAGAAAATAATAAAATGTCCCTCAAATTAAGCCTCGTCTCGCAGATTCCCTAATGTACACCTTGAGCGCTTTAGGATAAATCGGAATAGACTTTAACGAATCCGCGAGATGATGCCGAGGAAAAAACTGCGTGGATGTACGAAGGATGACGAGCGGGAAGTACGAACGCGTAGCTGCTATGTGTGCGTGAAGAAAATGATCGGGTTGAGAGAAAGAGAGTGAGAGAGCCGGAGAGAAAGATAATAAAATCAATGTTAAACCGATCATTACCAATTTACAATTCTGAGAGACACATCTTCGTTATTCGCCATTTCTCTGCATAAGTTCAACCTCGGTTTCAAACGTTGGACGCTGCCCTCCCGCTGGCATAAATCACAACTAAATCGACCGATGCTTGTGTGGATTTTTTTCTTTTCTGAAGACTTAAGAGGTAATGAATTATTAGAGATATTCAAACATCGGTGCGCAGGACATTCTTAATGCATCGGAAAGTGACCAGATGCAAGCGTTATCATCAATGGGGCATCGTCCACACTGAAATATACATTACACACGAAGTCTCAGCGTTTCCGTTTTTTCAAAATATCGTGACGGCAGGGACGAGGAGAACAGTCCCGTTCTATGTGTGTAAGAACCATAAAGCTTAATGAAGAACATTATACTATGAACTTACGGGATACTAAATAAAAGTAAGCCAAACCGTTAACGATTGCAATGTGTCTTTTTACTTCCGTGTAATCAATCGATATGTTTCCCGTCTTATTTACATTTTCATTCTATCTTTAAACATTTATAATAGACGATTTACTTATTAATATAACAACTTAGTAGATGAACTGATCACATTGATGAGAAAATACACAAGAACAACATCTTCCATAGTCGCTTGTTTATTATGCATATACCATAAAAGTTACAAATGCAGTGTATTATTTCTATTATGTAAGTTCTTTTACATGTAGATTGATTTCACACGACGATACATATCGCCAAATCGTGTGAAACGAGTCGCGATGCGCGTATGAGATATGAAATATGATTTCATTTGTCTCTTTGTGTCGATTATTTGTTTCGTTTATTCTTTAATTGAAATTGAGAGTAGTTCGTCTCAAGCATATATTTTAAACGAAGATATTTTCTTTTAAAAATGCAAAAGTTGAGGTCCCATCTATGTGATGTTATATAAAAGAGATAAAAAAATGAAAAGAATTTAGTATATAAATAAATAAGTGGATACAAACGCATAAAAAATGTTTATAAGAAAAGTATTACAGATTGAAAAAGCTATATTGTGAGAAAGTAGGCACAATTGTCTTCAAAATACATTAATAAACAAAATATATCCCTCTCAAAGAAGGAAGCATAAAATATTACAAAATTTTCATGCATATTTATCATAATTTTTCAATCTATTTATCGCGTCGATTTTCAAGTATTTTTGTACTATAATAATAAAACTCCATTACTCAAAAATTATTAAGCAACGAAATTGAATGTATTTAGTTTGTGAAAAAAAACAGGAACATAAAAATTAAAAGGTGTGCTATTTTGTAGGACCAAAACGATACCGAATCTCTCGTGTGAATGATACAATTTGTTTCGATGTTCTGTAGTTTTGCCCACCGACTTTATAAAGTGTCGCCAGCAGCCAAGGTTTTTCGGATACGCGAAATTAGTATCGCGATTCCATTGTGATACATGTACAACATATATACATATATTCAGTATATATCATACGCATATCGCAATATACATATCAGCGTGTGAAACCGACCAAGAGGCCGACGTTGCTAAGATACACAAAATGAGTATCGCGATACTGCGTCTCACGAGAATCGTCATACATATTCGGTATCTATCATACGCATATACATACGCATAGGCTTGTGAAAAATCATTATTCAGATTTTTTGTTTCTATCGCGTGTCTTCATACAATTCTGAATGATTGTTCGAAAATGTACAAGATAGCAGGCACTTACAAGTCGAAAAATACCCATTAGCATCGATTGCAGAAATAATTCTCGAATCGAACTAAGTGGTGACATTCCAGAACATAAAACAGTTAACATAAATCCTTCCATACCGACAGTAGAGAAAAATTTCCCGGCCTAAAATATATTATTATTTTATTAATTATCCATACCTAATTTAATTAATATACAATCCTGCTTTTACTTACCAATGCATCTTTAAAAAGCTTATTTGCTACTACTTCTGGACTGACAAGAGCACTAGTTTCAGATATAAGCTTTGTTTCGAGTGGTTTAGATAATTCTTCTATAGCAAAACCTGGAGTATCAGTATCTGGAGGTAGACTAAGAGTTACAGAAATATTATATGGTGCTAATTCCATAGATATACTTTCTGCCAAACCACGAAGTGCAAATTTTGTACTACAATATGCAGAATAACCAAATATACCTAAAAAGTAGAAATATCATATATAAAAATATGTTATATAATGTAAATCTATTTAATTGAGACATTCGAAAAATACCTAATAATGCAGCTTGAGAAGAAGTTAATACTATAATTCCTTCCTGAGAAGCTTTCATTCTTTGGACAACAGCTTTGATACAATAATATGTTCCTAAGAAATTAATACTAATCATTTTCTGTAGATCTGCTATAGAGGTATCTTCTATTTTGCCACAAATTGCAGTTCCAGCACAATTCACCAACATATATATTGGTCCCATAGTTCTTTCTAAATCACTCAGAGCTTTTTCAACAGCATTATAATCTTCACCAATATCTAAAGATAGATATTCAACTTTTTGAACATCCTTGTTTTTGCATGCATGAATGATTTCATTTCTTGCAACTTCTAATTTATGAACATCTCTTGCAATTATTGTTACATGTGCTCCACATTTTGCAGCAAGAATTGCAACACATTTTCCTATACCACTTGATCCACCAGTCACCTGTCATAAAATATTAACAAATATTTTTATAAGCGAATATTTAAAACTTATAAAATCATGCAGTTATAATTATTTTGAATACAATTGTGTAATTTATTACTAAAATAAAATTTGAAATAATTTAATTTACATTTCAAAAATATTTAAAAAATAAGAAATCTTAATAAGGGTTAGGTATACATTAGCTTTTAATTACTTACAACAACATGCTTTTTATTAACATCTCTTAGTCGTCTTCGCCAAAAGAAATATCTCACAAACGAAACAGCAATTAGTAACACTATAATTATTAATATTACATTAAATATCACTACCATTATTTTTGTTCTATGAACCTTTTAACAATGTTAACTCCTGAAGAAAAACAAATCCAATTCATACATTCAAGTATTACTATTATTAAAAAACAGCTTATATAAATACTTTTGTTTATATTAGATATTACGTTCTACAGTAAAATTAATCTTTGGAGCGGTCATATCTCTTGATATGCCGGTAAAAAATGAATAAAAAAGTGATAGCATTCATTTATCGTCATAACGGAACTTTGTTAAGTTTGTATGTAGAATTGTATACGGACGGATTATAATCTCATGTAATTCGTAATCTTTGTACCCCGGATATATAATTTTACGATATCAGTATTTCTCATAATTGTATCACCTGGTATCACATAGACAGACGACACGTAAAAGTATAGTCGAAATATATACAGGATATACCCACTGATATGTATGTATACTGTGGATACGCGGTCGCATGAAGCCGCGTGAAACAAATTGATCGCAGTTATATTCTGGTTTTAGTATGTAGCGCGACTATCGTTCAACCGGTGTACTTTACTCTCTAGTATTCCTCTTCGCGCACGCAACGTCACGAAGTTCCACGTCGTGTCAAAGTGTTGAGTGCTATGACTGCGAAGGGGAATACAGAAGAGTGAAGTACTTCCAGTCAAACGGTAGTGGCGCCACATACTAAAGCCATAATATGGCCAAAAGTCAAGTCGCTTCCACATCATATCACATCCATGTTCACGGAATTTAATATCTATAGCAAATTCCATAGTATACCATTGACGAAGTATTCAGCCAATGGTTTCATGTACATATTTCGTATAAAACGTGCCTCGAATCATTTTCTTTAATTTCAGATTTGATTACAAGAGAAACTAGTGGTTATTTCTAATTTAAGAATAGCTCGTAGACACTTTTACAAGACTTTGCTTCATTTTGATATTTTCCTTTATTTGTACATTAAATATTTATTGTACTTTTAAAACATATATATGATATAAAATCTGATGATACTAACGTTTATTATGTAAAACTGTGCAATAAAAAATAGTTATGGAGGTACGTTATTTTTTGTGATTTTTTAATCTGTCATTTTGTTGTATTATTAGACATTTGTAACTTCTAACATATTTTAAAATTATATATATATTTATATTATATATATAGAAATGTAAAAATAATTCTCTTAATCTACAAATACAGATTCTTGTAAAAAATGGACGGAATTAAATACTATCGCTGGAAACTTAATTATACAACAATATCATATAAAACAAAAGAGTTTGAAAACAGATCTACAAGATCTACATTTACTTAAAATTAACGTTACCAAAAATAGTTTGAAACTCATTCTGTAAATAAATCTTATTTGGATGCTATCGATTTAATGGATGATTATATATATCCTCCCCTTGATAATCCTTGATGACTTTGTAGATTGGGCTGCATTTGCATTACTAAATTGCGAGATTCCTTACGCAATCTATAACCGGCTTTCGCATCTAAATACAACAAACTCGAAGCTAACCAGTGAAATATGAATGAAACAACTGCCAAACCATATGACCATGATAAATGGTTAAAGTTTGGGTACATCAACCAGTCTCTGCGCCAACATTGTCCTCCAAATATTGATACTGCTAAAAATAATAGGGTTCCTAAAATTTAAAGATTAGTTGAAAGTCAAACTTTTTTGCTGTAGTGAAGTTGCATTATTGAAAATTTCCATTTACCTGCTGTGAGACAACACACAAAAGCAAAAGCTGAAAGCAGCCATTCATAATTCAACACAAATTTTAAAGGCCAACGGATTAAGGTCAATGCAATCACAACTTGCGCAAAGGACGAGAGTAAGAGAGCAAGAGTAACAAATGTCTGCACAACCATTAACCATCCTGGCAATAACCATTCTCTGATCACATAATATTCTTCTGAGAAAATGTGATGACATCCATCAAATTGTTTGTCAAACTGATAATATGGATATCTAAACTGTTCGAAACAGTATTCCCATAGTCCCATATGTTTGAAATTACTGAAAGTCTCTTGGTAAGATTCAATCCAATAGGGGCTGAAATTAAATTGATTTAACGATCAAGATATATACAAAAATAACGAAAGTTTATTATGTATTGAATAGTATTTAAAGACATGTATTTTCTTATAAAAAGAACTAATAATATGTATCAAATTCTAATGTTTGAAAATTATTACCTAGTAAATGCCATAACCAACAATAAACCTGCAATATATGTAATTACTCCACCAAGTACCACCGCGTCTGAAAAAAGAGATTATGAATGTTTTTAACGTAATGCAGGTCTAAAAAATGATATTGCTTACTTGACGCACGATGATAATCTTGTTTATCAACAGACATGCCGATTGTTTGGTGTTATCAGTGTATAGACGTCACAAATCGTTTATTTATAAGTCTCAAAAATATTCTCTTTATCGTAAACTTGCCACACCTTTCATTGTTTCAGTATTGCCAACAATGGTAATAATATAACTTATTATTAGTTGATACTGACATGCTATAGCCAGATCCACGGTCATATAAGTACATTCGTATACACTGCAGTCATAAATTTTATCTTACGTTGAATGGATAATGTCGCATGTAACGCAAAAATGATCTGAGGGTTTGGTGATTTCCAAAATCTTGTGACAAACAATAGTATCGCGTATCAAATCTATTATATATCTCGTTTATGATTGAATATAATTCTTAAACTCACCGCTCTAAAATGTAAAGCGCATAAGAAAGCTTCTTATTTTCAACACGGTCGGTATTTCAGAACATGCGATTCCATAAAATTGTAAATCTATATATCGCTTGCATCCTACTTTGTTGCACTATTTTGTGCAAAGGTATATTATATTGTTCAATAAGTTTATTTCGTACCATCTTTGTGTTGGAAGTGAAGAAAAAATTGTAACATTGTATAAGAGAATCTAGATGGTGTAACGAAACAATACATTGTTCTACTTTACAACATCCTAAAGTTTATGTTATACCATTCTTATCTGTGTTTATACATCGTTAATTATTATATTATATAAATTGCAGTCGTGTATGTTTATCTTAGATACCTATTGACAGGTGGCTCCATGCGTTCATTTTAGAAACTTCTTTGGTATTCCCTCTTTGCTCTCAGGATAACCATAATCCAGTGATAAGGATATCTTTCACAATAAAATTAGTAACTTCTCTAAATTAATGACCTTTCTTTGTTTCATTCACCTCCAAACGTAACTGTTACACACGAGACATGAAACATATACACAGATCAGTTATAATATATCTGTTTTTAATATAGACTGTCACATAAAACGAAATACATTTTTTATCAATGTTCGTTATTTTCATTTCTTGGCAAATATTCGCTGAACGAAGAGAAAAATCTGAAGCATAAATCATAATAAAATATATGTCCGAATATATGTGTCATTATTCAAACGGGTAGCTTAAATGCATTGCACGAGAACCGTAGTCGAGATGAAAAAGCTTCCGAAATGCGGATCGATCCTGCGCTCGGTGCACGGCTCCAGGGCGGGTTGCATATAAATAGGTTCCGACGGAATACGATCAACTTAAGGAAGTTGTTGAAATAAAATTAGCCTGTTGTCTGTGCATGATCTGACTTTTTCTCCTTAACTCGCGTATTATCGACCGATAGCGAATTGACCGGAAAGATTATTAATTAGCCAACCCCGGGAACTTGAATAGTTCGGTGCTCGTAGAAAGGGGTGGGGGTAGATGGGTCGTACGTGCATTCACCCCCGTTACTGAGGGGCAAAGTCCCCGCTTCACCCTTGCCGTTATCCTTCGAGCAAAAGGTCACGTACCACCACCCTGTCGATCGTTCACCTCGTCCTGGGAGTCACTCCTGGTAGTCAGGTTAAAGCGGAAGGTATGAAGAACCTCTTTGCACTTGGGATATGAACGACGCGAACGTGAAAAGGGATGAGTCGCATTATCTCCTAGCAATTTCTACCTGATTAAATGTAAACCACTGTCGTTTCAAACTGGAAAATAACAAACTTTAGAAGACGGATTTGCAAAGATGTTTAGGTTAATTATACTAATGAAGGAGCTTGGATTACGATTTTATATGACTTCTTTTTAAAGTAATCGTATTATAATTTTATTTATAATATAACCACGTGAATTATATTTAAAGGACAATAATGGAAATTATTATTAATTTATTATATATGTATAAATAATTTATATTTGTATATATACATAAACGTATGTCTGCACATATGTTAATTAAATGTATTATAAATAATAATAATTAAGTGATATTTGAGGTGAACGAAAGTGTAAGGCAATGTGTTATATAAATGATTACGTATTGTACTAATACGAGATAGAAATTTATTGTCACTGATGCTTATTTCACAGAAGGTAAACGTACGCTTCGCGATATAAATTATCCATTATATGTTTGAACGTATTGCGCAAAAGCATAATATATTAGTTCTTTAACACATTGTACGCCATTCGCAGATCGCCATGTTATGAATTATTGTTTCGCACGGTAACATACATATGATATTTCTTTAGAACAATAAAACAATACGAAACAAAGAAAAACGTTTTAAATATCGTAAAAAGGAATTATATCAAGGAATTATTCGTAAAAAGGAATAAAAAGGAATATTTCAAAATATCGTTTACAATATCCTAAGAGGGAAACGGATTAAGTTGTCCCTGCACTTTACTCGTTACTTTCTTACTCAATAACGTGTCATTCGCATTTTTATCATCGCGTAAACGCGATCCTGCTATCTCACGGCCAACAAGGAGCAGTTCGATGGACTTCGATATCGTGTTTCGTGCCTTCCGAACGGACGATCGAGCACGAAACTCTCGACGTCGGACAAAGACAAGGAATAATACGACGTGGCAAACAATGAACCCCTTTCGGTATTATGTTCCCCGTTCTGATGAAAGAAATATCCAGTGTCGTTCGTCGGCCACCGTGGCGCAGGCGGCGCGGCGCGGCGGCGCGCTATTTCAAGACCGCGACAAATTATCGTTCGCTCGATACTCTAGAATTTTATATTTGTCACAAGTATATTTCGAACGTAATGGCCGTTTATTACGCAACGACTCCTGGAGTCGCGTCAAACGTGGGTGGCCATGTGAAAATTACGTAACGTTAACAGCGTTACGATGTAACTCTCTGTGTCCCTTGGATGTCCGTAAACGGACGGGGGACCGCAAACACCGGGAAACACGAACCTACGTCCACCGGGAGTCGCTAATCCTCGAGGTGAGGCAACTTAGTTTCCGACTCTCGACGCCCTCGTAAAATCCGGAATGGATCTTAAGCGGTCACCAGCAGCGATTCTCCGTCGTCGAAACGTTTCGATCGTGCGGAAAATTCGACACAGGAGAACATCCTGCGGTGAATTCGCAACGCGAACCTTGTCCCTTTCGTGGTGAGCTGCCTGTGTGCATCGGTTCCGGCTTACGGAACGGGTAAGACCGATACGGAGCCGGGCCACGAGGAGAGGATCGTAGAGCAGCGTTGGTACGATTTCGGACAGAGAAGCGTACGTTGCACTCGCCAGAAGGGAGTGTCCCGTGCGACCCACCCCTCCCCTCCGTCCTTCGCCACCGCCTCCGCGTCAGTACCCCTCCTGTGATACCCTAGCTACGACCCTGGGTTCCGTGTCTCCCGGGCTGCACCGGGGGGTGAACGCCCTCGCCTGACCCAGACTCAGAATCGATCTCCATTCGTTGCACTGTTGGCAACCCTCACTCCCGCCCCACCACCTCTCCGAGGCACCCTCTGTCCCAGGGAGGCTCGTCACACTCGTGGATTCTCCACGGAACCAGCTCCCTGGAACGTTAAAAAAAAAAAAGAAAGAAACCCAGCTACGGTGGCTGGGCCTCCTGTCTTCGGGCTACCGAAGAAAACCACCCTTGTCATTTGCGGTTCTGTTCTTTTTGTTTTTACACCACGGCCAGTACTTACGACTGTAGGTGGTAATATTTTTTCAAGAATTCAAAAAGATGTTCGATTAGAATCTTCTACGAGGTAGAATTATAACGATGTTTCAGGCAAGGGAGAATATTTCTGTTTCTCTTAAATGAGATTGTACTTATCCAACGTTCGTTCACCCCTGTCGATAACCTCGGACGATATTCCGAGAATTTATGCAAATTTGTCTAACAGTAGAAACTGAGAATGATAGATAGAAAATCGCAAGTTTCTTCGGAAATCATTGGCCTTCAGATATCGAAACCGATTTCATGGGATCGTATAACGCGAAAGAATTTTAATGGATGGATATATGCTATTTGTACCCCTTTGCAGCTCGTAAATTCTTAAGACGGTGCTATTTCAGTGAACGTTCTCTCTCTTATAGGCTTAAACGCAGCTTTGAACATCCTGGCAGGATCTATAGAATGCCGGGTAAAAGCGACCGCCGATCTATTTTCCCCTGGTAAGCAGTTCCACGTGTTCGTATCGCGTTCGCGTAATTTCAAACCGAGTAACAAGTGTAAGACAAGTAACTGTGTAAAGCTGCTTGCAAATATAGTCACACAGTGGTTGGACAGCGTGTCATTTCGTATCGCCATGAAAATTCTTAAGGATGCTACGTAATTTTATCTTCCCGGTATCTGAGTGACGTAAGGATGTCATTTTTGTAAAACAATCTATACACAAAGGGAAAAACGTGCTGGAAAATGATAGTGAATCAAACAGAATTACGTGGTTATGGATGAATTATTTTTTTATTGAACGACCGTGAATGTCAAGGGATGAAACAGTTGCTTTACGAGGAAAAGTAACATCGAAGTGGTTTCACGTCATTGTAGCCGAGACATTATCTGCAATATCACCGCGGTTATTTTACTCGAAGCACCATAACTTCGTATAAAATTATTAACGTGAGCTTTATATAAGAGCTGGCTAATGAAAATAAATCAAAGATAATGACAGGCTTCCTAAAGTGTCCTCAGGGTGTGAAACGGTGGGAAGTTTTCATCGCATGATATACGACGATGAATTAAAAAGGCAGCTCAAAACCCGGGATCGGTTTATCTTTTATCACTCTTACGAGTGTTTAAAATTGAAAGAAAGCGAGCCACTATTTAAATTAATTTTCTTGTCACGAATAAAATTATGGATCGAGTTATATGAAGTATTACCAGAACTTGAAGTTCCAAGCGTAACGATACATTCCTTCTTTTTTTTTTTCGCATAATATACTTGAAAGAAATCATACGTTTCTTTTAAAATATTACGCAAAGAGAAATTTTAAACCATTATCCATCGCATTATTCGTAATCAAAATATTTCTTCATTCAAAATTATTATACACATGCAGTTGTTATAATATCGATTCCGCAGCTGATCGGCGCATTTTCTATATCAAAATTAAAACCTGAACAATCAAACAAAGTGACACTAATTCCAAATCCATCTGGCAAATTATCATTCGCTATTAGTAAAACAGTAAAGCAAAAGTAAAAGAAAATCAGTGCAATAATAAAAAGACACAGTCCCCAAGTCCATCGAAAACGTTTCTCATTCGCATCCATCTGAAGAACATTTACATCCCTGCGAAGTCCCTTCGACTCGTACATCATCTTAAGTACTGTCCGTACATCCCGTAAACGAAGCACCAACCCATCGAAAAGGCGAAAGAGAGACGAGATAGAAGGCGAAAGCAGAAGCCGTGGCTGGTCTTTGTTCCCATTAATATCCAGGAAATAATATCCCACGTAAAACGCTTCCGATGGCGAGCGAAAGAAAGTCATTTACCGGCCCCGTCGCGACTGAATTATAGGAGTGGCGCGAGTCAAAGGGACGCGCATCGAAGCGTCCTGTGCGTGTATTACCCCGGCTAACGATTTCATCCGCCATCCGCAGGGGGTGAGAAGCCGCTGGAGAGAGAAGCGATGCGGTGGCAGCACCAGAAGAAAAAGTCACTCGAACGAGAGATAGAGAAGGAGAGCGAGGGGTGCAACGCCGCGTAAGTAAGTAAGTGCAGCTCGGCTCGATGCATTCTTCTCGGTTTTCTCTTGGTTCCCGTGGCCGTTACGAGAGGTCCAACGGACTTTTTAACGAGCCGAGCCGTTCCTACGCCTTCTAGCTGCTGCTGGTGCTCGCCACCTCGAAGGGGTGGATCGCTATCGTGGCCGGGAACATTATGCCAGCGCCGTCTGCGAGACATTGTGCGCGCCAGCTTCCACGGAATATTACGACCGAGGAAAGAAAGATATGCAGAAACAGCAGGGGGATGAAAGGGGGTGGCGGCGACGCGGGGTTGGATTCGATGGGTCTCGCTCTTTCTCTCCCTTCCTCTTGTCCTGATATTTCCGTGGCTCTTGCAGTCTTTCAGCCAACTTCGTGGGAGTGGTTCGAAGGAAACGCGACACGACGTTGCTTGTTTATTTATTTATAACGGGGCGTTTTGATGGATGCGACATAATGAATGGAGGGTTAAGAAGCGGACCGGTGTAACGCCAGTGACTGATTTCTCTTGGATGTCTGGAGCGGATTAAGGCATCAGAAATGGAAAAAGTCGAATGGGATTGTGTTGCAACAAACTGTGAAACCGTGGATGCTAATCACCTAGTCTTATCGAAACGGTGTTATAATCTGAAATTAATTTTTTTTTTTTTTTTGGTATTGCAAAGATCTTGGTTTTGATTCGAAAAATATAATACATTTCGATACTTAATAGCTTGTTGCTAATGGCGTAGATATGTTTGAAAACATTACACAGTATTCTTTATATAGATATTATGTATGATATTAGTTACATATAACGAAGGGTGAGTATCATAAATTTCTATAAATCAAAAACTTATTTTTGAGTACAACAGACATGATCTAATCGAATATTGGGAACAACTTAAAACTACGAATATCATGTAGAAGTACCCATAAAAAACAACTTGGGATAACGTCTATTTGCAAATAAATTCTGCGAAATTTTCAATAACGAATCAACTACGAGACAAATGATAAATAGCAAACAACAAGTACAAAACATGAATTACTATTATCAACCAAGATGAATGAAAATTCCTGTAATATCGTTGGCAACATTCCGCATAAGGAATGAATGCAACGAAATATTCTTGTTTCTTGCTTCGAACAGAGCCATTGTAGCAGCTTGCTGCGCAATTACAGCTAAGTCGCGAATGTAACTAGAATTTCCTAATCTCTGAGCTATCTTTGCGAACAAATATTCGTCTCGTCGGTATATCTAAATTTCTAAGTGGAAATCTGCATAGATGGATTTGTCTCTTGAATAATTACCGTATATATCTATACGTTCGAACGAACGATATCGTCTGTGCAATGTTGGATAATTTACTTGCCCATGCTAGACGTTTTCGCGTTTTACGATCGCTCATGAAATCATTTTCAGAACCAGCGTGCGTGAAACGCGTGCTATTGCCCAAGGCAAATCGCTTGTCACAGCACTTTTACAATTGCACCTATCGCTGCGTTTTTGAAAAAATAAAAAAACCATAGTCTTTAATTTGTAGCTATTCGGTGCATTGCTTTTTACGATTATAGATTATTTATAACTGGCTTATTAATACACCACCGCGTCTCCGACACACCATCAACGTGTATTGATTTTCGTTGCGACACGTTGCTCGTTATTTTTAAGCCGTACGTTCCGGCCGTAATTAATTCAATTGAATCGATGCACTCTCACGACGTGATCATGCTGAAAACATGTTAAACGCCATCGGTTCTGAGTATTTTTTAGCAACGAAGGAATTCTTGGAAGAATAGAACGCATTCATCTAGAGCGATTTCCCCAGAAAATCAACGGATATGAAAAACATCCGCAACTTTTTTACGTAAAACACAATTCAAGAATACATAGTTTCTTTAATTTGTACCAGTTGTTTTAGTCGAACGGCGAAATAATTAGAATCTTACTATTTTAGATATTTGGATTGTTAATATTTTTTGACCAACATTTCCGCATACTTTTATTTGTTATTGGTAACCTCATATATATATATATAGGTTCTTTAATTTGTACCAGTCATTTTAGTCGAACGGCGAAATAATTAGAATCTTACTGTTTTAGATATTTGGATTGTATAATTTTTTGACCAACATTTCCGCATACTTTTATTTGTTATTGGTAACATCATATATATATATAGGTTCTTTAATTTTTACCAGTCATTTTAGTCGAACGGCAAAATAATTAGAATCTTACTGTTTTGGATATTTAGATTGTTAATATTTTTTGACCAACATTTCCGCATACTTTTATTTGTTATTGGTAATCTCATATATATATCAGGTCGTCCAAAAAATTTCTTTCGTTTTATTTCGACAACATTTTTCGTTTTGTATTATTTTATCAAATTACGTATGATTCATTTTCTTCTATCAAAACAAAGATCACAACGTTCGACAGATTAGGTTTCATGTTTGTATAAAGATGCGTCGTTGTAGAAGACGTGTCTGTAAAAAAAGGACACTTTTCGGACAACTTAATGTATAGGATATATTATTAAAGTGTATGAATTATTAGATAATGTATATATAAAGGTGTATCATCGTTAGATTAGTATCTTTTATGATACCATGAAGATTACCGAATTTAGTATTGTGACATTCCTTGGTAAGATATTAGTAAATTTTTGATCTAGTATATTTCGTTAGTACTTCGAGGTTGTTGAACTCTTTTACTTCTTTGGATCTCGTGATCATTGGAATCATGATAGGATCCTCAGATCCTTGGAATTCATACAGTAAGGTTTTTAAATTGTTGAAACCCATACACTAAGTATTCAAAGTTTATGAATCCTACTGTATAGGTTCCAACGCAATCTCAAAATGCTATTATATATAAGTGCTTTATCGACATCAGCATTCTTTTTTATGTATCTCAATAAACTTGAGATATTAAATAGTATGCGTTCCAAAGCACAGATGCAACGATATTTTCTGGAAAATATTATTTTTCTTCTCTTTTATCTAAAATTTCTTTTACACAGAATAACGAGATGGCTCGATCAATGTGAAGAAAAAAGCTTTGCTTCTGTGAATGCATGGTTCCAGGAATTTAATTCATATTCTTCTATAACATCTTTTTCTGACTACGCTGAAGAGAGATCTACGGTGACCTATCTTGTACGTAGGACGATGTTAAAAGGAAATACGTGTATTAAAAATCGCGATGAAAAGAAGTTACAGGAAAATCATATCGAGCAATGTCAAATAATTAATACCTCTATCTAAGTTTCTTAACTTCCGATATTTTGTTCTGTAATTTGCTTACTAACCCGAACGATCAGAAGTAAGGAAATGATTATTAATGAAGCTTGCGATGAAGCTCGTCAATTATCGTTTAAACGGCTAAAAATAAATTTCCATGGCCAATATTCACGTGGAGGAGATGTGGCTGAAATAAAAAGCAATACGTTTCATTATTGGCCAAAGACTACGACTCTAGTTTTATGATATCGTATTTTTAGTTTTCAAACCAAATCTGATTTTCGATAATGATACTGATAGGTATCGATTTCTGAATCCGCCGATTTTCTAATTTTATATTTTCTAGTTTATATGTCAATGACACAACGAAGAGTTACATAATTTTAGTGAAATACATGATATCGATCTGAAAGTGGAAGCTCAAATCTCCTGTCGCGCATAACCATCAAACTGAAACTCTAATTTTATTTTCCTCGTAATTTCTCTGTTTTTCTAGTCAACCAATACAGAATTTCCCCCTGCAAAATAAAGATGCCGCGTAACAACCCTGCAACTCCCGCCATTTGCCAAATCGAACGAATAATGAAAACTTCTCATAAATGCGTCAAAATCCGCAGTCCAGTTACAGTCGACCGTCGAGCTCTCTGCGACATCATCGGTCCGCATTCTGACGAGCACGTTTTACAACGAGGCAAACGTTGCGCGGTAGCAGTGCGCGGATTCAGAGTTCCGCGAGGAAGCAGCGACGCACGTCGTTCTAGCTGCGAAATGAGGCCATTTCTCTCCCCTGTGTCGTCGCCGCGCACCGTCACGCCACCGATGCGCCCCCTTTTTCCACTTCGAGATACGTCAACGCTTTGCAGAGAACAATCAGGGGGAGAGAGTTCAGTGCACCAGGCCGGAGTTCCACGAACTCCTTTTCCCGGCGGATGCGCATTCGTCGCGGGAATATCAATTGACTATAACGAAGTTTCACGCTTTTGGAACAAACTTGCCGCTGAAATTTCAGCGATACCATGCGCGACACTGGGTTTGTTTCTACCAAGATCGTGACACCGGCGACCTGTTGGCGGAAACGAGGCTTATCACCAGTGTAACGGACACTGCTTCTCGATCGATCGCTAGGCTGATGGACGATGTACGACACGGTGATCTGACGTAGAATCGTGCTACTTTTAATGGAAAATTATTACGCGGATGTTATTAGTGGATAATGGTATCGATAGTAGGAAAGGAAGAAGTCAAATGTTGATATATTTCGTAGGTATGAGTTTTAAAAGTATCGAGCGGAAGTAATCTTATGACGAAGCAATGCATTATAACAAGCCACCTTATAACAAAGTAATAAATTATCTAATAGGAAAGTCGAGAAGTATAACGATCACAATGGAGAACTTTTCAAATCTGAGACAATTAACACTGGAACTACTGATAGTTAACACAAAGCTATTTCTACCACAAACAGTGAAAATGATTGGTCTTTAAAAAATACGTAATAATAGAATATTTGTATATTTGTTGATTTATTACTTTCCTACAGAAGGAATTCCACGTCATGTGGTACATTTTTGGTATTATTAATCCATCTGCGACCATGATCCCTAAACGAAGGTTGACACATTAATAAAATTGTAGAATCAGTCATTTTGACTGATGTGGTATTTCTAGTGTTAGCATCTAGCGATTTAGCGACCTGCCCGGAATTTTTCTGATAACTGATATCATCATATTGAATGATACGCAGTAAAAATTGTAAAAACGTGTGGGAAGTTGTACAAAACGAGGAAACTGGTTAATTGGGGTTCGATAAACAGATTGCAGAACCCTTTTACATTTTGACAAGTACCAGTCAATTTGGCTGGTGTTGGTATAAGTGGCCTTGATACAAATTTATTTTCGGTTTAAATACATAAAAAATAAAATAAAATTCATTATATTATTCTTTTGGTTATCGTTGCGGAAGTCATTACATCATTGCGGGAAAAAATGTAACATGAAGTAGGAATTTTAAAATACAATTGTAAAACCAGACAATTTGACTGGTGTGGTAGTTCTAGTGTTAAATAACTGTATAATGGTACGTGTATTAGGTTGTCCGAAAAGTGTCTTTCTTTTACAGACACGTCTTTTGCAACAACGCATCTTTATACAAACATGAAACCTAATCTGTCGAACGTTGTAATTTTTATCTTGATAGAACAAAATAAATCATACGTAATTCGATAAAATAATTATTGAGAATTTTGGATCTTAATAGCCGAAATAATGATATAGGAACACTAAATTTACACTTAGAATTTATATTAGAATAGTTATATATTTATTTGATAAATGATTTCAAAGATATTCATCGATACACACTTGCACGCTTCTCACCTTCTTCCATACCAGACTGTTAACCGACTAAACAGTTTACATTCCTTTGTTTTCGAGACGCCGCGTACATACATACTTCCACACACTGATATGCACGTACATGTATCACTACTACTCGGTCAATCTAGTCTAGCACATAAAATTATACATATCTCAATAATAATATAAAATGAAAAATGTTGTGCATCCATTATTTCCTTATAAAACGAAAGAAACTTTTCGGACAACCCAATTGCTGTACATAAAAATACGTGTAACAATATTATATAAAAACACGACTATCTAGGAAAAATCAATATCGAAGACGCACGTTTGAAACAAACGAGCCCACGCTTAAAATAATGAAATACGGAATACAGCGGTAATATCAGAAAACAAGTTAAAAATTTGTATCGATAAATAAATATCACAGTATGACTATTCATAGAAACATGGCGTATATCGTAAACGCTTTGATCAAACAGTAAATATCATCAATTGCGTGTAAGGACATACTTCCCACGGTCGTAGAAAAATCGACATTGACACATCGATATCCGTATCGTTTAATCTGTGTGGCGTACTTACTTTGTACATGATAATCGTGAAATCTCGGTTTATCTGAAACCTAGTTATAGTAGATAGCAGGTAATAAAATAACGATTTATAAGATATACGAAACGTAAAAAGATACACAAGCTGGTAGCTTGAGATTTGAAGCTTTCGATCTTGATATTTGTGATTCGCAGTTTGAAATTTGTAGTTTCAGATTTTCAGGACTAACGTTTGATATTTGGAATGTGGAATGTAGGATTTGGTACCTAAAGTTTGGGATAGTTCATGATTCCATGGTACTAAGACTTGGAAAATGTTTTCTTAATTATCTATAACTGATTTACAATCCTAAGATCTAAGTTGCAACTCTAGTTTTCGCTATCAATGTGTTATTGTTCTTTTTTTAGCGGAATGATATTGTATCGTTCTTTAAACACAGTTATGAGGTTCTGAGAAAAGCCATATTCATACTTAGAGACTCGATGCTAAAATAATTGTAATTTTAGTATGGTATAATTCAACTCGGATCACGATTACCACATCAGATTGTTTTAATTTATATTCTAAAACACAATTAAACCATATAGTTTTCCAAAAGTTATCTTTCAAAACAGATGATTAATCTTCGCATACATAAAGCTTACAACAAATCCCAAACTCAGCACCACCTTGCAATCTTCCATTATAACATAATCTACATAACCAAAATGCTTACATAACATGTGTCATATAAGTTTCAATCTCGCTTCGTATTTATACGAAAATAAATTACCAAATTTGTTGCGAACAATTTATCGACGAGGCAACCTTCGGTCATAAAGCTTGCGGAAATTATTCAGAAATTTCGAATACAGCCCACAAACGACCCGGACGTGAAAACGCTGTATTCAGAAATCTTTGGTAACTTCCGTCTGCGTGGTCATAAGCGGCTTCTAAGACGATCGTTCGATCGATAGGCGAGCAAGCAGCAGCAAAATAAAAATACAAATAGCCGATATACCAGCCATGTGTATGTCCTAATCCGCGTCAGCCACAATTTCGAAAGCCCGTTGCTCCACACGGTTACCCTCCACGCCCCAACGTTTTACCCTCCAAATTGGAGCTCGTGTATCATTAGCTATTCAAATTCATTTCTGCGCTGTATTACGCGACTGAAATATACGCAGCGTTATAACGGTAGCGTGATTGCCTCCACTTTAGTCACATCGTTGAAAACGAACCCCAACGTTAGCCGTGCCTCTGCTTAAGGGCGCGTCTGTAGCGGAGTAGCTCGGAGTTCATTGCACTGGAAAAGTTTCGCCGGTTTTCGCTCGATCGACGAGCGAACGGGCAGATCCCGGACGTTTCGACCAAGACAAAACGTAAACGGAACGTGAAGGTTGCTCGAAAGTTATTAGGTTAGACTTAACGCTGGGTAAACTAATAAGGGAAGGTCATGATCCGAACGAGCATCTCTTCCACAGGAGTGTAGATGGTTAAATGTGCTTGTTAAAGTGGACTTTAAGGGTGTTCGAAGTATTCAATTTGTTAACTTGCTCGGAAAGAAGATCGTTCGGAATTGTTGACGACTTTTTCGAACCTTTTCCTCGATCGATGGTGGTGAAAAGTCTTAAAATTGATATTTACGAATATATTGTACAAATGTGTTAATTTCATTAAAAAAAAAAAGAAAAAAGAAGGTATTGGAAATTTTGTAATTAGTAAAGATACGAATGGAAACTTAAAATTGATATTTTGATGCAAAAGCTGAAACTTTGAATAATCTTGCAAATTTTGGCTTTTCCAAAAATTGATCGTTTTCGTGTCAGTTGAGATTTATACTTGTTTCCATTTTATATCGATTTTGTACTGCATTTGTTAATTAAGCGATGGATCGTTGAATAGTTATTATGGTAGTAGAGCATGCGATCAGTTTACAGCGGAATTTAAATATCACAGATTTCGTTTCGTATAGAACAGATCACGGTGTTTTAATGGATTTGCGTTTCGAATTAAATCGAACTGATCGGTCGTGGCACTGCTGCAGCGGTCGTTGTACATTGGGGCGTTACCCTTTACCGATAAAAGTTTCCCTCCTTTTTGTATTGTTTCCCTTCTGTTTGATATCGTCTGCATATCAACTTAATATGGTCAGTAATCATTGACTATAACATCCCATTGAATACTTAAAAAAAGTAATTTTTTAAGATGAAGATTATTTCATACATTTTTTATTCCTATTACATGCATACGGAATTTATGTTATACGAGTTTAAATCCACCTAAATACCTCGAATCGAACAATTTGTTTTCTCTCGTGATACATACGGCAGATAAATATTTTATACCAAATTGTAGACTAATAAACAACAAAATAAATTTTATTCCGAGACCTTATGAAACTCCTACGTAATAAAACCTATAAAATCGTCGTAACGTAAAAAAAAAGTAAGTAACTCTTTGATTATCAAACAAGTTCCGCTCTGCACACGCATTTTACAAACTGATCCTATTGCTGATCGCTCAAAGCAAACATCTACGAACTTCATGTTTGGAATCTGAAATAAATTGATTACGGAAACCTGTCTTCCGTAAGATCATCTGCAAAAGCGCACGGTAATACGTTTGATCGAAATTATTGCCACGCTATCCGACGATTCGAATCTTTTCTTTCCTCGTTTTTCTGGACGAGGAGAGAGACGAAAAGAGAATTGGCAATTAATTGTTAAAAATGCCTGAGGACAAGGTATTACGTTAGGGGACGACGCGCTGGACACTCAACCGTATAGGGCTTGTAATCACGCGCCGGTGTAACATTACCAAAACTTATGTCCCTTTAGCGAAGAGGAAAAATTACGAGAAACGTTAATGGCCGCGAATTATTTACATGTTCTCTGCCAGCCGCGGACGGGCCGAACCATACGCGAAAACCGGCTGCGCGATGATTTACATGAATCGTAATTCAACCCCGCTAGTTTCAGTCAGCGTAACTCGTGGTCGGCCTCGCAGCCCCGCCTATAATTCGCATGCGCTCATTTCCCAGACATCGCGGCCTCAGCAACCACGTTGAATCAATAATTAAGATAGCATCCGATCGCCGTGCGGATCCACGAAACCGGAACCGTTTCGATCACACCAACGTCGATTTCTCACCGGGTACTTCACTGGCGGGAAATTTGATTATTCTGGATAAATTGAAGATGAACGTTTTTGTTGGTAAATAGAGCGTAATTTTGAATAACACTTGGTTTCGCGTTAAAAGTGGCTTTTGTTTAGTTATCGCTTGGGAAGTCTTGTTTCTTCTTTATCTTTCTTTGCAATTCGACAGCAAAAGCAGAGTTTGAGTGTTGGAAGAGATGAAAATGGCGGTGAAAATTGCAAAAGACAAGAGAAATTTGCTAAACTTTGGAGATTTATAGATTTAGAATTCAAAACTTTGATCCTCCTAGCAGGTGTTAATAGACGAATTTCGCAAGCGAGAGTTGGATGAACTTGCAAACAATTCGCAAACAAGTATCTCGGGAGATGATATCCGGCTACCTTGTAAACTATCGTACATAACTCACGTAGCGTGATAACTGGCAGACCCTTGAACTTGCATTTCGAAAATTACAAACGATCAACCAACAACGTACTAAATGGATTCTTTTATCCCTTCGATCTGCCACAACGCGTTAAAATAAGAATTAATATTAATGTCTCTAGATTTGTATCTGAAAAAAACAATTTGCGAACATTATCGATATAATCATCAAAAAATAAAACACTCGACTGACCCTAGATTCAAAAAGAACTGCAAATCCCAACGCACTTCCTTCTCCCATAAAAATCAACTCAAGCTATCTCTCTAAAACAGTAGAGCCATAAAACCGTGAAACCAATAAAATCTCCACGACACCATTGCTTCCAACATCTAAATTTCTCAGGACGATATATTCACGTTCTTCGTCCCTTCTTCTCTCACCATCGACCATTCGATACGTCGAAACATCGTGTCGTGGTGTCTTAGATGTGCCTTGGACATCGCCGCCACCTGGCAAAATATCGTTGTTTACAAAGTCCCACGTGTCGCGTTCAGCTCACATTCTCCCCGATAATATCGATTGCCCGGCACAGCGGAGAGCAGGAATTTTTAATGCTTTCGTCGTGTCGTAACTCGGCCCGGCGGCGGCCCGACCCGGCACACGTTCCTCCTCTCCCTGGACGAGGAGAGCGCACCGCCTTGTTTATCAGCCCCGGGGATTTCTATCGGGTCCGAGCAAACTCTCCGCCGGCCGGTACACCTGTCTATGCGCAACAACGGGCACAGGTGTCCGCGCGCGCGGCGACAGTCACGCGGCAAGGTGCAACGGCCGAGCGTGACTTCTGCTGGTCGAATCTGCGCAACGGGATCAGCGCACCTTGGAACACCCTGTACGAAATTCGACACGAAGTTCGATCGCTAAAAAGAGGGATCTTCCTCCGTTTCGATTATATGCTACAAAACAAAACGGAAGAGGCGTACGCAAATGCGAGGACGTAGAGAAGCAAGCGACGTTCGTTGCGCCGTACTACTATACCGACGTACAAGCACGAGATGGGGTGAAACACAGGAGGCGAGACAGAGAGGTACGCAGGAACCTTGGCGAAGAAGCGAGAACGATGGATAAACAGAAACAGGATCGAGCAAAAGACCGTGGGGGCGGACGAAACGAAAGGTGAGACGCAGAGAAAGATAGAGAAAGACGTTAAGTAAACGAAGTAAAGTCGAAGAGAGACAGCAAGGAAGAGGGTGCCCGGGACGGTGGAAGAAATTAAAACGCCGAGACGTGCCGGCCCGTACGCTGGTATAATGGATGTGTACGTAATATGTACGTGTATATGCGTTCGCGATAAATCGGGACGAGGGATGAGGAGGGGCAGGGAAGACCGGAGGGTAGGAAGTTGGCTGGGTGGCGCACGTTGCGATGTTAGAGGGGCGTCCTGGGGACGCATGCGTACCTGCCTCGGCCCTGACTGCACCGCAGGGTGGTTCAATGTTACGGGAGGGCACTGACCCGAGCCGGAGAATCCACCCATCGGTGCACCGAGGTGGCTACACCCCTGGTATACGTAGGAGCCCGCCGGTCCCTGCAACCAGCCCTCCGACGATTCACTCTCCTCCAGCTTCTCTCCCTCGTCCCCGGATACCTTCTCTCTCTTCCACCCTCGTTTGGTGTTGCTCTATACCCAGCACCGCCGACATCGACTGATTCTGTGCTACCACCACTACCTTCGCCGCGCCGCCACCACCACGTCAGCCCGGTATCGGCACCGATATCGGCATAGCTACCGTCGACGAGGGTACGGAGCAGCATCGTGGCCCGGGATAACCATTATCCACCTCTCACAAATCACCTGGACCTACCGTTTACCGCGGCGTGGCTCGTCTTTGCCGTGCTATGATTTGATGCATGGCGCGTGGGCCTTCGGCGACCGATAAAGCCTCTGGCTTGGACCTGGCCCGAATGGCAACTGCAAAGGTGGCTGGTAAATGGAATGGGTCCCCGTGCTCCGGCTAGTCGTCTGGAAAGTCGATTATTATTCATTGGTAATTAAACGTTAATGGAGGGATGGTGGCCGTTTTAATAACGGACGCGCACGCCGCACAACGATCACGATATCGTTAATCGCGCGTGCTACGTTTGTTTACAGAGTTACGGCCCTGTGCACGAGGGTCACCACTTTGTAGAGTAGCAATTGTACGGACGGATGACGCTCACCGAAATGTTCGAACCGCTTCGCGCTCCAACGTCCGGCAATAATGAATCTACTCTGCTTGTTGAAATTTTTCCTACGATTTAGCGTTTGTACGAGAATCGAACATTCTATTTATCGCCAGATATTTCATTATCTCTACAATATGTTCTCGATCGTATAACGGAAATGTACAAGCGAGAACATTCTTTTTGGCATTTAGGTTAATTAAATTCTTGTGTTGAAATGGGAACGAATTAACCGGGCGATTAATTCGTCAATATCTTCGATATAATAATTTCACTATTGAGATACATATCCTTTATTTCTTTATATACTTTTTTATTTCAATCGAGAATGAATTTGATGATATTTATATTTCTATAGAAAATATCTATTAATCCGAGATTGATTCATCATTGTGAATTTTCAATTTTTCATTTGCATTTTATACATTTATAGGAAATTTAAATATGCAGAGTAGACGATATATATAAGTAAGGTGCTCGTAATATTTACAGGATGGAAGGACTCTTTCCTTAGCTTAGCTGTATACGTAAAAACCTGAATTTGCATAAACATCAAACATAATCATTAAACATAGCAATCGTGAAAGTCTCTTGAGATACAATCCAGTTTATATGTTGGATATCGGTTATTTAAAAAAAAAAAAAAAAGAAAGAAAACGAACAATAATATTGAAACTAAATTATAAATCTTCTTACGCTTGATTTAAGTCTAGCGAGTGCTTTCAACTTTATTGATGGACGCGTTCATTTAATTTTCAGCGGTGCTCTCACAACGCATCCACCTAATCGGCAGATTAAGATCTCAGAGTGGCGCAGTATCGGTCGCAACGCTGTGGTCCACGCGGGTTCTTCAACCCCTCGGGTCGCTACCCTCTCGGAATCGTTCGTGGTCGACCCTGAAAACGGCTGTCGCTTTTTGTCGGTCTAACTCGAAAGAAAAGCATGCGCGAAAATAAAACTGCGTGACGTAGAATCGTTCTTGGGAAAAGTAGGTCTCGCTTTGTGGCGTTGCTTTTTCCACCAAAGGGGAATAATAGAAGGAGTCGTTGATTTTTCGATTAAATGACATCCTTTTCGCGCCACGATCAAAACTTCGCGTCAAAATGGCATAAAGGTCTAGGAAACCTAAGCGTAAAAATTTTTCATTCACGATTCAGATTATTTTATTTTGTAGAATTCTATCTTTATCAGAAGCTTCGAAAGTTATGTTTACAAATTAGTTTTTCAAATTTCTTTGCTCTATTAATTATTTATAATAATAATTAATTGGTAAAGTTTGAAACGAACCTGAAAATATATACAGAAATTACAAGGTATTTAATACAAGTATATTAACACTTTGACTGCCACGCCGAAATCACGTGTTTCGCTCAGGACGCCACGGGAGTATTTTTATTATTCAAAGCATATAATGGCAAAATAGTAATAAATTGATGATGTAAGACAACATTCTTCCCCAATGGACCGTTTATCTTATTGATGGTCACGGGTGACCACCGTGGAGCCTTGATAACAATTGATAGCGACATATTACAACAAGGCTTCGTTTATTTCAACAAACCATTCGCATTCGTTGTTTCGTCGCAAGCAAAACGTGCAGAATATATTGTCGAAACGTGTAGAAGATATTAGTAAACAGTATTTGCTCATTCTATATATAATAGTAGGGTAAGTGCACACTTCTAACTTCAATTATACATATGATTATAAAGCTGCATTTACGATTATTTTCTAAGCTGTGTTTATAATAATATTCGTAGATTACCTCTCAAAGATATGGATGCAAACACAGTGCACCGTTAGATGCAGGATTTGTTCTCATTTTTTTTTTTTTTTATTGATGTTCTAATAAAAGTGTTCAATTGTTCAATGGGGCACTTTTTGTTTCAAAGTATCTTCAATTTATCGGTTATTTTCAAAATGCCCTAACTGTCAATTTTCATACAATTTTTACAATTGTAAAAAGTTCAAGCGCTCCAGTTAGCAATGACCACCGTGGCCGGTCATATATGACCAACATGACAGTCAAAATGTTAATAAACCTCGATATTTCCGTAGGGCCATATCAAACGCTTGTTATGTGTATACGAACTTTTTACTAAATATATGTTTGCAATAAATATCTCGCAATTTCTACATACATCTTTAGATTGCCTTCAAATGTTACCAATAAAATCTCATTCCGGTACTAATGAAGTTTCAAAATGTTTCGTACAACATATACAATATAGACATTAAATTTTTCCATGGTAAGTGTTCAAATACTTAAACGTCCAACCTTTCGTTGAACAAGCCATAATAATAATTTCCTCGACATTTAGACATGGTAATAAATGACAGATTATCCGCAGGCAAAGCACGAAACTTCATTATTCCATTACCTAATCCTAGAAACTCTATCCGCTTTCCCTAACTAAACATCTTTACAAGCAGAAATCACAGAACTGTCGATTCTCAGAGCTTGCATAACGGTCTGTGATCTCGGTAGCCTCGGAGGTAGATCCTGCAATCTAGATCCGCAGACCAACCAGTATCGACAGGCGATAAGCGTCAAAGATCAAAATGCCGGCCTAAAATAATTCAATTCGCCGAGTCTGGCGGCAGCCACGAACGAAGTCGGTTGGTGCAAACGGGAACCTTTGTCGCGGTTTCGAACGTTAAATGTCGGATGTTGGCTTCCACCGATGCCTATATAACTAGCACTTGAGACGACCTGGCAGGGGGTTTCCAGTGGGGGTTGACTCCGCCGGTTGGGTCGATTCCCTGTTATGCTAATTTGTCAACGGTCGGGCTCGGGGTAGTCGACCGAGGCTCAAAAATTATTCCACGCTCGGCTGGCTCTCTTCTCTTTCTTCCTTCGTTTTATTTCTCTCGATGTTCCGCTATTTCCACGTTTCTTTTTCCATTTCTCTGCCAGTCCAACAACGGCCTAACCGCATCGTGGCTGGCCCACGAAATCACGAAACTGTCGTTTGCTCGACCGCGAGAATTCGTTCCGGAAAATCGTTCTCCTCCCCTTTTGCCTTTTCAACCCTTGTTTCGAAGATCCGTGTGCGCGACGTCGGTCGACATTCGTCTTCTTCAGGATAAATGGATGAGCAGAAGAAACACGCGCTCCTATACACGCGTGTTGGTGAAAAGGTCGTCTTATTGGGCGGGCAGGACAGGCCGCAGGGAGGATAGAAGAAATTACCGACGATTATCGTCATCCACGCGAGGCAAACGAGAAATATTGCAGGGAATTCAACGGCGACCGGGCGATCAGGCTAGGATAATGAGCTCGCGGACGTGACTGGTAGACGTGAGACGCGGCATTCCTCGCCTTTCGATCGCGTTCCCTCGCGCCGAACTATTTACAAAGTAAACGCTCCGAGCGGTGAAAAGGATACGCGTCCGGCTGATTTATACCTCGGCCGGTAGTCATCGACAAAGAGATGCATGTTCCGCTCGTCGCTTCGAGGGTGTGATTCGAAGTACGCGGAAGAGTGTGTGGGAAAGGAGCTTTAAATAATTCGAGAACGAGCGCTTGTTATTTGATGAGTAGAGTTTTCCGGTATCCTTGCCATTGGAAATGGAATGCATCTCCTGTTCGCTTAATTTCACTTCGATGCCGTGGTTATAAAGTTCTTCGCGGAAATTTATGGCTTCTGAAGAAATTATGGGAAATGGTATTGGCCCAGAAAAATAATTTAATAATTGCTTCCTTCAATGGGAGTGACTATAAGACAATTATTTTAAAGATGTTATTGTATTTTATTATTTATATTACACTATGATAAATTAGGCTATATACAGAGTGTCACGGTCAATTTATATTTTTACGGCAGAATTTCAGACGTCTGCACTCATCAGAGAGCAAACAGTTCTATATTTTTCTATAATTGAAGTTCATTGATTCTCCTCATTATCTGTGATTTCCTGTTTACATACCAGGAATTCATGTTTAGATAAGTAGATTTAATCGGTAAAAATGCATTTAGTTAGGCACTAATTAAGATTCCATTCCATTAGGTGCAGTTCTACTCTATAAATATCGCGCATGAATCGTTCATGAACCGCGCAAATATCATAGAATATTTTATCGATATATGATAAATATCGAGGAGAATAGAAGCATATGTGTCTAACATTTGCAAGTCAAATTCAGATTCTTATTCATATCCATTCTTAAGCGACGCTTCGTCATTAATTCCTTTCCTTTCTGCTAATAGAACTTTTATAAATGTACAAAAATATATACTATACTGTAGTGAAAATGAATTCAGATTGACTTTTTTCCATTTTAGACCTTTTAAGGTTTAATAAAATTCGAGAAGAGTGCCAGTGACACTGGTTAAACATTCGAGTGCCTAGTTTCAAGATAGTGTACACTTTCAGAAGTATTCGGATAAAAGCGTTAATACTTCTCAGAGATTCACTCGCCGGTAGAGACAGAAGATGACATAAAGTGTCATCCAATCAAACCTGATTGTAAGGTACTACAGGTACCGCTTCGTCCACAAAGACTTAACCTCATTATGAGATTAAAGTCCAGCAATCAGTGATCTTGTCTTTGTCATTAATTGTCACAGTTCTTCGTATCATCCCATGACTATGGTATTTACATTACGAACCATTATTACCAACATTTCGTTTAAGACATCTTATTTTAATATCCAATACAATGATTCGAACAGACGTTCAAGGAGAAATTCGTGTTGTATTCGTTTACTTAAAAATGATGTGTACAATTTTCTTGTAATCAAACATACTGTGTAACTAAATATTTAAACATATTCCACGTCACATGGGACGCCGCTAATCTGTAGTATTTGTCAGAAGCGTAATTTTCATTAAATGTGCGAGAGAGAAAATAAAGCGAAGTTGTGAAGAACTCATTGCAATTACACTTTTTGCACCATCGTTATGACGCTTTTAAATTTATTAATACCCTCTATTTCTAACCTGAATTTCAGAATCTAAAACTATTACATAATTAAAAAAAAAAGACGAAATATTAGTTGCTATAAATGTACAAAGCAGAACATAAATTCAAATTTTTACAAGGAGCAAAGAAATGGAATTTAAATAACGATTCATATCTTCTCTAAATATTCTAACAAATATTTTCCTCTCGATATTTTGCATAGTTTTGCATATTACATAAATTCTGTGTATTCTTATACGATTGAATTCACATCAAATGCATAAACATTCGCTCTTATTACCAGCCAATCTATTTTTCCAAGCGAATATCGATTCTCTATAAAGCACCGAGGAGCATCGATTGCTCCATCCTTCGACGTCAGTCTCGTTTCAACAGATTTCGCTGGCGAAACCAACCGTCTGATCTAGGAAATTGCGAGCCGGAATCAGTAGCGGACAGTTTCCGGAGAAGCATGGTTATGGAGCGTGGATCCCCGGGGAACACCGGTGGTCGTGTCGACGACCGGGAATACCCAGGCAACGCGCGTACGTCCCGAACTTTCCTCGTTTTCGCAGACGACTCGAAACCGTGTCGAGTTCAACGTGTTCTCGTCCGGCCGGCAAACTCCCTCCCTGTATGTTCGAAGCTTCGGGAAAGAGAATCGCGCGAGGGAAGACAGCGCGGCGTCGCGTCGGTGGTAGCCACCACGCGACGATACGTTGCTCGTTACTCGTTCCTCATCTGGTTCTCGATGAGATTGGCCGGTGAACGGGCGCAAAGAGAAAGAAGAAAGCCGAAGACGAAGAGAAAAGAGAAGAGAAGCATACAGGGGCGTACGTCGTTATTTCGCGGTGGATGCTGCGGGATCAATAGCGTGGAGAGCCGAAGAGCTGGCAGAGAGGGAGACGACCGGAGAGGAACAGAGAGAGTAACGCAGATTGGCAAGAGTCCGTGTATTGGTGTGCGTACGTGTGACAGGGAGGAAGCGAGAAAGGGAAACAGAGAGAACGGAGAGGGTAGCTAGAAAAAGACCGGATTCTGGACACAGTGGGGTTAGTTAAGGGGTGAGAGAAAGACAGAAGACAAAGGGTGACTCCCCTAGTCTCTCTGCTATCTACGTCCACCCTTCTCCTTTCCTCTTACCGTTCCTACCAACGAGTTCCTCTCGCTCTATCCACCACCCTTACCACCCAACAACCCCAGGAGTCGATGCATCCAGGGTCGTTGCTACCGGCAGCGAACGATCCAACCTTCCATGCGCTCTCTCCACCCCGCTCGTGATCTTGCTCTCTCGATTCCTCTCACGGTTCCTCTCGCTCCCTTTCCTCTCCCTCTCTACCCTCCTTTCTTTCTCCCTCCGAGTCATCAGTGCGTCTGCCTCTCGCTCGATCCGCACATGCACACGCATCGATATGGGATAATAAACGCGCGTACGCGGTGCAGGTGGAGTACACCTACCTCGCGCTCGTCCGTGCCCGCGTTTCTCGTACGCGTGTGTGCACACAAGCGTGTACACGGTGTACACCCGGGTCCGTGAGTTCGTCCGTCTGTACGTTTCGCGCGAATGCACCGGCATGCAAGCACGCGAGAGGAACGACGACGACACCGACGACGACACCGTCGCCGACGACGATGCGAATCGACGACGAATGCCAGCGGTCACATCGCGTACGCCATGCGGACGATTTTCAAGGACATGGGATTGGAAAGAGGAGGAAAGCGGCCACGCGTCTACCGGCGAACCTTTGCGTGTCTTATCGTTACCAGCTTGATCGAGCATCGATCCTTATCTTCTACGCGCGGCCGTTTATTTTAACATACTTGGTGTTCTTTCTTTTTTATATTTGTCTCTCTTTTTGCCTGGTAGCGGCATGATGTAAATGATATTTTTGGTTTTATAACCCCTTTCAGCAGCTGGCCGAATCGCATGTATGTAGTAGTCGTGTTGCTTTTGGTTCGTGTTGTATGAAATATAGTGGCTATAAAAATTGCGCAGCATTGTATTCAGTGCACCATTTACGTACTAATTAATTAGGTCCAAGTATATTAAATTTTGCATCATTTGGAAGTACACTCATACTAGTATGTCAACAAAAGTTGAATATTATGAAAATGGACGGTAGAAGTTGATTTAAAAAACGCTTTATTCGAAAACAAGGCTACGTGTAAATAAAAATATAGTTACCGTATATCGACGAGACAATGTGTTGGTAATTTATAGTGATGTAAATGTTTGTATTGTTATTCAATACTTTGTACTATTTTTTACCTTATTTTTATTTTACGCGACGAATATTCAGGATAGCGCACAGATAGAACTCTTTCTTCTATCCTTTGGTGTACATGTATATGCACGCTTTGGTGCATTTGCACGAGCCCGGTTTAAACAATTATGGTGTCACGTTTCGGCTTTATAGGTTTTGTCTACGGCTTTCCTCGCTCTTGCTTCACTGCATTCGGAAATTTTATTCCGTTAGTTAGAATATATTAGAAACATCGAAACGACGTTAGACCGAAGATCTAAAGATCTTGGAAACTATTTTTTTCTAAATTATAAGAATTTTCAATGTTAAAAACAAGAAATCGCAATTAATTATACAAAAATGCTAAACCAAAGAAAACGAAATATTTTAATAACAGAAACTCTGACCTAAGGAACCTTATCTCAGATCACGTGGAAACGAAATTAGCTGCGGTTAATGCGCTGTTTAATCCCAATCGATGTCGGTTGCCTGCATGTTTCTCGTGTTTGCGCAGGATTTGGAAGAAAGCCTCGAAGTAGCAACGAAGCCCGTGAAGAGTTTCGAGTTTGTCTTAGCCACAGGACTTCGTCGCCGGAGGCTCAGCCAGTATTCCCGTGGCGGCAGACTCTTTCTTCAATCGAGCAACAAGAAGGAACCCACAATTTCTGAGGGCATCGTTTTCGTTCGTTCCCTTTGTTCGCCTCATTTTGCCTCCAAGGGAAACGTACCAACTTCTCGAAGTTTGAACTTCCACGGATTATTCGAAGCGTCGTTCACACGCCGTCTCGTGCTCCTGTTCGGTCGATAAAATTTAGCAACAGTCGTGGTTCGTGCGGTAACACTCTAAGTACACCGTAAAGTTGTCACCAATTGCTTTCACAAGCGTTCCTTCCTGCAGTTTACGTTCCGTGGATTGATATTTTTTTAATAATTTCTAAAACGGAGTGTGAACATTTTTATTTTGTTTTATTTCTTCTGCTGGGAACAGGGAACGATTTTTGCCGGTTACGATGATTTATTTGATCTGCCGTGGGAACAATAAATATACAGATTGATATTGCAACGATTGTTTTAGATGGATATTTATAAAATTTGGAAAAAAAAACAATACAGCTATCGCTGCAACAGTATTTAGATAGAAATATGGTATTTTAATATGAATGTTATCAAACCAGCAGACGTAATTCTATAGGAAAAAGTACATTGAATGCGTATGCATGTACATATATTTACAATAGTATTTAATTAATTTTTTGAATTTCCTTTTCGCAATAGGAGTTTTCAGTATTTGTCGAATGTATGTATGTTTACGTGGGATTTCAATTAATCCTGAACGTAATAGACATGCCACAAATTTTTGATTTCACCATATACGTTTAACAAACTTCGTAATCAAATAGATATAACCCGTGAAAGAGATCGATTTTATTTATCAGTGATTCTTTGTTAACGCAAAATATTTTACAAGATATTTAAATTTCAAGTGCGTATAATTAAACACACATTTATTTATAATTAATCAAAATCCAAGATGTTCTATATTTTTCAAACTAGCTGATAACACCCTATATATTTTTACGAACAAACCTTTGTCAAAACATTTAGAATTATTTACTTGACATCCAACAATTATCCACACACACTCAGCCATACATCTCGTAACATAACGCAATTGCGTATAGTGATACAGTGATATAGTGATTACTAATTAGTAATCACTATATACATTTACGATGTATCTGTATGATTTATAATATAATAATCATCTCATAGCAATAATTTCACTATTTCGTAATAATTATTACTCTATCAAATCAATAGTCACGAAATCTGTTTATGACACAAATATCAGGTTATCCGAAAAGTGTCTTTCTCTCGCAAACGTGTTTTTTACAACAGTGCACCTTCATACAAACGTGAAACCAAGTCTGTGAAATGTCGTGGTGTTTATCTCAACAGAACAAAATTGATCGTACGTAATTCGACAAAATAATATAAAACAAAAAAACGTTGTGCGTCTATTATTTCCCCATAAAACGAAAGAAACTTTTCGGATAACCTAATACATAAAACCCCATTATAGTTATGATTATGGTACGATCTTTTTCACGGTCGAAGGTTAGGATAGTGCACGTCGGTAATTATTAAAATCTAGATGTCGGACCAAAGCCTTCGAATACAAAACGAACAGTCCATTAAAACTATAAGCCCAATGAAAAAAGAAAAGAAACTAGTGGCCGCCTTCTCGAGGCCAGTTTCGAATTTCGCGGAGCATGAAACCCATTTCCTCAACGATCTCTTCTTTCTCTTCCCTCTTCCTGTTTCTTTTTCGTCCCGACAAACGAAGTTCGACCGCCTGTCGGAACGATCAGCCAGCGAAACATTCGGGAACATAGTTTCGTCCCTGGATGGCAGAAATCTGCCGAACGAAAGTATATTATTACGTTGGAAAAAAGATTTGTAACCAAAACCTGGAAACTCTCGTGGGTGATATTTTTTATATATTAAAATAAAAAATATAGAAAGAGAAAAAGGAATATTACAAGTCCTATTCGATACATCTGGTGTATCCTTCATCAAGCATGACCTGGGTTAACAGGTAACACAGTTTTTAGATTATATTTTCTGCTATTGAGATATGTTACCATTTTCAGTTTGGTTTCGTCTTGCAACTTTTATTTAAATCGATTTATTTTAATCATTTTGTTTCGCTTGAAATAAATGAGAAACTTCCTGAGAAATAATTAAATAAGATAAAATGATAAATAGAATAGAACCTTTTCGCAAATTTTACTTCTATGTTTTAAAATATTAGCTACGTCTGAATTGATAATTATAATTCTTTCTATATTTGTCAAATAAATACAAATTTCATAATAACTTAGCTATTTGACAAGAAGATAGATCTCTAGGTTTTTCTTCAGACAGCATTGTGATCTTTTGTTGTGTACGTGGAAATTAATTAAGAACCTGGTGTTTATTGTCTATTGGACTTCCACTACCATATGGAGTAAATATTTTAACTTAAGATCGCCAAATTAAAGAAACGAACGAAGCAGTCTTAAGTCAGATCGAATAACGGAATTATAAAGCGAAACGAGTGGCGGCAATGTAAACGCAACTGGAAATATATATTCCAATCGAGCTAATATCTCACGCGGTGCAACACCATGCCCCATTAATTAGATTCTAAACATAGGAACTCTCTTACTCCGTTTCCTATAAATCGAAGTCTGTGTATCCGGGGACCGAGCGTTCCCCGCAAAATAATTAATACAACCCTACCGGTTCACGCGCCAAAGATTTACACGCGACTGCGCGTACCTTTTCTAGTAGCTGACTGGCTGCATCTCGCCTTTCTGGCCTCCACTGTTCATCTTTGGGATATGACATTATTACATTATAGCAGATTGTTATCGAAGAGCCAAAGATTCGTGGAACAGAAGCTGAGAACGTAATATAAAGCACATTTACTCTTCAACGTTCAACTATATATTTATTAATTACATAAATGGACATAGAGAAAGTTAATTTGGAAAATTGATTAACAAATATGGGATGTTGATATTATATCACGTCGTTAATTTCTTGCATGATTAAATTTCTGCTCAGTTTACATTATATAATAGAATAATTTTACAGCGTACAATGGCTCACGAAAATATTTGAATATTTACCGCGGAACATTTTTATGTATGTATCGTATGTGTGATATAAATATATTCATTTTATTCGTTATATTATACAAATAATTTCATCGGTGCTGTAATTAGATACGACTGTTGTGATTATATTGGTAGAGTTTGAAACATATGAAAATATACATAGAAATTGCAAGATATTTATTACAAATATGCTTTTAATATAAAATTAGTATACTATGTAATATAATAGCCATTTTAAACATTGAGTAAATATTGAAGATGATCCCATTTAATATTCAGGCTTATTAATATGACGAATAATTGGACTGTTTAAACGCTTTTGCGATTTCTACGAAATATGTACTTATTACTGATATTAAATATCTTGTAGCTTTTATATGCATTTCCAGATTTGTTCCAAATTTTAGCAATATATCCGTAGTAATCGGGTCCCATTACCACCTTAATGAAATTTCAAAATGTTTCGTATAACATACATTGATAAAATATATTCGTAAAAGGTTTTCATGTGTATTCGAATACTTTTGTGAGCCTCTGCATTTTACAGAACGATAGTATACCTAAATGTTATCAGTTGAAGCAGACCGCTGCAACTAAAATGGAAATATTTATTTGTGTTTAATTGATTTTTCGCAAGAGACGGCGTAAAAGAATATTCAGTGATTTATTAATATCGATGGAAAAGTTTGCTCCACAATATATAGTAATATCGCTTTGCTACAAAGGTGCGGCTTTGATAAATACGCTGTTATCGAAACTTTATATGCCAGGAAGCTTGATTGCAAACAATCTGAAGGTTCATAAATTATGAACGATTCAAGATAAATATATTATTAAAATTTTTCATAATTCCTGGAATATATAATGCTGTTCGTGTAAAATTCGCGTGTAGTAATTAATACAGCAAGGAATAAAACGTAAATAACATTAATCACATAAGATAAATTTATTAACGAGAGAAATACACAATTATGGTATTATTTAATTATAGCATATATATGTCAATTTGTAGAAGTTTCAAATTTTGTTTTATGATTTGCTTTGTAGGTGATTAATTAGTCTTTTGCAACCAAAATATTCTCTTTCCTTATGAAATTACAGTTCTTCGCGTTAATGCGATATCCAGTAAATAACATTGTTGCAATAATATCGCTCTTGTTGATGATATACTACATTGAAAAAAAAAACAACAATAAAGCGATAAAACAGAAGCAATAGTGGAGGAATAAAATGAAACCTAAAAGATATGAATATTTGTATACTTGTATAATCTGTAAGTTACTCTGTATTACAAAGTTTGAAACCTTCTGAAGCAAATAAAAACAAGGAAATAAAACGAAGAAATACGATTTATCCGCCCGTAAAAGCTAATGTTCCAACAACTTTCCAATCATTTCTTTTTTCTTAAAGAAATAAGACCGAAAGAGAAACCAATATACCAATCTAGTTAGAAATTTGAAACCTGTATCTCTTTCGTCTCGACCAATTAAGCCATCCAGTTCAAACTTTTTCTTGTTCGTTCTTCTACCTGAATCGACCCGTCGCTTACATCGTCTTTAAAATATAAAACCTATCAAATGCCAATAAATGCAAATCCGCCGATCAATCGGAGACACACACGCGCTATACGACACTACGAATTCGAAGCTTACACGTCTCTACTAAATAACGCTAGAAGTCGCAAGAATTATTCATACAGCTTTAAGTACACATGGACGCAGTTGCCATGCAGGTCTGTGTGCTCGCGTAAACGTATCGATACGCAAATGAACACTGAGCAAGCAGATCCGCGCGCAAACAGACGGAGCTGTATGTGCACGTGCACGAGAACACCGTTGTTACAAGTCCTCGTATACACCATGTCGATACTTGGTTACACGTATATCTGGCCCGACGCATATTCGATACGATCCGTGTGTCATCCTCTATAATAATTGCGCGTACGCGCGCGCGACCACGCCAGCGCACGGACAACATCGTCAAACCGGCGCTCCCGCATAAATAGATGCACAAGAGCCACGCGTAAACATGAATATTTATTTTGCCCAGCGCCACTAAATATTATTCATTACCTAGTCGCATTTACATGAAAATCGTATAAGGTATACGGAGCTTTGGAAGGGAAGAAATTAAATACGACGGAGATAGTGTTCGATTGGCGAAGGTTGCAGCTGGATCGTGGTGTCTTTAGCGTACGCCAAGAGGAAGCCTCTCGAACAGCCGCGTCTTTTCTTTTCCATGCTGTTACTAGCATCGAAAGTACATTAAGGACTTCTATATCCACGTCCGCGAGTATGCATATTCAGACTCGTTCAACCTCCGATACGAACATTCTTCTTATCCAGTGTACGGTTCTTCCTTGTACTTTGAGATCCTGTCGGATAAAAATTGAGCTTAAGAGAAGGGATATTTTTAATTAGCGGTTATAGGAATTAATCGGAAGCGTGCGATTTTGTATACGATTCAGAGGGACGTCGATGGCGTATCGAGTTCCTGGATTGTTGCCCGTTAAGGCGAGTTTCCACACGTGTTACGCACGCTGAGAGTACACGAGCAAGGCACGCGAACCATTTGAGGTTGAAATTGTGTTGCAACGCATACACTATACGCGTATAGGAACAGTTTGAAACTTCCGTGTACGTAATTTGTCTTTTTGAAAGTGCTTTTCGAAAGCTTGTTACTATTGTAATTACTTAACTGATCAAAAACACATCGATGCTGGTGGTGCGTTGGTCACATGGATGCTATGGAAAATTGTTCTGGAAAAATTCTATAGGATTAGGTTCGATATCTTTCTGTAGGACATTAATGTGTAATGTGGTGTGTGTTTTATTTAATTCGCTTCCTTTCAAGACAAAATCCAAACTTCATTTGTGGAATTACAAAATCATATAGATGTTTCAATGTGTAACACGTAGTTACTCCAAATGGGTAAATTCAAATGTACCAAATTTGCATAATTGATAGGGTACAAAAATTTGCTTAAATTGCTTAAAAGGTGTTATAACCTCCGCCAAATCACTTTATTAATTCAACGTTAAAGAAAGGACAATTTTCTTACTAATGACTAGCAGGTGTAGAATACTGTCATTAGCGGATAAAGTTGATAATTAAAGAAAAACGAGAAAAGAATAAAAGGATAACATACGAATCATTTTCAATCAAAAACAACTAATTCTAATTTCAAATATATTTTCAAATTCTCAGTCGCATTTGTTCTTTCTGTGTCTCAATCTAAAATAAAGTACGAAAACACTGAAGAATTTGTTTCTTTCGACGATGTAAATGCGCCTTAAGAGACACACAATCATCCACATCAAACGCAGCTGGGTTTCATCGATCAGGCAAGAATTAATAACATTTACACGATCTCACGACCGTGAGCGAATCCGTTAGCCCGAGCAGAAAGAGATTAATTGTCACCTTTCAATGCACACTGCACACGCATATTTGTTTGAACGGCGCGATATGGAAGAGTGTCCTGTCACGAGATTTCATCAGTTTTATGGACGACGTATAATGGCAGAATGGTGAACCAGTGCGCGCATCGGTGAATTTCTCGGGAGGGACGGCTACGTTTCCGCCTAAGCGAGATGGCGCATCAACAATAGGACAGGATTTTCGAGGCGATAACACCGATGAAAAATGTATCGCGCGAAGATGAAAATGCATTGTAACGATCTGACGGTTGAAACGTTTTTCCCTCATTGTCTAACGGAATGGGCGACGCTGTTTCATCGTCGTCGTCGTGCACAAGAGAGACGACAGGTTTTGTAAACGGTGTAGGATCTCGTTTACCATGGAAAAAGCTTGTCTGTCGCGTAAACGCGTACGAGATGGAGGAGGACCCGACAGGGAGGGTAAAATACTGGCAAATATTTAAATGTGTCGGCGGATATACGGGATATCTCAAGGCACATGTGAAATAGTTACATTTTGTTTTATCGAGGATCGAACTTTTAAAGAAAAAAAAAGAAATATCTCTTATTGTCTCGTAAAATTGTTTAGTTCGGTGTTGGCTTTGCTTTTTCGTCCCTTCTTTTTTATTTTGTTTTGTTCAAATAAAATACTGCTTTTTCGGTTTTAATATCGGCGACGACGCAATGGAAAAGAAGTAGGTTGAGCATATGCACGCACAGAGACTTTTAAATATCTCACATCGGGAAATTCGCCAGAGAGTAGAAGTAATTTAGAAGAGCCAGGGAATCTCATTCTGTACTTCATTTGCATGACACGTGCAAAGTTTATGACATCAACAGCTAACTGGAGTTGTTGTTTCTTCCGACCTTGAATTGTTCGAAGGTCATTACACGATTCTTCTTCCAACTTTACAACATTCGCAATTTTACAATGGAAAGGAATCGTTATTAATGCCTGCTATTATAAAGTACGGTAGTATCCTTGAAAAAAAGAGTACGTAGTTGATAATAAGAGAATAAAAAGTCATACTACGTATAAGGTTGAAATATATTATATAATTTGTCATACATGTTAAGAATTTCTGATCTACACATATTTTTATCTATCTCTCGTATGCATACTACCACACGAACGAGTATCATTGAACCACAAACAAATCCTCTTAAGTCAATTACCAGTGTAACAAGCATTAAGCTTATTTCCATAAAAATTGTATCTATTCAAATTTTCGCTCTTCAGCTTCATTTGGGTTTACCCAAACAAAAATTTCGCGATATCGCGGTAGTTTTGAAAACATTGAGCGAATCTTGATCGTTCATTACGAATAATTTGGTCGCGTGAATTCGTCGATAACGGTTCATCAATTTAACGTTCGCGGACGCTGACAAAAACTACATGGCGCGTGATCACCGCCAAACCGACATTCGTTTCGGTACTTCCGGCGAAAAGAATCGCCCGATTGGAATTGCGGTGGCGCACACCCATTAAAACACATTCCGGAAACCGATCGAAATTTTAGCCGCGAAACCGCGATACGACTTCTCCGCAAATTAGAAAACCGTTACTTTTTTCCTGGAAAACGAATGGAAAAATAAAATGAAACTCTACGACAGAGGGGACGAATAGCAATTTGTTCACGGTTGGTCAAACGAACGTGGAAAATTTATGAAGTTGTCCACGCTGAAATATTGAAAAGCGAGCAGACAAAGTTTCTCGCTTACCGATTTAGTTGGATCGATTCTTGGTTCAAGTTCGTTCTTGAACGCTACAGGGCGTCGTCTGGCTGAAAAACCACCAAGAACCTTGAAATTCCAGCTGATTTACAACGTAGCGCGTGTCAAATTCGAATTTGACGCGTTTCATTGCGTAACATTTCTTAAGACGTCGCGACGTTCACGCGAATCTCGCGCGTGAAAATGGCAGCGGTATGTTTACGACACGTCGACGCTATTATCGTCGAAATAACTGTCTTCAGTCTCGACACACGCGAAATAAGATGTACACCGTAAAATTTTATCACCTTGATGAGGTAGTAATCTTTTCAAATTGTTAAATCGGTAAAAATTATGTTGCATAGCTTATATATATATATTTTATATATATTTTAGAAGAATAGAATTTCCTTCGTCGAATTACAGTTGATCTTCGAAACGACATTATTATCAAATAATTGGTAATATAAAGATAATGATATCGACAAAAATTATTCCAATTTAATATAACAAACTAATTCTATACTCGTTAACTATATTACTTTGCTTGAGAATCCACTCTTGAAGGCTTACTCGTAATCCTATTCAAACGATCGTCTCACCGTGCCACCTATCCCAAAACCAGAGATACCAGACCCATATGCTTCACACCTCAATCTTCATATCGCCAAACCACGTGTATCCAATTAGTAGCCAACTATGCAATCCTTCCCTTCCAACGAAAATCGTTTAATTCCTTCCTCACGTCTATCCATCTTATATAACTATATACACCTGTGCTACACCTCGATCAATCCCTTTCCGCTGCAAACAACTTTTTATCTGCATTCCTAAGTGCCTGCTTAAAATCCACCATCTAAACACGTGTTCGCCTCTATCCATGCAGTTAAGCAATTGGATCACGTGTAACTTCCGACGTGAGGTAGAAATTTCGTGCGTGAGGAGGGTTAAGGACGTGCCAGGCCAGCGACATCAACCAGGTGGCGGCCGAATTACAAGGTTTGCGCAAACGTGGCTCGAACACCACGTCTTTTAAGTACGTAACGCACGTAACACGTGAACCAACGCGAACGTAACCATGTTGCGGTAACAGCGACAACAACAAGGGTAATGCAGTAACAGCAACAGCAGCAGCAACAACAACAACAACAACAAGGCAAACGGAAAAGACAGAGCCAGATCGTGGCGAGTCCCAGGTGGGAGGCAGCTGCCAGGCGGCCGCAACACCTGCTCTTCTTCGTTCCTTTTTGGACGGACAGGACCCGTTTCGAGGATCCAAAAGGGATTCGCCTATCTGCTCGAAGGCCTACCTTCCTCTCTCTTTCTCTTCTCTTTCTCTTCTTTCATCTGGATGATCTTCTTCTCTCTTTTTCCTCGAGAAGAGGTACATCGTTGGCCTCCTGCATGCGGGTGCACCGGCAGGTGCTGCATTTTTCTTGCACCACCTCCCTCTCTACCTTCTGCTTCTTTCATTACTATTATTAGTGTGCTTTTCTTCGACAGCACGGGGCACGGCTGACGCGTGGTACCCGCTTCATTTCTTAATACCGGATACGAACTGCGCTAAATGGCCGCGGGCAAAGCTCTTGGGCGAATTTTTAATCGACGACTGAAAATGAAGCTTGTATCGAGCCTTTGTTTCGTTTATGATATCGATGAATTTCAGACTGCAGACTGAAGACTGGATTCTGGGTTGATAATTACTAGGAATCATTACAGGTGGTGCGTTAGTATTATTGATAGACGCTAATGATACAGGAGATAAGATGTTTCGAATAAATAGATTTGATATTATAGATTGCATTTATTTATGTTTTTCTTTTAAGACGTCTACTTGTTCCTTCCTCTTTATTTTTTAGTACCGTGACAGGAAGAACAACGCGGGCTACCTCATGCGGGTAAAAAGCAGGTGTCACGTTAAATTCCCTTGCATCATCCTACTCGACTCGCCGTCATTCTTTCGCTGTTGCTTTTCATTATTCAACAGCGGTGTTACGTATGCTTATCAACATATATGCTTCATTCTCGTCGTAAATTTTTAACAGCTTCTATTCATCCCACGCTGAGGAAATATCAGAGCTTTACAAACCAAGCTTTTACCATTAACAGATTGTACGTTAACTGAAATCTCTGAGAATAATATCTGTATCTTTTGGATACTCGAGTCCCTCAATTTCTCTACAAAACATGCGATTTCCATATAACTTGTGCAAATTATAAACGTTTGTGCAAACTCATATTTTTATGAACATAAACAGAGAAATAAATGCCACATAATAATTTTTCTCGTTTACTAAGTATTATAACAAGTATCTCACAATGAATATTTTTTACATTTCTGTCATTATGTAAATTTTGTACAATTCCTTTATACTCTTAAATTTCCCATGAATGCATAAACTCCCGCTGTCTAGCGATTACCGATCAACTTACAAAACCAAATAATTAAGTTCCCTAAAATTTGTCGTCTGAGGATAATGCAAACAATATCTAACAGAATCCAAGGTAAAGAAATAGCATCATTGTTGCACTATCGCTTTCCTCTGCCTTTCAATCTATAAATAAATGTTGCTTCTGTATAAAATCTACACTGACTTACAACAGCAAAAATAAAAGAAGTGGAACTTTTACTTCAAAGAATCCGATCAATTCATCAAAACTTGGAAAAGTCGTTGCGTCGCGTTCTATCCATCAAAAATCGCAGAACAATTCGAGAACAATTCCAAGCTACATCCATCTCCTCCCATGCAAAAACCGAACTGTAGACTGAAATCAGACCGAACGAGTGGAACCGAGGAAAGAAGGACGGTTGCAAGAAAACGCGAGTGGCCGACGTTGGACCGGCTCGTGGCTCAATTTCGTCGGCCGACGCGGGAAAAAGTGTATTATACGCTGGCACAGCCGTCGAGCAACGTCGTTTTCTTCTACCATTCGGTTTCTGGTGCTCGTCTTGGTGGCCAACGTCTCTCTCCTTCCATTCTTCTCTTTCTTCGTTGCGTTCTGTCTCTCGTGGCACCCTCTTCTTTCCGGTCCCCCCATCGCTCCCACGTGGCATGAGCGCCGTCTGTATAAACGAGCACGCGCCACCACCTGCTTCTTATTATCCCCACCTCCCTTAGCTGCAACCGGCACCCCTGGTCTTTCTGCAACCCTTCCTCCAGTCGACCAGCGTTATTTCACACGCTGTTTTCCCATCACGTTTTCTTATACGTCCCTGCCTTTTCTACACACGTTCGGCGTTGTTCTACACGTCGCCTTTCGTTGCACGCCGATGTTCGATGCTCGACGTCTACATTCGCAAAAATCATCTATAGATACGTACTTAATTCGTAAGTATTGCAGGGCAGGCATGAACTTTCGTGGAGGCATAAAGTTCACAATATTGGAAGACGGTAAAAAAAAGGGAAAGATTTGATGTGTTCAATATTTGAATATCTTTTAATATTTTAACGTCATGACAAGTAATATCGTTTCAATTATGAAGAGAATGTAAAGATACAAAACCAAGCAAAGTGAAAATAAAGTTTTGGTATCATAAGATGAATTGATAACATACTGAATTTTAAACCTACCGAATTATCAAATTAGTAGAAAGTCTGATTTGTCACGTTCTTCGTCTGTTCTCTTCAAATATATGTTGGTAACTATACAATTTTTGGTCTAAATATTATGAAAAAGAATAGTAAGCGAAATTAAATAGTTACAAATTTTAATGCAATTTATGGAATCGTTAATAACAAATGACATAGAAGACGTAATAGGATATCTAATATAAATGTAAGTAAAACCATAATACGTAATAAGAGTATGAAAATTTTGATCGATGAAACGAATGTGTTTGAAAACTTGTAAAAATTGATGACATAACGAAAAGTAGGGGAAACTTAAATTAGAATTTACCATTATTAATACGATGAACTTATGGAAATAAATCATTTGTCTTTTTGACAACTGAATATTATTCATACACTTATGTAATAACATTAGGAAGTTAATAAAAAGTAAAGTTGATCAGTTTGGCTTCTAAGAGGGTTGATATAATAATTGACGCATCTAGTTTATGTTTTTTTAGGTCTCGATACTGAGGAAGTTTCACACGATACTGCTATATTTGTGTTCGCAGAAGTTGAAAATTATCAACGTAATTGTTGTGTGTTGTGGAAAAGCAGGACGAAGTAAAAGTTGTAATTTGTTAATATAGTGTATGTTATTTTAAGAATTGTTTTGATAAATGAAGTCATGACACGTGGACGTTACATTGCGCTTTTGAATTATAGTTGCAGGTATTAATATGTAAATATGCGAGTTGCTGATGCGCTACTGCCTAATTGGCCGAGACAAAGCTTTTAACGTGGCGCAAGGTTTTTGAAATTTAAAAGAGAATACTTACTGACAATGTTCCGAGAGCTCTTATACAACCAAGCTGGAATTCCTGGAATTAGTATAGTATACGTTTTCATGAACTAAAATTCACAGATCCTTAGCACTTTGAAATAATTGATAATTAACAATATTGTAGTGTGCTTTTTCTCAGAAATCAGAAACAGAATGATATTAAATATCCTTTTAATTTAATATTTTTAAATTTACATTGAGAATTATTTTATAACATCTACAAATATTCAAGTACGTATAATAACATCGCTGCATAATTTTCATCTTTTTTCTTAAATTTCAGTGTTCAAATATTCTGGTGCAATATAAAATCTATATACATGTGCTGGAATATATTCTAACCATACTTAACATACTGTATACTAGAATTCTGTAGCAAACAAAGACGTAAGATTCCTCAGTAAAGTATCACGTTCTTCATTTCAAATACTACAATTTGTAATAGATACTCTTAGTTACAATAAACTTTGCTCATATCTATTCTTTCATTAGTCTATACGATAATTCGCTTTTCTCTAACATCACATGATATACAAGAAGTGTAATACTTCAATGACTCGCCATTTAATTACCTTTGTAGCATCGCTGCAACTGCAAAATCTAATATTCGTGAAACTCAAATGCCAAGCGATGTAAATTCGGTCGATTTCCAACGATTCGAATGTTTCGAGCTTTGCTCACTCCTATTGAACTCATTTATACGAAACGTATTAACACCAGCGCGATTTTTAATGGTCGGATGGAAAATATTCGACCGGTCCCTTCACGAATCTCAATTTTTTACTACTCATCCGCTAAATTATGCAGAACTAACGTTCTTTCCCTGCAGCTTCTTTGCATGCAGTGATTCGGCTGGCAAAAACTGTTCTTAATTTATTTTTTAGCCTATTTGCCCGGAATTCCAATCTCGTTGGCAAGAGGATGGAACTAATTAGCAGGGAAAGTAAACAGCGTTCGGAAAGTCGTAATTAGTTCCAGGGTTATTTCCGGAGACAAATGACAATTATTTCGACGAAGCAAACTTTCCAACCAACCCTCTCCTCTTAATCGAAATACTCCATTTTAACACGTAAACCGAACATATTTTGTATTAATAGCCTCTTCCAGACCGTTTCACGCGATGGTAAGCTACGAACGCTGAATTTTCCGAACGTTTTGATTAAATCTCTCAGAAAGCTAGAATCTCGAGGGAAGGAGTCGCAATGACACAAGAGACACCGCTAATACACGCGTCTCCTATTTGCCGTGCGTACTAATTGCCACTTTACCTCGAAACATGTTCTCGCTATCAGCCGCAAAGCTCGATTCCTTCGTCAGTATCATGCAGCTTCATCGATGGAAGAAACGCGAGCATCAGAAACCTCTTTGACAAGTCGCTTTGCACTCAAAGCAACGACCTTTGTCGCCAGTCGAAAATAAAGCGCTTGCTCGGGAATCATCGACCGATCGAATTAAGCCTCGCCATACGAAGAAAGAGCGCACACTGGGACCAACCTCGTTCCCTTTGAGTATCGAGTCATCGATTCGCTAAAAGGTTTCTCGCTGGAGAAACGCGTTTGCGAATCGAAGGAAGAAAGACGATCGGCGAGAGGCAGCGCCTATTAATTTCATTGTCTTTGTCGCGGGGAACGTAGCCGGAGGCGAGGGTTGAAATTGCCCCTTGAAATATTCAGCAGTCTGCCCTTGGAACGCTCCGTTATAGGGGAGGAGTTGAGACGCAAGGGTTCACGCCGGTGATCCACTACGTTTTCACTAAACGTAGACTTTGGTGAACGGTCCGATGGTGGAAGATAGCGAAGGGTTGAAAACATTGCGTCTCGCACGACGATGTTAACCCCTTACGTGACTGCAACATCGAATTCAGTCTGTACGAGAGCTGCTTAATTACCAGGCTATAAATAAGAACGCCGCGAAAACGAGAAAAGAGGATAATTAATTTTGTAACGAAGTCGAGAGCTCGTCGTCGCGATGGTAGACTTACCGCTTTATAATTAATAGTATATGTGTATCGTGAGTTACGCTATGAAGCAGAGATAGGACAGGATGTTGAGGTTCAGAGGAAAAAACACGTACGTTTTTTTCTTGTTTTGCTTTGCTTTTTCTTTTTTTTCTTTCTTTTTTTTTTTAGTTTTATACCTTTTATCAGGAAAAATCGGAAAATTGCAGTAATAGCTTTCTAGGTAGGTTAAAGAAGCAGTAGGTATTTGGATTAATGGTAAAAATTAATCGTACGATAGTCACGAGAATTTTATTCGCATTTCTGCTGTTTCTTTTGTACGCAAAACGACAGCCACGACAGGCCGAACGACGCCAGTTTTATTGTTTCGCCGATATCGAAACGGGTTTGCGGCGTTTCTTATGATTATTTTATTTGGAGCTGGATATCGAGCATCGAGCATTACGAAAACGTTATGAAATTTCGTTGCCTCGAAATGCAACACGGTTTCTTATGTAACAAATTCCTGGTGTGTAATTTTATGTTGTTAGTAAAACATACATATACAGAACGAAATTTCTGAGGTAAACTTTCTGATTGAATCTCGTAGTAAGTATCGCGAGGTCCGGTTTTTAAAATTAAACGAAGATGTATGGCGCTTTGTAAACAAAACTTCGAAAAGTCCTAAATCAATGCCCACGCGAATCGAGTAAGAGAAATAACAAACATTTAACTTCAGCTGAATTTTTAATCCTGCTTTCTACTGGTGATATCTTTTACGTTAACAGAAATTTATATTGACATATTGGTAGCAGATGAATATATATTTCAAAGAGGATTAACCATTTCAGTGAATTGGTCAGACACATGTTACTCAAATAGAATACAAAACATATATATTCCGGATGATTTAATACGTGTTCGTTTATTATTATTCTCTTGTCGACACGTGAAATCATAATATCCTTTCATCTATGAATTTTGGAGAAGAAATGGCATTCAGTTGAGTTCTTTCGAACAATATCATGTAAGAAAGACATCTAAACCTTAGATTACAGTTCCAGTAAGTTTGATATAACACTTCGTCTTCTGTGTCTTCTACTCTATGTCTTCTATAACATAAAAAATTCATAGATTTCATTTTCGTTGACAGAATTACTAAACGAGATAACTTTAAATAAACACAAAGAGTCGATAACAAATACTCAAAATATCCCATTCAATTCTTCAGATACGTTCATTTCCAAAGACCATTTATCTCTGAAAAGGTTAATCTACGTGTTTATTAATCAAAAAGGAAAATCATTTCCTCTGTTACGTAAAAATAATATACACCATAAAAGCTATAAAAGCAAATCACATCCATCACATCACTGGCAATCGGAAATGATTTTCAACCACAGAAAATAACTCGATTCGCGGTGTAAATTATTTCAGCCAGGTTTCGTAGGCGACCACGCAAAATCCCCAGTAGTATCGTCTCGTTGGAACTAAGAAAGTCATAGATTACTCCCGGTGGGCGTATATCCGATACTGTCAAACTATGCGGCAAGTGCATTAGCGTAAATCATCGGTGGAATATCGGCGATGTGGTTGCTTGAATCGGGTTGTGGCCTCGCGAAGCAAAGTAAGAGCTCATCGCGTCGGTCCGGGTTGATGATGATCGCGATCAAGGGAACGACAACGATGCACGTCGCACCTGAACCAAGGGGAACGTGTTTATAGCACCTGTCGAGACTCGTACGCAACGGCGCAAGTATATTTCATGCTGACAGATGCGACGTTCAATTCATCGTAAATACCTTCCGCAACATCGAACAAGCATTCTCTACTGGAATAAGTTTCACGGCTGCCGATGTTTCGACGATTTCACGGACAGAAAGACTCGTTGCTGTTTTGTACGACTTGGTATCCATTGATTGAAACGTTTCTCACAGACGTTCGTTATTGGGTTATATCGATCTCAATGCATAGTGGACGAATTGCAAAACGTCTTCAGTCGGCATCATGGTATTGTGTCCGTAACAGACGACTTATGCTTTTAACGTAATATTTCCTTATGGAATCTTATCTTTTAGTATATTAAACATTTTTTTACACTATATATATTATCTATAATTATAATATATATAATATATATTGTCTGCAATTATAACATATATACTATATATATAGCTAGTCTATTAATTACAAATTTCTATAATTATAGAGTCGAAATTGATGAAGTTAATGCAGAAAAGTCAGGCTCAGTTAGTACATCGTCAATCAAATCTTATACATGTAAATACGATAGAATTTACTTTTAACAGAAATGAGGTGATACAAAGGAAATTTAAATAGGAGATGTGTAAAGAGAAACGTTATTGTGTCCAAGCGATTATTAATACGACTGACAAGTTAGATCGTCGTTAAATCGTGGAAAAGTATTTAATCAGTGTAAGTTTTATGTAAACAATGGGAATTATACAGATATGAGACTGTAAGATAATAAGCCAGTTTGCTATATCAACGTGGAAATAAGCATAATCGAAAAGCGGCCAGGTCAGGGAATATTGAGAAGAGGAAGTATCGTAAAAGTGCAGGTTAGGAGCTTTCGAAATGCAGAAACGTTTCATTTTCCACTCAAAGTTCGAAAGTCAATTTGAAGTTCGGAACGGTGAACCTACGACTTTGCTATTGGGGCGGCGGTCGAGGCAGCTTAAGAGTTGAACAAAGTATCCAAGGGATCTGGTAGATCTCAATAAGCTACAAATTTACGGACGTGGTTTGTGTATTTCTTTCTGAACAAGCTTAGTTAACAAATTTTCATTTCCTTTCCTTCTATTTGATCGGAAGAATAAGATGATATTGGAAACCACGTTTTACGAAGAGTAACAAAATTAATGTGTTCTCGATGTTAAGTAAGAAAGATTGTGAACCATTTCTGATACAAATTGAATTAATTGCCACTACGATGCTAGTGCAATGATCGTTTGAATAACAATAGTATTCAGATTTAATATCAAGACAATTACACTAAGACAATTTACCTTCGTAGTAACCAAGGGATGTCCCTATCAAAATGAACTTCGTAATTAACCCAGCAACTTTTATAGTTCAAACAACAATGAACCTTCACGTTATGGGTGAACATCCGCTGCAGTCGTATTTCTAACGTTTATTTGACCACAAACAGTCAATATTATTCTTCTACGTGATTTTATTCTCTCCTCCACCCAACAAAGTACACACAATGAAAAGCAAAGAAACCAACTCATTCTCTTTCAAGCAATCACGCTTCGATACGAACTTGCCATTTATAACCCTGGCTGACCAGCGATCTTACGTTTCCACACCGCGATGGAGACAAAGATTTACTCGAACTCGGTGGCTGATTTACTCGATCGTCTCCTGGAAGAGCAAGTCGTTGAGCTTCCCCGCCGTGCATTGTGTCTTAGAATGGCTATTTGGCTGGAAAAAAGACATAATTTTGATTATTTTTTATTATCTAATATATTTTTATTTCTTTTTTACTTGCTACATCTTTAAGGATTCTTGATTAGAATATTGTTTGCTTGTAAAAATCGTTTATGGGTATCATCATGGGTATTTAAATAGAAGTCAATGATATTTGTCGTTTGAAAGAATACCATTTTACGATCGTATGGACGATTTTTACCATTTGCTTCGTTTTTTGATGAATTTTTGAAAAGATGATATTCCAAGTGAATAAGTATACGTACAGGAAGATGCATACCTAAGTTTCGCAACAGAAAAATTCAATGACACCTCTGAATAAATGCATTCGAAGATAGTCAGTTTCTAAATACACTTACAGAGTAACAAATTTCAAATTACTTTAATACTGCGTTTCACGCGATGAAGACTATCAGTATGTATTATTAATATAATCAAAATTAAATACTTTGAGATTCATTAAGTTACCTCGACCCTAATTTAAGCTATTGTTCTCGCCTATGATTCAACTATATACCAACTAAGTTTTTAATAAACTTATACACGCTACTATTTGCAAAATAAAAAAACAAAATTAAAAACAAATTCTAACTAGTATCCGTATCAAAGCCGAACACGAGCGCAAAGGGTTAATACACTGCGTGGCGCGCGTCGGCCAGGGATCGCGCGTCAGCGAGGCGCGAAGCGTCAGAGGCGGTGAAGGCACGCTGGTGTCGCGATCGAAGGTGGAACGAACGTTGGTCGATATTGCACCTGGAACAGCGCGTAGTGCAGCCGGCAGTTCGTCGTACTCGGTGGCTGGCCGCGAGCGCGACGATGTAGCCCATAGGCGGCTGTGCTGTAAACCGAGGGCCCAGCGTGAAAGCTCCCTTTAGTTCGATGGTTGAAAAAGGAGGTTGCTGCGCATGTAACGCCGCCGCCGGCTGATGTTGCCGTTGCTGATGCCGCTGCACGGGAGAAAGAGGAGCAACCAGAAGCTGGAAGAGGGGTGGTTGCCGCTGAAGGAGGATGCAAAGGGATCCGGGGGATGCTGGCGAATGCCTGGATACTGACACTGCGTGGCCACTCTCTGTTCCATCCAGTGGCTTTTCTCTCTCGATTTCCACCGTTCTTCCTCCTTCTCCATGCAGTGGACACGTCTCTTTCTCTTTGTTACTCTGATTCACCGTTTCGTATCACTTTTCCACTAACTGTCATTCTGTTGCCTCCTTCTCCCTCCTTCTATCATTGATATTTCTCTTTGTTACTCTATCAGCTTCGATGTTACCTGTCTCCGTTGTTCCCGTTCGCAGACATAATATCGACAACTGCTACCGCGAACGTTCATCTCGCATTCGCTCGCACCGGCTATTGTATCACGTGATATTTGCGAACCGCGCTGCTTCCCGAAATACACCGGAATTACGTGTGTAACGCACGGAGAATCGGCGATCGATGAGCTGAGTAATTTCTTAATAGAATGGAACGTTTATTAAGAACGGAAACACGAATTGGGACGTGAAATCGTTTTGTGTGAATCGTTTATTAGTTCTTACTAATTAGTTTTATGTATATTTTTCGTTATTTGATTTTTTAATCGAAGTCTTCGAATATTACTGAATTTCATTTGAACCACTCGGATGTTAAATGAAAGTTCGTTAACTCGAGAAATCGGAATACACGCGTTTTCTCTCTAAAATCGCTAACTTCGATAATTGAAAATCGATTTGAATGCATGCAACAAACACGGCCTCCGGTGTTCATTAACGCTTGAAAAGGAAAGGAGACGTACGTCGCTCTAAAACGAAGTTTCCATCGATACGCACGATTAAATCAATCGATTAAACGCTGATAGTGACGATTATTAATTACATCTATCGACGGGCGTCGAGCTTCAATGCGCCACGAATATAATGTCGCGTGTGTTCTCGCCACTTAATAACGCCCGACAGCGTAATTAGATCGGCCTGCGGCGGTCATTCGTCTTTCATTTACATTTTCGAAACGAAACTCGTCTGTCGACAATGCCTGGAAATATTAAAGTGGACGAGATGAATGGCCGAGTCGCGGCGGATCAAACGCGATTGACTAGTCAATTTACGCGTTTCCCCGGGTAATTAACCGCGAAAACATCGACTACGCAGCGAACGTCGCGATGGGGTGGTTTATGCATTTACATTAAATCACAGTTACGATTAGCAGCTCTTTTAACGGCAGATCTGCATTTCGTGCACGTGCTAATTAATCTCAAGCATACCTGAACTGTCGATATCTTCGGGTAGTAAGCTAATGCGATGGCCTCTACATTAGGTGCTCGTTTACGCGTACAGTAGCGGACAAAAGTTTAAGACGATGATTTGTAAACCGGATTACAAACATCTTATACGCATATTGTTCTTCTATTCGGTTTGTCTCTTTGGAATAACGTAGCTGTATGTTTGACCTTCGTAACCTCAGACAGTCAGTTGTTAAATACAAACAATGTAGGAGTTACAACAGTTAGTTACCGCCTAGCACTTGGAAACAGTGGACATTAGTTTAAGACGATCTGTGTAAAACGTGAGTACGAGTACAGTTTTTGAACATTTTGATTCTGGAATGTCAAAATCATTGTTTAGTGTACCTTTTATTGCTTAAAATTCATTTAGGTAGGAACAGACTATGGGTAAATCAAAGAATTTACTTGAAAACGAAAGGGAACAAATCGTAAGGCTGCGAAAGCAAAGTAAAACCTTCACCGAAATAGCAAATATAGTGAACAGGTCAGAAACAGCTTGTAAACAAGCTTGGTATAAATGTTTAAAGACAGGCATGTATTGCGATCAACCGAAAAACGGAAGACCACGGAAAACAACACCGAAAATGGATCGCCGGATTCATCGATTGAGCGAAAAGGATCGTTTTCGTAGTGCAAATAATATTGCTGCGGAGATAAACTATGAAAACGATACACAAATTAGTGCTAGAACTGTTAGGAGAAGATTAGAAGACTTTAACTTAAGAGGACGAAAACCCCAAAAGAAACCACTGCTGAGTTCTAGGAATCGAAAAAGACGACTTGCATTTGCTAAAGCTCATAAGCATTGGACAAGTGAAGATTGGCAAAAGGTATTGTTTTCTGACGAATCGAAATTCAATCGCGTCTGTTCTGACGGGATACGGTACGTTAGACGTCGAATTGGCGAAAGTTTGAAAACACAGTGCGTTTTAAAAACTCTTAAACATGGTGGTGGCAACGTTATGGTGTGGGCGTGTTTTTCTCGAAGCGGCCCTGGTCCGATATGTCGTATCAATGGAATTATGGACCGTTTTCAATACAAGGACATACTCAAGAACACAATGTTACCTTTTGCACGCAACAATATGAGTGATGATTTTATTTTTCAAAATGATAATGATCCGAAGCACACGGCTCGGGTTGTGAAACAGTTTTTTCAAGAAGAAAATATCACCGTGCTGCCGTGGCCGTCGCAATCACCAGACATTAACCCAATCGAGAATTTGTGAAGCATCATAAAAAAGACAGTACAAGGTTATAAACCGAAAAATTTAAATGAACTTTACTCTACGATTGAAACAGCCTGGAATAATATTACGGTAGATTAATATAAAAAATTAATAGATTCTATGCCAAGAAGATGTACCGAAGGGATAAGAAATAACGGATATTGAACAAAATATTGAATTTAAACAAAAATTGTGTATATTTTTTAACCAAAAATTAATATTTTTTGTATAGTCTTAAACTTTTGACCGACGAAATATTATACAGATTTCGTTCCTTTTTTATAACTTAGCTATTGAGCAAAATATCAAAATGAAATTTTTTTTCTAAGTGTACAAACAAATGTACAATTAGTTAATACCAAAAGTAGAACACCGTATTTATATTTTTTATGGAAAGTAAATCAATTATTTATTTTTTCCATTTCGTCTTAATCTTTTGTCCGCTACTGTATATATCTTTCCTTGAAAATTCAAAATTAAAGATTGTAGGAAACAGCGTGATGTGTATATTTTTCGTTGATTTCCTAACTTTAATGTCAGTTTACGATTAAACAATTTGTTACACAGAAAGATGTGTTTTTTAAGAGTAAGTGATATAAGTTGACGAAGTTTTAAATATAAAGAAATGACGTGTAATTACGCAAGAAGGTCCTGTTAATCGAATTGGAAGCGCATGTAAAAAGTTTGCTTTCATAATTACACGGGTTTATCACAAATGGCAAATTTTCCATGCTTGCTTAAATTGTTAACTGAATTTTTGCTTAATCCGTAAAAAATTGTTTCTTTTATTATTAATTACTAATAGTATACATTTATTTTTTCGGATGATCGTACAGAGAAAGATTCGGAAAAGCAATTTGATCAAAGATGAATACATTTATCGTTCAGTTGATTAACGATTTACTGAAGTGCAATGTTGCGTATACATATCATCGAACAAGAGTTAACAAGAGTTAAATCGTATTCAACAGTATCATATATCTACCATATACGTAGCAATTAATTTAATATCGTACTTATCACGGAGCTAAACAAAATAACATTTATAAAACTATATTATTGCTGACAGCGCTGATGTCTAAAGTTTCGTGTAAAAATTGGCGTCAACCGCATGCAAGGAAACACACGGTTCCTTACTTAAAACTGCACTAAAACCCATCAAAAATGGCCGGCATACAAATTGCTGCTTGGCATTCGCCCAAAATCCGCGCGTCTGAAGCTTTGTTCCAACAAAATAAAGCGCGATCCGTCATATATCCACTTCACAGTACCCGTTCCTTTTTCATGTTTTCACGCTCCTTGTCCAAAACATCCCAAGAATAAACGTTCTTTCCCCTTCAGATATATAAATAATAATTATAATCGAATTGTAGCATCCATGCAGCGTGCGTATGGAAACGGCCGTTAGTTCCCTAATCGATACACGGGTGGCATATGCAAACGAACAAAGGGAATTCAGCACGGCTATAGATGAAACATAATTGGCCATGTGCACGTTATCACCGATACTGGACATCTCTGTACTAAAAGAAACGTGGACAAAGAAAACGAACGAAAATACTGTGAGCTTTAAGATGGCCAAAAAGAAGCATATATATATACATATAGAAAAGAAGGAGCTGGAGGTTGCATCTTCTCTTCTCTTCCCTCTCACCCTCTCGAACGACTGCGGTTTTCGGATGCGGATCCGCAAAATAGGACGGAGCCACCCTCTTTTCGAGAGGGCACTCACCGACACAGACAGAGAGTGCCAGAAGCATCGAGAGCGACGCGGATAACCCGGCAGCGAAGGTGGATGAACCGCACGGAGGTCGGTGAATGGCGAATCATAGGAGGGGGTAGAAACATCGAAGGCCAGAAAGAGACGCGCGACAAGGGTGGGACTGGTATCGAGAGCGAGAGAGACATTGGAGAGGGTAGCAGCGAAACGAAAAGGGACGCGATCGTCCTGGGACGACAGAGTCGTGGAACGGACAATGCGAAAGTTTTCTGCGATTATTTCAATGGGCAGCGCGACGAAACGGCGGAACGTAAATAAAAAGAGCGGAATCTCGAACAATGCCGATCTACCCCTCTGGTCTCAGCACCGTCACCACGAGACTGGCGACTGTGTGTAAACAGGTTGAGGGGCTGCCACGATGGATAGACGAGGGAGATTCCGGCAGACGTGAACCACCCCCGTGGTAAATGTATCCTCGTCGCGGAGTCTGATTAGGCACCGGTCGGATTGCCTGATCAGAAAATTATATAATTCTGCGAGACGTGAGTTGCGCAGCTTAGACGCGACATGTAACGTTCTTCTAGATTGATCACGACTGGCAAGGATTTGTGGTGTGGTAGGTTACAGATGGTTTTTGTAATTGAAGAATAAGTGGGTTAAAATAATAGGATTACTTTGGTAATAATCTTAATTCATTACGATGGTACAATCTTTTGTAAAACTAAGATGAAAGCGAAGTCAAATAGGCAAAATGAAAGCTTGCGTTAGTAATTTAACGGAATTTAATTCTATATAAATTGAGAGCGCAATTGTTCAAATATTTGGGCTGATGAGTTTACTATGATTTAAATCGATGTTATTATATCAACGACCGAATCAATTAAAATTTGAACGATCGCATATAATGGCTGAACAAAATTGCACCATTTTATTTATTATAACATTTACACGATTACAGAAATTTGATATTAAGAAAGTGAGATATAGAATTTGATAAGAAAACATTTCGTTGAAAAATGAGGGTATATAACTTCTTATGGTAACTGTATCATTAAAATATACCGTCTCATTACATGCTGTTTTCCTTATCTCCAAAGACGTCATGGATCCTCCTAAAATCTTTCAAACAACCAATTTCTTAATCACCTTAATCCCACGATCGCAAAGCAAACGAGCAAGCTGATCCTTGTAAAAGGTATCTACGCCGCGAAGTGTCAACAACCTGTCGCGGTCCACGACCTTCGCGAAGCATCGCATCCTCGAGCGCATTCCCTGAACCAGCAGATTCGATCGGTGTTGAGTTCGATCCCCGTCGAAAGCATTTTTTGTGGCGATCAGCCGGACAATCCGCTCGATATTTCCCCGTAGCGTAGACACCGGGTCTCGTTCTTCGAGCACGCACATTCGACCCGGCGTAGCGCAGGGTTGCGTGCACCGGCCACCCTCCGCCAGACTTGGTGGGCGGGGGTGCAGCAGCCTGGGAGCAGGATGTGGAGGAGGTGGATGAACCGGGCGGCAGTCTGCAGAGTTGCGCGCACACCGGTACACACGCACAACGGTCCTAGCCAGCGACGAACCCACACATCCTTGTGGAACACCGACACCATGACATCGCTGGGACGACGGCGACCACGTCGTTCCCTTGCATTCACGTAGAGGAGGTCGTGTACGAGGGCAACACGCGCGCGCCAGCGCTACGGTTGCGTACATAAGGGATAGACACGCGAAAACACGGTTACACGGAGCGAGACGTAGACAGAGAGCGTAGATGGGAGGCGGCCGCTGATTGTGGTGGTGATATCGCGGTCGGAGGCGGGAGAAGAGAATCGGTGTAGCTGAGAGGTGGGGCGGGGAGTAGGATGCAGAGGTCGTGGGCACGAGGTAGAACGGGGAAGAGAGAGAAGCGGAAGATACGAGAGAGGGTGTGAGAGAGTGGCTGGGTTTCCTGGGTTCGTTGTCATGACGACGAAACCTCCGCTCTAGCAGACCAGACAGAGATTCGCGTTCACCGACGGCAATGGGCACACGAATGCAGAATCGAAGGGGGTGGGAGAGAGAGAGAGCGAGCGACAGGCTATGATAGGAAGAGGAAGTGGGACGACGAGGTGCACAGAATGGAAAAGAAAGAGTAACAGAGGAGAGCGTGGAGTGGAGAACGAGAGAAACTCTGGACAGAGAGAGGGTGTAAGGGAGACGTTGATATATCGGGAAAGAGAAGATGCAGAAGAGACAGAGAAGGTAGGGTAGCCACGAGAGGGATGGAAATAGGAGATGCGGAATAAGTGAGAGGGATGAACTGAGCGTTGGTAGGAGAGAAATGGAAAGAGTCACTCTTCATCCCTCCGAAACTACCCGCTGTACTTCCAACCGACCCTCCTACGTCGTCCTGCAACCCCCGCTGTCTGGCAGGTCGTTTGTTGCACCGAATCCGCCGGGCCAGTGGTTCTCCACGGTTGAAATGTAACAGCCACCGTGGCGGGTGCTTCAACCCTGCCAACCGGTAAGTTTGTTGCACCCCGAACAGTGGCTCTCGCTTCTGATCTTCTTTCTGATCATTGATAGCAATAAATATCGTCGATTCAATTCTGATTGGAATCGAGGAATAAATAAAAGCCAATTTTTTAATTACAATGCTATATAACTATATTGAAAGGAGAATAGAGGCGAATAAATTAAAACTGAAGAGCATATAATATCTCCGTTTGAAGATTATCAATAAAAGACTTTCTTCGAGTAAAAGTTTATTTCTCCGCATTATTCTGAAAAAAAAGTATAATTTCCTCGGCAACCCTATAATAAATAACTCGATAAAAACACCGAGGCTGTGATACTGCTTTCACAGTGGCGATATCGAATTTCGATACAAATAAGAAGAAAAAGACAGGAAAGAATATCGACCAGACGTTCATCAGATATGGTATTATTTATTAATATAATATATTTTGTAATATATATACATATATAAGTGGGTGCGTATGTATGTATGTAAATTTATTCTTTAATTATATATCTATATATTTATTCATTTTTATTTATCTTATCCTCTTCCGTATCGTTAGACATACGTGAAACCCTGATAGATTGGGATTAACTGTGTTACACTTTGCCTTTTTCTCACTCATACACGCATTCTTATAGCCTCATTGTCATGCACACATACACTCCTTCCATTTCCTTTCCAATCTCGATAGCTTTTGATGTTTAATTGTAAGGAATGCACACACACCGCGTGCATGGGACGTTTTGCATACGCGAGTCGCCACCGTTGCTCATACTGATCATCGTCAAGCGCCCTGTCCATGCTTCATGCACGCTCGAGCATACGCACACATGCATGGCTTAAATAACAACTTTTTTAACGACGGCGACGAACCGTCTCGTGGAACACGTTTTGCACGACGAACCGTCACCGGGACGATGGCACGCGCGCGCAAGTTCCACCACGAGCAACGTCCAGACGTCGAGACGCCCGCTCGATTCCCTTCGATGGAGAACCAAACCGTCGAATTAGCGAAACGTCGCGTGACACAGGCGAGCGCGACAATCAAATTGAAATATTTCGAGCAATTAAGTTCAATTGTTCGATGACTCATGCTCGTGATTTTCATGTCTTCGACGATCGAGGATGCCTTCTTTCGAATTCGAAGTATTAGATAGAAATTAATTGGCTGCCTTTGTTTGATTATATCATTTATTTATCGGCTCTTTTCTCGGGTTAGCGCTACTTCGTTCAACTAGAAAATGATTTTTGATTCATTCTCGTATTTATATTGTGTTTTACGTATGACAGGATTAGTAGGTACTTTAAAATTCCAAAATTGGAGAAAAATATGTAAAGATTCATGAAAGTATTGGGACACGCGTAGATACCTTTGGTGAAATTACATTAGCATTCTTAGACACGCAAGAAGCTTGGAACAAGTCTGAAAAATATAAATATAAAATGTAAATATAAATATTCAAATATTCTCGTAAAGCAGGACAAGTGTAAAAGGAAATTAATTCAATGTAAAGCTACCGAATTAATTTCTACATCCATCATTTTATAACATGAAAACAGCAACTTGATATCGAACAAAAATGATGTTGCAAGAATTCGACGAAAGTTTTCGTATCGATTCGTGGAAATAGAACACGTCCTCGATCGAAGGGATTTTGACGATTTCTGTCGACGAATGATTAAAGCTGATTAAAAAATCAGGCTTGCCGCGTAACGAGCCTGGAGTGCTCTTCCTCTTGCCCGGAAGTGATCGATAGAGGAGCGCTGCTCGTCGGAACTGACCTGCCTCCACCGCTCGCGCGATCTGCGCGACGTGCTTCGCCCGAACAGACCTGACTACATTTACCATGAACTTTCGGTGAATTTGTTTGACATAGAATCACATGAACTTTAAATATAAGACATATAAGACATATAAGAAATGAATTTTCATAAATATACAACAGAATATTTCAGACGAAATTTTACACGTTTAGGATAATAAGGAAGACGTATGTGTTGCAAGTGACGTTTTAATATTACATGTATAATAGAAATATTAAGAAAAACTTGGTGAAATACACTCCTTCGCAAACGATACATCATTATTTCGATGTTCTTAAACACATAAGTAACCACCCTCCTCCTCCCCAAGTTTAATATGAGAAAAGGAGGGCATTTTTTAAAGTATAGATAAAGATAAGCTTGGTTAATATTCTATTTCTAAAACGATATAAATAAGAAGTTAATCAAGCTGATTAGAATCGAGCTAGAAATACGTTCAGTCCCGATTTCGACGCAGACTTTTGCTGCTCGAGGATCCTACGAGGGTGAACGCCCCATCCAACGTACTCTCCCAGAGTGACTCTCCGAAGGGATCGCCGCCCCTGATGTATACCTCCTTTCGTCGAGATGCCTGGTACAATGGTGATAATATTGCAAAAATAGATTTCTCGTGTGTAGACTCGCGATGTGAATGTCGGCCTTAAAACGGGATAATATCCTTCTACCTGCGTTCACCATCCTCGAGCAGCGGTTGAGTCCAATTTCTTTTTACAATCAAGACCATAGAATTTTCTTTAATAAAAAGTAAAATCGCATTCGATCGCACACGGCACGCATACAGCCCCTTGGACGAGTTTTCAGAGATAAATAAGCGCAAGTGCTTTCCACTACAGATGGAAAATACCGATAGAGCACTGGAATACGAGCAACGACGATAAATAAAAAATTGATCGGCTCCAGACGTATAATTCGAAGCGCGCAATCAAAAGCAATCTTTCTACTCCGCCTTACGATCGAACCCTCGAAATGGAAGAGCGTTTATTCGAGCACTCCCATTCTAGGGCATGCGAAATGCGTTTCGTGTATATGGCTCGTAACAAGAGCCTATCATGAGGGTGTATTCAATCGTTGATCACGTTACGACATACAAGTCCACGCTATTTAATGGAAAACGTGTGTGTTTGGTTTTAGAGTATTAAATATAGCGTAGAGAGATTCTATGTGAGCGTAACACATGGAATGTCTGTCCTCTTTGGTTAGAGTAGAGTTTGCTCTTCAACAAAGTAGTTTTGTACTCGAGGTACTTTAAAAGACAGATATTATTATTCTGGATTTTATAGAATATTTGTTGTCTTAAAATTTAGAGTTGGTAGTGAAAATCGGTATTTCAGTAAAGTAAGTATTAAGCAAGTAAGTATTTGAATTAAGTAAATGGACAGTAGTTTTAAAAAATAATGTTATTATTGCGGTCTTAAATTCGTAAAGGGAAATTATTTGTATTTCCTGCGCGTTACTCAGATGTATTATTGTGAAGAAAATATTCTGAAGAATGTCTAGCATTGTTTCGAACGAAAGGATGTGTAAGGAAAGAGCATAAATATACATTCAATTTTGTGTTAATTATACTGCATATATATTTTGATGCAATTATGTTACGATCGTACTAGATAGATGAAGACTCTGATACATTCACGATAAACGTTCCATATGTTACAGAAAAATGTTTACTTTTCTCTCTATATTTTTCTATTTCGAAATTCTATCTCTTGGGAAAAATTTTCTTTTTGCAGTTTCGCAAACTTCTCGCTTTGTCGTTTGCAAAAGTAAATATATGAAATGAAAAGAAGAAATTTCATACATCGAACGAAAAAATAATACAATGCGGACAAAAGCGATTTCAATATTCCATTTCGAAAATAGCTACGCAATAGTCTCGAACACTTGGAATAAAATATCAACCACCGAGTCCGAATAAAATGCCAACGACTCCTGCTATATTGAATATCGCCCAAATCATGTCGATATAACATGCCAGATTGACATTTCGAAATGATATCTACGAGTTCGAATTTTAATTCTCTCTGAACGAAACGCAGGAAAACTGAGTCGATCAATTTTCTATCGGTGCGACAAAATGACGCGCGTTCTTAACACGTTCCACGTTATATGAACTTTCAAAAGTCACTGCGTTCCTCTAAATGTGTAAAATGTTCTTTAATTAAGAAGAAGAACATAATGATAGGAATTTAATATAAGCCAATTTTTTTTTGAATAAATATTTTGATATAATTTGTTCACTGGAACTTAGCCCTTTACCAAGTGATGATATTCACATTGCAGGTATAGCAATCGCAATTGCTCGCAGCTTATTTTAAAGTATATCAGACATAATTAAATTCTTAAATAATACTGAAATTCCTATCATCTTCTCTGACAAAAAGTTATTTTTCTCCAGAACAAACTACCCATTTAACGAATAAAAAAGAAAACATTTTGGAGAATATTTTTAATTTTATTGGTCACGGTGAGGAGTTAAAATTCGGCCAAAGCACGCGGAACGTGTTAATAGGCCAATGCTGACGTTTCGGCACCAAACGCTCCTGACCTGCACAACGTATGCTCGTGTATACGATGCACCGGTCTCGACAGGTGCATTGGCGAAGTTGCGAGCAAGTGCAGTCGCACCTGGAGGTCGGTGCCACGTGTCATCGGTTCAAAGGTCACGGCACGCGCCAATGGCTCAAATATCGATATTATTGTTTCATCGAGCTTAATTGTGGCTGCAGTTACGCGCATTGTACGAACTCGCGGCTCGAGACTGCGTACGTATGATATTGTCATCGTAGATAACGTCAATCCTCGTGATCATCGAGGGACTCGTATGGCTGAGACGAACGAATTTGCACGATGAAATTAAAGAAACATTCACGTCACACGAACACATTCGTATATACATATTTATTTTTCTTTCCCTTGTTCAGTTTCCGTTTCCTTGTTTTCTTTCACTCACACGTTCTTGTTCTTTCTTCTCTTCTTTTCTTTTTTTTTTGTTTTTTTCTTTTGGTTGCTTTTATGCATATACACCCACATGTATATATAAGAATATATATATGATCTATATATATAATATATAATAATTACGTATTAGATAATAACAATTATCGTGTGTATAATTATGCCGGTGTGTTTTGGAAACACAGACGCATACATATACGCGTGTATGCAACGTGTATACATGCGAATAGATACGTACGTGTATGCGTGTTGCATTCTTTTATTTTTTTACGAAAACGGATACGATAGAACGTGGACACACAGGTATCGAAAGTATGTGTACGTATTATATATATATATATTTATTTATTTATTTTTATATAGATTTATATGTATATAATCATATAGATGTATTTTTCGGTTTTTGTTTAGGAGTATACATATTGCAAAATTCACGACAACCTGTTAAACCGATTGATCGCTTCCTCGAAGATGATCGGCTAATTTAGGCTATGGATATAGAAGCGTCGGGGATGAACATTCGATAATGTGAAACCCATAATACTTTGTTCGAACATTCTCATTCAAAAATACAAAAAATACAATTATTTTTTTCTTCCTACGCCAAACCTTTCGTATCGACAGCATAAACTTTCGAATCTAAATATTGTAACTGCCTATACATTTACCGAAAAATAATAGTGTTAAAATTTCAGTTTCAACATCGAACTTCCCTCCCCGACGAATTCTCTACGTTTTCCGACCACTTTCCTCCCCAGACCTACTGCTCGTTTGATTCTCACGGGGTTCGTTGAACGCGCGAGCAAAACGCAGTCGCGTGTGCATGTTCGATTATGATATCGCATCTCACTCTCGTTGGTACGTGTGCGTGCAAATGTGTGCATGTGTCCGCGAGCCGGCTTGCCCCCGCGTTTCTACGACGATCACCACTTTTTCGAACGCTTTTCTCCTTTTAAAACATTTAAAAATCGCGTTTTGCGTTTGGCACCGACTTTGTGACTGCGATTTCTCCGAGTATTCGTTTGCGTGTTTTCATTTTCTTCTCTCCTCTCATTCCAACCCCTTCCACTCTCGTTACTTTCTCCCGATGTTTACTACCACTCAGTTCAGTTATTTAATTACCTTTGTTTTGTTACGTACGTTATTGGCTTCCATCTTGTACAACCATTATCTGCTTCTCTCTTTTATACACGCATCCTATATATACGTAGGTGTACACATCCATACACGCACATACATATATAGAGGTACGCACACTAGTGTGTATCGCAGGTGTACATCGTTGCTCTTTCTGAACTGGCGAAGAGAAACAGGAAGAGGGTGAGTTCGACGTAATCGCGGGAGAATACTCCCGTCCAGCTAGCGCTCGCTAATTAGCCAATGTTGGTGATAAGCGAAGCTCGGAAACGGCAAAGTACTCTGCGCGCCATTGCTTTCGTCTATTCTCTCTCCTATATTTGTTCTTTTTTCTACTTTTCTTCTTATATGTGTGTATGTGTATGTGTTTCTTCTTATTATTTTTGTTTCTAGCGACCACATTTTATAATACGATCGATCCTAACGGTGCTGAGCAAAAATCGATTAATTTAATACGGATTGAAGCCTCCTAGGTTTCACGCTTACGAGTACAGAGGAATATGAAAAAATCGAAGTATCTCTGGCTCGATTATTTTCTCCTTTAATTCTATTTCACGAGTGGATCTGGAAGAAGAAAAGGATTGATTCCTCGCGATAGAGTTCGCGGATGAGCATAATCTTTATTTAAATGTTTGGTTGCGGTTGAACGATCAGATCACACGCAATGTAAATTAGACTTATTGCTACGTGATATCGAATTTCGGAGAAAAATTTCAAAATGATTATTAATAAAATTGCTTTCTAGTTGGAGTACGCGAGACAGAAAAATTAATCACCATCTCTCGCGTCCTCATCGCGCTCTACTTTCGCCATTCTAGCCTCTTCATCGCTTCTAGATCAATTCGAGAATTCTATTTATATGGCTGGTAACATTGTGCATTCGACAACCCCATAAAAATTGTTATTATATACATATCCTCAGAATTTCATATTCTCGCACGCTTTCCTATTCTCCAGGAAATTAAATCAGCTTTCGCTAGAACGCGTCTACAAATCTCTTTCTCCTGTTTCCATAAAAAACAAATGCGAATTTTACGAGTCTCTGGAAGTTTGTTTCGTTGGAAACTCAATCTGCGACTTTTTCGTGCGGTACGCGTATTGTTCGACCAAAACAGAGAAAAAATAGGATTTACAGGAAGAAATCAAATTACACAATGGGCGTACGGAATCATTTTAAAAGCTCCGAATAACAAGTACCGATCGACATTACAGGCTGAAAGTTTCACGAATACGGTTCGATTAGAGGATTAAAAAAACACTGTTAGTTGGTTTTATAAATTCTATCAGTTTTTTTTAGTTATCCAGTTTCTTAATTGGTATTTAGTCTTCGTTATGTGCAAATTTCTAGAAGATTACGAAAACGGCGGAAGAATGGAAACCAAAAGCATAAACCAATGGCAATTACAATACTGCGGTAGTAACAGTGGGAACGGAGAATATTAGTCCAATCTATCCACAAGCTCTACACGTAAAGGCATGCGAAAATGATTCTCGAGTTTCCAGGAGGATTATCATAAAATTTTAACCAAATTCTGTATCACGAAGATTTAATATCACGTTTAATATCTGCAAATTCGAGATATAAGGACGTGCCAAATATGGTTTGCCACGTTCTGGAAGAGAAATTTTTATTAAAACATTTTAACGGGTTTTTAGATCACAGACATTTTATAATTCAGAGATAGAGAAATTAGCTTGCAAATGAAAATGATAAAATGGTTTGACAATTGAACTCAGAACGTGTTCCCCAAATTTCATACCAAGAATTTTAATAAATTTGTAATAACAGAAAAATGTTAAACTTTATAAAACGACCTAATTGCTATATGCAAAAAGAATCGACAGAGACTTTTGATTCTTCGTTTCGTGCAGCTGGATACGCGCAAGATTCTCGAATGCACTTCAACCGATGCGATAGACTGCTATGGCAAGCTCTGAAAAGCGATAACCTCTCGTTAACGGTAATGAACGACGAATTAACAAACGCGAGGCGAATGAACGGGTAGATGAAGGAACTTGAAAAGCGAAGAAATCCACCAGGCAAAGAACCTTTCAGAAACCAGACCCTCCAGCTTTAGTCGCCCGTTCGAATTTTCTTTTCTTCCTTTCTTCTCCCTCTTTCTTTTCCAATTTCTCTTTCTTTCTCTCGGACTCAGGAACTGACGATTCAAGAAAATATATATACATGTATGTGTAGACGTAATACATTTATCACGCGTACACAAATCTGCATTAAAACAGAGACGAACAGATCGCGTTGAGGATGCAGCCCTTCGATTATGTGGTTCTCAACCATGTTCCAAAAGTTTCATTCGATTCCTACATTCCCTTCGGCGATTTCGGACGATTCCGACTATGTTTACCGATTACATTTACGCGGATTTCCTTTTTGTTATTAACTTATTAAGGGCCAACGTTGCGTTAGTACGATATTTGTTTGAAATTTTGCAATTCTTTTTCAGTCAATTTACGTTAACGTACGCTGTTTGTAACATTGTAATTACAAAATCAAACTTAAAGGATTTGGTTAGCATTTTATTGTTTCTAGAATTTTATCCAATTAAATCGAAGTTGTGTATATTTAATTTTCAAATAAGAAAAATTCTTATCGTATAACTAATTTATATGGTAGACTTTTGTAAAACATTTATTCGTTTTACGTTAATAAAATAATATATAAGTTGCTTTATCTACCTTTCACAGTAATTTTGCGTATACGAATTATTTCAATGTTTGATCCTTATAGAGTAGAACCAACTCAGTGTATATCGATCGTCGTTTTCACGTATTCCCATTGAAATATCTTCCAAAACTAAATTTGTCTCTATATTGCTGTATTAAATTCTTAAAAACTCAATATCTCTGAAGATAATTAATTTCTTCAGAATCTTGCTTTGATAGATAAACAAGATTTCATTATACCCTTTAGCCTGGGGAAAAATATTTCTCTCAATTTTTCCCTCTTTTTCCCGCATTTAGAATTACACCCAATTGCAGCACGAAGCGAAGTCGTGTCATGAAAAAGAATTCTTACTGTTCGTTTCTGTGAGATAAACGAATAGAGGAAAGATTCATGCGTCTGGCTGGTCGCGACGAGGGTGTGCTCGAGGGGTTGGTCGCGGCAATGGTAGTCCGCCAGGATTCTCGGACGATTTATGCTGATATACGGGAGACGAGCATGATGGTGGATAGATTGGAAATCAACGAACAACTGAAATCGATTCGAAGAACGCCGTAAAAGCAGAGCCTTTGTTTTTCGCGAACCAAATGAAAATTTCGAAAAGGTGAAGTATCTTATGAAAATCGAAAGGAGGAGAAAATAATATAATGAAAATTTCGAGTGATAAATATTAGATTGGTGGAGACGAAATAAAATATTTAAATAGTAGTATTTAAATCAAAGTAATTTCTACATGAGTCGATATAGTTTACCAACGATTTAATAATTTAGTTTTAAATTTCAAGAACTTTTCTTCGCTTTCTTCGTGCCTTCTTCTTAAAATAATGTAGCATTAAAAATTTATCCAAGTGGAGCGAAAGAAGTTTTCAAGACATTTCCGAAACGCTGAATTTACATTTCCAGCCGCATTCACGTCACACATTCCAAACTTAAACCAACGTAAGAAAATCGTGTGAACGTTCTGATTATTCATGATAGCCGATAATGGAGTTCTCATGTTTTTATCATAAATCCTTTTCGTATTAAATTTATCAATTTGACGATAATACGAAATCCTAACAGCACGTCAGATTTCTTTATTTAGAGGAAACGAAATTCCATATTCGTCAACTTAGTAATAAGAATAAGAAAATGTAAAACTAATGCAGGATTATAAAATATGACTCGACGATCGAAATACGAGGGAATACGCTGCAAAATGGGGTTGAAACGGCGCGCGTCTTCGAGTCTTGCGTTTTAAATTCGTAAAAATAGCGAAGATTCTTAATTTCTAATGAACGAGACGAGAACTCTTAATTCGAGCGTACCTATCGACCAACCTTTACGCGAGGCTAAATTATATGGCGCTCAGTTTTCCTACCTTTTCTCCGTGTTTTGCTTTGTCGTTTTGCACGTAATTCCCTCGATCGTGAGCCGTTTGTTGTTTCGCGAGGTGGGAACCTGTTGTGGGAAATTGTCGAACGAACGATTCCTTCGCGATCCGAGATCTCGAGCGGAATCGTTCCAATTGTGGAACAGAAGGCAGTAAATGCCTCGTGAAATTGAATGAAATCGTGTCACGTGAAACGAACGGAGTCCATGTTAATCCACATACTATCCACAGTTTCTATAAATACAATATTTAGGTTCTTTCATAATAAAGTCGGAGAATTAGGGATACGCTATTATCTATGGAATATATTAATGTTTTATAGTTTTACGCTTCGTACGAATTATACGTATTACGTTATGAATATACAGGATGTCTCATGTTAGTCTTGCCACGTAATTATCTCTCAAAGTATTCGTTACCGGAGAAAATATTTCGAATAAAACTTGTTATGCTTCAACAGGGACATCTTATGATGACCACGAGATTTGTCAGGCGTTTCTGAGATTTCAAGGCGACCTTGGCTTTTTTAAATAGAGCTATACATTTTTCATACACTGTTCGATGCAGTTTTTCATTGTCTACAAAAAGAAAGTATTAAGGTACTTGTATTTAAAAACGTTTAATTTAAAAGATATTTCAATGTTAATTTCGCCAAATTGAGTGTATGAAAGACAAAAAGAATATGATCATAAAAGTACTGCGTTATTTTTCCTTGTCTCTCATGCGATAAGTTTTACAAGATTAAAGTTAAAATATCTTTTAAACTAAACATTTTTCGACAAAGGTACCTAATACTCTTTTGCAGAGAATTTAAAAATGTATCGACTGTATGAAAAAGATATATAATTTCACTTAAAAAGGCAACAATCAGCGTGAAATTTCAATGGCACGTCCATCTACGTAAATTGTCTATCTAGACAAGTTGTACTTCTTGAAACACAATCGATTTTACTTCAAACATTGTTCACGATAACCAATGCTTTGGCATATAATTAGAAAGATTAAAATAGGACATCCTGTGTAATATATAATCACAGAGATTTATACACAAGTTATATTCTCTTTATATATACGTACGATTTTATGTATAAATCGCTGTTACATAAACGAGTGTATTTTTATGTTACGATATATACCATCTCTTCATAAATATATATTATATATATTATATGTATATTCATTTTTCACTTCATATACATATATACTTTTTTTTTTAATAATCATATATATATATATATTCATATATTTGTAAACTCGTATAGTTTCGTTTAATATGTCGTAATTATTTAAATCTTGGCTTTTTCGTTAGACAAGTACGTATCTATTTTAATATCTGTCTACGCGAAAGTAGAATACTTGCTTTGAATCTCTCTCACGTTTACGTGTTACACACGTTCCAAGTATGCGGCGAATTTTCGTTCTCTTTCTTTTCATCGTTTCATCCTTCAACCCCCTGTCTGTCACTCGCCCTCCCATTTTCTTGTTACAAGCATCGAGAGAAGCAAGAGTCGCAAGCAAGGGCAGCGAAAGATAAAAATAAAGATAAGAAACCGAAGAGGAGACGAAGAAAATCGATAAAAAGAGAGAATCGTGTGCAGCTTCTTCGAAACGCTATCATTATTTCTCGACTTCCTAATTACGTCATTAATTGCTATTAATGCTACGTGTTAAATAGAGCCACGAGGCTCGTGCTCGTCTCATTACGAAAAATTGTGCGTCGCCACGGCATCTCGAAATCGGTCTCGAATCAATTTCGTCTTCCTCTCTTTCTTTTTTTCTCCTTAAATTTTTTTCGTTTTTCTTTTTTTAGCGGAAACGGACGATCAGTCTTCGTTGATCACAGAGAGTTTTGATATGGTCGTCCACGAAGTCCTCTTGGGGAAAAAATTGTCCGAACGTGTTATAAACACCGTCCGTGTCGCGTATTGTCGTATCGATGCTTTTATCGTCATGTGTTTGCCGTGCTTATCGTCCGGCCGTACCGCGTTTCGACTTCGAGACGTAATCTCGATGCGTTTGCAGTCTGATGAACTTGGCCAACCACAATGTCGATTCTTTCGAGCGATTTCTATTTTCTAGCTGATCGAAATAATAGAATCGTTTGCTACGATACTTGCTAAGTAAATTTTGTTACGCACTGCTGATATCAAAGCGCAGTATATGATAGGATGTTAAAGATACGCTTAATTTGTAAAATAATTATAAAAGGAATGATTATATTAAATAAAAGATACAGGAAGCTTTTAAATATTTCCCACTACAAAGTATCTATTTTCTATTTTAAGATATCTATCGAACCACAGAGTAAAGTTCGATCGACAACGTTAAATATTTCCAAATGTAACCCTTCCATTTAGCTGATAATCGTGTTGGGTGATGAAAATGTGGTTATAGATCATGTAGAATCCACTTGTGGCGGTCAACGATGCATCGCAGGCAGCGGTGGAAGTTTTGCTCGATTACTAAAATCGATACTTCAGTATATGATAATAGCCCAAAATTTAACTGCATCAGAATTACTAACATCGTAGATGAGTTGTGTCGAATAATCGACGAGCGAAGAAACTTCGACTAGATACAAGATATTGCGTCGGAAACGTATTGAGAGAAACAGATTGCATCAGTCAGACGTGGCGAACGAAATGAAAAATTACACCGTATTGTAGAAGATAATATATATTTTCTTTCAATATATTATTATTATTATATATATACATATGTATAAATATACATATATATATATATATATATATATATATATATCCTACATACATAAAGCAATATATAAATATATAATCGATATACGACACAATCATTCAAATTAACACATATACGTTATTACAGGCAGGATATGCAATTTTATGCAACTTTTTACGAAGTTCCTATGACGACTCGTTTCAATGTTCTCCTTGTTTTCTTTTCTTCTTATTCTCTTTTTTTATGTGTACGTGTATATGTACGTGTATATACGTGTACGTGTGCATTTTCTGTTTTTTCTTCGTCTTCTTCTTTCTTTTATCTCCTTTTTTCTGTTTATTTTGTTTAAACTCTCTTCGCGAGAAAATCGATCACTAAGAAATTTTACAAAATATCCCGATGCCTCGCTCTTGGCTTACTCGTTAAATATACATCATATAATTACGTAAAGTACGTTCACGCTTCTAATATACAAATTCTCTCTTTCTCTCTACATTCTTTCTTCCCCTTACGCGCACACGTGCACACGAAAATTCTCTCCGTCCTTCATTTTTTCCTTCTTTCCGATCTCCTTTCGTTCCTTTCATCCCTTTCTCTCTCTCTCTCTCTCTCTCTCTCTCTGCATCTTTTTCCATTTTGAATCCGTACTTTTTAAATCATTTTCTTTTCTCGCGTTTTCTCTTTTCGCCGACATTATTTCCCGAGAAATTATAAAAATATTACGGCAATCGTTATAATAGTAATCTATCCAGTTCCAGTCTATAGCCGCGTTACGCGTGTGCGATCAGATCTTCTCGACGAAAACAGGAAGTATCGGACAAACGCAATCATCGCTGAATAGCAAACAGTATTGGCACAGATCAGATTTCCTTGTAAACTGCTGCGTAAATTTGTAAGAAATTCTTCAATTCCTTTGTAAAATATAAGAAACAGGGATGAAAGACAGTTACGACAACGATTTCCTCAGACGTTATAAAATAATTCATTTAAATATTTTACCTAGAGTCTTCATTTTTAATAATTGTTACGAGAAACTAAAATATTCTAACTTTATCTACTTCTATCGCTTTCCCTCTAGTTTTTATATAAACTCCAGAATCATTATTTTTCCGATTCTATCCCTCTACCAAAGTGAATCTAGACAAATTTTAATATTGATTTTATAATCGTTAAAATCCCATAGTTTCCACGAAGACAGTTCATTATGCATCTCTTATTACTTATCGCTATCAATTGTGATATATACTTAAACTTATAGACTCGATAGTTCTACAGAACTATATAAATTCTAAATGAAAAGCTCCAAATTAAGTTCTAAATGAAGAATTATAGGTTTCACAGTTTACATAGAATTTCACATAAAAATCTGTACCAGTACTTTTGTTCAGCACTGCAGATACGTACACGTTCAATGTACGTATACATGTATATATCCTGAAAGAGAGGAGCAATTTAGTTCGATGACGATGCCGCTGTCCACGATTGTCTTTCTGTTATCGTTGCCTGCGGCGGTTTACACCTGCATTTTTCCCTAACCTCTCGCACGATTGTTCGCGATCGCCTCCGCGTCGCAATCCACTTCTCTCGGGCGTCCATACGGCGGCATCTAGAACGTCCTGTAACGAGAATACTGTGTTCTCGGATCTAAGTATCTCCTAGGTATCTCTTAAACGAGACTCTCGAACCTAGGTATCGTTTAAAAGAACATATATTATGAATCTGAATGTTCTTTCGAAACTCAGTATCCTTGGAATGTGGATATACATATGTATGCGCCACTTGAGTGTGTATATCTTTTAAACGACAAGATCTCGGTAAAGTGAAATTGATCATTTAAACATGAACATACGCTTTGTAGGCGAATATTAACTTCGAGCGTGGATATATCCTTGCAACATGAATATTCTTCGTACATATACGTTTTTCGATGATTCATGCATTCATCAAAAGTAAATATTTTTCGAGAACATACCGATAACGTGGATGTTCCGCGAACACGAATATGTTAAGAATATTCGCGAGCAATCGCGGTTACAATGACAGATACATCACGACGAACAAAGACATTTCACGATACGGATATTTCTAGAACACGAATGTTGTTCAAGTATAAATATCTCGGAACACGAACGTTCTAGAGTAGTCGTACGGAACTACGACATCCAACGAGTCGTCGAAATTCTCCCTCTTTGCATTCCTATCGCCTCCAAAACGGCGATGATATTAAAAGGAAGTAGATCGTTTTTCGAGGGAAGCATAAGAAGCTCCAAAGACTCGATCGCTATAGGGGGTTATTTCGCGGTACGACCGGAAATTGACAGGGGATGCACGACGAGACATCTTGTATGCGTGTGAAAGAACGGCCAGATAAGGAAGATTGCGGCTACGTAGAATCGATTGTCGCGGAATTATGGTGCTCGAAATAGCTTTTAATATCTGGGGATCGATGTATCGTGTTAAAGTCTGGTTCAGGTTAATCAAGTTGGTTAAATTCAAGCAGAGTAGAATTATTTATATGATGTCATTGGAAAGCGAACACTTTACGCAATAGAGGATCAGAAATTTTCTACGTTATATAGATAAATAGATTCGATCGATAGAAGTACATTTAGTCAGACACTAACTGAAATTTCATTCCAATAAATGGAATTCTATTGTAACCTCGATTCAAGTTTGTGTTCATAAAAGTTTAATTTGCTCGAATTAAATAGCTTGAATTCAAGCGAACTGATTTCAAATGCTGAATTGACGTCGTCTGAATTAATGTCAAAGGAGACGGAGCTCGTTAAAATATCGGTAATAGTGAAAGAAAATTACTTAAAAAGAAAGAACATGCTCTTTTATCGACTCGTTTGTAGTTCGCTGTACATATGACAAAATTTCTTCTACACCTAGTTTAATACAGCATCCATAAATTGTAGCCATTTTATACCACCTTTAAAATTTTATACCATTTTACACAATCTCGGAGAGAATTTGAAAAAAGTAACAGATACAATCCTCGCATAAATTTTAATTTGCTCGTTTTAACATAAAGCGCCACCGCAGCTCCATATAGAATTAAGCCATTTGAATTCAAACAACCTGACTAGTCTAAACAAGGCTTAACACTTCCTCCCATACGCGAGAAAATCCTTTACAATCCCTTTAAACTGCCTTCACGAATCCAAATACAAAATTATCCCGTAGCTTTGCTAAAGAATTCAGAGATACTCTCAAGGATTCTCGCGTTTTTTTTTTTTTTTGTGTGATCGGCTACCAAGAGGGTGAATCTGATCTGTAAAGAAAATCTCCACTGCGTTCCATTCTACGTGAACCAACGTGGATTCCGTTCGTATAAAGCGGATCGTTAGCTCGGCTGGAAGCAAGAGAACACGCGACGTTCGTCAATCTGCGTCGCGATTCGAGATCGACGTCGGTCCCGCGTAGCCGCAATCCGGTGGAGAGAAACGCGGAGAGCCTCGGGGAATTAGGGTCGCTGTGGAAGATCGGGCGATTTCGATTGCTTCGACGGGGAAACGAGAAGGGAACGACAAACGGGGAAAGGGGGGCAGGAAGATTGGGGAAGGGGTGGTGAGGGGTAAAGGAAAGGGAAAAAAACGAGGAATTCCTTTCCGCGTTTAGGCGCGCGATCTACGTCGATCGTCGTCTACGTGGGCAACCCGCAATGGTACGCATCATTCACTCGCCGTCAAACGATCAAATTGAGTGAAATATCTGCCTGTTTCTCTGACTTTCGTTCCACTTCTCTTTTCTCTTCTCCGTCTTTTCTTTATCCACCTTTTCCTTCTCATCGTTTTCTTTCTCCATTACCATTTTTTCTGTCCCTTTTCATCCCTCCTCTCGCGTAAAACACAACATTCATACATGGTTCGCCTACTCCTAAGTAGTCTCATCTTTACTTTTATTGCTTTGAAATTCCGTATTGGAGACGCAAACTGTCTCGGCTCGTCTTAGCCGATGAATAAAACGTCACGTGGAGAATGATGCGTGTGTGGGAAAGGACGGGCGACATAGGGTTTTTTTATTTTTTTTCTTTTTTTTTTTTTCTTTTAGGCAGACGAGGATGTGGGCGACGGAAAAGTCTCGCTTTTCCGTGTCAATTGGGATTGGCAGGGAGGGCTGGAGGGATGAAGGGAGAACAGAGGGAACATTCATGAAGGGAAATTCGTTAGATAAGTGGTAAACGATGACACCATGTAACGTATGTAAAAATGGTTGATTATTAGCGTATTAAATGTCATTAATGTTTATATTCTTTATTATATATACTTCTTATATTCTGCTTTTACGTGTGTATGTTGCGTGTACGCCTGTTTATGCGTGTTTGTGTGCGTGTGTGTATGTGTGTGCGCGTACCTATTCGAATGTATCGTTATACTCTGTACTGTTATAATTGATAGCGTTACATCATCGTCTTTTCTTTATTGTGTCATTTGTGTATCCATACGTGTGTCGGCCCGCACGCGCATGTGTGGATGTCTTTCTCTTCTTAGGCCTTAATCGGTGCTGTCTACCGGGAAACGTGTCGCAAAGTTCGTCGATCCATGTTCGTCGATGTCTCGACGTATGGTATGTTGTCCCATTGTGTTATTACTTTTCGTTTGGAAAATCCATGTTTTAAAGCGACGAAATGAAATCTCAACTTAGGTTTATCGTGATTTATGCTCGAATTACGATTTAAGCACACTTGGCGATGAAAATTAAGAAAATTATGAAAATAACGATTGGGGACGTATAATCTTGATTGAAGTCGACGGGCCTTCACAAATTATCGTCTTATTAAGAGAACCGCCAGTGAATTTACTCGAATTCCATCATATCAACGTCGAAATACCTTGGACGAAAAGTAGGAGAATCTAGATCGAAATTAATGACGACACTTTGCGGAAATGGTGCTCGTTAGATCCTCCTCATCGGTAGAGTACGTTGAACCTTGTGTAAAAAAGTTTGAGCGAGAATGCCTTAATGGCGTGACTGGTGGAAATGATAACCGGTAGCAGAAATAATAGTATTAAATTCTTTGTGTGGCGATATTACGGGGGTGAAACTAGAATCCTCTTAGTTCTTTGCCGGTGCAGATTTAGGAGCTCGGCAGATTTTCAAGCTCCAGCTTTTGTAACCGACTCTGCCGGTCAATTAGTTTCGAAATCCTGTGGAAATTCGTCAGATTCGGGACTTCTCCGTAACCTTGATCAGGCACATTCCAGTGTAAAAGCTCGGTAAAATGAATTTTCCGATGAATCGAAAACTGATGAATTGGCAAATACGGTTCCAACAATGAGAGTTAAATTAGTAAATTTTACTTTAATGCTTCTCCGCTATTAATAAAAGAATTGTAAATATTAAACTGATAGCTTGAAGAAGACAAACTAAGAAATGACAGATAAAGAGTCCAACAATTTTTTAATTATTACAATTTTTTAATTTTCTAATATTCAAGTGCTCGAATCTTCAGATATCATAATTTTTAAATACTTAAACTTTTACATTTTTTATCTTTCGATATCCAAACGTTTTGATTCTCATGTACTGAAATTTCTACATATAAAATGTTGCTATATATAGTATATTAATTTGCAGATATTTTTCCCACGTGTAACACCATTTGCGCAAAGTTTCCCATTTTTATAAATAACCGTATTCCTCAAGATACACCCTTGCGGCAGCCTATTTATTTCTAAACAAACTGAAACTTTATTCTCAAAACACCTACGATACATATTAAAATACGATACGGAGAGATTAGAATCGAGGAGCTCGATCGATTGATCGACGAGCCGGCGACAGACTTATAAACCATCAGCCTGCGACGGGATTTTTTTTTTACCGCGTAACAATTTTACTCGCGTAAAAATATAATCCAATAGTCCCCTCGATTTTTATATAAGCAGAAATCGCGGCGAACGAGACGGCAATTAATAAACAGAGTCTCTCCGGCGTCGACCATTAAACAGCGAGACTAATTGGAGCCGCTCGAACGGCAGCCAATCCGCGCGCATCGTGAAAATCCGTTCTCCTGATGAAAATCACTCGAAACGCGTGCCGCCGAACGATAATTTGTGGATAAACGAGATCCTGCTGAAATTATACCATTCTCACGGAAACCATACGTTCAGTGAGGTATGGTGTTCCTTTTCAACGAGTTTACCATTAAATCGCCCATTAATGCATCGATTCTATAAATTCGAATTTATATCGAAGACCACATGGGAAAAATATGATAAGTATAAAGATATATAAAAATATGATAGATAAGAAGAAGTGGAAGTTACATAGAAAATTGTTTTATTTACTAAAAATTGTAAAGGATATTATATTTTGAGTATTTTATATATAGATATATATAATTTTATATATATAAATAATATAAATAATATAAATAAATAAAAAATAAATTATATATATATATATTATTTCTAATAATCTATTCTATTTTTCTTAATTCTCTGACTTTTCTATCACTTAGTGGTGAAAAGGGAACATTGTGATATGAAAAATGTTGGCGAAGTATTTTCATAGATTCGAAGGTTTAAGTTTGTGAAAATAAATAACGAATAAGTAACGGTAAGTTAGTCTATATGTCTAATATTATTGATATTTTTCTATATTTGTCTATAAAAAAAAAAAATGAGAAATGTGTCTTATGTGTTTTTCGCTTGTGGCCTTCAATATAGAAACTGTATGCAATAATATGAATCGTGATTTAATATCACGAAGAAGACAATGGTTTAATTAATCAATTTCTCTCGATTCTTCCATTCAAACCTTAGTATACGGGTTAATTGGCAATGTCGAGTATGGCGCACACTATCGATGGTACTTTTTATTAGAAAAATATATATTGTCGTTATTCGAACGTTTCGTCTATTGGAACTTATTTGAATAATACTTCTCAATATTGGTCCGGATGCGCGGAAATTGTTCGAGCGGCGCCAACGATCATCGCCATCTGCGTTTGACGCTGAAATGGCAAATATCCTACAGACAAATGGGACTCTTAACACGCATCACTTCGATTGATTTTTCAATAAATAACCTGGGTATTACGCTGAAGAATTATAGATACAATATAATTAGTAGATTATAATGGTAGACTTTTAGTTGGTAATTTAAATTCGTTTATATAAAACTATGACAAAGTCTCGTTATTAATTATAAATGAAGATCACATTAAGAAAATCTGATAAATTATTTCTCTTGATCTTCCGTTGACTTTATAGCATTTGGTAAATATAATAGTTATTAGTCTGTCTATTTAACTTATTAATACTTACTTGTGTTATTTATAACACTTATTATATTTTTTAAATATCGGAGAAAATAAAAACACATAGCTAATCGCAAAATCAAAGGAAAAGATTGCTTTGACGTGCAATTGATCGACAACGCACTGAATTTTAAGATTGTTCTTCTATTAAAAAAATCATATTTTCTACCTGTGATCTTCAGGTATCAATCGAAAGATACTATTAAATATTAGCGATCAAGTAGGTAGTTTAATAGCAGAGATATAGGAAGAAACCTAGAACGTTATTTATATTCTCTACATGCTCTAACATTGCAGCTCTAAATCAGTATATTCCCATTTTTTTACAAACATTCGAAGCTTCCCGCCATTATTCATATCCGGACGAAAATACTAAGATTTCCGTAGAGACAAGAACGAAAACGACCTCCCTTTTTCGTGAGTTTACACGCTAAGTTTCTACTCTTTTCTTCGCGTCTTAAAATACTCGACTACCGACTGAAAAATCAATACCCCGACATACGTAGATGCGAACGAAGTTCCACGTACTTTGCAAACAGCTTCCTGGCATACGTTTATCTGCCGATTAATCGTGAATCAACAGCAACAAGCAAGGATCTCGATCTCATGGAACACCCTCGCGACGACGAACGAAAAAAAAAAAAAAAGAGAAAAAAGAGATTTCGTGCGACACAACCGACACACGGAGGACCGACCTTAAGGGGATGAAACGTGTACTTGTTTGCGTTCCACTCGAAACGCGGACAAGGGTGGTGTGTTTCTCTTGTCTCGTATGTGTTCTGCCTCTTTTCGCGTGCATATATGTGCATACGTGTGTATACGTGTGTGTGTATCTACTTCTCGTCCCTTCAAAGTGTGTTTTATCGTTACGATAATCAGTCGAAAAGCTATGCGCGTAATATCATATAATCATGTACCATATATCATATACGTATGTAAATAAATATATATATACAAGATAACGTTAAATATATATATATATATATACTATGTATTTTACGTGTGTATATCACCTTATACCTGCGCGAAATCGATCGTACGTTTAGCCATTATATTCATTAGGTAGTCGAGTGCGAAAATGAGTGAGCGAGCGAGCGATCCGGGAATATGAAAACTCTCGAGTTCTACTCTATAGCGAGCCACGACGTTACTCGGGGAGAGTCGTGTGCCGATCTAAAAGTTCCGCGTCGCGATTCATCTCGGTTGAACGTCCGTTCGCCGCCATACACGCCGATGCATCCTCATTGTTCCTTCCTTTATGCCTCCATCGTTTCACCATTCATCGTTACCTCCAACTTCCAACGGCCATCCCCGTTTGTCCTTATTTTCCTCGTTTTCCTCCGTTTCATATTCTCTCTATTTCTTTCTTTTTCCTTTTTTTTTTCGCCTCCAGCACCGAGGGTAGGTCGACGCGCGCCACCGTTCACCGCGAGACCATCGCGCTGCCCTACTTTCCTCTCACCACCTTCTCACCCTCTGTCCCTTACACACTCGATTAGCGAATACGAAATATAACGGATCTGTCAGTGTCTCTCGTTCGTCGTACACGCGGTCTTACTTAAGTAACTAGGCTATAGGAGCGTTGGGCAGTTACGTGGCATATTTCCTCCCTCTCTATCCCTTTACTACCTTTCTCCCTTTTCCCCGTTACCGTCATCTTTCCTTCTCCGTTACCTTTCTTTTTTTTCGATTTTTTCTCTTTTTATTTTTATTTCATTGGATTATCGAATAGCACGGGGCGTTTCATCGTGGTCACTTGAGTCTAGTAGCATCTTCTTGTGAATGAAACGAATCGTTCCTCTCGTATCCTATGTTCTTCTTCCATTCGGTTTTTTCGCGTCTTTTTTTTTCTTTAATCCTCGTTGTTGCGGGCCAGTTGGAGCGTTCGATCCGCTAGGAGGATACGCGAGTCACGGCACGGAAATCGAGTCGAGTGGCGTAAAAGTGTGTGCCGAATACCGAGAATGCTGCGATTTGTTAGCCATTCGGCCGTCATCCAGTTCTGGCAACGACGAACGGATTTATCGGTAAACGAATTCCTGCCGTTCCGGCCTCGTTCCACCATCGTGTTCCCATCGGGGCTATCCGTCGCCGCTCGTTTCACGGCTGACTTCGCTCGTTGTGCAGCGAAACCGGCCACGACCCGGTAATCGCCGGATCGACCGTCGTCCGACTAATGACTACAGGATTTTCCCGAATCGGGAAAAAGAGCGTGTCCCGGCGTGGGCCCACGGGACTTTCCACGACCGAGATCGCCGAAATTTGGGACGAACAAGGATTTCACAGATCGAAAGTTACGCTCGCGATATGGAAAATTTAAAAGACGACGGAGCTGGTATTACAATTTTGGATATCGAGTTTGGATTTATAGTCGTGTGAATTTTCACAAAAGTTTGAAATTTAGAAACTTGGAGAAGCTTAGAAATATAGAAGTGAAAATTTCAAAACATCAACTTGTGAGTGTGCGAAATTTATCGCAAATTTCCGCGAAATGACCAACTACAGATCTTATGTAAATTGTTAATTTCAATTTAAAATTTCTAATCATAAACCAAATACGGTTGATCTAAAGTGAACAGAGAGAATCGTCGAGCTATTGCAATAGTATTATAAACTAATATCGATATTATACAAAGCGATTGATTAGAAAACCGTCGATTTTCCCTAACGGATCGGACGAATCTCATTTCGATTCGATTCTTTGATTCGATAAATCCTTCATCTTTCCTCTTTATTGCTATGATGCTACTGACCGACCACTGAAAACACGTCCTCTTAATAGTCTTTACGTGAATTAAAAACCTATGATGTCTCACTATACGCGTCTTTCTTTTAAAAGATTAACCACGCTACATTGATATAAATATATATGTATATGTTTATACGTGTGTATATATATATACATAAATATATAAATATATATATATACACATACATATAGATGTTTATGATTTTGTTTTACAGCAACTAGGATTCTTTAATTCTACGGTACAATTTCCTTTTCGTTTTCTTTTCTTTTTTTCTTCTTAATGTCGGAAATGTTACACGTGCGGGTCGATGTCTCTTACGAACTTACGCATTTACAGGGGTTATTACGAATCAATAAAGGGAAGTGGTAGACTTGTCTTTACGGGGGGGATGGTATAGCAGGGCATGTGTTTCCATTTATGGGGAAGGTTACGCGTTATTTCTTCTTCTTCCCCTCTTTTCTTTTTTTTTTTGTCTTTTTCTTTTCTTTCATTTTTTAATATCAATCTGCTCACATGGCATCGTACCGGTTAGTAATAATACGGTACAGTCCTGGATAATGTTTAATCATCCGTTGTTCGTGTTGCTTTTTTTGCTCTCTTTGTTGTTATTATTATCATTACAATAAGTAATAATCATAATCATAATAATAATAATCATAGTAATTAATAATCATATATATATTTATATATCATACACAGAGCGTAAGTATATAATATTTATCGTCATATATATTTAGATTTAAATATTACTTTTAAACTTTTATAACGTTTCATAGATCGAAAAATAAATATAAAAATAAACCGGGCATTTAGGTATTAATATTTTTGTATTAATAATTTTTTTTTCTCATCTTCTCCTCCGTTCCTCTCCTCCCTTCTTCTCTTCTGCGTCTAATTCCACCATACCATATCCTTCAATTCTTTTCTTCTATTTCATCTTTCGTTCTCCTTTCTCTCTGACTATCTTTCTTCTCCTCATTCAACTTTATTCACCTACATCTCGAATCACTGGTGTACCCAGGAATGATTCGACGAACATTTCTTTAGCCACCTCTTTCTATCATAAACTATCGTACGCTCTTTGATCTGGAACACCGTTATCACCTCACTCGTTCACCGTTTGCCTGCGGAGGTTTTCTTTTGTGCGTATGTTGTGTCGACAGATTTCGGCGATCACAGCTGAACGATCGTTAGCAACGCGTTCGTTCAAGAGTTACGCGATTCCTTCGTTCTTTGTTCGCAGACTTTTACGAGACATATATATATATTCCGCATTTATATATTCGCAGTTACATACGTTTTTCTACTTTGCATATTTATGTATTGCCGTTAAAACGATAAATCATAGGTTTTCCTCTAACTTTGTTGCAACTTTGTTTGAATGCAACTTTCACCGAACGAAGCTTTGTTAATTATTAAATTTAGTCTTGCCGCCGTCGCGGTTATCGTTTCGTTCTCCTATAAGTTTCATTTATTCATTCCTGTCGCTCTTCTGTTACTTTATTCATGCGCCATTCGTCGAAACGCTCCTCGAGCACACCGACGATCCTCGACCGATCGATTTGAGCCCAACGCGAATCACATGTCCAACATTCAAATGAGCCATACGCACCAGTTCGTTAATCACGATCGATAAGATCTACTTCTGTTTCCTCCTTTTCACTCTTCTTTTTTTTTTTGTCATTTTATTTGTTATCTTATGCTGTTTTTTGTTGTGTTTGAGCATTTCGCAACGTTCACGAGAAAGTATAAAATTAATTAATTACTCTTTTCTTTTCTTTTTTTTAAATCACGTACTCGGTGTCTCTCATTCTCCCCATTTTTCACCATCTTTCCGAGCCATTCGAGTTTCGATTAATTTGCTCGATTAATATCGCGCGTGTCTCTCTTCTCTTCTTAAATATTCTCCGCTTCTTGTTTTCGCATCATCTATTTTTTTTTTTTTGTTTTATTTTTTTAATGTCCTCCTTCTCGATCCTCCACGCCACTTTCTCTCTTCTCCAAACGACTGTGATTATTTACGCAGTATGTGTATATAATAATATATGTAATATGTATATACAGATACACTTGAATCGATACATGTTACATATAAACGTGAATGCGCGTGTTTTTCCTCGTTCTCGTGTTTTACGTGTACATTTTTCAACTGCCCGCGTGTATGTATGTATATGAATGTGTGTGTGTATATGTGTGTGCATGTTTCTATTAGCTGTTTGTGTCAATTGCACGGTATTACGTGTCTCTTCGTCTACACGCTCGTGTTCGTGTGTCCCATCTCGTTTAATTACTCCGACAAATATAATTATTTGATATATATATTTATATATGCGTACGTTCCTCTCTTTTGCATCTTATACACACACTTTCTCTCTCTCTCGCTCTCTCTATCTTTCTCGAAAACACGTCGCATAGACAAAAATGTATTCTATCGTCTAGGATCGTTATCATAATAAAATAGAAAAAACCTCGTTTTCACCAGAGGTCACGGCTCTATACTATAATAATAATAATAATCATAATGTAATAATAATATATATATAATATATAATATATATATATAAATATCTATGTAATACGCGCCTTATAATTTACATACATAATATGTAATTTTTTTAATATATATATATATATTTGCTTTATATTTATATTCATATATTCATTTTTAATATATTTATGTATTTGCTTAATATTAAATTTATTCTTCTTCATCTTCTTTCCCCTCGCACCTTTCAGATATCTCTGGCATACGCCTCTCTGCCAGCTACGTTTTTTTACGAATTTCTTATTTTCTCTGTTTTGTTTTATTTTTCTCTTTTTTTTTTTTTGGCTCCGAACCACCTGCGATTAATTCTACGCAATTAAAAACGAGTTCGCGTATTCGTGATCTAACTAATATACCTAATAATGCTCGTGAATATTCAAACGTTCGAAATCGATCGAGACGGATCATCAAGATCGCCATCCCCACTGATCTTATCGTTCGATTAAGTCGTTTATATTTCTTTTTTTTTCCTTCCTTGCATATGTATACCTCTCTTTCTCTATATATATCTCTTCTCTTTCTTCTTTTTCTTATTCTTTCTTTCACGGAATTTGGACAATCACACAGTCACGAGTGCAGACAGGTTCATGACGAATGAATCGACTCGTTTCAGCGAACGATTGTTGGACGCGAGAAATTTGAACGAGTCGAACGTCAAACTGAGACCGAAATGAAATGACACATGAAAAGTATAAAATATAAAAATATATAAGATTAAACTTACGCAAGAATTCTATAAATTAAATCTCTAAAGAAGGAGACAGGCGAAGAAACTGCGGCTTGTTTTCGAATTGTTTCATCAACACTGTCGATCACGCGAACCGTGCAACACGAAGATTAATTATGGCAAGTCAGAAAAAAAGCATCGATTTATCTTCGGTGGGGTGGATGCGGACGGGGGTGGGCAACCCTCTTTCCGTTCGTTCAACGTTCACTAGCATCTGCGCCATAAAAAAAAAATGCTCGGTCGTTTGCTTCGTAAACATTGCACATCGTTAAACACTTACAGAACCGTAAATACGCGATGTCAAACTACGAAATGAGTATTCAATGATCGGTAAAAAAAATCGAAGTACCAAAAAATACAGAAAGACACCTATAACATCTTTAATTATTCCCATGAAAGACATTGGTTCCGTTTAAATCGCCAAATTTCCATAGTTTGATTGCTTTTCCCTTTTGCGAATCGACTGAACGAAAGCATAGAGAAACTATAACATACGGGAACCAATTAAAAATATTTTAACTTATATGCAACGTTATCAACGTACGCATTATTCGATCACGATTACTCGAACGCATATTCCCTGAAATGAATTACTAATAAATGAGAACCACTGTTGGCGACGAGCCTCACGCTCTCAACTAATAAATGCACCCTAGACATCGATACGTTTTACAAACGTTCCCCATTAGACGCTCGCTTCGGTGAGCGTCCACGTTAGCTCGGTAACGAACTACGACGTTCAAACTTTCCTCCCGCGCGATTTCCAACCGAACGAGAATTTATATCTAACTATAAGAAAGCCGTTGAACATAATAGTTTTGTGCACGTGGACACAAGAAAGGCAAGAACCAAGCCCATTCTCAAAATGAAAAGAACCATGTTCGAAGAACGGTCGAGACGAGAGAAAAGGAATATTTCATTCAGATGAAACGTGCGCGATATTTGGAATTATTTGTATCGCCATGTGAACGTCGATCCGATAAAACGTCAATCTGATCGAGATTGAGAATCACTGGGGAAGTTGTAAGGGGGTGGTCTGGCAGGGCGTCGCCGCGTCTCCGCCACCCCCACGAGCTATCGACCGAAAGAGAAGCGAGAAAGAGAATCGACGGACAGAGCGAGAGAAGTGGGAGAGGAACAACGACAGAAGAAAAGAGGGACCTAGGGTGAATAGAAAGAGAGAAATAACGGTGTGCAGGAGCGAGCAGGAAGGCAATACGCAGCGTTTACTATAGTCGCGCAAAACAGTTACAACCTATATATACGTATATGTATTTTATGAGTCGTCGTCGTCGTGGAACACTTCGCACCCTTAAAGGAGAACTCGAAGAAAGAAAGAGAAAAATGACGCGTCAAAATCTATAACGAATGAATGTGAAGATGTGGAGAACAAAGAGAGATGGAATATTAAAGGAATCGTAATTTGAATGAGAGGGTTGAGAAAGGAATGAGATTTACAGGGAGGAATTAGAGGACACGGTATAGCGAGTGTTACGTAAGGGAACGATATACTGGTTGTGGATAATGGCTACAGTGATGTGAAAAGGGAGACGCCAGTAAGCGTTGGAAACATGAAGGGAGATTGTAAAAGATGGAAAAAAGAAAAGAAACGAGTGGAGAAAGAATTATGAAGTGCTTGAATTAATTGGAGAATCGTTAAATCGAATGGGGTGAACTAACGAAGATGCTGTGAGAATACAATATTCATTCAGATTCGTACATTTTTTAAATTGTAGTATCCGGTTAGATAAACAATAGACCTTCTTGTTACACGTTCCCTATTAGAAGTTATCCATTTTAGAATAGAAGATAATTTTTGATTGAAACAAACTTTATTGTTTGCGTGTATTTTATTGTTACCTTTTATGAAGTCGTTAGTAGAAATATATTAAATTAAAGACACGAAGTAACATGGATAAATAGATAAGTTTCAACGTGGATATATATAGACGAGTTTTTATAGTCAATGACAGAATGTCCATATACAGATGAGTTTCCGCAGTAAATAAAACAAATAATTATAATACCTAGTAATCTTCATTGATAGAATAAAACCAATGAAATTCCTCCAATTGCGCGAATTCTATCGAACTTACTTGCCAAATATCCAAACCATCATCATCTGTCATTTCATATTATCTCCACTAACGCACAAAATTCTCCTATCCATTTGCAAGAAGAACATGAAAACGACTGAAAGCAAGATAGACCAAAAGACAATAAAGAAGAGAAGAAACGATTCGAAGCCACGCGATCGTTTGAAAAAATAAAGGTGGAAACGCGGGAACATGTGAAAGGTGAACACGATATCGCTCGCGCGATTTGCTTTTCCAAACGGCAGAGAGAATCTCGTGCGCACCGGAGTCCGTAATAAAAATAAGTTCTACCGATAAAGCGTGGCAGTTAAAACGTTAAAAGTGTATCCGGCTGTAAGGTATCTTAGAGATCGCGGCACGATCATTGGTTTCACCACGAGAAAGCCATGGTCGTTTTAAGGCTTCACCCTGGATCGTCGCACGATCCAGATCAGCGCCGTGGAACCGCGTCGTGACGCTGACCCGCCAGTACCGACCTTGAAAACCAGGCTTAAACTCCTGGACGCGTCTGCATTCTAACGAGGTCCCGTGTCCCGATGATGGAGATGGGGAAGATTCGTCGTGCAGGAAGGAGAAGAAGAGAGAACGAACGGTTGACACGGATACAGAGGTCGAAGGATCTTTACCCCGTCCTATGACCCTCGTGGCAACGAGCTACGTACAAAAATCGAGATCCATCGAGAGATTCTATAAGATCTATTCGGCTGTTCGGTAAGTTCGTGGTGTTTATCATAAAGTATATGTTGTTTCTATTGTATTTATTGGGAATTTCTATTAAATAATGAAATACATTTAAGGTAAAATGTGTAAAATCTACTCGATGAATAAATCTTGTTGGTGAATAAAGAAAAATAGCAGCAGCAGATAGCAGACGGGAATTGTTTAACAGAATGCTAATTCTATAAAAATACTTTGCATTTAATTTCCCTATGAACAACCCAATTTTTATACAACCACGACCCCTGTCCGACAGCCAGATATAGATTCCTTCTTTCTTTTCTGTTGTTTAATATTAAAAATTCAATATATTTTCCCCCCTTTTTCGTCGGTTAATATTAGATATTCGATATACGCTCTTCTTCGACCCTTGAATGCAAACCGGTTGAAAAGAACGGTTTGGTATATTCATACAGGAGTATTCTCTCTCTCTCTCTCTCTGTCTCCCTTTCTCTTCCTCTCTCTCTCTCTCTCTCTCTGTCTCCCTCTCTCTCTCTCTGTCTCCCTTTCTCTCTCTCTCTCTCTCTCTCTCTCTCTCTCTCTCTCTGGAAAGTATAATCACCGATAGTTGTGAATCTACCTTTATGAAATATCTATGTGTGAAATGAAACTGCATTATAAGCGAATGAAACAATTCATATGAACAAGCTTCATTATGCCAACTTTATATAAAAAAGGTGTATCAATTTTATAGCTCTATGTTAGAAGAAAACATAGCAGGTATGTCATGTAATCTCAAGATTGTAATCCAACCACAAATCTACCTTATCATCATGATTACCAACAATCTTTGGATGTTTATGCCTTTATAGAAGATTCAAATATATGAAGATTTAGTATGCGAGAATATATAAAATATCCAAAGTATAGCACTCCTAATATCTAACGAAACAAATAAATTCTAAAAGTATGAATTTACAGAAACATCCGTAGTCTAATTATAAAACAACACGGTACTGAATTTTCACGCGTCATATAACGAGATTAACCCGTCATAATCCTAATAGCGCTTCCAACAACGAGGATACATCGCCCCTTACGTAACGAGACCGTTACCTCAACGTCACGTTCAACCGCTTTTCTCATGACCTCGAAAGAAATTCACCGATTCGACGATATCCCGAATCTCGGGGGAAGATGGACGAAGGGAACTTATAGACAAAAAGAGTAAGAAATCTGGGCACGGCGAACAGCCGTCTACAGCCCTGAGAGAGTGGCCTCGAGATGCTAGAACCGTATATCTCACGTTCCCTTCTCTCCTCTATATGCATCTCTTTTCCTTCCAACCCCTGGCAGCGTTCTCTGCGATTTTCCAGCAACGTGTGCCGGCTTCTACATATATCAGAGTGCGAGAGGCGAGAGCATGGTCGCCGTTATCGATCTACTGCGGAGCAACGGAGGCTGTCTCGAGAGAGAGAGAGAGAGAGAGAAAAGGAAAGAGAGCAGAAAGTCGAAGCTCGAGGGTGGCAAAGTGAGAAAGAGGGAAAAGCGAGAGCGAAGGGGCGAGTCGCACGGCATGGCGCGGCAGCCGGTCGAGTTCGCCGGAAGAGTGCAGCTACCGTCGCACCGAGTTCGACTCACCCTGTATGAATCGGGCTATTTTTGCGGCCAGGTCTTTCTGCGTGGTCTACTCGTGTTCGTCGAGGCTCCCGGCCCTGAGCTAGGACAATGGCGCGGCCATCAGGGGGGCCTCGAACGGGCGCGTATAGCCGTGCTGTCTCGTTTTTGTCGAACGAACTCGGTGACTCGACCGGAGAATGAACTGGCAACCGGCGTGTGTGTTGTTACGAAAAGGGTTGTTGCCTGAACAAAGGATCGAAGCCGCGTCGAAGAGCTTTCGAGAAAAGCTAGCAGCAACAGATTGAAGACTGAGAGAAAGATCGATCCCTCTCGAGTTTTTTTTCTGCCTGATAGGTAAAAGCAACCGAGACGATTCTCTCTTTCTTTCTCTCTATCATTCTCTTTTCCTTTTTCTCGTTCTCTTTCTCGCCACCAATGCAACGTTCGGGGTTACCGATGTAAACCCAAAACCGATCCACCAGGGAAAAATAAATGTATTACACGAGTGACGAATAGAGTAAGCGAGTCTCCTTGGCATCGTTTCAGAGTGTAAGCTACCTACTTTCAAACTCGCCGAGGTCAAACACACCGCTTCGAGACACGGTTATTAATAACTCTCGATTTCGACGGTTTATCCTGACTGTACGGTTGTTTCGAGCTACCTGTCCTTCTGACCTGTCCCGTTACACCCGACACAAAAAGGAAAAGATCGAAGACGATCGATGTTGGTCCTTCCAAATCGGAGATTTTTTGTACGAAAGATACACAGAGATACAGAGAAGGGAACGGAATGAGAAGAGAAAGAAAAAGATAGCGAACGTGTCGAAGAACGGCAACCTCGCACCCTGACATGCCGCCACCGTCACGACGGCGGCATCGACCGCAGCCCCAACGCTGCAATGCGACGTTGCCATCCCAACGGGCAACAGCCCTTGCGGCCGAACCGCGCCGGGGGCCGTGGTGGCATGGCCAGATTTTCACGGCACGCTCCTGTACCGTGCGTCCGGTCATTGGTCGTTGAGGACACGCGACCCCCAGGACCGTCGCGATCAACGCGGATACCACGTGGCACCGGCATCTTTACACTCCACGATGCTATCTCACGAAGTTAATATACGCAAACGTAAGATAAACTTAACTTGATATGAACGTGTAAATAATCGATAAAACTTAAAAGAGAGTTATTAAAATCAAAAGATCATAGAGAAATAAAAGTTTGATGAAATTCAGTTTAGAAATCGAGAAAGATATTAAATACGTATTTGTGATTAATTAAGTTAAAATTGGTAGGTGATTTTACGCGTTAGAAACGACTAGGCTTTTAAATGGAAAAAAGGAGAGGTTGACGTGCGATTTTTAATTAATCGTGGACACGCAACCCCCCAGGACCGTGACGACTATGTCAGAAGCCACGCGGCGATTTCTTCACTTTTTCACGATGTTAACTTGATAATAGCTGAACGTAATTAATGGAGCTTAAACAGAGGTGGTTGAGATTGTTTGAGGAAAACGATATAAATAGGTAGACGTTCTTCGTTCTTTAGAGGCAGTAGATTAATAAATGATGTTTGAAAATTGACATTCTGTTTGGAAAGTACACAAGATGAACGACCAACTGTGAAGAATATAGACGGAAGCAACGAAAGGTTAATGTGATTTTCTAATTAGATGCGGACACGCGACCCCACCGCGTCATCGAATGCGGAACCCACGTGACCACAATTCCCTTATCGTCGACAGTGATGATTAACGATGTCCGAGATTTAATGCACTTGGATGATTAATAAAGTTCGAAACGGTGCGTTTAAACAGTCTGAAATGAAAAAAGGAGAAACTGACAAACGCAGATGGAAATTGCAAGAAAGGAAATAAAATAAATAAAAATAATAGATACATTATCGTGATCGTGAATTTCCACGTTCAATTTAATTCTATGCACTTATTTAAAAACGATTTCAAACGCAGAAATAAGATAAATATGGACAGAAAATAAGAATGAGAGAGGAGAAATGAGAAACGCAACTGTGAACGGTTCGGGAAACGCAAAACACACGAAAAGAAAAAATGAGAAATTAACAGTCGATGTATAAAAATCACGTAACATTTTATTAAACTCGTTTCCAGTAGGTGTAATGCATGTGTACGTGTTGCTTTCTTCGTTTCGTACTTTCTTTCTTTCTTTTTTTTTTTTTTCTCACTTTCGAACCCTTCCTACTCTTTTCTCGTTTAATAAAATATCGGATACCGCTTCGTAGGAATTACTTCTTACATTTAGACCACAGAAATATCGATTTCATTCTATTATTCTTTCCTCTTACTTTTTCTCCCTCTTGTCGAAGAGATCGCGGATAACCGACATCATTCGCAAGATCGAATTTGATACAAAGGAAAAGCACACGACGACGTGTCCAGCCACGTTCTAATCAAAAGAACAGGATACTTCAACACAAGTTTCTATTCGCATCGTATAAAAATAAACAATTTTGGAAGTAGGATTGGCAGTCGACGGGGATGTCCGCGATGCAAATTATGAAAAAATACGACATCCAACGTCTCCGAGCACTCGCGACATCGTGTTACAAGATTATTTCTCAAAAATGCTTCGTTTTCTACCTTTTTCTTTTTTCTTTTCACAATATAATAATATAATATATATTATATATATATGTATATATATTATATAAATATAAAAAATCATCCGACAAAAATATATTACGGGATAAAATATGCATTTCGATAAGTAGCTTGGATCCGTGTCCTTATCGTGAACAATTATAATCGTTACTCGATAGTTTTAATAATCGCAGGCGTTAATTGATAATTGTATGCATAGTTAATAACTATATAATATCGGTGATGATAATAATATATATAATATATATATTGTAATGATAGCGATAAACTTAATAGTAATGATAATTATAATCGTAGTGATATATTAATAATTGTAAAATATATTTGTTTTAATAATTAAAAAACAGGATGGTCAGGTTGTCGCGTCTGACATGTGTTTGATTTTGCTTTTTCCCTCTTTTCTTTCTCTTTTTTTTGTATGTCACTTTCCGCTTCCTCCATTTGATTGCGATATTACAAAGATAATAATAGAAAATGATCGCATCACCAACGAATCAACGCGGGAGAACCGAGTGAAAAAATTATCTATAAACGACTACGTGGTTATATATATATGTATATATATATATATATCATTTTATATATGTATATATGTATATAATATATTCATATATAAATATCTTATGTCTTGCTCGTCTTATAATTCTAATTATTTCGTTTTTTTTTTTTCAATGTGACAAATTTATTTATATTTCATGTTGATACAACGATAATCAATCAAACACAAAGCGTTTATAAACAACCAGACAAGAACACAGGAAAGAAAACATAAGTACACGATATATGAAAATCATATTATATATTAAAATATTCATAATATTAATAATAATAATAAAATTAATAATAATAATAATAATAATAGTAATATATTATCGCATGTCCGTAAAATTACATAAAAAAATATAGAAAATAATAAACTCGTAGCTTCTCTATTATATATATTTATATATATATATATATATACTTTTTTTTTTGTTTCATTCATTCAGTTTCACTCGCCAGACACATACACTCTTCCCGGGAGATTAATTTCCTTGTTCCCTTTCATCCAAAAAAGCCTTCCTCTCCCCCTCTACCTCTCCATGCGATCCTTGCACGCTGTCAAAAATAGCTTTCGTTATGAACCTCGTCACCCTCTGTCTCACTCTCGGCCCTGTTCATTACGAAAAAAGAAAACACGTTTACAATTATGTATTTAGATTACGCGATGGATAATAGCGGTGATCGTTATTGATATAATATATTACCGATATTACATACAATAATTTTTTAGAGATTTCGTTCTATTTCAGTACGGTTCGGTATGCTGCGGTATGGTGAGATCCGTGTATATGTTACGCGTGTGTATATGCATATAATGATGTACATGATATAATGCCGTGTATCCTGCGGTTATGTGCATATAGTTCGTTCTCGGTACGATGGTAAGCGGTAGCGGATGGTCAGGCATATTATATCGTAATATCAATCGTTGACGTTGCACGATGATGACGACGACGACGACGACGACCGGAACACACAAACGCCGGTAAATTTGTGGAGAAACGAGCGACCACCAGATGGAATCGGTTCGATCAGCTTTGGCCGGATCGTTTCGATCGCAACTCGCTGACGGAAGCGAATCCCTCCGTGTCGCTCGTCGGCCACGGCGCATCGAGTCGCAAATGGATTATTGCTGGTTCGGTTAACGTCGTTACGGGATTAATTATAGCTATCGTCGGAGCGGGGCGACCGATTCCCGTGGCCCGTCAATACGCGACACGCTTCGTCGTCGTTTCACCAAGCATCTTGCTTTAACCATTCCCTATCCTTCCTGCCCTTTCTCTCTTTTTCTCTCATATACGCGAACCTGTCCGAAAATCATCTGGACTCGCGAAACCGTAATGCCCAGATTGACTCGTCATCACCGAAGGGTGCAAGCGATTCCACCGTTTCTCTTTCTTTTCTGTCTATCCGCTCTACAGTTCGTACTTTTTTTTCCTAACGCGGGTGCTTAGACAGTAGATCTATATGCCGCCATCTGGATCACGAAGAAGTCGAGGAGAAGAGGATACAGAGGTAGGAATACGTGTGTATCGTGCGACGAACCAGAAGAATCGTCACTTCCTCGCTCAAAATCCAACAACTTTCTATTTTGAAGGATCCTCCGAAGAGCAACAAGGAAGTTTCGTTGAAGAAACTGAACGAGACACGAGGGTCGAAGAAGAACGGGAAGGGGGCGGCCGATGCAGTCAACGTACGGGAAAAACGAGGAAAGAGGGCAGAATAGCCGGAAGTTGGATGTAAAAATGTGACAGGAGACGCGAGCGACACTTCTTCCCGTTCGTTTCCCGAGAACTTTTGGTTTTCAGTTCTTTTCTGTTTCGATTACCCGACTGGCAGAAAACCTGGACCAGACTATATGTACAGACTATCATATAAGAAAGAGACCGCGAGAACAGAGTGCACGCATTCAAGGGATTGTTCGATGCTCGAGCTCTAAATCGTGTTCATGACCGCAATCGGAGCTGAACAGAGACACCGGTGAAGAAAAGATTTCGAAAATATAATCACCAAGTTCATCTGACATAGTCCGGTCAAGCCGGTAGCACTTTCACGCTCTCCAGTGCCCGACGAAAATACACGATTTCTTCGATTTAATTTCTCATTTCTCTAATTAAGAACAGATACTATATATCGATAGTTGAATATCATATTAATAATAATAATAATAATAATTATAATGATCATGATAATAATAGTAATAGTAATAGCAGTAGTAGTAGTAATATAATAATAATAATAATAATAATAATAATAATAATAATAATAATAATGCTGATAAATATCGTGACGTTAATAAAATATCGGATATAAAATACTTTTCGCTACATATATTAATATTCTTGTTTCAGTAATCGACTTTTTTCTTTTTACTTCTTTATCTCTCTCCCTTTTCCCCTTGCTCGTCGCCTCGCAGGGGATCTCGAAAGAATACTAAGCACAACATTCAATATATATAATCTATAATATATAGATAATATGTATATCGTAATCGTAATAATGGGACAACTATGATAATGCGCTATACGTTTACATGCATCTCAGCAATACGATCATTGGAAAATATTCTTCTTTTTTTCAATGAATTTCAGATTCGTTTCGGTAGTTAATTACTTTCTTCTCTTTTTGCTTCTAACAAACCCACCCCCGTCTTACTTCCCACCCTATTCCACCTACGAATATAATTCTACGTCGTAATTTCATGGTAATCCCCTTTTTCTTCGCACATTAATTTAATTTCATCCGCCTTTTGTCGCCTGTCTTTTCGGTCTGTCAGTAGAAAAAAAAAAAAGATAAAATATTATTACAGGTAATACGTCGCAATCTTATTCTTTTCGCGCTTCGCCGCAGTCTCGTATATCGATTTTCATTCTCGACACGCGTTTTCGCAGCCCTTTCGGTCTTATCTCGATTTCTCTCTAATTAACGAGGAAACATACTGAGTTTCAACGTTACACACGACACTGGTCTTAATAATATAATATTAATATTACAATATACATTTACATTTATATATATACTATAGAGATTTTTGAAATACTGATTCTCTAGTTTTTGGAGCGGTTGCCACGCTCGGATCGCGTCGCGTTCACGAGGAAATCCTTCCTCAAATGATCACACGCATTGATGCACACGCACACCCCTATTGCCTAAAAAAACGCCTCTCCCCCTGGCGAAGAAAGGAAAGCCGTATCGTAACTCGTTGCATCTACATGTAAACTGCGCACCCTTGTTTTCTCGCGAACACACAAGCGTTCTCTCTTTCATTGTTCTTAAAACTAGTTTTAAATAATTCATGTCTAAAACAAAAAATAATTTTCCTTAGAACATAGCGATTATAAAATGAAAAGGTAGACGAGGATAAAAAATTAATATAAGAAAACGTGAGATTACATATATAGGAACACAAACGAACAAAATAAAAGTCGAAAAGAACGAGGATCGATATGCACGAGATTTCGACGATCCATCGAAGAATTATTATTTCAAGAATTCACAACGTTTTTCTGTTTCACCGTGTTTAACCCTTTCGACATTCCCTCGCGATCGTCCTCGTTCGATTGTCTCTGCGCCAATCTGAATCTGTTTACGTGTGTTCGTTATTCTTCATCCTTCGTTTATCTTTCCTTTATCGACAGATAATTGCAAAGCTCATTGACCGCTCTTTGTATCTGTCCGTTTCTGAAGAACATAATTCGATCACATTATAATTGCGTGACTATATCCTATTTGCATCTAGCTTTCATATAACATCTTCAATGACTTCGTGGCCATAATTCGCAACCATATCAACTTGTAGCAAATTGACCAACTTAAATTTATCCATATTGGACAAGACTCACTGGGAATAAACGAACACTTCCTAAGATACCACTGAATCTAATCTTTACGTATAACAATTATTTCCTTTACTCGCAGCGCAATACATACGGTAACAAAAATAAATTATAATTTATGCAAACGCGCGCAAACAGATTTGATATGAACGTAAGACGAACGGAGTCGCTGAGGAAACTGAAATGGCTACGACTGCTACGTGATAACTCGATGGATCGACGGTGATGCGCGCGTGCAACGATTACGAACGCAGTAAACTGAGCACAGCTACGCTTTCGTTCGTCCTTTGCGACAATTAAGTAGACGAGTAAGTAGTTCGAGTAAGTAATTGTGCGGTGGCACGTTCGAGAACTTGAGTTCGATATGATCGACGTACTACCGCGCCATTTATATCGATCCATATAGAATAATACAGTGAGCTGCGCGTCTTCGTATCCTCGAACGTGCATCCTTTTTCTGTTTCTTTTCCCCTCCGCGATAATACAAACGCGTGTATATAGTATCTATAATATATAATATATATATAATATATTAGATATATTCGAACGATCTCACTCATATCCAATCACTATCCATCGTTGATCGATAGCTTGCATAGTGCACGAAAGGAGATGAAAAAGATGGAGAACGATCGAAAAGAAAACAATGACCAGGTTAGAACGCAATAGAAGAATATAAAGAAGAAAGTGTCGCAGCGACGAAGTTTGGTTTTCGCGAGGAAAATTTCAGTCCATTATATAATTAAAAAGTAGAATCTCTATCGGCTGCGATTAATCGATAGGAGTCGTTCTAAAAGAATAAAATAATCTTTAAATAGAGTTTCAACTAAACGGCAAACAAAAAATATGATTCCGTGCCAAGCTTTAAACCGATCCTGCGAACCACTATGCGCAAGTACAGAAATAGGCGCGAAATATATGCATACATACTATATATAGACCAATAATAATAATGATTTCAATGATAATAATATTAATAATATAATTAATAATAATTAATAATCAAATATATATATAGCTATTTAATAGAATATAATAATATAGTAAATACGGACAAATTAAGCAACAACGATCATCTATTTTTCTTTCTCTCACTTTCTCTCTCTTTCTATAATATTTATATATATACGGCTCGATATACCTATAATTAATTTATAATCCTTTTTCATCCATTTTCATCAAAGTTTTTTTTTCTCCTCATTCGCTAGATTTCCTTATTATTCTGTCATCTATTAACGTTTATCTAATCTCCCTTACGTTTAGTTATTATTCTTTGAGATATGTATCGTCGTGTGGGTGTACGTGTTCTCTCTCTCTCTCTCTCTCTCTCGCAATTGCTCAATACTCGCGTCGTTTCACCCTTTCTCCGCGTCAATTCGAACCTTATTCCGTTGAACAACCATCTTTCTGAAAGTGTCTCTAATCTCGCCAGAGCTGTATTCCTATCTCGCACCGAAATTCTCCTTTGATCGCTATAACTTCAGGAAAAACCGACGTCTCCGGATCCTTCCTAGTAGTTTTCGTATCTCATTTTCACCATCGTCATATCGTCCTCCGTTATCGTTTCACCAAATCCCCCCGGTTTCCTCGCCGTCTCGTTCCTCGAAACCGAAATTCTCGCGTTTATCTCGACATGGCGACCCAATCGCGTGTATCCGTTTCATTAACGTGTTCGTGTGTGTTCGTACGTGTAGATGTGTTCGTGCGTGTGTGTGTGCGTGTGTATGGTGTGAGCACGTGTCCGCGCACAGTACTGGTATTCTCAGGACGCGGCGACAATGAGATCGCCGACGTCTGTGTTCGCAGACCCGTTTAAAACAACTTCCCGTCTTATTTCTCTCGTCTTTGTTTCTTTTTTTTTTCTTTTTTTTTTTACGAAAATGGCAGTTATCGGTCACAGCCAATGGCTATATCAATAATCATTATACGTTACGCTTTAATACGATTATTACGATATTAGTTAACCTTAGACGACGTTTTATTACTCGTTACGTTAAAACGCGGTAAATGCCTCCTACAAAGAACGCGCTACAAAGAATACACAGCATGCCCTGTCACTCAGATCGCGGCGAAGTCGCCACGAGGGTTTACGAGCGTTGCGTTCGAAGGGAGAACGCCACGATTTTCTGTTTTATCGATTTCCACGGGAAGCAAGAAGGTTGTAAATCGTGAAATGGTCGCGTGATTCGTCTTTGAACGAGAGATACACACCGCGAGCAACGATCCACCGACAAGTTTAATATTGCTGAATGTGTCTCTGTCCGTGATCCGTCACGATTTGGTGCCGATGAAATGTGTCAGACTGGTCGCGTTTTATCGATCTGATAAAACCACTTCCATAGAAGGAATGCGGCGCCCCGGGACGGTCGTAAACTGTCGGTCGCGAAGTGGAAAAACAGCAACAGAGATCGTACGATGATTGGTCCGCGAGAGATTATGCAACGTCGCGATTAGACGTTTTTATTCGCGAGAAACGCGGAAACGAACACGCAAGAAGAGAAAAAAGAAGTAAAGTAAAGAAAAACCGTATCAAGTAAACGAGCTTTTTAAGAATACGGTTAACAAAATAATTAAATTCGATTTTGATACATTTCGTCGTTGTTACTCGATAAACAAATAATATTTCATCAGTTTCACATAAAACAACGAAAAATAGATTAAATAACAATAAAATAACACGTCACTCGCGATATTTATAAAAAAATATATACTGTATATATATATATATATATCACTCTTTTAATGGCATTTACGTAATTTACTTACAATAATTCTTTCAAAATCGCATAAACAATTTAGAAACGCATAAAATAGAATTAATGTCGAATTAGAAAGACAAACAGGAGAACATAATCACACCGTAAGTCACGATACTTTATCCGTCTGACACATCATTGACTAATATCACTGGAAACGATTGAACGTTAAGTGAAAAGGGAACTGCAGGGCCAGACAACATCCGTGTTTCGCGTCTCGCGGAGAAAAAACATCCTGGAAAAATGCTACGCGATCATTTCCATCATTCTGCTTCCAAACTATCCCACTTCAACCGATTAATAAGAAGATCGGGCGGTCTCTCCTCCTGCTGAACGACTCATCGAAGAAACGATTGATTGGCGCGTGCGGTGGGTGAATCGCGTGGAAAAAAAATGCCCGGATAAGAATGAACACCGTCGCTAAACTAACCTTCCCATCGTAGAACAACATAGCAGCTAGTCGAAATCGACATTTATTGGTAGAAGAACATAGCGAACAACTTTTGATTCACGTATGGCACTGCAAATCCTGCTACCCTTGTGGTCTAGCGTCTGATCGGTACTCTATAATCGATGGTACACGGTCAAGGAGGAAGATTAACGCACAACCTCGATTAGCGAAAAGTTGTCTCCTTGAGAACAAAAACGGCAATCGTCACCCTTAGCACGCGGCTCGACGCAACGGAAGAACGAATCGACTCGTCGCGATCCCTTCTGCTCTAACTTTGGATCGACTCGACGGACGTTAGCAAAAGTGGCTGGAGATGATGGCGAACGCATAGCCACGAACGATGCTTGTACGTCCGCTGAAACGAACGAAAGTCGGGACAGCGGTGGTCGCGACGGCGTTATCGGTGGATAATAAGTGCGAAATTGGAGCGAGAACACGAAACAACGTGTACGCGTGCGCCGTGAACGTTGCAAAGCAGCGCACGTCACACGTGCAGTGACCTAACTGACGAAGATGACGATCGTGAGGAACGATGACGCCGAATCTGCCGCGATATGTCGGAACCTCGGCCAAAGTGAAGGCTGCCTGACGCGTCGGTGAATCGGTTAAGTGTTATCTAGCAGTAGTCGTCCTAAAGTCTAGCGGAGGTTCTCGACAAATTGTTACTCGTTTGTTCGTGATATAGTGTTGCCGCGGAACCCGGCACACTAAACACACAGAGCTGTATCGTCTTCCGGAATCGCGCTTCGGGAGAAGGGAAGACTGCGTAACGGCGAGCGCGGGCGCGATCTACGTGCGGTCAGCAAGGCTACCTCTGTCAGTTATACGTATGAAACCGCGACTTTCCCAGTGGATCATTCGTGGTACGTTGGGAAGACGGCCCTGAGTGAACCGAGTTTCGCTGCACATCGACGCCGTCGAACACGCGCCTCGAAGAGAGCCACGGCTATGGATATTATCGTTGACAAATTGCTTTACTTCTACTACACTTTTCATGCAGACATTTCGTTCTGACGCATGTCGAGGTTGTTTCGCGAGTACAACGAGACGCGCTTCGAATTTTGGCAACCACCCACTGTTATTCTTTCCCACCACCCTTGTCATCTCTCGATTTATCTCGCGAGACGTTTTCGGTTTCACCTGTTCTTTCTCCACGTTCGAGCAAGTACCAGCAGTTTTGCTGAGCAAATACCAACACAACCACACAGAGTTCAGCGATGTATTCTCGTCCGTCCGTTTCGCGATCGTCGGTAGTCCCCGTCGTCTTTTCTCTAGCGCGCGACAAGAACTGCGGCGCGATATTCGAAAATTCCGTCAAAGAAGAAGAAGCAAGAAAAAACACAAGAAGAGCGAAAACTCGCGCCTGTATCTCTTTCGCGTTCATTCTCTTTCCCATTTTTTACTTTTTCTCTCGTACTTTCCCTTCCCCTTCACCCATTCTCACCCCTTTCTCTGATCTCCAACTGCGAGAATCAGATCAGACTTTATGCAGCGAAGTTAATGACAGTTTATCTGGCATGATCTACATATGCATGTACAAGCACGCCGACCGTCTTTCTCTTTTTTCGTCATATTTTTTGTTTTTTTGTTCCTTTATATTATACTCTGCGCGGCGGCGTCCCCGTATATCGGAACGTAGATGCTAAAGAGAATACCTATAAATATAGTTTATATGTATATATATAGAATATAATATAATAATATAATATAATATAATAATAATAATAATAATATATATAATATATAATATAATAATATAATATAATATGTTTGTCATCACCGTATCTTTTACACTTCTTTTCGTTTTCTCTTGCCATTATCATTCACTCTTTTCATTCACTCTCACAGTCTCTCTAATTTATACTTAACATAGAAAAAATATAGAATTTATTTGCCTCGAACTTAAATATAATAAACCTCTCTCTCTCCCTTTCTCTCTATCGAGTGTCGATTACAATATACATATGTATACATATAATGCTTCTATACATGTATATATATGTATATATAAATATAAGACTTTTATTCTTCGCGCGTGTTTGATCTATGTATGTTTGTGTTTTTATGTATTATGTTAGTGCACGTCAGATTGCGTTCACTTGTGTGTATGTTCTTTGAACGTGTATGTGTACAAATGTATGAATGTGTGTAAATGTATGTTTAGAAGGATTTCATGCGTCTACGCGTGAACTCGTCATTCATGTGACAGGATGAGTGATGTCCTGCGGAGCAACAAATAATAATATTGTACATACATATCTAATATACATTGGCGCTAAAATGTAGCGCGATTCTGTATGAAAGCTGAGTGTGAAACTTTTCGTAGGGAGTGTATGTATGCCCGTGTGAAAGTGTGTACCTAATGCTTGTGTCTATTTCGATTAACCGGTAGCTCGCGAAGAGAACGCTTTTTTTTTTTGACAAGAAGGAAGAGTTTTCTCTTGATTATTATTTCCTTTCGTACGAAGAGAACGACACGGGGGTGGTTTCTGGGGCATCAGAGTTGGCTAGGACGGGGTAATTCAAAACAAAATACACAGTGAACAAAGACATCTGCTGAACGATTAAAAAAACATTACAAAATAAAAATAATAATAATAATCATAATATTATAAAATAAAAAACGAAGGGAGTGAGTCTAGCTGAGAAACTACCGAGGCACCCGCTATACAGAGCTGCAGCTCGAACGACCGAAAAAATATCCTCTTTCTATTCGAACATCCGACAACATTGGATGACGTACATTATATATAATATATATATATATATTTTATATGTAATATGTATTAATAATATACCTCGACTTGTTCGGAGCTGCGCCTTGAGCATATCTTCGTTTAAAAATGGCAACGATTGACAAGAAGTTTTCGACGATTTGAAGATAGAATGAAAACAGAAAAAAAAGGAGGGGAACAGCTTTGAACAGCGGTTCCAGTAACAGATAACGAGGAAGAATTACGTGAATGTGAAAGAATTAGAGGAAAGTAGAATGGGCTATAGTACTCGACATCGAAGTCAGCATAAATATAAGATAGAAGGAGTCAAAAAAGGGGAAGTAGTTTTGTCCCTCGGCTTTTTTCTACTCTTAATGTCGAAAAATAAGAAAAAAGAAGCGGGCCAACGCGTTCATCGCGTTTTTCACCCGATAAAGACCGTTCGTCCAGCTTTCTTTCCCTTCTGAAATAGAATTACGAAACAAACAACGAGCAACACTGTTCCTCGCTGAAAGAAGAAGAAAAAGAAGGAAGGAAGTGAATTGCAATACAGAGGGACGTAAAGACAGGTACCGGCCACCCTCTCGTTCGTGTTGAACGACGAGTACCGCAATTTCTTTGCCCCAAACGCGCACGCTGGTGGCACATCCTGGAAATCACGAGACTCGTTCGTGAAGAACGCGGATGTCCGCGAGGAAGGACGAGGAAAGAAGACAACGTGAAATAGAAGAATTAAAAATGCACGTTCGTCCTTCCTCTAGTAGAATGACACATACTAATAGCATCCGATATATATCCATGCGATAGAATAATACAATATGTAATAATATAATCACGACTTGTCGAAAGAAAAGCTAAATGTACACGGGTCGTCGATCCCCATAAGAAAAGATACATCAGTTTAGTTCTCTTTTGCAGGAGCAAGTTATTACTCGGATTATTACTTAGGGCCCGAAGAATACGCTCACGGGAATCGACCGACGGCGTTATTTTTTTTTCTCCTTTCTTTTTTTCTTTTCTTTCCGTTGTTCTCGTTCCTTTCAGCAATCAGGGAGAAGTTGGTTCACGCGTTCCCGCGATGCACCGTATAATCTTAAAACATTTTGTTTCCCTTTAAGCGCTGTCTCCTTTTTCCTTTTTCTTTATTTTTCGATTTTTTTTTTTTTTTTTTTTTTTTAGTTTGTCTCTTTTTTTTGCCTTCGCTCTTTTTTATTTTCTTTTTCTTATAGAACTCTTAATAATAATTTTCATTTATTTTGTCGCCCGGCGCGTGTAGCTGTCCCCGACCACCCGTAGTCCCATCGACGAAACGCGCGAAAAATACAAAATCTAAATCTCCTCGATAAAATATCATCCTTCTTACTTGTCAGCCTTTTCTTTCCTGACAACATATATATATATATATTATATATAATATATTTATTTATGCTTTTTTATATTTATATATTATTATTATTATTATTATTATTATTATTAATATTGTTATTATTATTATTATTATATTATTATTATTATTATTATTATTTCAATCGCTATGCCGCTTATATAAATGTAAGATATAATACTCTAGTAGCGAGGGAACCTGGGTGGGACGGGCACGCCGTTTTTAATAATACTATCATCTAAGTAATTTTGCGGCAAATCGAGGGACACGTGACCACTCACCCTGTATATTCTTTCTTTTTTTAAATCTGTTTTCTCTGGTGCGACGTGTGCCTGTTATATATAATGATGAGATCGGCTGTTTGTCTGTAATATGTGTATGTGTAATGTGTATGCATAGGTATGAGTGAGCGTGTACTAGGTTATAAGTTACGTCAAATACGGGCAATTATTTTTTTTTTTCGGTGATCGTTCGCTGCGATTATGTACGACGAGCTCGCAGGTCTCGAAAGTCCATCGTGTATCGATACATCTACCGATAGTGTTGCTTTCGTAAAAAGTTTTCACTTGTCATGAGATAAGAATAGTGACGAGATAATAAATATTTCAAGGATATTTCATTTGTTACGATTGCTCCATTAATCCCATAAATTATTAGCGGAGAAACTTCGAAAGCTGAACTATCGAAAGATGCACGACCATCCTCTATATCGCTTTCCATTTTGACACTGTCGTCGATTTAAATCGTTTGATTGATTACCACCAAACACACCTTGCAACCACGTGACAAACTATACTGAATTCGTCATGGAAGCTTTTATAAAACATACAAAAGCATTTTTATCGTGTTCTTTGTGATTCACATTGCCTGTTCGTTTAGTTATAACGAATAATAATAATAAAGGATCTTCATACGCATTTTTCCTTCTTTTTTTTTTCAAAATCATTCTGTTTTTATATTATCAGCTGTTCTTATGTCTCCATCTTTGAACCAGCAGACACGTGATCGCAAAAGACGCGAAGAGCGTAACGATCGAGAGAGCGAATGAACATCACCGCAACTGCATTTTTGATCATTCAAAAGCCAAATCATGGCTGATGGAAATCGAAACTCGTAATTTCCATAAAACGTTCAGAACGATAAACAGGACGTTTACGATGATTGGTACGCTTCCTAAATAAAAATATAGAATTCGTAAAAACTTTATTTCTCAGTGTTTGCAAGCACCTTTGATATAGTGTTTCACAATGTTTCGCGGAGAATAACGCAATGGCAATTACGGTTTCAATCGTTCCATGCATCGATACGTAAAAGAAGGACAACATACAAAAATATTCAAAAACTATGAATGTTTCGTTCTCGCACGTATTACCGAAGAGCGCTGACTCTCGTTCGTGGATTGTCAATTATATAAAAAAATAATATCTACGCTAATTAAAGTGTTGTCGATGGAGATTCGATTGATTCGATTAATTCGTTCCATTCCATTATCTAGACTGCCTTCGATTCGAAAAGAATTTGTAGAAAAATACGAGAATATACCGTGACGTGAATACAATCAGCGAATGGAATGTTATTGCAATCGATATGAAACGCACTACCTTCAATACTAATTTGTATTTTATCCGAGCAAAGTAACATCTCGGTGGTCAACAGTCTCGTTACTACGAAGGTATCGAACTGTGCGCGTCAAACTTTTTCCCGATAGTTCGAAGGCAACCCCATAAGCGGCAAAGCCAAACGAATCGTCCTTCTTTCACGTAACAGAAACATGTGACGTCCATCATGATACGAACACAGAGAACCGAGTGTGTCACTCATTACTCTCGATCGCGCGTCAGCTCCGACGCCATTCATTCGACGTGTTGATCTTGTGCATAAACCTGCGAGCCAGGATATCTACTACAATTTACGTTATATACCGAGGGTAAAAGTATGAAAACGATGACAATGAATGAGCGAGTATGTTATCTTTCTTTTTAATCTCTCTTTCTCTCCCTCTCTCTCGTTCTATATATTCTTGTAGAACTTAAAAGCTGACTTCGTTGTATTCGGTCGGCGGGAACGACGCGACAAGTTAGCATTTATATCAGGGCATTCCCGGCGCGTAGAAGAGATTATTGGCAGCAGTGGAATTGAGACATTGTGCGCGTCCGCTCCCCCGTTGTTGCCGCGCAATTTCACGGCCGTAGTCGTAACAAACGGGGGAACACGAGGCTTTTCATATACGGAAAAATTCGGGGTGGGCGTTCTCCAGCGCCGTCGTTCCTGGATGAGCCGCCAAAAATTGAAGAGCAGACGTTTTGTTAATGGTGAGAATCGGTGTTACAGCCGCTGTACCAGGAGTCTCGAGAATCTCTGCTAGCTTTGATCGGTGCTTAAGAGAAGATGCGAAGTGCCTGTAAGACAGGCCTGGAGCAGATGGGGCAGCTAGGATCCGAACTCTCGCAGACCCGGTTGCCGCAGTCCAGGCAAAAATGATTGTGTCCGCATGGTACGAGAGCAGCGGTGACCTCCTTGTCGCCGCACACCACGCATTCCCGTCGTCCACCGCCCAACAGTGAATCCGTGGGTGACGTTGGACTCGCTGACGCCGGCGGTGATGGCCTCGACGGCAACGCAACGCCCGGGAACGACCAAATCGAAGAGGCGGACGCTGTCTGGGACTCGAACGATGGCGACTCGCCTAGTCCTTCGTCCCTTTCCATACCGGCTCCCCAAATCGCCACAAGATCGTTTAGTCCAGGTGCACCGGAACTACTAGACGAGCTGCTGCAACTTCCGCTGCTGGAAAATGCTCCGCTTGATCCGTTCGAACCGTTCGAGCCTGGTGGATCGAGGCAACCAAGGATCGAGCCCAAGCCACCGCGACAGAGCACGCTTAGCAGTTCCGAATCGTCGAGGGTCGTTCCTGTGCCGGTTCTAAGTGCTATGTGTGCCTCGATCTCGCGTCTCGCAGCCTCCACGCTTTCGGGTAGTCCGGTCACCTCGAACACAGGCTCCTTGTCACGACTGGGCGTCACTATGTAGGTATGCGTTTGATGTTGGATTCTCTTGATGGTCGCGCCTTTCGGTCCTACCACCAGCCCGACTACTCTGTACGGGACTCGTACCTGAATCGTCACGTGGCCTGGTACGGACGCTGGTGGTCCAGGAGGTGCGCCCAACAACGCGCCCAACGAGCTCTTGCGCGACGCGCGGATCTGAGAGAAATGCTCCGCGGCTGACAGGATCTCGCGCTTTGCACGGGCCACATCCTCCTTGCGTCCGGTTACCACGAATACCGGCTCCTCGCCACGCACTGGCGTCTTGATGTAAGTGTTGGTCTTCGCTCGCAGTGCTTTGATTTTACAACCTGCAATCAAACCAGAAACGATCGTTTAGTTACAAGTTTCTTGGAAACCAACATACGAAATTAAGTTTTCATCGTGTTTTTCTAAGAACGCTATTATATCGAAATGCTAAACGTAATCGATCTTCTCTCTTTCTCTTTTCTTAATTAATTTTATACGCGTATCATATGAATATAGCAAGTCTTACGAATATCGAAATTTAAAGACTATCGACCTTTCTCATTTCAAGATAAATAGCATTAGTACAAATATGTATGATTTATCTACATATCCTGCAAGTCATTCTTACGAGTCCATCTTTAAGATGAATCCTTTCCATTCACAAAGCTACAACCACCTATAAAACGCAATTATACGCCGATATAAATCAAACAAATGACCAGAAGAATCATTAATCAGCAAGGGAATTGCACCTCGTCAAGACGTGCGTCCCAAGTACATATATCTTAATTCGCTCGTACCAACAACCAAGTCATCGAATTATCCTCACGACCCACGCTTCCTCCCATCTCTGCCAAATCAACCGAGAGTCTGAAAAAACTGCATCCTTCCAAGTACACGTAGCTCGCAAGCCCACGACTGATCGCAGTTCTACGGAAGGTGGTTGACGGTGTCGGTGCTCCGTCGGAGGAGCAGAGTCTTTGTCATGACGCAAGTGTCTGTACGCGGGGAACAACAGACGCATAGCGAGATCTGCGCGTGGTACGAAAAAGGAGAAGCTGTAAGAGAGCGGTGGGATGCCATGTGGAGAGAAGGAAGAAAACGACGGTGGAGAGGCAGAGAGAGGGCAGGGTGCAGGAAACTGGAAGGAAGGAGGTCCCGACCCGGTCTGGTCCTCGGTCTCGCAGACTCTCTGGCCTTGAGCCGGCGCAATGCTAGCAATGCAGGTGAACCACTCCTCTCCCTTTCCTTCTTTCGCGCTCGGCCACCTTCTGCGTTCCGTCTCCTTCCCAGCGTCCAACCTTTCTCCTTCCCGCGGCTATCCTTCGCGGTCTTCGCATCCTCCTCTCCCTTTCTCTCTCTTTCACCAACCTCCCTTTCATTCAGTTCACTCTCTCCTTCGGCGCAGCAACGAACGCGCGACACACGCGGAGCTCCCCGCCCCCGGCTTCGCATACCTTTGCCTCCTTCCTATCCGTTTCTCCACCATCCGAACGATTCCACGTTCATTAGAGAGCATTTTAATTGCGTTTATCGAACGGTCGCCATCGTAAATCACACGACGTTTCTGAACTTGAATCGTACAGGAAAGTTGGATTCTTTCAGGTGGAAATTGGACACGGGATAAATTCGAATACGCTCGAGTGTAATCCGGATAAATTGTCGAGATAGTACACTATATACGTATACCGTAGCACTAGAATTAGTACATTGAGCAGAGTAATAGAGTTTGTGACTTTCATAATAGAAATTTTGTGCATGTACAGCAGTGTCTTTTAGAAGATTCGAATAATTTCTTGCGAAATATATGGACACAAAGATGGTTCTCTATGTGGATCGTATGCTTTTTCGTATAACTTGCATTCTGATATTGAAGTGCGATCGATGCTTATGTTATATAATTCCGTCGATTTTCCCTACTTTTCGTTTTGTGGATATTTAGCAAATAAGCGGCTTATATAATAATTATCCTAAGAAAGTCAATCAAAATGATCGACCGAACGAGCCACGTATAAATATCACGAAACGGACTATCGATCGTAGCTTTCCACAAAGCCAAAGGGTCATCAGATAGCGACACGCAACTCCATTTATTCGATCAAAATCGGACAACATTTTTGCTCATTGAGTAACGTACCAAAAAGGGAAAGAAAATACTGACTGAAAACGTTCTTTGGATCGTTTAGACGGTTCCCTTGCTTGACTACGCAGTCCTTGCGCGACGCGACAATGTCACGGGCGTCCACGGCTCTTCAGGGACGGCCGCTGCGGCACAATCTTGACATCGATATGGCCTTAACTGCACGCCACGACGCGGTTCGAAGCGTTTAAACGCGAGAGGAAAGGGACATAAGTTGCGGCGCGAGGTCGTCTCGGGGGCGCGAGCGTAATTGCGACCATAACCAGAGATAGGGTCGCTCTCATCCGCTGTATTCTCCTGAATTCGGGAAATTTATCGTGGAAAAGTACCATGTTCTCTTCGTTCATGTTCAGCTTTATTTTGTTCCTTCTCGACCGACTTTTTACAAAATTCCTTAGATTTTTGAAACATAAAAATTACGATTTTATTCTACAGATTTTCTTACCCTAACTCGTTACGAGGATTCTTAATCTTTCGGGTGTTATCATTTCTTTTATCTATGTATAGATGTTACAAGTAAATCATATCGCACCTATATTTGCAAGGACTGTAATCGATCTAACTGGCATTAATTTGTTTCTATTAATTTTGAATACAATAATCCTAGAGGATTTTCGTTAACAAATGACTCGTTTAATCGATTGAAACATAGAAAGTCCTTCTTTCGTTGGAAAATGAAATTAAGATTAACAAAGAAGGTGGAACGAGTATACAGCCGGAATTCTTGGTTTCGTTTTAATGAGAAGTTTCAGGGTAAAGAACGCAAGTTTCACCGTGAGTGTCGTTAGTCACGCAGACATAACGCTATTATTGTACTATAGAAACTGCGTAATAATAGACGACCAAGTAATTGATCACGTTCGTTAATCAAAGCGTCTCTTTCCCGACGATTTTAGATTTTGCGCTCATGCACGCGCTAGTCTTGAATCACCAGGTGAAAAGTGTGTGACGGTTAAACGCAAAAATATTTGAAGAAAATAAGAAGAAACGCGTCTACGCATGTCCTCGAATCGCTAGGGTAAATCCTGTTTCAGTTTCATCGATCACGCTTTATTTTCGGAACCCATTGTACCCAACCTTCTCTCCTGTCTCGTTTCTTCCTTCCAGCCGGTTTACCTTCGACGATTATATTCATTCAACGGTTACCCACGTTCCCGCTCCTCCACCCCTTTCACAGTTTTTCTCTCAACCGCTGAATCTCCATATACGAGACGCACCACTGTAAGGTTTGTGGTTCTTTGAAACCCTTCCCCGGCGCATGCAGGTCCGATTTCGATAAACTCGCGAGACCGCGAAGGATGCGTCGCGTTAACACGCCGCGGAACTTTCAAGAGACCTTGAAGAAACACGGGCAAAAGTAGCGGCCAATGGGAGGAAATTACAACGTTGTCCGCGTCTCATTACCAAACCAATTTAGTCTGCCATTTGAAGAACGAGAAGCTGACAAACGAAAATTGGGTTCTTTCGTCCGAAATTCCCGCGACCAAAAATTACCCGACTATATATTCGTCCCACTTTCTTCGTTAACGCCATAAATTCTCTCCCAAGGATTCGATATCGCGTCGCCAGCGCGTATTTCATTTTGAGATCAGTGCGTTTGCCAAAAGTATGCAATTCCTCTGTTAGTAGCTAAACGAGGTTACGATCTTCGATTAAATAGGAATGTTCTACGATCGAGAACTCGTATTCTGAAAGACGAACACCGAATAATACTCGTGTGACTATTGAGTTGAAAAACGGTGGAAAATTCTCACAATCGAAATTGGAATCGTGCGATATCGCATGCCAATGACTAGGTGCACTGGCCAGAACGTGTAGTAGCGATAAAACGCTGCGGGGGAAAGTCGGTCGTAATTCTAGCTGGCAAATTGTTAAGACGAGCTGGCCACGGCACAAGGGTAACCATTATTATCCGTAATCTGAAGAGGCATAAATTTGCCCAAGGATACAACGGCGAGATGCCTCCAGCCGGCCGTAGGGTAGACGAGAAGAAAGACGTAGAAATCGAGGGGAATAAAAATTAGAGGGCTGACTAGTCTGAGGAGAACAGTTCTGTATCGGTGCCTCGTCAGATTTATAAAAATAACGCTTGATAGGATTTTGATTGAACGAAGAATTTGTTTCGTTGACCATTATAAGACTGTTAATTAAATAGACTACACTTTGTAGATAATATATATATATATATATACAGCTATATCTATGTGAATTTAAGAAATAAAAAATTTTAATTAATTATATATATAATATACCATAAATGTAGTTTACAAAGATATTTATGGAAATTTAAGTTGACAGATTTGAATAATTTTTTAAATCGTCGTTGTTGAATTTTGCTTCTTCTTAATTTTCCCATTAATGGCAATTTTAGTATTAATAAATTTTCTATACCAATCTAATATTGAATATTCCTCGTCATTTTAAACTTTTGATGAAGCTCCAAAATTGTACGTTTTCGTTAATTGAAATTCAATTACTAATAATAAATTTAAACCGTGCAAGTGTTCGAACGCATCAAACCGCAAGATGCTATAAAATACGACAGTGAATCGCGTAATAAACCTATCGGTTACCGTTAATTGACCATAAGCTAGGCAATATAATTTGTCCAACTACTGAATAATGTATACGGATTCAGGAATGTCAAAGAGGAACGCTCGTCCCAGTGAGTTAATAACATGTCTCGGAACGGCGCATTATAAAGTTCAACTAAATGCATAATGCGATCGAGTCCAAGCATACAGCCACACATTTTCATATTTTTCATTCTCGCTATCAGCTTCTTATAAAATTCATTATCTACTATGCACGTGGAACTTCAATATTCAACTTCCTTGGCACAATTCAAATCGCTTACAGACACTGTGAATTCTGCGATTTACAAGCTTGATACGGAAGAATGAAAGCTTCGTATAAATACCTCTAAAAATAGTCGACCTTCGTTAAACTAGAAATTCCTTAACTACCATTGCATAAGCAACAAATATAACTCTCGTAAATACCCTCGAGATTCTCCGACATTAAATCTCTGCAATTTCGGCTCGATAATCTTTACAGTTAGCTAGAAAGTTCGAAGGATAACTCCTGACTAGACTTTGTACTTCCATGCATTTATAGGAAACTTGAACGTGCGCAAATTCACACAATGCAGATAGATATAGACATATTTATAAGGCACATATATCTATACATAAGATATGAATATAACATTCAGAGATACATAAAGCATCGAAACTAGGCAATAATATTTCGTAAGTGAAGCAAATTCCTATTTAGGCTCCACTTTTTTTAGCTGTATTCATAAAAATATAATCGAAATCCGCGGTTTATTCATGCTATGCAAGCTTAACGCTTCTAAAGGAAATAATAACGAAAATCATAAACTGACGTTTGGAGTCAGAGGTAACCGCGATCGATGATCGTTTTTCATCGCAAAACGGCACATGAACGACGGATAGGCCGTCGAGTTTCCGTTTATCCAAGCTTCTCCCTCGTTCCGGAAATTCGCCTACAGCGAATTAGGGCGGTTCGGTTGGCTAAATAACTCTGAGAAGGCAGGTGGACGAGGATCGGTATAAGCACACCGATAGGAGTGGCATTCACGAGCACATGCATCCGAAGAACAGCCGGGAGGAAATGAGAAATGGAAAGAAAGAAGAGGCAGAAAAGAGGACGAACGAAGACACGCTGTTAAAGAAGAAGGCAATATCGTCGACTACGACGACGACGACGAAGAAGTAGAAGGTTGCTCCTCGTGGTCGAAGAAGGTGGCTGCTAACTCGATGGTGGTACCGATGGTTGTAGTAGTGGTAGTTCGGATGGAGGAAGAGAAGGTGGGGCGTGGGTCGCAGACAGTTGAAGGGCCGCGGCCAAGGTGAGGTGAGACGAAGAGAAAAGTGAGTGGAAGAGAAAGAGGAGTGAAAGAGACTGCATCGAAGAGAACGCAAGGCGCCTTTTGCCTTTGTCTGCCTCTATCGAAGGGACCAGAAGGGACGAAAGAGAGGATCGACCGGGACCCGAGCAGCTCGACCCGATCCTTCGTCCTTCTTCGTCGTCGAATTCTTCTTCTCCTTTTTCTTTCACATCTTTTTGCACGCACCGCGAAATCGTAAAGGACGGAAAGGGAGTAATAGGTTCGGCAGAATGTTCGACTTCGGTCTCGAGATGAATTATGCTTGTGATTCGAACCGTCGATCGTCCGGATACACGCTACGACCCGAAGCTTTCCGATCGTACGAATGATTTAGTCGATCTGGTTACACGTTCGCCATGATACTACTATAGCAGCAACGCAACGTTGATCTGGTTAAAAGGATCGAGAATCAACCGTTCTAGAAAATGTATATATATATAATATGCATAAAATTCGTAATAAAGGTGGACATCACTTCGGCTGTATGTCTACGGCATCTCGTTGTGATGTCGCAAAACAAGATTCGTTATTCCGTTGATTTCTTTCTTATTCATTCAAGGTGCCATTCACGTAGCCGATGCACGTGAAGCACGTGGTCTGTTCTCCGGTCGAGTACAATACCGAGCAAAGCCCTCTCGGGAGTGCAGTTTGGACCTTCTATTCCCACGATACGTCACTCTCCCTCGAATGACGTTGCTGAAATCTGCAGCAGCCGCTAGTAGCAGCGGCTCTCTTTCCAGAGGCCGCTGGATCAATAGTTACACGCTTCTATAGCCGGCAGCTGGATTATATACACGTCTTAGAAACTAGCGGTCATAGTGTACCGTTCGCACACATTGGTCGACGTTATCGACAGATTTGCGATATCTACACGCTGAACTTGCCAAGCTCGTTACTTTGATCCGACCACGTTTCCACCGGCCATTATATAGAGCATCGATTACGCGTCTACGATTGATCGATATCAAAATTCCGGTCGTTCGCGAAGCTGTTCCTGACATTCTCCGCTTTGTATGCTCCCTCCGTCCGTTGCATTTCGCTCAAATTCCTACGTATGAGGCTACTGACGATGTTCCGAGTATAAGGTTCCAAAAAAGGACACTTCTCCGGTTGAGACACAAAAATTCTGTAGCTGCCATACTTCTTAGAAACGCACAAGGTAGTACGTTTTCAAGGGGAGGAGGAGGAGGGAAAAAGGTCGTGTAAGAAGGTCAGAAACTCGGAGGGCCATCAGCTGGTCTTTTGCTTTAATTACAGCCACCAAATGCCTCGCCTGAGAGATACTCGTCGTTTCCTCGACGACTGGCCGACGACCGTGGGCGGTATCGATGTAGTCGACCCGAAAAAGACCGCTAAGGATCGGAATCGTTCGTTTACCTCTCGTTTTACTGATTTAGCCAGCCATGAATGTCAGCGAACGAAAGTATTACTGATGCCATTTTAAATCTAATATCAATCTTCAATATCCTTCAATATCAATCTCAACCATGACTCTAACATACCTCTTTCTAAGTTCTTAAGTCTATTCTCTTGTATTTTTGTATAGTTGATTAAACTTGCCAGTTTAGTCCACTCACAGTTACTATAACTATAAGAGATATCCTTAATATAACTATGGTTGTTTCAATATCCTTGCTTGCCTCTCGTTTTGTTTTCCTCTCTAAATATTTTGCTGAAACGCATGAACTCGAAAAACCCACGGTTGTATCAGTAATAAATCATAAGAGTCTTGTTGCCAAATTTCTGATACCCAAGAACGTTTAATAATACCGTATAAAATATTTTACTTAATACTTTCGTATAGTAAAAGTCACTACTAAATAGCGTTATTTTAACTACGCTATTTACGAACCGTAAATAAGATATCCGATAATTTTCCAAACCTGTTCGACATAAGTATCAACGACCCGGTCCCAAACCGGAAAATACGCATTCCAATGACTAGAAAAAGCTACGTTTGCCACGTTTATAACACAAAACGAATGTGAAACGATGTTCAGATATAAGGCGCTTCGGTCGCTACATGGCGTAGTAAGTTTATTTAGGACCGTGGGCCCTTAAAGTAGCGGTACCCTTTGGCGTCTCTGGACATTCGTGCGTCGGTACGTCTGCTCGTGGGGCACGAGCCGCGTGGATATCACGAGTTTCTCAGGCAGGTCAGTGAAACTGCGCCGTCAAGTTGAAGGCCAACACCCCCACAATGCAACGGCCGAGTACCACCGCTCGCCCCACTACCTCGCCCGATCCTCAACCACTTTATTCTCTCCTCCCTTTCCGCGCCATATCGTCCCTTCCTCGTCACGTCGCCTCTCGGTTTCCCCCTTCCTCCCGACATGCTGGCCAAGTCGCTGGAACATCCGAGGAAACTCCAATAACGCCGATAAACTCGCGAGTCACGAGTGTTGGTTGCTCGTGACGGAGACTAGGCTAAAAACGAGCAACGGCACGTCGATCGCATGGCTGGCTTCCATTTATTTCCTTCAATCTTTCTCCTTTTTATGGAACATTAATCATGGAGTTCGTAGAAAAATACGAATTATAAATAGACTGTGCTATCGTAGAATAGCTTAATGAATTAGTTACTAAAGAGATTTGATTATACATAAGTGCAACTGAAGTAGAAAAATTTCAAACTCGTGGAACAAGTAGCCACAACGTGATCAACGTGCACCACGTCCGACGCACGGTCATGGTGATATCCACTAGCTTCCAGGAAAACTAGTCACTGATTGGTCGGACTCAGCGCCAATCGTAGACGTCCTTTGAACGTGAGCATAGCTGGCTGAGTTTAGGTACGAATGTACAAACGAGTGGTCATTCGTGCGCCGACCACCGAGTTGTACGGATGTATTGCGCAGGTGCGTACTTATGTACATTCTTGCTTCTATTTCCCTTTCCCCTCTCTTCCTTTCTCGACTTCCCTCTTTACATACACGTTTCCCTTCATCACCCCCTCTGACCCCTTTCGAAGGCCAGAAATTCCAGCCTCTTCTTGAAATAGATCGATGACACTCGTCTGAACAATCCCGTGCGTGTGCACGCATCGTTTCGTTATGCGTAGCTCTCTTCTTCGCGCGTGTGCACGGTCGCGTCTATACACGATCTGTAGATGCATCTACATATATATACATGCAAGCGGTATCCACGTGTACATATAGATACATACATGTATGTGTATATAAATATATATACGTGTCTTGCTCGCGACTCTCTCGGGGCCGATGTCTCTGAAATAACCGAGCGAGGCACACTCGCCGGACAGGGGGATAAGGTGCAATGCACGCACCCGTTCACTGTGGCCTCTCTTTCTCGCGTCCTCTCTTCTACCCTCCCACCGCCAATGTCTCCTTCTGCCACGTTTCCTTCTTTCTTCGTCTGTCGAGCACAGCGTCTTTTTTCCCTTTCCCTCGCGCAGCCGCTGCAACTGCAGTTGCATCCGACAGTGTCTCGAATGGCAGTGGGGGTCACACTATATTAAGATTGAACTCCACTGACACGGCCGCCCAACTGCGTTCATTCTCCTCCTACTCTTTCTTCTCCTATCTTTCTCTGTCTGTCCCGTGACCAGCCTTTCTTTCTTCTCCTTTTCTTTCCAACCGCGCACGCTATGCCTATCTCACCGACCCCTCTCGCTCTTTCTCACTCTCTCTTTCTCTATCCGATACGTCCGCTATCCGGCCCGATACGCGACGACTGTACCAGTGTGTGTTTCGTGTTCCATAGAGAACGTTCTAGACACATACACACTCCTATACACGTACTCACACACAAGAAAGGATACACATTGTGCGCCGTCTCGGGGTCTCGCGATAGAAAAATCAGATTACGAAAGACCGTTGATTTTCTACCGCGGGAACGTGTTACGTGTCGTCGGAAAGGGCGCGGAGGAAATGGCCAGCTTGGTCACGCTGCAACGAAGGACGCGGTACTTACTCGCAGGCCGAGGGACTCGCGGATGCGCACGGGTGCTCGTGCAAAGACGATATGGAAACAACGTTCCAGTAAAAAGTACTTAGGGGAATCGAGCTATTATCTCTGCCCCTTATTTTCTCCTTTTATCTGTCGCTATATTACCGTCCAAGAAGTAGGAATTTAGATTCCATCGATTTCTCAACCTCGAGTACACCTCCTACTCCTCAAAATAGGTTCCGATTACCATTTAATGTATCTTATCCGTTCATCGAAACGGAAGACGTCGTCTTCGCAATCATCATCCCGCTTCTTGGTAAATATCGATTTTCATCGCCACCGAAGAGCAACGATATATATCGAACGAGCGAGCGATAGCAAACGACTTAAATCGTGTCTCGAATATCGCGAAGTTTACGGGACACGGTTGTTTTCTGTCCTCCATTCACGGTCAGATCAGTTTTCTCGACTACGATATACCACCGCCGGCGGCCAATTATCTTACACTGGGCGCAGTTAAAGTTGAAACCAATATGGAAGAAAGTTGCAAAATAACGAGCCATGCTTAACTCGTGGCCGATGATTCATTATTGTGGTTCATGGGGGGGGGGGGATTGTATTCTCCACGGGACTTATGCGGATAGTATGGTTCAGTTATAATTACACGATATTGGATGTCACGATATTAATGAGCCACGGCGGATATAATGGGACGTGCTGCCCACCGTGGAAGCCACTCCGCCCAACGAGTGGCTCTCCCGATCATTCTCGAGAGAAACCGAAGGGTGAGTCATTCGTCGATCGACCTACCTCAAACCTTTGCCGACCAGAGACATGTGCTTCTCCATCTCTGTTTCTCCCTCTCCCACTGTCTTCTCTCTCTGTCAGAAAACAGGTAGCACACCATAGCGCCCATCGGCCATATTAGATTTTCTCCTCCACGCTTTTGCGACTATACGTGCGAACGTATTCCTCTCTTGGGAATATCAGCGAGTCTTTCGTCGTTCGTCAAGAATATAAACATAAACCCAGCAAGTACATAGAAGCGGTTCGATACTTCTGTTTCGAGGTGGAGGAACGATCGAGACGGCGCTGCTCGTTGAGTGGATTGTCTTGTAAACCTTTTCATTGAAATATGAAACCAAGCGCCTAGCATTGTATACGTATGTTTACCTTGTCGACAAGTATTTATTGGCCGGCAAGAACACGCGTCCCGTGTTTGAATGATTTAGCTACTTTCGATAGTTGCTCGACCAGTCCTCTTGAAATATAACGTGAATTTCTTTCTTTTTTTTTTTTCAAAATAACAAACTAGTATTTTTCATTTTCGGAGAATATTCCGTCTTTCTTCCGTCATCGAGGGTCCCAAAAGTTGACAATAGCATGAAATGGTGTAGAGCAACTCTTTGTTTGTCGCTACATATGTGCTCCAGCAATATTTTCCGTACAGCATGTAGAACGTTAAGCTAGGACGGCAAAGCCAGGGATAAATCGATTACAACCGAACGTCAACGAAACTGTCCCCTGACCTGGAAGAAGGGTAGGAAAAGTGCGCGACCCCTCGAGCCAGGGGTATGCCCCATCAGCTGTGCCTCCAGCTGTAGGCCACTTCGAATGCAAAAAAGCACGTCGAGGAAGGGGGGGAGGGTGAGAACTGTGGTTCGAACGTGTATCGATCAAAGACTGGTCTCTCTTCTCTCTCTCTTGCGCCATTTTCTCTCTACAGATGAGATTCGTTCCCGAGGGAGCAAATAAAATGGCACGAGACACGACCAGTTACCCGCTCCTCCGGCTTAAACGTTAGCCAACCCCACGCGATCCTTTTTCTCCTCCTTTGTTCTTCGCCCTATTTCGCGGAGTTTCCTCGTCCTTCCACTTCGTCTCGGGGCTTTATGCGATATCTCATTCCCATCGACCTGACAACGTTCCCCTATTTCGTTGGGGCTGTCTCAAGGTTCGGAAACCTCGAAAAGTCGATGAAATTCGACGCTGGGACGCGAGGTTCTCATCGAAAACTCGAAACAAGACGCCTTTTATACGTGGCGCGTTCTACTACTTCGTTTCTTCTGAGAAGTTTTTACGTATTTGAATTTACAGCGGTGAATATTTTCTACGTGACACATTCTATTACTTTGTTTTTTTTTTTTTTTTGTGTTTTGTAATATTTATGTATCTAAATCTAGGGTAATATCTTCTATGCGATGCATTCTACCATTTTGTTTTTTCCTTGTTTTGTTACTGGAACCTATACTGAGTAATTTTTACATATCTAAATCTGGGGTAATATTTTCTATGCAACGCATTTTACTATTATTTTGTTTTTTCCGTTGCTTCGTTGCTGGATCCTATTTTGAGTAATTTTTATGTAGCAAGTCTGGGTTGATGAGTACATATAGGGTTTGCTGAAGAGATATTCAACCTCCTGGGAAAGAGAAGCCTCAGGGAGTCTAATACTTTGGGAAATGAACGAGTATTTCTATAAAGATTGATGGAGAATACGTGATCTGAATAATATTTGCCAATAAGAGTGCTAAACCTACTGAATAGATGAATGATTGAACTTTTGTTGAAAATATTCTGTGTGAGAACGCTTATGAAAATATACGGTAAAGAGTAATGATTCTAAAGGCATAATGTTCCTGTATTTACATAAAGACAATCAAAAGGGTACCTTTTCAATCGAGTATGCTGTCAGGAAGGAGTAAGCAGTAAGAACGTCATGGATCAATGTATATTTAACGCAGAATAGCTAGTATATTATACTGAATATCTAACTTACATAACACGTTAGAGCTTTTAAGATATTGGATACCTGATTGACATCGAGTCACAAAGTAATCTGAATGGATGACTTTCAAATTATTTCAGCAGACTCCATGGATGGCTTTCATAATGCACGCTTTATTGTGTCAATCTTTCATGAATCTAAGTAATAAAGTGTGCATTTTAACAATGCTGAGTAACATCTAGAAATAAATGATTCGCTGAATGTTAATGTCTGCTTGATTCAAGGCACTACCCGTATCATGATCACTTCCTTTAAATAAATTTAAGACTGTTTTTAAATTAACTGAAATTTGCACCTGATTTCTAGTCACTTATGAGGATACCACGTACTTATTTTCTACTTCTTTACAAGGGAACAGTATTTCTATTCAAAATGATTAAAAAGATGAAGTTTTACCTCGTAGATATTATAATGTACACTTTACTTTAATTATTTTATATAAAACAAAGAGAGAAAAGTAGAAGCAGAAGACAAGGACGAAGAAAAGTGTAATTATTGGGAAATAAAATACAAATAAAGAAACATAAATACACAATGAATGATGGAACAAATGTAAAAGTAAATATAGAAATAAATAAATAAAAATTGGCAGAATATTTATATAATGGTAAAGTAATGAATTAATACAATTTTACGCTACTGTGGTTATTTATACGTTAGTTTTAATTTTCCTTTATATTTGTAAACCATGTGAAACGAAATCCAATTTCTGAGCCATCAGGCTGAAATAAATAAATACGATAACACGTGTTATCATGATGTGTTTTCGCAATACATACAATCTGCAAATTTTTCCACCTTTAAATTTCTTATAAACGCATAAACATCCGCGGTTTAATTGGCCAACAATCGATTTCCTATCATCTGACCATCAACGCAACTTTCGACAAACGATCTACCAAGACGATAGTAACCAACATTTGATGGACTAGTTTCCCTGTTCACAGAAGTCAAGCGGCATTTGTAGCGTGCAAGAAGCGCGGGAGCGCGCACGTAACACGGCGAATGCGTTCAGGCAACGCGTTAATATGCGCGCCGCGTGTATACGTCGCCGGCAAAAAGCGCGCGCGACTTATACGCGATCGACAAACATAGAAATTACGGATATAAATCGACCACGATCGGCCATGACAATTCCACGGATCGTACGCGTGAGCGCGAGCGCAGTTTAACCACGAAGCAAGAAAACGGGCACGTTCTCGTTCGTCGAGTTACCTGGCTCTTTCAAAGCAGAAATTACTCACGAGCAGGAGCGAAGAGGCATCGAGAACTTTAGATGCGTTCTCTGATCGCATGCTTCGGCTAGAGAAACTGCGCGTAACCTGAACGAAGGGAAGTCCAGGCGGTATACGGCGCACGTAAAACGTACGCACGCGATTTCCTGAGAGGCGAGCAGACGCAAAAACCGTGAGGAGCTCCGCGTAATTTGTATACGCTAAGTTTACGTTGAACCACGACAAAAAGTGCCGCGAGAATTTACGCGTCGCGGTTATTCCGCCAACGACGGATTAATCGCTGGTTTTGCAAGGCTACCACCAGCGGCTGACGCCCGCCAACGTATCTGCCCCCTATGAATTCCCATTTCGATTACTCGGTTCATCGTAAACGAAACTCGCATAAACTTTTATACCGTGCTGACGTTATACCGGTCAATGCGTTATAACGTGTACACTGTGTACACGCCGTATAGAATGACCTACCACGCCAGACACGCCTATGCAACGGTATATAGAAATTTATAGGACACGAACAAAAGTTACTCGCTGTATAAACGTGGCTCAACTTTCCCTCCGCCGCTGGCAAAAATACTCGACCCAGCGAAAATTAATTTCCACAAGATCTCCGGAGACGCGGGAGGCCTCCATTCGCAGCAACGAAATTCCTGCGAATCGGCGTGCTGACGATCCTCCGTGACAGGACGCCTGTAATTTACTACAATGTTCGTATGCATTCTGGAACCTCGCCTCTGTCATTTGTTTCGCGTTGAAAGCCAGGTAACAACGACTGCGACCCGCGATCATCCACCGCAAATATGTATTTCGAATCTCCGTCAAAAAATATGCATCTTCTTTGTCTCGTTCGAATCGGATGGGCGCTTTCTGTGTGGTTCACATGGATCGAGAGTTGCTCTGCAGAGCGTCGACGTTGAAAGTGAGTCTCGTGAAGCCTCGTACCGCGACATTCCTTCCATTCGCTACACGAGGGACAATCGACCAGTCGCGTCTGGCGAGGGCACGTGTGAAAACGGAGATGACGAAGAGAAGAAGAAACGCACAAACCGGGTAGACGTTGTTCGTCACGACACGGTTGACTCAGCGCGACTCGTCTTGTCTCTCGGCTCGACTCTTGTAAGCCGACTCTGTTAGTCGAGTCGACTCGGCGCATAAATAATCGTGTGAAAAAATCCAAGCCGGGGGGGGCGCCTCCGAGTTGTGATGTTAGGGCTCGCGCGCGCGACTAGCATTTCCTGTTTCGACCCTTTAACCACCGATGGGTATAACTAATTACTTTCGCGTCTCTCTCAGCCGCTGCTGCGCTCGTTATTTATGCCGTCGAAACATTGCGCTAATAAATCTGGGGGAGGGTACGCGCCAAAGATAATTTGTATCGATGAAGGGTGGACAGTAAAATACGAGGGTCGTTCGGTAACTAACGGCGAATTCGTTGCTGCATTTTTATCCCCTCGTTAGCGTCGCGTCGAGTTTTGCCTCTTGCTCTTTTACAAACTGGGCAACACCATCGATAATGTGTCTTTGCAACATTTTTCCATATGCTACCCATACCGCAAGTATAAAATATGTATGTAGTTATGTGTCTTACAGAGGTACTGAAATTCCTTTAGAGTATTTGAAGTTTTCGATCGATGCTAGAAATCTCTGTTATTAATGCAGATTCGTGAGAAAATTCCATAGGATTGGATATCGATTCTGGTAAATGTAGTTAATTATTAATGATCGATTCCTCTAGGATAATGTTAAATAGCTTAATCGAGATACTTCTGATCAGCTGTGTAATTGGAATAGTAGTGTTAATGGAACGACTAATGAAACTAGTTCTTGTTGATAGGTTCGCGTAAATCGTTACATACATCATTAGTAAGTGGTGATAATTACTTACATTAGTAACATATGCAATAGACGTATATGATCGATGAACGAAAATTTCTAATAATTGCTGCTCTGAAATATATATATTCAACGTTAATAGAAATACACTAACAAAGATTTATTATAGGGTATGTGTCAGTAAAAGGCTAACGATTCTAAGATTGTAAGACGAATCCAGGAAACAATAAAACAGTAAGAAAAGCAATTAAATAAGACTACAATGGAACACCGTTTACTGAAGCGAAATTTTAAATACTCTCTGATTAATGGCATCACTGCACATTCAATTCGTTTGTTTAAATTCTCAACTCCTGTTTATTTATAGGTAAAATTATAAAATCAATGAATTTTCATGATATATAAAGTATATGTGTCGAAACAGGCGAACATATTTTCCAGCACATTTTTATGTTGAAATACTTGGACAAAAAGTCACAGAAGTGGAAGAAGTTTTCTGAGGAACTTATGGAGTCTGTGCGTTGCACGATTCTAACATCTTTCGAAAGGACAGCCTCTATCGTGAAATTCAGCATATAAATAATGCATACACCGTGCAATGATTACGAAAGCCGCAACGCACGCGTCAGCCACGAGATTTCTGCGATCGAAGATTCGGATCGCCATTGAATTCGCCTACTTCGCTAGCGATCTTGCAAAAATCACGCTTCGCAAATCCGATTCTCGGAATTCGACGACGATGCTCGTGACCCAATGATGTAGAACAAGATACGCGTCTTATTTTACTTGGAAAGCACCCCTAAGCTGTAAGTACGCCGCGGAATCGGTAATCAGCTACGACTACACATCGGAACGATTTAATCGTCCGTGTCAAATTGATATTATTTGTCACGCCAAGAGAATCGCAAATGTTTCAGAAGCGTTTATGCACCAAAGATTCAAGTGAAACTGTTGATGAAGAGGTGGTATAAAATTAGTGCAGACGTAATATTTCCAGAAATGAAATACACGTTAGAAACGATACTGTGTAACGTGTTTTAATTCAACACCTGAACTGGCACAGTGATGAGAATGGTGAATTCGTAATTGTTCAGAGAAATTTTACAGCTTTGGTGCATTATTGGAGATTAATAATTTTTCGTAAAATATATAAATAGAAGCTAGTGTTTCTCGTTACATTATGTATTTTTTCACAAAGCTTCCATTTCCATTTCTTTAATACAAGTGTCATATTATAGTTTAATCGTCGATAACTCTAACGTGAAATTATTAGAAGCATAGGGAGGACTTTCTACGAAAATTCGACTTACACAATTTTTTCACAGCCATTTGTATCAAATGTTTCGTCTGGATCCCTCAATCAGACTATCAATGTGTCAAGATATATTCCAAATTCAATAGCAGGATATTTCGAAACCTGCTCTGTGACTAAAAGGAAACCGTAACCCACGTAAACGAGATTTCGATCTTCGCCAGGTAGCAGTTTGCTCTTTATTTGCGGAATAAGGTCATGGGTATAATTACGTAACACGAAACACTTTTTTCCCTTTTTTTCTTTTATTTTTATCCCGACCAAAAAAAAATTGAAGCAAGGAAGGACGGAGATCGACAAGGCCGTGTTTCGTTCGCGCCATGTGACTTATTACTTGAAAGACCACTCGGTATAAAACGGCGTAGAATAAGGTGCGCATGATAGCGGTTATCAGTGGTATATAACGAAGGGGAGAAGACACGAAGAGTAGGAATGATGAAGAGGGAACGCGAAACAAACGGGACGAATAGAAGGGAGAAAATGAAGGAACACACACCCGGTGGTACGAAATTCGTGGGTCTTGAGCGAATTTACAGTGGGAAATCGTAAGCCATACTGACATACTACGGTCACGTCGTCGGTCAGCGTTAACTACGCAGATAACGTTCGTTGTTCATTCAGGTTTATGTGAACTGGTTGATGAATGTTAAATGTTAAGTGTTTGCGGTCCGTTTCACATTCGACGTTTTATCGTGACTGATTTATACAGAATGAGTAAAATTCTGAGGCTCTTTAGAATTTCGATGCAGTTGTATATCTTCGTGATTATTCTTCATGCGTTTGTATATATCGATATATTTCTATTAAATAAAAATTTTTTAACGAAGAGCGTACATATTTTAGATATTAAAAGGAATGAAACTAAATACAGTGTTGAGATCAGATCGATATATAGCCTTAAAAAACGACTAGGCATAACGTCGTTCATATTAGTTGAAACAACTTGAAATTTTATCAATGCAGACATATTATTTATTTGACTTGAAATACTCTTTCGAGTTTCTACGGTCATTCACATTACTAAACTGTGGATATTTATCTATGTATTTATGGGAAATGCAAATGTGCAAAACTTGTACAGAGCGTATTTTACATAATATGCAAAAATGTAGAAAATATTCAAAATGGAGGATACTTGTTATAATATTATATCTGGAGGGTAAAACAAGCCTCTATATTCTTTAATTATATTAATTTACATTCTAAATTTATATTTCCATATATATATTCTATCCATTCAGTTAATTTCAGTTAATTCAATTAATCAAATTAGCTGATTCTAAGTATACATCTTGAATTCAAATAATTCAGAAGATTTATCTCATAATTCAGAGTCTGTTATTTTAGTTCAGTTCAAATATCCTTTCAAATAAGATTGAGAATTGTTCTTTTCTTGTTTTAAAAGAAACAGAGATTAGAACTAGATAACAATATTATCTACAGATACTACTACTAAATATCAATGTATCGTACTATATTTATATATATATCATCAATGTTATTTCCTGCTTACTGATATTGATTCCCTAGGCCAAGTAGACTTCCGGTATACACGTCGTTGTAGATATTCAGCCTCCATTAGATGATATCAACTTGAATTAAATGGCTCGATTCAACTGTGAACACGAACTTGAAGGGAAAATCAAGTGTCCTAGATTCAAATTACCGAATTCGAGTGTCTCGAATTGAAATTATTAAATTTGAAGGTAGCTCGAGTAATCTTCTGAACGATGCTTAAAATGAACGTTTGGTCTGGCCGAGCGTGTACAAGCAAGAAGATGGATACTTGTGGGCTGTTGCTCGACTTCGAAAGTCGAGAATCGAACGAAATCGACCGGGTCTGCACCTGCTGTCGAAGTTTACGGCCACGATAATGAAGATTTTCACTGGAAACGGCGCACACTGTGCTTTACATGCCGGCCCTCGTTACGAAAACTGGAACGTCGTTACCGAGCAGAACGCGTCAATTCCTCGCGCTCCAAATAACTTTTCGTCTTAAGCGTGCTTCGCCTCTTTTTTCTTTTTTTTCGCTTCTTTTCCCAAGAGCCTGGTGCGCTCTCGATTCCAGCCTCGCGTCACGGACGTCGATGCAAGACAACGATCGAGCAACGATCTCTCGATCGATCCGCTGATAGGAGCTCGAAGCGTGACGAGTACGTGCTATTTTATGACACAGGCTGTTATTTGTTTCCAACGACTGGCATTAGATATCCCGCAGTTGTACGCTACGAACTTACGAGTTTATTGCGAGACGCAAATCACCGAGTGTCAATTTCGCGTGAAATTACTAGATAATTATTCGTTTAGCTGATTGACTGCGAAGTGAAGTTCACGGTAACTTAAGCGGTTATTAAGTGTGTCGATAAATAAATTGCACACAGATTATGCCGATCAACTCTATAAATTTGAAAGCAAGATGTGCGAATGTTTTTTTAACACTTGCAATTGCCGACTATTTATGCCATTTGCTTCCAACTAATGAACTTACGGAAGTTTTCTTTCAGAAATTCTACGGTATTTACGTAAACGGACTTGAGAAATTTGCGAAGAGTGAAGTTAGTTGATCGATTTGCAATTCTTTTCCTTAAGAAGCTCAAATGACGTTGTAATATAATATACAATTTATAATAATAATTTATAATATAATATAAATAATATAAAATGAACGGACCTAAGAAGAAGAATCTATGAACTCTGCACGAATAATTTAAATTTAATATGCGTAAAATCTCTAACTAATAATCCATAAAAGCTAAAGACCATGGAAACGATATTCATTGTTCCAATAAACAACCCTTATTTAGCTTTTATGGTAAAGTAAAATACTTAAAAAATATGTATTGCTCGAATAATTATAAACGATGTATGTATGGATAGACATTATTAATTCTAGAGCATGTTCAACGCTAAGTCGGTAGTCACGCATACAGTACATGATTTAAGGTCGTTATTTTTCGGTTGAAACGGGCTGCATAGTTACAGAAGACATAAACAAATCTCGAAACACTCTAGCTGCTATGCTAGTACTCAATTACTATAAAACATGACTTTAAATGGACGTCTAGTTGGAATGCTCGACGACTATTCTTCATTTTATGAGAAACACATGCTGCACAGTCTCTGTTGGAACTTCCCGACAAATTTGTGTTTCAGTTTTTACATCCTTTTAACCTAAACATTTTCCATGTTAACTCGATAAATTCTATTTCTTGAAAACATAGCTCTGGTTGTATACTATTTCAACTTATTTTTTATACAGCCATTTTTCTGCAGTTTATTTTTCTACAGTTTATTTTTCTGCTGCTTGATCTTTCGTATACACCCACACAACCTAACGTACTCATATAAACCTACATACTTAGTACGTTATAATATACTGTTAATTAACCGAACAACAAAGGCATTTGTTTTCGCCAACACTGAACTCTAGTTTTAGTGAAGTATCTTCTTTCAAAATACGTTTCTATTGTTTATAATAAAAGGGATAAATGACATCCAATTCTGTTAAGTTACATATGGCACATGTATTTCGAAAATGTCACAAGTGAAAATAATTCAGTCCTGCGATAGAAGACAACGAAAATCTTCAAGGACGTGTCTATTTCAAAGCCTAAGAACGATAAATTAAAAAATTAAAAAATATTTATCCATTGTTTTCTGAAAACATCGTCGATTCCTTCGCCAATATTATGTTTTCAGCGAATAACTTTACCATAAGCTTAGAAATTATTTTTTAATTTCGACAACTTGTTCGAATCGTATCATTTCTTAAATACATGTATAAAACACTTATGAAATATTCACATATTTAAATTCTCGCTTGATCTAAACTATATCGCAACAATTTTACGGTGAAATCGTTGTGTCTTGAGAAAAGAAGATATTCGAAAAACAGCCAAACATTGATCCGAATTCAGTTTTAGAGACCGCAACGAGCGTATCATTGACCCGCGCGATTGTCAAACGCGTCCGGCGCGCGATAGCGTTCTTACAAGTAATTGGGGAAAATACGGCGAGCAACGTAGAAAGTTGTCGCGTGGGTGAGACGAATTCCACGTCGAACCACGCGCTGTTCTACGTCCCACGCTGTGAGTTTCGATGAAACGTTCGCGATGAGCGCGTCCGTTTACGTTGGTCGAGGACGTGTCTTAAATATACGGTGCAGATCCCATTCATCGAGTATACCGCGAAGGTGAAAAGGGAAAAGGGGCGGAAAAATGGAAGGATGGAAAAAAACCGGGGCGAACCTTAAAATGCCAAAGCACCGGGAGGTGAAAGGTTCATCTAAATAAACCGTACCTTTTACTTTCCTCCATAAAAACCTACTGAAATGTGGGTCACCCGTAAAACTCGATTCCGCGTTTAAAAAAACTGTAAGCCCAGCCTGTTCTCGCGGGTCGCTCTTTTTCTAATAAAGGAAATTGTTTCGCCGAGAATACGTTTGCAAGATGTAAAGATGTGACGTATATTCCGGGATATATGGCTCGCCGTATTTGTTTCTTTTTAATTCTCAACGGATACCAATTGTTTCTAGAAATAGAAATTGTTTAATTATTTATTACGTATTACGTAGTTCGTATTATTTGAAAACAGTAAGCCGTTGATTTACGTAGCTCTTAAGTAAATAAATGGAAATACAAATACAGATATAAAAGAGATACATAAATACGTTTATACCGAATGTAACGTAAATATTAATATAGATATGCATCAAGATAATTAGTTAAAAATTTCACGTATCCTGTGCTATTGTTTGTTAATGGTCTTCAAATAACACGTTATATATAATTGCATAAATTCTCGATACTATAATGAAAGTTTGCAAAACTCTGAATTCGCAGAAGAGAGATTATCTTCAAGCTTTTATAATCTATTTAGCCAATGTAACGGATTCCATAACGTCCCCTAGATTCCAACAAACACATAAAACTACCAACATAGAAATGGCGGAGGAAGTAAGGAAAGAGCGGTGAACAAAATTCCCGGAGAATGAAGCATCTTATTCCGTAAGAGCGTGTTCGTTCGTTTCACGCGTCGTTTGCTCAAGTCAAACAGAATTCCTCTAAAATTCACCGGCTTATCGCTTATCCACCTGACGCGGCTCGTTCTCCAGTGCGTTAGCCTTGGCCGAACGTTGCCATTAGGATGTCCCGCGGAACACGTCCAGGACGCTGTTATCGGTGTACGCGTGCACGCTGATACTTAGAAAGTATAGGGAGGCCGAGTATGACGAAGACGAAGAGACAAGAAACGCCTAAGCGCGCGCGCGCGGCGTGGAAACGATTCGAGGAAGACTGCTTTCCTCGACGCCGTGTCGGCGTCCCTTCTTTTTTCCGAGCACTATCATCGTGACTCATCCGGAAAGCTCAGTGGGGAGAAGCGAGGTTCGTGGCTTGAGAAACGACAGACTGGTAGAAACTCGTTTTCCCGCGGCGGATCGATGCGCGAACAAACCGCGCCACGGGGAAATCTCTAAGGAGCGGACAACACGCGCTCCTTGAGTCTGCCCCGAGCTCGATTCCGAGCGTTATATTAGCTCCCCTGCACGCCTCGCCATCGACGAATGAAACAGCAGAGAGATTCTTTCTCGCGGATAAAGCGATCCTCCGGCGATTCCTGTCCTCTCAGCCTTTTCAATAAATTGCACGACTATGCAGAACGCCCCAATCCACGTCATTCGCTTTTATTGCAACCGTCGAATCGATCCCACGCCTGTTTTCATCCTGATTTTCCCCCTAAAAATCAAAGGTTCAAAGCTCGGAACATTCTCGCAATTTTTATTCCTGTTGCCTGAATGTAATTGGAAATAGCAATGGCTTTCCTTTGATTCTTTTTTTTATTTCTTTGATTTTCTATGGGCGAGGAGTGGGAGAAGAGTTTAATCAACTTTCGTAATTGACTTAGCGCGTACAATGGATGCTGTACGTAATTAACGAAGATTTCCAGCTATGAATAAAATAATAACGCGTCGATGTCTGACGTCTGTAAACGAGATACGATCGAATACGTTCGGTGAATATTTCTTATCGGAATGGCGAGAAAATGCCTGACGAAGGAGCTGTCTTGCTATTGTCAGAATGATAGCTATTTTGCTACTATTTCTTATTCGTACTTACACGTTTCTCGTTACACAAGCGGGTGCGCGATAAATCCAGCCGTGATAAGGTTGTATAGTTACATCTATCAGCAATGAAATTAGCGGTAACGATTTCGAGCTTCACAGAATCCTATCTTATTCAAGTTCTAAATAGAGACAATAAATAGGGGACAAATGAGAGATAAGAGCGAATTTCCATGTCAAAGATACAAGGCAAATTTCCAATAGAACCTGCAGCCACTGAAGGCTGCGTCAATCCTAACGTACATCGTCTTCGTTATTTTCGATATTATATCTGTGTGTTATTATTCCATCAAACTATGTTTCTACTTATATATGAACGACTTTACATTTTAAGTGTAGGATTTTTACGCATCTAATTTATTTACAAATTTAAAGATGCAAAAATGCACGGACTATACGTAAAATATACGCAAAACTGTACAAAGTATTGGAAATAGTATTTAGTAAAGGAAACAATGTTCTGCTTTGTATAAATATATCTTTCTGAGTCTACATAAATATCCGTAGACTAGTCATCATACAGTATTTATACGTCTGTACTTTATCACTATGAAATAAAATATTCAATACTCGTGGGAGCAGTAATCTACTTTCCATTGGATAGGGGTTTAAATAAAAAAAGAACGTCTGATGATTTGTCATTATGAAAATACGAGTTGAAATACCAAACGGCAGGAGAGGGCCACCTGAAGCGAAGGAGCTCGTTTTCAGAAACGACGAACGTTAGAAAAATTAATTCGTGTGTACCAGACGGGGTTGTAGCGTTCCAACGGCCCAACCCTCGTTGTCGTCGACTGACGAGGGATCGTGGAACACGCACACTCGAGACACGCGTGGCTTATCGATCACTCGCAGAAATGGCCCTCGTGAAACATCGCCGACCGGTGTTTCCAGTCCAAGGTATTGACCTAACAGTGAATCATCCGGTGACTATACATCACGATTATTATACAATATGTTCAGACACGACGGTTTTTCGTGCTCGTTGCATCAAACAGCTAACAGAGAATCCGGCTCGTCAGTCTAACCCAGATAGAGAAGAGGCTCTCGCCTGCAGGGGAATCGTCGATCGATATACATAAATGAAAAAAAATGCGAATCGGTTCATGAGAACTAGATGGAATTTATTTTGGAACGAGTTTTACAAGCAAGGGCAAGGACGTCGACTGATGTGATTCTGGTTATTTTAGTTTAGGGATGATTAAATTTCTATAGATGTCGGGTAGAATCTGATCTCTCAGATTTTTTGATTTGTACGTTACATTTGTGTTGATGCAATATTTAAATATGAATTATCACTGTAATATAACGGTACAGGTGTTTTATCGTAAGATAGCTGATTATCCCTTTTAAATAACGAAGAATTCAAAACGAATAATTTATGAGATGAAATATAATATTTTTAACACCAGATATTAAATATACGAGTTTTCAATGTTTCATAAATAAATTTTAATAACTGCATCGGATAATAGAGCTTATCTGATCCTTCCTCGCGTTACACTATCTTCGTTTCAATACGTGTATTTTCAACACCAACAACTCAAATAGGAAAAGCTGCAGACTCGGTGTAAAACGAACATCCGCAACAGTTACCTTATACGCCATAAAAAAGCAATATACATATGTATACTATAATACTCCATAATCTAACCGCAATGAAAACACACGTAGCAAAATACACGAGAACATTCCCTCTTTGTGCGTCACTCACGATTATAATTATAATGAAGCTTACGAATATAGATACACAGAATATAGAATACAGACATAATCTCAACCTATACCATTTAAACTTTCCAATCAACGGAAATTGTCCAGAAACTTTGTCAAAAGAAAAAAAAAAAGATATCCATCAACTACGTAAAAAGAAAAAAAAGTACAACGTATCTCATATTTTATACAATACCAATGATACAATGAATTTCAAAATACCTCATTCTCATTTGCCATCAAAGGAACCAGCCACGTCATAAAAATGTTACAATGTACAGTATAATCATCTAATTGTAACACGTTTCACAACATACAAATACAAAACATGCAGAATCTACCAGGGCAAATGAAATTAATTGACAAAATAACACAACGATATCTGTAAGAATATTTTGAAGTATGTAAATTTGTATATCCCAATAGTCTTTCCCGTACACAATAAATAAATAAATAAATATGCACAGCTAATATCCACATAGCTGATGCGACATTAACCTTTGATTTGATAGAAAACGAAAGAATTCAGAATTGGCAATTTGCGCGATAATGAGGAGAATAACGTAGCAGAGACAGTCAAATTGCAACTGGGAGTGATACACGCGTGTGTCGTAATTGCGTCTCAATGATTAACGTTCCCGGGGCGTCGGCACACGGTCAATAATTAATTGACGATTGTTTGTACAGGGCGCAACGGTCGCGCCGTGAAATCGCGCACGGCTGTTCGCACGGCCGCGAGTATGTCTCTCGCGTACGATAAGCCGCGTGACGTAGTGTTTTCATTGTTCTTTCCATTCACTCGATCCATTACACGAGACGAGGGAGAGCAACGTCGCGGACGGTCGTGCAGCCAACCCATTCCAGAGCAAACGTCGAATCAGAAGTAGTTGGCCATCTATCGTCGTTCAACTAGCGGTTCTTAATTTTTCTTCGGCTATTTTTCGAAACTTTGATTGATAATGCTTCATGACACTTGATACATATATAGATGGATGACGTGTACAACACCACGTGGACGAATGGCGATCCACGATAGTCAGCAGAAACGCTTTCATTTAGCGAACGAAGATACTCCTCGATAACGAGAATCGTTATCTTTTGCTGATTATACATACATTATAATTGTGCTGCGTCAGTTAGAGTAGCTTTGCCAAATTAAATTTAGTACAAGTTAGTTGATTGTACAAGTCACTTGTTTGCGATTCTTCTTTATATACATTGAAAATATTTGCTGGTTGATGGTAAAAATTAATATCATACAGGCTGTTACGAAATATACCATTCTTGGTTTCGTAGAAAGGCAAAGGGGTTTGTTGAAATATCAGATATGCTATATATGTGAAGATTATAGATGATTATAGCTGAAGATTATAGTTAATACTGGTATAAATAGTATTGTTTTTGTATCAGTGAAATACAATAAAATTTATCAAGGACATGTACCTATATGATTTTAATAACTGCAACGTTAAAAATTCTGACACCTGACCACTTTAACGGGCTTGATAATTCACATTGCTTTGATATCTGACAAACGCATGAATCTCGCATATAATTCAATGTTATATCTACGAGTAAATAGAACATTTTCTCTCGTGGCACAAACCGCATAGAAAAATTAATAAAATTTCAAAAAATTAATCTTACGCCATCGATCATTTTCTTCCACAGTTAATATATCTAAGTTCGCGTAAACCAATTTCATAAGACCAAGGGGATATTACGTATCGATCACTCCGGAATTTTCCACCATTTATTTCACTTCGAACGACAATCGGCCCGTTCGACGTCAGATTCGCGAAGGGGCTTTCGAGTGCACGATTTCGTGCGAGTGCGGCAGCCTCGACATTTTCTACGACGAGGGTCGGGGCTTTCCACAGTCATCAGTCTTCTCCACCCTCTCTCCTTTCTTTTTTCCTCTTACCCTTCGAACGAACGCACGCGTGTCGATCGATATTCGGCCGGTGCATGCTCGTGCCAGCGGCTCCAGAAAAGATTAGCGAATATTACGAGCGTGTCCTCGCGCACGTTTCCATAGGAACTTCTTCGAGACATCGAAAGTTTGCTGCCTTTTGTTGAATCGCGGCAACTGGCCGAAAGCGAGAGTGAACCACGGAAAATTCATGTGACCGTGATAGACTGTTGTATAACTCGAGGAGAACTTTTGACCCGTTAAGGAAACGCTAGTTTCAAAAACATTCTTCGAGTTACATGCTGCATTACGAGGAAGTGTAGAGGATTTTGTTTTAGACGAGGAACTTTGCACGATACATCGTTCTAGAAGCAAACTTGTGTAAATTGTAGAGGAACTTGGAAATTCTTATTCTTGTGTATAAATATAAGTATTATATAAGTATGTTGTATTAGGTAAGCGGTGTATTATATAGGCGTGTAACTTAATTCGGTGAAATTTTAAAGGAAATTAAATTATTTATTTATGGTTGAAGCAATATAAATTCAATAATCAAAAGATTTCTACTAACTGAGTCCGAAATTATGTAAACACAGGTGACGTTATATTTGGATATAGAAATGAAACTAAGTAATTCTAACGAGACTGAATCAATTTGCACCTAATAAAGATAATGGAACTACAGTTAGTTCAGTTAGTTTGCTAAAGTAAAATATCGAACATTGAAAATATTCTAATTGGTTGTTTCATCGAGCACTAAATTACCCTTGTACAAATCAAACACGCGATCCTGTTAATCTCTGTGACGCATATGTGTCCACAAAAGCGACGTTATTCCAACCAATTTCCAAATTGATTCCCTGTTATTAAATCTGGTTTCAGAGGAGATAACGATAAATACTGGTAAGCCGTATGACCCTAAATACCAGGCAGGTAAACAATTGCACGAGGAAATCCCGCTGGTATATCGACAATACGATACCAATAATTCGAGATTATCGGATTTCCTCGACTATTGTATTCCTACAAATGATTTAAAGTCGCCAGTAGCTTCCGAGCGGATTTCGAACGACAGGACTGAACCCGGGAACTTTGATCTTTTTATTCTTCTTCTTTTCGACGAAACGAGAACGTATCTTCTCGTATCGAACGTGTGTTCCATGTTGGAAACTCTCTTTGGTAATTTTGTTTTGGCAAGCTGCACGCTCGAAAGCATCGTGCAGCCAATTGTTGGCTCATCCCTTCTGCCTTATAAAAGCGTTACACCATGGCTCGCAGCCGAAGAAACCGCTTTGTCCGGAAATTTTTCTAAAGGTAGCCACCATGGCCAGGGGCAGGAGTAAATACCTGAAAAGAGACCTTCGAATCCAGAGAGATTTGAGCCTCAGGTTGGCCAATTTTATTTGTCCACTGATCAGAACTGAATCCGGATACCTGGCCAGGACAAAGCGAGGATCCGTCACGAATTGCAGACCAGCGTCGTTTTCAAGGTTGGGAAAACATTCGAGGTACATTCTATTCCACTCTATATTTTTTTATTGTGAGGTTCATTGTACAGAAATCTTCCATCTTTGAATATACAGGTAAATCTGCAGATAAAGTGTACTGTACCTAAGGTAGATGAGATAAGGAAATGGTTGTAAAGGGAAAGTATATATAGGTAATAGAAGAATTTACTGTAAGTTATTTTTTACCTTTTTTTCTTACAGCTTACCTTGGCAATTTTATTAATACATTAATGAGGAACTATTTGGTTTTTCAATAATACAGCACATAAAAGATATAACTTAGAAAAATAAAAAACGAAGCTGGTACCCCGCTGGGGGTAGCCGCCCACATGCTATATTATTTTTTATTTATATTTTTTTTTCTTCACCAACAAGATATAACACTTTACCAAATGCCCGCAAGGACAAATTGTAAAATAACCAAAATAAAATAAAAAAAAAAAAAAAATAATAATACAACGCTCGGTGTATCTCCTTCGCCTATGTTCACTGATCGTTCAACGAGAAAAAGATTTATGGAAAATTAAAGCGAGGTACGAGAATTTAAGAGGCAAGCAACTCGATTTAACTCGGCTTAATCGAGTTTTGTTAATTTATATTAGTAAACACTAGCGAAATTCCATATTAAGTTGATGCTAATGGAATGGTAATTCGTGTATATAATTAGACTAATTCAAGATTCACTAAGTGAATCACAAATGAAAACAGCTAGCTTCTTCCGCTAAAATCCTTTTAAGAGAAGGATTACTCCCTCTCTCTATTAATTTATTAAGTACACACGTCCCTGGAAACTGTTACGCGAGTGTGCCAAGTGATTTCATTGAATAAATCTTCTGTACACATTTTCTACAATACAGATCACGGTCGTAATAATATTTTAAAAAAATTCATTTTCACCATACACAAGCTGATGTTTCTCTCGAAAGGTCCAATGCACGTATCCCTCGGCTAAAATTAGAGAATCCATCGAGAGATCCAAGCCATCCACCATGGTTTCTCATAAACAGAACTTTCCTTTCGCCCGGGCTAAATTAAAAATTCGCGCGGCAACACAGAATACTCGGGTCTCGTTCGCAGATGATTTTCGTCGCGATCCACCGCCTCCAGGCGACGCACGCTATGAATTGCAGCTGCAGACTGCACCGGATGTTTTGGCGATGACGGTTAGCTTCGACGATTTTCTTTAACAACGCTTGCTCGCGCCACGCGACTTCTCGCCGACAAAAACTTCGTGCGAATTTTACCCGCGTTCTTTTGCATCGCGAGACACGACGTTTCAACAGGATTAAAATGTATGAGTGAATTAATCGAACTGGAATTCGGTCGAGTTTATCCTACGTACCAAATAATTAGGTGATAGCATGGTTAAATGGCGTGGTTGATGGGTCACGCGACTGATTGTTTTGAATCTTGATACGCGCTTGTATACACAATTTCAGACGATGAATACGCTTTAGAATGCTTCTGATATATTGAAGTAGTTTTGTTGATGTTATTTTAGGAATAAACGCAGATGTTATTTCGTAGGAACATAAGCTTTTTTGAAGATTTTAATGCCATTAGATAGCAGCATTTTTAAACAATATTTCTCTTGAATATATCGTGTTTGAAATAAAATTTCTCAAGTACTTGTTAGTGGAATATAACGATACAATTATTATTATTTTTTTTATTATTTTATTTTGGTTTTTTACAATTTGTCCTTATGGACATTTGGTAAAGTGTTATATCTTATTGGTGAAAAAAAATAAAATAAAAATAAATATAGCATATGGGTGGCTACCCCCAGCGGGGTGCCAGCTTCGTTTTTTCTAAGTTATATCTTTTATGTCAATTATTAATGGAACAGATCTCGTTTTCTAACGAAATACATACAGAATATAATAACATAAATGGAAATATGTAAAAGAAGATATTATCTAAACAATATATTAAATGATATTGAAGGAGGAATATATTGCATCATTTCCTGCATCTTGCTAGGATTATGTATACTTATGCATGTATACATTGCAACCGGAACTGAACCCTGTTAAGATTCTGGAAGCTCTCTGAACATCCGTGTCTTTATTTTCTTACAGCACCCATATCTTTATCTCAAATAAATAAACTTATACTGCTGAGTACATGTATATTTTTATATTCTTTCGACCCATTTATTTGACCAAACAACCAATAAATAAGATCAACCATGTGCACAGCAGTGTAAAGATCTTAATCAACTTAAAGGGACCAATTCAAAACATTTAGAAAAAACAAAAATCAGACATTTCCCATGACTCTCTATTTAGGATTACTAAGTTACACCGTGGAAAAATAAAAACTCGAAATGGAATCACAGCGAAAGTTGTATTTACCAAAACAATCTTCGTATAATCGGTTTATCAATTTTCCCCATTACTTACTATACTTTTCGTTAATACAATACGAATTAATGTTCAAACGAGTGGATTCATTAATCAACTGGAGGCTCAGTTAATCAGATATTAAACTAAGAGATGTAATTTCAATAAGCGAAATTCAAGTGAACGAAATTCGCATAAATAGAGTTCAAATACTGTACACGTTATTCGCAATATGCACCATTTTGTTACATCAAATTCTCATTAGCCATTAAGCAGTTGACCATCGCGAGAGAATTGGGACAAAAAGGAGCGTGCGAAATTTCACTTGCACCGATAGCGAACTCGATCGACAAATAGATTCGCGAAAGGCGAATCGGTAACTGTCCTCGCACACAGTCGAATCCTTGAACACCACGTTTATCCTTGAATTCCTTGCGAAAGAGCGGCGCGGTCTTCGTTTTTGACCGACGTAAACATTCGTACACGCGAGTGCTCGTGTTTGCATCGTATTCACCGGTCGAATCAACGTTCCTCGCTATGAAATCCAGACAAATTACCTTCCGTGCACGAACCACGCCTGTCGAACAGAGTTGCACAAAACACGGACTGTATGCATCGCGTCACGCGTGAAAATACCTTCTTCAACGCTGTATCGGCGGCTGCATTTATGTCGCGACTATCGATTCAATGGCCGCACCAAGTACAACCGCGACGATGCATTCGCGTAAAAGCCAACGATCGATGGGTCATCCGTGAGGTCGATAGGGCGGTGATGCATAGCCTCGAGCAATCCAGATTCGAACATCCAGCCAATTAACTCGAATCTCGAACGAATCGCCGAAATTTTTGGTAAACATTGGATTTATTGCTACGATTGTCGTCGAGTTTCTCGGAATATTTTGTTCAGCTGTATTTGAGTTGCAGGATGTAAAATTGGAGACCAACGGAAATAGAAATTCTACATATACGGGATAATTAAATCATCATCATCATAAAAGATATAATTTAGAAAAAACGAAGCTGGCACCCCGCTGGGGGTAGCCACCCACATGCTATATTTATTTTTATTTTATTTTTTTTTTCTTCACCAATAAGATATAACACTTTACCAAATGTCCATAAGGACAAATTGTAAAAAACCAAAATAAAATAAAAAAAAAACATACATTGTCCGTATTTATTTTCTCAGTTTAATTTCTCTTTTAACGTCAGATTATGACAAAATATTAATGTAACGAGGAGATAGATAATTAGATATACAAATTTTGTTAGCAAAAGTGAAAGATTAAGTTGCTGTATGTTCATAATGCATAAGTATATGCAAGTCATATATTTTCCACATACCATAAAGAAATGTCCGAGGATTGAATAAATTTTCGAGATCTCGAATAAAAGCTGGATAGCTACCGAATGTCTTAGAAAATCATATTAATTAGCATTCAGCCATTCGATGCATCACTGCGACAACATAAAACCCAAAAAGAATTGAAAATAAACGTGACCAGAATATATAATCTACGTCAGTCCAGATATGAATATTGAGGGAATTAATTTAAATTTCGAAAAAAAAATGCTCAAAATCTCAAACAAATTCCTATTACCACGATTTTTATCGAGTTTCTAAGAAAATCATGTTCCATGCTATTCCGCTGTTCGATGCAGACCTCGATATCATAGAATCCGAGATCGAGACAGGTGATACAGGATCTGGTTTAGCTGAATAGAAGCAGCATCGATATGTTCGTGAAGCCTTTGAACAGACCTCCGCTGGGAGGCACGTAATTTTGACAAAGTAGTCGACGTCTCCTGGAGAGCGAGAAGACCAACAACGAGTTGGAAGCTGACGGATCGTCCAAGAATATCGGAACTGGGCGTCTTTTCGTTCTCTTTTTAGATTCAAAGCAGCACAACCAGCCGCAAAATTTGTCGCGAAACATGTCACAGTACGTGTTGGAATACAATGACATTTCACGCATAGGCACAAAACCCTTACACAGACACCCACACAGGCATTTGAACAGGACACTTACACAGGTCATACTCATTACTGTATAGACATTGGGGTTCAAGGTATTTAAGGGATCATGGGTTACTACCTAAGCCTAGTCTGAAAGTAACTGGCCAACAATCAACAATTCTTACACACGTCGTTAATTATATCACTTGTATACATTTGGTTCTGAAGTTCTGTTTAATAAACATCACTGAATACTATTTCAACATAAACATTGTGCCTTCTAAAGATTATTAATCTTAACTTCAAGATTAAATTCTAACAGTACGTTCGAGAAAATCAACGATATTTATATAAACTCATAAACTGTGCTTATCAAAACTTAGATCGTAATTATGTTGGATGCGTATTCGATTCAACTGACCTCGCGTTCTCACCAATAAAACATATGAAAAGACTGCAACGCACTTACAAAAAGCTACATGTATATGTTTGATCATCTTGATATCGTATGTAGAATTCAATAATAATTCGACGCAGAGTAGTTCCTAACGTAATCCTGGACATTTCGTGGCGATTCCATTAAAACGAAACAACGACGTCGATACATGTATACCTTTGTACCTGCATCGACACGACAGTTTTATGAAATAAACCAGTGTTTCAAGCCGCGATTGTCTACACGCTGAAATTTCATTCATTCGCGTACTTATTATGTAATAAATCGTGTATTCGTTCTGACACGATTCTGGAATATTGATTGGCAGTCTTGAATGGGGACTAGGTCGCATTACCGGCCGAACGACTCTATTATGACAACTTTGTTACTATTTATTTACACGTTGCCCGCATCCACTCTCTGACGTACTGATTCTACGTATTATCAGAACGTATAATTCATCGACTAATTACGAAGCATCATTATTGCGAGATATCTGGTCTTTGAATTCGCGATACGTGATACTGTTATCTGCAAGGTTTCCTTGATATCACGTCACGGTCTATTATAATGCGGTTTATTAATCGCGCTATTTTAAATGGACAGAACATTTTCGAAACAATGCCTAGGAAAGTAGCGCGGGTCAGTTTAGCAGAAAGTAATAATGCCACGAAAATGCATCCATGAGTGGAAATGGGTTAATACATTGCTCCTCTCGTGGGTCAAATAAAAGTGGCACAACCGTTCGACCATATTTGTATCTCGAAACTAGTAATGCAAGAAAGCGAATCCTACGAAATGAGAATTTAATGAATTTCGCCATTTTCTCGCTAAATATAAAGCGACCAAGTTATGTGACATCTGATGTACGCATAATTTTGCATATTGATTATTCATTCAGTTATTCTTTAAATGGCCCGCCTGCAAATTTTCATAACCGATAATATTTTAAATATTGCAACAGGCTGTGCATGAAAGGAAATCACGCTCAACGTAACTTTGTATTTTTCACAATTACATTATGACTAAAAGAATATTTAATATTTTAATGTTTTAATTCTGCAAGCGAAATTCAAAAAAATTACGATAACGTCATTCTTAAAAAGTAAGTCTCAAACGACGTTTCTGTATATCAACCTTTTTATCATTTCAATGTATAGAATCTGTTACATGTTTTGCGACAGTTTACATTACCAACAACATACAATACTCCTACCGAAAAGCTAGCCATTAACGAACTACAAAATTCAACAGTTTTTAACCCCAGACCACGAACATTCATAAAAGTTTTACGACTTAACGCAGCTTTCATAGATTTAATTATCAATTGTTATTAAATTAAGGACATGATAAATAAATAATAAAGGGTAAATAAGCAAACCATTTAGTACGAGAAAAATTACACATTAAAAAGGACATAGCGTATCGTAAAAGTAAAAATCTGCAGAAATTCAAAAATCACATATGTATACTAACCAAATGAATCAAATACGCATACGATAATTCATAATTATTGTCAGTAACTATTTTATGCGCTACTTCCTTTCATTTCATTTGTTTCATTGCATTTATACTCCAGTAAATATCCTATAGATCTTAAGAAGACACTCTTCTAAGTGTCTCGAAACAGCTTCCTAAAAAGTAAAGGAAAGCGCTCGGGGATGGATGCACCACGTGATCGGTAGTCGAAATTCCGAATGAAAGTGGCGCGCATGCGCAACGAAATATGCATACGATAATTCATAATTATTGTCAGTAACTATTTTATGCGCTACTTCCTTTCATTTCATTTGTTTCATTGCATTTATACCGCAGTAAATATCCTATAGATCTTAAGAAGACACTCTTCTAAGTATCTTGAAACAGCTTCCCAAAAAGTAAAGGAAATCGCTCGGGGATGGATGCACCACGTGATCGCTAGTCGAAATTCCGAATGAAAGTGGCGCGCATGCGCAACGAAATATGCATACGATAATTCATAATTATTGTCAGTAACTATTTTATGCGCTACTTCCTTTCATTTCATTTGTTTCATTGCATTTATACCGCAGTAAATATCCTATAGATCTTAAGAAGACACTCTTCTAAGTATCTTGAAACAGCTTCCCAAAAAGTAAAGGAAATCGCTCGGGGATGGATGCACCACGTGATCGCTAGTCGAAATTCCGAATAAAAGTGGCGCGCATGCGCAATGAAATATGCATACGATGATTCATAATTATTGTCAATAACTATTTTATGCGCCATTTCCTTTCATTTCATTTGTTTCATTGCATTTATACCGCAGTAAATATCCTATAGATCTTAAGAAGACACTCTTCTAAGTATCTCGAAACAGCTTCCCAAAAAGTAAAGGAAATCGCTCGGGGATGGATGCACCACGTGATCGGTAGTCGAAATTCCGAATGAAAGTGGCGCGCATGCGCAACGTTCCCTCCGTGGGATTCCGTGAATTCCACGGCGCGAATCTAGCGCAGTCGAGGAGGGTGGGCCAGCGATAATCCAGCAAATTTCATTCCTAAAATGGGTGGCTGAACGAACAAAGACGGGCGAGCGCACGGAACTGTGCGGAAAAAGAGCGACCGCGTGGCGACGGACGAACGTACTGGAATGTAAAGACGTTCCTCCCGGCTGAGGCAACACAAAGCCACGCCGAGGCGTGCATGCAACGTATATACGCGCACACGATCGCTTTATCGCGTCGATGCGATGGGGGCGACAACGACAACGCCGCGGAGAAACCAGAACGACCCATACAGAGAGTCGCGCGACACATGCTGGGTTGAATCCTCTGGAGGCCGAAGGCGAACTCAAACGTTTGGTCGTCGAATTTCTTGAAAACGAACCGTATTTACGATCTCTTAAATCAGATATTCTACAGTGGTCGTCGATTGGTCAAAATTTAATATCGCGAGAGTATATTTGAAATTTTTCATTTTTCATCCTTCGACAGTCCGTGACTTTTGAAATTATCCTGCGATAGTCGTCGATTGAAATTTATTATCGTGAAACTTCATTTGCTTGAAGATCATTCAATGGAACGTTTAATTTTTGAAAATGTTGAAATTTAATGTTGGAAATGTTTAGTAACGTGGACTCTGTTTATTAAAATTTCTCATTTCTAATCATTTGACGCGAATAAAATGGAAAATTTCGGACGAATGTTACGCATTTCCTTAGACTACTAAAAATTTCTCCTGTTTGATAAAATGAGACCAAGATTAAAATATAGAAATTTAAGGAACGATAATTCCCAGATGGGCTAATAATCGTATTATGTATAATGACATAGCTAAAGATGTGAAAAGTATTTATATTTAATACTTTGTTTATATTTCTTGTATCAAACATTTCATTGTATCGAGAAAGGAAATTTTCAATAACACCAGATTAACCGCTCTCTCGCCGATTAAATCCTCTTATCTGAACGTGAACCCGTACAGTATTTGAACTAGAATTTAGATCGCAAGTAGTGGGAAGAATCAATGTATTACATATGAGTTAATGGATCGAGATAAATGGAATTCTTCTGTAAACATGCTGTAACATTAAAGGTTATATTGTGGCTGGTTATACGTACAATATTGAAGGACCTATATCTCCAATGCTATAGACTACAGAATAATAAAAGAAATATGGTTGCTGAAAAACAAATTGTGATCATAATATCGGTTAAACAAAATGGACATACAAATGATACATACGAATATAAAAGGAGGTAAGGTGCTCATGCCTCTACCAGAAGTCGCGATGCCAACTTCGTAGGGGCGTAAGCAATCCCTTCGTAGTAAATTGTATGTTGTGTGATAACAACTTTATTAGAGGAATAAAAAAAATATAAAGGGAACTACGTTAGATATAAATCAGAGACACCATTTCGTGTTAAAATAGGCTTTAGAAAAAAATTTTTGAAAGAGAATTTCAAATGCAGCATCGAACAAAGAAAATCCACTTTCCAGTTAAAACAATTTTTTCAAGCATAATACGATCAACGATAGTCAAAATCCTAGAAATCAAATCCATGCAATGACGAATTCCGCTGTATAAATTGCGATTCTAGCACAAGTTGCTGACTGGCGACAGCGAATTGCAAGAAGCCCTGGCTGAGCTTTTTGTTAGCATTTCAGCTTCAACTGTGCCATGGTCTAATCAAAGTCGCAACATTCCATCTCCGCGAATTGAAGAAAGCAATCTTATCGAACGACAATTAGCAACTATCTGTCATCTAAGAAGATCAATAATCAGGAAAGAAATAACGTGCAATATAGATTTACGAGTATAGATAAGTAATCAAAATTCATCCAACACATGTCAATTCTTTCAACGCGTTATCGTATGTCGTTCGACCCTTCCATCATAGCGATCACCGGTATCTTATTCTTCCAGGCAACGAAGGCTACGAAGAAGAGGACGACGGAAAGCGCGTGTTGCACAGGAGAGAAGATTCCAGTCGAAGAAGGGCCGTTCTGCCCCGCACATCCCACCCGTGGTTTCCGCCGGCCTTGGAGCCACTGAACCACTCCGTGGTTCAACGATTCGACGTGCCAGCGGCTCTCAACTGACCGATCCTCTCCATCTATCGTCTCCTCCGTATTTCTTTCCTGGTTCACGTTGAACGTGCTAATGGAAACCGACGAAAAAAAGATCCAATAAAAGCGAAAGTGAAACGGAAAAACGAAGAGAAGAACGAGGCTGTACCTGGTTAGGTGATACCGCGAAGACGGAAAGGGCTCTCTGATAGCGGGATTGTTGTGAGAAGATAAGGAACCTGGATAAAGCGCCGTCTAAGTCTGGATTTTCGCCTTTGCTTTCTTTTTCAGTCTCGACCATTTCGTACCACCTACGCTCGCCAACAGACAAGGAAAGCGAAGGTACGAGCTGATAGGAATCATAATTCCAGCTCGGGAAGGCGTACGTTGCTTATGTTTGTTCGGCTTCGTTTTTCACACGGTGTTCGCACACGCACGATTCTGTCGTACGCACGCGGACCCAAGAGAGAACACGTGTATAACGCGCGCTGATAATCCAGGCAGAATCGTTGATAGAAAACGGGACTTGCTTGTTTCTAATAATACCAGAAGGCGTAAGAAACGTTTAACGAAGCAATCAGGATCATCCGGATAATTGTAACTGATAATTCCTTGATTGTCAATGATCGATAAATTAATCTCCGGTTTGCTATTACAAGAACCTCTGAATTAATGTTTCAGATCGTTAATGCATGCCACAGGTATTTACCGATGTGTATTGCTTGAGTAAGCACACGTATGCATAACTAATTGGATAAGAGGAAGGAAGGCTGCTATACACGATATACTTGTACGTGGTATTTTTGGCTAAAATGGTTTCCCCCATTTTTCTTCATTTATCTAATTAGCTGACCTAGAATGTTTCATATTACCACTTTATTTTATGAGTAATTCCATTTTTCTAAGCAAAATGGAATTCTTTACCGGTATCGAGAAAGACAAAGACTTGATCTAGAAATATATATCGGTAAATACGTGGCGGTAGTTTCACTAATATTGGATATATTGTAAATATCGATATAAGATGAGGATTTTATAGAGGAGAACAAAGAACTCGATACAAAGATTGTACAAAATAAGACACGAACATGTATTTATTTATTACCAATAGATACTTGTTTATACGCATTTCGCATTCACATCGAAAGAACTGCGTTAATTATGGAATAGTCTAATACGATTGGTCCATCAACAATAAACGACATCTTATAAATTTATTCGTTTCCCACTTTTTTACTTATGTTTTCCTAGAAGCCACACTTTTGCTCGATCAAGCTATACATTCGTAAATCTATCGAGTACACTCTGCCTCCGTTACTCGGCTCCTCGGAAGAGCAACAGAGAAGAAGAATCGGCTGTTTGGTCGTTGGAACGGGTTTAGATTAACGCGTTGTTAAGTGACCGGATAAGTGAGCCACGCTGAAACGTACTGACTCCTTGTAAATCGGTCCGAGCTTCTCAGAAACCAGAGCCTAACCTCGCGGCGACTATACCGTGAACAGAAAGAAATAGAGAGAGAGAGAGACAAGCAACTCCCACAACACGAGCTTTTGAATTCAACGCACGAGCCGGACACCTTCCGTTCCTTCGTCCTGCCATCATCGCGTCTTTCCACGCACAGCCAATGACCGGCCCTCATGGCAAATACGCCACCTAATTTTTTTCTTGCTTTCTAAGCCTTTCAGTCATCGGCAGGAAGTGGCATATATGAACGCTGGGCTCGACACGCCGTGTTCCACGGCCGAGGAGGATTTTACCCCGGTCGCGATGCACGCGCGCGTACGTGTTCTTGCCGTAGGAATTCTCTTCGCGTGGAACGCGACGCTATTGGCGCTATTGCGGCGCGGCAGCAATATCTGATACGCGCACGCCTCGATGGAAACGCCGCGAGTCTTCGCCAAACGTGCAAACAACGACACGCGTTGTCCACGAGATTTGCAGATACTTTTCGGTTCATAGTTCCGTCTATGACAATGCATGGAAATTGATACAAAGATTTATTGTTGTGCAGGTGAGTAAATATCAACTGAATGTTGCATGTTGAATCATTTTCAACAAAATTTTCAAATCAAGACACGAAGGAATTATCTTTGCCTATTCGATTTTTTATTTCGTACGTGGCAACCATGAAAATGGATGTAGAATTATTTAAGCACGTTTCATTGTCACGAGGATCGGTTCAGGTCATGTTCAACACAGCTGTATTTTCGCCGTTGAAGAATGTGCTGGGAGGTTCGAGAAAACTCTGAAGTCATCGTTCACGTGAATGGTTTTCTTCTTAATTTCTGGAAAGTTCTTTTTGTTTGACGAAACGGAAACGAAAATGGGAGATGGAAATTCGAAAATCAAACCGTAGTAGACTATTTAATTCTATTCCTTTGTGTTTACGGAAACATGCTGATTATGATTCTTCAATTATAATTCTATATACCTTTTCACCAATTATAACAAAGAATTTATATATGCATGGAACTGACATAGAATCAGAAAATCCTCCTTTGTAAGGAAAATAGTTCCCAAAGAAATACGCCAGAAAATACTTAATATTAAAGTAGGAAATATTACAAAGTAATATAGATTCTTATTATACATGACTTCAATACACGTTACTCAATTAAAGTTTTCTGTATCGAAATTATTACAGCCGACGAATATCGAGACAAAAATTATTATACTACATCTTGTTTTACGCAGCATGCTCGTTGCTATCCAATAACATCACCTGAAATTTTTCACCCTTCATCGTACATAGTCGTCGTATTTCACACGTCGCTCGAGGACAAGTTCAGAACAGGCCTTCCCAGGCCGGAAGAGTGTTCCCAGTTTAGATGAAGCCGCAGAACTGGCCACTTCACCATTCCACATAAACGTTCGGGGCGATACGTAAAGCTTTGTGAAATACAGGTATATCCTCGTGCAGTCCTGAGGGACTCGGGAAGATGAGGTCAGGCCCGTAAGACACGAACCAGCCTCGAGTACCCTCGTCATGGAATAATCCCATAAATTCTCGTCCTGCCGAAGCAGGTCGACCAACTATAACTGAAAGAAACAGCTAGATCAACTATAAATGAAAGAAACAGCTCGACCTTTCCTTCTGCCTCTACACGATTTGTCGCTTTCTCCATCGAACGTTTTGTAACATCTAGCAAGCGCTACTCCCTCGAGATGATCGTGTCTATCGTATCGATCGATCGATCATATCGAAAGGATCATACCGATCGTCGAGCTCACAACCTTCTTCTTGCTATAATATATCTACTAAAATATTTCAAACCACTTGCGGATGAATTATAAGAGAGACGACTCACTCGATATAATCTTCGAATCGACTTAATTATCCTCGACACCTGTCCGCTGCACAAGCAGACAGACTCGTGTGTCTCTTAGAACCCGATTATATTTATCCCGCCCATGGTTTATCGCCACCAATTAAGAGGCAATTTTTATCGCATTGTAATATACCGATGACCCTCTCTTTCCCAATTATCGCGGATTATCCCACGATGACGTTGACAAAAGATCGGTAGGGCCGGGTGTCGCAGGTGCGCGCACCAGGCTCTCGAGTGCGAGCACCTCCGGTGAGAGAGATGCACCTGCGGTCCGATGTGTGTGCGAGGGAGGTTCGGTAGGAGGCCGACGACTCTCGCGAACCGGCACTGTAGGAACGAACGAGCAAGAAGGAGGAGGAGGAAATAAAAAGCCGGAGGATGCAGACACAAATAGATTGCAAAAACATAATAATAGAGAAAGAGAAAGAGTGTGACGAGGTGGAGTGGTGGAACCGAAGGGGAAGCAGACAGAGTGGGAGGGCGATGGTACGAAGAGGAAAGAGAGGAGGAGATTTGAGAAGAGAGAACAGGAGAGGCACACGAGACGATTCCACGATGGGAGGAGGCAGCAGCACACGCTTTGTCTCAAGGCGAGCTGCTCTGCTTCGTGGCGGCTCTTCAAAAGACCGGACAAAGGAACGAAACGCGCGAGAAGCAAACCCAGCAAGCCGTTTCGCGACCAGTTTGAGAACCTCTTTCACTCGTCCACGACCTCTTTGTCTACGAGAATCGTGCACAACACATACTCGTGACTATACCACACGGACACACCGTGGACCCTGGGGATCTCTTCTCGCAACCTATTAGAAGTCGTTATCATTTCACCTCTATCCGACCACAGGAAGCACCGTGCGATGTCTCAAACTCATCGCGAAAATGCGAGCGAATTTGCAAGAAAAAGGACAGGCCGCGTGAAATTTCGACACAGCCCAAATCCATCGTACGTTCGTCTTCACTCGTCTCTTTCTTCTTTTCGACGCCGAACACCGACTGGGATGTCCCATGATTTATACGTGTCCGAAGAAAGATTCTTGAACCTTCCTTCGGTTCGGCGTTTCATAAATCGACCGATGTTCCGGGAAGCTGAAACGAGTACCCGGAACGTGGGCCATTTTTGTGCGTTAATTGTGGAATTTGAAGGAACCGACTTATACCTCTCGATGCCTCATCTCTTCGAAAATGTGTTTAAGGATTTTCTTTTAACTCGGCCGGATCTTTATTTTCCCTTGGGCCGTACTTTGTTTGCTTTTAAAATTACAGCTGCCGAATTAGTATGAGCCGAGATACAGGAAAGAGAGAAATTTGTTCACGAATAATGTTTACAAATCAAGATTCAGTATATACACGTTCTGTACTGCGATGGAATCACGATGAATTGATTTTCATTTTTATTTAATCTGCTGTCACTCCATTTTTGTAATTTCTTTTCAACCCATTGATTGCGTCACTATTGGTATTTAAACAAAATTGTTATTTAAAAGACAGATTAAAAAATTCTTTGAATTTATTATTTGAGAAAATATGTGCTCAATATTTCATAGAAGTTTATTAAAACGGAAGCTGTATTATTACAGTTACAGTACACGCTTAATCTTTGTTATTAATATTAATCCATCGTCGTAAACTAAATATGTATCCGTTTTATTAAAACTGATTTAATTGAATGAATAAAGCCTGCAATTTCGCAAAATAAAATAGAGATGGCACATATTATCAAACAAAATCATGGCAACGTTTTAATCTAAAATTTCATACAACTCGATTTGTACCATGGCAATGGGGGCCGACAAGAATCCAAATCACGTGGCGCAACGGCGCGAGGTTTAACATAGTTAGTGTCTCACTGACAATTAACGATGAATCGAGGCTACGCCGCCTCCTTTTGTACCCTCCGTGGCTCTTGCAGCCTCGTTAGCAAGCCACGCGATATAGACAACATCGTTACAAGAGACGTTTAACGTAATCTGATTTCCAGCCGAATATAAAATCGGACTTGATTCGTTGAAAGTCCGCAAGATGAGTAGACCGTCTCTTCCAATATTTTCTTCTCGTTTTTTAAACGTTCTGGCGACAAGGAGGAACGAGGGAACGGAATATCGTCGGAATAAATTGCGAGTGCGTCTGTGTAAGGGGAGAAGACCGAAAAGAGCCACCGATTTTATTTTATATACGAGCACGATCGTAAAGAAAAGGCGGTGCGTTATGTTGAAGCAAACATAATACCGATCGCGTTACATGTCCCAATAACGCCAGAGTCCAATGGTTCCTCCGACGAATAATTGTAACGGGCAGCGACTTTAACTCGTTTCATGCGCCATTGATATCCCACTATAAATATTGCATCAGAGACGAAACTTTCATTAGATGAAGCAACATACGCTTCGACTCGTTATCGAAGTAAAAATTTAATATTCTATCAAAGTACGTTAAAGTGATACCGAGTTGACTTGTTACTTCAATAATAGTTTCTTCATTTAGAGATGCCCTATTTTTTTAAACGTCGATTCGTTTCTGTTAGAAAGGAATTAAATCGTGGTCACATTAGCAAGGACTAAAACTGACCTACATTTGTCTGAAATTTGCCTGGCTCAGATTTATTCGTCTTCTCTATTACATAATTTTTAATTTCATAATTACAGTGTTAATTAATTTCATAATTACATTACATGTAATTACATAATTACAATGACATCTCTGGTTAAAGAACGCTTAAGTCTATATTTTCTGCTGCACTTCTATAGATTAATTGGCTACTATCTTAAACATAGTTTAATACCGATACGTTTCAATTAAAATTACCAAGATTACAAGTCAAAGTTACTAACAAAATTGTACCAAAAAATTGCTACCAATTGTATTTATATCAGCGAGAGAATATTTCTAAGAGATCACTTGTATCAGTTCAGTAATTCATCCCACCAATCTTTCTAACATTATGGAAATATTCAGGTCTAATAATTACTAAATATTCTCTTCTATGCAAAGAAATATTCCAATATATTTTTCATTTTAAAATTTCTTCAAAATCTCTCACATAACACAGAACACATTACCAGTTCTTTTATCGTCATTGGTCTCTCAAAAAACACAGATAACGCCACTTTTCCTTTCAAAAATACCCTAACCCAAACGCGATAACACGCTCAATTGCGCAACATCGAGAAAGTTATCTGGTGTGACACGATGCAGACGGGAAAAACGTGGATCGAAATCTTTTTCTCCGCTTCTCTCCGGCTGCTTGGAGGGTCTCGTGTAATTCAACCCTGTCACCCGCGTGTTAATTACCGTACGGCACGAACAAAAGGTAGTTCGCACGTCTCTCTGGCGTACAGTAGGGTCAGCGTTAGGCAGATAGAAGTAGGTCAGTGCCGTGTGTGTGATTCGTCTTCCCTTCCTTTCACGTATCCTTCAAATTAGCTCACACGTCTCGTTAGACCGATCGCAGTCTGGCTGTCTCCGCCGCTTTCCCTTTCCGTAACTTTTGTGATTGCGTAACACCAATAAGAAAGCCTTAATACGTTACACATTGCAAGAGCTTCGCTATTTGCCTCCTCGTCGATCAATCGAGATAATACGAATATGTTTGGATATCGGTAGATTCTAACAGTTTTTCGACTTTTGGGTTTGGTTTGATACTCGACAAAAGAATACGCGATTGGAAAGTTCGTTCAGCAAGAAGAAATTTCATTTCGATAGCACTCAGTTGGATAAAATGTATATTATGTGTTACATAAAAGATTTCAAAATTTTATTAGCATTTTATGGACATGTGGCTGTCATGATTATATTGGTCAAATTTGAAACTAATCTGAAAATGTATTCAGAAGATGGAACATATTTACTGCCGCCGTATATTAAATAAAAAACAAAAAATAGCGAATAGCTGTATTAGCCGTTTCGTAATGGAGACACCATTAACTCAAGGCAATCGATAGACACTATGATACAGCAAGAAACGTTTAACTATAACCTCAATAAATCTTCCGAGTGCCATAAACAACTGAATCCACACAATTGGACATTTTAATATGAACAAAATACGATGTCGGACGATAAACTTCAATTACCCTATAACATTCCAATTATACATTTTAAAACACCGTATTATTGGACCAAAAAAATATTTCCAGCATCACTCGGTTTATGCCGTCAAACGATGGTCAATGCGAAAAAACGCGACAAAGAGCGGAGGTCTGCAGAAGGTGGGTCTGATTTTGCAAGACCGAAAGTCGAAACCGCGAAAGGGGCCAAAGAACGCGAAAGCGTCCGACCGCAAGAGGCGAATCTCGATTAAGCCTCAAACGCTCCGAGAGCATCGTGGAGCAATCAAAAACACCGAAAGAGACAGGTCCGCGTCCCGATGACACACTCCCAAAAAGAAGAGGCGCGCGCGCGCGCTTGGCGGTGGCAGCGTAACGCGCGCGCACCAGGTCGTACATAAAACTCCTCACGGCGGTGTTTTAAAGGCCAGGTAACACGGAACGGCGCGCTTTCGACGGCCAACCTTCGGCCGCACGATGGAAAAAGACAACAACTCGCGGTCGATCTCGTGGTCCGTATAATTTCATTAAACTGAAGCAAAAAACTTTGGGACACGATTTGCCTCTTCGAGATCGAGAGTGGACTGACGAGCCTTACACGATGGACGAAGAACATGACGAAGAACACGACGAAGAAGAAACGAAGATAGAGGGAAAAAAGGAAGATCAGAGTATGAGAGGAAGCAAGATGAACACGAAGAATAAACGGAGGAAAGAAAGCAGACGAATGAGCAAGAGCAAGGTACTCCGCTCGCGAGTCACTGCGCGCTCGCACGTTGAACGGGCAATCCTCCGATTCCTCGTACAAGTACGTACATTGGCTTACGAAAGTATTTGCATTCAAGTGTTCATATAACCTGTTATATAAAATATTTTGAAATTTCATTGGCATTCTAACGAGACACGACCATTTGTCACGATTATATCGATCAAATTGAAAACCAATGTGAAAATGTGAAAACATAGATGTATAGAAATTATGAGATACATATTTGATAAAAAGATCTTAAAAATGCTTCCCGCTGAATATCCAAATTTACCAATACGGTGGATAATTGATATAGATAATTGACTGACTAACTTGACTGACCAATGTAATTATGATAATCAAATCGCATAACAGTGCCGATGAAGCTCCGAAATGCTTCGTACAATATCCGTAACATATTCATGAAAGATATCTACAACTGGACAAATAGTTTCGTCGGTCTGTGTAGATAAAGCTTTTGTACAATTGCAAAGACGCACGAGAGTCACGGAAGAGACAGTACAGTCGCTGCACACGCATACAGGCGCGAACGAAGGCGAAAGGATGAAGCCCAGCCTCGGCTAGAAAGAAACGGTCGACCAGCGCAGTAGACACAGTCTTGAATCTTGACCTAGGACACGCACCGGCGACTACGTCACAGTTCGACGTACTACGAAGGCTCACAGCGCAGTATATCTTTCTCTCTCTTTTGCTCTTTTACTCGATGCTGTGTGCTCGCCGCGCTGCTACCATACACTCGACATTCACACGGTTCGCCCAGGATGGAAAGGTCGACCGAGGAGCGAGGTCGAGGTTTTTCCTTGAACGGCGAGAAAATTCATTCTCGCAGCTTCGCCGGAAATCGCCACGTGAGGTCTACGAGTTTCTGCCCAGCCTTTTTGCATGACTGCTGCCGCGTACGCCATCGAAACTGGATCTTAGTCTACTAGACACACGAATCTTGTTATATACCATTCCTAGTTTTCACCATGTATCGGTTAATTACGATCGTTTATGCTCGTACGTGTCCTTTTTAGCTTTTTACATGGTCATGGTTTGTTGAGATTGATTGGCAACGGGTTTCCTTTATCTCGTGCTGATTTTGTTTTTTTCTAAGAAACGTTGGTAAATGATTAAATACCATAAAGGTAATTACATAATTAATTCTTTTTATTGTTTTATTATTGACGTTATAGTAAGAAGGATATAAACAACTCTATTCCGTGTTATGAATCATAATTATAGCCATTATTGATTGATTTTGCAATTAATTTCTAAAAAAATAAAATAAAATTTCCAATAAGAATATTTCCAATAAGAAAGAAACTTTTTTTTTATGTGCTACATGCTATTATCTATATGGTATTTATTATCATTTTCGTAGGAAATATCTCCTTTCTTATTGCGATATCATGATAAATGATGATCAAAATGAGAGTATTAAAATTATTGTTATAGTAAAGAATTGAATAAAAAATTAAGATAATTATTTCATAACAATAAGAACTACAACATGGTAACAAAATCGAAAGCTACAACTTTCTTGAAATTATTTTGACTTAAATAGAATTGTATAAGGATAAAAATAGGGGGTCAATTAACTCGCCCTTAATTAATGTCAACATTATGTAGCATTAGCTCGGAACAAGTTTTTCCATGAACTTCAAGAGAAATCGATTATATGTAAGCCAGTTGTACCGACTTAAAGATAAGATTTCTCCGTTCTATGATATGAGACCTTGATAAGATACTAGCTAGATAACATACATTTAGTATCATTTCCTTCTTTGCATATAAAATATTCTTCCACTATATTTACATCATGATTATGTCTCACATATTTGGTTTTAGTTTTCTTCTTTCAATCCCTTAATCAATTAAACAAATTGATTATTTTCATCTTTAATATTTCCCTTCCTATCGTTAATGCAAGGAGATATGTATAAAAAACATCGAGTTTTAATATAAGAACTTAATTTAATATAGCAAAAAACAATCTTTCGTAATATTCATTTAAAAATTTAATAAATTATACCAATTGCACATAAATCTATTGTATCCTGCAAATAACACTGTCTTCAAATTGGAGATATTATCGTACGAGTATCTGAAGAGTTCATAGAAGAAATGATACAAGCAACAAATCTTCGATGGAATTCTACTACAGGAAATGGTTTGTTTCTAAGTCTCAAACTATCTTAGTACGAAGTAGCTCCAAAAAATGTCGAAATTTGTCTATTTCATACTGAAATATTGAAATTTCTAACAAAATCCTGCGAGTAATACATATCGTGCATCGTTCTTTATATTTATTTCCTTTTTATAAGAAATACATTTATACCATTTTTCTACCGATCCTTTGTATGATAAAACGGTACAATTTTCCATTTCGTGTTTTCCTTTTCAGTATTTTATGAAGTCGATCAAATAATCACGGTACATTATAAATATTTACAATTCGAAGACTAATGGACTACGTGCAGCATTCCAAAGATACGAAGCTCCACAGGTACCAAACCGAAGGTAGGTAAAGAAAAGTTTTTCGTGTCCCAAGGTTCCCAGGATCAAATTCCACAGTGTCGATCGGAGGGAGCGATTCGACTGACAGCGCAGCGACGACGCTTTCCTCGTCCGGACGGAAGTGCCACGTCGGGTGCATTGTTGCGAGCCGAGTGTACGGGACGCGGATTGGCCAAATGGAGCGAGAGAGACTCTCGGGCCGTCTGTGTTCGTGCATATGCTTACGCCTTGCCGCCCCATGTACGTGTAACACACGCATTAAACAAGAGAGAGTACCCGAGAGAGAGAAAGAGTGTAGGTGGGTCGGTTGCGAACCACTTCCTCTCGGGACGTGTGCGGTCTTCGAATAATCGGATACTCGTGCGTGCTGCATCGGGGAAAGGATGTACACCGTTGTACGTACGGTTAGAGAGAACAGCAACGGGAAAAGAAGAAAAAAAAGTAAAGAGGCAGGAGAAAAAGGAAAAGAAAAAAAAAGGGAAACCGAAAAGTTGTTCGATGCTCGAATAACACTTGTTTGTACTCTTTTCATAAAGGACCCGGCGGTCTCGCGGCCGCTTTTACGCATGGAATAATGCGTCGAAACTCGATAATATATGTGCATCGTGGAATCACGATCTTCTAGGCGATGTTTCTCATTAACGGTACAGAAATGCACACCGTCGACCGGTGGCCATCGTCTTTCTGTACATGCGCAGGCGACGAAAAAGGAAATCAAACTACGCCACGTAAGTATATAGAGAGACTTGAATAACGTAGTACGTAGCAACGAACGAAAGGAACAAGTATTACTTGGTAAGTACAAAAACGCCGATCAGTTACACTGTTAAGTCCTCCTACCATGATATACATATTTGCAAAACCATCCCACGTAGAGGCGTTTTGCAAGGAAATCGCTCGTTTACAGACGAATAATCGTTGCATACGACGCGTGACGCTCTACCGTGGTGGAATTTCGCCAAGCCCGACTACATAGACCAGAGACCTGGTATATGGTTGCGCTACGACGCGCTCGACCGGCTGCTACTATACCGTCCCATGATAAAGAGAGGAAAAGAAAGGAGACGGGACAAAGGTCTGACAAAGGAAGAGGAGGAGGCGCTGGTGTAGAGAGAAGGAAGGCCATCAGTAGAGGAAAAGAGAAAAGCATCGAGCACGAGGTTAGGTGAACCCTCGTCGGGCCGCTCGTGTGCACGTCGTTCGTTGGATATTCGATATCGCCCTGTGTATCCTCGAGTATTGGCCCCACAGCCTGTGCTAGTGTGCAATAAACAAAGACATTTTCCACTTCCGATGACTTGGCAGAGCCACTCGACCCTCCCAGAAGCGAAATTCTATCTTATCCTGTCTCCCGGCATCAACGAGATTCGTTGCTTGACAGATCCCATCGAAGGGAACCATAACGAATTGAGAGAGAATCTATCGATCAGTTGTTAATAGATTGTAGTAGATTGACGAAAATCTTTTCATTCCAAGTAGTGAAAGAGATTGATCCACGTATGAGTACGATAGAACTCCGTTTATATAAATTTGTTAGCAGACAAGTACTTTATATATATATATGTGTGTGTGTGTAATTGGAATTCATCTTGACAACTTCTGCCACCTATGATTTTTCGTTGACATAACAGAAATTCACGTTCATGTAAGTGGATTTAATCAGCAGGAGTTCGTTTAATCTAAAACTTAGTTTTGCTATTATACAATTTATCTTGATTTTATTTTATTACACTTTATTATTCTTACAAATTATATGGAATTCCAGTGTACATACATATACAAATTTTGAAACAATTAGAGGATCGTACATGACAGTAATTTTAATCATTATATCCATTTCTTACACCTGTACATATTTCTTTAATGATTGCGGTAAAGTCACAGCATTATGCGAAAAATATTGATCTATCAAACGTAAGAGGAATTCTTTCCTTTGGTTTTCTTACTTCGTTGAAATCCTTCATAGCAACGATTTTCTAATAGTTTTAAGCAAGATATATTTATGATATAGATTCTATACAACGAGTCAAGGGAAATAACCAATGACACGTTTTCCACGAAAACTCGCTAGACAGGGCAAGACGCGTGGTCACCTGACCTACGATGAGGTTTAACGTCCCTATTAGCGGATGTCATTTGAATGGGAATGTAATAAAAGTCGCGTGCAGCATAATTTAATTCAAGGTCGTGCACACTCGCTTTCGAGCAGATGCAGAAGAACGCAATTACCGGGGACCGGCCGGCGTGTAGAGCGTGCTTCTGTACGCTTGTATTATAATTATACATGCGCGTCGTCGCGCTTTTTATCAGAGAATAATATTTCGTGGCCGGAGCCGTGGCTCGTGACGGGTCTCGATTCCGAAAGAATTCACCGGCTGCCGGCCGGTCGACGTTAAATTATGTGGTATGCATAATTGCACTCAATGAAATTTGCGTCTCTGCCGCTTTGGGAACCTCCTGGTCCCCGTGTCTCGTTCTCCTCTTGTGTCTGTTCCCCTGCCCGCGTCCCCTTATCAAACTCTCATCACCGTATTATATTAGTCGGCGTGTCCTCGTCACGCGTTACGCGCAACTGAATCATGCAGCCGCGATGAAATCGTGCCGAATTGAGAAAGCCGCGACGATAAATTACGGGATAAGCTGATGGAAATTACGCATTCAGAGATTTTTCGAACGAGAACCTGGTAAGACTAGCACACACGCACGAGGGCCACTCATGTATACAACGAACACGCGTGAATATCTAAAAGAAGAAACAAAGTTCGTGGAGATAGCAAAGGGCGGTTTGAGAGGCAGCGACCTCTGGTCGAGGGTAGTCGTTGCACATGGCAGACAGAATAAATAAAAAAAGAGAAAAACCGCTCATTTCAGCCAACGCGCTGTAAACATCTGCTAGGCGGGGGCACTTTGGCCCGCGAGTGGTTCTCAACCAACGCAGATTTGGTCCTTCGAAATGCATCGTCGACAGTTTCTATCGCAGTCTCATCCCCTCCAACCGAATTCTCTCCCTTTTCAGCTCGTTTCTTTTTCTTACCCACGATATTTATCGTTTACCTCCTGCATTTTATACTCCTCGTCCCCCCGGCCACTCATTCCCTAAGGCTTAAGTGTCGATCGAGTTTCGAGTATGAGAACGGAAAGAGACCCGGTGTGGGTCGGCAGCTGCTTCGAAGACCAACAACCAACAAAGGCAACAACCACCGTACCCTATCACGGATCGTTACTATATTACTACCACTTCTACCGCCAGTATGCGTGTTACTGATTTTCTCCATTTTTCCTTCCTTCTTGAGGGACATCTCAAGAGGAACGCAGAAAAGTTCAAGTTACTTCACTCGAGTAGCGTTTTCAAGAAGTTGTATGTACGAGATCGAATAGCCACTGTTCGAGAATCCGAGATCTCGTTCATCCTTCTTCGATGTCGGTGACGAAGCTCAAGGTTTCGACGGACGGAGAAAGCGCGGGAAGTTTCGACATCGTCGGCCGCAAATTGAACCGAGGAGGAACGGGCGAACGATTCCACGGCCTCGAGAGAACCGACGGAACGAGATGAATGTCGAGGCACAATCGCCGTGCGTGACGAAGTGTGTCGTTAGCGACGAAAGAAAGAAATTCGACGACGATGACGACGATGCATTTAAAGGAGAGCTCTCTTTCCCTCTCACAGCTTTGAAATTCTTCTCGCCGGCGGAAACTCTTAATTTTGTGGCCGATGTTGCGGCCGAAGGAAAAGGGACGAACTTTCAAAAACGATCATGGCCAAGGCCCCGTGTATGGGTCTGAAATCGTGCGTCCGTTTGTGCTCGAAACAATTTTTAACATAATTGCGCCTTTCCTCTTCCTGGGCACATGTATATCTCTCTGTCATCGCGTTACACCGGAATTATTATGAATAACAAGGAACCGCAATAATGACCGTTACGACGTTTTCAAAGGAGACAGTTGGTTTTTTAGTTGTGGTCAAACGCGACTTGATCTACTTGAGAAATGACTATAACAAATTGAATTAAATGTATAATAGAAATAGAAATAGAAACGAGGATAGATTTTTTTCAGGGACGTTAGTTGATACGACGAGATTTCTTTTAAAAGAGTATCCGACTTATAGAGAACACGCGTGAGTTTACCATTATAAATTTGTGAAGAGCAAATAAAAGTCCTATACACTAACGTTTTCGGGATCCGCTCCTCCCCCTATCTCGAAACTTATGTAGCGTTTGACCATACCAAGCGAACAAGTCGTAAAATACTGAGAAAAGATTCTCCCGTCTCCTGGGCAGCTTTTTACGAAGGCGCGTGAACAGTGGTAGGGCCAGTATGGGTCTATTAACACGGTTTCATCGTCGACACAAATCTTCCATTTCGATGGAAAAAGTAAGCTGGCGGTAGCATCGGGCACGTGCTGCCGTCACGATAAAAAAATGTCTTCTCTTCCTGCCATTCGAATTTCTACATATGTTTCTTTCACGTATCATTGGGAAACGATACATTAAACGTTGTACAGAAGTCAGGAACACGTTGCCGTTCTGCACTCATGGCATACACACACAATCGAACGACATTTCCTTCGTGTTACGGTTATGTGCGCGACGAATAACAACTACACACGTTCGAGCTTCTATCTCGTGTACCGGCTACAAATAAACCAGCCTCGATAACCACGTTCGCCTATTTCGTTAAACAAACAAAACTGTCCTCTAGCAGCTGGCACGCGTCGCCTCTTTGCTTTTCCAGCAAAGACGGAGAAAGTTTCGCGCTTCGAGCGGTCCTATTTGCAGGCTGGATCTCGTGTATATAACCGGTGCTGTTGTGCCGTACGTACGGCGACGTTTGCGCACGTGTGTGCGTCACGTTTAACAGAATCGAGGGACGGGTTAATAGCGAAACGCTTCTTCCTTCCCATCGCGACGAGGCAGCAGCAGCAGCAGCGGCAACACGCAGCATCGCGCGCGCCACAGTTCGCGTCGCGCCGGTTACGCGACGCTGCAGCTAACGACCTGGATAACCAGCCGTGATGTTTCCAAAGTAACGTCATCGTTCGCCGCGATGCGACACGAGGCGACGAGTCTGACGACGGAGTCGCTCATTACAACTTCCGGTCCAGGAGAGCGAGCCAGAAAGAGAGCGGCCCGAGGGAATGAGAAAGATGGAGAGAGACAGAGATCTCGGAGCGGCGATGGTGGGGACAAGAGAATCAGCAGAACGGCGCGGCGGACCGACTGGTCGACGGAATGAGACAGAGAGCGCGAGCGTGAGTAAGACGGACGGTGGGGAGGGAGAGAAGGAGCGAGAATCGAGCGAAAATGCTCAACAAATAGCCACATCCTCATAATGGAACGGCGTATCAAACTCATTAGACATCATTATCGAATCGACACGATTACGTTCCGCAGAAAGATCCGATCTTCCCGTTAAAACCGAATGATCGGTTTAAATAGACGCTCGATCGTCATCATGGGCGCTGATACGACGCGCGTACACACAACGTACGTTGAGAAATCAGCGTATTAGATATACACGCTAAAGACACTCTCTGCATCCGTCGAGAAATTTAGGCGTACGAGAGTGCGGGAACCCGTCGCGTTAGAGCAATGATTCATGCCAGGTATGTTAAACTGGTTCCGAGCGGACTGCAGCCGCTGGAAAAAAGGCTCGTAGCCCGATCTACGAGACACAATGCAACGTTAGAGAGAAAACAGCTACGTGGACGTATGTAGATCCGCAACCCCGACCCCGCTACCGTCAAAGGGTGGAGTGGTTGGGAAAGCAGGAAGCGAACGGATTTTATGTAAGAAAGGAAAATCATAATGCACAACTATACGTGTCTGCTCGAGGAAAATGATTGGAAACGTCAACGAGGAATCCGAGATTCGCGTTACGATTTCTTCATATTATACCCCGTGCTTCATCGTATAATTTTCTGCATAGTACAGTATCCAGAATAAATTTCCAGATAAACGATTCTGCACGTTATATTATTATAGACGTAACCTTGCTTCTAATCGATGGTTCTATACGAGTGTTGGCTGATTTAAAAAAATACCAACGACTAATTTCACGTGGTAAAAATACCAGCCTCGTAATATATAATAAATGAGAATATCGATCTAAACGTAGGTACGGCGTAATCGTTCGATGAGTACGCGCTGCGTACGCCACGCAGAAGCATCGAGTCAGTGCTTACTCGCGCGCGTTTCGGTCGCACGACACGCCAGCGGTTCTCAATCTAAAGATCACGGCGTGTAAAGAGGATGCGAGAAAGCTCGACCGAACGGAAGACACGATAAGCACGTACGGAAATCCGTAGCGGGTTCTGAATTTAAAACACGAACAGTCTTGACACCGTTCTAAGTGTCCGAGTCTAATGTTATTGGACGGTCAATATTAGCGCGCTTCACGTGATGAGCGACGAGCACCATACGGCTTCCTTTTACACGCCACCGTTTTCCCTCCTATCGAGGAATGCTTTAGGCATCGCTGGAACGACGGCGTTGCCAGGTACGTTATATTCAGATATAATAAAACGTTATCGACCAGATATCGGGGCCGAGCAGCTCTCTTCTCGCGAGCCGTAGCAAAATAACATCGGTGTAATAAGGCACGCGAGACATTGAACTCGACTGAAAAACAAGGACTAGATACACACTATTTTATCCGATTGATCGATTCTTATAATCGTCGTAATCGACGCTAGATAGCCAAGCGTTGTTAATAAAGTTATTGCATATAGGAATATTACATAGAATGTTTAGTCGTAGGAGAACAGGAATGAAATACTAACTTAGTATTTTTATTGACTCGAAGTGTCGATGAATGCATATATAATATGTCGACCGTAGACTGGCAAGCGGCCAATTTCGAATTTGCAAAAGTGTATCGTGCGAGGTAAATTGCGCTCACTCGTTTCTACGTGACGACAGATGCGGTGGAGGTGGTCGAGAACGAGCTGTAGATGATCGATCTATGGCACGTGCTATCGATAGACGCGCTCCTTCCGTGTGTATTTGCACGCGTTTTGTATTCCATCGAACTTATATCATGGAATATCAAATATACAACGCAGATCAAACTAAATAACATTTCTTTCGTTCTTTTTCACTTTTCAATAGCGTGTAAAATCGTATCGAGATAGGTAAAAAATAAAAATGCAAATACACAGAGTACGAGTAAGCACTTTCGAGCGAAAAGAACCGTTTCTAATCTTCAACATTAATCGGTAAAAGCATGAGTCTCACGAACGTAGATAAAGTATAGGCACGGTATTGATGATTGCGAACAGAGTTACGTGATTATTTATCATGCGCGCGATCTTTGACAGATGTTAAGATTTAAATGGCAAGCCACGTGGCGCCGCGCTGCGGCGTTCTAGGTTTTCTCAATTTCGAAACGCTTCACAAAACGAACGATACTGTATATACATATATTGCGTGTCCTGTTAGTACATGGTTTAAATTCGTTCGATAAAAGCAACCGTTTTGCTATTCAATGGAAAGATTATCTTTTCACGGTGCACATCGTAAAAAGAACACAGATGGGTTCGTTAGCAATGACTGATCTTATACGGCAAGAAAGATCCTTTACTTCTCGCGTGCTCAATGAAACACGGATTATAAAAAAACGAAAATTGTCATTTCACGTCATTCAGAATGGACGAAACGAAAGACGCTATGTTATTGACCGCGACTTACCGGTGGACACCGCGGTATAAAAAGGTCGGAAGTAGGTGCGTAGCGTCTGTGTCACGTACGTGTCTGTTATTTTTATTTGTAACAACCGTGCTTTGACATTTGGAAAGAAGGAAGGTGCTCGTAAAGATTCCAGCCTAACGTTTTGTTTGAAATTCTCTAAGTTTAACGGTCGTCGACGTTTCGTGTCCTTTGACAAGCGGTCGGCTTTCAACCACTGTAAACATTGTTAAATCGCGACGTAACGAGATAACAATAATTACCATTTACTCGTTTCATAAACTGTATAACACGATATATCAATAAATCAAACGCGTGTAATCAATTACTTTCGCGTATCATGCATAAAGATTATTATTAACAAATTGATCTTTTTTTTTTTAGACACGTTGAATAGCAAGTAAAACATTTCTTATCTGGCGTGATATTATATCCATTAACGCGTGTCATGCGAATTTCTAGATGCAGCGACATCGCAGCATCGTTTAAAGTATGACGTCGCTATTCTTGACACCTTTCTTGGAAACTTGGGTGTAGAAAAAAGAAAAGAATATACCAAGACGGTTGCGGCACGGTTAAAAGAACGACGAGCTCGATTTTAACGTTCCAAGGAACGCCTGTGCACACTAGCGAAGGTTACGAAAATGTCATCGGTCTCGAAACACTTAACCGCGATGTATAATCATTCTTTATTTATTTATGAGGTCGATACGCAATATCACAACAAATTGTATGTTAAACTTGCTTCCCTTTTTTCATGTTTTCAGCTTTTTGTTCCCTTTTTTCATGTTTTCATTTTCCAACTACATTTTTTCCTCTTTTCTATACATATTACGGAACAAAGATAAACGTAACTAGGTTGATGGCAAAGGTAGCCGATGAACGACCACGACCTACGACAGAGTTCACTGTACGACGTTCCACCGAGCTTCAAAATAAATTTGCTTTTCGAAGTTAGATTGGTTTAATTGCACCATTACTTGATACCGCGTTTCTCGCGCCACGCTCACGCCCGTGCCAATGAACTGTCAGTGGTGCTATACGCGACAGATTCCGGTAACGAGAAATGCAAAATAACGTACTACGTGAATTCAACTTACGTAAACATGTTACAGTACGACTAACTCGACAACATTATTCACGACCGTTTCAACATTTATCGACCGACCTTTGAAAAATATTTTACGTTCACCCATACACGTATAAAATTACCTACCAAGGGTTTTCAACGCATTCGTGGAATTTCCATGTATATCTGCTAAAGAGTACAACGAATATCATTGTTGTCGTGCAGTTATATGCGATTCAGGCGACTCCAAGGCCCTTACGTTAAGCCCTCGTATAATCACAATTTATCGAGATTAAACGCTTTACGTTTACTTTTCGGCTATAAAATTTATCGTTGGTCGATAAATCGTTATCAATTTTTTCGAGTATGTGTCAGATTTGTAACTGTATTGATTACTTTGTAACGCGTAAAGAACAATGTTCAACGATCGCAAGAAGGAAATCCGTCAGTTTGCGAGAGATGTGGAGGTTATGTTCGCACTCTTACCTTGTCGGCCGACGATCTCTGCCACGTGCTCGCTGCTAGGTACCGGCACGCATTCGGTCATGTTCTGGCTCTTCTTAGAACGTGCCTCCTCGAAAACGCCTGCCGGTGTCGTTTGCAGAGGATCCGGATCGTTGGTCGTTCCGGTGCCGGTTCCTGTGCCAGTGCCCGGGCATCCAGGAGTACCCTCGAGACCGAGCATAGACAACTCTAATGCCAATTGCAGGGCTCGTTGGTCCTCCAGAGAAGCGGTGCCACCGCCATTCGCTCCACGATCCATTTCGCTGAACAAACTTGTTGGCATGTTGCTCGACTAAAGTAATCGCGTTGTGTCGCACCGGTGAAGTCAATTGTACGTTGATACGTTCGCACAGATAGTATAAATCACAGTTTATTTTTTCACCGACTTCTCACTATTTCGATTATGATATAGTCTCAGTTCTTTCTTCACAGCCCGTGTCTTCCCTTTCTTTTCCTATTTCCTTCTTCCTGTAATACTTTGCTATTGTAAAGTAATGGCCGAATGATGTTGATCGGTGACGGGATCTTCGTAGACAGAGACTAACTCGAAACGATCGGAAAACAACGAAACATAAGCGCGCGCGCGCGTGCACACTACACACACTATTATTTAGGACGAGGACTATAGTGGCTGCTACACCAAGAAAATCGGGCGATCTACTCTTCTCTCGTACGCGGTCACGAAGCGTTTAATGTTCGTAGGAAAAACAACGATGCACCGTACAAAAATAAAATCGTCGCCTCGCCGGTGATCGTTTCGTTCGTCTTCTTCCTTTTTCGTCCGGGTCCTCTGTGTCGCGCGTGTGTACGAGCAACGCACAGCGTGAGTTTTATTCGTACACTGGAAACGTGTGGGCTACTACTCGTCGTAATCTCGTGTCCACAATCAGCACGTCTTTTTCTCGTCGTTCAGTCTCTCTCACTCGCGCGCTTTCTTTCACCGCGTGCAAAAGCCGTACTACGAAAGTGGCCTTCTCGATATTCGCACTGGTTGGAACTGTGTGTTCGTTTGAGATTCGTGTTATTTAAGAGCGCGACTTGCAGCCGTCAAAATCGTCGCTCGCGATGTTCGTGTTTCTTTTCTTATTCCGCGTATCTGTTTTTTACCGATACAATATTATTTCGTTCGTTCGTCTACTCCTTTCGGCGTTTCTCTCCCCGTTTCGTTCGCTCTCGTTCTCCCCTTCGACGGAACGACCTAACGTAACGTAACGTAACGGCGCGTGTATCACGTTTGGGAGGTTCGTCACCGACCGACTGACTAAAGCGTCCGAGAGCGTCGTCGCGCGACTGAAGCACTGAAAACGGAGGCAAGGGGCGCCGCGCTCTCTCTTTCGTTCCTTTTTTCTCTCTTTATCTTGCCCGCTCACTTGCGTTCTCTCTTGCTCTCTCCCCCTTACCGCGATCTTTCCTTTCGAAGGCAGGCGCGTGCAACTACCCTCTCGCTCGTGTTACCACTGCGACTGACTGCGACGTACTGCGACTGCGGGTGCTAAAGCCGGCGCGCCGCCATGTGCCGGACGCCGGCTATGCATCCTGCTGATTGGTCAACACGGTCACGTGGCTCCGTACCACCCCTCCCCACCACATTCGGCCAACCGGCGCACAAAGTACCAGCGCATCTACCGGCCGAGAGCGTCGCACTTCGTTCGCCTCCAGATACGGGCGCGTGCACTCGTCCCTACCGGCTTGCAACCCCCTCCGTGTTACCGCTCGTGCTCTCTCGCCTCTTCGTCAAGTTTCCCTATGGATCTCTGCTGAAGCACCGGCTGCACCACCGATTTCCAACGGCGGTGTTTGCGAGCCCGGGACTGCCCTGGGATCGCAGCTCCATCTCTTCGTGATAACGCGAGACGCCATGATCAAGGGATGCACTTTCATTCCGTCGATGTTGTTTCGGTTAATTTAATTACTCACCGTCAATATCTGTATCTTCGGCTTTGTTTGATTGCAGTTTTAATTAACGAATATAGCCCCTTTCTTTTTCATAGTTCCAGTATTTGTTTAATCTAGCTTTTGAGCTCGTTTACCTTGTTTCTTTTTCAATCAGAAAGTGTATCGGTAATTGACTTTATTTTAGAAAAAATTTAACAAACGTAGATTGGGTTGTGCATTCCAAGGTATATACTTGGTTTAGAATATTACAGTGGCAATACTGTATTTTCCAAGATTATTCGTTGTATCGTTCACGGTAAATCTCACGATACGACACCCTTTCCTATCCGCAGTCCCGTCAACGACCTCTGTCTGCATATAGGGTGCCTAGCAAACGCATTCGTCGGTACTCTTTTTCGAGGTGCGTGCAGTCACTGTAGCAGATCGGCAAAAGGAAATGCAACGGGAAGGAAATTTACGATTCTCGAGAAATAATAGCAAGGTATCGTTCGAGTCGTAAACCTTAGTTGGATCGTTTGAGACTCCTACCATGCTGTAAATTAGATACGACATCAGGAATAGTTTGAAGGAAATCTGTATTATTGCTTAGTATCAAATATATAAAAGTGTAATCCTCCTCAGTGGCCTCGCTTGTTTGAAACTTAATTACCCACTGTCTCACAAGGTTGCAACTCTGTTACCCGTTTCAACACTTTTCTCTGTTTTATCGATAATAATTAATCGAATGAAAATGTAGATAAAAGTACACACGATGATTGAGCATGTTTTCTAGAATCGAGCAGAAGTATTCATTGTCTTGTTTGTTCCTCGATTAAATTAAGACATTTTGATCACGTTCGATCCAAGCCCGACAGAGCATTTTCTTTTTTGCCTGCTTCGAATGTAATGAAATTCACGATACGATAAATTTACGCAGTATCATCGGTGAAACGAGAAAAACCGAGTTTTTATTGCGATCGATATCCCACGTAGCACCGCGAAACAAGTTTCTGAAGAAACGTCTTGGCACTACGTTCATGCACAGTGCAATGCGCTATAGCCTGTGCTAAAGCATCATACCGTAGTAGAATGGTTAACTTTCCGTAATCGAGATATCAAGAATATCTTCACTCTGAATCAGTTAAGCTAGGTTAAGTTACGCCGATCTATCGTCCTTGAACTCCAACGCCAATGATTCCAGCAGACTGTGTAGGAATTTGTACTTCGTGTCGAGATCGTTGATTGCCGATCAACCTTGTAATTTTCTCTGGTTGCAATTTATGATTAGCATAAAGCTAATTGTGAAAAGAAAGGGAAAAATTTCTGTGAAAAAAAAAGGGAACACGAGAAACAAGAAAAAGAATGATGCGAAGAACGCGACCGATCGTTAATTCTCGCAGAAAAACCTATTAAAATTCCATTCTCAAGTACAATGCAAAAAACGGAGTCATTACGCGTGTTGAAGAGCACACCTTAATAAAAGAAGAAGCATCTCGGTTCGTCTTTAAAGCTGCGCTGTGATAAATTTTTGAAAGGAACCAGTTCGCCGCGTAATATAAAAGCGAACGATACAAGAAGCTGTCCCCTCTCCTTTCTACTAATTGTCAAAAGTTGGCTTCGATACGGGCCAGACACGTAATTGCTTCACTGATACCTGCAACCTCTTAATCCGCAAATCACGAGCCATCCTGGCGCAGCTGCCACCTGCGCGGCCAAAACCGACTACATATTTGCTAACAACGAAACCGGCGAATTCGATCTAAACCGATTTCTAAATGCAGCGGTTTGGACCTTGAACCGAGGTGCAACCGTGTTCCATTGTTCTCTGCCGACGACCCTTCGTCTTCTCCCCAGACTAGCCGATTGCTCGATTTTTAGTCGGGCCAACGCACACGATCGTGATCATGTCCTCCATCTCATGGAAAACAGCCGACGATGCTCCAGAATAATTCCACAATATCAGAAACTTTTACTACAACCGTTCCGCTATTCGAGATACCGAATATAAAATATTAACGTTTACGGAGAATATCGGATGAAAAGTTGACCATCCTTTTAACGTCCCGTTGTAAAATATACTCACTGTAGGTTTCCAAATAAAAAAGAAAGGAAAAGTTGAAATGATTGGTACGCCTGCAAAGAACGTACAAATTCTGACTGCCTTTTTAAACTTTCAAGTTCTTTAATTTGCTTCATTGATAGCGTAGGTAGTAATTTTAAATTATGTACGTCTTATGTGTACGTGTATAGCGTTAAGAGAGGATGATAAGGAACAAGGAAACCTTTGCGAGAAAGTTGACTCTGTTTTATTAGTCGGAACCAACGTTTTCATTATTACCGTAACGTATCAAGCTGTAAATTAAACGAAACTACAAGTAAACAGCAAGCAAGATATAACCGAGAATGCGCGGATATTATAGAGAAGTGTAAAAAAATATATACGCATATTTCTTTTATTAAAGACAACGTGGTTCAACAATACTGACCAATAAAACGCAAGTTGAGCGACAGGTGTCAGGGAGAACTTTGGCCAACGAAGCCTAACCGAAAGCCTCTTTTACAGGCAATGTGTATTTGCTTAGCAGGTAGAAAAAATTTACATACGACCACTTAGATACATCGAACAAAACTGTTACCAATCGAAGCACCAAAATTGTTCCATTTGTTTGTTAAATCTACATAAAACGATCAAATGGTTGACTTTTGAAAATTTCAGACAACTTCAGTCAATATTGTTGCCAGTCATTCGACAAATTACCCAACAGCGAAGAGAAACAGAAGAAAAAAGAATGATTTCCACAAAAGCGGCTGGCTTTCTCGCGGACGGTGATCCTACGTGAGCTCGTTCGGCAAAGGCGACTAATTTTGTTTCTCATCGTTCGCCGAAAGCAACGACCCGTGCACGCTCTCTCAAGGCTGTCTCGGGACGCCACCTTTTGCCACGAGCACCTGCCGACTTCTGGCGAGCTCGTGCTCTCGACTCACTCGTAAATACCTGTAACTTGTGTCCAGTATACGTTAGCCTTTCCGAAACTTTGCTCGCGTTCGTTCATTTTTATCACAGCCAATGACTCGATGACGATAAGCCAGCTGGACGAACAACGAACGATTTTATCCGTGAATACTAGTCGTACCCTGAAGGGGGTGGTTTTCTCTCTCGACATACGCGCGCCGTCTGCACACGAGCCCGAAACTCGAGCGTGAAAGTAACGTGTGAGTGCACGTGCGTGTCCAACGCTTGTTCGTCCAACTAATTGCCTCGGTAATCGACACGTAATCAACTTATAATCGACGATGGCTATAATTCTGAGATAATTAAGTCCGACGGACAGAGAGCATTTACGTCGGATTCGAGATCGTTCTCCTCTTTCAGGATGCTGCAGGAATTGAATACGACGTATTGATGGCGAGGTATGTAGGTTGGAACGGAGCAGAGGATGAGTAAAGGGTTGCAGGATGAAATTAAATGCAGATGGTCGAGAGGTGTACGAGGAACGTAATGCGCGTAGTGTATATGACTGAGCATTGTCGTGTAATTAGACGAGATGTGGGTAAATTGAATTATTTCTAGATTCTGTACCCGCATATTTGATTGTTGCTCCAACGACGTAGAAATATTTTAAATAGACCGAATGGAACAGGATGAAGATTTCACGTGAATGTGGATGAAAAATATTTGAAAATAGAAATGCACGCGAATAATGATTACTTTTTATTTACACCATGTAGGGCGAATATCATATTATTAACTACTCTGCGGCTATTTATAAAATGAAAGAAAACGAACGAGTAATTGATAGATTCTAACCACAGCTTTGGGAATTTTAACGAGATGAACCGATTAATATGGTTTCTCCTTCGCTTAAAAAATGAAACAAAGTATAGATATTTTACAACACAGTCCAAAATTACTCGAATCTCGGGTAACGAGGTAGCAATTTAATACGTCGAAAAAGAAGAAACAAGGCAACTGGATCAGCTGCGAATCCACACCATGCAGGTTCACGATGCTGGCCACGTTCCTTCAGAACCACGTCGCGTCGCTCTTTTTCGTGGCTACCATTTTCGCAGGTTTCTACAGCTATTTCGTAGCGAACGGCCGAAGAAGGCGCAGCCCTGAGAAGAGATGTTGCAACGCGATACTGTTCAGGCCGCGGTCGAACGCTAGCCACACCGTGGGCGCCTCTTAATGTCGCGGCTTATTACGAGCAATAACGATCCGCTGTATGCTACATTTATATCTTATCAGGTCTAATGTTATACATTACGCGACCCTTAATACTATACTTTAAAAACGTGTTTCTTTATGCGGCAGAAAGTTGAGCGCACGCCGATTCCTTTCGACTATCAGCGCCACCACGATAGATTACAGGCGTTCCCAAAACGCTGCTATCGTTCCGACAGATTTCCATCTCGTGCGCCACTCGAATATCGTAATTACGATAACGAACAACAGAACACCGAAGGATGTCGAAACGAGGCTCTTATCCTTCAGCAAGAGAAAGAATAAGAGAGAAAGAGAGAGAGAACAGAAAGACGAAACCTAAAACAGGGAGCATGCTCTCAGAAAAGGGTCCTCGAAGGACCCTTAAGACGAACGTAAAGGAAGCGACGTATACACGTACTAAAGGGCGACTCAGGCACGTGTGTATAAGCAGACATCCTGATGCAGGATACTGGCCAAGTTGCGTTTAACTTAATAACGAACGGAACAGTTTCTGGCTGGTTGGCGCATTAGCTAACTCCTCTTCGACGTTCGGCATAGTTGGTCGTATTTTTAGCGCTTGCAACCGGTTGCCTTCCACGGCGATCATTGTCGTTGCTTTGCGAAACTGCTGCAACTCCTGCGGGGCGGCGTGTCCTCGTGAGACCGACCGTATATACACGTGGATCGGCGACATACGCTCGCCGAGTGCACCAACATACGCGCGTGTCTGCGTGTCGCGCTCGCAGAATACACCTTGGCGATTTTTCTGCGCGCACACACCGGCTCGCGCTTTGCGTTCGCTCGCACGCGCGCACGAATACCAGATCGAGCTTGTTTCGCGCGCGCCTATATACGGACCGGCAGATCGTATATGTGCGCGCAAGGTACGCGCCGCGCTGCCCAGCCAGCGGAGAGGAGAGAGAATATTTCGTTCGATTTCGATCGACGGGGTGTAACGGGGGAGAACCGCATTGCTGGCCTCTGAGTCGACCGCGGCTGCTAGGACGACGACAACGACGACGACGACGACGACGACGATGGTGGCGGCGGTGGTGGAGCCGACGCACATCTTGTCGCCGAACGGCGTGTCTGAAGGGCAGGGCCGTATTCTTGCTGGCTAGCACCCGTTTGAGGCTTCACCGCGCCTGTGTGCGCCACCGTTTTGCGTGTCATCGGGGTGCACGAGGTGTGAATTTTAATACAAAGCTTGCTTACTGCGCGAACCGAGACTGTGAGGGTAAATAAGATCTAACAGGCGCCATGTCAAGGTGCATCCTTGTAATACTTTGGCATTCCACTCTTCAGCATATTTTTTCGTCCTTGATGTTTCATTCTTGCTTATATAATACATGATTGTGATTTTGGATTGATATTAGTAGGATGTTTGTGTACTTATGGGAAATTCGAAACTGTATAAACGTAAAGAATGCACGACGCATTCAAAAATATTTCTCAAATTTGTCATAATAAATACAAGTACGTGCGACCATACTTCAATTTCCCTGAAGAAATCTTGTAATCAAAGTAATTTGTGAAGCAGACTCTGCAAACAATATCGGTGAATTCACATGGAGTAACGCCAGACGAATCAACCCGGGTCATTAATTGCTTCAAGAACGAAACATTAGATAATACTAAGCAGCCTCTTGGCTGATCCTCGATGCGATTCATGAGTATAAAGCCACTGCACGTCGGTGCTGACAATATTGATCGACTATCTATCCCAATATCTGGTTAACCACGAAATCCGGCGGCCGCCTACGCAACGGCGTCCACGAAGCGGGGTCAGCATGGAACAGCGGCCGTAAGGCCGTTGCACAACGGCGAAAACGCATAAATAGCATGGTAAACGATGATAGCGCGGATAAACTGCCGCCTTTCTAAATATACCGTCGGTCCATTCTCGGAATGTGCTTCCGACCGCAGTCTGTAACACTTGTCACCTTTCTTGATCCCACCTTTCCCTTAATCTCTGTTTTTCGCCATGCTGCTTCATTGCAAAAAGTTGACCACGTTATATGAATTTTACCCTGTTGAGATTCTTTGATTCTGCTCCGACTTAAGTGTTTATAATATGGTACAATTTGAAGAAGTTGCGTAACCATACCTGCAAATTTTTCAAATTTTATTTGTCTGCTTTGTTACATCACTGTAGTGTTTTAGCAATGTCTTATTATATCGGTGTATCAAATGGTTTATACATAAGAATTATTTATTTTTAAGTTTCCAACGAAAGTAAAAATTTGCTATTAATATTATAGGTTCTTCCCCTCGTAATCGGATCAAGTCCTAATTGCAGAAAGTTAATTACGTTCTCAATGCCTGAAAACTTTATTTAATTTTAAGAGAAATATAAGAAAGTGAACATCAGTAGGTATAACGTTTCTCGTTTCTTAATATTGTAACAAAAGTTCAGTTTTGTAATAGTTACAAATTTATTTAATATCAGGGAATCATAACAGAGCGTAGTTTGTATTATTTATGAGTACAGTATTGTATATGATTTTACTTTTTTCTGTATATTATTAGTGTAAAGGTTTAACAAATACTTAATATTTGAAGCCTAACTGCGATAAAAGGATATCATATTTGACATATACAGGTTTTCTATCGATTGTAAATGAACGTCTATATGTATTATGAATAAGTAAACGTAGATATAGTGATGGAGCCCGTTGTAAACTGAGCTTCAGTCGTTCGACTATGGATCGCGTGCGCCGAGAGCTCGAAAATTTGGGCGGTGAATGCTCGAGGTTGGGAACCGTGAAAAATAAGGATTAATTGAGGGACAGACATAAGTCGGCGAGATTCAGACACTTTTAAAACAAGTTTCGGTCATCCTATGAGATTCCCTGCATATTATGCATTTTGAAAGAAATTATTATTTATGTTCAGTTAAAAACATCATACGTTCAAACTAAACAATATATTGCACATATAGATTAAAAAAAAAAAGCTCCACTGTAGCAATTAAAAATTCAAAACACGAGGAATAAATAATAAAGAAAAGAAGAAACTTTACGATTTTGTCTTCATAATTCATGCACATTAAAAATGTAGAATAAGGATCTAGGAGGTTCTACATAGTAAGTTTCGAAAATCTAACTTTCAAGTTTCAAAATCTCTCTATTAAGAGAACCTCGGACCAAAGCTTCTTCCGACAGACCACAAGAAGGGAATTTATCTATCTATTCATGGTTGCTTTGTATCGTCGAAATACGATCGGACGTAACGTTTTCATGCGGAAATTTTTAAGTTATTAGAACAGCATTGTGAGCTCGAGAAACGTGGCCTCACGAGTTTGCTACGAATTCGATGGAAGATTTATTTACAGCGAAGGGTGATCGCAGAATGCATTCACGTGGTTGCCGATGCCCTTCGTGTTTATAGCCGGCACTTTCGAACGGCAGAGAAACGGAAAACGTTTCGCGATCGGCTTCTAGGATGCGTTCGCACAGAGAATTCGAATTATCTGACAATGGTGTAGGTATACGGGGGCAGCAGTTCCAATGAAAAGTTAAAATTCATATTTGCTAAACGCGTTAAGCATATTATAGTTTTTTATTGAAAGTATGTAATATAATTTGTAACTATTGATTGATTATTTTCGAATTCATTAGATATATTCAATTAAAGATTTAACATGGAAACATAAAGTAATAAAGACAATAAAATAAATATTACGCTGTCTCAAAAGTTTCTTTTTTTTTTCAATAGAACAAATGAATCATACATAAACCAATAAAATAATGTAAAACAAAAGATGTGTGCATCGAATATTTGCTTGTAAATCGAGAGAAACTTTCGAGACAACCTAATATAATACATAGGCTGAGGCTCAACAGAATACCAGTTATTTTTACACACATCCTAGGAAATTCCTAATTATACCTGAATTCGCTTTTGCACTGCTGAAAACATATACAGATATTTAAAAGAGCCATCGAGAAGAGGATTCGAAAGATAATGACCTGATTTAAGAATAATATATAAAATGTTTTATTATATCAATGTAAAATACTTTTCGGTACCGTTATTCAATGGTCCTGCAATAGATATAATCGGTATTCCAAACTAAAATATTTCCACTGCTGTACAATGCAATGTAGTTATTCAATCGATTTACAACAATCTTCAACTATAATCGTCTTAAACGAACTCTATAATGAGTTCGTTAATTACTAGAGTTTCTCCAAATGGGAAGCAAACGAAACCAATAGTTGTCACGTATCTATAAACAACCATACACTTGATTTCCAAGCTAGAAATATTCACCGAATGTCCAGCTGGGCAAATCGTACAGTATAAATTAAATAATAAAAAAAAACTTGATTTCCAGGGTCTGCAGGTACAGAAGAAACGAAATTATACTCGGTATGCAATATGGACCGATGCGCACCTTGTGGATAAAAACGGTCGACGTAAATCTCTCTCACCTTGAAACTACATAGTTCGATGGGAAGACGATTCGTCGAAGGATCGCGTGTACGCTTTTGACATTTCGTGGATTGCCGCGCGTTAGCCCCGATTTCCCTATGAGCGAATCCTGCGACACCCCAGACGAATTTAAAGCTTTTATGAAACGAGAGGGGTCGACCAATGACTAAGGGTAAAATACGAAGAAAGAGACAGACAGAAAAGGAACTGTAGAAATAGTAGGGCGGTAGAGGATGGAGTGAGCAAATTGAAAAGTGGAGGAACGAGGAGGGAACAGGACGACGAAAAAGGACGTAGAAAAGGGAGCACGCGGCGAAGAAGAAGAAAAGGCTCGCTTTTCAGACGGTTCAATAGATTTCGATCTGAGCGACTTTTTTCTGGGCTCGAAACGAAACGACGAACAATGGGCCAGACGGAAACCATGGCCGAGCTTGAAGACTTCCCGTGTATACGATTCCACATGCATATGTGTATGCGCAAGGGATAGAGTGATCGTGTGCGTGTACATCTGGATCGACCGGGTCCTGAACGAGAACGGAAGTTTAATGACTTCGAGTGTCGGTGAAAATCAGGATCAGCTGGAGACTCGTGTTCCGCACGCTTTGTCGCTTGATGACGTAAAAAGAAATACAGAACCCTTGTCCGAAGGTTACGAAAGTTCATCCGGTGCTGAATGAAACGCAAGGATGAAGCAGAAATATCTAATACAGGAATTTTTAATTTTTATGGTAATTCATTATGATAATTGATTCGTGGTAGCTATTATTAGATTTCATCGATGATTTCGTGAATGCCGCGCAAACTTAGTAACGTAATAATTATGAAACGATTTTTAGCGTATACTTGGAAACGCGAAGCTGGTAAAGCGGCCAGTTCTCTCCTATCCGTTGCTCCCGTCTGGTGGGCCCACGAGAGAGAAAGTCAGTCGACATCGATTACGTATAGCAGTTGGGAGTCGAAGGTCCCCCAGCTGTTCTTCCGTGGAGAGCGATGGACCAACGCCTCCTTTGAAAGGCCTCTTGCAAGCTGATGATGTTTATCCGCTGGATCTCACCGAAATTGATTGTTTCCTCCCGACTGTAAAAAACGAAACGTTCGATGTAGATAAAAAAGAAGAAAGGAAAAAGGAGATAGGGAAATTAAGAAAAAAAGAAGGAAATATACCGTTTCACGGTTGTAACAATAAGCCTATAACGTACATTTTACATACATATATCCTAGCATTTTACCATTGCTGAAGCGATGATAACTATAAAATATTTATCGAAGCAATGCAATGATAAGATTAACAGAATTCTTTGTTCCAAACGTCGTAATTCCTGAATGTTTCCAAACCGTATTATGAATCCATTGTAATTTCGAGTTAATCTGGCTTTTATCATTTAACTGACCGTCGTTCGCGAATAATTTTCCGATTCAACCTCCTGTAGAAATTTTCGAATACTTCCATTCAAGAACCATTTCAGCAGAGACCGATGTGTGCATGGTCAACACAGCCCTCTACGGTCGAACTCAGTCGCTCAAACGATCGATAACAGGACATAGTAGCGTTTCTATTTATATAGAAGTGCGGTTCGACATAACCAGAGATACAATCCGCGATACGTGCCAGATAGAATCTTCCCATCCAATTTTAGTCCGTAAAGCTTCAGAGAATTACGTTACACGCGAAATCTCGCGGAAGAATCACTCGATGAACTTCGCCACCGTGCATGGAACAATAAAGGTTTTTAAAATTCCATTAGAAAGCTAGCAAATCGAATCGTGAATTTTCATAATTCTTGTTTGATATCATGATACTTGGAATTTAGCCATCGTGGATTAGATTATGTCAGTCGTATTAAAAATAGTGATTCTTGTTTTTTCTATATTCGTGTAGATGATTCACGAATAGGTAGTCTTACTTCGATTTCATTATTTCATTCGTTTATCCTTTTATAGCGATGAGCGAAGATGTTTCCGGACTTTGACGTAATTTATTAACGTTACAAATGTTCGAACCGATTGTGTGATACAAGTCTATAGAAGAGAAATATAATGAAAATAGAAAGAAAACTTTTCTTGTCTTTTATAACCTCGTGCCAAAGTACTTTACCCTACGGAGAGCGCTAGTTTGCGGAAATTCAATTTTCTTCCTTATAACACTATACAAGACAGGTTCCCGAACTTATGTTGTTTCTTTCACTTTATCTTCCTTACTATAATATCAAAATACGTGAAGTATAACTGGTTTTCACAAAACTGTATTTATCCTTTTTTTCTTAAGAATAACTTGGAATGTTCTATAAAATTCATATAGATAAGATAAATATAAATAAAAGATAAATATTGATTCCCATTTTTTTTATAAATGAACACGGAAATCATGAAACCAGCACAGGTCTACGAGATTCAAATTTCTAATCGACATTTGCCACGTGTCTCGTCGTGGAAACAGCAAAATCTAATTTCGAGGAATTCGATTGGCTTAGAAGCGTGACACCTGATGATAGTTTCGTTCGAATTCCAGCGGGAGACTCGCGATAACGATACATGGATCTTCTTGCCTCAGATTACAAGTTCTTCGACGCGTTCAACCGCAAACGCGCATATTCTATCAACCGCAACGGCGTTTAAGCAGGGATTAAGTTTTATCCGGAACCGGCTACGTCCACATGAAGCGAATACAGTTTAATACGTTCGATTGTTCTCGCCTTGTTATCTGTTTTATTGTATGTACGTTTGCGGATTATGGCGCACGAAAGTGAAACATTACCATTTTTTTACGATTATCCGAGAAATACACATTTAATTTGTGTTTAAGACGTATTGAAATTTACGGGTGGTACGTTAATTCTTCAAATAGAACTTGATAAAATGAGACAAACAAGTTTCTACAGATGCAAACCTATCGTTTCGCAAATATGAAATGATTAAAATTAACTTTCACCGATAAACTTAAACTGTCAACTAATTATTACGATACTGGTATTTTTACGTTGCTTTTCTCTACTCTTCAATATATAAACAATATTAATCCGTTAATAACACGAAATATGTACGCCAATGTTGTGTGTTTGATAAAAGCTAGAATTGCGAAGTTTTGTAATCTCTGCATTGCAACGTAAATAAATATAATCGTATTCATTTCAAAATATTGGGGAATATTTATGCAAAAATTCATTTTCAAAAGTGGTTTGTACATATTTTTGTTCTACTTACAAGCTATGTCTACAATTCTATGACAATTTGTATTTATACACAAAGAAACTTCTAATAAGGAATGTCTAATACATTTTAAACACACAAGGATGAAATCGTTTCCTTGTAAACTCTGGAATAATCTAGACAGGCTAAGAATGTTCGCGAAAGTTCCTACGACAAACTAATAATATTCTCGGATAAGCGATTAAAAATATCCATACAAAAACTACTAATATGTTTGTGGCGTATTTATAGGCTCGACAATACATCTATATAGACTCCATTAATTCATACACCTCTTAAATGAATTCTTAATTTCTCGTTGAATACCATCGGTTAAAAATCTTATAACATATTTCATATTACGTTACTACTTGTTATAGCACGACAATCAGCTTCGCATCTTTTCGATAGCAACACTGAAAAGTCGGATGGTAGAAGCGTATCCTTGACAATGTGTGCTGAATATTCGGGTCACATCCTCGATCAGACTTCCTTCACCGGTATAACACGCACACACGAGTATACGCGTCCAAAGAGGAGACACGTAAGGCCGATTAGGCAGAGATATACAAACGTGTTCGGCGAATTATAACGATTTAAAGTAGGACATGTGCATGTATGTCTATCGTAGCTCTCTTTGTCCACTCTTGCTCTCTTTCTCTTTCTAACCATTTAGAAATAAGGGAAAACGACCCTTCGCGAACAGGGAAACAGCTGTTGAGCGATGATGAGAAGAGGACGGAGGTCGGGATTCGGAGAATGGCAGAGAAGGCAGATAGAGTGAAAAAAGAGGTTACCACCTGGCTTACCTGAAAACCGACGTCGGTATACCTGCCCGAGCATTCTTTTGTGCGGGCCCCGAGGCACGCACCCATTCCCATACGGCCATATTACATCCTATAAAACTACATGGCACAAAGTTACTGTCGTGATGCTGAGAAAGATGTTTTAGGAATATATTAGACGGTAGAATGTCCTTGATATCGTGTACATATATGAAGGTGCCTGTTCTTGCATCGTCGATGTCACTGTCTTTCGCGTTCTGTGGAACTTTCGTATAAGGTCGATGCATAGTTGATCCATTCTCCCTCTTGTTAGACTATACACGACTTTGGAGGAGTCCTAACTTGATTACATCATGATTTGGAACTGGCAGGATTTTTCTTCTTCCAGGGAAGATTAAGCGTTACACGTTAAAAAATTGTTTCCGTTGATAATAAATTCTAATTCTTTGTAGAATATTTCATTGTGAAGATATAAAATCAAAAGACGTTGGTGTAGGTAAGATGAAGTGTCGCGTGCTTGAATAATTCAAGTACGTCTAATGGCTAATATATTAAAATGGCATATGGTTCGGTTGCACGCGTGTTTCTACTTTTTCTCGCACAGAACCACTCGCTTCAGGGATCATTTCGTGCGGCCTCGTTTCCGGCCCGTGTGAAGCCAGATGCAGTTTCTTTCCCGTTAAGTTTGTCGAATCCGAGGAATCGCTGAATTCTCGTGACCGACCCTTCTCAATTTTCTGAATACACACCGAAAATCCGGGCAGATGGCAAATGACCGCGGTACTCAAACCGTTAATATTATCAGCAGCTCGTAACGAAAAGCGAAATTGGATTTTATGAAAGAACAGCTGACATGCTCGAACCCCTCCTTCATCGTCCAACACGATTTTATCGCGGTTTCGAAACTTTTTTCCCTGCAATTGCGAATAACTCTTTAAATCTATCAATAACTGTCTGTTGCAGTTTACAGAGTAGTAACATTGCAAATGAATTGTACAAATGCATGAATTTCTTACGATAAAATATTTTAGAACGATTAGTTTATAACGGAGTATTTGTCGTATAGTACTGAGCTACTTTTTTTTCTTTCTTTACAAAACATTTATTATAAAAACTGGTATGACATAATTTATAACGAACTTAGGACTAGGGATGAGCGAATTAAAATATAGCTAAGAAAATTGTACAACTTATACATGAATTCCTCGTAAAGCATCTTGTAGCTTTTTTCTTGCGAAAGCTACACGATCCTCTTGTCTTTTGATGTCTTCGTCAGCTATTGAGACTGCCTAGAACAAAAGAGGAACCAATTTATCGATTTTGCTTTGACAATAGTCACGTCAAAAGTTTGGTTGACACCGTCTCTATTGTCTTTGTCGATATACCCTTTCAAACCTCCAGTACATAATTATTTACATTCCGTAATAGGGTGTTGGATCGTGTGCTCAACTGTATGTTACACGTAACACGAGTTGATTTTAATATACATAGCACCCTATTTGGTATCTAAATATCTATTCTACCTGTACGAGGGGTTGATCGGGATTAAGAAATACCCCGGGATTCTTCTCTAAAGCTGTCTTCGAACCCGTTTGTCCCGTGACTGGTTGAGATGAAACGTGTAACGCAGTTGCAACACTTTGAAGCAACGTTTCTTCTGTAATATACGGACCAACGGGCTTCAAACTTTTTGGTAAGTCCATCGCGTCGAATTCGAAGCCATCTGGATCACATGCCCTTAAACCTTCCAAACGTTTCTCCCAAAATAACTGTAAGATCAAAAAGATTATTTATGTACAATTAATAATAAGTAATTATATAAGACCATAACATTAATGTATATGAAATAATATAATATTTAACACGCATAAGAATAATCTAATTAAAAAAGCAATATTTGCTTCATGGCGCAAGCAAAATCATAATATACAATTAAATATCATAGTTTCTACAAAATAAATCAAATGCATTACATTTTGACTGATAAAAAACAAAGAATGCATAACAGTGAAGAACTTAATAATCTACACATTACATTAAACACATGTTTGTTATGAATCCAATTTCTATGAAAGGTTCACATAACAAAGGATTTTATAATGATACATGCAATACATAACTGCTTAAAAACTGGCTGATAATTATGGATGCCTATTTTTAGACGCTTTGTGTAAAACATTGTACATTCATTGATATAAAAAAATCACATAATCATTAATGATTCCATAAGTACATCGAGCAATATGTTACCTGTTTAGGTTTATCTTGGGAGCCGTATTTGCCATCAGTCTTATCGGCTCCTTCCTAAACGAATGATTTGATGATTGAACCATGAGAATTTACAGGGAACATCAAATTCCAGTAATTAAATCATACATTCTAGTGACTTTGTACTTTTGTTACAATAATCGTTTGGAATATTACTTTAACATATGAAGGGATTCAATTATTACTAAATGACGAACTTCTGATAAACAACGTAATGAATGAGACAAAACAATTTCCAATTTGAGAAATGTTTTTCCTTCGAGTACACACATAAAGGTTAGAAAATATAGGCAAGATATGTTATAATACGATTATCGGATGTGTATGTACAGATAAGGCAGAGAAATAACAAATGTTAACCTGTTTTGGTTTTTCTTGATTTACATGCTTGCCGTCCCTCACTTTTCCTTCCTGTGTCTTGTAAATGGTTACTGGTTGTTTGAATATAGATGCAGTTTGCCTTATTGGTGGTACTAACGATGCATCATTCCTGACTCCGCGACTGAAAGAAACATTCGCGGTGTCATAAACATGCATTACTGAGGTTAGAATCGACGACACTAAATGTTCCTGCATCGATTTTAATCGATACATAATGAACGCACAACACATGTATCTATCACTTCCTATATAATATATATGTAACGTAAAGATATAAATTTCTAAAATGAAAGACGTACCTGTAATAATAAACGTCAACTTTTCCAGTAGATGACAATTGATTTTGGCTTTTTCTCGAGGCTTCTTCCCTAATCGGCCAATTTGCTGGTAGTGCCGATGGATATTTCTTTTTCTCTACTGACATATTCATTTTGCACAAGTGTTTATTTCAACGTACACTCGCACGTTTCCCGAAATTACTTAAATAATTAGCGAGCGAGAACACGAGCCAGCTACTGGAGGCCATATTGATGCGTTCCGCTAAATTCGAGTAGGTTAGTATAGTTATCAGTTTGAGTAATTACCTACGTGGTGGCGGTACTATCCATGCAGTTATTGAACCTCTTCCCCGTAATATTTACTCTGAGCGGCACATCAATTTACACTACATATACAAACTGAACGATTTATTCGATTTTCTTTTATTATAAAACTTTTTGTGGATAACGAAAAGGTAAATCATATGGACACTTTTTCCTAGTATTTTATGCTAATACTAGCGGTCCTAAACACTTAATTCCTGACTGAACATGTAAGATTTAGTTTCTTATTTTTGTATATTTATACAGGTGAGTTTATATGAATTTATATATTATAGAATTACCAAGTATTTAAATGATAAATTTTCTTTATATTTATAAGTAGTAAATCGTTATTTTCTTAACTTTTTTATTATCGGTTTCCTTAAAAATAAATCAAACGTTACGAAAGGAATAATGGAGGGATCAGTGACAATAAAACTTCACACATATGTATATAGATATAGATGATTTAATTGTCGAAAGAAACAATCTTCGCGTAGCTATAGGAACAACATGAACTGTGCTTGAAAAGGATTAACACTTGTCTTTTGTTTTTTTTCTTGTTCTGGCTGGAAACGCATATTTCTCATCGCTTTCGTACACAAGGAGTGCAAATTACGAGCACGGAGACACAATCCAATGAAACGCGGGGCACAGAGCTGTTTAGTTTTTCTTTTAAAATTGCGGATGTCGAATTACGATTTTGCTCTGTTCTTCCTAGTGCATCTGTGTATATGTGTGTATGCAACTGTATGCGGGTATGCGTAATTAGTTACTGTAAAAGAATATCGATTCTGTACAAGTTAATCCATTAAAGAGATAATTAACTATTGAGTCTTCTTGAGGTATCGTTGTTTCTATTGGTCTATCATAGGAGCTGTGCTCGTCGAAAATCTATCTGTTTTTTTACACATTCTTTTCCTTTTATTTTCTCTATGTTTTTTCTATATCTTTTTTTTTTTCATTTTTGCGACGTATAATTCGTATTAATTTTTTTAATTTTTTTTATTCTCGCGGCAGTATACAGCGTCGATTCTACGACGATCACAGCGAATGTAAAACGTGTGTTGTCTTCCTGTAACAAAATATAAATCTCCATTATGCATCCCCTGCTTTTACCGTTGAATATCCGAATAATAATTACCTAGTACCCTATCAATTTTATACGCCGTTCTCACAGGCATTGAAGAAATCGTTAACCGCGTGTACATGGCGCAATTTTCTTTTCTTTTGCTTTTGATATCACTATCAGTTACAATGCACGTGTGTCTCTCGTTGATCGAGTCGCTAACAAATTAAACCAATGGGATCGCCGTGTGCGACACTCACAAAATATTCTCACATAAACATCTGGTGAAGAAACGTGTCTAACAGCGTAAGTAGCCCATATGATTCTATTTGTGAATACGAATAATAGCGTTGATGCCTCGTAATGGCAGTAATGATACGCGTTCGTGAGAACTTATTTTTTCAAGTTCATGTTTCATTCTTCTAACAAATCTTAATCTTCATTGGGTATGTTTAAATTTTTTTACACACGTGTAAAACTATAATTCCTTCGCGAACGGTACAATAAGTAAAGTACATCGTATATAGTTCACCATATATATCCAATCATAGAGATTCAAAACCAGTAAAATACAAATAGATCATCACAAGTAGATTGATTGGTAGAATATATAGTTCATTATTAGAACAATGATCACATTTCATTTTAACATGTAATAGCACTAAAATTCTTTATAGTAAAAACGTAAATAAATCAATTCGATAAACAATTTGCCACCAAAAATCGGTTTGAGATCCAATGCGAACGAGATACACGATGTCTTATAAATTAGTGCCCCGTGAAGGATACAGCAATTTTTTTGGTATTGATACCAAATACAGTGCGATGGGAAACTCTTGAAACTTTTCTGTTTGTTTTACGCGTATTTTACACAGAAAATGAGTGAAGAGATCAAACGTACTGTTGTTTTCCTGTCAGCCTGCTTTCGTCCTTTCACAATTTCTCACAGTTACCGCAGAACATATAGTTACGAGTGGTAGCTGTAATATATCGACATGTAGAACAGCAACGAAAGAACGAAAATATTCGTAACTGAACTTTCTATATGAGTACAAATTTCAGGGATACGCTCTTTTTTTTTTTCCTTTTACACTCTTCCTCGTAATGGAAATATCCAAAATCGCGCAAAAAACCCAGCTTCCTTTACACATCTTAGCACAATCGAAATTACATCGATTCGATATAGACCTATATTCTCTATCCTCGGATTAAAACGTTCTTGCTTCTACATTCTTGTGTGTTTGGTATATTTATGTAAAATTCTGTAACACGACACACACATTCCTACTTTGATCGGTCTACACCTTAGATCGTGCTGTGCTCCGTACACACAATTCTTTCTTTCTTTTTCAGGCATCTCAGTTCGTTCTTTCGTCGACCATAGTAAAGCACGAGGATATCACGCGCGGTGAAAATGCCAATAACATTTCACTTTGCATCTCTCACAGTCGCACGAACTTTTTATCGTAAAATTCTATATTACACTAGTAACATTACACAAGGGACTTCCCGCTACGAAGTCGAACACGCGGATCACAATCATCCGAGCGAACATTATCACGCATAAAAGTCCCATTCATCATATTTTCTTAGCGTATTTATAACATATGTTCTATACAATCTTAAATAACTAAAACGTTCTGCCACCTTTATATATATTTATATCTATATAATGTAACTGCAGTTCAGCTCGCAGCTTCCTCTGGTCTTTCTCTTTCTCTCTCTCTCTCTCATGTAACACGGAAGCCGCTGCGCGTGATTCAAATTTAACAAATATAACACACGCTAACGTATTATTCATCGATTCACAAAAGAACTGTTTTTCTTTTCTTTGTCCTCTTAGTTTTTTCGTGCAATTCTTGAAACAGACTTCTTCCATTTTTTCTCGTCTTTAAGCTTGTTTCTTCTACGCACCGACGTTATAAATGCGTAACACGTTTGACAATATTCAGTATCTTTAAGTGTATCGCCCAGTTGACCGTTCAGTATATCACTTCATATACTGTTGCTTTCTTATCACCTGATCCAGTCACAATGTACTTGTCATCCGTAGAAATATCGCAACTGAGCACCGACGAAGACTCCTTCGACTGTAACAAAATCAAATTATTTTATTATTATTAGATCTCGACTATATGTATACAATAACAGAAAGTATGTGCATTATACTGCAAAATTGATTGGAGGTGATTTAAGTCAACAAAGAGTCTATCAGTTTGCTTTTTAAATTTGTCATAATTTATATATAGTACAGGCTACGATATAACGAGGTCGTAAAATGTTACGTTAAAAAATTCACAGAAATATTGATACGTAAGGACTTTAGACTCTGGATATATGAAGAAGTTTCTAATACATCATAGTATATTATATTCTTTCTCATTTTCCGGTTTGATGATATAGCAATCAATATCTGCAACAAATCTGCAAACGTTGTTGGTCATAACTTTTCGTTTATTTTATTGTGCGAAATTTATTGTTCGAAAAATCAGAATATATGATTGAAATTTAATTAAATTCAATCAACTACCTCATCATAACGTGCCCTGTATCACATCCAATGGAATAAAAATGGATTTTCAAATTTTACCTGGAATATCGAGGCACCGTATGGTGTACGCCACGCATTCAGTAAATTGTCCTTGCCAGTGGAGACGAACCACTTGCCGCAGGTAGCGAAACGTAAAGAAAGTACACAAGACTCGTGTAAATGTAACTGATATTTGTCCGGTTTCGTGGCGTGCAAGACTTCAACGTTTGAGTTCTCCATTCCTACCGCCAACCATTCGCCAGTTGGGCAATAGCCGAGTGAGAATATTTGCGAGGTGAAATCGTGTTGCTGAAGTTGTCTGCCTTCCCGAAGATCCCACGAGCGCACGGTATTGTCTAATCCTCCGGTCCACAGTTTCGAACCATCCGCGGAGATGTCGATGCAGGATGCACCATCCGTGTGACCTTGGAATTGTCTGAGCAAAGACTGGTTCTGTATATCCCATACAGCGATGTTACCATCGCTGCAGCAGCTGAAGCAGACCTTCGAGTCCGGTGAAATTGCCAAAGCGTAACACGCCGGCGCGTTCGACGTCAATTCAGCTTTGATCCTTGGCGTTGGACTCGCTAGATCCCAGATGCTCAGGTTGCTTGCTTCACCACCTACGATGAGTGTCCTTCCATCTGGTAGTAATTTCACCGATCTGTTTGTCAAAAGAGAAAACGATATCAGTTTACTGAATGGAATAATTAAAAGCTGTTTGTTTTTTACTTTGGATATTTATTATTTAAAGTGTTTATTAATCATTATTTGATTTGTTTAATATATTAAACGTCATGTAGGTCATCGAAATCCGACGAATTTCTGTTCAAACTATTCATGTTTCTGCATGTATAAAATAAACAATGCTACATACATACAGTTTAAATGGAATATCAGTGAAAAGCAGCGCGATACGTAGTGTTTATATTTTAAGTACATTTGAAATATACATCATGGAAATTATCTGAAGGCAAAGATTGCAAAACAAACATTAACATTCATCTATTTATACGACCAACGATTACCAATTCAATTTTTCATGAATAAGTTATCATGCTCATGTACATTTCTATTATATCTTTGTTTCTAATTCAAGCTTCTAACACGTTAAATAAATACAGTAGCAATCGGTAGGCTTAAGAATGAAAATAATCACACGTTACGTCAATCGAAATGCATGTAATTAATTAACGATGTCTATCGCTAGCACAGAACACAGTTGCAAATTTGTTAAGAGCAATCCTCGATACGTCGAATTGCAAAGCAATTAACGCTCAAAGTCAAGATAAGATGTTGTCTCGGCGTTTCAAACTAGCTAAGTGACTGAACTAGCGTGTTTCTCGAAAGGTCGAAATTACACATATCGTGATTCGGTAAACGAGACCGCAATGACGTTCGTAGAGGCGGAAGGGCAGACGCTAATCAGAATTTATTCAGCGGCGAATCTCGCGTTTGCCAGACGGCGTGGAAAGTTAATACGACGTTGTGCGAACGTAACGTTTAACCAACCTGATGTAGTTGTCTCGTTGCAGGCAATCAAGCTGCGAAACGTGTTTCGCGCTACCACTGCCGCCCTGATTGATGTCCCAGACCTTGACGCATCCTTTGCCACCGGTGTAAACGTATTTAGTCGGATTCGAGATCGTTACCGCGCACACCACCTCGCCGTGTGTCAGCGTATTTATCTGGCGCGCATGACGCGGTATTCCTTGTCCAATTAGAGCATCGTGAGGGAACGGAACCGGCTGCATCTGGCCTTCACTCGATACGTGGAAACTGTACGCACTGTAAGACAAAGGAATTTTACGCTCGTTATTCCTCGTAATTGCGGTACTTGGGATTTTCTTGATGGACGAGCTCCGTGATTTTCAATGACTCTGTTTGCTCCTCTAGTTATATGTGATTGAAACGATGATTAATGGCGCTGATGGATGAATCGTGTAGACGGTTAGATCGATAGAAGATGTGGATTATTTAATAATTACTAATTGTGTAGGTCGTAGGTAATTGGTGTGCAGAAAATATAGTACCGTGATTATCTAATAACCGCTGGTTACACAGTTAATACGAAGGAAATACTGTACGATTAGGTAAGATTGAATATTGTCTATTAAGTCAAGATTATTCATTCGTCAGTATCCATTTTCAAAGCTTTGACAACTGTCTTTTACTCTTATTATTAGTTTAAATATACACTTTCTTCCATAAGTCACGGATCGGTAATTTTAAAAACAAGCTACAATAAAATATATACAAATAATATAAGACAGTAAATAATTTCATTTTGCAATTACAACATCAATTTGTACGTACCCTAAGTGTACCGAGCAAGCGTGCCATAACTTATAGAGGATAGTGTAAATACTTTCTCTTGGAAATTTATCGGTGGAAATGAACGTGTTAGAGTCCTGAAGGAAGAAATTCATCAAGGCTGGAGAAAAGCACTTACGGTTTGCCACCGGGTACACCGAGAGGTCCAAGAGGTGCCCTCATGCTTCCGTGAGGATCGTAGAGTTGCTGAAGAGGCGGTCTTGCGGGATATCCATTCAGGGCCGAAGGATAACCCAGCACGTCCACATGAGGTCCTGCGGGTGGATGATGTGGCGGCGGATAGTGTGGCGGATAAGGGCCGACCGCCGAAGCCGAGACCAGTGGTTTGCTGGAACTCGATGGTTTCAGACCACCGGAGCCGGAGCTGCTACCGCCTGTCGACCATACATTTATCGTCAGACTTGCCAAGTATTTTCCATCAACTTGATTCATACGAAAATTCTGAATACTAGCGAATTAAAGCAAACGAGAACGAAAATTATCGCATTTATATGCAACTCACAGAATTATTTGGGAATTTTTGAAAGCAACGAAATTAATCGTAACGAAACGTTCGAACACCAGCGATAAAGAGATTAACACTTTATTCTTACGAACGATTTTGTTACGAAACACATCTATAAGAAAAAGCGAAAATACTTTAGACAATCGTAACAACCTTAACGAAGAAAAATTCCTGAACATAGTATTATTACTACAACACCATAATGAATAAGATTTTTATATTGATCTTCCCGTTACATATTATCATACTCATAATCATTTCAAATTATATACACGCTTGAAAAATAAAAAAAAAAAAAGAAAAAAAATAGATAACAAACCCGCAGACGTGGGTGTGACAGGTTTCGAGATCGGTGTGGAGGGTTTCTCTCGTTCCTCCATCTTCTTAGCAGAAGGTGTGCTCGCGTTGCTGCTGGTACCACTCCTTGGCGACGGTGGTGGCACTTCTTTCTTAACCTGGCTGCTCAAAGGCACCGAAGATGGTCCGAGTTTGTCAAGGCCATTCTCTCTAGGAGACGCTGTGCCATTCGCCGTAGGGCTCGTTGGTCCTTCGCTGGCATCGTCCACCACCAAGTCCTGGTCGCTCTTTTCACCATCGCTTTGCTATCGGGGAAAACGTGTACGGCTTTAATAAGGTATACTATTGGTCAGAGAACATGGAGAACCATCTTAGATACCTACATGGCCTATGTCTTTATCTTGCTCCTTTTTCATCTTCTTCAATGGCAGGTGATCATGATGCTGGGGATCGGGTGATCGCGGCCTACTGTATTTTTCGCGTTCCGCTGGCGATATCGAACTTCTCTGGAACATTGTAAGCAAAGAATACATTAAGTGCCAAACAAACCCATGAAACTAAATATTATTCTATTATTAACTAGTATTTATATTGATCTTTGTACATTGTTATGTTGGTAGTAACTGAAGATAATGTTTACATCTGAGAACTTTAAATGATCGTTTTGATCGTTAATCTCACGACTTTGATGATACTGCCATAATCTCAAGACACTTTGTTTACCATTATCAGGACTTCGATGACCCGCGTGATTATTTAATAATCTCAACGAGAAATAACGGTACCTTGTTAATTCTTTATAATTAATGTGTCAATTAGTATAGTACTTCAAAATTTGTTTAGACTTGTACTAATCATATCGCACGTACATCTTATGTGCGATATTTATTAAATATAAAATTGAGATCTTTGCTAGCAAATGAAGAATAGTCATCGCCAACAGACAATTTTTAGATCGCTCTAAGATTACTATTTTGTTAATCCGCGCATCAGATTCATCATAAATACAACTTGTATTGCCACTCCAATATCTGAAACCAATTTCTGTAACTCAAACACAGCAGGGGCAAATATTTTCCCGTACACTTTTATCGAATCCATCAAATCGTCTCTGTGATATCATCAATCGTTTATCAGAGACCGCAAATATTGCGGTATAAAAGATACGCTGTCATGTTAGATATCCATCGAAACGCGCATCTGCCGGAAGACGTTCTTTCCCGGAGAAGAGCAACCAGGGTGAAGGAAACCGTAAAACGAGCGTCAAGATCTATCACGAGAAGTCATTCCAGGATTGTATACAATTCGCCTCCAAATCTCATCAATTTCGTTGAAGATTTTGACAGACGGGGATTCTTCGTTTCGGCAGAAAGATTACGAAAAGCTTAAACCGTTTCCTCTGTCTCACGATTAAATAAAATATTTGCCCGTCGATGCACCGAGGGGCAATTGAATTACGCGCCTCTGCCTCCATCAATTTCTTGCTTCGTCGTCGTGAAGAAGCAACAGAGCAAATAATACAGAAAAATCATCGACACGGCTGAAACGGTGTTAACCGTGAAAATGTAGGCGAAAAATTTTTATTTGTCTCGTAGACGGTTCGTGAAATGCTCCCATATTTCTTTCTTTGTTCTACTTAGAATTTCTGGTTAATTTAATTTTGTATTTGTCAGATGCTTGCAAAATATTTTGATACTGATAAAAATGGATTTTTCTGATATACTTCTGTAACGTGTTACAAACATTAACTGCAGTTAATTGATTAATTGAGCAGTAAATATAATATGATTAATTCAACGTTTTTCAAATGTTAGGTGATTTTAATGAATACAAGTTTGAGTTAAGTATAGTAAAATTGACAATAAATAAAAAACAATGTACAGTAAGAAAAGAACGTTTCGATATAAATATAGTAATACTCGATAACGTGAGAAAATTGGATTATTTAACAGGTATTAACGACCTTTGTTTCAAAATTCGTCTTTAACGATCAATTTTAATTCTAGATAAATTATACACTTATCAAATACCATCAATTCGAGTAATAATGTCAACTGAACGATATTCTCCATTCAAATAATTATTTACATCTTTTTTTCAAACGAACGAAATTATTTCTACCAAAGCAACGATCAAGAACGATTAGAATAATTAAACGATTAAAACAGTTTCGTTGAAGCTTAAAAAAAAAATTAGAAAAATTTCTTTTCTTCCTTAAAGTGTCCAGGAAAACAATCCTCATGGTGACATTTTTCAACTACCCAACTTCACCGATAAGAAGTTGAACAAAGAATGCGATTTAGATAAATTCACGCTTCTGCCTGCTCCATTATTGCGTGCCTATTAATTCTCAAACCTATCTTCTCCCTCTGTTCGACATTTCTCCCCTACAGAATAGAGACGATAACAGTCTAGAGGGTTGCGCGTGAATGCGCGCCGAAAATGTCTCTGGGAAACGGAGACGCCAATACCATCGAGAGATACGAAGGTCCCGAAAGGCGTCGAAGATATTATCGACAGGAAGTTTTACGAGCGACAGTTTTGTCGTCGATACGGCGACGTCTCTCTTCACCGTCCCTCTTCATCCACGTAAGCGACCGTGAGCCTTTTTCCCCTGATAACTTCTCTGTCCCCATCCGAAGCAACACCGTAAACTACCCTCTCTCGCGGCCTCTCTCGACCCCGAAGTAAATCTCCTCTTCTCAATTACCCTTCGTCTCTCATCCACTGCCACCTCTGGCTCGGTCCATTACCCCGACGCCCCGGTATCATCCTTTCCGAGCATCGGCCGCGTCCATAGGACTCGTGCGTTGCCTAAAAGGAAATGAAATAGGGCGACTCTGCAGTGATTTAGGAAGCCACTAGATGGTTGCTTCTTTTTCGAGGGACTCGCGTGTGGTTGACTTTACGAGGGGAATGCAGAGAATGATTAAATTCAACGGAAGGGGATAATTAAATTTACACGGGCTGATAATTGTATTGGTAAGTTATTATTGTCGAGTAGGATGAAATTTGCTTTGTGGATCTTTGACATTATAAAGTTATACGTTTAATATGTGGAATGAGGAGAAATAATTAAATTTGGCCAGTGTGATAATTATTGAAAGGTTATTATTATTGAGTAGGACGAGGCGTTTTTGGAATTTGTTACGCAAACCTTTGCAATTATGTATATTATACTGATAGCAGGAAGTAATTAAATTTGTTCGGTATAATCGATTAGGATGAAATGTTTTTGATATCTGCTTTGTGCATCTTTGATATTATCAAGGTTATACGTTTAATGTTTGAAGCGGGAAGAAATAATTAAATCCGTGCAATGTGATAATAAGCCATTAATATCGAGTAGGATATAATTTGCCATGTAGATCTTTGTAATTAGGAACGTACAGCTGTGTTTAATATAGCTAAACAGATAGAATACACGGCACAGTAACCAGCAATATGTCCATAGATTCATCAGAAGCTTCTGGTGTTTTATAAATTCTGCAAATTCGTTCAAATTTCAATTGGGGAAAAAATTCCAGGTAAGCAGATACGAGTGGCGTTTCTCAGATAATATCGGGACGAATAAAAGGCGTGTTTCTGGCACGCGGCGAAGACAATCGAGGCGACATCGAAAAATTCAGCTTGACGAAGCTTCCAGTCGCAGACTAGTCGGTTCACTCGATAAAAAGGGGGCGAAGGCTGAGTGGCCATGCGAAAGAGAACGAATTCCCTGGAAAGATGCAAGAAAACACGCACACGACCGCGTTCGAACGACTTCTCAAAGGAAGGAATCCCCAGAGGAGCCGTATTATGTGCTTCTCGCTCGACTTTTCTAGAACGAAAGCAGCTAAAGTGGGATCCGTTTCCACTCTCGCAGGGCAAAACGAGATACCGTACCTCTCCTCGTTACCACGTAATGGTCAGTCACTATTTATCCGGCCAGGAGCCAGGAGAGTCGGTCCGGTTACAACTGTCGCGTTCCTAGAAAGGAAAGCGTTCGTCGAGAGACAAGAGCTGTGTATATGTCTCTCGGCTCGTTCCTTTTCCTGGATAAATCGACGGTAGAAGAAAATATACACACACAAAGCGTAGAGAAGAAAAGGAGACTTCGACTGCTTGGATATTTCCAAGAACGATCCTTGCTATTCTTTCTCGAAGGAAGAACGGAAGAGATATTGCGAGAATACAGAGAGGTGAGGCATTATCATAAAAATGCGAGGAATCTCGAAGATCTTGGATTTATGTCGGAACGGAGATGGTTAGCGCGAGATAAGTTTCGTAGAATTGGGAGTAACAGTCCTCATGCGGATAAAGGAACCCCCGTATGAATCGTCGTAGCCCAAGTTCCGACGTGTCATAGAATTTTTATGTGGCTGTTGGCCTTTTTTCGCCAACAACTGGTTCGCCTCTATCTCGGAAAATCGACTATGTACACTTTTGCCTTCTAGACATGGTGAAACGATGTTCCGAACGTACGTCGATCGTTTCGTGTAACACGTCTGGCAATGGATGTTCGAGTCTCTTCCGTTATTTACATTAGATACGTGTTTTTCTTTCTACTTATGCTTCGTCGAAAGCACGCAAGGTAGACGTGCGAATGCCGGCTTCGGTTACCAGACACATCGTATACACGTTTCACCCGGAGCCACTTTTTCCCTTGCACAATACGTTCGATTCCCGGCGGTGTATTCAGCGGCCTTATCTACCCCGGTGCAAACGCATCGTTTTCCTTCTCGCCATTGAAATACCGAAAGCACTCGATGCTCTGTCACGAGAGAAGCTTCCTCTCTCCCTGCTATTTCTCACCTCCTGCCACGTACCGTCCTCGCGCGCCGAGTACACGGTATTCTCCGGTGCGAGCGTGTACGTGTGTACACGGAGCGGCAGTCCAACCTTCATTCGCGTAAGTTTACTTACACCTAGCCCGTCGGGATCGTACGGCGGCAGCAGCCTTTCCGGTAAAGAGGGTTCGCGCCACGATCAATATGGGGGGCCGCGTACCTCTCAAAGGGGTGGCCTGAAAAGGAGTGAGAAGCGGAAAGACGTGGGGGAGAGGGCCGTTGGGTACACCGTAGATATATAGACTTTGTAGTGTTAGGGACGACTTGGTCTGCTGGCAGGCAACTTGGCAAGCAGCAGCCAACAGCAGAACCAGGAGCCAGGCACCGAGAAGGTGCAACCAGAGAGACAGGGACGATGTGGTGGCAGTTGCTGAAAGAGAAACAGAGAGAGCGAGTGTCGACAAGGGAAGGGAAAGAGGAAGTTCGGTGGTGTGCGTGGTATTGGGGTTGGTGGTCGGGGCTATGAAGGTGGTAAGTGAGTGAGCGACTCCTTCACCACGGCGCCTCGTCTCAACCCAACTACCGTCACCCATACCACCGAACCAGTCCCCGACCTTACGGATATATCCCAAGCCACCGACTACCTCATCCTCCCATGCCTGTGCTCCTTCCTTCCTCCTTCCTTTCTGCCCTCTCTCTACTCGGCAAGTAGTCTCCTTACTACTCACCCTACCGGTATTCCACCTCAACCAACCCACGCTGCCTGTTTCCCTATTCCTCACTCCACCCTCGTCGTAGCCAGGACCCCGAGAGAGGAGGTTACGAACCGGAGTCGCGTCTCCCAAGACCCCGCAAACCCCAGTTGGTACAAGATTGCACCCAGAGGTTCTCAACCCGAGACGAGAACGAGGATCGTTCGACCCAGGAAGCGATTCGTGGTTATCGACGTCGAAGAGTATACGCGGATCAAACGCTTTTTGGCGAATGACGACACGATCGTCGAATCGAATTATCGAGAGTCGCTGTATCGAAGGTAAATCTAGCGTGTGAAATCCTGACTGCGGAGTACGTAGTTATCTATGAGAGGAGTGTGAGGTTTTTATTTTATCTACCGAGAAAGTTTAGGAGCTAAGTAAGGAAGTTCCATCAGATTGATTCTTATCGTATAGTTGAATAAATAAAATGATCGAGCAGTTCAAGCTTTTGTAGTAATATATATTTCTAGTTATCGCTAAATTATCGATCATTAACATAATTTTCGAGGTGTCTATTTTAATTGCAAAACAGCATATACATTTAGCCATTGAACGAATCAAATCTTCTTTGAATTTCAAATACGACTTCGAAAATAGAAATTATCCGCTAAACATTTCTTGATTCATTAAGAATCAGCAAGCTGACTTTGATATTCTCGTCAGTACCATCGGTCCAGTATTTTAAAAAATAGCTACGTACATGATAATATCCCCTACATGATACAGGATTTCAATCATCTGAAAAGCCGATCAGACGTGATACGAGCTATTTTTTACCTTCGAACGTTCATTAATTTACTTATCGAAATCACGGCGGGCAATACGGATGAAGGAGATTCATCGAGAAGTTGACGCGCAGGTGTAATTTCGCCGGTTCCTGTGATTACATTGGACGGCGACCTCACTCGAGGATGCATGGAATTTTTAATGGCCCCGTCGGGAATACCTGGAACCGATTTCTGGAATCAACCACGTGTCACTGGGTCACCGCGTGCATCCATCATCGCCGCAATTAGTGAACGCGCGCACTTTTATTTCCGCCTGTGCTGTTCCATCCAAATGCTCGCTTCCGCTCTTTCTCGTTCGAGTCGAATCTGTTTTTCCACCCCTACCTCCTCTCTCTTTCTTCTTCCCTTTCCTCGTTTTCATGCCGCACTTCTTTTCTTCCTTTTTCCAACAACGTTTCGACCGTGAGAATCGTGCACCTGATAGGAGGAAAATGAGAAGCGAACCGCGCGATCGTTTTCCACTTTGTTGAAGCGAAAGAATCGCGCGTCGGCGGCGGTTTGAGAAATTTCATTTCGAGGCTGTGATTGCGCCGTTAGAAATATGGTGCTGGACGAATATTACGTGACCGGTTACGCTCCTTCGTTTTTCCGGAGAAGGAGAGCGCGCAACTTTGAAGATTTTTATTTCTCAGTAAGTATTACATCGTCTTTCTTTGTTAGCAATTTTCAATGGGCTATCTTTTTACCATTTGATAAAGCTACGTTAGGTTTTAATTGTCTATTATCTTAATTAGCATATTATGTTTAATAGATGCAAGCAATGAAAATTTAAGATCGCAACGCGTGTAATTTATACATTTTCTTCCAAATAGATAAATATCAATTCGGTTTATTTCTACCCTTTAGATTTCAAAGATGATTCTCAAAGTTTCGTAAAAATCTTGATTACAAAACTTCGACCAAATTTGAAATTACATATATTCTTCGATTTTCAAATTTGGAGAGTTAGCTTATAAAAGGAAAGAGATGACGGAAAACGAGAGAAAGAATACTTTTGTAATCTCATATCAAACTTTTAAAGAGAAAGATGAGTCATGAAAAGACTTGATAGAATAAAATAGGAATGGGAACGATTAGTGTGAAAATAAAAATGTATTTCTTTTTAATTGTATCAAGTTGATTGCTCGCTATATACGCTGTTTTTAAGGTTGAAATTAGTTGCGAAGCATTTTCGTAAGCTTCCCAAAGTCGACGCAAGTAAAAGTGCTTCCCTAAGAGGATTCAAAATTGCCCGATGCGCCCAAGTAGTTGCGAACATTTATTAGTCAGACAGCCGCTGTTTGACCAGTGGTACGCTCGAACTACGTTCGCTTACAGCGAGTAATTAATCGTTGGAAACAGTTCGCTCCTTTTCAACGTTCTATTTAGGAAATATACTCATGTTGAACAATTAACAATTACCACGATGTTTCTGAAATTTATCGATATAAACAATTTTCAAATAAGATTCTACAATATACATATACATATATATATGGAAGATGAAATATCAACTTCTTTTTTATTTTAATTAAACGAATTCTATTAACCTGTTTCATTAAAATTTTCGCTTCCATCAGTTGATTAAAATTAATAATATCTCTGTATGAAATATTTTTCGATAAATCATTATCAAGCTGTTCGTTTTATCAAAACAACCGTTTTAATTAAATCAATCTTACCGATCTATTACGTTAAATCTATTTTCCCCGCTATGTAATCGAATGTAATTGAAATCATCGATATTCTCGTATAATAAACGATTCTCATCATACACCGGATGTACCAGAAACAAGAAAACGGTCTCTGAAAAAGATATTAAACGTCAGCCTCCAATCACGCAAAGTGAATTAACCGCGTATTACCTCGAGATTCATCGTTTAGCAGAATCTTTATCTTACACCGCCCCGTGTCAGGAACGTTCTCCGCCCCGTCTGTCGGCTACACGCGGCGAACGATGTCGCGAATCGTACAAAAATTCACGGCAGGATGATTTATAGGTACAACGTAAATATCGTGGCGCGCGTTCACTCTTCCCAGTCCCGAGCTTGTTTTTTCCTCTGTTTTCTCTCTGCTGGACCACTGCACAACATCGTACCCTCTTTTTCTCGTTTTCCCTCTCTTTCTCTCACTGTCACCCAACCCATTTCGTTCTACCTCCCCCCTCTCTACTAACCGTCCCTCATCGGCGCAGCCAGCAGCCCTGCAGTGGAATTTGCATTTTTAAATTAACTTGCCTCTGTTTGCAGCTATCTCGGCGCGACGCCGCCACCGTCGAGTCCGGGGCTTTACAATTTTATGCAACAACGCGCTTCGAGTGTCTCGCCACCACCCTCGACACGCTTTCTCTTTCTCTCTTTCCTCTTGCTTTCTGCCTATCCCCAGTTCACCACCCACTCAACTCACCCTCCTCTCTCTCTCTCCCTGTTGCACGCCTAACCCCTCTCGTGCCTCTTACCCTTGTCCGCAAAAACCGTCCCCGGGTGATCGATATTATTGTTATCGTTATCGTTCGAACCGAGCTCGAAGCGGCTTCAGTTCCCATACTTCCCATTCACGTTACCGTTGCGGCCAATTACTTCTAACCACGACAGCGACGGTTTTACGGCGGTATATCGCTATCGCGAAAACGCCCACCGAAACGCAATATGCATCGAATCGGACCCGGTATTCCGGTTTTTCGTTGCGCCCGTTCCTTCGCGTCCGCGGGCTATCTCCGTTTTTCCCAATATTCCTTTTTTCATATCTTCTCTGTCTTTCTCGTTTTGTTTTCCTCTGTTTCGGTCGCGGTATACGAGCGTTTCACGGGTACAGAGTACACGTATTTCTCTATAGATACGCGCGCTTTTATTGAATACAGAAACCGCGACGATTGCCTTCTTTTTCCATTAGGCGGCCATGGGAGAACGTGGGATCGCGGAAATTGACCTTAACCGACGATAGAACCCGGTGATATGCGCTTGCCTATAATCGGCGGCAGGAGGGGCAGATATTTTTCGCAGATTGAATTTGTCTCGTCGATAACTAACTTTCTCGTGGCACGCGGTACTTGCCGAATTGCACATACGGTTTCGATTGGATCGTCGAAAAAATTGACTTGGAACAGGAGACTTGGTGAACGCGGAAATATTTATTCTGTGTATGAAAAACGACAAAGAAAATGAAATATATTATCTGTCAGAAGAATTTCCGTCGCAACATACAAATTTGATAGTGGTAATTACAAAATATATGAAACGTTGGAATACAACGATATTGCGCGCATAGACACAATACTCTTACACAGACACCCACACAGGCATTTGAACAGGGCACTTACACACGTCATACTCATTACTGTATAGAGAGTGGGGTTCGAAATATTTAAAGGATCATGGGTTACTACCTACGTCTAGTCTGAGAGTAATTGGCCAACAATCAACAATCTCCATACGTTGTTAATTACATCACTCGCTTATATACATCTGGTTCTGTAGTTCTGTTTAATAAATATCACTGAATATTGTTTTAACACAAACATTGTGTCTTCCACAGATTATTAATCTTACCTTTAACATTAAATTCTAACATGAAATATATGAACTGATAACAAGTTTCGATTGAATCGTCGAAAAAATTGTCTTGAAAACGTGGAAATCGTTTTTTGTATGTACGAAAGGCAACGAAGAAAATGAAATATACTTGTCAATGGTATTTTTATCGTAAGAAAAAGATTCGGTACTGCTAATTGTAAGATTGATTGAACTGATAATAATAACTTCGACTAGATCGTTAAAAACAATTGTTTTCGAACCGGTTGCTTCGAACGTGGACGTGTTTGTTCTGTATACGAAAAACGACGAAAATAATGAAATATACCCGTCGAAAGAATTTTTGTCGTAAAGCGCTGTTAATTATAAAACGTTTGAAATACGCGAACTGGTAATAACAAGAACCCAATCTTCAATAGACGCATAAACATCCGATCTAATTATCGATCGCATCGAACGTATCGCTTTCGAAACAAGATACAAATTCCAATAAATATTCCGCCGCTATTTCTATATCGCTAAAACGTATTTGCTCCTCGAGACATTCCACGTCACCCGGCACACGAGTCGAGAAACTCGAGCACGTGGCAAGAGAGAGAGAAAACGGATAGGAAATTGTCAGGAGACCGCAATATATCGTCGAAGAATACTCAGGCTCCATCGTCGAGACGTTGACGAGGTGCGAGGGTGGAAGAAGAACGCCAGATTTTCGCTGATTTTCGGAGCGACGCTGAGTGGTGCTTTACGAGATTTCTCAAGGACACGTCGTGTCGGAGGCCGGCAGAGTACTTTCGTTGCTCGATCGGAGCAGGAAATAGGGGGTGAAGAGCAGGGTGAAATAAAAAACATTGCTTATGACGAGAAAAATAAGAAGCTAAAACGAATGAGAAAAAGAAGGATAAAAAGATTGGAACGGGATGGTAAACGATGGAAGAACGGCGAAAGAAACGACAAAGGAATAAGGAGCATACAGAATAGCTTGCCATAAAGTGTCTTCGCGTTATCTGCGAATACAGAGCGAAGAAGGGGGTGAGGAAACATTTTTATCGTTGCGTGAAACGTTGGATAGGGAAGTTTGGAGAACAGAGACGGAAGAAAGACATAGCTGGAACTTGGAGAGCGAACAAGCAGAAGCATCGAGGAGAGGGGACGAACTAGCAGGAAAATGGGGAGACAGTTCTGGTAATTGAAAAGCCAGTGGTGGATTACGATCGTCGCTTTATTTCGCGGGCTCTTCGGTGCCGGGCTTCTTTCCTATTATCTCGCCCGTTTCTTCAGCTGCTGCTCCCTTGCGTCGGCCTCCTTGTAACAAGAAAAACGACAGGGAATGAGAATCGGAAGGAGAAAGAGGCGGTGCAGTGTGCGTGGAATGGGTCAGACAGAGAAACCGTCTAAGTGGTTAGGGATCGGGCTGCGACAAGGACGTATCGTGAAACTAGAAAGAAATAGATAACAGAGAACCGCTGGATAGACTTCTATAAGAGCGTGAAAGTAAGAAACAGAGGGAAGAAGGACGAAGATCGTATATAGGAAAAATGAAAAAAATAAGCAGTGTAGAGGAGAGAAGAAGAAAAGAGGAAGAAGGTAGTAGAGAAGAAAAAGGTCGTACGCAAGAATGCCCGCGGAGAGGCGCATTCTCGCGCGATTACCAACGCGCGGTCCGTTGCGCCGCGCCGGCCTTAACGAATGGCTTCGTAAACCGTGGGCGCTTTAAGGTCATTACACAACGCAAAAAAGCCAGTTAATGGGCGTCCCGGTGGCGTGGCATCGGTAGGACCGGCAGGAAGGTCAAACACAGAGATATCCAAGAGACAGAGAAGAGGATCGAAAGATGGTATATAGAGAGAGAGAGAGGAGGAAGAAAAGAAGACGATCAACCGACTGGCCGTCCCCGATCGAACCACTGATTTATAGTGGCCGTATATTCCAGCGGAAGGACGATAGAAGGAGACGAAAGAGAGAGAATCTGCTGCTATCGCGAGTTGTTAAATGCCGTACCCTTGCGGGACACGTACGGCTAACCCCTTTACTGAAACGGCCTCGAGATTGCGTGTAGGAATCTTGTTAACCGCTCGAGCTAGACCTATGATCCTGCCTACTTTCGATCTTACACGTGTTGCTGGTGTATAGCCGCGGTTGGCTATCGATAATAGCTGAATTATGGTCGAGGTGAAAATAGGCTAGCCGTATTTTCGATCCTACACCAATTCCCAGCACGATGTACCGCGATATGCTCGATGAATATGGGCACCGGAGTGGACGAGGGGCCATACGTCGCGTAACACGGCGAGTGTATCGATAGCAGCGATCGAGACACGGCTCGTACGACGAACAACGTTTACCTCGAAGTCCTGCATTTAATGAGGGAATTTTGTGGAGTTTGGCGTGGTATAATCTGATTTTGCATCGATTAACCTTTGTAGAATGTTTCAAGTTTCTTTTGGTCGCTGAGACAAATCTCGATATTCCAATCTACCTATCGAAAGAAACCGGTTTTAGATTTTCTAAATTACCAAATTACTAAAATTATTCATATGTAAAATTAATCTTAACTTTTAATAAAACGGCGAATCAGAATTATAGTATATTTATTTTCACTATGTTGATTTTAATTATACTCATTTATATATAATACATTCGAACGTATATTTAAAGGCTGACGGTGGTTTTAACGTTAAAAAATACTACGACACAGTGTACTGTAGTCAATCCCGTTGCTGTATGCATCGTTGTCAACGTACCTTTTTAGCAGTCCTGTCGTTCCGGAACGCTCTCCACGCCACTTCCGGTCGCGAAAGGAGAGAAGATTCAGAAAACAGAATCTCGTCCAGAGAGCCGGACGATTATATTGTGAAATATATACGGAGACGTAATTACGGGGCGGTCGGAGAGTTCGGGTGGCCCTAGGCGGAGTTTTACGGCCGCCTCATTAAATTACGAACTAATTACCGGTCGGCGAATTATTAAAAAGCTTAGTCGGCCGTTAAACGTGCCGCGAGTCGTAAAAGAGGGGCTGCCACATTGGCGGACGCGTGTGCGTGCGTATATGTGCGTTAACCACGCCGCCCTCGAGACTTGATAGCCTGCCATCCGGCTCAAGAGCTCGCTATCCCTTAACTCGTTGGCAACGGGAAAAATTAATTTTCACCAAATCGATGTTCCTCAACTTTTAGAGCTGAAATCCTCGTTTTCAAAGTGAACCGTCTTCTCCCTTTCCCTTTTACCTTTGGTCGATAACAGACGGATTAAAAAAGGAAGCGAAATTGTTGCTGTTTTAAATATGAGTTTCGAGAGATTCGCGCTGCTTTAATTCGAGGTTTTTAACGTCTCCTCCGTTTTCATTATATTTGCAAGTTGAATGTTTTGGGAATAAGGATTGTGCAGGTTCAATGAAAGTAGATACATACTTTGGAATTGATAATGGGTTAGAAAAATTGCGTTGTGATTGATGAAATTAATAAATGAATGGTACAACAAGGGCTTACTTGTTTTAATTGTTTTAATTACTTGGCTTAATTGCAAACACAAAACATTCGACACCAGTTATTTTAACTGATTTGATAGTTCTTGTGTTAGAGGTAAAGATTTAATAGAAACATTAGACGTGAATTTTTATGTAATTGCGTGTGAACGAGATCAATTGTCTAAAACAACATCACTTACAAAGTATGAAATTAATGCACCAAATTTAGAATAATAAAAAAGTACACGAAGATGTTTATTTAAAAACGTTAATATATAATCTGCGTATCATATAAATCAGAACGATCTACGTGTAAACGTTCTAAGTATTTAATTTTCATGAAAAATTCTTTATTCACCCCGCAATTGACATATTTTCATTAAAAGCGATGTACATACATACATAGCGTACTTGCACGAAACAAATCAACATCGTGCTTCAAGAACCTCGTCTTCCCATTCAAATAATCATCTCTGAAGACAAACACAACGAAGCTGCTCCATTAACCAAAGTAAAGCAATTTCTACGCACGTGTAGTCACCGATTGCGGGCCACCTGGAAACCGACTTTCGAGGGCATTTATTTGAAAATCGCCTCGGACACGGTGTCTCGACGCGACTGCAAATCGCGTTCCAGTTGTTCGACGGAGTCCCGCGAGCCCTCGAAACGCGATCGTTGCGAGACGCGAGACGAATCGCGCGGATTATTCACGCCGCCCGCGGCGATCGCGCAGTTTCCAAGCTTTCGCACCAACAGACGATACGAACAAAGAGAGAAAGAGAGAGAAAAGAGAGAGTGTTTCTTGCTTTGGAATTAAATTAACCGCGCGCGCCCGCCTCGCGTCTGCGCGTAGCGCACGATGAATGGTTCGCGCGTAAATATCGGCGCGCACAGAGCGGAACGAACCGCGGGCCGAACGAATCGATCGTAAAAGAGCGAAACGAAGCGATTCGCTGTCGCGGCACTGTTGAAATTGCCCTCGGCCGCGCCTCTACGCTATGGACGATCGCAGACAAGCCGCTGGACCTCTTCTCTCCTTTCCAACCGCTTCGAAGATACCCTTCTCGCCACGCTGAATCAATTTGAATTCTATTATTACCGCTATTGTTTCCGGTTCACTTTCCCCTCATCGAAACATTATCGCGGTCGTTTCGCACTGACGTTTCTTCGTTCAGCTTATTGTTAGTATCGCTCGATCTACGCGAGGCTTCGTGTTGTTTGATTTCTTGTTAAATCGACTGCTTTCCTTTAATGGTCACTTCTTTTCACTTTATAACAGCGGTATAACAGTGGTAGTCTTTTTGGAGATTTTAGATGGGTGCTTCTTTTAATGAGTGAATTACTACCGAAGGTATTTTCTCGTCTTGATGTTTTCTTATAATTTATTATGGGGTTATGTTATGGCAACATTTCGTTCAAAATATTTTCTCAATCAATTTATTGAATATTTTATTAACGTTCTGAAAACGAGTTCCAAAAATGGGGTTTGTATCTTTCTCGCGCTGTTTCTTTTTCTATTTGATGTTAGGTCCTGCAATTGTACGTAATTCGTGTGAGGCACATTTAGCTGTTTTTAATTAACGCGTATATTTCTTCGTGAATTATTGTACGGGTTTTGAAACTGATGGAGAATTCGATAACGTTTAGTAAGATGTTTAGTAACTCGCGTTGATACTTAATTAAAATGACAAAGTTATGAGCCCCTTGAGAAAACAGGTGTTTGCTTCGTAATAAATCATGAGAATGAAAGTGGAGTTGAAAATTCATATCGTTTTTCTCTATCATTATCTTTTATTACAAAATCTGCTTAAAATTATTTAGAAAATAAACGCAAAATTCTTTCGTGGAAGCTAATTAAACAAAATCATATAACCGAAATATTATTACATAAAAATGTATAAAACAGACATCTTCGGAAATAAATTAAAAACGAGACTAAATTAAATCGATTCTTCCGATCTATGCTTATCCGATCCCCTTAACCTACACTATCGTGTGACAGACGTGGTACGTCGATGTTGTATTTTCGTCCGGTCGCGGGGAGACGCGTTCGCTTTGAGACGCGTCAACGGGAGTCGTAAATTCCCGTTACGATGTACGAATCGACACCGCGAGCAGGGCGATCCCCTGATTTCAGTTACGAGAATAGGGGTGGTTGTGTTTGAATAACTGTAGTCTACAGTTACCTAATATATGTTTATTTACCATTAACAAAACGTGGGACTTACAGAAATTATTTTTCGATCTGACCCGAGGGTTTAGATGTTAGCGCGTTATAGCCCGAGAACCTTTCTGTCTGTCTGCTCTACTGCTCTTAATGAGGAAAACTCGGTGAGGGTGTACCCTTGCTGAACTAAGGACGCGGATTCGTTGTTCACACTTTTCGGTAGAATAATGAGGGTAACGATCCGCGATGCCCATTGGTCTTGGCTAATATTAATACATACAATATGAGGAGAAAGTCTCCTGCACATTTGGCTCATGGATGTCCTTGTTCTTGGGAAAAACCCAGCAGTTTCGCAGGGCACATCTGTTTTCTTCGCAATTAGCGAGGATGTGCAATAAACTAACGGAATTTTGGGACCTTCCATAAACCGGCGCTGTTTATATGACTGTAACTTAATGGTTAATAGATGCGGTTTATGGGGGTCCCTTGGGCCTAAAACGGGTCACTGTGACGATGGGTAGGCCTAGGCGGCCTGACCAGGATGGATGTCGCGCGGACCATCTCACGCGACGTAAACAGATGTCACTGATTTATTATTCGCCTGCAAATAATAAAAAACATCTTGCAAACTAAAATTAGTTGTACCTTACTTCCATATCAAAAGACACAAAAGACAATCTGCACAACTTGGAACGCTCAGGCAAACCGTGAAATGGCTCGACGTGTGATCGGCCTTGTTGTTTACGGCACGCGCTATCGGAACTTAAATCGCAGAGCAAGAGGTGTATATTTCGTTACGGATTCGACAACACCATGTGTACTCGAAAAGAGGCGGCAAACGGTCGAACAGAAGAGAGTCTTCAAGGGATTTTTATCTCCGTATAAACAATCCTCTCAAGTGTCTCGTAAAAACAGAACGCTGCTGTTACTTCTGTTTCTTCGGGTTAACGAGAAAAGTGGCCATTAGCGGCTGACTGCACGTTCCCCTCGTAGGTGGTGGTATTACATTGATTTCCATAACAAATGTTGGTGCAAAACCAGACGACGACGGCGTGATCAGCGTGAATAGCGAATTTAGCGGCAAGAGAACAGAGGGTGGCGCGGGCGAAGATCGAAGAGAAGGATGGGCGGAAAGACGTTGAAGAGGTGGAGGACGGGGATGGAGATAGGAGGCGGGAGAATGTCATTAAGGTAGCGTGATGTTTTTAATTAATTAATTCGCGGCAGCTACGGATTTAGCTTCTCATAAATTCCAGCGTGGTGCGTCGGCCGCGAAAACGAGGGGATCGAGAAACCGTCGTTCTCCGAGGGACGATATAACGAAGGAGACGAGACGGAAGGAAAAAGGACAAAAGACAGACGGAGGAGGGTGTACTGCAAAGTATTTAAAAATATTAAGTACCCCCGACGGAGACGGATATTAAGATAGAGCCGTGAGGTAGAATCGACGAAGGGATGGAACGCGGAAAAGTAAAAGGAGCGATAGTAGCAGTGATGGAGATGGTGGTGGATGGGGCAACGACGGCGTCGACGATGGTGGTGGCGGAAAGGAAGCAGAATTATGGGATTGAAGCGCGGCAGGAAGCACGGGCCTTGGGAGGTTATGGGGGACGAAGGATGAGGGGACCACCGGTTGGTAGGAGAACGTTTCAATTAGTAATTAAAACGTGCCGTGCTACTACTACCTCTAACCCTCCTATCTCGACTTTACACAGTGGCTGTTGCCTCTCTTATACTGTCGTCGTCATCGTTGCTACCGCCGCCATCTTGTAAATTAATTAATGCGTCCCTAACGAGATCAGAGGTGTCGGTAAGGCAGCTGGGATCGGTAGTTCTCTACCCTGTCAGCGGAGAGGACGAACAACCTCCTCGATGTTTCTGGGGATAAGCGTGGTCTTCTCAGCCTCGTGCTAACTTCCCTAGAACCATTTCCGTTCTTTCGCATCGATACACACGTGCACACCTTTCTCTCTTTGAATTTCTGTTCCCTTTCTTCTCTTCTTGCGTGTCTCGATTTTCCAAATTTTCCTCTTGTATAATTGTAAGTGCTATTTACGTACGCTAATCGATCGATTAAAAAGGTTTAAATCTGTCTTCGAAAAATTCTCATCTTAGCAAATTGCTCGTAAAAATGTAAAAGGGGAACGAAAGAAACTTTTCTCATTTTCAAATAGACACGCTTTTTCTCCACTTTCTCCGCTTTTTCTATTGAGCAGAAAAGTAATCGGTAAACGAGTCGTGCTCCCGGTAGCCGAACGAAACTCTCGTGTGACGCGGCACCCCTCGGATCTCGTCGACTGCCTTTCCAAACGTTCAATCAGCAACGACCCTGGACCAGGAGTGAATTAGTCCGTTCCGGGGATCGAAGGCAAAGATTGCCGGAGCAGAGGGTAGGGAGAGCGGTGGTTGCAGGCAATGTTGGGACTCGGTGTCAGGATCTCTCGACCCTTTCAAACCCTTTCATCGGCGCTTCGTCCGCTTACATAATGCAGCCACTCTAATTAAAATAAATTACACTCTCGCGTCAGTTCGCTCTTTTATCCGTCATATCCCCACCATCCTTGCATGGCGACGTTTTTTCATCCTCGCTCCGCCGCTTTTTTTTGCACCGCACTTTCGACCACCAGCCACCAGGTAGCGAGAGACACCGGCTAGGTAACCACCCTCTCCCTCCTTTTCCTCTCTTTTCCTTTTTCATCCTGCCTCTCGCTCCCCCCTCGCTCGTTTATTTGCACTTTATTCGAGATTTAATTTACCGACCTCCGGGCGACAGGGTCGTTGGTGTGCGCTCGACTCTGTGATGGGATTAAAAAAAAAAAAAGATCACAGCGGGAGGAAGGAGAGAAGGCCAGCGTCAACAGAGTGTGAGTGGCAAACTCCCGCGACCAGAGAGAAAGAGTTGGAAAAATCGTGCATGACCAAACAGCAAACGAACTGCAGGAAAAATGATTATATGGAAGGAAACACTGGGAACCAAAGATGAAGAACAATCGATATGCCAAGGTCTCTATCGGGGTTGACTTTTCAAGGCTTACAAGCGGAGACTGGGAATATTCTCGGCCAAAAGAATGTTCTTAAGCCTCTGCCCGACCAGCATTCGCGTTCCATTGGAGGCTTCTCGAAACGGGAAATCGATAATTGCAGTCGCGTTTGTTCGACGAGCATAATAGAGAACGATCTTTTAAACCTGGCAATTGCTTCATTTCACCTCTGCCTTCGCTTTCACCTTCGTTGTTCCGCTAATTAACGCTGAAAACTTTGTGCTCATGGGTGGCGTGAGAAAGAACAGGCCCGATCTGAAATTATCGAGTCCCGATATCCACAGCTCTGTCTGTGAAACGAGCGTCGTTGAACGACAAAACACGACGAGGGAGAAAAAGAAATCGTTGGACGAGGCTGAACGAGCCTTTGATCGGCGCGAAACTCGTTGACCGGTCGCGCCCTTCTCGAGGATATTCGCCGTCTCGCTGTCAGCTCGGTCTCGTTCCGCGAACGAATTAATGCGGCGCCGTTTCTCGAGCACTTTTCTCATTGGCATCGAGGGCCACTCGCTTTCGCGACAATTTGCCGCGAGCTATTCGGATCGGCCGTAAGTATCGTGAAATTCAATTAAGTTCGTGCTTGTGCAACTCGAGCGATCCGATTCCTCTCCTTTTTCCACCCCCGTGTGTACCCTTTTCTCGCTCGGCTCTCACAGCAGCAGCCTGTGAACGCTCTCTCCCACCAGTTTGTAAAATAAAAAAAAAAAAAAAACGCCTATACCACGGCGTCGTGACGGCGATAAATAAATATTCCAGAGGCGTTCCAGCTTTTTTCTCCCTCTCGCCTCTCTTTACCCTCGTCTTTGCTCGCGCAAGCAGCGAGAACAGTCGCTTCTCGGTGTTTCATGAATTGGTTATGAGTCAACACCTCGACCGAGCCTGGCCAAGCGAGATTCAGAGGAAAAGCAGCAGACGTTCCACGCTTTCCTCCCTGTTCTTTCTTTAACTCTCCCCTTGCCTGGTATTTCCATTTCTTTTTATTTCAACTCAACCCAGACGTTTCTCGGATCGCGTACGCTTCCGAGGAGCTCCGCGTGGAGAAATATTTTTCCGGATTGCGAGAGGAATCCCGAGAAGGAACGCCGTCTGTGGAGAATAGTAGCGTGTCAGGGGTGGCAGAGGGTCGGAGCAAGAAGAGAAAAGCTTCTTCCGGGAACGGGAAGACAGAGCTTACCGGTGCACGAATAATAACGACTCACATTCTCTTCCGTTCGTCGTCAGTTTTCGATTCGATATACGAGAGTTTTCTCCTTCTTTCTTCCCTTCCTTTTCTATTATCCTCTCTGGTCTCTTTCCCAGCTTTTCCTTATTTCCTTCCACGACGATTTCGCTCGACTCGGTTCCGTGAAACCGTGCGCCACTCGGTCGATTCATACCGGTCGTCGGGATCGGATTGCAAAGGGTAAGTGGCGAGGCAAAGCGCGACAAAAAGGGGCTGCCTGACGGCGAGAAGAGCACGAAAATACAGTCGGATAACGAGTTGTCAAGAGGGATGGAAGTTTTATCGTATGGCACGCGAGCAGGTATAAATCCGAACCGATACGGCAAAGTGGAGCCGTGGAAAACAAGACTGTTTTCTTCTTTTTACGCTGGTCGAGTGGGTGATACTGTGTACAGAGGTGTAGGTTAGGCGGATTTTATTTTCAGGTATGTCAGATATACAAAGGGAAAGAGGAAAAGACTCCGCAAGTAGATTTGGCTTTCTTTCGAAACGTAGAACTGCCACTCTTTTTGTTCTTTTTCTTTTTTTAAGTTTTAAAACGATCGAATTGCATTGCTCGATTGTACAAATAATATATATATATATATATATATATATATATATATTATTAATAATATTCCCCTTATTATTAATAATAATATATATAATATATATAATATATATATAATATATAATATATATATTATTATTAATAACAAGGGAAATACAGAATACAGGCTACACACAACGAATTAAAAAAGCAATATAGAACAATTCATTTCAAGAAATATGTCGAAAAGAGAGCATATATATATATATATATATGCTCTCTTTTATTATTATTAATTATTATTATTATTATTGTTATTAATTTGTTATTAATTTTACTTTATAATTAATTTTTGTTCTATATGTTTTGATAATACGTATTCAGCAAATACGTGATGATTAAATAAGTTGTTTTATTGTTATTTAAACACGTTAACTGTTCCTTCAAATTGGTACGTAACAATAAAAACCTTGTGCGTAACGATGAATTTTGAAACGATACAATTCGTAGAATATTATAAATGGTTTAGAACGCGTTTGCCAAGCACTTAAATAATAAGTTGATAAAAAAAATAAAAATCCATAACAATTTAATTATTGAAATATCATCGCAAGAGTTTTGTATAGTCAATAAAAATTAATTTCTACATCAACTTTATATCTCGATATTCGTTCACAACCTACACACAGGAAATATCTAAATCCTGCTGCGATATTCGATATTATTTCATCGAAACACAAAAAGCTCTTACCAAGCGAAACAAAATACACGATGGTATAAATTTTTGTTTCGTTAATTTCGTTTCGGGGCCGTTGTACGCACGACGTACAAACACGACGACACGCCCTCGACCGAAGCCAGGACCCGTGCATCGAGCGTTTTTAAAACGCTCTTCCGCGCCGCGTTCTCGCGTGTTTGCGCACCGATCCAGCGGAGAGCATCTTGCTCTCGACGTTGCCTGGTTCCCCGGGGTTAATTTTAAATTGCGCTCGGCGTTGCTCGTAATCCAGCCAGCTCGTCGCTCGCGTCTACGCTCGAGAGTAAACGTTTGCTCGCGCGCGGAACCGTGGAATTCAGCGTGGATAAACAAACAAATATAAATTTCTGTGCAGTTTCTCCCCTCTCTTTATCCCCCTCTCACTTTCTCTCTCTCTCTCTCTCCCTGCAACACGACTGAATTCTCCTGCCAGTCTTCTGAAACGTGGAAAACCAAACAACCACCACCATCTGTCTCTTCCATTTTCCTCTTTCTCTCCGTTTCGCATTTGCGCTCTCCTATGCACATTTGATCCCGACCACGACGAACCAGGTCGAAAACTACCATTATTTGGAGTTCCAATTACGCGACACGCAAGCGAGCAAGACGCGGAGCACGCGTCACGTATTCTGTTCCCAGGATGGAAAGCAACGGAGCAACAGTGAAACGGCGAGGTTCGTGGCGGTGAAGAGGTGCAGGGGGATGGCGGGAAGGGTAAAAGGACCGACGTACTAGCAATCAGTAACATTATACGACGCGACACGAGCCAACCACCCCATTAGCATTCATATTTCAATTTCATAGCCCTCCGGCTGGTGGTTGTACGGGATCCTGTAAGGCTGCCGGGCGGGGTGTGCAACGGAGATAAATACCAGTTCGATGGAAGGGAGAGAGCGTGAAAGGGAAACGGGTTGGGGAGGCTGACAGTTGGAGGGATGGGGACAGGTAGCAAAAGAGGATTACCAGGAGGAAGCGAGAAAGGCTGATAGAGGGTGGAGAGAGCGATAGAGACGTGTGAACGAGAACGATGAAAGGGGCGGAGAGAGATGGAGGAAGTGTAGCGATGGGAACGATCTGCTCGTGAATAATAGGGATTATTTAAGTTTGGATTAATCAGGATTTTCATGCTTTCGATAAATAAACTTGTTTTTTATGAAACAGTGGTTGGGTTCGAAATACGATAGAAATGGATAAAGCAGGTTTAACGAGAACGGTTCGTGGAATTTTTAATTTTTATAAAAGGCTCTTTTGTTAATGCTTTTTAAAAGATACGGGTATTTCAAAAATTCTCGTTCTTTCTTTTACAACAGTAAAGAACTTTAGCGGAAGAATCCTTTGAAAAATTGAATAGAGGTAGGAGGGTCAAAGTTGTAAAGAATAAAATTTGTTCGCGGTCGTATTTTCAGTATTTTAATCTCGCTTATATGTTTTTTAATAGCGCCAAATTATCGTGTCGATGTTTAAACTCGTTGAAAGCAACTGAGATATTATATTCGCTTTCTATTAAATTCCAACAAAATTCCGATAATAAACAAAATCCAGCATAATTCAGGATTTTTCAATGGTTTCCTCGAGCAGACGATTTACCAGGATTGGACGGCCGTCGATTGAAAATTTCCAAACGATAATCGAATTATTCCCATCGCTAGCCGGTCCGTACACATTATGAAAGCGCGGCGAGATTACGTACGAGCGCGCTCGTCCCGGAGAGAGCAACGAGGAGAGGGTACGAGAGGATGAACAGAAACAAGCGAGAAACACGAAGGGGGGAGAAGAGAGAGAGAGAACTGAATGGTACGAGAGGGGGAGCAGAAACAAGCGGGAAACACGAAGGGAGAGAGAGTTAATACCGATGGAAACCTATTACCATCTATCTCAATGCCGGTGTAATGGATGCGCAGCCCCGATTATCAATCCGTAATAATTGTGCATATTAAACGGACGCTAATTATCGGTCCGGCCGCGGGCCGGGGGCCACGGGCAACGCGGGCAAATTGCGCAAGTTATGCTGGGTGTGTACGCTGTTAAAACACGGCTCGTAATGACGGTCGCGGAAAAGAGCCACGCCGAAAAGATAATTACGTTGGAAATCACTCGCTGACCGAATAATGTAGCGCGGATTGGGCTCGCGCGACCATGTTTTTCTGTCGTTCGCGAACATCAAAGGGAAAAAGAAGAAGAAAGTTATATAAAACGCTTGGATGTTTTAATTAATGATCCTCATTGATCGACTCACACGTTTACTGAACGTAGTTCTTATGTGAGCACGATGGCCTTCCAGCGATTAATTCAAGGACTGTCGACAACTAGAACATCGCTCTTGTATATACAAAGAAATTAAAGTAAGAGGATATAGAGTAACACAACAAGGGAAGAATATATTTTTGTTTATATACAGCGTAAAAGAGATTATTGGATGTTCGAAAAAGTACCGGCATAAATTGATGAAGCGTAACGCGTAAAAATGAAGATCGTCACAATTTTGTAGAGATTAGGATAAAGTAAAAACTGAGTCGAAATTACAAATACAATGTTTAATTCGATTCTTCAACTTCGAATCGATTAACAACGTTAAAATACCGACGTGGCTGCTTTCGCCCCTAAGTGCTTTCTTTGTAATAAGCTCCTTATTTATATTCTTGTCACGTTCGCTATCAGAAGATCATCGACGCGGCACAGCTCGATCGAAACGACCAAAAACCTCCACCAACCCTCCTCAATCTTTCTACCATAGCGTAGCCCAAATCACGATCCATCTACCGCAGGGTAACAAAGCCTAGTCCGAAATAGATTCACAGTTTCCCAAAATCGTTCTATCCGAATGTCAAGAACATCTTGACCACGATCGATCGTCGAGCGATCCTTCAGTGATCTCACTCGAAAGAGATCGGAAGCGGAACGCGGGAACACGGTGACCCCTCCGAGCGGTCTCTCGAGTCTTTTTTGCCAGCCCAGAGCGCTTTTAATAAACGCGCGCCGCGCCCAGCAGTCGCTTTATACTATCAAAGGTGGGGTAAAGGGCGTGCGTGGAAGAGAAAAGGAGGATGGAAGTAGAGGAAAAGCGGGAAAGGGAGAGGCAGAGTGTATAACGGTAGAGAAGAACGGGGGTGCATTTGACGACGAGCTTTTTACGGCCCTGTGTTCCGGTGTTCAGGCTTTTACGTCCATTTCAGGTTTCCTCCTCTTCCACCGGGCTGATTCGTAACCTTCTCTTTCTTCTTCGCGCGCTCTTTCTCCCCTTTTATTCACTCTGTGCCCCTCAAACCCTCTTCGTCATCCCCCTTTCACCCCGTTTGTTCTCTTTCTCCTGTTCACTTTCGCGCTCTCTTTTCTCTCTCTATCGTTCGACCGCCGGTTTCTTCTTTTAGTTTCGTAGCCAGCTGATTTTATTTGTTCCTCTGTGGTATTCTCTTTCAGCTGCGTGCTACGCGAACCACACACCAGCAGCGTCGCTTTAATTTCTTTTACGAGATGAAATTCGACGCGGTCCGAGTCGTTCTTCTCCCTGCTAGAACCCGCTACTTCCGCTCGTCCTACCGATTCCAAAATCCCCGTTCACGGTGTGTATATAGTCGAGTGTAAGGCTGCTTTCACACGCAAATACGTGTAGTCGTTATCCAGCAGTAAAATGAAGAAAGATAGTCATACGATACCGCACCCGTTTAACAAGGTGGCCGAGTGTCGATAATTTTCTTAATTCTTTTTAACTCAAACAGGCTGACAATCTGACTATGAGAGAGAATCGAACAGACTAAGTGATACTGTGTTTATCACATAAATTTTCTTTTTTTATTTTATTTTGGTTATTTTACAATTTGTCCTTATGAACATTTGGTAAAGTGTTATATCTTGTTGGTGAAGAAAAAAAAAAAAATAAAAATAAAAAATAAATATAGCATGTGGGCGGCTACCCCCAGCGGGGTGCCAGTTTCGTTTTTTCTAAGTTATATCTTTTATGATATCACACAAATGGAATAATAAAATAAATTTCTATGATCTCATCTGTTGCCTTGTTGGTATGACGCGACAAAATTGGTTTTAAATTGTCTAATGCATATACATTGAAATATTGGCATCTGTGAGAACGATAACGAGTTGGACAATTTTCCAACAAAATTTAGAACAAAACACAAATGAAGTGAAAATCTGAGTCTGTAAAATACGTATCAAATGAGAAGGGTTTTTCCAAACTTACTTATGATTAAATTAAGCAGTAATATTTAAAAGCATCAACTGTATCGATATATGACAAGTCAGTTAATTTCTAAGCAATTAATTAAAATTTATCCGTCCGGATAATAATAATATAAAATATATAATGATAATAAGAGTGTCCGGGTATTTTTGTGCGATGACGTATGCGTATCGCCGTGTGGAAGTAGCCTAACAATTGTACGAGATCTTTTACGGAACACGACACGCGACCCATAAAACCCGGCAAACGGTTGGATTTTACGAGCACCGTATCCGTTTCTGTCGGATCAAGAAAACGAGGGAAAAACGAACCGATACCGGCTCTCGCCCTCTCGAAATTCGATTCGAGCGACGTCCATTCGCAGATTGTAATTGCGAATCTGTTTAATTCCCAGATTCCCTCGGAACCGAATTCTCGCGTGAAAATAAATTCATAGATTCGTTTGTTTTAACGAACTGCGGGGAGACAGAAGGGGGAGGAAATGGTAGCATTCGGTGGAAATCGAACGAGTTTGTTTGGCTGCGCGCGATTTGTGTGCTGGCTGCACCGAGTAAATTGGTCATGAATTAGAAGTTGTATCGGTTAATGGTAAACATGCGGTTGATTTGGGAAAAAGTTATCATACAGTTTTTCGTTCAGTCGAATAAATAAAATTAATTGGACCGAATGTTATTCGTATAATACGACTTCTGAAATACGTAATTGTGGATTCGATTTTTGTTAAAGTTTCGTATTGTGTTTGTAGAAAAATTGTACTATTCTTTTGTTGAAAAGTTTCATCCACTCCCATTTAGTCAATGTATCGTTAAATGATTGAGAGCAACGTTTTAAAAACGTTTCTCCAAACTCACGTTTCCTCAGAGTTTCATAAGCTCGTTTAATTTGCATTTCAACGTATAATGGAAAATCTACAATAACACGAGCGAAAATAACTTTCTGAGATCAACAATAACGTTCTCTAATTATCCTACGAGGTTAATTTAACAGACAGGTGACTAAAAATAACGTTAAATTCGATTGTAACCCTATATTTCTATCTATAAACTTGATTTACATAATACGTAACATATAAAAAAATCGAAGCACTTAAACCATTAAGTGATTCATCACAAAAAGATAGTTTAAAAAATCGCAAATAATATTATTACATTTTAGAAGATAATTCTTCTAACTGTCATTTTTGTCTACATTTCTATTAACAGAGTCAATAGTACACCCAAAAGTTGAAAAATCTCATACGTAATTTCCTTCTTAAAACAGAAGCTTCGGTTCTCTAAATTTTCAGAAATATTCTAAATTTTTAGAAACGTAGAGAAAGTTTGGCAACGCGATTTAGCGTATCGCGTGGATGCAGTCGCGCCGTTTAAGCGGAAAACACGAAGCGGGAATAGTAGTAGCGGTATAGTGGTCGGCGATTAAACGCTATCGGTGCACGTGTTGCTTGTATTTACGCGGCATGTTGCATCTCGCAAAGCGAAATCTGTCGCGAGGAGAAGTTCATCGCTTTCTCAATGGGATTATCGTTTCAGTCGGCGTCGAAATTCGTCGTGTTCGCGGCGGGTCGAAGAGAATCCCGACATCGTGTGCAACGATATTGCTATTTGCACATTGAACGCCAAGCCGAATAACCGTTTTCGTTGTTAATAGACTGTTATCGATTGCCCATTGGCAAAACCGCGATTCCACCATTCTCTATCGGTTATATTGTACGATACTCACATGCCTCTCCTCTGCCGGGTTAAGACCTGCAACAGATGAAACAGATGCTGTTAGATTGGAATAAAGTTTTCTTTTAAACATATACACTCATTTGAGAATTTAAAAAAATTGATATATTTTTAATAACACTTGAATATTGTACATAGATCGTAGACTAAATACTGGAAAGATCAGTCATCTTGATTAATTAACGAATAATGAAAAATTACTTCATTAAAAAGTATAATTATTCGCGAGATGATTTTGATTTCCAAATAAAAAGAAATGTTATTTTCGTAATTAGTTTTATATTCAATGACGAATCATCTCTCAGTGAGTGTTTCTAAAGTACAACAGCAACAAAAGTATACATAGAAGAAATATTGGAAAAAAAATGTCTAGTGTTAAATCGTGTGGATTTTTCAAGAAAATTGTTACCAGTCGAGATGAACGTTTCATATTGACACACATACATATTGATATACATCGTAAAAACACGAATCTTACATAAAATGTAATAATCAAATGACTAAACATTTTAGCATAAAATACGTTGCATAGCGGTATTCCCTAGCGAAGAAGCTGTTCGAGGAATTCATATTAAACGCAGCGAACAGCGTCACGAAGCATTTAATCAAGAACGTGTCGAGTAAGCAGCTTCCCATATAACTTCCTGTCAAATCCAACAACTCATTTACACAGATATCATATTTAACCTCGCATTTCGTCTTAGAACGACGCCAAACATCAGCGTCGCATTGCAAAAACAGAAAAATGATCAATAATGAAACATCCCTATAAATAAAGTTATTAGATCACGCTGCTTTAACCACCGTTCGATTCGCGTAATTCAACAGCGTAATTCAACAAGCTAAAATTACATTTTCTTATATTATATTTTTATTAAGCTCTAAAATTAATTATCCAGCTCGAGAACGTTTCTTAAGTGAACATTCGTTTCGCGATTGTATCCTTCCTTTCCTTTCTCTGAAACACTTCAAACACCGCTGGCTGCCCGCTGAAGACATCGTATTTCCCGTGAAATTGAAGTTTCGCAATGTTTTTCATGATTATTGCGGAACAGAGTCAGCGGTATGCCGGCAGAATCTTTTCCGCGCTGGCAACGAGATAAAAGAAAAAAGCTGCCAGGACGAAGTAGGAGCCAGATTCTCTCTCTCTCTCCTCTCCTCTCCTCTCCTCTCCTCGAGGATTTCCGAGAAGGGACGTTGAATGAAAGAAAAGAGGGCGAGAGAAAGAGGCAGGTCGAAGGCGATCCTGAACGAGGAAGCTTTGTCCTCGAGATGCCGGCTTCATAGTTTGCCCTCGCTCGATTTCCCCAACCTCCCTCCCCTTTTTCTCGTTTCCACTCTTTATACTTTTCGTAGGTACACTTTGTCTCGTAGGAAATACCTTAACGATACCATTCTTCGACTGTTGTTACCCACTCCACGACACGGCTATACACGTCGAATCGTTTCAGTTTCTTCTACACGTCAACCATTCTTGTAGGCTGCCTTTGTATTGCATCAATCTTTTTATTTGACTTTTTTTTTACTGTAAATTGAGAACAGGCGTTTTAAGATGCATTACAGGAAATATACCACTGGAAAAGTTACAGCGTATTTAACTTTGCTGCATTCTTCGAGTTACTTTCGAGTCAGTCGAATTTTCCTATTGTTAAGAAGTTTCCAAAGTTTGAAGAGAGAAGGATAATCATTTTTTTCGACTTTTTCCTAGAGGTTTTGTTAAACAGTATATGGCTTTTTATTTGTTAAAAAGACAGCGTGATTCAGGTATAGAAATCTAACATCTGTTTTAAATGTTACGCATGAAAGCTATTAAATAATTGAGCAACAAATGTATTTGTTTATAGTACAATTAGCTTCGAATATTGGTACATTATATTTATGTACAGAAACGTGAAAAAAGATACGCTTCTATTTTTAAAATTGACAAGAACAAATTTTTCTCATGCTCAACGGAGAACCAATCCTAAGAAGATTAAAATAAAAGACGAAAGATAATCGGTATAGAAACTTTATAAATTAGAAAACCAGAATTCCTAATAAGAAGCTACTTTCTTTTTGATGAGATAAAACGAATAAATGGTTCTTTTCCTGTTATATAAGTGCCATAATAAATGTTGTATATGTGAAATGATTATAGTAATTAAAGTTTCGTCATGATCTCTATATAAATCACCTCTACATGGGTGATCAGTGATCCGTTAATAATTACTTTTTAATTGCTAAAGTAATGCAACGTAATTGGCGTTACTTCACACGATTCTATTGCAGCATCTAACTGAATTTCCACGAAGCTAATAGCAATGAGTTTTATATTCGCATAAACAAGCTGTTGGGCATCAATTCCTGTTTTACCAAGTTTCTATCTGGGCATCTAATCGTTCAACTCGATCTTTAAGATATCTCAACACGTAAGGTACTAGTTTTTTATACGACTTTACCATTACACTCTTGCAACATTTTTGCTTTGTTCTATTTTCCTGCAGTCATCTTGCTGCAATCGCTTTCTAGTTACCAAATCAGTACCGTACTCGCTATAATTTAATTCCTTTACTTACTTAAAAAAAAAAAAATTATATATATCATTGCATTACCATATATAGAAACCTGAAATATCCTTCTGTTTCTCAGACTATAAACCGAAACAAGATAACATTTATAGAGAAAATAATTAACGATAATGGAAACTGTATAATTTTTGATATATTTTATTATAATTAAAATCTTTCCTTCTTTAAACGAAGCTAATTCTTCAGTGAAATTTTATTTCCCCATCCCAGTGGTATTATTTAATACGATTTAATATTTGCAGAAAAATAACACAGTGAAAAATATCATCTAAAACAAGAAGAAAACATTCATTCGAAATGAATACATCTTCATAGCAGCGTAGAAATTTATCCGCGAAACTAGCTGAGTAGCGAGCCAGAAGCGGAGCAATTTATAACGCCCAGTGGCTAAAGCAACAGTCAGGACTCCGGTGGTGCAAAACACAGGGGCCGCGGTCAAAGAACGAATTAACGTTACGCCGGCAGCACTAAACGGTCGGCTGGTATCGTCGTTGGCGACAAGAAATCCGGCGTAACCCCCAAGTGGATACGGTTCTCGAGGGCAGGGACGGCGAACGGAAAAACCCGACGCCATAAAGCTTCCGGAGGCGAGCTCGCGACCACTTGTACAAATAAAGTAATTCCTGGAGAGAGCGGCGAGCTCACTTGCGCGTTCTTGCACGCCGATAAAACGTATCCGCCTCGCGAGGGTGACTCCGCCGTGTGTTTTATGGCCGGGCAAATTAAGGAAAACCCGTGGCAAAAGGATCCACCCTCGAAGCCATTACCGAGTTGTCGTGGGTGGCGGAGCGCGAACAGAAAAGGGTCGTGAATTTTCTGCCCGTGAACCACATCCAACCAGGAGCTTTCCTTCGTCAAGAGGGACAAAAACGAAAGAGCATTTTCGAGCGTGCTCGTCTTACGCACGAAACTCGCCGATATAACTTCCTTTCTCTTTTTCGCTCTCTTCTGCTCTCTTGGGTGCACCGGCAATCCGGTGCTGGCTGGCAGAAACAGTTTCAGCTCTTTCTCGGCCCCTTTGCCGCGCAACTTCCTGCCGTGGCTCGTAAACGGACGCGGAAGAGCGCGCATAATTTCCCACTAAAACGCAAAGTGCTCGTTTGCCGCGCGAGAACACGTGCATCTTCGCGGAGATGTCGTCGAGATGTCGTGCGCGCGCGTTCACCTTTTCCGCGATCATTAAGTCGAGTGCGAGGGAAATATCAGACGAGGTAAGGCCAGGCGGTCGTTGCGAAAGTGGAAAAGCTAAATCAGAGTGGTGGAAGAGATACGCGAGCAGCGTAGACAGGGAAAGATTTGTAGAGCGACGGTGAACAGCTTCAATAAGGATCGGTAGGCGAGTTGGTGGAATTCAATTTGCGCGGAGATTCGACCAGTTGCGGGCGCCATTGTCTTCGCGAATTACGCGACGATTACGCTTACGTAATTTATCGTGGATGACCGGTGTGGAACCGCTGTCGGAATACAAAGAATCGATTGAACATGGAGAGCAAGTGGTGGATAAGTTTAACGACCCGATCGGACGAGAAAGCAAACTTGCTGCTGCGCTCTTTGGATGTCGTTGAAAGAATACAAGAGCAATGCGAAAGAAAAAGCGAGGGGGAAAGGAAAGAAAGAGAAAAATGGGAAGAACTAACGATGAAAAGGAGGACAATATCCGGGAGAATTACGAGAAGCGTACACGGTCGAGGGGGCAGCGATCTCCCGGGGGACCATTACTCGCGCAACTATCCACGATGAAATGGTAATGCAAGCGATACCGGTTTCTAATCGTCTGTAAAAGAGTCTTGCCGACTTACTTCGCCTCGCGTTCTGGTAAATCGTTTTGTGAACGAGCGGACAGAGAAAGAATCGGATGAGTGGTGGAGGCAGATATTATGTCCGACGGCGAGGAGTCGTTCGACGAGGGAATCCGGGCAACTCTGTTGAACAACCAAGAGGGTACGAGGAGGTAGAGGGAAGGAGACGCTGGTGAGACAGAGAGGAGAGGGGTGGGACGAAACGATAACGGCCCTGCTGGAAACAATTCGCTGGGGGCAATGTTCCGGAAAGGAGGGAAGAAGTTTCAGTTGCCGCGACAGAAATAGTGGCCCATTACGGTTCCTTGCCTCCGATGCTTCCCATTTCAAAAGGGTGTCGACGAGATTCCCCGTCGTTCTAATATTGGAGAGGGGAAAAAGACGCATCGCGGATCGAGACAGTGATTTCAGATGTCGCGGTTGTTTCGCGACCGCAGTTTCCTCCAGAGAATTGAGTCGTATCGAGTGAAAGAATGCTATCGCGATGATACTAGCAGCAGGGATGTATGTACACGGATGAACGTGTATAACCGAACTTCCTCCTACGGCGACAACATTGTTTCCCGCGTATGATCGTGTTACGCTGAAATGATTTTCTGGATTTTTATTCTCTCGCGGGATATGCTTTCTCTTCTTCCTTTTTCAAAAGAGTAAGGTACAAAGCGTTTCCCTTCGAAACACAGGTAAACTTTCCTTTAACATTTTCCAATATTTTGTTATAAAATTTTGAAGATCGAAATTATGATTTTGCAATGCGTTCTTCAAGACGAAGTTATCATCAAATTAAATGTATGCTTTAATAATATTTTCTAATCGTGGTTCCGATAAAATTATTTGACTTCTCTATCTCAAACGTATGATTACCTTGCAATTTATAGTTTCGAAAGAATTGTTCAATTTTTGTATCAACGTAAATATGTACCTCGCAGTCATCCATCGATGGAACATAAGAATTTATCTGCTATTTGCTCCAATATTACGCTCTCAAATACCGCTCTTTTCCAACAAGAACTAAAGAGTACATCTGAAAAATAAGCAGAAACGAATCGAATCGAACAGCAAACAAAATTCCCTTCGTTCCTCTCCATTTGCTCGGCCAGAAAACCTGCAATCCAAAAGACCATCCTCCATTGTCACGGCTGACAGGCAAACTAACTCGAGCCATTAAGCCTGCACCGTTTCCGGTCGACTTCCATCGGCCGAACAAGTACCAGGACGAAAAAAGAAAAAAGAACCTCGATGGAGCTTCGAACGAGCCCGGAAATTAAACGAAGACGTCGTTACGGTACATATTCGCAACGATGATGGCTCGTAATTTTCAAATGATAACCGAGAGAAATCGAAGGTTTGTTCCAGTGAAGGAATCATGGCAGGAGCGAGGAAGAACGTCATGGGGTGGCGGACTCTCGGTAGCTGAGATCGGACGGTATTTCATTACGGCGTGGCGGGCCGACAACGCTCGGAAAACGCGAAACAACTTGGAACAACTGGCCGGAGGTTATACTCGGCCCGCGGTAACATAGTTAGGCGAGAGTGTAGCTGGAGATATTGCGCGAGCACGGCAACTACTCGGCTGTGAGTGGAGTGAGTGGAACGCCGGGAAGAAATAGAGTGAGGAAGGGGGGATGGAAGGACGGAAAGAGAGAAACGCGGCAAGTGGAAAGAGGAAACGGACGGAAGTAGAGAAGGACGGGAGAAAGAGGGTAAGAAGGGCTTTGGAGGGCGCGAGAAGAGGATGAGAGGAACAGGCTGAGGGGCGCGAAGGTTTAGAAGAGCCACCTAGAGGTGGATGGAACGAAAGAGGGGAAGAGTCGGAAGTACTCTCGTGTCAAGAGGAGATTCTGAGTGCTCTTCTGAGAGACGACCATGCACAGCGCGCGAGCAAGAGAGCCGACGACGACGACGACGAAGAGGAGAGAGGCGTTGCGCAGGGAGAGGACGCGAGTGGAAGAGAAATAGAAAGACGAGGTTCGACGAAACGCGAGGGATGGGGACCACGGAACCAGACCAGCCTGTGCATAAACGTACACGTATGTACTTGTCTGTATGTGAGTGTTTGGCAGAATGTGTGCGTGATACGAGAGTCACTTGAAGCTCTCGCGACTTTGTCAGCGCTACATGGAGCCTAAGTGCGAACGTTCTTGCACTCGTGTGCCGTCCCAAGGAGAGGGACGAGGACGCGCCGGTGCACAAGTGGATCTTCGAGGTCAAGATCGAGGGTTCTGCGAGTTTCAGGCTTAAGCACGATCGTTTGCGTCACCGTTGTATTGCGGCCCGCTTGAAATATCCCTGTGTCACACGCTATGTGCTCTCTCTCTCTCTCTCTCTCTCTCTCTCCTGCGATTGCATTGCCACCCTACTCTCTATTATGCTTCCTGGCTGCCTTGCGTCGCGTTGCTATCAATTTTGTTGATAGTTGGGGCTTTCAACGGAACGAACTTTGATTTTTCCTTCCTGGTATTTATATTATTAGGTGCTATTATATTCGTATAAATGTTTTAAAAATTTTATACTTGGAATTTGATATATTTATTGCTTCAAATAAATTTGGTTCAGGTTAATGTTCGATATGTAGGCGTTTCGAAAGATCATGATTTAATTCTAGAAACATTTACAGATATCTAGCGTTTGTTGCAAGATTCGTTTTTGATAGATTTTAACCGCAGTAGATGAGATAATTTGTTAACTCTGGAGGCTATAAATTGTACGCATAAACACCATCCTCCTGCAAAATTAGAGTTGTTTAATATATACGTATGTAGGTTAAATAACCTGCGTCTTTGCTTACTGATTCAAGCAGATTTTGTATAAATGTACAATCTGAGGCAGCAAGTCAGCACATCGATGAATGATTGACAAAAAAAAGGTTATCGACCGAGCATGGATCAGTCATTCAACAATCACGAAAAAAAGTGCCAACATTGAATATTGAAAGATTCAAACGCTTGAAAGCGTTTTATATTTATAAATTTTTCAACCGCAGTGAATTTTCAATATTTGACAACTCCATCCCAGCGATTGTTTTCTATTAAATTTTCATGCCCATCGATTAGTTAATAACAGAACAAACATAACAAAATTACGCTTATCTTCTTAATCCTAGTGCAACTGTCAAATTTTATATACATAAACAAAAAGACTTTGAAAATAGGGACAGACGTAAACATAAGGGAAAACGTAACTAAATATATTTATATAATATGCATTATAGATGCATGGAAAACTGTGTTTCTTTCATAAACAACTGATAAATGATACGGATTAAACATCGTTCATTTATCTAGCCAGAGGTTCGGTTCCATAAAAACATTGTTTAGTGTGCGTTGAAGTAGAAAGTGCCACCTGTTCAGACACAATGGTAGAAGATTCTCGACGAGAAGATATTGCGACACAAAGTTGCGTTAGCTCAGCGAAGGGATTCGATTTACCAAAGTCGCTGACCTTGTGTTTCGACGTGTTTTCACGTAGATCAGCATCTCGGCCGCGAGTATTTTGCGTATCGAACGTAAACCGGCAGCCGGATTCGAAGAATTATTGCACATTCGATCGCGTTTCCTGCAACCTTGCCTCTTGTTTTTCTACCTGGTCTTATCTTTGCTCACCGTCGTATGGGAAGCGAGCGTTTGCAACCGGATCCTCATGAGACGATCCAGAATGTCATTCTGCATTCCGCTCGATCCCTCGCGAGCAAACGGAGCCGCCTGTTTTGCAACTCGGTTACGGCGAAGTCAAACGACGAAATCGCGAGATAAGCGTTTCGATAGATCCGTTTCATTTTCACGTATCTTAATATTGTGATGATATAGTAGCCTCGCACGAGTGTCAAATGTTAGCGTATAATTACTAGATCACAGATTTTATGCAAATTTATATTTTTCTGAACGTAATTAAAAAAATGGAAGTTACGAGATTTGTTTCACCAACTCCGGTATATTAGATGTATATTGTCTTTGGACCTGACAAGCTATCTGTCTTTCGTTTATGTCATATTAAAATTCTCCTATCTAATCGCAAGCTGATATTAAACTCAGGAAAGCTAGAAAAATGTACTTGTTGTGACCACTTCTTCTGATATTCGTATACGTAAAAAAAAACTGTTTTAGTAAAAATATTTGCAATTTTTCTGCCGGTAAATTATTTTCATTTCAACAGAAATGTGACTGGCTAAAACAGAGACTTGTAAAATATTTTACTGATATCGTCGTTCGCTTCCTGGTAACGTTCATGCAGCATGGAAAAATGATCGAAATGGGTACGAACTGATGAGAAAAATTGAGTAACGACTGATTACTTCTGTCAAGGAGTTGATTGTTCTTTGTACCGTTGCGAAACGATTTTATGGGATCGGTCATGCAACGAGAACAGTTTGTAGTTTCGTTTTGGAGTAACAGAGAGAAAGGGACTGAATAGAGTAATAAAGTCTATCTGTGTTCAATCTCTTGCAAATAATTGCTCTTTTAGACAGGTTGCATTATTAATGGTTTTAGTTTTGAATCGTTATGTAATTCTTTGTCACGTCGCGGTACGATAAATAGAAGTTAAATTTGTCGTAATTGGGTATGTTATTATGTGTTACCAGTCGTACAATGGTCTCCGATTAATTTTTTTCTCCCTTTGAAACTTGATTATGTCTTTACGTGCAACGAAACGCCGAAAAAAGGCAATTGCAATTTCATGGGCCTTAATGAGGTATACGCTTAATTAAGGATACATCTATCACTTGTGAATCACGATGGTGAAATAACAAAAAGCTTGATCTTGTGACGTTCAACTTGTTTTCTTCTATTATTTTCTGCTTCAAACGGAATATAAATTACCAATTATCCTAATTATACGCTTGAAGCACGCGTTTTACGGTTTATCAGAATTCCTAGCTAAACTATCACTGTTATTATTAACTGTTTACCTAACTTGACGATATTGGAGGAAACTGAGAAAAACAAGAAATTAATTGTTTTTATTAGAAAGTTGATTGCATTTAACGTATATGAAACGTATCGCCTGTATTATTCTGCAATTAACGCGTCTCTCGATAACATCACTCAATTGCAAGGCGCGAACGCTTATTCCAGCGAAAGGTTACTAAAGTCTCTTTTAATTTACCGAAACGTTATAGCTTGATTTTATTATATCGAAAGATATTTATATAAATTAATATATAACGATATTTATATTTTTCCTAGCATTATCGAATAATTATTTTTCAACGAGCTTTACACCATTTGACATTTTAATTTTTAACTTATTCTAATAGAACTAAATTTAATTATGAAAGAAATGAATCATTCAATTTGCTAGCAACAATACACATATGATTAATACACATATGAACAACACACATTTCCATGAATCGACACATCCTGTAAATTATCCTAACATTCCCATTGATATTTAAGGCCTGTCACATAAATTCTACGTAAACGATAGACAAACGTCGAAAGGGTGAAAGGTATGACTTACCTCCATTGTGCTTCAGGTCGTCGGGTTGACCTCGATGAAGGTCCGGTTTGGTCAACATCGAGAGAGGATGGGCAGCTGTCCCTCCAGCAGTTGCTGCCGCACCCGGTGGAATACCTAATCCGAGAAGAGCAGCGGAGGCTGACGTAGGTACAGGAAGTCCCGCTCCAGGACCGAGTCCAGGAAGTCCAGGTATACCTGGATGTGGACCCATCGCAGCACCTGGTGGTAGCTGCTGGGCATGCACCTGCTGAAGAATCCTTGGCAAGTCTGGCCTTTGTTGCTGTAATGGACGAGGAAAAATGACTTTTATTACCTTGAAGATTAACCATCGGTCGTGATATTCCTAGTCAATGGACTTGGATAAACAGTTATTGTTTCCCCCTAAGTTTAAAATCGATTTTTATCAAAGTCATAAATTAACAAGTTAATTGTAAAAGTATTTGCAAATCTTATTTTTTAATTTTATTTTTATATAAAAGTAATACTAAATGATACAAAATTTAAGATACGTAAATGTTACAATAAATACGATACTTTTTGTAGCCATTGTAGGAACCATCATTGGTTGAAATTCTAGAGTTGTTATATCATTTTTGTGGACACCTTCTATCATTATATCATAATCGTGTAATGGATGATACAAAAAAGCTAAGCTAGTTAGAGCATTTATTTTTTTATATACCTAAAGTGGTCTGAATCTTGCTTATCAAACTGTTAACGAGTTTAGTTCTAGGAAAGTAACAATTTTCAGCATAATTCGATAGAAAGTAGAAAAGATTAGATAAAGTATTATGTGTAGATAGAAGTATCGATAAAAGTAAGCAATTTCTAATGTTTCATTATCAAAACGTTACAAAAAATATCTAAAGCATAAAGGTATAAACATCGTATCGATCCTTCTTGTAATTGCGCAATTTTCAATTCGTTGTAAAAGGTATCTAGAAATTCAGTATAGAAAGCAAAGTTGTAATATCAATTTGTAAAGAATTTACGACGAGTAGTAAAGGCAAGATTTTATGTTCAGCACACCGATTACCGGTAATTGACAAGCGCGTCGAGATTTCCAGATAACATCCAATCACCGATCCAGAAATCTAATCTGTGCAACCGATAAACACGTCGTTTAGATAAGTGGCGAGATTAGATTGTACAGCCCGATGACATCACTGAACAATGATGAAACACGCCTCCATTAATTATTTTTACCTCTATTAATCACCAAGCCAACACACTGCTCGTAGTTCGCTCGGTATCAAATAAATAAATAGAACCCCCCCCCCCCAAAAAAATCATCCGTACAATCCGAAGGGTTAGAGATCGTACAATTTTTTCCATCATATTTCCGTCCACCGTGCGAGCGAATCGATGTAAACGTTTTCACCCTTCGATCGTGTATGCGTGTGCCAAGGGAAAACGAATAAAGAAGGAGAAGAAGCAAGAAAAAAACGCGTAGTCATCGATCGTAATTTAATTCTCTTCGCTTATTCCGTGCAGGAGCTCCCCTGTTCGGCATTCGTTACGCGGGACACAACTTTCCACCGGGCAGAGCATACAAATCACGGGGGCAAACTTCCACGGGGTCGCGTTTAAATAACCCTCGGTTCCTCTGCCTCCCGACGCGGCAGTCGTGGTAAATCCGAAAGTACGAAACAAGTGGCGGGACTTATGTAGCCTTCCAAACGAGTAGGACGAGGAACGAAAAGCTAGAGAAGGAAAGAGAGAGAGAGAGGTAAAAGGAACGAGAAAAGTTTCGACGAAACCATAAACGTACTCCCTCGCGCCTGCTAGTTTCCTCGTTAGTTGGCTATGTCGGTCGAGTTTCAGCTGCCAGACAAATTGTAGAGTCGCGCCACGGCAGCGGAGCGTTTTAACGCTTGGCAGATCGCGTTGCTGGAATAAAGACGACTACCAAGAGCGGTGGAAAGAGAGCGAGAGAGAGAGAGAGGAAGACGTCAAAGAAGCGGAAGAAGGTGGAAACGAAGAAGAGACGCGAAGGATAGAAAAGGAGAGAAAGGAAGGAGTTTCTCGGCGGTGGAGAGGACGATAAGGGGTAGCAGCGGAAAGTGCACCACCCTCTGCAAACTATGGTACACTCGTTAAGGACGGGCCGAATATTCCTGGAGAGCAGTTTGCCGAGATAATTAAATGGTTTAACGATATAATAACCTCGCGTCGAGCGACTGTCTGAGCCACCCACAAAACACACAAACAGAGAGAATGAAATGGGAATGAAACGCTGGTAGAGAGAGAGAGAGAGAGAGAGAGAGAGGGAAAGGTTCGGCCGAGGAAGAAGAAGACGTCGGAGCAAACGATTTCCCGAGGATTCAAGGGAGGGTTTTCTGTAGAACCCCTAAGAAACGTCCCGAGCTTCCCATCACCGGTAACGATAATAATCCTGACCTCAGGCTGTCGTGCCAGTATTCGCGGCATCGCAGGCGTTCTGGCCCATTCACGTTGAGAAGATCATTTCCGTATTTGTGGCGGGATTCCGCTAATGATTACGACGAACTTTACTCCGACCAGCTGAATGTATCTCGCCCCATCCCCCTTTGTGGCCGATGGCTCGTTTGTAACTTCCTAGCGGGTCGAGTGAATGTACGGAGTGTGAGGGATGTTTGGAATTTTGAATATGTATTTTAGGTATCGGCAGAGGAGACGCAGTTTGGTTTTGCGGGTGCTGGATATTTTAGATATTACGAGGATCACGTGTTTAATTAGTTACAGTTGTTATTCGGCAAAGGATAATGCTTGTAAACGTTGACAGAATATCGATTTTTACCAGCTTTTTATGCGAAGTCTACGGATGAAAAACATGATAAATCAAATTTCCGAGAGAGTCTCGTTACATTATTAATCAATACGAAGTTATCTTCTCGTTTAATCTCGCAATTAAATATACGTTTCCGGTATCGACTCGAACACTGTTTAAGAAAAAAACATTATAAATTCGTCATCTATTTTCAGGAAGTTCATATCTTTGAATTCACCCTTACTTTGTTCAACTAGTTCGTATTAAAATACTTCCTTTTTAGCCAGCAAGTGATATAATGGTCAGAAAATAAAAAAGAACAAAAAATAGATTTACCGTATTTTGCTATATTATTTACTTTCTACAATTACCAGTAGAAAGATCTTTATAATGGAAAAATCACTTTTCACGCTACTCGCAAATACAAGACTCCTTGCAAAAAAGAGCAAATATATTCTATAAATAATACAGTATCCCGTCTTCGAAACTTTAATCAACTTTTACCCTTTTACGGCATAAAGGAAAAAACACATTCTAGTAAAAGAAAAAGAAACAAGAGAGAGAAGAAATTCTACTTGCGAGGAGTTAAACGAAAAATTATTGACCATTTACCACTACTTTCACCCCGCAGGCAATTTACCTCTGGGGAAGAGTTAAGCCGGCAAAGCGGGAGTTATTTCAATCTGAAATTTTTACGCTCCGAACGCGGAGGGTCTTCTTTTGTGAGTGGCGGCAAAGAGGAAGTCATTACGAACCCCTTCATCTTCGCGCGAGCCTTCTTACGCCACCTGTATCCACCGGCGGCGTCGCAGGCTTGTTCTCAGCAGTTTTCACCGGTGTCGCCGCGATGCTTGCTGACTCAACCAGCCGTGAAGATAGTGCCGCTAAAAGATCCGACGAGATCGTCTTAACCTTCTTCTATATCACACATCGTTGACGCCTGAAAAGCATCTTCGACCGTTCCTATGCTACGATATTATGAACGTCAGCAACATTGTCCGTGCCTCGTAACTTTATAAACAGACGATTTTCTTACGGTGCTAATCGATTTTAAAGCGGCCTTTGCGCAGTTACGCGGGTATCGGTGGTGTTTTATTTTACAACGACGATAGAAGATAGTGTGTATCGTAATTGATAATTGGAAATAGTCTTGTGATCGGTAATTGGCGTTGAGACGCGTGATAAGTCGATAACGATGGTTTTCAGGTGTAAATACGTTGTTGAGATAGTGGACGAAAGCGTGGATAGATCAAGAGCTGGTTGCATTTTACTTCTGATAAGAAGTATAGAGGATGGTAAGAAGGCAGATAGGGATCTTACTTAGTGGAACTATGACATTTATAGAAGTAAGTATTGATAAATGGTGATTACGTTTTGTTTTCGACGTATATAGCGTAATTTGTTCTAAGACGAATATTATATCAGAAAAGTAAAACAAGGAATCGTATCGACTAGGTTATCGATTAGGTTATTTTACCGTCACTTTTTAATTATTATTTCTAAAGAGAACAAATTAAAATTTTTTTACAAAAAAGATGATATTTTTACGCTTAAATAATATCGCGATGCTTAAGTACCCATTAAAAAAAAAAAAAACATTCCAATCTTTGCAACAGATTAATCCTCGCAAAAACCAATCTTTCTTATACTCCAGAGAATACGGTTCACAACAGGAAATTTCACGACTCTTTTCACGATTGTCGGCGCTAGACGGTGCACGCACGCGAGCGAATTCCGCGAGGCGTTGCTGCGTTTTTCCTTCAATGCTGTAACAACCTGCAGGATTGGAGACAGCGTCGTGGGACGAGAAACAAGCCGATGAAAAAAAACGACGCAAGAAAAAACAAGAACAACTACTTTGAGAAGAATCAGTAGCAACAAGAACGACCGAGAAAGACACGAAGTAAAGACAAGAAAGATAGGGAGGCAAGAAGGGGGAAGCGATTTAAAGCGCGCGGAATCCAGGGATTCTGCTAAGGATTTGCCGCACGTAGCCCGACAACGCCGCGGATCCGTGCAAGTTTCTATGGTCGGAGTTGAGAGAGTCGAAGCAGCGAGAGGAGAGGATCGACGAGAGAAAATCGAGGGGTTGGCCGAGGGATGGAGGGAGGTTTCGAAGGCAGTTGGGTAGCAGGAATGCTGATTAGTCGGTGCTCGTGCGCCGTAACACTATAACCTATCCGGCCTGGAAACCGGGCAGGAAGACTCTGGATAAGATTCGAGGGGCGAAGGGAAGGAAGGTGGAGTGTATAGAGAAGAGAGAGAGAGAGAGAAAAGGAGAGAGAACGAAAGAGGAGCAGGGGTTGCAGGGTTCGAGGAATGGGGTTGCAGATCAGAGTGGCGGGGTGGATGAGCGCGCGCGATCCAAGGCGAGTAGAACCGAGAGACTCAGGATGAGAGAGAGTAGGGGAGAGAACGCCGGCAGAGAAGCCGGCGGCTTAATAGGGAGGAAATTGAGTGCTCGAGCAATATTGAGGAGGATTCGGGATTCGGGATTCGCCAGGATCGTATCCATCCGTCCGCTTTCGGATTCCTCGGGCGTGCATCGGCTTCCTCCTACCACCGACCAGGGATTCTCATTCGCCGCGAATGCGTTTCACGCCGGACTGAACGCGAATCAGACCCGACCCGTGTATTCACCGGCCATTCTACACGCCGATACGCCCGCGAACGAGTTCGCGTAAATTTTCCTCCAAGGGGATTTGCGGCCGAACCAGCTCTTCCACCCTCAACCCATCGCGGCGGATTGAACTTTCCTCGAGGTCCGTCCACCTCGATGATCGTGCGCACCGTTGGGGCTTCTTCCCTGTTTGGCTTTGGAAGAAATTAATTGCGTTCTCTGGCCGATTGCTGTGACCTTTTGCGGTGCTCGCAACAACGATGAGATCCGCTGTAGATAAATATATTGTTCTTACTGACTCGTTGTTTAATATGAGCAAACTACGGATGTTTATGCAAATTCAGATTTTTATCGATCGACTAAAGAAACGAAAGTTGAATAAAAATTTGGTGTATCCTGTCAATATTTAAACAGCTGAATAATTCGTGTATTTATACACATTATGCGTAAGCTGTATATTTTTGCACATTTAAATCTTCTATCGAGAGTAGAAGTAGATTGATTCTTAGACTCGAAACGATTTGTTGTTTCAAATGAATGCAGAACAGAAACATTCGGTGCAACAACTCATTTTATTACGTTACCTGGACTTGATTCGAAAAGAACGAATCCCTTCGACTTTGTATGATTAATGCAGTTTATCGGAAAAAAGTAAATACTGTAAGTTCTGCGTATTTGCAAAAAAGTCTGTCTTTGTATTCTCAATGTCTCACGTATCGTAGATTCCATTGAAAAATTTAAACGCATAAAATTAGTCGGCTAAATATACGACCTGTATTATAGAGATATTTCAGTCGCATATTATGGAGAACGTAATTGCTTTTATATTGATCTGCTAATGCTCGTGGTCGTAAATATTGAAAATTGAATATTAAAATTAGAAACGCTTTGTACGCCAACACGCGAAATACGATATACAGACAAATAGATAGAGTGTCAAATGTTTCATAAAATAAGTACTCTGATGACCGAAATATGAATCAAACGTTATTCGATATTCATGAAGGTTTGCTAAAACTGAAAGCCCATAAAGCGTCCAACAACTCGTATCTCATATAACAACGTAAAATCTTGCTGGCTATAAACTAGAGTTTGACACCGACAACGAATAACAACGATACGACAATCGTTGACTAATAAAACGCGTAATTGCGACGAATAACTTTATTCGTTTCGTTCGCAACAAATTTCCCCGATTCGTAACGAATTTCACGGTGCGATCGTTTTGCACCCGGTGTCCCTTCCTATCGCTTCGAAATCGTTTTCAATTTAGAAATTTATCTATCCGTCGTTTCGATAACTCCGCGCAATGAAAATAACAACCGATCCTGCTATAAAAAAGAAAAAAAGAAAAAAAAAAGACAGAAAGGAAAAAGGAGACAAAAAATGAGGAACAAAAAAAATTTTCCCCTGCGTTCACAAATCATTTTCGGCGGCCAGATCGATTCAAGAGGAGCGGTTTTTTTTTTTTTTTTAAACAGAAATTGATTTTCCATTAGAGAAACAATGAAATCCCTTTAATTTCGATCGCTCGTGAGAAACTTCGATTGTTCGCCAGCGTGTTTGTTTTTCGTGTCATCGACCACGTTTAATAATTAATTTGCGGATTCGACGTTGCTATTGGAAGCGTCGTTGGATAGATTTGGCGGTAAATACAAATATCACGTCACACGATGTATAAATGTATACGCACGATACTGTTTAATCGCAGCGAATTGGGAAACAGGGAAATGATGAGCATACCGTACAGCTACACTTGTATTTTCATATGTTGCGGTGTATTTCTCTTTCATCCACAATTATAATGTACGATAATAAGCTAAATATAACCGAGCCTAATTTATGGTTTGTATTAATCGCTTGCCATTATCGCTTCATTTTGTTACATATTCATAAACGTCTAATTCGGTTAGAATTTGTATCAGAATTAGTATCACATAAAAGCGATCTGTGCGATTATTTAAATATCGTTGAATAAATTAAAAATTTAAACGTTGTATAAAATACCCGAGTAGAGATAATTTCTTCCTAATATTGCGCGATAATTTAATACATAATAAAATAACAATAGCTAATTTAATAAATAACATCAACACGTTATAAATGCTTCCTTTTTACGATTTTTAAGTTTGTATAAATTTATAAAATTTACTTGCAATCTTTCATATGACTTCTTACCGAACCATGTGAATTTATAATGGTATTGATTAAGATCGATAACTCGTAGCTGGTGATGCGAGATCTTACTAGCACATAGTATCATTTTAATGTGTGACAAGCACGTTCAATAAAATTAAATATTTATTCGTTTCATAAAAAATATACTAACATATAGATTCTATGGAAACTTATAAAACAACTTTATAAATATGTAAATCCTACTAAATTAAAAAAAAAAATAATAATTTTCTTCTCACGACAACAAAACAAGTTATCAATTTCGATATCAATTCTGAGCAATAACACTTGGCTCGCTACATTCACCCATTCGAAATTCCATGTTGCCCGAAATTTTCATGTGACCGAGTAAACTTACGAACGTATACATCGTGTACGCGTGTAGCCGTATGTCGTGATACACACGGCCGTGTATCACGAGCGGGTAATTTATCTTCCATTGGCGTGCACTCACCCCGATAATGGCGTTGAGTTCGGTCATGGTCACTTGTTTGGCTCTGTCAACAGCAGTAGCGACTTGTTGTTGGTGTTCCTGGGAGAGAAACGGCAGGATCTGAGCAATTATGGCGTTTAACCTCTTCGCTATCTCTGTCTGAAAATAGAAAGGAGAAACGATCCTTATTAAAGGGTAAATCGTTTTACGGTTGATCGACGAACCATGTTCGCCGTAATTGAGCTCGGATAACGATTGTCCTTTTCCCTCGCTCTCTATGATTCACCCACGCTCACCTCTCTTTGCCTTTCTCCTCGCGCGGTTATTCCAACGGTATCAATCATCGAGCGTGACACCAGTCGTATCGAACGCGTGTACATTACTTAATTCGAGTTTTATTGAGTCCACTCGCTTTCTCGATTGATCGTTTAGCTCGACCGAATCGTCGACCTGTGATTTATATCGTGGTTCTCGCGTCAATCCCGCGATATGCGTATGGGTAATTGACTGCTATTATCTCGAATTCGCGTAATAGCATGTATTCGGCGAGAATTTATAGACCGGGATATTAAATAGGCTGTTAAAAACCTTTATATAACTTTTGTTTGTTAATAGATTTAATGCTAAGTTAGATTCAACGTATGCAAATTTCTGTAAAATTGTTCCTTTATTTTTCAATTTTAAAATTCCCTACACTTTCCTACATTCTGTCTAATCTACTACTTTCACTTGATTGCCAAGCTGACGTACTGTTCCATTTCCTCCATAATTTTCAAGATATTCTGACAATATTATAATATTAAAATATTAATATTACGATATTAAAATTTGCTTGTAATTTGAAAAAAAGTTTGTAATTTGGACGTAGGATTAAAGAGGTCATGTTTGAAAATTACATAAAAATTACGTAGTACAAAAAAAAAAATATACATTGTACAAATTGTTCTTATTATCAGTTAATACCTAATTCACCTTCCAAGATATACTGACACTGATATAATTAAATATACCGGACGTATCGGAACGAATTAACAATGATGAACCAAGTAGTTTCTCAGTTGTCCGGAACACTTGACGGTTTTCCGGTGGACTGTCGCGACACGTGACTTCTCTAGCTTACCGGGCGACCTTAATTTCCGGCCAAAGTGATGGCAGATACAGGTAATGCCCGTTGGCATCGGTCGAGACGAAAATTGAGACGAGAAGGGAGAGAAAGAGAGAGAGAGAGAGAGGCCACGCTACCGCCGATTCAGCGTGGATTTAATTTAATCCCCGTCAGTCTGTTCTGACCGGAGGGTGTCGTAAACACCCTTGGCCGGTTATGGCACACCTACATTTGTACTGTACTCGTTTTCCTCGTAAGGGTGCGTGAAGCCAGCCTTTACCTTATTTCATACGATCAAAGCAGCAACCAGCGGTTGCACATTCTCTTTGCCATAATACATTGTTCTTTTGTGAACGTTCTGCATATTCTGGTTGTGAATATTGAAAGAATGTGGTTACTCGGATGTGGAGAGAAGCCTCGGTGTATTTTCTGGTTTATGAATATTGGAATATTTGATTACCGTGTTTGAAACTTTGTTATATACGAGCCTTTTAGGAGTCAAACTGATCCAACATTTTATCAATATTTTAATTTCATTAAGTAAGCACACGATTAACGTTAAATTCTCGAGAAGCAAATAAATTATTTCCAATTTTTATTTTTCTATTTTTTCTACTTTTATAATTTCTATTTTTCGGAAGAAAATGACACGAACAATACTTACGTTTTGTAAAAAAAAAAAAAAAAACTATTAAAACAAGTAATATTTTAATATCTTTCAGCGTATTAATATTATTGTTGAAGTGGTCACCACTTCTAAGAAAACTCTACATCTGGTCTTTTTAGTTTTCTCAAGCACTGAAGCCATCGACAACGTATAGACAAAAGACTGGGACGAAGGCAGACCATAAACAGTAGACAGGCGACGATGGCTTCAGGGTTTTCAGTCATAGGGTAACACTGCTAGCGTGCGGATCTGGACCGGCTCAAATTATATTGCTTCTTGTATTTGTATTAAAATATATTTTCTACCTTACAATTTATCCACGCGTTCCTTTGCTCACACATCTAATAACCTCAACAATTATGAACTGAGATTTTTAAAATTACAAAGAGAGTGGAACAATCGTTTGTCTGTAAATGATAGAAAATATTGAAATATAACTTTTTTTTTCTCTCTTCATATGGCATTGACAAAAATTACTGAAAAATTTCAAGCCCGTTTTATATAAAGGCATAAATAATTCTGGAAAAGCTTTCAATCTAAAAATCTATTTTCAAATATTGCATCTGCTTGTTATAAATTCTTGCAGCCTGAAAAATCCGATTATCTATCTGGTAACGATAATTACTGATATATAAACGTATCTGTTCCTGCATAATTATTTACGGAATTATTTCCCATCGTTATTTTCCACTTTATTTACTACTGTGATGTTACAGCCTGTTATTTATCACTGTTCATTTCACTTCATCTAATATTGTATCTGCATGTCTCGTTTCTATTGTCCCTCTAGCGTCGAATATTCTGAATTTTGCACGCTAGGGTCGCGTTTCAGCGTACTCGAATTTTAATCGGTTTCAACTTTAATGAAGCCGCCGCGTAATTGGGAATAATAATTCGATTAATGTATAATTGAACGCGCCGCCCACTTCCCAGCGGTGCTGCTAGCGAAATCACCGGGGTTCATTTGTGTTAACGATGCGACAAATCATCGATTTTACCGACCGAGTTGCGCGAAGATGCTCCGTTAATTGTAGAGCGCGGAAGTTAAGCGAGCTTTACGATTCATAGGATTTAACAGAGACTTCTTCGAATCGCAGAATCGAACGGACCGATGAATCTCCGTCTAACATACGATCTTTCTTTGAAGTTAGAAATGTCAAGATTATATGATACGATAAAACTTGCTTACAAACGAAGCGTATAATTAGATGATACAGATTCGTGATCGAATTGATAGAAGGCGGACACGAAATAATTGCAAGAATGTAATTCCTTTGAGTCAAAGATACAAGTTAATGATACCGTACGCGTATAACGTAAGAAAATTTTATGAATCAAGACATCGTTATAATGCAACAGAGCAAAGTTATAATCGGCAACACAAAGGAACTTTGTATCGCATGCTCCTATATTGATTCGGTTTCATATCCGATGCTACAAAAAATTCGATATCATCTACTATGTTCTATAAAGAATTTAAGAAAGTAGAACTTCCGCTAGAGTATCACGAGAGAAAGCCAGAGCATCGCAAATTTCGAGCGAAATAAAAGCGATATTGCACTCTTACGTATATCTTATTCGTATCTCTCATACATTTTACAATTTGAAAAAGCCTGGAAAAATAAAAAAAACCTTGGTGTGAACATAAGTCATGCAGTTTCATTACGTATCGCTAGAATCCTCTAAAAAAATTCTTGACCATTGCGTGTCAGAATTCTAATCACGAGCGCAAGCAGATCCAAATCTGATTGTACACAGTACGAGAAAAAACTGAAACAAAATAAATTAAAAACCTTGAAGACTCCCCATGCGCTCTCAAAAATTCATGCCACTTGGCTCTTCACCACCCCAATTACCAGCGAGGGGTTGCAAAAGAGGCGTCTCGACGGTGGCGACCCATTAAGCGGCGCCTGTGCGCCGTGCTTTTCGCGCGTTCGCAAAGACGGAGCGTGCGTGTAAACGAGAGGAAGCATCGCGGAAACGGAACAAGTCTATTCGTTGCGCAACAGGAAACAAAACAACCGGGTGTCCGCCTACGAAAACGATGCACGACGCTCCTCCGTACGACTGGCAAACGCGAACTGCAGATATCATCTATCTGGTAAATGCAACCAGCTCCAGGATCTCTTTCTCTCCCTTTAGTTCTTGTTTCACCCCATCGTCAGAGTGTCTCGCAGCAACGGTAACGCGAGCATCGCGGCCTGACAGCAGCTGTTTTCACTGCCGCTTAAACAAGCCCTGGATGCTAATTGAAATATCGCGGCCACTAAAATTCTTGGCAAGTTTCCCTCTCTCGAGCCTGCGAGCTGACGAGCGAGCGACCGGAAAGAAAGAGGACAAGGTAGAGGGAGAGAATGAGGCAAGGCGGGGAGTTGTTTTAATTACCCGTCGTCCTCCCTGTGTGCTAGTCATTAGACCACTAATTATAACGTACGGAAGAATGAGTCGCGCCATCCACGAATGAACCGAGCGGTGAAACACGAACCGAGGAACACGATATTGCGATTTTCGTTGCTTTCAAATAGATATAGACGTTCGCGTATAATTCGTGAATGTGATATGCTGAAGTGATAAATTAACTCTTTCGGTCACCATCTCGAACTAGTTTCACTTTAGTTATATGAACAACTACGTTGGCAAAGGTATAAATACCACAAATAAATGGAATAAGGAAAAACATATACGTTTCTGTTAATTTTCTGATCTTTTATGTTACTTTCGGTTCAAAATAAAAACTAGCTATTAGGATACAAGGATATCTTCTTATTTTATTTCTTCAAGTTTCTTCTCTTTTAACACTAGAACTGCCACACCAGTCAAGTTGGTTGGTTTTACAATTTTATTTTAAAATTCCCACTTCATTTTATAGTTTTTTCCACAATGATGTAATAACTTTCGCAACGATAACTAATAGGCTAATATAATGAATTTTATTTTGTTTTTTATGTATTCCGACTGAAAATAATTTTGTATCAAGGCATTCAATATGACGATATCAGCTATCAGGAAAATTCCGGATCGATCGCTAAATCGCTAAATGTTATTAGACATACCACACCAGTTAAAATGACTGGTTCTACAATTTTATAAATGTGTCAACCCTTATTTAGGGATCCCAGGTGGATTAATAACACCAAAGATCTACTACATAACATGGAATTCCTTCTGCAAAAAGGTAATAAATTAATAAATATAAAAATATTCTATTATTACGTATTTTTAAAGACCAGCCATTTTGACTGGCTTTGGTAGAAATAGCTTTGTGTCAACTATCGGTAGTTCTAGTGTAAATTATACAGATGTAAATCTCGTAACCTGCCGTGTCGATCAGTTTCATAAAACAATTGGAAACCGGGATCTTCCTAGAACCTTATGTAAAAGAAATCTTTCTAAGAACGAATAAATACTCGAACGATTTGCACTTCTATCGTGATCTCTTGCGTTGTTATCATTCTTTTCACCATTTCTTTGGAAACGTTATTCAGAGACCAACTACTCTCTATAACCACACAATTCAGCAAAAAAAAAAAAAAAAAAAAAAAGAAGAAGGAAAAAGAGAAGAATAAAAAAAGACTGCGGAAAATTTGGTTAAATACTGGGAAAGTAGCAATCTTTCGTTTATCCTGTTATCCAATGGCTATTTCTATTTAAAATCGGTTGGCTGGCGGGAACAAAGGGAACGCTCGTTACCGTTCCACAAAAGCTTCTTCAAATTGCATTCTCGAAGTTCGTCGCGTGCAAAATTCGCCTTTTAAATGGGCGCGGTAGCCGCGGGAGCCAAGGGGACAACAAGCTTCGCGTTAATTTCCAGCGCGTTGATACAATTTCACGGCGCATAATCAAGCCACCGGAGTTAAAAGAAGAATCCCGGGGTAAAAAGAAATAGAAAAATTGCGTGCGAAGGGTGAGCCATCGAGGAAGATGGGGGTGTGAGAGAGAGAGAGAGAGAAAGAGAGAGAGTGCAACACGACTAAGGGAGGACAGTACAAGACGTAATTGCGTTGCCAAGAAGTTTTCTCCGGCTGAAGAGGTAACCAAGGAAATAATGAATGGCTCGGATGCTTTAGCAGGTGCGCGAAGAAAAGGGTGAAAGGAATAAAAGGGGAAATAGAGAAGGGGGCAAAAGGAAGGACGAGGGAGAGTTTTGGTGCTGCTAGCACAGCTCTCATTGTCCCGGATTTCACACGGGAGAGATGAAAACCTTGGTTGGAATGAATTTTTCCCTACCGAGCCAAATTGGACCAAGAAGATTGCCAGCCTGACCGGCTACGTGTCCCTTTTCCGTTGCAAAAGGCGCTTCTCTCAATCCAGAGATTGCCAACGGATCTCCATCTTCAAAAATCTACTTCAACAGGGCTGGTTTCTTTTTTTTTTTTTTTTTATCGTGCGAATGATTTTAGGGATATTAAATACTTTTATCGAATTTCGTTAAGGGTATTTTATACGGATAGTTGGACCATTGCGAAATTACAACAAAATAATCGTTTTACCATTTTGTAAAAATGATAGGTTCGCTAAAGAATCTTTAACTCAACTCGCTACTGATTATCCTGAAAATTTATTCCATGTTGCTTTCATGTTTATACAAATTCTTTGCACTTGTTCCTCTCTTTCAATGATTGTCTTCAAGTCAACTGTGGTTACAGTATCATTGATGATAAATATGTGTTCATATCAGGGATCTCCCAATCGTTATGAATAATATACATATGTGTACAGAATATAATGTATATATCTAAGAATCAGAATGTTGATTATGACTAATCAAGTAACACACGTTAACCCGAAAACATCATTAGAGAAAGTAATAATTTCTCAAAATAAATTTTCTCCCAAACCAAAATTAATTAAAAAAAAAAGAATAAAAACTTATTCTGAACCTCGCTTTACTCACTAACAAATTTCCCTTTCTTTTACTCAAGCCATTCTACATACACAAACACACACACACATACCCCGAACATCGAAATCGCTTTAAGCACCTACAGATTATAATTTCTACACATTATAAAACAACTTTGCCTACGTTTCTATACTCCATCCATTTCATCAATGATCCCTGCGCGAACAGTGCATCAAACACCACGGGATACAGATATGCAACAGCGCGTGTAAGAATCTTGGTTTTAGCCTGTGATCGACTGTTATTCTCCTCTCTTTGGTTCTGGGTGCGCATAGCACAGGGTCGGGACATGCCGAGACAAGGAGGCGGCGGCGGCGTGGCTCGTAATATCACGAAAACCGCAAGAAGCTTTAGCAAAGTGCCTGCACTTCGCCTGATGTGCCGCCTACACTCGACTCGCGTTTCCACGTCGACCTGTATTCATATGATCGTGTGCGTGCTCGAGTGTGTCGGAACCACGCGAAATAGGCATTCTCGTATAACATTGTACCGGCAGCCGTCTAAAAGCTGGCAGCAACATTCGCAGCATGAAAATGCAAAGCGACAAAGTGCCGCCGATAAAATTCTTCGCCGGTAAAACGATGACGTGAACCGAATGCTCTTCCGCCACCTACTTCCATTCCTGCTTTCTATCGACAGCCAGCCTCGAAGCTCGATATACAGCCGATAATCTAATACATACCACGTTCCGACCGGGAACATCCAGGAATCTCGATGATCCCGCTTCCAGAGGTAAGACGATCCCACGTCGTCCAACTTTACGCTGATTCCTTTTCGCTCGAGGGCGGATCAAGTTCGGGCAGATATATCGAAGAATGTTTGGGGAAAATCTGGAATGCTTTATTGGTTTGCATTTTCTTTCATAATTATGTTTCACGAGAGGGTTTAAACTTCACTCTCTGTTTCTTCCTTTCATTTCTTCCATCAGTTGCGGATACTTTTTAAAAGAGAAACAAATTTTTGAGTTTCGGCCTTTTTCATATTTTTTATGTTACTATCGTGTAAACTATCGTCGATTTTCGTATTCCAGTAATCAAATGATGCCGTACCAGGATTACAAGATTTCAATGATTTTATCGACGAATCTATTTTGGATTGTGTTGAGGTTATTAGATGTATGTGAACAAAGGAACGCGTGGATAAATTGTAAGGTAGAAAATATATTTTAAATACTGAAGTGTAAACACAAGTCGGAATATAATTGAGCTAATCCAGATCCGCACGCTAGCAGTGTTACCCTATGACTGAAAACTCTGAAGCCAACGTCGCCTATCTACAAGTTTATAGTCTGCCTTCGTCCCAGTCTTTTGTCTATACGTTGTCGATGGCTTCAGTGCTTGAGAAAACTAAAAGACCAGATGTAGAGTTTTCTCAGAAGTGATGACCACTTCAACAGATTGGAAAACGTTTAAAATGTTGTGAATCAACTAAATAAAGGCTTGTACATTTTTCATGAACATTCGCAGTCTATCAATTATCGGCTTCCTTTTTACCTGATACTTTTCCTTTATTTAATCACCTTGTTTGTTAGTTACAATGCACCAGCAGTATTTCTTATTTACCTCTTATCTTTTAAGAGAAAGATTCACATCTATGAAAGAAATTCAAACGACTTGTAATTCCTCAAGATACATCAGCGAAAGGTTAATATCATAAATAAGACGATACATAAGATGTGATATCACCGTTGATACATCATGTATAAAGCTGGAAAGAAGATAAGTATCGAATAACCACTGGCAGATCATAGAATAAAATCCGAAACTCTTGCACGGCTTTATTGTTTTATACCCACGGCTTTCCTTGCCCTCGTATTTCCTTAGCTTTTTATCGCCGAAAAGTGCTCTGTTATTGCCTTCAATAAACAGTTTACTCGTAACTAGCGTGTTCTTTACGACCTCCCACGCGTTGAAATTGCGCGTCATTACGACCCACGTGAAAGCACCGTGTAGATTATAAATAGGATCTTTTATCCCCGAAACTTTCAAACGCCTTGATACTCGAATAAAGACGCGTCATTATCCCACGCGTAAATTTCTTCTTCGTTAAAGCAACCACGTCGTTTCAAACTGTGCATTCCATCTCGTTTCAAAAGATTTAAATTCAAATATCCGGGGAAAAAAATAATACGCGTAAGATATATACTTGAGATTTTCAAATGTAATCTTTGGAATCATCATAGGAGTAGTGCGTTCTAGTCGCAGACAAATAATCAAATGGGATCAAGATGATAGTACGCGTGACGCACTCGATGTTTTGCTTGGCCCACGTTCTTTTCACTTCAGCTAACGCAAACTCTGTTGCGTTGAAACATTGTTTGTTATTGCTTTCGGGGAGCAAACACGCGTGGGCGTAGCTACAAAGGTGATGATAACAAAATCTGAGGTGGTACATGGCTGTTTGTGTTGGAATTCCTCGTTGTAACATCAATGTACCATAAACTAAGCTCCGAAATAGTACGCGGCCCGTTAATTTAATTTTAACACTTTACTTATCATGTTTCTGGTACGTAGTAGTAGTTAATCGTGATGAAAAGCTCTATTGGAGTATGTCGTAATCATTCAAGAATTTCCCAATGTTTTCGACCATTTACTTCTATATTCGAAAATAGATTTTTTTTTTAAACCAATTGGTAATTACGTATATTGATCAGGGTACGCCTGGGCGACTTTCAATTATTTTTAAAACGTGTTGCCAGGCTCATAATTCTTTTTATTTCACTTATGCACTCTCGTTCAAAAGTCGTAAAACTTAGGTCACGTTCTACTCTTCGTTTCAAGATTCAGTATTTGATGTAGATTATAATCTTTTATATTTATACACAGAATTATACGCATTTTAGAGGATTGTTGAAGTGGGTTCCACTTCAAGGGAAACTCCACATCTTTTCTAAGGTTTAGTTTTCTTAGTCCTGGAAGCCATTGAGTATTGTTTAACACTAAATAAATTTGAAGGACCTCTCAGCCTTGTAGTTTTCTAGGAACATTCCTTGCACAGATCATGGGACGAGATACAGACAGGCCATTTTTCCGTAATTGTATAAATACCCATAGACCTATGGCTTCCAAGCTCTTTCGTAAAGTAAGAGCTTATTTGCCATTGTATTTATACTTAACTTGCTTAAATATATTTTTCTATTATACATTCATCCACGTATTTCCTCTCTCTCTCTCTCTCTCTCTCTCTCTCTCTCTCTCTATTACGAGATAAAACCTTAACAAGGATAAATTCTAATAAAAGCAAACCTCGATAAATGCAACCATATTACACTTTTTTCTTTTTTTTTTTTATTTTGGTTTTTTCACAACTTGTCCTGAAGGACATTTGGTAAAGTGTTATAACATATTACACTTACACTAAGAAAACGGAAACCACCAAATATCCAATTAAGTGGCATGCACATAACATAAACAAAGCAAGTTAAATACCTAAGACTCCACCTCGACACACAACTTACATGGAAACAACATACTAAATCAATTACAGACAAAATAAAAGAAGACAGATAGATGTACGGACTAACTAGTCAAAACTCTAAACTCAGCATAGAAAATAAACTAAAAATGTACAAAACGATAATAAAACAAATGTACGCTATGGGGGACAGCAACAATGAGCCATATAAAAAAACTAGAATCGCTACAATCGAAGACACTGAGAACAATAGTCAACGCTCCATGGTACGTCAGAAACGAGGAGTACTCAAAGACTTAAAAATACCAACGGTTTTTTTTTTATTTTATTTTGGTTTTTACAATTTGTCCTAAAGGATATTTGGTGAAGTGTTATATCTCATTGGTAAATAAAAAAAAAAATAAAATAAAATAAATATAGTATGTGGGTGGCTACCCCCAGCGGGGTGCCAGCTTCGTGTTTTCTAAGTTATATCTTTTATGAAAATACCAACGGTGAAGGAAGAAATCGGCAGGTACGCAGAAAAGTACAAGGAAAGAACGACAATGCATTCAAACAAGCTGGCTGCAGAAACGAGCAAAACTCTCATAGAAAGAAGACTACAAAGAAAACACCCCACTGATCTCACTAAAGAAATAAAATAGTTAAACTGAAAGATGGTATCCCACTGGGGGTAGCCATCCACATGTTATTTAACAATTAAGTTAGAAAAATTTACCAAATGTCCAGCTGGACAAATTGTAAAGTACAAATTAAATAATAAAAAAAAGGATAAATTTTAATATAAGAAAGTATTTTCTTCGTCGTATAAACTCTCGAGTTGAATGATATTCTTCCAACGACCTCTCAATTCTTCCCAATCTTGAAGCAAACAACAAACATCGCAAGAAGACTAAAAAGGAAACACCCAATAGACCTCATAAAAGATATAACTTAGAAAAAAAAAAAAAAACGAAGCTGGCACCCCGCTGGGGGTAACCGCCCACATGCTATATTATTTTTTATTTATATTTTTTTTTTTTCTTCACCAACAAGATATAACACTTTACCAAATGTCCGCAAGGACAAATTGTAAAATAACCAAAATAAAAAAAAAAAAAAAAAAAAAAAAAAAAAAAAAAATCTTGAAGCAAATATAATTCCTATAAGCCCAAATGCTCGCCTTTAGTTTTCTAGATACTCATAAAAATATTTTCGATTCTTTCAACTTTGATGTAAAAAAGTTCTCTCAAACGAGTGATAAAACCACGAATTTTCCCACATTCCAAAAAACATTCAGACTTGGAGATTCTTAGAAGGAATCTGAAATGCCATGAAACTTGATGTGTTTCGGAAGCTACCGTCGGCCAAAGGGTGAAACGAAAACGTTTCGAGAGAGAACGACATGGCCGCGAGTGAAGATACAGCGTGACGCACTGCGAAATGTTTAATTGAAGAGTCAGCAACAGCGGGGGATCAGCAGGGCTGGGTTATAAGCGGGAGCGGAAAGTTTACAGGAGGAACGGCGGCACGTTTAGCTCGATATGCTGGCGGAGAGTTGGCAGAAGCTGGGAACACGCGCCGGTAAAACGGCCCGTTACTCGCACTAACGAGTAAACCAGCAGTTGCTCGTTGGACTTTGCCGGTATTATGCTACACGAGCAAATAAACCGGCGTGTTCGGCTAACTCCCTGGTTTCTGGTAAGCCCCTATACACTGGCTACACTCGCTGTAAAGCCCGGCTAACGTCCGCGTGATTGCAATATTCCGCGGCTTGTGGAGTGCGCCGGATGTACGAGGCGTTCGCGCGACCGCGCCGTGTTTTCGCGTCGGTGTGCACACCGACGTCTCGCGACCGTTAAGGCATCCCGACGCACGATGCACCGGTGAAAACTCATTGTCCGTTACACGTTTCGTCCGACCTGGCGAAAGTTAAATTTAATCGAGTCGCGAAACCTGAACGTAGCCGAGAATTTGAACGCGTTAGCGTCGCGGTTTTTCAGTGTTTGGGAAAGAATAAAGGGATCATGCAGTGAGGTATACAATATGTATGGCAGACACTTCGATTATGAGCTGATTACTGAGCTCACGTTGCTTCAATTCATTTATACGCACGTCAGCTTGAATTACGTGAACGAAAAATAATACAAATAATTAATCGTCTGATGAGAGAAATTCGGACAAATGAAGTTTCACTGTATGGAGAATGTACAGCAGAATATCGTTTACCCGAACAGATTGGGGAATAAGGCAGTTGGGATAACAGAGGTTCGCTGGACAGTTGTCCTGTCCAGCTCTTTAATTATTAGGTCGAATATTAGGATTCAGGTGTTACGATATCAACTGTTCCTTCTTTGAAGTTCCTTGATGTATAGAATTTATTTTGCATATAAACATACAATTGTTTATATATATATATTAATATACTCATTATATAAATACGTGTTTGTATGTATTACAAAGCTACGCTTGATGATGGATCGGATAATAGAACAACATTAATTAGTTCGTATAAACGAAATTCTAGAAGCGGTCAGATGCAATAATAAAAATTGAATTTGAATTCTGCCTTCGAAACAAATGCGAAATAAATACTCAAAGTGGTCGATGTTTTAGCGAGAAAGATTTAAAATGTATTTGTAAATGATCGGCATAAAAGAGGTTTGGGGGGTGAAGTGTGGTTAAGCAGAAGTGTAGTACAGTACAGCTGGACGGTTATCAAACGAAAGCGTAGTCAAATCGATGTTTAGTAGATTTGGAACATTGTCAGTTTGGAGCGTAGTCAAATTGGAATGCAATCAATTCGAGGCGTAGTGAGATCGAAATGCAGCGAATTTGAAGGGTAGTTGAATCAAAACCTGGCTAATTAAATGCATAGTCAAATCGAAACGAGACCGATTCGGACTGTAGTTAAATTGAAACGTTCCCAATGCCAAATGAAGTTAATTTGGGACTAAGTCAAGTTTAGTCAAGTCGAAAAATAGACATTCTAAGCTGCTAATCTCATTCGACTATCTACAACATACAGACACTATGATGTTCTTAACTATTTTACTCTATAATTTAAGTAAAAAAAGAATTATTAAAAAAATTACGATTATTAAAAAAAAAAAAAGAAAGAAAGAAAGAAGAAATCTAAAAAAGATTATTATATTAAATTGTAATAAATATAATTATAATCGTAAATATAAAATATTGTAATTGATAAAAATATTTTATTTCTTTCTTATTTATAAATGTTTTCATTTGTTTATATATTTGTTACACGTTGCTTTTTAAATATTAAAGTTGCGAATAGGAAACGTATATTTTTGGTGTCTGAAAAATATGTAGAGGATTGTATAGAGAATGTTTGGTACATGATATTTAATGACGAGATTGCTCGTTGTTGAAACCGTCGAATACATTTAAAATAATAAATTACTATACAGACCATATTCGCTGATACGCTCGTACAGTGTATAAACCGCAAAGTAAGATCGCTAATGACTCGTTTATTAAATTGCTGATAATTCGTTGATAACCAAATGATAACTGATCGACAACTGACTGTAACTCCATTCCTTGCGATCGCGTCCGTTATACGAGTCGGAAAATCCAAATTCGTCTTTGTTCAACGGTTACACGTAGCGATGACATTGTTTTGCTCGCAGTTTATTTATTCTTACATTACGTGTATCCTAACGATCTTGAGACTCCGAGGCAAAACAACAACATGATTTGAATTGTTCTCTAACTCATGTGCCGTTACAAATACTTGGGTATTTTACAATATCTGAAGCTTAATACATATTTTCTATGTATAGTATTTATAGTATATAGTTAGTATTTTTCTATCTAATTCATGCCATAGATTTTCCATGGCGTTTACGTCCAGCAATTAGAGTAAATTTAATATTTGTAGATTACAGAAAAATATTTAAAACAATCAACTGAGCACTAACTATTCGACGTAAATGTTATCGCTGCAAGTTTCAACATAAAGTCCTACACACGCAACGTTACGTTGCATCGAAAACACGCGGACCAATTTTTTCGCTGAAATTTTAAATTGGAATCGAAATGATAAAGTGAATAGCGAACAAGGCTGTGTGCACGGATGAACAGTTGTGCAACGGGTTTACGATAAAACGGAGGATACAGAATCCGCTGAAAACTCATCGCCCATTGTGCTCGTCCGCCGCACCGAAAGTTAGGTTTAATCAATTTAGCTTTCTGTAACCAATGCTCGTTCTGCTGCAAACTTCTACGCCGGTAGCACACGGTCGCGTTACGGAAAGGACAAATGAATTGTTGGTACAATGTGGAAATTCTGTTTGACTCGCTTTCCGATAGAGTAAAAATGAAAAAAGAGCTCAGCGGACACAGCACGCCTCTGAAATCATTAAAATAAATGTTTTTACTCGCCACTTTCCACGTTTTCTTACATGTATCGCGCAAAATGTTTAATATTCGATTAATGGTTAGCGATACGGTACTATGTGTTTCCATAGTTAATACATAACCAGATAATCAATACGTGAATCTTTTACAAACTCAAGCTGATCAACTATAATCTTTATTAATTACTTAATTTCATTATATAAATATACGATTAACGTTCGGTTCTCAAGGAACAAATGGCTCACCTTCATATGTTGAATCATCGCAAAAATTTGAATATGTTAATTCAAGATAATAATACGACGATAATAACACAACAATCGAAACTCAACTCTTCAAAGTATAATTCTTGCGTTAATTGCAGAAACCTTCTACATTAGAATTTACGTAAAACCACCAACGTGTTCATATACAACGCTTTCTTACGAAGGATTTAGGAAAATCAGAATATAAACATGCCCGTTATCCGCGCGATACCGATTATTCATTGTGCGCGTTCGTTTCCCGTGTCGGAAGCTGGATTTAATCAGCTCGCTAATCACTTTATTTTTAGTTTTCGTAACGTCGGAGAATAATAACCGGTTGCATGGCGATGCGAATGATTAATGCTTTATCTATTATCTGGCTCGTTACGCGGCGAACACACACGACGACCGATAGAAAGTTAACAGGGTGATTAATGCGTGAAGGGATGGAGAATAAAAGAAAAGAAGAAAATACGAAGAACATGAAACGATGGAAGCATCAAAAGCGTCCTAAGCGTAGAAATTTCACTTTCCAATTTCTCCGATCAGTCCGATATTCCATCAGCCTCGATTAAACCTGATTGATCTATTCAGGAAGCGCTGATACCGCATAACGAGATACTCTATGTAAACGCAGAATAATTCCCACACTTATTTTACATGAAAAAGCTTGGTATCCTCGGTACCAGCTGGTATTACTCGTTCAACGAACAATTATCAAGAAAATTACTATTTTTTTCAAGAATTGAGTTTTTACCTGAGAACTCGATCCATGCGAGATCTCACGACCCCATCGTTTACAAATTCAACGAAACAGACGAAAGAAAGAGAGGAAGATTATTTTTCTACTACCAGATCGTACGTGTAATAGGAATTTCTCCCCTTCATACGAGACAATATTCAAAAAATGAAATTCCATGACACAATTTGATCAATAAACATTGCAAATCGCGTTTTAACGCAACGTTGATCCTGAATAAATTTATAAATTGAGTGACACAAAGTTTCATAATAATCGTTAGCGGATTAAGCGAAACAAAGATAGGAAAGAAGGTGGCAAAAAATAGAAGAAAAGGAACACGAACAAATACAAAATAGAGCAGAAAGCACGGCCTAGGGAAAAAAAGCAGCCGTTTCGGTAACGCCGTCATGCGTGACGAATATACGCGTTCGCGATTTATGGAGAGAATTGCGGCGATGCAGGTAGCGCGGCTAGTCGCGCCGAAAATTGCTCGTATAAATATTAGAGCTCGCCATTGTCATTCGGTTAATTTTCCGCGGTGTTGGTTGTACCGCGTCAGAAAGGAGGAAAGGGGTTGGTGCTCGTACCGGCGGAACACAGGGCGGAGAGGAAGGGGTGGCAGAGGGTGGACAGAGGGAAAAACACAGATATCCCTACCCCCCTCGATGGAATTTTATGCGCTTCGCGCTTTCGATGCAACGCACACGTGCTTCCCCAGCCGCATTTTCGTTGCACCCCCGTGCACCCTTCACGACTCACCCTTACGCGTCACCTCGATGGCACGACAGGCAACACCACCGATAAACGAACAAACATACACACACCTTCACGTATAGATGTTCACGTATGCACATATGCACATCTATGAGTACACAAGCGAATGAACGAACTGAAAAAAATATAGCACGAGCAACGATTCGCGTAACGTCGACTACGGCTACGAATAATGCCGGGCTGGTGCTGGTAAACGAGTTATCGGGACAAAAGTTACAACTGTTACGAACGCGGTCTGAACCGCGACAATGGATCGACGTGGTGGCCAAAATAATTGTTGGTCCCACGCAATCCTGCATTAACCGCCACCGTCTACGTTTTCCTCGAATTTCTGCAAAACGATTGTTTTCGTAGCGGTGAGTTTCCTTTTCTTCGGATAATTAAGTTAACGAGCTTCTATGGTAACGAGCAGCTATTGCAAACATTTCTCAGATATTGAGAGATTAAGTAAACAAGTATACCTTCGTTCATAGGAATTCGAGCATCCGTTGTCTTTATACGAAACGTGACAACTAATCTGAATCAAAGTTTTGTATCAAACGTATCGTAATATTAGGTTGTCCCAAAAGTGACTTTCTTTTACGGACCTGTCTTTTACAACGGCGCATCTTTATACAAACATGAAATCTAATTTGTCGAACGTTGTGATTTTTATTTTGATAGAAGAAAATGGATCATACGTAATTCGATAAGGTAATATAAAACGGAAAATGTTGTGCATCCATTAATTCCTTATAAAACGAAAGAAACTTTCCGAACGACCTAATAACACGCATAACGATAATACAAATTTTAAAATTGAAAATAAATGTGTACAAATGAAAAACTAATTTTCCTATACCAGGCGAGATTGTTATTACAGTATCGAATATATGGACTAATTACACTCTGACATTTCAAATATAATTCTTGAACGTTTCAATAATTTCCTAGTAATTTTTCAATTTTACTTAAACGTTCGCAGATGCCCTAATACTTGAAAACTACGGTGTACGTCAAATTGAAAATAACATGCTAATTAATCATGTTTACATCTCAAATAGTAAATAAATATGAATATTTCAATTAATCGATCTTTCTATTGGTCACGAATCAGCACGATAATAAATCGTTCAACGACTTTCCTTTGATAACTATTTTTCAAAGAAATTCTTCCACTTCGTAGAAAAGAAGAATCCGGCTGCTTTCCCACAAATACAAGCCCTTTTTTTCTCTCTCGACCATCGGTAGGGGAACCTGCCTCCGGTTATTTTCGATCGAAAAAACAAGCAGGATCGATGACTGATCATGCGTACAATTCGAGATCAGTCTGAGAGGTTAAGCTTTGAAGACAGAGGGTAATCGACAACGTCGAGAGGAGGACCGGCCATTATGTGTGAATGTTCGAGGGTAAACAGGCTGCAATCAATTCACGGGTTCATCGTGGCTGCTCGTCGAGGAGAGGGATGACTTCGAGTGGACGCTGCGCAGAGAATGCTCCTGCATACCTCTCTCTCTCTCTCTATTTCTCTCTCTGTCTCTATCTCTCCCCATTTGTGTGTCTTTGTATATACATCTGAATCAGGAGGATTCAGAAAGCGAGATATTGTTACCTGCACTAGCATCGGCAATCAGTCGGCGACATAGGCGCTCTAATATTGCCAATGCAAAGGGGAGAGAAACGTAGTTGGTGAAGAGCAGGGAGAAGTAAAGTGGACTTGCTACAAGATCAGAGAAGGAGATGGAGAAAGAGACGACACGGAGGAGAATAAGTGGCACTCGAGCTCCAATGGGGGAGAGGGCCTGACAGACGGCGAAAGATCGGGATGTTTGGATGTTTGAACGTCAGAGTGCTGAGACAGCACTTGAGCTTTCCACCCCCTTCCTCTCTTTTCTCTTTCTCGTCGTCGAGTGCTCGCCCCCTAACGTTGTACCTCGATACAACGGGTGTCCATCGTTACTTAACTTCGGTTAAATGGCGCATCTGTTAGCACGAGGTGTAGCACAATACTTGAACCCTTTCATGGCCCTACGTCGAGTTAGATCCGCCATTGTACGTAATTCGTTTCATTGCTTTTGCTTTCGGTATATAGAATTAATTACTTTGTAGAGTGAGAAATTAATTTAAATTATATCGAAGATTCATATCGAAATTTAACAGAAACGTATATAAAAGTGGATACATTATTTATAGGTAAATCATGAGCAGGTCTTTATATCGAATTTATGAAATTTATGAAATTAGTTAGTAGTAAAATGTACAACGTAACTTGAAACGTAAAGCATTAATGATTCATGGAATTTGGTGATGTGTGAACAGAGAAAGAAAATCGAAAAAGAAGTCTATGGTTTTGTAATGTAGTCTAGCAGAATTACATTCAACCTAATCGATCAATCCAGTTTGCTGTCAGATGGATCGAGCACTTAACCAGGATGATTCTGGGATGTGAATAGGGTGAACAAGGGCCTATCAACTAGCACCCTCGGATAGCCGATAGTCCTTGTCTACCCTATCCACGCTCTACCACACCATGGACTCTAAAATTCGATTTCTACTGATTTTTCTATTCTTACAATACTAATTATTAATGTTTATTGTAACAATTGTAACGCTCGAATTCATTGAACGTTAAACTTTATTATAACGTTTAAATTCATACCCTATTTTTTGAAAACATCTGACTATATAAAACAATTGTTAAACCTTTCCAAACATTGAAATAAGATCCTAGTGTATATACTTATTAATCCTTAATAAATAATTTCATCATTCATGAATACTGGACAGCTTAAAATTTTTGCAAATATTTATTGTTTGCTATAAACTATCGGAACCAGTTTAACACTGAAGCTACCAACGATTAAAATACAGAATTTCAACGGCAGATCGAAATGAAAGATATATGAAACAAATACATAATGCAAGAAAAAAAATAAGCTTTCAGCCATATATTTCACCAGAAATCGTTCGAATCCCGCAAAAACTCTGCCATGAATCTATAAAATTTCTATTGAAAAAATACATATCTGATATTTCCAGTGTTAACGAAACAACAAAATACGGAAATTTCATACCGGTATCAAAAATACAACGTTTATTTCATACACGAAATTCTAAAGATTCGTAGAAAACCATTTAATGATTAATAGATACGCAATTATTGTGTGTCTATTCGTACGATAAATTCGATGGAACGAATTGAATTTCGCTATTGTTGCGTCAGGTAAAGGAACGAGCACCGATAAGGCTGTTGTGATAGAAGAATCACAGTCGAGAAAATATCGATACTCTCGGATATCGAAGACTAGAGTACATCACTCAGCCTTGTCTGACTGTAACGAAAGATAAAGAAGAGCGAGCACCCAACGAATTGACAGGGACAGGTCATTCTTTCGAGCGCAACTATGAGTAATCACGGTCGACCGGATGTATCGATATTACTACACGCTAAAAAGGAGTTTCATGCTGGGCGTACATCAATCATCGATCCTCAGGAATGTTCCTCTTCGACCCGAGACTCTGACCACGTCGATCGTGCGCTTGAATCTCGCAACAAAAATCTCTTGTTTTTCTTCGGGTTCTTATTGTACTTGTAGCTTTCAATTGTAATGAAAGACGTTACACGGATCGAAACAGATTTACGATATTGGTTTTGTAGAAAAACAAGTTTACAACTGATCGAAGATAAAAGAAAGTAGAAAAAGTACGGTTCGTTGGTGAAAAGGGCCATGGAAATTTATAATACATAATCATAAAACACATAAGATAATTATGAACGTTAACACTAAAGCTAACTGTGTCTACTATTGCAATTAAAAAAATATAGTACACTTAGTTAATCATGATCTTAAAATGGTGTAATGAAAATAAAATAGATATGTGTAATTATGTTTCTATCTGATAAAAGTTAATACCAGTCGTGCGTACGTTTTTAGAAATTTTAATTAGAAAAACGGAAAATTAATTTGATGGTTTCACAACTAAATTGAAATTACTTAGAATAACCTAGTCTCGAAGATAAAATTAATTTCTTCACACTCTATGTTCTAAAACGTTATAATCAAGAACGTTATGTCGTGTATGTCGTGTTTAGGAACATCATATTCTGTAAATGCTATATCGTTAATCCGGGAATGTTATAGGTCATATTCTGTCTATACAGAAACGTGTAACATGTTTCATGCTATACATAACATAATAGACCTGATAAATTGCACCACAAACTGAACAAGTATATCTGGTGGTTCACGATATCAATATCGATAAACAGTAAAACTGTAAACGATGAACTGTAAAATTCAATCAAAAGACATGTAATATAGAACAAGAAAGATAGAGGGAAACTGTAAACACCAGCTAATTTGATTTAACTGGACAAAATTATAGTTGTAATGTACAGCTATCTTTACAAGCTATCTTAGATTATATAAATAAATTTAGAGAAACATGAATAGAAAATCAAATAAAGAGTGCTTTCTGTGCACGGGATCTAAAAATTTAGAAAATAATAACATATAAATAAATATTTGTTACAAAACGATTAAGCAAAGAATCTCCAACAAAGAATCCAAAGATTAAATAAAGCGCCGAGTAAAAATGACATCTTCCAAATTCACGCAAGATTTTTCAAGAAAAGCCGCTCTGTGTTGACACTTTGGCTCGTCGACGTATATTCTCATAGAGCAAAGTTAACAAGATGTTGAACAGCGACGTGCGCATCGTCGGCGTCGAGATCACCGGCGTAGGCGGTTAGTGGAGGAGCTCGATTACCCTCGAGTACCTAATTACCCATCTCCATGTCCCTAAACTCACACAATTCGCGATCTCTCCCTTTCCTGCTCCATCTCCATCTTCCTTGAACACGGCTGGTACGTTTCCCCCGAGAGACGTGGCGTCGCACCGGTCAGAGAACCGGGTCTGCCGAGGGTCGAGGCATCGTGTGGCGCGCACACAATGATCGATCAGAGTGTCAGTAGGTTACGGTTGGGCAAATTAGCGGCACTCAGGATATTAGACGAGCAGGAAAGCCGGAGCTCTACACGCCTGCCACGAAAGTGCCGGTAGCAGTCAATAACAACGGCGAGCCTTGCCTCGGCTATTAAGAGGGATGTGCCAGGCCAGGTATTAGAGGAAACTAGGGGCTGCTGCCAGGAGATTGCAGCCTCCAAATAGGTTGCCGGCGAGAAAATCGCGTTATCGCGACCGGGGATACTCCTAATAAATTAGTGCCTCCAATTTGTCGTAAATAATCGATTACGAGTACATTTCCGGGGAGGAACCCTAATGCTGCCGCGACGGCGATATCCGTCGTTGATAAATTACTGACCTCGTCGGAACTCGATGATTTCGTGAATATATAGATGCTGGCCTTTGACTCGATACTTTACCACTTGGAAGAAATTATAAATTTAATCTGGTGTAGATAATACAATATATAACGGTGTCTTTAATGTCAATTTTGTATCGATGATACCGAGCTACATAGAATACATCTAATCAGATGTAACTTTATATTTGTAACTAAAGTAGAACAATGTATAAACTTCAAAGCTATCACCAGACAAATAATTTGTATAATTGAAGTTCGTGTAATACACGTAAGAATTCATTGATTCGTCCTATTACCTATCATTTTTCGTTCGTATAATAGACGTTCACATTCGGATAAGTGGAGTCAATCAGCAGGAGGTCACTCAATCAGACAAACTAAAAATACGTTCAAGTGAATAGAACTCGTATAAACGGAGTACCCTTACACGCAATGCACAAGAATAATGGCACCGCTATTAAAAACACAAAGTTACTAAATCGCACGTGATCAAATCACCGCTACAAAAGTTCGACGACACCCCATGGCTTATTACCATCGTGTAAAGACCAGCAGATAGTTTCAACCACTCGTACTACGCTTAATCGCCATCCCGCTTGCGAAACATTTGCCAGACAAGTCTATACGAAACGAAGGCAACTCGTTCGAGATTCTAGGTGCTCGCATCGACCGCCTTTCGACCGTAAGCGAATTCGGTCTACTCTATGAAGCATAAAGGGCGACTCTGCGTAGATAGGACGAGAAACCGAGTGAGAAACGTAGCTTCTCTTCCCTTCGTACACGAAGCTGGAAAGCACGAACACGTGAACAGGACATAGAAACGGTGAAGAAAAAGAATACAACCAACGACGGGGAAATGAAGGAAAGAGAAAGTCTGTTCCGTCAATCCGCGATGACCACAGAGACGTGAGTTTCAGACAATGTTTCACGTCCGTGTGGCCGTCTGGCGTTCGCTGGTGTGCGTGTACAGTGGTCACTCTCTGGTCGGGGCGATGCCGAGCCAGCAGAGACCGCTAAGCCCACCTGATATGTTCAACCCTCTTGTTCGCCAACCCTTCCTGCCTCTCCTTCTCTCTATTGCACCATCGCTCTGTTGCTCTTCGTTCCGCGTGTACACACAGATACAAGCACGGAGAACGTGTACACGCAGATAGAGGAGAGCGTGCATATACACTGACCCTTTCCTTTGCACCGTGGGGGCAGGCCGCTTTCGAACCGCAAGCCGCAACGGGCTACTGCCTTGATTAAACGCGCCATAGACCGCCATTATCGCTGATTGCGCTAAACATTAACGGCCTGGCCGCCGAAGCTGACCTCCTCTCTCTCTCTCTCTCTCTCTCTCCTCCCTCCCTCTCTGTTACTCTCTTTAGACAGAGAAAGAGAAGGGGAGAGAGAGTGAGGTAGCAGCTCTCTATCCTCTCGATTTCGAGTCAGGCTCTCGTGGTAGTATCCTGTAGCCGGCCACGATTATTGGGCTGGCATGTACGTTAGCTACGGAATAGCTGCAACGACGGGATTTCGACTGTTCTCGAGTTTCGAAGAGGGAATCTCCACAGACGCGTTGCTCGGTTTCCTCGTGTTTACTACGAATAGTTGCAACGATTACACGCTCACCGATTTCACGACACCCTTTCTGCACGGCTATGCTTCGTATATATATTGTTGCTGTTTCACTTTAGATTTTCCGTTGTTTTAAGTGCGAGGTACTAGCTCGACGGTTAATAGTTTACCATTGGAGATTTCCATTTGTAATTCGTTAATGATCCATACAAATTTCCAAGTGACATGGCGTTACAGAGATTTCAAGTATTTATAGTCATATATTATTCTTAATTGCAACCGATTTCAACTAACAAATCACGAAACATCTATCCGAATCATCTGCAACCGAACATCTCTCCATAACGAAACACACGTGCATTTTAGCTCTGCCGAGTTGGAAGTTCGTCGTCAAATGCCAGCTGTCTCTGATCCGCATAAGCCAAAAAACCAAACAAACCATCGACAAAAGATACTTTTCACGAAAACAAATACAGCGGCTGACAGTCCCTTTCGCGACAAACAAAACATAACCGAAACAATCGGCGAGGTATTATCGAGGCCGGCGATTGTACCCGCACAGAAAACAGGAATATTTTTTTTTCTTTTTTTCAAACATTCCGCGCGAAAGGAAAAGAGAAGGGCCGCGGTAACCGCCGTCATTACCCCGGTCGAGCTCTTGCGTTCGGCCATTGTTCGAGGGTGCATAAAACAAGCAAAAGCCTCCTCCTCTGCTTTCCGCGGATCTCGTTTCTATCTTATTCGGTGTAAATACCGCCGCGGTAATTAACACGGAGGTGGTGAAAACGCGATGGAATGATATCGGATGGGGCGCGGAGCGAGCAAATTAATGTCACGGCTCCAAACCCCCAGGAACACTCTTTTCTGACTGTTCTCGTTAAGGCACTATTCGTCTCTCTTTCATGATCCTCGTTTCTCTGTTTCTTCGGTTCTCTATCTGTTCCGTGATCCATTATTTTCTTTCTCATTCTCACTCACACGATAACATCGCTTTTCGCCTGTATCCACCGCGTCGTTGATGGTACTCTGAGGGATAGTGCTCGAGAGGAGCCGCCTCGGGGCGCATTCGCAATGACAACGACGTCGCCAGACACGATGGGAATCCGCATTGTGAACGCGACTTTACGGCCGGTCCCGTCTATGGGGTAACACGTATATACACACACACGGACAGCCACATCCACCGAAACGCCAAGGAATTATCGTTGTCAGCGGGACCCTCGTAATTCCGGGATGAACATTGAGGAAAACAAGACCTTCGTGCCCGGCTGATAGCGGGCACAATTAACTCGCCGCTGATTATGCACAGGAAGATCAACAGGGGGAACCTCCGCGTTACTCTCGATGAACCTCTGTTGATGAATCGATCCAAATGCAATGCGTGGCTATTGACCGTGTGCTCTTCTTCCGAATTTCTTCATGTTCCAATATTTGAAAACTTTTATATCTTTTTAAGTATGTTCCAATAGCGTTCGGTAATATTTTATGGATACGGTTGTATTATGATTGTAGAGATATTTTCAAATCTTTTGTTCTTAACGAACACGTGTGTATAAATTTGCATAAGATTTTACGTAGTTCAATGTCGAATGGCATAGATCAGATCATACGACAAGTGTCTATACGCAACAATGTTTTTTTGTTCCACGACAGAGATATCGCAGCGCGTCATGAATTAATCAACAGTGGAATGTTAATGAATTTTAATTAACTGACTGGCATAAGAAAACTTTCAAGGTGTCTCGAAAGATATTTTAACATAGTTCGGTATTAAATATTTCACGATGGAATGTCTTGAAAATTTCAATAAAAATCCTACGAATGGACAGAATAAATTTCAAAATATCTCTTGCATTATAAAAAAATAGTACATCACTTGATATTTATTACTCGTGAACAAGTGTAAAATCAATTTCACGGCACCAATAAAATATAAAAAAGAAAAATATGTTAAAAGAAACAGGATTGTGGAATAAAAAGATCGGTCGACATTCGACGCTATAAATCCGCGCCATTGAAGATGGATACCAAGGTAATCATTAATTCCAGCCGCAGGCTCGCCTTAATATAGAACGTAATTTCAGAAAGAGAAGCTTTCAGATCGGCAACGAGATTTCAGCGATCCGCCAGGCGGTAAGAGAGCAGAAATTTCCACGATCCGCTTGCCAAAGGCGCTCTTCAAAGGCTCGGGGTCTGGGGTGTTTCCACCATGTTTCCATCATTTTTCGCTTCGAGTTCGTTAACGCCCGTCGCGTTTAAATAACACCCCGGCTCGGTTGTTCTCCTAGCGGGTAATCCGAGAACGTGGATTAAATCGTACGCCAGCACTCCTGTTTTCCTTTTTTCTGAACAAAACTACCGATTTTAAAAGCAGAGATACCAGAGTCTCTTTCTCTCTCTCTCTCTTTACGTTGGAGATAAAATTCGTTTCCACGAGAGGATCGACTTTAACGATTGATCCGTTGCGACGTCGAACTCCAACGATCGCTCTTTCCCGTCGTTACTCTCGTTTGATCGTCCGCGTCGAACGACAGGGAAACGAGCCACACGAGTAAAGGAAGAAAAGGTGATTACGCAGTTTAGTGACTTTTCCCAATTTCGACTATTTGACTTCCACCTTTTCTCTAACAGCTTTATTTTAGCGCTAGAAACGAGAAACCAGATAGGAGGAACTCGAGAAACTAACGTATTAATTATTATTTTAGTAAGAAATCGACGAATTAAAACATCTTTCCTTATTTCGTAAAAATAGAAGAAATGTAATATCCTTTAGTTCAATTCGCTTAATGTTAAATTGTGTAAAAAATGTAACACAAGTTTACTTGTTCATTCAAACGTGCCCCAACAAACAAAAATGCTTTCATCGTCTAAATAACTGCTAGCCTCAAGAGAGACAGGCACTAACCTAATTATTTTGGTAAATCTCAAACGTTAAGTAGCTTAGAACAGAAATATAACAAATTAAAAAAACCTTTCATTATTTCGTAAGAAAAGGCCGAAGTGAAGTACTAAAACTTGAAAAATCGCTAAACTGCCTATCGAAAGAAAAGAGAAAAAAAATATATAAAAAGAAGGAGGACAACATCGTCCATTGTTAGGAGGGGTGAAAAGAAAAAGAGGGCGTGCAATACGAGAAAGGGGTGATCTCTTAACGACTCCCAAGGCACGAAAGGAGGCCGAAGAGGGTGTTCTTTCTACCCTCTGCTTGATAGCCGGCATAATGCTAACACCCGGGCATCGATAAAAGTGCGAAACGTCGCGCATAAAAACGGCCGACGAAGGAGGGTTGGTCCTAAGACTCGCAGTTGGCGTGCGAGTACATAAATACGGCCGCAGGGTGTCTCGAAAGCGCAGGGTCGCGCTCCCTTGGGATTAATTAAATGTAAATACCCGGAGCCCGGCTTAGGCGTAGCTTATCGCTCATGATTTAGAATATGCGTCGACCCCATAAAAACCTACCGTCCGACGACGCGGCAACAAATTGCCGTGCTTGGTTCCGTCGATCGATATGCGACACGACTTTTGCCCGGGGGACTTTTCGAAGGAAATTATCGTTCCCGTTTTAAAAAGGAAGAAGTCCAACTTTCAAGCGAGATGCAATGAAAATAATACCGACTGCTTCACTTTGAAACCACCCTCAGTGTCGCCCATCTGCAGGCCACGATACGTTAAGCGCGGCGCGACACGCGTAATAGTTTTATAGTTTCCTCCGAGTATAGTCGCGGCTTTCCCCTTTTCTACCGGAAGTATAGAAGAAGAAACACGAAAGAGCAAGAGACACGAAGGAAGAAATAAAAAGATGGGAATAGGAAGATGGAATTCTATGGATGGTATACAGGCTGCTCTAGAAGTAAACTGGCAAACTTCGCCTGCATATTTGCGAGGTCATTTCGAGTAAAAAATATCCTACATACTATGAGTTGATCCGTCGAAGCGATATCATTCACAAGTACGTAAAACGCACTCAAGCTATTTAACTTTAACGATGATTACTTAATCGAAAGTATGTCAAATTGTTCTTACAATGGCTTGCACAAATTGATTCAATTAATGTAAGATACTACATAAGATAATGCTAACAGCTATTTGTATTTCCTGCAACCCCATAGAGAATACGATGTTAGATTGTCCGAAAAATTTCTTTCGTTTCATAAGTGATAATAGATGAACAATTTCTGTATTATATTATTTTATTGAATTATGTATAATCGATTTCGTTCTATTTCTATTATTATGTCCGTGAATAATTCAATAAACTAATATAAATCAAAAAACATTGTGCGTCTATTATTCCTTATAAAACGAAAGAAGCCTTTCGGACAACCTAATAGAAGGGGAACGTGTCGGTATTTCTATCTACATTTCGAAAACGAAGGCAAATCGCCTCATGGTGTGTATAACATCTTTCTCTTCGGTTTTACTTTCCTAAATATGCTGGCAAAGTTTGTCGATTTCATTCCATAGCACTCTGTATACTCGATGATATTACAAGGAAGCGGCGAGTCAAGTTGGAAAGGATGGAACAGCTCGTAAAAGTAATACGACTGATAAAAGCCATGCCGACGCAACGTCAGACGTCGGTGAACCCATGGAGCCGCGGAAGTATCAACGGAGTACTTAAATTCTCGATCGTAGAGAGCCCCTCCGGTGGTGGGAGATGGAATCTCTTAGACCGCTGCTGGTTAACGATTGTTTCTCCAGGGGTAGGTTTTAATACGCGAAATTTAAGTGGCCGTTCGGTGGCGCGAGAATTAAGCGGCTCTGCCTCTTGCTCGTACGCGTCTGAACAGAAGAAAGCGACGATGTCTTAAAGGGAGGTATAAAAGCGAAATAACGTTCGATAAAAATTCATGGCCGTGGCGAGTTACCTCGATCGTTACGACCGTGATCGAAGATACTCGCGTGTTAATGACCTCGAGAGGGTTATCCGTGTAACACCGGGGCCTGTTATAGCGTTCAGTCATCCACGTAATTTTCTTTCTCATTTTCTCTCCCGCTTTCTCTCTCTTTCCTTCTCACTCGCTCCACCGATCTCGAGTACGTTACCCTCGTGGAAAAGTGCCAACTCGTTGTTCTTAATTATAGTCTGTTCGAGACCGCGTTTCGTTAGACCCGCGTGAATATCCAATAAGCTCGCGAAAATCACGATTCTCTCGACGTGATTTCGTACCATCGGTAAACGACAGGCGCGCGGACGAATGCTCAGAGAGCATGACGAGGCTTGTGGCTTCTTTTTGGCCGATACAATGTAGCGAGGTCGTCAAATTGATCAGGCTTGGACATAGGGTGAGTTTGATCTGCGAAGTGGAAACTTGAGAAGATTCAACGAGGAGATAAGGCGATTGAGCCTTGTTAACGTCCCTACCTGCTGGTAATCCTCTACAGCTGCAGATTCGACTTTACCAACATGGTCATTATTGTAAGGCAGAGAGCGATACGGGATTAGTACGGTGTATTTTTAATGGAAGCTTGTGAATACGTATCTTCTCACGAATGATTTGCGGTTAGCAAATTAAGATTTCACTTTGAGAGCCCCTTCATAAATATACCGAAATGAGATCGTGATTTATTGAAATCAATCTGCGCTTCGTTTATAAACTGAGACTTGTCGAGTTGGTATTTATGTAGAACAGGTGCATGTGCAACCGTAATAAACGAGTTGCATAAGAGGATCGTTTTATTCCAGCTGAATGGGTTGATTTACGCGAACCTATCGCACCGAGAAAGATGTAAAAGCTGTCTATCAGCGAACGATGATCAATTTCAATCGAAAAAGAATAATAAATGCATTAAGAATACAAGGGTGAAGAGAGAGAGAAGAAAACAATCCGTGCGCAATATCCACTCTACCGACTATGATTCTATCTGATTACACAAGATCCGATAAGCTTGAGAAATAACTACCGAAAACCCGCAATACATCCGGGTAAGTGTCGTGGAAGACCACGAAGAAAAGGAATTCTCTTTTCGCTCGACTCGAAAACAGAATTGGTAATGGCATCCTATTCAAGGAGATCGCGATGGTAGGAGAAGAAAGCACGACAGAGCCAGCAATCTATAGAAGAACGAACGAACGATTGGTAAAAGGAGACAGAGAAAGTCGACTCAATTCGTGCGGTATTCCCAGTCAGGCAAACTCGAGTTGCTCCGGATAAAACCTTCCTCCTCGGTCGCGTCGTCTCCGAGTAACATCCTTCCTATCCGCGAGCAAAAGAAGGGGACGAAGAAAAAGAGAGAGAGAGAGAGATCTTAGAGGGTTGGTAAAGTGGGTAGAGAGATGGCGTACGTATGAGAGCGGGTAAGGATGAAAAGAGAGAAACGGGATCGAAGCCGGTGCCGGTTGAAAGGACTTATCGTGTTGAGAGATCGCGACCATGGAGGACGTGTATCGGGTACATGGAGTCCCATCGGTATTGCAGATCCCTGTGCTGAAAGAGACAACGTAGAGGCGGAGGTGCACCAGGGACGCCGCATAGGTATGCCATAATACTCTCGCGCGCAGTGTGTGTCTCTTTCCCGCTGGTTTCAGCGGGTCGAGTCGAGCCAACAGAACGGAGAAAAAGTATGTAGACGTACGTAGCGGGTAGACATTTCTGTGTATATTTTATCGTGCACATATTGCGACTCGTTCTTCGCGGCTGTGCCAAGCCACACAACGCACACGTACGGCCGGGCCGTCTACGTGGTACGCGTGCTACATGAACCGTGTGTCGCGGGCAACAGAGAAGGAAGATACATGGGATCGAAGTTACACGGATATGCCAACGTTGGGCGAGGCGGACGTTCGAAGAACGAGAGAAGAAGAAGACACGAGACGACTGCCTGTGTCTGCTCGATGGTGCAACAAGAGCAGGACGGAACGTGTGACGGATTCACCAGGAAGAGAAGGAGAGTTAGAGTATGGCCAGGGAATTGGAACGAGTACCAACAGGGGGCAACATGTGTGCGTGGAGAGGTCGGCGCGGTAGCACAGCAGAGCTCGATTTTTCCGATAGCGAATTTTGCTCTTCGTTTTTCCTCCGACCACCGTTTCCCTTTCGCGCACTCTCCACCACGCTCTCTGTCTCTATTCAACCTTCACTCTCTCATCACCGATTCACCCTATCCCGTCGGTACCGGCGACGTGCACCACGTTTTCCCTGGCGTACCATTCATTCCTCCGCCCCCGTACTCTTTTCAGCCACCACCACCATCGCCATCACCACCACCACCCCCACTACCACCACCACCACTCTACCACCACCATCACCATCGTTCTCTACCTCCACATACGCATGGTCTCTTTTTTTCTTCTATACTGTCCTCTCACTCGATCTCCATCTGGTCCTCTGGCTCCGGCGCGTAGCGCGCGGCCCAGGCGACCAAACCGGTGGTGCTGCAGACACAATAAAACGTGGAAAAAGCGATGGCCAACGTATACGCGGACGGACGTGCAGAGGGAGAGAAAGAGCGCGACGGAGCCGGCGACCGTGCGACCGTGTATTAGGTTACCCTCTGGGTCGGACAGACGAAGAGAGAAAGAGAAATCGCGTCGGTCGACGGTTTTGAGAGGTTATTCATGAAGCACCTGACGAGATTCCACGACCACCGTTCTCTTTTTCCTTCTTTTCGGCAGTATCGGCGGACAAAGGATGCTGGAGGAACGTCGAATCCTAGATTTATGAACAGAGCAGAACCATTCCAGGTAGCTATCGTAATCTTGCTCCGAATTTGATGGAACAGATAAAAGGAAGGATCCTTCCTGTCCGACGTCTTTGTGTTGCCCCTTGTTAGCAGAGATCCAATTCTACGTTACATGGCACGCGATAACGTTTCTCGATAAGCTTCGATTTAAATAACCGGGCAAATTTCCAACAACCGATACAACAGCGTGAAAAGGGGGAGCGTAGAGGCCATTAAACTGCGAAAAATCGCAATACGCGAAATCGCGGTGCATCGCGTGAAATCCGCGCAGGAAGGAAATTAGTAGAGAAAATACGAGAGGGGGTGAAACGGAATGGGGTGGGGCTTGGGTATCGACCAGTTCGGGTATTTTGCAACGCTTTTTCGCGGATGTACTCGTTAAACCGATAAATGAATAATGAGCAGACTATACGAGGTTGAACACGACGCGAGCCCGGGGTGGGAACGGAAACGGGGATGAAAAAGATGGGTCGGGCGGGTGGTGGGGCGTGCGGGGAACGCAACGAGTCGAACGCAAAACAACGAAATCGAATCACTCTCGGTGGCCGCCGGTACTTTTCATGCGTGAATTTTCCGACTGCTCGACACGTATTGCAGCTGCGGAATCGCCGGTAATAGCTTTAGCAGAATCGAGAGTAATGCCCGAAAACATTTACAATACGCGTCGCTTGCCGCGAATAAAAACGCACAGATCGTTTAGCGGCGATAATACGCGCGCCGCGTACAACGCCAACAACAACAACGGACAACGACCAACAGGAGCGCGTCGGATAAAGGGGTTGGAAGAGACAAAAAAAAAAAAAAAAAAAAAAAAAGAACAACAACCGGTCAGACGAGAGAGAAAAAGTGGAATATGATCGAATGAAAATTCAATAGAGACGATCGGTGGTAACGATCGTAACGAACGTCGATAAAATCGCTACTCGGACGTATCCTTCGCATTCTAAAAGCGTTCGAACAAATTTCGCACCCGATTTAAGTGGCTTGACTATGTGTACGATACACGTAGACGCCAATCTCTGCGTAGTATCGTAGACGTATAGACGAAGGCTGCTGATCATCTTCCCCAACAGGCACTCCGTTTTAACGAGCATGTAGGTATATCTCGTGTGTGGCTGGCGCATCGATGCGAAACCAGTGATTCGAGACGACAATTATCGTACAGGTATATAACAGGAAAACGTAACAGGTCGACTGCGGTCTGATGGATGATGATGATGACGGTAATTGTCGGGAATTACTCGACGTTAATTACATCCAGGCGAAATCGAGCGCGTTTACACCGCCATTCGCAGACACTTACCAGACTGACCGACCGGCCGACCGCGTTAATACACGCCCGATAAATTCGATTCGAAACGTCCGCGCGTTTCCTGTCCCGATATTTTACCCTCTCGCGTCGTCGAAGTTGTTACTCATCTCGTTTCGCCCTTCGACCCCTGCGCCCCCGTTGTATCTCGTTTCCGCTGCCAATTTTCCTCCCCTTCGTATTCCTTCCTTTTTCTCCTTTATACACGCGCGTATCTATTTTTTTCTCTTCGCATTCCACGTTTTTTATTTCCACGCGGACGACAACGCTGGCTCGTCATAAACGCGGACGATTAATCATCCTTGGTCGAATATAGCAGTCGTGAAAGGGTTGGTCGTGATTTTATAAACGCGATCGTGTACGAAATTGCGCCGCAGAAGTACGATCGTTGTAAACAGCTTTTGACACGGCGGTCGCCATCGAAATTTTACAATGGACGATCAGTACGCGATTCGTGTAACTGGCCACTGTGAAAACGTTTGGTTTCACAGCCGGATATAGCGTCAGGATTCTCTTCTATGAATCGAACATGACGTGTTTCATGGACATTCGATTCGTTTACTTCGATTTATTACGCCGGAACGTCGAGAAGACGAACGCAAGCTGCAACCAACGAGGATTCCTCGCGGCCTTGTTTCACTTTGCCTGGTCGAAATAAAGCGCGCGAGGGACTCTTCGCGTAAATCTCCGCAGGATTTATCGAACGTGTAACACGCGACACAAAGAAAAAACCTGACCCTCGTACCCTGACTGCTGTCTTTGCCCCGAGGGTTGAACGTTTCCCATCGCGAAACATAAGACTCGTTTCAATCTCAATCTTCTTGTTCTCGCACGTGTGTATCTTCGTAAGTTGATGTTAGTTATTCAAAAAGTGTCTGTTAATATCAATACCAACTACTGTTGACACTTGGTGTTTTTTTATCGCTACTAAATTCGTAAATATGTACAATAAAAGTATAAAAGAATTGTCTCAATTTATCGTTAAGAGTTGCTCATAAAACATTACATCTCTTGTGTGATTGTTGAAACGAGAACGGTACTGAGAAATACAAATTCGAGGACCGTAGTACATTCGACAAACATACACAATCGACCATTGTGTATTTTCCCTATTTATCTTACCTGTATCTATTTTCTAGTATATGTATTTATATTTACACACGCATATTTACATAATGATATCAACATGGCGGAACAGGTGAATAGGAGAATTTTGATTGTTTCGTCTTCTACGCAATCATTGCTACGAACATAAGCTTCGCACGTATGTATATTTATCGTGATAATAAAGACGGCGAGTACCTAATAACAACGATAATTTTCGGTCTGTCCGCCCCATAATGCCGATTTATGAATAGTCTCGTGCCATTTTCGTCGCGGTTCCTCTTTTACCACTTTCGTGTTTCTTCATCTTACGCCTCTTTCTACGGTTTCTCTTTCCATTTCGCAACCACCGCCAGAGTTTCCTTCGACACGAAGCCCGATTTACGACCCAAGAGGGTGCATCCTGTTGGAACGACGCGCCCAGAAAGGAGGGAGAACATCGCCGGAAGCGGAGGAAATAACGGCAGCCCGGCTGCTAAATATTCAATAAACGCGAACATTATTCCTGGCACGTCGACGCGGAAGCTGGCTCACGGAAGAGTGCAGGTGAAGAGGTAACGCGAGAAAAATCGCGAAGAAGGCGAACGACTGACTGGGTTAGTATGAAAGAGGGGCCCGAGAACTCGATAGGAGATAGAAGAAGAGCTATTTATTCTCTCGTGAAAATTCACGATCGAGATTCCCTCCATACTTACGTTTCACCGTCTTAGACCTCTCTCTTTTTCCATGTTTCATTCGGTGTAAAGCTTCTTACAGAATAGTCTAGTTACCTGAATTCAAGAAACTGCAGGAACCACTTTATTTTACCAATTTAAACCCGTTATTTACAGTTGTGTCTTTTCAGGTTTCGACTAACGTTAGAATTCTTTCAATTGCTTTCGACAACCAACGATAGCAGTTAATTTGAGCTTTGTTCGTTGATTATATTGGTTTCTCAAACTTAATCTTAAACTTGGATATTACTTTCTATTAGGTATTCACTTGAAGAACTTGTAATCAGAAATTACACGTCTCTCGCCTTCGCTTCTGTAAATTTCTCAGTTCCATCTTTTTCATAAACAATTGTTACACGAAAGTTTATTTAATCGTAAATCGTAAGCTGTATTTTAAGAAGCAATATTTATAACATCGGATCGCTATTCCTTATATTTTATGCAGCCAGAATATAATTATTTTACCAACGATGCAAGTTATTTATCTTTCTTAGCAATATCAAAGACGGTCCATTTTAACGAGAAAAGAATTACGTATATCAAATTAATCACTATGTGATTATTCCTCCCTTGCTGAATTCCTTCTGAATTGAAAAATATACGAAAATCCAGAAGTTGGGATAATTTGAGAGGGGCTGGAGTAAAACGGTCGCTCAAACTCCATTCAAGAATCGTACGTGTCGAGAGTAAAAAAGTCTTCGTTTAACTAAAAGATCAACGACAAGAAGAAGATGATCGGTGGTGAGTATAAAGCGTGATCAGCAAACGGTTGTCTGGGTGCTGGCCGTTTCGAGCGACTCGATAAATTTTCATGATCGGACCTCGTAAATGAATCGCTGGCAAAAACGGACGAAGACGTGTACGGTAATTGACGACATTAATGTCCGGAATGCCGTAAAAGCGAGCGCGAAATGAAATACGACGTTTCTCTGGGCGAACGTTCCGCTTTTGGTTCGCCGCGCCGCCAACAAATTATACCGGCGAACGACGCTATTTTTCTTCTTCCCTTTTCCCCTGAAGAGGCGAGAGACAGAAAGGAGCGTGGAAGGTATACAAGGGTGAAACGACGAAAGAGTGCTTCGAAGGAGAGAAAAATCGGGATATTTGCAATGGCGATCACGATCGAGCTACGAGAAAACGGGAAATTCAAATCGGCCGATCGCCGCGATGAATATGGATGCCGGGTCGGCGCAAGAAAAACACGACGGAGAGATCTTTGTGATGCAAATTTTCGCGACAGTCCTTGTCTTTATTAATATCGAGGATGTGTTTTCGACGGGAAGCGCCGTCGCCCTTTGGTGAGCGGAGGGGGAAAAAAAATAAACGACTTCCCTCTTTTTATTTTCCCTTCGACCCTGAGTTAATTCTCGATATCAAACGAACCAACTTCCAATTCTATTTCTGCCTGTTTGCTCGGCAAACAGATCGCTCCGGGACCATTAACAGGCACCAGAAAGCATTTATGTACCGAAGAGATACATATCGGTCGGCAGCCTTGCGCCACTTTTCTTTCGGCTCGTGCGACAAATCCTGTTAAGATATCCGGCCACGGAAGAATGACGTAATCACATCCTCTGAAAGGGAATCGCGAGAAACGTAATTTTTCCGTGCAAACATCGAATGGGTGACATAAAACGGACGGAGGGACAACGTAACTTCGAACGTTCGTTTTCGACATCCTGGTGCGACGAGTATTTTCGGCATTAGAGATTTATACAGTGAGAAAGAATTTCTGGCCGACCTAGATTGTTCCGTTGACAGACCAGCGTTTGGCAAACGTTTTTCGTTCAAACGAATTCCGCTTTTAAATACACTGTGAATTGACGGTCCTCCGCTTTGAGGTAACGAATTTTTCTGTTCCAGATTTATAACTCGCTCTGTTTGTCAATTGTCTTTCTCATCGTTAACTTTGCGATTCTCTCAAACATAGACGTAACACGAACGTCCAAGCAATTACATTATACATCGTAAAACCATATTATTATATTACTATATATTGTGGTATCTATTAATTAAAATAAAGACAACATCAAGTAGAATAATTGAATTTCAAGGCACAAGATATACTGCTATCAGAGATAAAGCAAAATATGTAATAAACTTCTGCAAGAAGTAAGGACGAACTGCTAACTACGTTAAAAGAAACGTCCTACTTTATCAAAACAACTCGACGTTGCGATTGTTAACTTCTTTATTCAACAATCCATCTTACGTATCTTTGCATTTCTGATAAAAAATATTATATCTTATTTACAAGAGTCTAACCTCGTTGATCTTCCTTCCTCAACTTATAACTTCATAATTAAAAACGTTTCTCGTTAGAGACGGATCTGTTTAACAGATTTAGTAATCATCTACTTATCTACTACAGAGGACATTAATCCACACGATAGACGAATCTAAAGCTACAGAAGAAACACCCTTGTGCGCCTTCGGGCACCGACAATGGCGCTCAATAATTCGTAATAAAGGGATGTTCGGTTAGGTCCTTGGTTTTTCTCGGTTCGAAAGTGATCGCAAGAAACCGTCGGGATAGCTCCCTCTCGTGCAATTTGCATGTTATTACCTTGTTTACATATTTATTCAATAGCCAGGATCCCCGGGGAATCGTCTCCCTAATTCCCGATCTCGCCGTCCCTTTAATTTCGGATTAAGGGTCACGCGCGGAACCACCGAGCCGAACGATTAGTAAGTCGCCGCACGGATATTGCCCGGTCGTTGGTTCGCGCTCGCGCGCGCGTTCACGCGTCATGAATGAAAACATAAATTTCAGCGAAGCACGCCGGGCTATCGCGCGTTAAGTCAACGAAGTAATTACTATACCGAGCTACCGGTGCACGTGCGTGTAAAACAGGCACACACGTGCGTAATCTCGCGCACGTACACGGTATGGAATGGCATACGATACAGACGCTAGCGAAACAAACGTACGTATACGGGGTGCTCTCCACGTATAGAGGCAAGCTATAGAAGACAGAAATATTGTTACCAACAATGGGATAAATTTTCGAACGATGCACGACTTGCTGATTCTTGCGCGTGAATTTATTAACTAACGATATCATTAAATTAATATATCGTACGTTATACACTTGTAATTTTACAATTTTACATTGGACACGGTGATATGATGATTCATAGTTTATAAAATTTTATTTGGCTTACTACCGAAATTGTTTTGGTATAGAAGAAAATTTATTGGTATACTGGTAATTTAAGAATCGAAACGATTGTAAAATTTCATTAGGAATATTAGTTTAATTATTAGAAAACTCTGATTACTCCGAAAGTGGAACGTCTCGAAAATTATACGGTAATCTTTGGTCTTTTTTTTTTATGGAATCATCAATCTTTTATACACGAAAAACAAGGATACTGTATTGAGCATTTTCAACAGCATATCATTTTCCAATTGCATGGAACACCCTGTAGATAGAAACGAAAGGAGCAACTCGTGTATACATACGATTCACGGCTTCTATCGGTGCGGCTCGATGATATCCATTTGAAATTCAAATGGAAACGGGGAAGGCTTACCTGTTTATGCATTTCCACGTTCAGCCCGTACGACATCTCGTAATACTGGAAGAATGAAAAAGACATACGATATATTAGGAGCGAGAGATATAAAGTGATGATAGGTGGTGTGCGCGCGAGGCAATATCGAAGAAGGCGTTCTGGTACAAGCGTTAACGCGATGCTCGCGCGGCTAACGTGAAAGCAGTCGTCCTTTCTTGTACAGTTGTCCTCGCGCGCACCCAGAAACGTGAGTTACATGCACTTGCTGGAAAATACTTCGCATAGGAATGCCAGTGGTCTTGATTTCGGATTTTCCTTTGCTGCGTTTGTACTTCTTTTAGACCGATCGCTTTAACAATTTAGTTCTACAAGATACGTACAAACGAGGCTTTAACAAGTTGTCAAATATTTACGAACAGCGGATATACAGGGTGCGCCGTTAGAATTCGGACAGAATTCAATTTGTAGTTCCCACCATATTAGAATTCAGATGTTTGTGCTGATTGACTCTGAAGTTAGTTAAATATGTCAATAAGTCTTCTATAACCTCAAAATGACAGAACTCGTTAAGCAAAACCCGGAATACGATAGAAGAGCGGCGATTATAGAAAGTCTTCGCGCCGGGAGAACGCCGGTCGAAATTATAAAATTCTTTAGCTACCCAAGATCGACGGTATACGACATTGCTAAGAGATACGCAGCCTCAGAGTGGTTCGAGAAGGGTTCTCCTTCTCCGGCGAGAAAAGTTCAGCGTTGTCTCAAGTGAGGGCGACGTCATGCCTCCGCACTTCTTCCAAAAAGGCGAAAGAATCACAAAGGAGGTTTATTTGGAGGTCCTGAAGACAGTAATAAAGCCGTGGATGGAAATTACGGCTTCTGGAAGGCCGTATTTATTTCAACAAGATGGCGCACCTGCTCACACAAGTCATCTTGTTCAAAATTGGCTCTCTGACAATGTGGACATGTTTTGGTCGAAAGATTTCTGGCCTCCTAACAGTCCCGACCTAAACCCATTGGACTATTACGTGTGGGGCGTTATCGAGAGACAAACTAATAAATGCAGGCACCCCAACGTCAACTCCCTACGAGCTGCTATCGAGTCAGAATTCGCGACAATTAAACGCGACCAGTTGAAGTCAGCGTGCTCGCGCTTTAGAGCAAGAATAGAGCAGGTCATAGAGGCAGAGGGTGGTTACATAGAATAAAAGTTCTCAGCAAGGACCCTTTAAATGAGATATAACAACATTTTCATGTGTTTTTGTGTATTGACTTAAATAAACAACTTTCTGCACAAAACTTCTTTTGTCCGGATTCTAACGGCGCACCCTGTATATTCTAGCGAAGCGAGATCACTGAGCAACGATGACAGTGTCGCGTAATTTTTGAATAATTACGCAACTGTTGATTTGTAGAATAGTCTTTATTCTTTAGACTTAGTGTTTTTTTACAAAGGTCAATATTGTTACGACCGTTCGCGGAGAGACGCGATCTTGAAGGAACGCGTCAGCGAGAGGCGTAAATTCTCGCTAGGATTAGGCTAATCGACGCCGCGAACTGATCGCTCCCCGTGTTTCGTTTAGGATAACAGGGGTGATTGAATGAATGCACTTTATTCCACAGTTGTAGAATATATATATATAGATATATTTGTATCTCAATAACACTATAACAACTTATACAGAACTTATAACAATAACTTATACAGAAAGTATTGATTCTAATCGTGGTTGAGGTTACAGATAATAGGTTCTAGCGAGATCGTGTGAAATACGAATGACTTGTATGAATGATGCGAAATGCTACTGATGCGACTGATGCGTTTGATTGTTCGAATGCTACTCAAGAGTTTTACTGTTCTGGGGCGATTTCTTTGTCTTTCGAGGAGACAACCCCCACCACCCCAGGATCACGCCACCGCACGCGCCAACGAACACGTAAAATCAAACCGATCCGAATCGAAGTCTCTGGAACTCGCGGCCAGACGGCAACAGTACGCTCGTCGATGCATTGTGTTGATATACGACATCGGATCACCTACCGCGGGCCGCCGGCGACGGTTAAAAACACGATATTAAAGGCGCGCCGCGACAATGTATAGACTTCTGCTTGCCAGCCTGCCCGCGACACGCGATCCGGTGGAGAAGAGTGCTACTCAACGTAACAAATATTGTAACTGAATTGGAATTAGAAATGGAACTGTTTGAACGGTCTCGTACCATCAAAGAAGAAAGCTCGGTGTGGGTGTTCCCTTTGGAACTCAGAACGCGGATTCGTTGTCCACACTTTTTGGTGGAAAAGTGAGGGTAATGATCCGCGATGCCCATTGGTAAATGAATTAGGTAGTAAAGACAAGGAGAGCTAGATATGGCTCGTGGGCATCCTTGTTTATGGGAAAAGTCTTATCTTGCCAGACACCCGCTTTCTCCGTATTAGGTAAGAGTGTGCAACAAACATAAGGACCATCTGTAAACCGAAAATGTTTAAGTGAAGAAAACTGAAACTGAACAGATTCGGTTTATGTCGTGTTCTTAGGCCTGCTGCGAGTTAACAGAACAATAGATAGGTCTTGGCGTCCGGACTACGGGGAATCTCGCAAGGACCGTCACATCTGGCGTACCACATGGCAAAAAGGAAAGTTGATTCGTGACAACAGACTACTGCTTTGAATTTTTGCAACAGCAGATAATTACAAATTTTCCTATAGAAATGTGAACATTTTCATAATTCCCACTTGAGATTCCAAGTCAGAAATTCGAGTGTATAAATTAAAGGTCTTAACTCAAGTTCGACAGCGGATCGATCTCGGTACGCAGCCAAAGTCGCAAGACACGACGCGACGTCCCGATGCAGGACGATCAAGATAAAGCGAATTTGTGCCAGCAGTTGCACCGATAAATAATTTCAGCGGCGTGCACCATGAACGGCAAAGGGTAGAAAAAAGATTGAGAAGACGGTAGAAGTATCGGGCCAAGAGCTGGATAGAGTGTATTCAGCTGCAACTTATTATGCAACGCGTGCTTCGATTGCAGCGGATCGGTCGGATCTCAGTGGAGAAACTAGTAGCCACGGCGATCTTGGCGATCGATCTTGCTGGGCTAATGGAACGCGTACTTTATACTAACGCGGTCCCTTATATAAGTGTAATACCTCTTGCAACTCTTCTTCTCCTTTGGTATTCCAAAATTCCATCATGCTCCAGACGAACAATGATTCGACAAGCCTGAACTATCGGAAGAGAAAGCGAAAGACCAAAAGATAGGGAGTAAGCCTGAGAGAGAGAGAGAAAGAGTACAGAAGACAAGGAATGAGACTTGAATGTAGTCGGTTAAGCCGAGCGGAAGGATTCCCAAGGGCTAATCGAATTATCGAGTTACCTAAACCGAGATGCTGCTCGAATTCGTAATAACGTCTAAAAGAACCCTTCGAAGAGGGTCTTTAGGGCCGGTACACGGCTGCCGAGAGCCGAGATTACATCGATCGAACGAGATTACGAAAAGCGGGCCAAATTGAGCCGTAATGCAAGATCCCGGCCAAGAAGGAGGATAAACGCGTAGAGAAAATGAGAAAAACGACTAAAGAATCGTTTCTACCTTACCCTCCCAGAGATTCTACTCCAGAGCTACGTCGTTGTTTCTCTGTGTTGGTGCGTGAGACGTGCACGCGTGTCGGTGCGTGTACGCGACGTCCAAGACCGGTTTCTCGTAACATCGTTTCTACATCGTGTGTACAAGATCCCGGACCGGGTATGCTTTAACTAATTCACCTACCGGACAGTGGTTCTCAATTTTCTTTCGCGCATTCGAACGAAATAAAACGGGCAAAAACGTAAAAGTAGGATCGGTAAGAGAACCTTCTTTCTGGCGAGTTTAACGAGCTTTGGAATTTTTATTATTCGAATCTTTCGAGTGTGAGAAAAATAGCAGACGAATGTAAATACATCGATTTTTTTTTTTTTTTTTTTAAATCTATATATATCTTCCAGTATAACAACTTTGTGTGTTTTCTTTTTTATTATAAGCTGTTTTAGTAGAACAAGGACACGAAGAATTCTCATTTCGCTATATTTATCGCATAATAATTTACCAACTAGTAATATCAGTGGATTGACAAACGACGAGTTGTAAGTCGTAGATTTCTATCACGCGATTCTACTGTACATTTTTATTTCCAATACGATAATTAGCTAGATTTCACGAGTTTGTAGAACTGATGCCAACTTTACTCGTTGTATTGCTAAACTTAATATTATCAATTTATTAGCACTAACAACTCACATCTGTTACTCATAAAACTTCGATGGTAACCTAGAGAACGTAGTTTCTACGTTTCTTTATTAGTAGATCTCCTATTTTTTGATAAGCCGTAGAAAAATTGTTAGACTTTTTTAAGACACGTAAAAGGAAGAGATTTCCCTTTATTTCGCTGGATGAAATCTGTAAATGTACCGATACAGATGTTCAAGGACTAAAAAAAAGTTGGAAAGACCTGGAGAACCATGAAACGTATACAAGGGAACCGCTCCGAACATTTCCCTCGATATGCATCTTTCAACGGTTACACGGCAGAAAAGCACCACTCAGAGATCTACATTTTTCTTTCCCCACGGTAATCAGAATACCTACGTTCCGACAGTTTGGCCAAGCATTCGAAAAATGTTCTACGCCAGCTCGAATCTCTGGAACGTATTACCGTCGTCTGAATAAAACTTAGTCAATAATAAAATCAAAACGAATGAAATTCCACCTGTACATCTGACAATATCTCTACATCTTTGAACACTCTATTTTCCCTCAACCGAGTCTTCTAACCCCTCAATTATGATTCATCTTACGACTCGTATATCTGAGTCATCGTAATGGTCCAGTTGTAACTCGTGTCTAACGGAAGAACAACGTCAGTGAGACGTGAATGGAGGAGTAAAAAATAATTCGTTTCGTCATTCGTATATAGCTCGGCAAATAAATCCACCGTGCATATTCTAAAACGAAGTGTAACGATGTATCTATTATAGCTGTAATAGAAACTGAATCACCTAATCTCGACAAGGAGCAAACTTTGCAGCAATCGTTGCAAAGTTAAACGAGACACAATTTATGTATTCTTGAGAAATGATACAATCTCGCTGAGATACGTCGTTTGTTCTTTGTGAAGTAAGAATGTTAAACAAAGTTTTCTATATCCGACTTGTTTTCTTCCTATAAGATTTTAAAATACGTATTTTCGAATATTATAAATTGAATTAAATTTGCTGCAAGAATTTTCCTTATTTAATAAAAAATACATTAAATTAATGCAGAAAACATTGGGAAATAGGAACCTCCCGAGTCTTGATCGATGATTTATATGCTACGAGGCGGAAAACGGCGAAACAAAAGTATGAAAAACATTTTTCCGTGGTAGCGCGTCTCACAGGATTTCTCGCAATTAGAAATTACGAAGAGAAGAACGCACGTGATCAAAGAAGAAAAAGAAAAAGAGGAAGAAGGAAAACCTTGATTCCGGTACGAAAACGTAGGTTCATTTGTCTGCTGGTGCCTCGACGAAGTAATTAGCCTTTAATTAATAGACTTGCAGACTCTCGGGAGCGGAGGTCAGGATCTTAATTATCGCGAAGCTGGAAACGTAACTCGCGGTCTCGACGCGTTTAATGCGGAAGCTGGTAGAAGTTGTCGCGAACACCGGGCGGGCAATGACTCGATTTCGAGGGGAGTGAAATGATAAAACGGCGCGGCAATAAACGTCGTTCAGCCATTAAACTCGGCCGAATTCGGTGCTCCGCACACGCCCCGCTCGTTCCGCCTCCTCTCTCATCCCTCTGCCCACACCCCTTGTCGACCGTTCGTTTGCATTTTCAAATTGAACCAGCTTTACGCCGCTATCCGAGAGTTTTATGCCGCATCATCGTGTCCACATTATCGAGTTAAGCCCGGAAATTCAATCTGCGACGATCTCGAGCAAAATTTCCACTCTCCGCGTCGACACTGCAAACCGAGCAGTTAAATCTCGCGCGATAGTGTGACAGAGAAAGAGAACGTTCGTATTATTCGATTCGCGTGAAAAACGAATTTCTGCTTCGTTCGCACGGGATATATCTTATTTAAAGAAAAGAAAAAAAGAAATAGAAAAGAAGGGACAGATTTAAGGTAGAGAGGAAAAAAAGAGAAGAATCGCGAAACGAACCGAGAAAACTATAGGGTCAGGCCCCGCTGGCGGTGACGACCCTCGAATCGCATAATCCCTTTGGTTCTGGAAACGAGTCGGCGCTTTCATTCTCGAATAAACGACCGATATTGATCGCGATCGGTATCTCGCGTACCGTGACGAGATACGCAAGACTAATGGACCCTCGGCTCCTCTCCGCTGTCTCGTCCCTTTCACGAGCCCTTATCCCCCTTTTTATCTTCCCTCGACGGAATGGCCCCTGTGTTGTGAGCACACCCTTACATAAAGGGCCTCTACGTATCTGCCTCTTTCGTTGTTCTCGCGCACGACTTGCAAATTTTGCCCTCGATTTGCTCCCGAACAGTCTGTCTCTTTCTCTTTGATTTAATCAAAGAAAACACTCGAAACCTCGGCCGAGATGCGCACACGCGTGCATCGTCGCGAATATGCCTCTTTCGAGGGACCCTCCGATTACCATCGATGATTATCGCATGACGCTGTTTGGATATTGAAAAGACGTGTCGTTTATGTTCATGTTACATGTTCGGAGAAAAGTTATCCTTACGATGTGTTACTGGCTCGTGGTATGTCTGATGCGAGCAGCCACATTTAACGAGCGTAATAAGCGGCTTGATTTCTCAGGTTGGATGTTAGAACTTACGTAAGGAAGTAATAAATATCGTGTATCTTGTAATTTCGTACCGACTGCGATAAGTCTGAGAAAACACGTGACGCAATATAGATGCATTACAACACTGAACAGATAGTAATCATTCAAGTAGCTACTAGAAAAATCACAAGACGGCAACACATCCTTTCTAAAATATTTGATAGCGTACGATCTCTCTGTCTCTTGTGTCTCAAACTTGCCAACCAATCGAATTTATTATACGCTGTATTCTTTCTCATACCTAATTTGCCCAACGATTACATTTATTAATGTCTCCTCCGAAGCTCATCACCTCGACAACTTTCTACCTCAGCGAGTAATTTCGACTCGAGAAAACGATGCTGGAAATCATATGGTTCGCGGACGTCCTCGTAAAGACGAAGAGGAGCAGCACGCGCCACGACCTTGTGCAGTTGGACGCGTTTCATGGCCTGTCGAAAGTGTGCCATTAAATGGCAACGAAGCGATTTGGACGCGTACGAGGCATCGGATATTGCCGCGGATTTCGCGGCCAGGATACGACGACCAGTTAATAGAATCGTGCCGGCGCGAACGACCACGGAGTTCGGGTCGTTAACACCGCTAACGCCGTGTCCAGCCAACTATACTGCCACGAATTTACACAATCGTTGGAAACACGCGAACGTGCACCTTCCGCACCCCAATTGGCCCGTGCTCTTCCTCGTGCACGAGTTTCGGCATCGTGCAATAACCCGCGAACGTGTCGGAGTCATTAGCGTGCACACTCGCGCTAGGAATTTCTGTAGTTCCGTTTGTTACAGCGAACGAACGAGAAAACATAGCAGCGCGAATTTAATTGTACGATCATCGTCTCTGGCTAAAGTTGTTTGCTTGGTCTAGATGGTTGCGCGGTCTCTCGAGGGTTGAGAATATCAGCCGATGCGCTCACAGGGATTTTAAATCGTTTCTGGGTTATTGCCCTTGAGTATATGCTCGTCGAATTTTCTTACTTTGTTTGCAAGTGTGACAGATTTCTGGGTAGAGTCGTTCTGCTTTATGAGTTCCTCGTACGAGCTATTCGCAAATATTCGTACTCGCATCCGGAGATATTCGATAGGAAAAGTTGCGGCTGCAGTTCGAGTTGAAACTAATTGCAATTTCGGGCAATCTGAATATTTCTTTTAGCCGTGATATCGTATACGTAATGAAGAAAATAAAATGAGAAAACGGTGGCCTTTGTTCTTTAACATTTTCTAGAAATCAATTGTTTGGTAAAAATAAGTATACAGCATGGTGAGTAGTTTAAAATAGACGAATATTACTACCAGATTTGCATGCTTTTAAAATAATATAGAACAGAAAAATTTATAATAAAAAAATATACACTGTTCTCATACATTATTCATATATTACTATATATATTCCTAAAAGGCAAAGAGAAAACTAATGAAACAGTCGAGTTAAGAACCGAACACGATTAAGACGTACCTAATTAAAATTGTTATTTCCAAGTCCATTAAAAATAAGTCTCAATGAAAATCAATGGAATAAATCATAATAAAAATTCGACTAAAAAAAAGAAAGAACAACTCGACAATTTCTCACCAACAAATCTCTTTTCAAGCATCAAGAAGGGAGCCGTAGAAAAACGAAAAAATTTCATTCAGCCGTCGCATACGATAGAAAACAAAATCGCAGCAGCGCGTAAATGCCGAAGTAAAAGGAAAGAAGGAAAGAAGTGGGAAACGTCTAAAGTTCCGGAGAAGTCAATGCACCGCGTTACTGAAACTGCGCCGGGCGATACGCTTCAAGGTGATCTCTTCCGCACGGTTCGCGCTCGTAAAAGTTCACGAGCTCGACAATTACATGAAAGAGTCGTAAAAGCGTAATGCCCCGTGGCCAGGCTGTACCGTCGTATAACGACGTCGTACGAGCATCCTCTGGCGTCCGACACCGTTACACACACGCTTCAACACTCGCGTCACATCGGAAACAAATTCAGCAACAGAAATCGACACGATTTCTATCCGATATCATAGAGAAGAAGAGATAAAGCGGCAAAGAATAAAAAAGAAATATGAAAGAGAAAGATATAGATATCAAACACGCGAATGTTATTGAATGAATCGTAGCGGTTACAGTGGCTTTTCCGCGTGGAAAAGTCAACTGACGCCGGAAATACGAAACCAGCGTTTATATATAGGCTCCGGGAATATAAAACATCTCGACCACTTGCTCGCACTGCACCAACACCAAAGCGTTTAAACCGGCTACACCAACTGGGAAAAAAGCAGATAATTCTCGGACGAAAGGAGAACAGATCATGAAGCAGGATATCCACCAGAGAATTAAGTTCATTGTAAACATCTCATTTCTACTCGCGTCTGTTTATAATGTAACGTATAATGTGAATATTATATATACATTATACGTTAATACCACATGCACGCTAGTGTATAGGTTTCATTCAGCAGTTAATTAAGATTACACGACAGGCGGCCACGATGTCAATTCGAGCGTGGTATATGTTGTCTGTTCTCATTAAACATCGACAAAACCAGTCCTGGACATATCATTGTCGGTTATTACATGAAAACTGTACGTATACGTAGATACGTAAAAAGAAAGCGAGAGGAATAAAGAGAAAAGAAAAACGCGAGAGCGTTAAAGTCGTAGAATAATACTCGAGAGAAAATGATCTCGTTAGGGTTAGGGGCGTGTAACGAATCTTCATTTGGATTAGGCATTTTTGTTATACAATATAGATGATATTTACTGGTACAAATATGATTATCAGAGAATTTGACAAGTACTCGAGATGTTAATGACAATGATTTTAGGTTCAATAACGAATCCACGGTCAATGGGATAGCAAATGCGTTTTCTTCCAAAGTCTAAGTCTTCACAATTCAAATGTAACTCTACTTACTTGTCCACGGTACAAGTAGAACTCAACTAACACGTCTCAGTCCAAGTGGAAATGCACTTACATACTCTTCTCTGTACCTCTCGGGGCAACTATATTTTTAAGGAGAGCTATACAATTACTCCATATCTCTGTTAGGTAAAAACGTCCATCCTGTGACCGAGGCTACGTTTAACGACTAGTTGTGTCACTTCGAGACCAAGTCCACTGTCATAAATCTTGGACAAACATAATCGGATTAAATCATAAACAACTACTTCTAAGTTTTATTATTTAAGTACAACTATAATAAAAAGTCTAGACTAAAATATTGGAGATCTTCCCAAACATTCCAAAAGAAAGGCCCCGATGTCCTTTCATCTCCGACATATATATATATTTACACGACATACATTGACCGATAATGAATAGGTTCCACGTTTCAGCTGAATCATTCCAATTACACTCTGGCGTACAAACCACCATCGATTCATTAGGAGAGAGAGAGAGAGAGAGAGAGAATGATGGTTCTCGGTGCTCACGCGGTAGCGCGTTTACGAGTCACTCGATACGTCAGAATGGCGAACGGACGCGTATGTCCGACAAGTGTGTTGCTGTATATACCTGTTGCTACAAGCACGAGTGCGTGCCTAGTCCAAACCAATACAATAAATTCTTGTTGCGTCAATGATTAATCATGAATGACAAAACGCTGTAATATGATATCGTCCGCCACCGCTAATAATAAATGACTGCGGACGGGGAATGACTCGATCCGTGCGCCGTGTGCGTACGTTTTGCGATGCGATCGACGATTTTTTTCGCGATTCACCGTCGACGAATCGTCCGCTGACGAACGAAACAAACTCGCTGACTGTGGCACGTTTTTAGAACGAACGACAGCGACGGGTTCATAGAGAACCGATAAGGCCCGGCAGGGTAAGCTAGGATTATTTCAGTAGGAAGAATATTTGAAACAAGCTAAGTAATTTGTCCCGTGATTGGTGAAATTCGATTGTGAATAATTTTGAAGATCTACATTTGCAAACGCACATAGTTCCATAACCATAATCGTATTCCATGGATGATGATTATTAGTAACCAAAAAAATTCCGTTACCGATTATGGCTATCGGTAATCGTAAAAAAGATGTCAACGTCCATGGTGTTATCAGTAGACAAAACAAAATTCAGCCACTGATAATGATTATCGGTAACTATAAAAAAATGTCAGCATCCACGATGATACTATCGACGATCAAAACAAAATTTCGCTCTCGATGACGGTTACTAACGACCAGAGAATGACAATAACATAGATAATGGTAAATTCGAAAATGAACTTAAAAAAAGAATGTTTGTGACATTACCTTTCTGCACTTTTCGGCTTTTCTATTTTCTGTTGTTGATCAGTGCGGTTTCTAAACGACTGAAATATGGAGGTAGCGGCGCAACTAAGGAAGTCGTGACAGAGATCAACGAAAAAAGAAACTGATCAACTTGAAGGAGGAAGATCGATCTTTGGATCAATCGTACGAGATGCGTCGCGCAATCATGCTTGCGTATATATACGTTCGTCGCGCGATCACGCGATTAATCTTCGTACTGCGTGAATCAGCGGAAGTGCCACGTCCACGCAAGCAACCAGTGTGCATTTTATATGAAGTCATTTGCATCGAACGCGACCACGAAGTGTGGCCTATAAATTACCACGTGTCCGCGATAACCGCAACGCCGACGAAAGACAATAAACTCCAGCGACGCGAACGCTTCTGTTTGTCCTCCTTCTTTCCTTTTCTCTTCTTTTCTCTTCTCTTCTCTCTCATCTTTTTCTCTATAACCTCGGCTACCTTTGCACAGCTCCGATCTAATTGCTACTCTCCACACGGACTCGAAGTCTGTCGCATGACTGAACGTTCGTGTGCAGGTGAATTAACACGTGACCGTCCATTGACGTTTAGTATGCCGTGTCTTTGAACGGTAATGTGTCGGGCTCTTTCGCCTGGGTTATGTAAATCGCGATGCCCGTCGTGCTATTCTCCAGACATTTGTCAATTTGCTTAATACCAGAGTTCCTTTTATTTCGTTCGTTCATTCTTCTACGTTGTAACAGTTTGCTGGAAATATGTACTTCTCCTGACACGGCGAATAATGTAAACTTGTAAATTTCGTTCAGATGAATTTCTTTTAACTAAACGAAGCTCCGTATTATGTATCTTTCGCGATACAATGTTACGTTTTGTATCTTCCCCCAACAATGTTACGTTTATGCTCGGTTAAACAAAATAAAATTACTTGAACCGCAAGCCTGTATTTTGTGAACAATGCCAACTTCCTTTATATACCGCACAAAACATTGTTTCTAATAAATGAATGTACTTGCTGACTAACTTCTCAACAACTTTACGAATAACAAAAGTAAACTCTTCAACTAGGTCAAACTATATATTAGATATCTGCCCGGTACCAACATACCGGAGACAAATCGCTCATAAGAGTTAAATTCAGCCAGTGGATGAAGAAACACTGTAAATCGCTGTATCAAACATAGTATGAAAACTAGAGTGAACATCGTATTAAAGGTCGCACCTAATCCACCAACAAACATCCAAAACTAAACTACTAAATCCCTTGCCATCCTCCAAAAAATGTACAACATTCGACCCACTTAACCCTAACTTAAAGGTAGCTTTATAACATTTACAACCTTGAAGCCTCGTTCCATTCAGAATCTTCGTCTGAAAACTTGTTCAAGAGCCAATCAACCACCCACGCGAGATAAAGAAACGTGTCCAGGATCGTAAAGCTGCGTATCGTTCGATCGGAAGGACGATCGTGGGTAGACTGGCGGCGCGGAGCGTAAATTCAAAGGCGTTCTTCGGCGACCTTACGACCTTCTCAGTAGGAGTTGGCTGTGACTCGACTCCGACGCGCGTTGTATCCGCCGCTAATGAAGACGCATACACACCGGTGACGTTGCGGCGCAATAATGAAGATCTACGGGCGAAAGTAAAGCCACGGCATGGCTTGTCGACCGTATACTATACACACTTGCGTGTGTAGCCAACTGAGAAGGAGAAGGCGGCAGGCATTGCGAAGAAATACGCGGGAAGAAGCTGTTCAGCGGGTCGGCTGAATGGCCGGTGGCCAGGTAAGGTCGTGGCACAGCTGCTTTCATTAGAGTAGTCGCGTACATTCACTGGTTCTTATGCAGGTACAGCCGAGATTTATGGATTATTGGATTGTTCTTGGTAGTCGCGATTTAACCCTCTCGCTGGTAAAAGCATTATTGTGCGCTTATTGCTGAATTGTCGTATTTGTGCGTGAAATGTGTCTGAATATTTGTTATAGAAAACTTGGATGTTCATATTGTTGTATATGTTGTATAAAATATATCTATGCTTGGACAGTAATCCGAAAGTGTATGTAGAAACTACGAAATGTTTGTTGGAAACTATGTTGTAGTATGGAAAAATCATACTAAATAAATGCAATAAGTGTTTATGTTTAAGAGAAATATTAAGGTTAATAAACCTTAAAAAACTGTAAAAAATACAGTATTTAATAAAATTAATAAAAATATTTTCAGATTCCTTTTAATTTCGACCAGAGTAACTGCTATAGTTGCGTCTCCTTATAGCGTCAAATGAGATTTCAGGAAGTTTCCTATAACACGCGTTACATATTTCATAAATGTAAAATCTACAAGTGTTTGATTACGTTTGAGAGCGTGCGTGTATACAGAGAATATCACTATATTCTTTTTTGCTGAGATTCCCATTGAGGTAATAGGATACCTTGTGATTTGATTCGTAATAAATATAAGACAAAAAAGAGGAGAAAAAAGATAAAATAAATACAGAGAGTCGTAAAGTCGATCGCGTGTGAACTAAACAAGCGTCGATCAGGCGAATTCGAAACATAGAAGGAGATACGAGAACTTCAACTTAGGCCAGAACCGAGCGAAGAAATTTTTTATACAGACACGACGTTCTTTTTTATCAAGCAAAAGAAATAACTACTATAATCACCATAGTTACGATACATTTGTTACTTCAAATTTATTATCGTAATCTATGTAGCTAAAAAACTAACAAAAAAGTCTTTTATTTTGAAAAAAGAAAAAAGTGGAAAGATTTACACGTTTATAGTTTTGTCATAGGGCGGAGAATACATGAATGATAAAGTGAGTGTGCTGACAAGACAGGTGAAGATTAGGGTCAAAGGAGACAAGTATGTAGTATAGCCCATGGCGCAATCAAGAAATACCAGTTAATTAATCACCGTTGATAAATAGTTAATCATCCAAGTTAATCTTCCGCCTGAGGAGTATAGTGAGGTATAATACAGTATATATAAGTGTGATCATTATGTCATATCATAGTTTCGTTTCTTACGAGGATTTCTCACATACACGTAGAATCTATCGTAAATTTCTTCAAGTTTTCAAAAAACATACTAAAAGTATAAAAGTACACGTTATTAACGTCTTCCTGGCCAAGGGATTGCACGAGCAATTCCCAACCGGATAATATCGCAGCCAGAAGGTTAAATATTCTGGAGATTGGTGTGATTAACTCGGTAGAAAAGAGCGCGGCGCTACCGGATTTAAAAGAAGCGGTTATTTATGAAACCCTCTTGTGTAATTTTCAAGAAAACGAGGGGAATTAAGTGGCTAAGTCGCTCGTTAAATTCAGATAGAGGAGGTGTGTTATTGCTACGGACATTAGCAAATGGCATCGTAAAACCACGATACGCAAAAATCACCGACGATTTTTAAGATTAGTCGATTAAGACCTACCAATTAAAAGATTTAACGTCATATCTTTCAGAAAAAATGATATTACAGTATCTATCGCACCAGTCGTGTTAATTCCAATCTCAAAAATTATGTTAACAAGCTCTCAGCGAATTAATACTCGGAAACGAACATAATAAATGAATCAATGAAATTCTTTTAAATATTCATTGTAAACAAGGTTTTAGACTTGGTTCGTTCGTATGATAATTCTTAACAGATTACACGTACTGCCGTTTATGATAGTCTCATGACTTGATATTGCTAACACATTATAACGGAATTTCACAGCAAACATACTCCAGCGGTTACGCAGTACAAATTCAAATAGGGTCATTACCTAAAGACTTAATAATAGCGGTTTAAACTGAAATTTGCAGACAGGTTAAAGTGATCGGTATTGTAAATAAGTAGAGCTGCGCGCTTTCGTCGATTGTCTCGCGATACGGCAAAAAGAAAAACCATTAGGCAAAGTGCATGTAACTTTGAACGTTTGAAAAACTTACGCGAATTCCGTAGATTGAATTTAATGTGGTTCTAAAATACGATTTATCGTTGTTTAACATTTTCTCATATTCGATATTAATATCGATATTAACGTCGAATAATATGAAATTAAAGAAAAAGGGAAAATTTTAATATCCTGTAGAAAAGAAATTACAAAACATAAAGAGGAGATAGAAATTTCGTTCGATAGAAATTTTCTTCACTCACCATAACGTAGTGACGCTGCATCTCGGTCTTCTCCTGGGCGAGTTTCTCCAGCTCCAATTTAATACTGGACAGAACAAGCAGGAAAACGCACATGTAAGCAAAACATTAGTAAATGCAGGGCTACATACGAAAGCTTCAGGGCAGGTTTTAAAGTAGTAAAGGGATCGATATTTATAGAAACAATTATTTCAATCGTAACAACAAAATAATTCATCTGTGAACGATAAATAATAAGAGTTGAGAAAACATATTGTCAAATAGGTTTACACGTATTTAATAAAATCGTCGATGCGAATCGAGATCGTCGATCGTCAAGCTCCGTAACAGGTAAAAACATGATTGGTGTGAGAAACAGGTTCATAACATCGTTAACGCCAGATACATGTATCAACGTTCAACTTTTTCACGCCTGTATTCATTCCCTTTATTTTTTCCTTATTTTTTAGATGTTCTTCCCTTCTTCACATCTGAGAGATCGATTTTCCGCTTCAATCACGTTTCTCGATCGAGGATATTGCAGAAGGTTCGCACAGAGCCAAGCCATTAAAAACACACAATTAGTGGAGCCGCAACAAACAACGATAATAGTCGTTACACGATGGTCAATTGTATACGGCAGAATGTATGTAACATATACAGTACACGTATCAGTTTTTCTTGCCGCTGTGTGAAACGATCGAGAGTATGGCGATACGCCTCTTTTAAATCGCCTAGGAAAACTAGCGTATCGGAAGCAGTGCAATTGCGTGAATATTTCATGGAATCGCGGAAGGAATTTATTTTGCTCGCGTAAATCGGATTCACAGGAAATCGATGCACTGGCGATATCTATTTTCTGGGATTTACACGGAGTATTAATTTCCTCTGTTAGTATCACTTGGTCGTAGGTTTTTGGATAGAAGTTTCCATTAAATTATTTAATTGTGGAATATTTTATTTTAATTTATACTGTTTTTTTTTTGTGTTTGTGACAATGTCCGTCAGTGATATTTAACACTTGAGGTATAAAATGTGAAAAAATAAAATATTCCAAAAATTCTGATATTAAAACAAATGTAGTCTAAAATTTAATTCAATTAAATGGTAGTAAATAATTGAAATCTAATGCAAAGTGTGTACTGTGAGCACCTAGTACGAGTTCAAAATTAAAAAAAGAAAGAAAAGTACTCGTTAAATCGAATAAAAGATGCTTAGTAAGCGAGCTTTTCCTGGAATAATACAAATTACTCGTGAATATATGTACGTTTGTAGTCGGACTATACAACAAAACTCGCTTATGACTAATCAAAGATGTAGTTTAACAAATTCAACAAGGTCAGTTTTTTATTCGAATGATGAAATAATATACAAAGATTTCACAGTATTGAATTCTTAGCAACGCCACTCATTTGATTCACAAGTAACGTGATTTATCGTTGTACTGTTGTATCTAATTACCATATCATTGCACTTTTACTTTTTAGATCGAAGCAAGAAACTAAACGATCGTTTATAATATTCACACTGAGAAGCTGAGAAAATTTCAATTATACAAGACTGAAAGGACAACTACTCCTATTCATCGAATAGACTAATTATAATTAAACTATCACGGAACAAACTGATTAACCCTATTTTTATTGAACAGACTAATTAAACCACTCAAAGAATGACTTTTAACACTTTGACTGCCACGCTACTCATATATGGTAGTCATTGGTGACCAGAGCGCTTAAACTTCTTACAATTGTAAAAATTGACAGTTAGGGCATTTTGAATATAACCGATAAATAGAAGATACTTTGAAACAAAAAGTGCCACATTGAACAATTAAACATTTTTATTAGAACATCAATAAAAAAAAAAAATGAGAACAAATATTGCATCTAACGGTGCACTATGTTTGCATCCATATTTTTGAGGGGTAATCTACAAATATTATTATAAACACATCTTAGAAAATAATCGTAAACGCTGCTTTATAATTATATATATAATTGAAGTTAAAAGTGTGCACATACCTTACTAGTATATATAGAATGAGCAAATACTGTTTACTAATATCTTCTACACGCTTCGACAATATATTCTGCACGTTTTGCTTGCGACGAAACAACGAATGCGAATGGTTTGTTGAAATAAACGAAGCCTTGTTGTAATATGTCGCTATCAATTGTTACCAAGGCGCCACGGTGGTCACTCGTGACCACCAATAAGATAAACGGTCCATTGAGGAAGAATGTTGTCTTACATCATCGATTTATTATTATTTTGCCATTATATGCTTTGAATAATAAAAATACTCCCGTGGCGTCTTGAGCGAAACATGTGATTTCGGCGTGGCAATCAAAGTATTAATCCGAAATTTAAATTTCAAGAAAATCGTATCTGCAATACAATATTTTCCTAATATACTCCCATGCTTTTTTCCTCCATTCATTGATTATTGTACATACTTCGAAACGCATAGCCTTTTCTTTAGCATCGATTGCAATTAAAATTAGGAAAAACATCGCGAAAATCGATGAGAAAATCGAGTAGATGAAACATTGGATTCTCCGATCAAAAACAAGCTGGAGCCTATAAGCGTGGTCGGACAGGGCTTGGGAACGTTGATTTTTCATTGGGGCTAAAATCGATCTTTATCGACACGCAGCGGGTCGTTATTGCACCCGGCCAAAATAATAGGGCGTTAAATGGAAAATTAATTTCCACTGATCCCGTCGGCGTAACAATACGTCGCAAAACGACGCGACCAACCGCATATAAGGTCCCTTTTATAACGGAAGTAATTTTTTAACGACAATAGAACCGCGTCATATTTTTGTTTAGCAGCCTGACAGCGAAATAGACCCCCTGGTCCGGGCGTGCTCGCGTTCCTGTAAAATTGCATCCCTTCCCGCCGTTCTGTATAATAAATATGTGCTCGTAATAGTTGAGTGCACTACGTAACACCGTATGCAGAAACCTTCCAGTGAATGTATTGGTGTCTGCAACAATGTTCACGTGTATACAGGGTGTTTCACGAAATTGGACCACTATATATCTTTGGAATGATAGGGGACATAAACAAAAGTTTCATGAGGAAAAATTACATGGTTTCGAACGATGTACGATTTGATTAATGCGTTGTGCAAGTGGCGGCGTTTTGAACATTTTTAAGTCGTTTCCATCTTTTTAAACGAGACTATACATTCGTTTGTATATCAATCATAGTATCATTTTTATTCTCTGTAAAACAGCGTTAACGTAATATAACTGACGCAGAAGCCATCTGCATTTCGTTATATTTATTATAAAACGATGCATCGTGTAACGTGTACAGAAATTTGTAGCTTCTGCTTTTGGAAAATGCATGTATACACGTGCTTACGCTGTGTGATACATCACTCGAAACAATTTAAATTCGTCTAACGAATAAAGGCAAATAGGTATTGGGAATATTTCTGCAAACTTATATCTCTGTGAATACAGTTAGAAGATGTAACCTAAACAAAGATTTGTTTTATCGCCAAATACTATAACGAGTACTACCATACTTTGGATATTCCTTATATTTTTCCATATTGCGTGCATTATATTTTGAATCTTCGAATTTCCCATAAATACACGTACGTATACTATAAACAGCGGTCTACTAATAAACCTTTTGTCCGTCTTCTACCGTTTTCAAGTTATGGCCCATTCGACAAGAAACACCTTGTATACGGAGCATATACCTGCACGTTTATATTGTACGCGTTTCCACCCGTGTTCCTAGCATTTTACGAACGACCAGCAACAGCTCGGACATCGAGATAATTCTTCCCGGTTTTCCCTGCGTTATAACACCAATTACGCAAGAATTATGTTTTACGATATTTTTCTTCGCTCGCCGAGTACGTTGTAGGCTGTGTTCGGACCCGTGTACCGTACTACGAACGACACGGCTCGCTGTTGTCGCGAATGGAAAGTGGCGTATTATCATTTAACGAGCCGCGTTACGGCGTATTAAAAAGGGGAAAACCGGTGATTGGCCTGAAACCGAAACACCAGTGTGCCATTTCTGTAAATGGTAAGAATTGAAATAACCGGACCTGAATGAATCAAACGTGTGAAATTAAGTGGAAGTTACGTGTACAGTAGCATACGAATGTATTTGTATAATTGCAGAAACTTTTTATGGAAATATTGTGCGTGTCATACGAAACATTTTGAAATTTCGTTAGCATCGTAATAAGATCTGACTGTCATGATTGTAATGGTAAAATTCGAAAAGAAACTGAAAATGTATTACGATGTAACATAATCCATTATATTAATAAGCCTTTATTTAAAAATAACATTATCTTTGTGTTAGAATATTATTTATAATTAATCCTCAAGTTAATATTTGTTTTTAACGCTAATTACATGTGTGTTTAACACTGGAAGTACCGATAGTTAACACGAAGCTATTTCTAACGTTTTTGGTAAAACAAAATGACTAGTCTTTAAAAAATACGTAACAATAGAATATTTTTATATTTATTGATTTATTACTTTCTTATTGATTTATTACTTATTTATCCCTAAATAAGGGTTGACACATTTATAAAATTGTAGAACCAGTCGTTTTGACTGCTGTGATATTTCTAGTGTTAGCATCCGGAATTTTCCTGATAACTGATATCATCATATTGGATGATACGCAGTAAAAATTTTAAAAACGTGTGGGAAGTTGTACAAAACGAGGAAACTGGTTAATTGGGGCTCGATAAATAGATTGCAGGACCCTTTTACACTTTGACAAGTACTAGACATTTTGACTGGAATTGGTATAAGTAGCCTTAATACAAAATTATTTTGAGTTTGAATACATAAAAAACAAAATAAAATTCATTATATTATTCTTTTAGTTATCGTTGCGAAAGTCATTACATCATTGCGGGAAAAAATATAACATGAAGTAGGAATTTTAAAATAAAATTTGACTTGTATGGTAGTTCTAGTGTTAAGATACCACGTACACTAATCTTTTTTTAATAAACGCACATATATTTGCGGTAAATGTGCCGTAAATTCTACGTATGCTTCTAGATTGACTTCAAATTTTACCAATGTAATCATGACAGTCGTGTCTCCCATTACAGTGCTAATAAAATTGCAAAATGTTTGGTACCGATCAACTCTATAAATTGCACAACAGAAAGAAGCGACGATGTTACAAACACTCTTTTGAATCTAGTAAGTCGAATGAAAGTAATTGAAGACTAACGAGATTAAGAAATTAATCAATTTCTTAAAATCCTGAAAAGCTGATAATAATTGTCCATTATAAGGATATTGCAAATATACTTCCGTAAGTCGCAGTATACAAAATGGATATTTGTAAACAAAATTTATACCTCGATTGGTTTTCACGCTTTCAGTATATTTGATGACGAAGTTGTATATCGTGATATGAAAGTCGTTGAACGAATGTGGCTGGAGTAAAGGTGCAAAAAATACTAGCAACGTGGGTTGCGTAATCTGAGGACAACGAGCGAATGGTATACTGTGTGTAAACATATCCTTTCATTCTTTTCATCTTTTTTTCCCAGTTTCTTCTGTTTCGCTCTTTTCCCTCTTGGCTTGTCATCGTGTAATGCCTGTGTGTCTCTATTTTTTCACTGGCCAGTTTCTCGCATTCCAATTTAAGGCTGTATAAAGGGAACAAGAACACAGCATTAATATCCAGCAGCCCTTGTGAACGCGCACAGCCTTTGTTTCTCCGTTCGTTCATTCGTTCCTTGTGTCGTTTGCCTTCATCGCAGCCGTCGTCATAGTCGCAGCATTAAATTAAAACGCGCGCACGTTCGCGTTTCGCGTTGACAATGAAACTAACGAGAAAAATTGTTACGTACGAAGGGGAAAACAAAGAGCTTGGTAAAAGAATGGGAAAAGAGAAACGAGAGAAGAAAAAGGAATAAGGTTGGCTAATTCGTGACAACGAACGGAGTAAGAGCAGCGGCCTCCTGCAGACAGCTTCGAACGCAGAGTAATAATCCAATGAACATCCTCGTAAAACGCACTCCGTGGCAAAACGACTTCCCTTTTCCGCAAAGTGCCATACCACGATGCATATACACGATGTTCTATGATACAATCAGCAAGTAGATGATTCTATGTGAAAAGGTAAATCGAAAATGCACGATAACATTTCTTTTATTCCATGCGATGCTTCGTTTTCGACAGAATTGAATTTTTTCGATATATTTTCTATACACCTGAAGCTGGTTAATTAGCGACTGGTTACGATTACGCAATCAGCAAGAGTATATTCTACAGGTGGAAATCTGTGAAAAATGTAGAGACAAAATTTTTACGTTTAAGGTTTCATTCGAAAAAAAAAAAAAAAAAAAAAAAAAATGGAGTTTGAACATGTCTAATTAAAAATTGCCCTGCTACAGTAGGTACTTGATAAATATTGAAGTTTCATTTTCTCCGAAATTCTGTGAACAAATTTTCCCTACATTTCCAATTTATTTTCCCTGATTATTCAATCCTATACAATCCGCAGTTAGTCAAGTTAAAAAATACACGATAAATTTTCACAAACTCGATTTACTCGAAAACGAAGAGCATCGTACGAACAAATTCTGTTCCACGTTTTCCACTTAACTTTCCATATAAAATCGCTGTCGCGTTGATCGTACCACGATTACTGCTACACCCTGTAGATACACGCTGCAAGACATACTTCACACAACCACTTTCCATACGTGAATATCGTTGGCGACTAAGTGATTGCGGATTTTGTCAATACCATCTAATGACAAAATCCGCAATCACTTAGTTGCCAATCCAATAATTGTCAGTCGCGGAAATGTTCGATAAAAGCAATCAATCCGGCAACTAACTATCATTCGTTAAAGCATAATTTGATGAGACAGGTCTGTCGGAAGGAAAAAACATCCAAAGCGATTAACTAATCTCGCAGCCGCGTCGGTTAGCAGAGAAATTGTAGGATTCGCGTGAGTTGATGGCGGAAGGCATTGCGACGCAACGAGAGGCACCCATCGATGGGAATTGATAGGCAATTATTGTTCTCCGTTGGATCCTCGAATCGCGGAAGCGAATGTCCATCGAATGCCCAGCGTGCTTCGACCTTTTGCTGTTCCAGCCGCGAAACTATAGTGGCGCGACACGACCCGTGTGATCGACAGACAATGTTATATCGCGCGTGTACAGGACAGTCGTCGTGGCTGCGTAAAATAGCCCTTCCGGTTGCTGGTCGATGGCGATCTATGCGCTCGATACTCGTAACGAGGCTCACGAACGTTTTTACGAACGTGGACGAACGTTTGCTTTAAAAGGGTCGGTTGAATTATTCAGCAGAGGGCGTTGTTCGATTTAGCGCGCTGCAAATTAGATGTTCTTTTAATAAACTTTAATAAACTCAGAAAGACTATTTCACGGTGATCGTTTTTTTCTCAGAATGTTATTTTCCAGTCTTGCAGAATGGATAAGAGAGATATTAAATCGATTCATATCGAATCCTTCTTGCGTTTATGCTTAGGCTTTTTCTGTGATATAAACCGAACTCGTGTTTTGGTATCTTTTCAGAAATGGCTACAGAAATAGCAAAAGTGTTTGAACGGCTTGCAGGACTCTTTTGGAACGCAAATTCTTCCAATAATGAAGATCGAAGAATTTTTCAGAATGTAAATCGTGACACGCTCAAAGACGAAGGAAGTTACCTTAAAATATGCCGTGTCACATTAGTTTGGAAAAGACGTAATCCTCATTGAATTTCAATATCTGTATAAGAGGCAATTGAAAGGGAAAAATAAATGACACCATCCGTTCGACTACGTCACGATAAATTAATACGATATTAACGATCGATCGTTCGATAATTCTGGTTGGGTGAGCGGGCTCGTGGAGCCCATTAATTATTTCAGATTGACGCGGTGCAACAATTTACAAGCCGTCTTATCGAGTCCGCTTCTCTCCACCTGAACGTTCCAAGACATAAATACGCGGAAACGCGCACCTGTTCCTCATCGCGAGCGTACCGCCGTTACGAAATTCACCACGGTTCGAGCTCTCTCAATTTGTAAACGGCAAATTTATAGCCCTCTCGTTCCCTTCCACCTCTCATCGTCACACCCTATATAACGTGTTCATACTTATGCGGAATCGAGTCCGCGAAAGCATTTATCCGAGCGTACCGTGTTTGATAATAAAACTAACGCGGTCTCTGCCACTTTCCGCATCATCGAGCGTATAATACAGACATAAAATGAATTATTCTATACGATCGCGCTGTTTGCGCGGAAAATTCTCCGCTGCGGTTTATGCAATCTTTCTACCCGTGTTATTCCCGACAACGCGCCCGGCATTTGTTGCGTTCTGATCGAACATTGTCGAAAATAAATCATTCAATCGAGAGAGAAATGTGTTTTCGTCTATGTACATTTCCTTTCGCTTCTTTTTTTTTTTTTTCCTTTTTTTTAGAAATATACGCGCGTATGTGCAAATTGTGAATACGGCAAATTGGGTGCTTTGATTGGTAATTGGATTAAAAACCGGCGCGTTATACAATTTTTTAGGATGTTTGTCTGATTAAATTGGATATAGATTTTTCAAGTATTTCCCTGTATTGAATTATTTTGTTTCATATATTGCGTTATTCAATTACTAAACCTGTTATTCTTCTTGTATCTATAGATACAAACTGAAATAGAGATGGTATATCAATGGATATTATTAAAATACAGGTAGTTTTTCAATATTTTATAGATAGCTGTTGGATATTCCATATTTTTTATCGATGGATGTATTTCAAAAATGATATTTTAAGATGCAGATGCGAAGAAGAAGCGAGTAAAGCAGCAGTGAAGTGAATCGAATTTATGTTCTTCGTTCATTTACATAATTATCAATTTTTAAGGATTTGTATAAAAGTTTAAAAACGACGTTTACAGAAAGTGCTTCGGTCAAATTCAGATCGGATGATCGTACTTCGATGGCATTTTATCGATCGAACTCAATTTGGTTCGAAGAGATCGGATTGACGTAGCTTTTCAATCTGATTCAACTTGATTCAACTCGTTCTGACTCGACTTAGCCGGACCCAAACGACTCACGCGGATTCGGCCCAAACGAACTTAACTCGCTTTAATCCAATCTAAAGCAATTCGGTTCAATTTCATTAATCCAACTCGTTTCGATCTGAATCGACTCAACGGCCGACCGATCTAAATAGCTCAATTTTATTTAACTCGATCCGGTTCAGCTATATTAAACCGATTGATCTTTGAAATTACAAAACGATAATAAAAATAAGAATTAATAAGAAAATAGATGCGGATAAGGAATACCTGAAAATGTGTATAAATGGAGCGTGAAATTGTCGACATGGCATTATTATGGTATTTCCACATTATCATAGTGTTGAGAGAATATGAATAGAACAACGATCGAAATATCGTCTAATTAACGTTAGAACTCTGAAAGCTTCATTTTATCGTTGGCAACTAAGTGATTGCGGCTTTTGTCAATACGAGGTATTGAATATTATTGAAAATTACGATTGAAACAATTAATTTTTAATTAATTGAAAATACAATTGAAAATTATTGTATAATCACTTTCGAGGATCTATTGGGTTGGCAACTAAGTGATTGCGGATTTTATCAATACCTCCTATTCAGTGCTTGAGAAAATTAAAATACCAGATATAGAGTTTTCTTAGAAGTGACGACCACTTCAACATATAAGATCACGAAAATCATTTGCATTTGGAAATTTACAATTGAAAATTGTTGTATAATCACTTTCGAGGATCTATTGGGTTGGCAACTAAGTGATTGCGGATTTTGTCAATAGGAGGTATTGAATATTGTTGAAAATTACAATTGAAACAATTAATTTTTAATTAATTGAAAATACAATTGAAAATTATTGTATAATCACTTGGAAATCATTTGTGTAATCACTTTCGAGGATCTATTGGGTTGGCAACTAAGTGATTGCGGATTTTATCAATACCTCCTATTCAGTGCTTGAGAAAATTAAAATACCAGATATAGAGTTTTCTTAAAAGTGATGACCACTTCAACATATAAGATCACGAAAATCATTTGCATTTGGAAATTTACAATTGAAAATTGTTGCATAATCACTTTCGAGGATCTATTGGGTTGGCAACTAAGTGATTGCGGATTTTGTCAATACGAGGTATTGAATATTATTGAAAATTACAATTGAAACAATTAATTTTTAATTAATTGAAAATACAATTGAAAATTATTGTATAATCACTTGGAAATCATTTGTGTAATCACTTTCGAGGATCTATTGGGTTGGCAACTAAGTGATTGTGGATTTTATTAATAATTCAGTGCTTGAGAAAATTAAAATACCAGATATAGAGTTTTCTTAGGAGTGATGACCACTTCAACATATAAGATCACGAAAATCATTTGCATTTGGAAATTTACAATTGAAAATTGTTGTATAATCACTTTCGAGGATCTATTGGGTTGGCAACTAAGTGATTGCGGATTTTGTCAATACGAGGTATTGAATATTATTGAAAATTACAATTGAAACAATTAATTTTTAATTAATTGAAAATACAATTGAAAATTATTGTATAATCACTTTCGAGGACCTATTGGGTTGGCAACTAAGTGATTGCGGATTTTATCAATACCTCCTATTGACAAAATCCGCAATCACTTAGTTGCCAACCCAATAGATCCTCCAAAGTGATTATACAATAATTTTCAATTGTAAATTTCCAAATGCAAATGATTTTCGTGATCTTACATGTTGAAGTGGTCGTCACTTCTAAGAAAACTCTATATCTGGTATTTTAATTTTCTCAAGCACTGAAGCCATCGGCAGCCTATAGACAAAAGACCGCGTCGAAGGCAAACCATAAACAGTAGATAGGCGACGTTGGCTTCGGGGTTTTCAATCATAGGGTAACACTGCTAGCATGCGGATCTGAATCAGCTCATTTTATATTCCGAACTTGTATTTACACTTTAGTATTTAAAATATATATATTTTCTACCTTACAATTTACCCACGCGTTCCTTTGTATTCACATACATCTAGTAACCTCAACATTATAAATATTTTTAAAAAACATTAACATGAAATATATTTTGCACTCATATTCGATAACTCTTTATTAGTTACGTAATAGACGAACTATTTTTTATTCAAACTCAAGTTGAACGTATCATGGAAACTTAAACAATGAATATAATCAGTTACTCTATACATATTTATTTGACGATGTAACTAACAATAAAGATGTTCTATTTCAAATTCCGTACATAGTAAACTAACATGAAATTTGAAATGTTTACAACAACAATTTATCATAATAAAATATCTTTCCTTCGCTTATACTCTGCCACACTTTGTATTCACAAATTAAAATTGCAAAGTATGAAACTTCCTTTCTATGTACTTCACGATATCTACTTCAATAACCGATTAATTATACGACTGCTAATAATAGATTACGCTACTCTACTACATATTCCTAGAACACTAGATCGCAATAATTAGAGAGAAAATAAACATGATCGGAATGATCGGATAAAAAGAATTGAAGATAAAAATAATCAGAATAGTCGGAAAACAAGAAGAAGGGAAATAATCTCATTTGAAGTTCCATGGTATGTAACGTTAAGATTAACAGAACGGACAACACGATTCCTAATTTCTCTTAAAATGATGCATTTTCGATAATTAAAATAATCTTTCGTAAGATATACGAACAGAAGCTTCTTTCTTTCCCGGCATTATGCACTTTCCTATACATTCTTCGTGCTACTTTCTACCATACGAATTATACATTTTACGTACTTGATAGTTACAATGTTAAGAACTCTACCTCAACCTTGTCTCATTCGTACTCGAATTACATACACCAACAGGCCACTTAACCCTTTGCACTGCGAATTTAATTTCAATTTCGTTACCATCAGCTCGCAAGGCTTTTAACTGCTTTATTTGAAATTTACTTTAACTAAAAAATAAAAGAATTTAAATAAATAAAGGAAGAAACAAATTCACTTAAATACCAGTTTTATCCACACTATTGTTGTATTTTGTAATTTTTAAATGTATGATATATCTTGAAACAATTTCCAGGATGCAATCCTGGTTTTTTTGCACGTTTCACAAAAAAAAAAAAGGACGAGAGATAATGTCGAGTGGGACAAAGGAACTCCTGAGATAAAAACTGATGTCGAGTCACAGTCGACGTACGAGTGCAAAGGTTTAAGTACTTTTTTCTCTATCGAACACCAGATACGTTAACTAACAAATTTTCAACACCTGTGACATACAGTAGCGCATGATCAGACAGAGTTTTAGCGGAAAGTGTTACGATCATCAGTTACGAGTACGTACGCGTCGCCGCGGCAAACATTTTCATTCTCGTCTCGTTTGAACGGCGTAGCTCGCTTCGAACCGTGCAAGAGAGGTGCGAGGTATGGCCGAGGAAAAATCGAGCACTCTCCGGAAGAGTTGGTGTGCACCGAGTGCGAAATTGGCTACTTTCTGACCGTCCTGTATAGTTGCATGAGCGCGTGGAAATGTCGCACGCGGCTCACGTACGTCTCGCACATATTTATGCATGCATGCGCGTATGCACACAGCTCCCGGGTTTCTCCCCTCTCTCTCTCTCTCTTTCTCTTTTTCTCTTTCTCTCTGTCTTTATAGTTTCCTCTGCTTCGCTATCTCTCTTTATCCCCTGCTCTCTGGCCCTCGTGTCGTTGTGACACGAAACAGCAATTTAAGTTTCCGTCGTCGGTGGAAATCGTGCGGCACGTGACGCCGCGAATTAACACGTTAAAGGGTCGGAACATAAATTAACGTGTCAAGCCGTAGATAAGGATCGCCAGGCACACGGTGAAAACCGACACTTCGAACGAAGAAAGTTCCCTTATCAGGCAACTTTTCTTCGCTGCCCGGTTTACTCGCTTTGCGTGTACCCGATTCCTATCTCCGCCGATTACCTTCTATATTCCTATACTTGTTACCGTTTTTACGACGTTATTTATTTCGAGCGGTCGGCCATAAGAACGCTTAACGGGTGGGCTGAGTGAAAAATATGAGATTCGTCTAGATTTGCTAAAAACTTTCCGAACATCGTTTCCACCCTTTTTATCAGATAATTGGAATTTTTTTAATGTATATATGTATATTAGTTGGAATTTCGGCGGTGGATTATAATTACTATAGATTGCCAAGATGCAAACAGAATTTGTACGCAGTTGTGGAATATTCCGAGTTGCAGTAATCTGCAGAATGCACATAATATATTGTTGAGAATCGTGGATCTTAATTGCCGAAATAAAAGTAAAGGAACATCAAGGTTACACTTAGAATTCATATTAAAATAGTTTTAGATTTATTTAATAAAGGATTCCCAGGATCTTCGTCGATATAAATTTGCACGCGTCTCGGCACTTTCTTTGTCTCGTCATCTTCCATATCAGACTGCCAACGGAACAGTTACATTCATCTGTTTTTCGAGACGCCGCGCGCACACATACTTCCACACACTCATATTCACATACGTGTGTCACTACCACGCGGCTAATTTAGTCCAACACACAAAATTATACATATCTCAATATATATAAAATACACGAACCTGAATACTTTTTATAATATTAATATAATAGGAGAAAGAAATCTTCGATTGCATTCGTAGTGACGTGAATGTGTACAAAAATCTGCAGTTTAACAGTCTAATTTAATAAATTCCACATGAAGTCACATTTGAGAGAAATTTCATTTTCATAAAATAAAGGAACTTAATTTGAACGATACAAAGTAACAAAGATTTGTCGGAATGTATGTATACCTTCCTTCCACTGACTGACAAAGTGATCAAAGAAAGAAAATGGACATGAAAACGAGTAACATAAAATGAAAATTCAATCCTGATATACAATGTATCAACGACAAGCACGTCATAATAATGTTTTCGTTCTAAGATCATATGTCAGCTATTTACGTGCAGGATCAACTTTTCAAACCGGTATTTATCAGAATACGATATAAAGAATTCACTGACTACTAAAACTCTAAAGATCTGAAAAGTAGGATAAAATACATTGACATGGCTAGAGAGCAGCGAGCAGAGGAATTAACTCGCAGGCGGTGTGTCAAAAAGAAAATGTGTTACGAGACGGTTGGCGAAGAAACTGAATGGCTGATAGACGCGTAACACGCGTGCATAGAATCGAAACCGAGAGGCCTGCTCGTCCTCTAGGCTATGTGCATACTTCAGTGTGCATAGCTTCCGCTTGGACAAACAATTCTCTGCCTACATCTGTCGGTTTGTCTCTGTTCGGTTCGCCTACGCGGCGACACGACGTTTGCGCAAACATTTCCGAGATAAGATCCGGCGTATGTCCGAAGAATTGACTGTGGTCGATTAATTACTCTGTCACGAGGATAAATACTACTATGACGATTGTCAGGAAAAGTACGAGACTAACGGAACGTGATTGAAAAGATAAAATAACTAGATATATCGGTTTTGGAGTGGAAAAACCGCCAACTAGCGGAATTTCAATTTTTATTTTATTCTTATTGAATTTCCTTTTTTGTTTTAATTCGAAAGTATCAGTTACGAAAAAATGTGCGCGTGAAATAATACCTACAGATTCTTCCAGTTTTCACATGAGAAATCCACTTTGCTTGAATAGTACGCAAATTGCAATATCGTTTAATTAATTATTCGAATTCTCTTCTGTTACACATTTCGATTGTATAGAGGTATAAAACAAAGCAAATATTATACATAGATTATAATTTAAAGATAAGCAATGATATAGGAACGATATATCGTAACTTAATAGCATAAATACACCATTGCAAATATTAAAATTGAATTCCTTCGGGTCCATCGTTATCTCCTTCTCTTATCTTCCATCATTCGAACGATAAAAAAGAATAAATAATTCACGCAACCCCACATTTTTACTTAATTTACGATTGACAGCCGTATTATTATTTCATACGCGCGGCATAACTTCTCCTGACAGCGTACACTTGCACGAATAATTATAAGTGATACCATGTTTCTTACGTCTTACTGTAATCAGATATGTATCTCTTCGAACGGTCGATCGAGAAAGATACAGAAAAAAAGAAACATTAAACCGTGCTGCAACTTTCGTTCAATTTGCAACTGAAATTAAACCACGATTTCTTTTTTTTTTTTTTTTTTTTTTCCCTCCTGATCGTGACCGTCGCTACGTTAAATTGCCGTGACGCGAATGCCAACGAGGAAACGTTACACGTGTTTTCCAATCGTAAAAATACGTTCAAAGTATCAGGTGGGAGGGCTTGATTTACGATCATTGAAAATAAAGATTTACCTGTGATATTGTGTCTGAAGAAAGTTGAAGTCCTCCTTGATACGATCGCACAACTCGCCGATCGAGAATTTATATTGCTGGCCGGGTTGCGGTGGACCCTGAAACATCAAATAAAACGCATAAGATTGGCTGCTCGGTCGATCCGAAATGTTTTTTACTCGTCGAAACACACTGCCTGCCGTTCCCTTTATATAAAAATCGTTCCCAAGGATGAACGAACAAATTTTCATGCAACGAGCTCTTTATCTCACGACTTGACCGCGGAAAAATGCGAAACACGTTTTAAACGATTGCCTGCATTGTTACATTTTACAATAAAGCAGACAAACGAGTATAATTAGTCTTTAACTGCTTCTAGATGAAATCAAATAACATTGTCCTGATTGTAGAACAATGCTTTGAGAATAGTTTCTTAGTATTATTAGATATGCAGCTAGCTGTGCACCTTATTTACGTTTTATCGTAAAACGGAAAAGTAAAGATTTATCTATGCGTTGATGAAAATCATTTTTAACCCTTTCACGCAGCGTTGTATTTTAATGAGATATTAATTGTATTTATTCTCGGTGAAGGCGCGTTATGTTTTCATTACGAAACGATCTGAGATATACGTTTCTATTATTATCCAGCCATCGATTAATTAAAAATACCCTTTGGACTCATTTTTGGTGCTACGTTGTTATTTTTGTTAAAAGAAAAAAAATTAGCTAACTTAGAAAAGAAATACGTCTGCCTCCTCTTTTCAATTTTATGCTAATTAAATCGTTAAAAATCCGTGCACCGTGGCTCGATCAAGTACGTAACAAAAAAGAATATAGCAGCAGCTAACTTTATTTAAACAATCGAAATTCCATCCCTCTGAACGGTACCTAACAGCTGACCGCACTTCCTATCAAATTCTCATAAACCAATTCATTTACGATCTACCATCAAAGTGCGGTTCCGAACTTCTGATCTATAATGTACTTTGCCGTGCGAGCCAGCGTAGAGAGCATCAACGATGAAAAAGGAAGCCCTGCAAGCGGTAGACGACTAAAAGGTTACCCTTAAACGACTCTGCTTGATCTTGTTTGCAACCGAGCGAACCCGAAGCCGACATGGAGAGAGTCAGGAAAATATTTCCTCGTGTCTCGAATTTTCATTGGACGAAAAGCTCAGTCAAATAGATCGCGTGAAAACAGTGATGTGAATTTGATCAACAGACGACGAGATAGATTTGTCATGATTTTATCCAAGGTGGTGTTCGTAGATCGGCTAAAGATACAGCGAAGTAATAAATTGAAAACTTTTTTGAGACGAATTTTTAGCTCTTGCACGAATAATTATACGTGATACCATGTTTCTTACGTCTTATCCAAGGTGGTGTTCGTAGATCGGTGGTGTTCGTAGATTAAATGAACGCAATAAGAAAACAATGCACGTTATAATATCCAGAAATGTAATTTTATTTACGATAACATCTTATATTCCACTGAGTCCCAGAAAGATTCAAGTCACCTAGTAGGTGGTCTTTATAAAAGTTACAACTTGGAAAGTGTTGTTCATTAAGAAACTATGAGAATTATATTGTACATGAAACCGTAAATTCTATTCTATTTTAATACTTCCAAAGCAAAGCTGGGAAAAATTTAGAGGAGAAGCATGTCAAATGCTACTTCAAGTAATCGCTGTTCTATGATCCGAATAAAATACTATTTTAAATAGACAACGAAATTTCGTGAAATAAAATGTCTTTATTTCGATAATGTAAAACATAAAATAAGATATTTCAAAATATCTTGACGATTGAAATAGGTGGAGAAAAGAGGTGATACTAAAACGCAAGGAACCATAATATCATCAAAATAGATTTTTCTTTTCTAGTATGGCTATTTGCATGTAACAGGCTACTCCTACTCGTTTAGGCTACTCCTTCGCTGACACAGAATCAATCCAACGAGACTGAACGATGCTTCAACCGGGGCAGACGATGGGATCGTTGTATTATATTTTAAAGATAATTGTTTCATATATTTGTATCACTATCAACTAAGTTACGATCGTCAGAAATATTCTCACTAGGTTTTTCCATGAACGAAAAGAAATCATTTGATTCTGTTGTATCTTATAATTTGCTTTGCGAAAACATTAATTTTATTTATCTGGAGCTGCTATTTCTTCCGAAGCTTATAACGCTATTTCTTTAATGTAATTGCATCTAGCTTCCACTAAATCGTCTGGAATCCACTGTAATTTCCATACTGGATGACTAACAGTCGCAATTATGTAATCATTTGCGCTCTCTGAACAATCTTACGAATGATGAAACCGAGTTCTCAAACATGATATCAAATGAATTTTTCAAGGTTTCAAGGGTTCGCAATTCTCAAGGCTTCTGTAACATCCTCTACGACCCGATGTCTTGCAAATTATGTTCTACAGCCAAAATCCACGGAAGAATGCCAACCATATAGACATTGTCCCCTTGCAGTTTATCCAAAGCATATGCAATTGGTCGCATAAAACGCTCATGTTCTCTTAGGAATTCAACGTCTGTGAAGATGAATGATGGTATATCGAATATTTCGATTCTGCATTTAGTGATTCTCTTACACTGTCGTACAGTGAGTTCCATCGTGTTGGGCATCGTGTTATTTGCTTCTGATCCGGATCTATTAGTTCTGTGCTAGAAAACTGAACATCTTAACATGGAAGACTTGTACATTTTTTTATAACCGAAATGTTCTTCGGCAATTTTATTCGAGTCTTTAGCAGCAATTAAAGTCAGCGTGTGACCACGACATTGTCACGAATCAATTTTCCTTTTTACCACGTGACACGCCAGATGTGACGGTCCTTGCGAGATTCCCCGTAGTCCGGACGCCAAGACCTATCTATTGTTTTATTAACTCGCAACAGGCCTAGGAAGACGACATAAACCGAATCTGTTCAGTTTCAGTTTCCTTCACGTAAACATTTTCGGTTTATGTTTGTTGCACGCTCTTACCTAATACGGAGAAAGCGGGTGTCTGGCAAGATAAGAGTTTTCCCATGAACAAGGATGCCCACGAGCCATATCTAGCTCTCCTTGTCTTTACTACCTAATTCATTTACCAATGGGCATCGCGGATCATTACCCTCACTTTTCCACCAAAAAGTGTGGACAACGAATCCGCGTTCTGAATTCCAAAGGGAACACCCACACCGAGCTTTCCTCAGTAAGAGCAGTAGAGCAGTCAGATAGTCTTGAACGGTCACGTCTAGAGCTCGGGAGTGTATTGTAAACAAAAGAGAAAAATAAAAGTTTCTTTTCTCCTTAAATTCATTATTATTTTACGTGACAACATCTACGATGCTTATGCAGATTATGATACTTATCTTCAGCATCTGCTGTATTCAAAATATCATCCACACTGGAGTAACTTAATGTTTGTTCCTGTTCTGTATATTCAGATGCTTATTCCCGTTAAGGTTATTCGGTGTATGTGGAATTAAAGAAATGCGTGGGTAAATTGTGAGGTATTGAAAATATATATATTGTGAATAATAAAGTACAAAATGTGAAATACAATGTAAGCCGATCCAGATCCTCTCGCTAGCAACGTTACCCTGAGACTAAAAGAACCGCCGAAACCAACGTCGCACGTGCACCGCTTATGGTCTGTCATCGACGCATTCTTTTGTCTACGCGCTATCGATGACCTTAGCGCTTGGGAAACCGAAGACCAGATGTAGAGTTTTCTCAGAAGTGGCGATCACTTCAACAGTTCCGTAGTCTCAAACGCAAGTAAACCACCGAAGAGTCCTGTTTTGCGGCCAAGTTTCAGGACAAAATACAGCACAAACAAGAATACACAAAAACCACGCTCCACTGCGACTTAAATCCAAAAAACAAAAATAAACCGAAAAACCACGACACATAATAGAGCATGGCTACGTCGTACCGTCGCGTATCGGTACTTTTGCCTAACACACTATACTCAAATTCATTGTTTATTGTGAATCTCAAAAATGTAAAAAAAAAATAAAATCTTGGCTAAATAAACTATTTAAAAAAAAAAAAGTAGTCTCAAACGCCTGAATATTATAATGAAATTTTTTAAAAACTTTGTAGAAATTGCTGTCATTATCCGTAACGGTATACGTAATTTTATTAAAAACATAAATCGTTTATGTACGTGTTCGATTAATGCCGCAATTCGAGCGTGTGTGTGAGGATATTCTAATCGCGAGCAAACTATAGCTTTCGACTGACGTTAAAATTTGTATCTATCGAATGTACAGTCATGCCGATAAAGCTTCTCCGAAAGCAAGACCATATATCAGCGCGGTTGTACTGACATATTTTATCCGTTCTAAGTCTTCTTTTATATTTCCTATCGTATCTTTATATTTTGTACACATTTTCATAACCAGACTTTTACGACTTTACCTCTGATTTCGATTTGCTGAGTCCGGATATTAATTGTTTAAACTCAGATTCTTCCACTGTCGTAAAAAATTTGTATCGCTACATATGTAATCGAGTATTACATCTACCGTTTTTTCTTAATTAATTCGTTTGCTTCTTGCGATGATTCCTTTAGTTACGTCGTTTATATCTCTTTGTATCTACATCAACTCTTGCGAACATTTTCATACCGAACATACGCTGATAATAAATCTATGTGATAAGTACGCAGATGTAACAAGAAATTGGTCGTAGTATTTACAATTCCTTCGAAAAACAACTTTTGCTTTCCGCCAAAACGCGAGTACTATCTGAATTTTGCTGTTTAATGGAGAAAAGTATCTGAGATTGTTGGAATTTCGCCATCACTTTCTTCTAAAATTACATCTATTTCTTCGGTTGACGAAGTCCAATTTGCCCATGTGAATATTTAAAACGCGGTTGAAATAATTTTTTAAGTTGGACCACAGGAAGATAAAGTAACGCTAATTAATACTATCTGGTAACAATGACAAACTGACAATGAGTATCCGGTCTGTTATTTTGATAAACATACACAACAATACCAAAGAAGCAAATACCAAGAAATTAGGAAACTATTTGTATCATATACTAAGGATATTGAGCAGACGTTGATAATTTCTGGGAATAATATTTGGTCGTTACGACTAAGAGAAAATAGGATAAAATAAATAAAACATTCCAAACATTAAAAAGCCTCGCTATTTTGACTATCAAATAAAATACAATTACAAACACTATTACAAAAACTTGTTCCAACAAATAAAATATTTTATTCTTAAAAATACTCGTATGATTTAATATAAAAAAGCTACTTACTATTTCCTGTTTGAAGTAATATTTACCCAGCTCCGTTTCAAAGTTAAGAAACCATAGACGAATTTAAAAAAATTGTTTATCACGCTGTGAAACAATTTATGCATTCGTGTCAACCATGCAATTATAATCTTTTCCGTGTTCCAACGTTGTGACTATGAAAAAGGTAAATATCTTTTCCATCGCCGTTTCTTCCACATAGACTCTATGATCTGATTCTACAATTTGAAATATTTATGATAATATAACTCTGCTTAATGGGTTTATTTCACTCCTAATTAATTTTACGACGTCGCTATACAACAGTCCGGATCTTCCGCTGGCTTTCTAGCAAACGCTCGTATGAATGGCGCGGACTTGCTTAGATGGGAATCGAGTATTTTCGAGGCGTAATCGGACGTCGTGATTGCGTACGGAACAAACGGTAATACTTCGATGTGCCGGATGCACTTGTCACGGCCCACGTAAGCAGCCGCCTCGAGGCATGCACACACGAACACAGCCGGCATAAGCGGCGGAAATCGTGCCGCTGCTTTGGCTTCCGTTCGCTGATTACGCCTCCAGTTTAAACCTGCGCGTACCCCGTAGACGTGTACGCGCGAGGCTCGCTTCGTTCTCCTCGCCACCGACAATTTCAGCTCGTAAAAGCTTGCTCGTAAGAGCGAGGAAGCGCGAGGAAAAAAATACTTGAGGAAACACTTTAGATAGAAATCGACTCTCGTCGACCGCGAGAAACATTGTTTCTTCCTACCCCAGCGAATATTCATCGGAAGAGAAGTTTCTCGTAAAACCTGCGCCAGATATTGCCTCGTCGAGTGTAAAGACGCAACCGACTATCGCTGCTACCCTTTCCAGGATAATCGTCTCGACTTCAGCTTGTATATTCGTCCGGTAATTGTCATTAATTAGCGGCATCCAACAATTTAAGTCTACTGATAATTCACAGACTTTTGGTGGAAAGGAAGAAGAAGGTGGTAGAGAGAAAAGAAATGAAGATAATCGTCGAGAGACTCGGAAACTTCTTCAGTTTCCTCTTTGCATCGCTGGTAGAATCTGTTTAAGAAACGCTGATATATCGTGAGATTTGAAGTGCGATCTATTAAACACGTTTGCTCGATAAAGTCACCTTTGTGTAACTTTTACACATTGTTTCAGTGCGTGGCTATCTTGACCCTATTGAGTGTAATGAGACAACAGATAGCTAAGATAACTTTTAGAAAGGTTGTAAAATCGTTGTAATCAAGATTCATAGGGACAAATTAGGTTGTATATTAGGAAAGTGTCTTTCTTTCGCAAACGTGTTTTTTACACCTTCGTACAAAGGTGAAACCAAAATGGATCGTACGTAATTCGATAGAATAATATAAAACAAGAAAACGTTGCGCGTCTATTATTTCTTCATAAAACAAAAGACACTTTTCGGACAACCTAATACGATCCTACTATAAATGAGAATCTGAGAACTACCTTTTCTTCATTTTTCAAATTTCTGTTGCGTTATATAGTATTACGTATTAACGTAATTATCATTAGGCGGTTAAAAAAAAAATTCGTCTCGTTAATACACAGTACGAACATAAAAAATTGTAGACCGGAACAGTTTCAAATATTTCAACACGAGAGGTTTGTATTCGGTGATTCATGAAATTTACATTGCAGCCTGAAATTTGTGACATTGTTCGAGGAAAGCGTCGAACGAGTGCTTACAATTCAAAGGAGGAAACGTATAGCGAAACGACATTTCAGGCGACACGTCAGCCGGATTTTCCGCAGCGACCAAAGATATCTCGAGTTGTCTCGCAACGGTCGTCCTTTCCGCGATCGATAAAGATCCACACCACGTATCCCGGATCTAGCTTTTATTCCTGGTGAAACAGCAGGCGCGAGAGAGTGTCAGGAACGGCGGAAATAGTGGCGCAAATTCGGTTGCTGCTCCGGCATTTGAGAGCCCGATGGAAACCCACGCTTACCGACTTTGGCGGCAGCTGTACCAGCGCCCACGACCGTAAAAGCCACATTATTACCGGTAGTACCGCTGCTACCCACCTCCGTATACCTGTCGGTAATAACGTTACGAGCGTGTTATCGATCGTTTTGCACGTCGTACCCCGCAAAACGGATACGCCACGACGGCCTCGTAAAAGCTGAAATAGTTCTCCACCTCTACACCTCCACCTCTTCTATCTGTTTCCCCCGACTCGATATATATCATGTTCTTTCTCTTCTACCCTTTCGCCTACTCTATCAATTTCTGTTTCTCTCTCAGAGAAAGGGTGTGAGAGAGAGGGAGTCTATACGCGTTATTCAACATAAGTTTAATAAAAAATGTTCAAATTTAAAAGTATGGACGACGATGATAGAGATATTTTGCTAACGCGTAAAAAGAAGATTTCGAATGTGAGGTAATTAACGTTTCTGCAAATGCGAAGAACTTGTGTTTCTCTTTTTACGAGAATTATCTGGTTCGATAGATATCGGTTATACATACGTGAGAGTTTGTGTAGAATTAGCGTGCAGAATATTCAACTGTAGAAGGGCGCATATACCAGAGCCAGTGATATGTGAAAATAAATATATATATCAACAAATTTGTACACTAGAAATCTTGGTAACTGTTTATCTCGAAATTAGACTAATAGTAAAACAAAGAGATGTCAAATATCAATCTGGGACTATTATTGAACTTATTGTAATAATTGTTAAAAATGACAGCGTGAGTTCGCGCTCGCCATATGCAGATGCAAATGCGCTAGTTACAATAAATAGTAGCTAGAAGATAGTTCTAAATACAATCAATAGATTTAAGATGTTCTTTTGTTTTTATCCCTAGTCCATGTAAAAAAGTGCAATAAAGATTTTTCGGCTCAGAACGGTGTGATAGATTTATCCAAAGAATAAAATAACAGCTAATATGATCCTACCTCTGAATACAGAAATAACAACAATAATAATTATTCGTAGATAGCGAAAGCAAGTTATTACTCCACAGCCGCCATAGCTAAAACCCAGAAACAAGGATCAAAGTATTCCCTCGATAATCAACCCGTAACGCATCCATCGAACTAGGGAGCAACTTATCGAGGTTGATTTTTCCTCGAGCCAGCGTTATCTCGACCAAACCACTCCCCTAAATCACAACATGTGCGACAAGAGTTTTCTCGCGAGTAGAACGAAGCGTGAAGAGTTGGCGAAGCAGCGAGCACGATAAAACTCGATACGTCGTTTATGTCAGAAAACAACCCCTGTGACTTTTCTCGAATCGATAAGGCGCGCTTATCAAGTTAACGTAATATTTGCCAGTGCCTGGCGTCGCGCTGGTTTTCACGAAGCCGTCAAACGCGACGTTGCGTATCTTATTTGTCGTGTATTTCATTGTTCGTTTCAAACGCGTGAGTACACGAGGCAGATCGCTCGTACCAACATGTTTTTAAGCGATATCAGACACGTGTAAACGCATCAGGATACCTGCATCCAGTTAGCGGGCCACCTTTTAAAGGTCGATCGTACGAAGGAATAAGCGCGCGAGTGTGAGCGTGTTAGCGGCGCTCGAGGTTCGCAAGAATTGACGTAGCCACGCGCGCTGCTGATCGGCAGAATCGTTGATCCCATTTGTCCGCGCAAAGCCACCCGCGGTCAATCCAATTAATTTATTGGCTTTCGCCGCGGAGCACCCATACTCTCTCGTCCACGCTTGCTCGACGCTATACTTAACGGCACGAGCTTCCGCCGACGTGCATCGTGATAATGCGCGCACCGCACCGAGAAAAGCCCAATCCCCAACGATTACGAACACCTCTCTCTTCCAGTGAGTAAATATCCCTGGTGGATTTAATCGATTGAAATCGGTTTCCTTCGATTTCGACGATGATTTAGCGCAAGCCGTGTAAAATACGTATATTTTCGCATTAATGGAAATATATGAAATACGCTTTAAAAGTAAAACTCTTGAATGGGACTTTGGTTTCTGATCTTAGTCGAGGCGAATGTACACTAATGCACGGCTAAGTAACGATTGAATTTCATCGATTCTTGCGATCATTTAACACTTTGACTGCCTATTCAGATATGTATTTTGCTGGACTAGATTGGCCGCGTAGTAGTGACACACGTATGTGAATATGAGAGTGTGGAAGTGTGTGTGTGCGCGGCGTCTCGAAGAACAGATGAGTGTAACTGTTCCGTTGGCAGTCTGATATGGAAGATGGTGAGACAAAGAAAGTGCTGAGACGCGTGCAAATGTATATCGACGAAGATCCTGGGAATCCTTTATTAAATAAATCCAAAACTATTTTAATATGAATTCCAAGTGTAACCTTGGTATTCCTTTACTTTTATTTCGGCAATTAAGATCCAGGATTCCCAACACTGCCACACCGAAATCACATGTTTCGCTCAGGACGCCACAGTGCTTTAACACAGTACACTGTTAGATGCAAGATTCTCATTTTTTTTATTGATGTTCTAATAAAAATGTTTAATTGTTCAATGGGGCACTTTTTATTTCAAAGTATCTTCTATTTATCGGTTATATCCAAAATGCCCTGTCAATTTTCATTCAATTTTTACAATTGTAAGAAGTTCAAGCGCACCGGTTACCAATGACCAACCGTGGCTGGTCATGTATGACCAATGTAACGATTGATCCGGAATCTTCCTGATAACTGATATCATCATATTGAATGATACGCAGTAAAAATTTTAAAAACGTGTGGGAAGTTGTACAAAACGAGGAAACTGGTTAATTGGGGCTCGATAAATAGATTGCAGGACCCTTTTACACTTATACCAATACCAGTCAAAATGTCTGGTACTTGTCAAAGTATCCTTGATACAAAACTATTTTGAGTTTGAATACATAAAAAACAAACAAATTCATTGTATTATTCTTTTAGTTATCGTTGCGAAAGTCATTACATCATTGCGGAAAGAAATATAACAAGAAGTAGGAATTTTAAAATAAAATTGTAAAATCAGCCAATTTGACTTGTGTGATAGTTCTAGTGTTAATAATAATGATTTAATAATAGATTAATAGGTACAAATATATAAAATATACTTTAGATTTGTCCGTTTATCTTTGAAGCTTCATTCTGATAATTATATAGAATTAGTAAGCGTTGATGGAAGTAATACGTAATTGATATTAACTGGTCATTGGTCATTAACTGGAAAATTGGTCATACGGAGACAGTCAATTAAATGACTTTATTGCGCGTTTGTACGATGTTGGGATGTTAAAAAACAATGCAAAGGTATGAGCATGTACATGTTTCTAATTTTAGCTTAAATTTCACGATCTATTTGATGCCGTTTATGATAACAAGTCTCGAATTTGATAGTAGACGAACATTCTTCTTCGTAAATGGCAACTATCAAAATATGACAAGAATATTATTCTTTTAATGGAATTGCACTAGATGTCGAAATTGTAATTGTACTGAACAATGGTACATGTTTGGATTTTGTGGAGGATATGGTGTAAAAAAAATTGTGGAGTATAAAAAGGTAGGGAGAATGCTGGGAAAAAGTTTAATAAAAGAAACGTGGAGTTTTTCCAGGTATTTTAATATAAATTCATAGCTACTTCGAATGTATATGAATATTTCCAGCTGAATTTCTAAAAATGTATTTTTCCCACATGATTATGCATACTTCGTTACTAATAACGTTTGTACGAGAATTTCAAGGATGACTGAGTTTGCGTCATTCGATTATTCTACTAACGAAAAGTGAAATTTCCACTGGAATAAAAAGGCAAATAAGTGAAAAAATATCAGAAGCCTGAAACAATCTCAATTTCATTATCTACGATTTCTCTTTGCGACGAAACAAACTTGCATTTGTGTATTTTGCAGATACTCAAACACAGCTTTCATACTTCAAATTTTTACATCGAAATGGCTACCGTAGTACACCGCGTATCGCACAAGTCTAATTAAGATTTCATGTCTGATGCTGTTAAACGTTACATATATTACTCCCGACAAGTAAAAGTGAACTGCCTCCCATCCAGCTTTTGCAATCTGCGTGTACAGAAATTACAGTTTTACATTTGCGCGTACGTGTACACGTTCCACGAGCATAGAAACAATATTTTAATAAAACTTTCTACCTATCCGAAATATACGTTATATTCTGACGAAACGCTCGTCCACTTTCAGCCAACGTTAATACCAGTTCCACGAAATGTGTTTCATCTACCTGGACCATAAGTGGCTCTTTTTCTCCCCTGTCGTTTCTAGAATTTCACGTTCTTTATTATTTCGCCTGGTACATGGCGAGCTCGCGTCGCTACATTATAATTGCCATTTTAGGCGCAAAAACCGAGCCGCCGTGTTTCCATTTACAGGTATCCACCACCGTGTGTTTTAAATATACCGTGTACTTTGTACGGAAATATTAGGTTGTCGGTAAAGTTTCTTTCGTTTCATACGGTGATAATAGACGAACAGCAATTTCTGTTTTATATTATTTTATTGAATTAGATATGATCCATTTCCTTCTATTTCTATTATTACGTTCGTGCATAATTCATTAAACTGATATAAAACAAAAAACATTGTGCGTCTATCATTTCCTTATAAAACGAAAGAAACTTTTCGGACAACCTAATATTTTCTGCTTGAACCAAAAACGCGCAGAACGCTGGATCCTTGCTGGCGATTAGATTGATCGGAAGGTCGAGTGAAAGTTTCCACGTTATCTGATCTACGATAGCCTTTAACGTTAAATTCATGCACTGTTATCTGGATAAAAATGTAATAAAACATTTTCTCCATTATCTCTACGATATATAATAAAAATACTGCCAACACGCGAAATGCAGCTTTAAGCAGATTTCGTGTTACGATGAAATTAAATGTTTTGTTGGAGAACTCGCGTTACAATATATATATATAGAAACCGTATAAATATTTATTTTAAAAATACATCTATTTCGTACTACGTACGATATTGTTAGATTGTTTGAAAAATTACTAGCGAAAATTCAGGAAGATTTAGTTACGATTACACTTTTTATCATTTATAATCTGACAGAGTCTAACTCTGGAAAAAATTTTCTTCTCCGACAATGGATTCTTTTAAACGATTCCTAGAGACTTCTAAAAATTCTTTCGAATAAGTATATTCCACAATAATAGCCAAAAAGCCACAATAAATAGATAATGACGAGTATTAACACTTTGACTGCCACGCCGAAATCACGTGTTTCCCTCAGGACGCCAAGGTAGTATTTTTATTATTCAAAACATATAATGGCAAAATAATAATAGATTGAGGATGTAAGTTGAAGACAACATTCCTTCCTAATGGATCGTTCACCTTATTGGTGGTCACGGGTGACCACTGTGGCGCCTTGGTAACAGTTGATAGCGACATATTACAACAAGGCTTCGTTTGTTTCAACAAACCATTCGCATTCGTTATTTCTTCGTAAGCAAAACGTGCAGAATGTATTGTCGAAACGTGTAGAAGATACTAGTAAACAGTATTTGCTCATTCTATATATACTAGTAAGGTATGTGCACACTTTTAACTACAATTATACATATGATTATAAAGCAGCATTTACGATTATTTTCTAAGCTGTGTTTATAATAATATTCGTAGATTATCCCTCAAAGATATGAATGCAGACACAGTGCACCGTTAGATGCAATATTTGTTCTCATTTTTTTTATTGGTGTTCTAATAAAAATGTTTAATTGTTCAATGGGGCACTTTTTGTTTCAAAGTATCTTCTATTCATCGGTTATATTCAAAATGCCCTAACTGTCAATTTTATACAATTTTTACAATTGTAAGAAGCTCAAGCGCTCCGGTTACCAATGACCACCATGGCGTCATAGGAGAAACCATGGCCGGTCATATAAGACCAACGTGGCCGTCAAAGTGTTAAAGAGGAGTGTTCCCGCTACAATTCAAAATTTCTTCGATACACAAACTTCAACATCACCTGTTTTTCGATATTTTTCCTTAATTCCTTTTTAGTACTATCCAACTAAGAACCATGTTCGTTCCAACATTTCGTTACTTTCCAAATTCGTAAGAAATTCATAATAAAAATATCTACTGCGAACTTTTCGGCCGACCGAATATACCAGAAAAAATAATTTTTATTCGCCTAATGAAGGTTTCGCAAGCGTGCCACGAACCAAAGATAAATCACGTAGCGCGGAACATGTTAATCTTGCCCAGTGAAAATTTCCTTGTAAAAACAAACGCTTGATTTTCCCCGAGCTTTGCTCTCGATCACGTGGAAGGTGTGTCGGGGGAGGGGGATGGGCGATGATACCGTTGAAAAGCCCAGGATCCGATCGCTCTAGCAAGCGAGAGATTAAATTCAGATTTTTCGATTTTAATGTTATTAGTTTAACCCGGGATTCAATATCGTCCGACGCGCTGGCGATTGGCGCGATCAAATAAAGGCGTAATAAATACGTGTCGTCCCTGTAAAATCAAGTTAAAACGCGACGTAAAAATTTTCCCCGGATACATACATTGTTTGCCACGGGAGCCGTGCGCGCACACGCGCTCCGCAGTCGTATCAATAATAAAGCGAGCACGTTCCCGTGTACTCAACGAAATGCCGTGCAACGCTCGTCTCTGATTTTTCACAGGAAAAATTGCACGGATGTGCGCCACGGGGAAAATCCATTTTTCGCCGTGGTTTAAAATATTCATCGTTTTACATCGAATAAAACCAGAACACGGGGGCCAGGGACGTAGAGAAAAAGGGATTTTTTGCACATGCATACACAGACAGACAGACATACACAGGCGCGCCAACATACCATCGTAGCTGGCACACACCGTGGGGAGAGCTGTAGCGGAAAATGCGGTTAGCTTCCGTCGAAAAGCGAAACGCGAATTATGTCGTTTCGACGAATAATGATGAGAGAGCACAGCCGGCACCCGTCAATCAGTGTCCTTTACGTCCTGCGGCCGATTTAATTATCCGATAGTCCAGCCATCCCCGAGCCAAACGCCAAAAACCCTTCTCGCGTCATATCCTGTCCCCCTTTTATCCCTCACTTTCCACTGCATCTCCTCCCTTTTTCTTTTTTCTCTTCTCCCCCCTGATCGAGAGCAATCACAATAACACGATCGGTGTTGGAACTGGGAGCACTTCGAAAACTGCCCGGTGAAATCAGCGATCTCCGGACAAAAAGAATTAATACCGAAACGCGATCTGGTCGAAACAGGCCGATTGGAGAGGGTGGCGCGTATTTTGGCATTTAACTCGTGACATCAATGCCGGGATAATAGATTCATGCGCGCTGTATAACGCGAAATATATGGTTTTGTTGAACGTCTGTTAGATAAAAAGAGGATTCCAATGACAAAGAAACGGCGAGCTTGATAGGTCGATAAAAAAGAATTAATATCGAGAGTTACATATTGGGAAACGAGATATCCACGATTTGGCAAAAAGTCGCTCTCTACTTTTCCCCATTTCATTATCTCCGACTGGCTGTCCTCTTTTCTGTCCACATCACGTTATATAGAAGATCCGATGCTTTACCAGTCGTAAAAAGGAGCTTGGCTGGCTGACTGGCTTGCTGGCCCGGCATCGAAGAAAGAGCGAACAAAACGGCAGTCGAGTCGATACGACGCGCAACGCGATTTTCTTCGCGTCCATGGGAGTAGAGAAATCTATCGGCCCGTATAAAACGTCTCGTTTATTCTTTCGTCTCGATGCTCCGTTTATTCTCAAAGCAGCTCGTCGTCTGCTACGATTTCCGGCTGAGTACGTGGAAGATCGGCAAGACGTTTAATGGGACGAATTCCAATAAGATAGAAGAGCACGAACCTGACTTCTCTGTCGTCCGATGTTTGTTAGCGACTGTAATAACTCGACGGTGCACACAGTGCATTATCTATGGATCACGGGCAGATAGACATATAGATATATAGGATAGACAGGCTGAGAGAAAAGCAGAAGGAGAGAGAGCGAAAGGCAGAGTAAGAGAGGTTAGGTGAGCGTGTCGTGGTGAGCATTAGGGCGGATAGTGGCAACAGAACCAATCAGTTGCGTTTGCAGCCACTCAAGTACGCTTAAGTGGCGCATATCAGCGCGCCTAATTACGTTAGTTCCATCGATCCTGGCGTCCACTAAAGACCCGATTATCAGCATGCATTATCGGCCGAGTTAAGGGCCCTCTATACCGTGTCCCCGGCTGTGCCTCTTCCGTGAAAGCGAAACACGCGCGTCAAACCGCTAAAGATACATTAATCATTTCACGAATCGATTCCGGATAAGCCGCCTCGCTCTCCTTCTCTATTTCCCTCTCTTTCCCTCTTCGATGACTGGCCAAGCGAGCTTTATACATATTAACGCGTTGAACGCGACGGCCAGTGAAAGCATCGTCGCCCGGTCGCCAATTTAATTACCATAATTGCCGAGTAATAATTAAACAAAAAGTCCAAGGTAGCTGGAATTACGGTAGCATAGATAAAAGTACGATTCGTTCCATCTTCCGTTCGATGTAATTGATTTACGATCGATACGGCTATCTCCGACCGCTTTTCGAGATGTAATTTCAGGCAAAAGCCCTGCTCACCAATTTGATTTCAGTTTTAACTTTTTAACACGCCAGATGTTTTACGATGAAATGTAAATGAAGACACGATCGGCAGGATGATGGTGAGCAGGTGAAGGTGACTGAAAAAAGTATACATACGCCGTACTTCTTCTAGCAAGCAGGTTTCAAACCATTAATTCACTAGGGAAATGCGCCCGGAGGATTCTTAGCTTCTTAAAAGGTCTATTTAACGTTTAAAAGAAATTTCCATTAAGCTTCAGTATCTTACTACGAGAGAATGTTTCACCGCGTGTAATCTCATCGTTGAGAATATTCATGCGATTTTACGATTACATCGAACCATGTACTACGTAATCTTTTTAATAAAAATGGGAAACCTGCAATCGAGAGTCGATGATTAAAAATAAGGAGAATTTAAAAATAGACGTGACATCGCTAATTATCCAACTACGTGTGAAACACAATTACAGGAAAGGTGAAAGCAAAACACGAATTACCGCAAGGACTCCTCCCCGTGATTCGTAATTTCGCGTTAATCAAAGAGCACCAGGTACCAAACACACCGAGAGGAACATCTTGTAGGAGATTCAGCGTGTGGAAAGTTTAGGAGAAAATCGCAGCTAAACCGGAGAAGATAGCGCAGAAGGTCAGAGGGGTAAATGGAGAATGACAGAGAAGAGCTTCGAGGGCTGGCGGTTTTCCTCGCACCGCAAAACCACCAACACGTGGCGCGGATTCCGAAACCGCCCGACGACCAGAGCCGACCGCATTCGCCCTATAACTGGACCGACTTACACTCCCATAGTTCGAAAGCTCACCGCTGGTCAAGGTCTTCGAGGTTCGTACGCGAATTTCCACAATGAAACTCCTACAGCAAGTTCTCCGCGTAACTATCTTATTATTAGCTATTTTATGCATTCCGTCTTTTAATAGTTTTCAAGATTTACCTATCACAAATTCATCCATCTATCTGTTAATCATCCTCCAAAAATTGGTCACTTAATTTTACAATAAAGATATATATATATTAGGTTGTCCGAAAAGTTTCTTTCGTTTCATACGATGATAAATCTAATTCCAAACAGAGAGTCAGTCAGATATCTGGACATGATTCTGGAGAGAAAAATGACATGACAATGAACTTAATCAAAATCAAAATTTAAAAAATTCTACTGGCTCATTGGCAGACGTTGCAACTTAAGCGCGCAGAGTAAAATAATGCTATATAAGGCCATATTAAAACCTATTTATTTGGACCTATGGGATCCAACTATGGGGAACAGCAAGTAATTCCAACATAGAAATTCTTCAACGATTCCAGTCGAAAACTCTAAGATCCTTAATAGATGCACCTTGGTATATTACCAACGAAACGATACATCGCAATCTCAAGATACCCACGGTCAAAGAAGAATTATCCAAATTCAGCAATAGACACTGCACAAGAGTTAACAACCACCGAAAGTCTCTAATTACTCAACTACTCGAGTTAATTACTAAGCATTCGACTAAAATCAAACACAAGATAAACACTTATTAAACACAACATAGTACCACGCCAGAATAATTTACTTGTAATTCTCAATGAGAATTAATTGTAAAATTCTTCCAAATAAAAATGAAATAAGGTGATAATAGATTTTTTTTTTTATTTTGGTTATTTTACAATTTGTCCTTATGGGCATTTGGTAAAGTGTTATATCTTGTTGGTGAAGAAAAAAAAAATAAAAATAAAAAATAAATATAGCATGTGGGCGTCCACCCCCAGCGGGGTGCCAGCTTCGTTTTTTCTAAGTTATATCTTTTATGTGGTGATAATAGATGATAGACGAGCAACAATTTCTGCTTTATATTATTTTATTGAATTAGATATGTTACATTTCGTTCTATTTCTATTATTATATTCTTGCATAATTCAATAAACTAATATAAAACAAAAAACATTGTGTGTCTATTATTTCCTTATAAAACGAAAGAAACTTTTCGGACAACCTGATATTTAACGAAAATCCTACTGTATAATTTCACATGGATTCTACCTTGTTGAGAGAAGCTATATGCAAGAAGTAATTAAACGTCACTCGACTTGATAATCTCAATCGATTATTCAAACTGTCGCTGGACCAGTTCGACCAAATGTAAAAGGTAGAAGTATCTCACTTCGGATATTCATTTATCAAAACAAAACGGACACGGTGAAATCGGCTGTTGCTCTTTTCTCCTTTTACATGCGATCATAACGGAACGATCGTGTAGCGATCCACAATCATGCTTACATGGTTTTCTCATCCGTTGGAAATAAAAATACACGAGGATCGTATCGAAAGCGTTAACAGTCCGTTGTAATGAAGCAATATTAACCGTGAGATATAAGATGATAAATAAATTACATACAAAGTATCCTCGAAGACGCGTACAAAGTAATAATTTTGCAAATAAGAAAGTGGTCGGGTAATTTCTTTGGCGGGATCTGAATTTAATCGAGTCTGCCTGGATCGAGTCGCTTAATCGACAATTCCACCGCTCCAATCATCGTGCAACCTTTCCCGTTCCACGATCGCATCGTATTAATTTCTTTCGTTGCGATTCTCGGTGAACCAGCATCTCGAATCATCGAACACGGTGCACCACGAACTTCATAGTCGAGCAGCAAGAAATCGAAATTCGATCGCAACGCGTGAAATGTCGCCCTCGTGGAAGAAACGGTGGCAACCTGCAGTCAGACGTCGACAGTCGGCTGAGAGGAGTTTATAATTCCACGATTCGCAGTTTCTGCGCCGTTTCACCGCGAAAGTTGTTTCGATCAAAGAGACGGTAGGACGTCTGCTTCGACGCTCGAATACAAACGGATTACCAGTCTCTGGCTCGGCAAAGCCGCGAACACCGGCGAGCACGGAAATTATGCAACGCGATAACAGTTCTCCTAATATCGTCAGACAATGCGCCTCAAGATTTGCATGAACTACGAAGAGAGGAACACGGGATCCGAGGGTTAGACGAGCAGCCAACAACGAACAGAGAGGCAGAAGTAGATGGATGGAGAGAAAGGAGGAGAGAAATGTACAAGGTGTCTCAAGATGTAACAGCAAAACTTTGTTAGTATATTCTACGGGTATGATCGAGCGAAGGATGTTACATAAACATAGATCGTTTAAAACTCTATTAAAAAGCTATAATAAAAAAAGAAAATACGAAGAGGACAGACTTGCAGTTGCTACAAGACAACCATAAATTTATAATCGACTTAACAATCTTTACAATACTTTGTTTCAAAATGTTCATCATTTCTATCGATACGAAAGTGACATCGATAATAAGGTTGAATTTATCGCCTCACCAAGCTCGTTTTAATTCATCACGCGTATTAGTGATGCTTTGATACATCTTTTTTCGTTCAGTTATCCATTTATCCGGATATACAAATTCAATGTACTGCGAATAAGATCGAATGTCATAGAATCGTTCTTTCTTTATCTCCTATTTTTATTACAACTTTCTAATGAATCTTTAAATTATCTGTGTCCACATAACATTTTTTATAACCATAGAACATAGAAACCAAGTTTGCCTTTTAAATCATGGAGCACCCTATGGAGACAGAGACAGAGAGAGAGAGAGTTGATTTAAGAAGGAACGCAAAGAGGAACAGAGCAAAAGCGAGGCAGAAGAGGCGACCCAGAGGCGGAGAGACAAGGAAACAATGCACGCTTCGTCGACGCTGGTGTATCTTATTGATCATTATGATTATTCCCCGAAGCAGACTGTGAATTCACCCCGAGACTACGGGTGCGCGACCGACATTTGCATAAGCAATGCATTTTGATTCGTAGACCCACATTGTGAGCGGAACACGGAATGACATAAATAATGCATGGCGCAATGATCGCACGACCGCCTCTCATGTGTCTCTCTATCGCGGAACGGGAACGATTCTCGCGCTCATAATTCTTTGGTATGCGGGAGCATAGTTTTACCGGTGTTACCTGACTGTACGCGATTCGTTCTACTCTCGTTCCCGATAATGAAGGATTTTATTCACGTATCGATTCTACCGTCGACGATATATATCGCACGTAAACGCGCGTTTCTGCTTTTATTATCACGTTTACGGGCAGCTCGTTGTTGTTTCGTTCCGGAAATATTTCGCGTGGATAAATTGTTTCAACACGATGTTGGTAATTTTTTAACGGTATAATGGAGCATCGATGGCCGGAACTCGAAGCTGCCAGCACGCTCGGAGCCATCGACAAACCCGAGGGCGATGAAATTAATTAAATCCCTGGAATCGAGTAAACTGTAATTCTTGCGAAATTTTCTATATCGTTAATGTTGAAGTGATCGCCACTTCTGAGAAAACTCTACATCTGGTCTTCGGTTTCTCAACCGCCTAAGGTCTTCGAAAGCGCATAGACAAAAGAATGCGTCGAGGAAAGACCATAAGCGGTACACGTCCGACGTTGGTTTCGGCAGTTGTCTTTAGTCTCAGGGTAACGTTGCTAGCGAGAGGATCTGGATCGGCTTACATAGTACCACATATTTTGTAATTTACTATTCACAATATATACACTTTCAATACCTTGCAGTTTGCCCACGCATTTCTTTAATTCCATCCACTGAATAACCTTAACAGTTAACGTTGTAACGACTACGTAAAGCATCCAACTCACGCGACACACCACCTTTGTCATTTAATAAGTAGTTACACGTTACGACGTATCCAGTTAAAACGAACGAAACTCTACTACATCATTGCGGACGAATTATACGGTTTTGATAAGGTACGCGTGAACGTCTCCTCGATAGCAGAATGTTTGATTGTGTTCTTATGGTGATTTTATCAGAGCGTGTTATTCGAATTCGTGATAGTATGACGATAATCGAGTTCCATTAACTCAGACACCTCTTCGAAACTCTGTTTTGCAACGTGTAATGGGGCATTAAGAGAGCGAAACTGGGCTTCTAGATTATTGCTCTGAGAGATGTACGGCGTGATGCAAGAGTATATTCAAGTTATGTACTCGTAAAACGCTGCTCAGATATAATCGTTAATTCGTGTGATTTTGTAGCCTGTTCAAGATCAATGAGCATTCAAGGCCATCGAGGAATAGATCCACCACTAAGGCTTCGGAAGTTCTATCGCTTTGTTATTCGCTTGCTCGATACTACGTTTGTATTGTTAATTAACTGTATTCAAGCCATACGTAATACCAGCCTTTTAGTTCTAAGCAATTTTTTAGAGAACGTAGTCGATCAATTTGTCTTCTGAATGATTCACTTATCTAATTTATTTAATTTTACATTTATGTAATTAAACAAAGGAAAAGCGAGATTGCAACTTACACGGTAACAAACTCAACTATAATTTATGAAAATTCATTTACATATTACCCTTGCCGCAATCTAACAAAGAAAAGAATAAAAAATAATTTCAATCCGTACCCTTGTATAAAAAACAATTTCATTCTATTATTCTCTCGTCTTTTCGTTTGACGTTTTCCATCATCGACGAATCAAGCGATACACGCGTTGTCCCGACACCCGTATCTCCTTGCACGCACTACGCGAAAAGGCAACTTTATCGTCGCTTTCATTGCCTTGGCAATAGCGCAGTATCGGCGGGAGAGAAACGTGCGCGCCCCAAAATCAAAGAGAAACGCCAGCACGTTTGCCTCGACATATCCATACGGTAAATTTCTTTTATTCTCCGGTGGCGGGCTAGCGCAGCCCGTTCGAAGCGATGTGAATCGAGCTGAAAACACCTGACACACTCGGAGAGACGTGCACACATGCACTCGCCGCACACCAGACAGCCCTCTACCACCATCCTCTTCCCATCTTTCTCCCTTTGAATCGGTGTCTCGCTTTGGCTCGCTCGTTCCGGCGAGCACTCGTGCAGATCCGTCGATAAGAGGCGGCCGCGGCAGTTTAACCCGCCGAGCAATTAAGGCGATACGATCGGTGCTCTCGTGAAATAACGTCACACTGCAGAGAGCTGGATACGTGGATAAGTGCTCTGTGTGCTCGTCCGTCCTCTTCTCTCTCTCTACCGCTTCATACCTCCTCGTTTTCGCTCGCGCCTCGTGCCAACCATCGTGTCACGTCTCTCTCTGTTTCTCTCTCTCCGTTCCTCTTTGCCAGCCGTTTCACCGTCCGCGTACGCTTTCTCTACCCGCCCTTTATCTATTATGCTGCGAGTTGCGCGTGTGTATACACAGCACGCGTGCATGCGTCTGTGTTTGCACGTACGCTTTGCATCGCGTTTTCACGTGCGCGCACTACAACAACCTCAAACACCACGACGACGACGACGACAACGGCAACGGCAACGACAACAACAACGAAGCTGCTAGGCGGCGACGACTGCGACGACTACGACGACGACGACGACCAGCTGTGTGTTCTCTGTGTTGCTTGTCGGAACTCTGCCAGTCCGCGCATACCATCGTGTGGCCCGACTTAACTTAATAACACGGCACCCGTGACGCTTATGCACTCGGTGTTGCCCAAGTAAATGCACCGTGGAAACTGCTTGTAAACCCGACACCGACAGCCTTTTTCCTTCCCCCTCCCCGTCGCTCTGGCTAATTAAAGTTAAACACAAATTACTAACGTTTCCGTGACACGGCCCCGTTGCGTGCGCGTGAACCAGGCTTGATTGCCTCGGAAACTGTTAAGTATCGCGGGCCTGTAAATCTCCTTTCAATGATTGAATGGTTTCGTGACCGGTAAAGGAACGCTTGGGGACGCACCGTGTTTTCGAACGAATCGTGCAATCGCTTTCTCTTTAATTTTTGATCGCTTTTTGGATGACTGCCGTCGATATCGATCGTTCTTGCAAGTTTTTTTTGCAGAAAGAGTACGAAGTTTCCTGAGTTGAATCCAATCGATTTGCCATATGAGTACTGTCAGAAGCCAAATCGATCAGCTCCACTTTTTCGTAATTACTTAATTTTATTACGTAAGTACAGGATCGATCGTCGATCGTCGAAAAACAAATGATTTACTTCCACGATAAGTTTACTTTATTGCACGAAGATGACAGAGGCAGGAGAAAATTTTAAGGCGCATTGGAAAAACGCTATTTATAACATCATTTCCTTGTAGGTCTCTTCGATTTATGGAGTTGATCAATGTGGCTTTTGAACGGCTCATATAGTAGCCTTGATGGGAAGGATGTAGCGAGGTTATAAATTAATCGGGCTCGAAAGAACACAAGTTTTGATCAGCGAAACAGAAATTCGAGAAGATTTAAGGGGAGATAAAGCTCTTGAACCTTGTCAGCAGCGTAATATGTTAATTTGAAACTACGCATGTAGTTCTCTTTTTCCAGCTACAGATGTTAATTTTCAGTATATGCATAAGTATTTCCTTTTACTATGTAATATATAATTATCATAGAATAAAAAATGACACAGGTTCAACATAATCGCCCTTTAGGCCCTTTCCAATCTGACAAAGGTGTCTACAAGTATCCAGGAAGCATACGATCCCATCTGCAGTTAGATCGATTAATAAGTTCATTCAACGATATAATCCACCAGCTTACAACATTTTTCCTCCCAAAAGTACATCATAATGTTTCTATTTAGGAGCTTCGTAATTGACTACGCACGGAACGTAAAGCGAACAAGGTTGATGAAGGTAACGTTGTCTGGCAACGAAAAGAAGAAACGAGCAAAAAAAAAAAAAAAGAAGAGAAGTTATACGTCGACGTCGTGATCGTCGAGTGAAAGATAACAGCGAGCAAGCGGAGGAAAGGAAGGGTTTAAAAAAACACGTGGAAGCGGAACGAAGATTAAATGAACAGAAGCCGGAGAGAAGCGGAACAAAGGACCAAAAGCAACGGTTCGTCTACTCCGAGTGGACCAGGTAATTACTGGTCGAATCTCCTCTGTCTTTCCCCACCTCTGACGCCTATCTTTTCCAGCCCCTCGTTCCCGTCTACGCCAACCACCCTTGCGCTTCCAACCCGTAGAGAGTTGCCGCGAAAAAGCAGCACGAGATAAAAGCGCCACGAGAAAACTCCGAGCCGAGCTACGCCAATGGGGCGCGGTACTTTAGCGACACAAAGGAAGCTCAAATATCGGCCAACTGTCGTAGCCCGGTGCCACCCAACCCCTGGAACGACCTCTCTCTTTCACTGTCCGTTTCATACCTTTTCTTGCTTGAAACGAAAGCAGGGGAGAAAAAGAGAGAGACAGAACGTTTCAACAAAAGCATGACGGTACAAAAGCTCTACGATAATAGGAAGCACGGCAAGAACCACCCTGGTAGTTCGGCCACCTAATCTGTTACAGTCATAAACCCCATTTTTGCTCCTCCATCGTCGTCCTTATACGAGCAACCAAAACCAACCTCTGTATTACAGTACATATAACCACCTATACAACCACCTAGAACCACACACGTACGCTATTAGTGGTACGCGAAGTCAAATTTTTCTCGGGATTACGTCTAGCGACCAGTGCGCCAATCATCCCTCTTCAACAAACAGATTATTCCGTGCTTCTCTTAAATTCGAAATCAAGTACATTTTGGAAAATATTTGTAACCCTTGGTAAGGATTGTTATAGCGAGGGCTGAGATTTAAACTTCTGAATGTCAAGTGTTGCAAGTATAAAACTGTAAGAGTAATTTATAATTTTAGAATTGAATCGTATTCGGCGAATGCGCGGATTGAATTTCGCGTTAACTGGCAGACTAAACTTCATAATTCTCAAAATTCTGAATCTTGTCGCGTACGAATTACACGAAAGGCTGAATTATGAACTTAAAAGTATCGTAAAACAAGCAAATTCAAATACTATCAATTGTCGAGAGCCAACCTATCATACCAAGTATCTCATAATTCCGACCAGGCGCAACCTATATAGAACCGCTCATCTACCTGGTTCATGATTCTTCCTCTTCTTCCCATAGACCAAACAGGCATCGACATCGCTCGTTTCATCCTGGTAACCTTTAAGAGCCGACACAATGTTCGAGGCAACTTTGCATAAGGGTTGACTGCGTCAGGGGTGAATATGTTACAATTACTGGCAAACCGAACGAGCCAGAGGGACTTTGAAAAGGCTGGGCTCGCTTCAATCCTCGACACTTACGGACAATGTCACCCTTACCCATTCCCCTGGCCCGATACCGTCCCCATACTATCGCCTTTTTTCTCTCTCTAGAGGGTGCAGGGTGCACGGTCACGTCGAAATGAAATTTCTCGAGCAGGATGGCCACACGGCTCTCACCACCACTTTCTTGCTTGGTTCACGATAATCTCGTTATCCGATATTATAGGGTGGATCCGTGGCCACTCTCCCTCCTTCTCTTTCCGTTCACCCCTACAGGGGTGAGCGCACGAGCAATGAAATTCGAGAAGAATTGTTCCGTGGCGTCTAAATTGCGATTCTAATCGGAGAATGGCACGCGTATGTGCTCAACGATCTGTTTCGACGTGGCCGTAAATGCAGGATTTATGTGAATCACCGGCGGCCACGATTTGTCGAGAGCCAACGAGAGATTACAAAACAACTCTCTTCGCGGAGTCGTTCGACCGTTCAGCGTGGCTGAGTCGTGAATTTAACACCGTTCCCTTGGTTTCCGGCTTCGCATATATATATATACTTACGTATATGTGTAATACACGCGTGCCCCTAGCAAATGTTTCTGCTACATTTCGCAAGCGTTTTGACGCTTCGTTGAAGGGCCATGGATCAGACAATTGCTCGATATTTTGACGCGTCAATTATAATTTTTAAAGCCTTTTTTAAACCAATTGTAACGCTGGTTTGGATTGAATTTATCTAAAATACACGCTGGAATTATGCAGATATTTTAATCGAAAATATTATTTAGAATTACACGTAGGCGAAATTACAATACAAATTGGAGCGAAACAAGATCGAATGTGGAATCTATCAATAGATGACTAACAATTATGATAAATAACTCGTACAATGATCATGAGGAATTTAAAATACATCAAAGAAGAAGAATTCAGAAAAAAAGTTGCAGAATTAATTAGAATATTCGTTGATAGAAAATACGCCAGACGTATCCGAAACAAGGGGAGAAAAACAAAACGAAACGAAATTATATAAGTTTTCCATTCTCGTGGATGGTACGAGGTGAACCGCCTCTAATTGTTTTTCTATGTCCAGACCAGTCGTTAACCTGTTTCTCGGGGCTATGATTGGTACGGGTTGAACGGAACCAGATAAATGTGTAAGCGTGACAAGGAAGATAGGGAGAAAAGTCTTTCGTGTCTCCTGGATGTCGAGCCATTATCGGAGCTATCTCCCGACAACGGTCGACCGAGGGTTTTTAAGAGCGTGGCTGCCTTTATCTGCGAACAAGCTGCAGCTAATGTAGCTACGCGACGAGGTCTCGGCGACCTAACTATGTACTTCCTCCCTTTTTTTTTCTCTCCTCTTTCCCCTTTGCTGTTCTTCTTTTTTATTATTATCTCCGAGTTGACTTCGTAGTCGTTTCGAGACAGCATGAAGTGTTCAAGAAAGGAGTGGAAAGAAAAGGAAAAAAAGAAACGAGATACATCTTGTTACCGTGGCGTGGACAACCAGGGTCCGAGAGTTTAGATTCAACGGAAAGAAGAAACAATGTATCGTGAAAAGATGGCATAAAACTCTAAGATAAATAAAAACAAAATTTCTTTAAACTTTTCAATTCATGAATTTGATTCTGAATCGAGTGGCTCAAATAAAGAATTTTAACTGTCCTTCAAATTTCCTCTGTAAACTACGTGTTCCAAAACTCTTTGGTTCCAAAAACAAAGTGAACATTATCGTTTTCTCAAATATCAACTAATTTGCATCGACATATTAAACTTTAAATTTCTCAAGATTAGAAATATTAAATCGCGTCGTTGCCCCAAAACGTCAACGTATCCACGTCACCTCTTAATCAACCTTTTAATTAATTAAGTTAAGATTATAGATAGAGTCAAAATGAAAAGGAAAAAGAAGACCACGTTTTTTAAACCATCAAGGTACAAATTACAAATATCACGACACATTGTCTACACAAATGGTACGAGTAAACAGAGTCGTGCACAACAGAGAAGATCCGGCCGCATGAGATTCGCTCGACTTCGTTGATGCGTGTATGTGCTTGCATTTCTGCGACGGAGTTCACCGCGCATAGTTCCTGTCTCTCTTCCCGCTCAAACAACTGGGATTCCCCGCGGAACGCGCGTTCTGCCGCTCGAAAAGTCACCAGAGCGTGCGCAGTCTTGTAACGCTGGTAGCGAATACCAATATTCGCTCTAGCGACTACGAAACTGGCTGCGGAATCGTATTGTGCGCGTGCTTGCACAATCTTTCCTGCCTCTGCCGCTGCATACGCATCAGAAATCGCTTCGTACGAATCCTGTACGAGTTACAATCAAAGGGCTATACGTGCGTGTGTGTCTACTGGAAATTATTCGACTGGGAAAATATTCGAGCACTACCTTTTCTTGGTTTTAGCGTGTACGTGTTGAATAATTAAGCTACTCGAATTTTCATCGAATCATATTTATGACAGACTACGGTCGTTCCATTGTATTATCTATATATTCCACTACATTTCGGAATTCTTTATTTTATTTTAGCTTTATTTTTATATTCTTTATTTTAGCTTTTAATTTTGTTTCAGTTCCTAATGCTAAATATCATTTCGATTCTTGATTTGTTGAAACAGCAGTATAAATAAATATCGAAGAAGTTCAAGACTGAAATTATGTCTGAAGGGTTACTATAACTGTAAAATAAACGATATCTTGCTTTTGAGATTGCGATGGAAACTAATTCATTACATTTATCGCTCTTGTGGATAAAATATATCAAATCACGCTTGAGTATTTTATTTATAAAGATGTTGTTGTAGACTTTTAAAGCGACAATTATACATATCCTATCTTAATTTATAAAGGTAATTTTATTTATGATATCGTCAACGAGCTTTAGATTAAAATTATCGATTCGTACGATTGTTTTCACTCTAAAACGGTTGGAACAATCCTTCGACATAATTACACTTGTTTGTGAATGAAGAGAAAATAGGAATTTAAAAACAGGACATTATAAAAAAACGAATAAAGATATGATCGTACACGTGTAAATTATCGGACTTTTCCTTTAAAGATTTACTTCCCAACCGAACGTATTAATCTCCGACGTCTAACAGTTTTTCCACCGTTTCAAAATGAATGATAAATTCAAAGAGCCGATAAATCCCTTGCGCCCACGTCTAATATTAGAACACGTGCTCCGTCTTTATCTAATCTTGACAAACGCGATCCTTTTACATGGCTTTCCGGATTAATCAAAAGCGATACATCAAGTGCAAAGATCGGACTCAATAACACTATCGAATACGTGTTAACACGTAAGAACCCGTACCCTTAGTCGTATAACCTAGGCACGTAGAGAACAGAGAGTGCTATAGGTACACGTATATAACGTTGTTCGCCGGTGAGGAGCGAAAGAAGCATACGGAGCTTCCGAAAAGGAAACGGCGGTGCAAGTAAGACGCTGTAAAGTGCAAGAAGGAAAGGCGAAGAAGCGAGGGAAGGAGACAAGGTAGCCACAGATGGGATCGAGCCGGTAGTATACGGTAGCCCCCATGTATATCATTAACCTCATCCTCGTTTTTCGCCTCCTCCTCGTATACCCTGTTCCATCGCTGCCACCTTCTCCACCTTCGTGTGGCGAGCGTAGGTCTCGACGGCCCGATGAAACAGGAATATCCTGTCTCTCTCCCGCGGCAGTCACGCACCAGCTCGATGTCTCTGTCTTCGAAACGATCTTCCCTCTCGCTTCGATCCCCGTGCCCGTGCGCTATTCTTGTCTCTCTCGCTCCAGTCACCATTCTCATTCGAGCGATTTCACTGCTTCGTTCCTCTACGAAGCTCTCGACTGCTCTCATTCCCGCAACAGTGGAGTACATAATTCTATCCTGCTTCGTCGGCGACGCTCACCGATTTTCCGTCTCAGTTAGCCTGCTGGCTGCTGGTAGCGAGCGAGCCAGCGTGCACAAACGAGTAATTAACTATCTCCGTGTGGGACACGTGTTCCCACCATGCTCTCCCTTCTCTCTCCCCATTCATCGAGCCACGTCCCGGCGCTTTCTCCGTCTCTGGCCAACACGGTGTCTCGTTCGTCACGCTGTCTCACTCTCGGACACGCTGTCCCCGAGCCATTCTGTTTGCACACACGCTCTTATGTTAATTCAGCTTAACGCCCCAAAGCCCTCGAGGGTCGCGGCTCGCTTCCAAAAATTACGACCGATCACGAAGAGGGACCCCCGAGGTGGTCACGGACGACCTCGTGGAAAATAATAGGGACCCCTTCTGTGTTGTTCAGTTAGGGAGGGGGGAAAGGGAGATGCTCAGTGAGGGTCGTTTACGGTTAGGGCTCCCAACGATTGTCGTTGGAATACTTGATGAGTGGTATATAGTATATACCAAGGACTGGATTAGCCAGGCCCTCGGCATTTACGTGTGACCTGACACGACGACCGTAAACAGGAATTTGATAATCCGATAGCGTGAACTACGAGTGGATAACTTCGATCCGGTTGGGCCACATATAGCCAACCACTTCTCGTCTTTCCTAGATTTTTTCAGCATTAACCGAGCTTAAAACAACTCTCTGCAAACTAACAAACAGAATCTCTAATCGCGATCGTACGTTTCTTTTTTCTTTTCTTTTTTTTTTTTTTCCTTTATGCAAAATCCGCTACAACGGTTCGTTGTCTATCTGCGTGAAACGTTTTTCCTCTTTCGTTTTTCTGCTTTGCACGGGAGAAGAACACGTGCTATGCAGATTAGTTCTAGAAACTCGAGCCACTGAAGTGGAACGTGACAATTTATTTTCAACGAGCCGATATAACGATGAATTAACACGAATACGATTCAATTATGCAATGGAAAGCGGCACAGACTTAATCGATATTCAATCGACTGATAAAAGCCGGAGAAACGGGGCTAGAGACAGACGATGATACGTAGAAGCAAAGACGAAGATAGAGGATAAGTTCACGGTGAGGAAGGCTGGTAATATATCCGATTCGTTTGACATCGATGATACGGAACTGTATTGAAAATGAGCTTACCCAAGGCTTCCTGTATTTTATTATACACTAGACGACGAAGGTATTCCGACACCGTGGAAAACTCTCTAAAATATCATTAACACTACAATTAGTCACGAGTATCGTAATTATTATCGTTTACTTTACAAAATTATCCCAAGTTTACGATACGGACAACAGGTCTGCTATTTTTGAAAACTTTTCCATATTGTCACATTATAAAGTTTACAACTCGGATCACGTCTACAACTTAATTACCATTTTAAGCGCTGGACGGATCCGCTTAATAGCAAACAACGTTTCATAAACTACGACGCCAAGAAAAAACTCGGCAATAGACAACAGGACGATGTGACTAATAGGACGTTAAGCTACGCATCCTCGTCCAGATACGCACATGACGCATAACTTGGACGCATGACTTGGACGCACGATTGGACAGACATACGCATTCCCGCCTCATAAGAAACATTGAGGAAAACACATTCCCTAGATTGATCTCTAGAAAATAAACACCATGCGCTTCGAGAATAAGAGACTTACAAATCACAATAATGCTAAGATTTCAAAATTACCATCATACTAATTTTAAATAAAAATTTAACAAAATCGCGATCATACTAGAATTCTTTAATCAACCTTCCACTTTGAGCATTAATATGATCCAAGGTTCGCGACTCACCGGAGAGTTACAATTTAATTGATTGCTAAATAGTGGAGAATGGACAGAATCAATCTGAAGATGTATATAGAAGTAACCAGATACTTACTACAACATGTGTGTTTACTAAAATATTAATATACAACGTGAACGATCGTCTTAAACGTATAATTAATGCTAACGCGAAGTACCACTAAATATTCCAAGGTTTATTAATATTCACTTGATAAATTGAAAAATGCACAAGATTAATGATATTACGAATCCTGTTTTATAAATTTACTTTACAACTTATGTTAGCAAGATATTAGTTTCTTGAGAACCGAATCTTAATCGTGTACTCGTACAATGAAATTTAGATGTAAATGAGAAACGAAGAGAAACTCAAACATCGTGTAATTTCCGTATATAAATATTCGTATTTGTTTCAAACTTTTCCGATATGATCATGATAAGCGCATTATCTTGTACATCATACATTACCCCTTCTATAACGCGTATAATATATTCAGAAAAGATATTTACAAGTATTCAAATACACATTTCCATGAATTACCATATGTTTTCCTATTCGTGACAAACTGCCAGTTTTTCCAGCTCGAGTTTTCCTCGTCATTTTTCTACGATCACAAATGGTAAGATGATTGGTCGAAGACAATGGAAGTGGCGTCGTTCGGTCGCGACCTCTTTTTATATATACTTTGTTCCTTTTGACATTGCCGGTGAAACCAACACTCAAGAGATCGTAAATTAGCTGTTAGACTATTTGTTCCATTGCCTTGAAATAACGATTGTTTCGAAAATTTAATCCGGTATCGTTTAACGGCAAACATTGCAACTTACATAAGCAGACTCCTTGAAGTTAAAAGGCGTTGTGTTTCTTCCAGGTGACTCCTTCCGCTATGGGGAATTCTCGATATACAATATTTATTTTACTTATAACGGGTCATAAAAGATATAACTTAGAAAAAACGAAGCTGGCACCCCGCTGGGGGTAGCCGCCCACATGCTGTATTTATTTTTTATTTTTATTTTTTTTTTCTTCACCAACAAGATATAACACTTTACCAAATGTCCATAAGGACAAATTGTAAAATAACCAAAATAAAAAAAAAAAAAAAACTTATAACGGGGCGCCAGAACAAGCAAACTGGCAGAGATTCAAGGGGATAAGGACTCGAGATCTCGGTCAGGCACGACAAAGACATTTCTAACCCTGCACTTTAATTGCTGTGCCAATTGCACCTTAATGAATTATTGATCAAATAAACGATAAATTTGCAAATGTATCAACGATAAAAATACATAATAACTCTTATCGAGCAGCGTTATAGCGTTATAACGAGAATCAGATTTGAAGTGAATGTAGTTACCAAAAAAAATTGTTCGTAACATGATTCAACGTCAATAAAGTATCAGCAAAGAAAACATTCCCAAAAACCGCAAAAACATCCAGCTACGTTGCAAGCTATATACGAGCTACGCTCAGCCACGAGAATACCTATAGGATTGTTTTTATGATCTCGTTCGTGTGCATATCTGGATAGACTCGTAACAGAAGTAACAGAACAACAATACGAATGTTGTCCAGCGAGTTTCAGGCCAGCCAGTGTCACTGTCCTGCGCCTAAAAGAAACTGATTAGTATCCGTGTGCGCTAGTCGAACGCAAATATTTGGACGTTTCTCTTTTCCTTCGTTCCACGGCCGTCTGTAGACGGTATCCATGACGACGTGGCCTAAGAGATACGTCAGAGTGAACGACGACCGGGAACAGAAGGAGATGGAGAAGGAGCGTGCACCGGGCCCGACGAACGTCCGACAAATATTTGCATAGCGTGGTGGGTTTGCGGAAAACCAGTGTGCCGCCGACCGGATAGACGTATTCGGAAAGAATATCCCTGTGTAGACGCGTATATACACGGTGATCCAGAAAGAACGACTCGAGTAATTTTGAGGTACACAGTAATTGTAAAATCGAGAGAAAGACTTATAGCCGCGTCAATGAGAGATTGAAAATTAATTGATCAAAATATTCCAAATCATGTTTACAAATAAGTTTTACTTTTACTGCGTTCGACTTGGTTTTGAGTTGACACGATTGTCTTAGCTAGGTTATGTATGCGGTATCGTTTTTATGTAGAACACGTACTAAAAGATCAGAAAATTATGGGAAATATTTTGTAATAATTTAAGTCAAACCAATACGTAGAGTTTTACGATACGGAGACAGATAATTATTTGTCAGCATACGTATACAATTTTTAAGTAATGAAAATCGAATCCGCAATGAAAAATGAATTTAAATCTAAGGACGTAAAACAATTTTATAAAATTATGAAAGAAGCTTTAAATAAATACCTATGCTATTTTACTTTACTTTATCTCTTTCAAAGTTAATTTTTGAATTTCTATGCTAATTCAACATTTCCACTTCAGCCACCGTATACGCCTAAATTGCTTCGCTCTTTTTTTTTCAGATCACCCTATGTATGTATATAAGTGAACGAGCAGTGGTTGAAAATTCACGAGAGTGTCGTTCGAGGATATCACTAGAAAAACGTTCAGACCGTTTTCGTGACTGGACGCTATTCGTGGTCTTGAAATGCGGTGCAAGGAAGAAAATCCCTAGAGTATTTCGTTTTAGGTTGTTCGCAGAATCATCGACCATAAAAAGATTTTCACTTGTAGAGAGTTATAGGTGTTATGAGCAAAATCCTGTCAGTGCCACGTTTTAACTACCAGCTTAAGCTGTTTTCTCTTTACTTTTATGTTATGAGTTTAGTCTACGGGTAGAGTTGGCCATATTAGTTTAGAAATATTAGTTTAGAGTATGTTGAATGGTTTACAGAGAGGAAGTTAATTTTAGAATACACAATTGGTGTCGAAATAAGATCCTCTTTTTTTTAAGTATACTTTAATGCATTATGAGAGCAATTTCGGGCAATGAGAGAAAATAGTCTGACCTAATGCCACGCTAATCTTGGGATAATAAAACATAGTAGTACAGCGATAAATGTGAATAAAGTAATATTCATAAGATATAAATACACGGATGGATAAAAAGTGAAAGATACTTGAATAATTTAATATTTTTAATATTACAAAATTTATCTCGAGAAAATGTCCACTCGATCAATCAGAAGAAATACAAAACCTAAATACAGCTAAATCTTTCCGATCAATGAAAATTGCATTCATAATGATTCATAATAATTGATATCGATAATTCCTAAAATGATAAATGTGTTTTCAAATCTCTAAGAAGAATTGTAAAACGTTATCGATAAATTAACCACTGCTTCCGTTTCGAATAACGACTGGCAAATCTAATATGTCGTGTGATAGAAGTCAAAATCACCATTCTGTTCTTAAAAAAAAAAAAAAATAAAATAAAAAAAAAATAGTAAATTTATCGCCATTGTTCAGAGTAGCAGTATCTCATAAATGGTTCGCTTTAAACTTGTATTATTCAGCACTTTGAATTCAGTCTGAAGCGTGTCATGAAACCATAATAGTGATTTTAAAATCCTCGCGATTATTAATCAGAAAAATTCCATTTAGTTCCTCTAATGAATTTGCCAATAGTTGTATAACATTTTACATTCTCATCCATTTATTTCAGATATATTACCTATCAAAACAGATGAAAATATCAGGAATATAAAAATCAGAATATCTAAATAAAATCATAAGAATTTCAACCTGGAATCATTCTCCTCCAAATATACAATTTTATTAAAAATATTGGAGATATCTGATATAACAAACGGTTGTATAATATAATACAGATCAATATCAATATTTGACAATTTTTCAAAACCTGAAAACACCTGCACGATCAATTTTCCTTATGGAATGTAAACAATATATTTGCCCATGAAGCATACAATTCAGCAAATACAACGTTCGGCGACACGATCACTTATACCTCCATTTAATTTGACCAATTTCCTGTCTGATCTTGCTGTCTAATAAATAGAGAAAAAGTATAGCCTACAGAGCCTGATGAATGAGTCACCAAAGTCAATCACCTATTGGAACTCCTTTAGAACCACGTTCCCGAATCGTCCATGAAGGCCGTGGCATTTTTCGTGGCATCGATGCCGGTGCAGGATAATAACCCCCCGCGGTGAGAAATTACAGAGTCCCAAAGCGCCAGGATTAAAGGACGAAAAAGTGTACGGGAGAGCGGTGCGCGATCGTGGATATGCGATCGATATTACAGATCTGTGCGTGCCGCCAGCAGCGATAAGTAATACTATATAGCCGATTGTATGGACTTGCGGAGAGAGAAAGAGAGGCCCGCGAGCAATTTTACACGGGGCAGAAAGGTGCGGGGAGGGTGGAGGGTAGAGGCGAGGAGAGAAATGTCTGCAGTCACGGAAGAGGAGTCATGGAAACGCGAAACGCTCCGGTGTGCGGCAGCGTGATGTAGCAGAGCCAGGGAGCAGCGTACGCAGGCTCAGAGAGGGGGGAACACGACAAACTGCCAAGCCTAATGCCAATTAGTGCCATTCTCCTGTACGAGCAAGTCCGAGGGGACTTGAAGAGGCTTCCTCGGACTTTCTTTTTCCCCCTATCCACCTTCCAGCGAGGTTTACAAAGCGGTTAGGCGTATTTATCGCGCTGTATACATGCAAAACGTGTACACACGTGAACGTTCGCGTGGTGACTATATGTATATTCATGCGCATGTGTATAGCTACGCCACGGTATCCGTCGCTCCTTGCCAAGTGCCTGCACGCATTATTCGTGGCGAACGTGCACGAAATACTTATGCACTCGCACATTTCTCTCGAAATACACATATACAGGCGGCCTTCGTCGGTGATATATACGTGTGTCTATGGATATAGGTGCACGCATACATTCCAGCATAGACAAGTATGCGCACAACGTTTTTTCCCTTTTTTCCTCGAGGATAGTTCGATTTATAAAGCCGTGACTAACGAGCCGTGAAAATCGCGAGCGGTCCTCCGTATCGAATGCGCGATGCCCACCTCCCCCCGGACTTGTTCCCTTTGCTCTCTACATTCTTTTTTGCCAGCCACAGGGGAAGAAGTTATTAGTGACGCGAATCCGGTTAATTGCACGTGTAATCTATCACAAGACCGATTATCGTAGCCATAGATGTTATGAATAATTAAGGCTGAGCTGAAAAGACGTTGCGTGCAACGATGATAAAGCGTTGATGGGTGTAAACACGATTCGAGGAATCGTTAGCCATTACCGGAGGAACGATGGAGAAATTCGTAGTCTCGATCGAAACGCTTGCTTAACGAGTGTTCGAACTGTGCTATTTGAAAGGAATCGCCACTTTGCCAGCCACTTCATCGCGAGGTTAATACTAGAAGCGATTCAGCTTCAGAGACGGAAGATTAAGCGGTGAGGAAACGATCGAGGAATATATACTGGCACGAGATTGCCCGGACCACGTACGAAACGCGGTAGAACTCTCCTTTCGAAGGAGTTAAAAGGAGAAGTGAAAGATGGTGGAGGTAATTCGAGAGTTATTTAAACGAGCACCGAACAGAGAAGAGGGGTCCTGGTGGAAGCGGAGTTCCATTCCACTTGAAAACGCATGCAGACGTAAACACAATCGCTCCGGCACAATGGATTATGTTCCGAACACTCGAGGAACCCTTGTAGCTCGGTTGAAACGGGCAGTGTCTGAGAAAGCTCGACGAGGATAGAACGAACCCCCAGCTTTACCAGTTCACCAGGGCTATCTATAGAGGGCACGGCCGAAAGATAAATAATTGCCTGAAAAGCGTTGCCGGAAGACAAACAGACGGGGCACGAATGTCTCGCCGAAACGCGAAAGAAAAGATCCAACCCTTCTCGTGCGTGTAAGCCATCACTACTGTCATAATGCAAACAAATTTACTCGATGGGAAATATTTATTGACCACGAGATACGACGGGCGTTTACATATTTCCATCTGCCCGCAACGGTATGAGCATTTTGAAATCGCGAGCACTTCGGTCTGCCAGCAAAGCCGGAAGTGTATACTTGTTACGGCGCGCTAGACGGTCAGTGCGACGTACCTTTCGGTCTGACCGCCGACGCCTATCTCTCATCAAACTGACCTGCAGTAACCTAAGGAACCACCATAAACCGAATCTTTTCAACTTACTTTCGATTCATACAAATATTATTCGGTTTATGGATGGTCATTCGAACAGTCATTAGGTTTATTGCACTCTCTTGTTAATTACGGGGAAAGCAGATGTGTCCCGTTAAATGGCGGGTTTTTCCCAAAAAACAGATGTGTCCGTTAAATGGCGGGTTTTTCCCAAGAACAAGGACACCCATGAGCCAAATATGCAGGAGACTTTCTCCTCGCATTATGCGTATTAATATTGGCTAAAAACCAATGGGCATCGCGGATCGTTACCCTCACTATTCTACCTAAAGGTGTGAACAACGAATCCGCGTCCTTAGTTCAGCAAGGGTACACCCACACCGAGCTTTCCTCCTAAACAAGACGAGATGGGTCAGTCACTGTTCTGCAATCAGTTACTCGGTGCTCTTCTACTCCTCAAACAAGCAAGTAGACTGTTCGGCAATCAGTCACTCGGTGCTCTTCTATCAAGAAGACAGTCAAGCAGTCAGTCAAGTCACTGCTCATCATTCAAGCAGACAGTCAAGTCTCTGCTCTTCCATTAAGCAGTCAATCAAGTCACTGCTCATCATTCAAGCAGACAGTCAAGTAAGTCTCTGCTCTTATACAAAGCAGTCAGTCAAGTCACTGCTCATCATTCAAGCAGACAGTCAAGTCTCTGCTCTTATACAAAGCAGTCAGTCAAGTCACTGCTCATCATTCAAGCAGACAGTCAAGTCTCTGCTCTTCCATTAAGCAGTCAATCAAGTCACTGCTCATCATTCAAGCAGACAGTCAAGTAAGTCTCTGCTCTTATACAAAGCAGTCAGTCAAGTCACTGCTCATCATTCAAGCAGACAGTCAAGTCTCTGCTCTTCCATTAAGCAGTCAATCAAGTCACTGCTCATCATTCAAGCAGACAGTCAAGTCTCTGCTCTTATACAAAGCAGTCAGTCAAGTCACTGCTCATCATTCAAGCAGACAGTCAAGTCTCTGCTCTTCCATTAAGCAGTCAATCAAGTCACTGCTCATCATTCAAGCAGACAGTCAAGTAAGTCTCTGCTCTTATACAAAGCAGTCAGTCAAGTCACTGCTCATCATTCAAGCAGACAGTCAAGTCTCTGCTCTTCCATTAAGCAGTCAATCAAGTCACTGCTCATCATTCAAGCAGACAGTCAAGTCTCTGCTCATCAATCGGCAAGTCATTCAAGTACAATTATAGCCACCGAGGCAGTACTTCTATTCACGCGAACGAGACATTCGATTCTTCGCGTCAACATACTTCGGACGGTTCTTGCATTCATTCGGCAAGCTAGTCTAATAATTTCATACGATATCGGGATTCATCGCGTTAACCGATATACATCTCAACATATTTATATATACGTTCCAAGTGTTGTGAAAAGTGGCAAAATAAAGAAAAATAGATAACTGGAGACTACAGTTATTTCAATTAACCACCCCTATTGTCGTAACTGAAATCAGGGGATCGCCCTGCTCGTGGTGTCGATCAGTAGATCGTAACGGGAATTTACGACTCCCGTTGACGCTCCTAACGGAGACTCGTCTCCCCGCGACTGGACGAAAAAACAATACTCTTCACGGTACGTTGTTATCATCGATTCGACTCGGTTGAAGATTTTCATCGCATGTTTCGCAAACTATCGAACGACGGCAAGAAATTTCTATCCCTCGTTACCTTTCCAATTTATAAGACATTTTTCATGGGTTCGTAAATTATGAAACATCGATGTGAGCGGAGGATTCGAATGGTTCTGAAACGGACGAGCGCACGAAAACGATTGTAAAGCAATAAAGAAGAAACGAGCTTTTGCTGTGGGATTTCTCGAGTAGGATGTTCCTTGTTGAAACAGAAGACGGAACTAGAGGGGTGGCAAAGTAACCACGAGGGTCCATAGGTAAAGCACTCTATACAGCTCTTCTCTTCTCCTTTGCGCTCCCAACGGACCAATTTACGGCACCCTGAGGACTCGGGTATTACGCTTCACGCTTGGGGGTTCGTTTCTGGCCATTGTTGCGCCAGTCAGGGGGATTATTTCGGCAGAGACGAGGGATGCTTTCCCAGTTGCAGTTGTTCGTCTCTTTCGCTCGGCTACCCTCGGATTATACGTGCCCCTTCCCAAGCACCTGCAACCAAGCTAAGCTAAACTGTCTCGTCCGATCTACCTTTTTTTCTTTTTCTTTTTTTTTTTTTTTTTCTTTTTCGGAAGTGAGGAAGTAAAGATATAAAAAGAAGCACAAGAGAAGATCCACGGCTATCTTCGCTGATTAATTCGCCTCCGATATCGGAAAGAAAACCATTTAACGTAATAAGCTACTTCAGCCAGAGTTCAGATCTCTGTATTCCCTCTGCCCCTGGGTACGGTCGACTATCGAGAGACCCATTAAAAACTCTTACAAATAGCAATTATAAACGGGAAGCCGGCGATAAAGGGCGTTCGTCCATTTAATTATCTCAGCCTTATTGAAGAGAAAACTAGGCGAGCGTGCACGAGCAAATCAAATCGTTTTATCGGTATCCGTTCCATGAACCTTAACAGTACGATTCCCGTATCGACGAAGAATCGTCTTTTTACGTTCTCTGAAAGTTCTTATCGGAAACGAGCCGTCTGCGTTATTCTTCTTCCACTTCTTCCTCTTCCCTTTTTCTTTTCTCTTTTCACCCTTTGTTTTACTGCACTTCGATACGCTCTCCCCTCTGCCCGATACAACGTTCCCTTTTTATCGACAAGATTTTTACGGTCGTACTAACGCGGTCTCGTGTAGAATAACACGAGAGCGGGCAGCGTAAGTGAATCTCGGGGGCGCCAGTTCAGAGAGTAATGGAACAGACAATATGTCGCGTCACATAGGCGAGAGCCGGAGGGGAAAGAAATACGCGCCCCAGGTGCCGAATAAACGTTATAGGAGAATACAATTTGGCTATACTCCATCGAACCCAGTCAGACACGCTGCTCTTTCGTCGATACAGTAGGTCGCGCGAAACGATTTTTTCCGGTCGTCGCGTTCGTTCAACGTGGGTAATTGTATCAACGAGCAAACGCACAGAGGTATATCGAGTCAACGATAGGATCGAACCACTCTGTGTGCATGCGTGAAAAATGACTGATGAAGTAAAACGAGAAGAAAAAAGAGGAAATAAACAAATACACGGTGAAAGGAGATATAAAGGTAAAGCAATAACACGGCAGCGATGGAACGAGGCAGAAATTAAAACAATCGCTTCCTCCCCTGCTATTCCTCTCTTTCCCCACCGGTGAACAAGAAGCAGCAGCGTGTAATTACCGCGAACGGGAGCACGAGATCGCGATTCCACTCGGTCAGGAAACATATAATGGGAGTATAATGCGTGAAATTTACCGGGCGCATCAGCATAATGGACGACGTGACGCTCAAGATATCACTGTGATTCCATATTTCCGTGCCGACAGCGCAACTCGATTCGCCTCGGCTCGCATGTCCCGGCACGGCGTGCCTCCAACAACGCATTACCATGTGCAGCGTGGCGTCGAACGGCTTCGAAGCTTAAAATCGCTCCGATTATCGTTCCACGCTGCTTACAAAACGTCCCCCTCCCCTCCCCGCCATTTACCAAGTCAAATGTCTTTGTTTGGTCCGCGAAATTCGATCGCATTGTTTGCACGTATTTTATTAGATCGATATTATATTATAGACAGCGAAAACCGAGAGAAAAAATCAAAAACAAATAATAAAAGAAATGAAACAAAAAAAAAAAAAGAAAAAAAGATAGACGTATGATATATTCGATTTCATCGAGTTTACAAAAGTTTTTTCATCTGTACGCGCAGCGAACCGCGTTTACACAAGCGTCGAGGCAAACGGGCCGATTAAACGCATCAATATTTACCAAATCAGGGCCCGTCGCGAGTGTATATCACGGTTTACAGAAGGTTATGTTCGTCTAATACCGTGTATGCACTACTATTTCGTCACCGACGTACGGCTGCCCCTTATTCCGTACGTAAAAGAGCGAAACAACTATATCTTTCATCCTTATTCCTCGCCAACGTCTGTCCCTTTTTGCTTCTTCACGGCACTCGACACAGAGCCACCTTTTTTCCACAACATTGTCACCGCCTTTAGAGGGACATCCTCGACTCTTTTGCCAGTACTGTCTTTTACCTCCCTCCGATCTTCTTTTTTTCTTTGTTCGTTCCCGTTTCATTCTCCGTCTTTCTCTATTCGATGCGTTTCTCGCCCTCTTTTCCCCCCCGCTGTTCACCACGTGCTACAATATCGCCGGGCCGCATCCGGTGTAACGCCTGTTATTAGGGATGGGCCAGATGAAGCTTTCATTATTCTATCCGAGGGGTCCCTTTCCATCCGACAACACACCGTTATAATACAAAGTAATGGCTGATTTTTTTTGCTTTCGCCTCTAATTATTATGATTATCAGTGCCGGGGCAAATATAATGGCAACAGTGAATGATGTAATTTTTTCCTGGCAAACGTACAATATTACGTCCCTGCGTCACCCTAAACGTGAAAATATTGCGTCCACTAGCGCTAATGCGCACGGTCGCACGTTTAATCGCATACAACGACATTTCCGCGCTTCTATCGTCGCGCTGGAATAAATGCAATAAACATATCACACGCCGGTACATTCAACGCGCTTACATGAAGTCACGCTATTCCGTTTTTCATTCCTCGACCGTTTATAATATCCTGTTCATCGACCAGCAAGAATTTCACCGACTAAACTTGCCGTGAAACTATGCTTCCACGGTCTACACGTACATACGCGAGCACAATCTCGTCCGATCTTGTACATCGTTATGGTTATGTACTACGACCGAGACGGTTTAATCGTGGCAGCTATTATAAGCCGAACACGAAATCCATAGAGAGGGGACACGCGAAGAAAAAGGAGTTTCGCATAACTGATTCATGGATCTCCGATTCACGGATCAATAGACTCTCCTCCCCCCTTGCGACGCGATGCGGCGAGACGAAATGGCTTTTACACGGTCCACGGCTAACATCGAATTCGTGACGGGATTTCTGGCCGCGCGCGCAAACACGCTCTCGTCGCGGTCCGATATCTCGAAATCTCGAAACGAGGAGGCAGAGTTACACGTATGTACGCGCGCGATACAGTATATACACTCCCCAAAGGCACGTGTATCCGACACGTACATAACCTATATGGGTAACGTACGCGCGAACCATGATAAATGTGTGCACCGCGACGCACGTGACCGTATCAGTGGCAGCGAACTGAGACGCACGAAGAAACCGCGCACGGATCGGTATTATTATCGCGTGTTCGACCAACGCGGATCAGCCGCCGTTTCTATTTCGATCGAGAGAATGTTTTGACGTGACCACGCCGCTCCCTAGTACACGAGTGTAACAACGACCGCGATCCCGTTCCATAATCGGCTGGCATGCGTTCGCAAAAATTTCAATGCGAGAGAATTCGTAATCCGATCGACGACCGATCGTCGAAAGGTGTTACACTGGTTTCTACGCCACTGAACGTGATCGGAATCGCGCGCAGTACGCGCAGCACAGTACACGTGAAACTCGAACCAAGTGGCTAAGCTATGCGCGGGTTCCCCTTACGAGGTACAAATCGTTTAAACTGCGTAACAAAGGCGTAACGCGACGAGAATTAAGCCTTCGAAAGGTTTCTCTGAATTTTGATACATAAGGAAATAAACTATGATAGTTTAATCCGTTATTTCGTTAACAGAACTTTGTACTGTAAAACGATAACAAAAAACAATGGAAATATGTATATACAAATTATTTCAGGGACATACATACTTAAATAAACAGAAGAAAACGAAGGACGTAGAATCGATGAAACAATTGGTTTACTCACCGGATGCCTAGCAGCAGCGGCGGCAGCCACAGCAGCAGCGTTGATTCCAGCACTGGGATACATGTTTCTTCTATGATTTCCAACTAATATAAAATACAAACACCTTTATATGTGTTTCTAGAACACGTAAGCGATATACTTCATGTCACACATTAACGATAATAAATAACAACAACAACGGTAAACAAAAACACTGATTCAAATCGCCCGCGTGGGCTACGAGAATGAACGAACTTTAGCACGGTTCTGTCCGCGTTTCTGTCGACGCGTTTCTTTCAAGGTCCCCGCCTCGAATACACAATGATGATCCATCGGTGCGTTTCCGCAACTACCGCATTCTTATCGATAACATGTAACTTCACTTTTCCGAACGAAAACTACTCTACTGTCACCACTTATTTCGACCCGCCTTCTACGTTCATCGAGGTTAAACGTGACGATACGAAGAATCCCGTTGGGCACGGAGAACGTGGCGTGCCCTTTATCCGGTCGGTAAAACAGGGCGAGAACTGCGATAAGAATACGCCGAGTAAAGCTTCCTTTTCTTTCAGATTAAACGAAAGAAGAAAAACTGCTCCTCCTTCCTCTCGTATTCACGGCTGCACTTCCTCAATATTGGAACACCATCACACAGAGACACTACACTTTGCTTGTTTACGACTGAAACGGTGGCCCGCCGCCACACTTTGAGGTTAAGTTTACTAACACTAGCACGCACACGTCTATTCCGTTACTGTGCGAGAAAACTCCTCTAGTACCGATACAACAGCGCGTGCGGGAATTAAAAAAAGCCGGGAAGCGCGCCGATCGGACGAAACCGACGTGCAACGTGAAAGCGAAGCACGAAATGTTAAACGCACAGACGGATAACAAGAACAAACCTCTCTGTACAACGGCCTCGGAGCGACTGATGGACGAGCAAGTGGTGGGGATGGTATCCCCTCCAAAGCAATCTTTCCCTTCCCCCACTCTTATAGGCCGTTACTCCACAGTTAAACCCGCCAAGCACCCCCTCGAATGTCTCTCCTCGTTCTCGACGCTCGTATTAACCGGCGCGATAGCTCCTTCACAATTAAGTCGCGTTACGTAAGGGTCTCGAAAAGGCGAGCACGAAAATCACGGCTCGTTAAAACATCGGTACGTCCTTCTTCTCTCTCTCTCTCTCTCTCTCTCTCTCTCTCTCTCTTTCTCGCTCTTTCCCACTCTCATTTCTCGCTCTTTCTTGCTTTTTGCTTCCTGGCACTCTCTATTTCATAGCACCTGTCGTTCCTGTCGTATACTTAATCTGTTTTATCGACCAACGGCGAGGCACGAGGATATGTCTATCGTGATTTTGGCGCGCTGTTGACGCGATGAGTGACCCGGCCATAGCTTTAGGGCCGTTTTAGTTGACCGTAATTAATCGGTTTTCAAATGAACGGTTATATTCGCGTTAAGCATGGCGCAATCGAACAATATACATACATCGATTCTATTATGTACATGATCAACGTGATATGTTTGCTCTGTCCCTCTTCATCACTCCTCTCTTTTCCTACCTCTTTGTTCCCTCGTTCTCTTTCGCCCTTGCTGTCTATGAATTATTTTAATGACAGCATTTTTTTCACATTATGTCGACGTTGTGAAATTTTATATCAACGTCTACTATTTCTGTATTAGTGAAAGATGATTCAACGGTGCTCATTTATCAACGTTGATTACATTCGTTTTTTTCCATTCCTTCGATGCTATTATCGCTGATACTGCGGTTAACGAGTGTGTGCAAATAATATTTGTCGACTACACCATTCAACTACCTTTGGAATCTAGACAATTCAGAGTATCAATCTCGTGAAACGCGATGCAATGACTAAGGGAACGCACGGTTCTCAGAATGCTTTTTTCGTATATATGTACTGCTTGCTGCTGTTGCTGCTGTTGCTCCATTATCTTTGCCGACCGGTGCTTCGCTTTAACAGATACAATTGAGAAAGATACATCGTTAGCCCGTGGGCGATATCGTATACGCGAATCGTGTATTCCGTTGGTGTACAGGTCCGGCGATTTTTGCAAGTTGAAGCACGAAGACTGGAAGCCTCGAAAGTTTTCGGTCCCGCAGATACGGTCGAATAAACGAGAGGACAGGGCGCGGAACACGGCGTGCCATGCATACGCGTAGGTATTAGTTGCTTCTCTCGGTTCACTCAGCGTGTGCAAACAAATCGAAAGTTTTTCGCAAAATGGCCGTCACCGGGCTGACACGGATGTCCGCATAAAACCTCTCTTTCTCTCTCTTTCTCTCTCTCTCTCTCCCTCTCTCCCGCCCTTCTCTCCTTTCCTGTGCTCTCTCAACTGGCCGCCGACTGGCTGCCTCTCTCACCACTCGTGATTTCCCTCACTTCCCACACCACCACAAATATGGCGCCTCCACCCGTTTTCCCAACCCCTACAACGTTCCTCTATAAAGTGAGAGTAACGTAGAAAGAGGGAAAGAGAGAGACATGGTAAGAGCGAGATCGCGAGCTATGGATGGAATATATATACGCGCATCCAACGCGATTGTGTTCGAGTATCCGTGTGTAGCGAGTACGATCCTATGCGTGTGGCAAGGGGGTGCCCCTATGTGAATATCGCGCAGCACACAGTCCCAAGCAGTTTCCTACTTGATTGCCGCTATCGTCCGCTCGCTTCGTAAAGGAACTGCTCCGCGCGGACTGTCTGTGCCGCCTCGACCAACCAGAATGCTTCTGGACGTGACTTCGCCAATCGCCAGCCATCCAGCCCCACTGTGTTATCCGACAGCCGCAAAGAGTCGAATGAAAGCGCGACCTCGGCCAATGAGAACGAAACTTTTTGAGTTGACGCTCGTACGTCGGATCCGCGCGGATTGTTGTTCGAGCCCCACGGATGTTCCTATACGGAATGAAGGTGCTACGCGAAGCCGCAGCGAAACATGAAAAATAGGGGGCTACATGAGGAAAAACACGGAGCGGGTAGGAAGGAGGAGGGCTCTGTGGGATGGATCCTACGAACCGAGACACCAAAGGCTGGCGCAGTCGTGGTTGTGTGGGGCAGCCAAGAAGGAGGGATGTCGAGGATAGAGGCCGAGGATGAGAATGGAAAAGTAACATAACGAAACGTCGATCCCATTACCTGGAGCTCTCTCGCCCTGCCGCCACCGTGCACCGAGCCCTGCTTTCGACCCTTAATCCAAAGGAGGATTAGAAAACCCCATTGTCATGCTTCGCGGAACGCGGGATGGGATATATACATACATATGTACAGAATAGCACTCCGCACAATTTCTCCCCTCTCTACCTTTCTCGCTCTCTCTTCTACTACTCCACCTCCTTTTGCTTCGCACACAACGGAGGCGGTGGTGCAGGACCCTCCTAATGAAATAAATACGTGACGTGCCGTGCTAGTGACGATACGATGGTAGTTCTGTTTATCGCCAGCTATGAACTTTTTGTGCGATGCACAGAAACGCTGAACCCCTCCCCGTGCCACGGCTACACTCGTTTTACCGTTTTCCTTCCTTCTTCCGTCCCGTTCTAACTCGCTTCCCGTCTGGTTCGGTCGCTCTTTATCTTGTTCCACGGGGCGAAGAAGGAATATAAGGCAGTGCCGTGGAGTGTTGGCGAAGCTGTCGGTCGCGCTTGGTCGGCTGCGGTTTATGCGGAGCCGCCTTGCCTGCCGCCTGCCGCAGCCGGTTTGCGTGTTCGCCCGTGTTCGCTCGGTGGATACGTGTCCTCGGTGCGGCTCGGTGCTCACCGAACGACCATGGACGCGCTCAGCTACGCTACGGAGAGTAAAGAGGAGAGATCGAGGGAGAAAGGGTGAAGAAACGAGAGAGACGAAGCCAACTAGAGGGAATGAGACGAACATACGCGGCGAAATGCGAGGGTGAGGGAGACGCCGGCAGGCGGCAGAACCAGTCGCTGCGGTCGTCGCGGCTAACCACGCCGGTGCTCTCAACCCACGGCGACCTCGCCAACCGCACCAAGAATACTGCCTCTTCCACGATGCTACCAAGCTCTATTGCCAACTCCAAAGAAGCCAGTTTATTTCTTCGATCCGATAATTTCATGAAAATTCTATTTATTACGTCAAAGCTTTGAAAGAGATGTTTGTTATTTTTTCATCTAACATAGATGCGTTTATAGCAATAATTTCTGTTGTTATGTCGAAATGCTTCACTGACGATATATCCGTGAAACTGCACTGTCTAATGGACGTGGTAATTTGTGTACAGATAGGAAACAGGTGTGCTTATTCTTACGTGTCTGTATCGCGATCTATAACAACGGCGATCGTAGCCCACATGAAAGAAGTCATTCGCCACAATGTAAATATTACTTTGGCCGGTACTTCTATCTCAAGCGGTACGCGAGAATTTTCTGCTAGGAAAATCGCCGGGGAAAACGTCGAGAAGCTGGTTTAATTAATTATAATTGGCTGAGTGCATTGGGCAACCGCCTCTTCTCTGGACCAACGTCCACTTCATCCGCCGCAACGAGAGAGGGAAAGATCTAAGAGCTTGACTTCTGCTTGAATGAGAGTACGTACGTCTCGCCAAGTTGAAGAGGATTTGTGAGGATGATCGAGCGCTGCGGGCTTGCCATTAAATATATTTGAAAGAGGCACCGTTTCAAACGGATCTCCGAAATAATTGAACGTCGAATGACCGCTAATAACGTGCAATTTGTATATTGGGCAAGCATCGATCAATCGGCTGACCGACGAGACAAAAATATTAATCACATTTATTAATTACGGGAGAAATTGAAGGATCGAGAGCATCCGGCCCTACACACTTTTCATTTTATTTCTCTCCGCGTGTGTATACACGGGCCTGTCGGTTCGTGTAAATGGAAATCAACGAGCGAAATCGATGTTATCGACCGAGTAACATAACGCAACGCACTCCGGTATACAATCTTTATAACCAAAAATCGAGATTCTTCCAACAGTTCCTTCGTTCTCTCCCGCGCGTTGTCCAAGTCGATCTATAATAGCTATACATCGAACGTTCAATCGAACCACGAAGAGTCTCCCCTTCCAAACCATCGATCGTTCAGGGGAAGTAACAATGGACCAATATTTGACCAGAAGGAAGGAAAACGTAAAAAAATCGGAAACGGACGATTACCTCGTAATTGCAAGCAACGCCGTGTTAATTTTGCTAAACCACGTCCGATACAATTAGCGAGTGCATTTAAAAAGATCACGGGCGAAATTAAAAATATGGGAACGGCTGGAGCGTGGCGGCGAAACGTCCGTAGCAGGTAGCTCGAAAAACCGTGTACGAACAAAAGATAGAAAGTAGAAAAAAGGAAAGAGGGAAAAAAGAGCTGGAAAAAAAAGGGAGAGGAAAAGAACGAACGAATAGGAGGAGGCTGATAAAGGACGATGCTCGATGGTCTTTTGGCAAAATATCGCGTTGCGGCTTTACCACGAAACGAATCTAGCAGGCACACTCACGGCTGACAAATGTCTTCCGCGGTTCTGGCAGCGGCGTACCGTTATCCAAATTACAAATAACACACCGCCGTCGACGTTTTATCCAACGCCCGGAGACAAATTGCTCCCGACTTGGGATGGGTTGGCTCGAAATTATCCCCACCAAGACCGACCATGGTGTAACCGCGCGTCGTGGACTTCGTTAATACCGGTAGTGGCTCGGCCCCTTGCTCGGCACACGGAATTAACACGGCGAAGTGTATTTATGGATCCGGCCCCGGCCAGGTAACCCGAGAAAGACCCTTGTGTGTGCCAGAGTCTTGCTTCTTCCCCCTATTCTCCCCTATTCTTTTCGTGCTTCCCTTCTCTGACCGAGAAGCTCAGCCAGTGGTCGTCGGTCGATTTCTTCTTTTTTCCACGAAGGAGGATTAATTAATGAGCCTGATCCAAAGCATTACCCGCTTTACAGACCCGGTCCGTGGCCTTCGAACCGACATGCACTGGCGTGGGAATGTCCCTGGCAATTTCAATTTCGTTAATTATCGCAAAACTCGCTTTTATTTGATATAACGATCCGGTTTCTACCGGCAAAACACCGTATTTGGTATTGCCAATAACTTTGTCATTAAATCACTACCGTCGTTCTGTCTGCGTGTGTACACTTTTGCTCGAACGCTATTCTCCTCTTCCTTTCTTTTTCTTCTTTTTCTCTTCTTTCTTTTTCTCACGTAAGGCTACGATCGTAAGGTTGGAAAGCGCGACGTTTTATCTTTCGCCACCGTGAACTTCTTTCTCGCGTATCTCGCACGTATCCAGCAGCTTTTGTTCATAACCCAGGGCGACTTTTATTCCAAGCGTAGAGTGTATCTTATTTGTCTTTTCGTCATTCGCTTTGGTTGGCAAATAAATCCTTACGTGACACGTTTAAAAAAAGCTTTCTACCCAACGATTTCGAGACCAGTCCTCATCGTCACCGTGGTCGTCGTGGTCGTGGTCGTGGTCGTTTCTCTCTGTTGCATTTTGCCGCGTCGAAGAGTTATTGTCACGGATACGGTAATCAAATAACCGTCACCCCTGCACTCCACGCCATTGGCCCATATCCGCGCCGCACGGGACGTGATACACGTGTAGTCACGGCGTGTAACGCGTGCTCGAATATAGTGTTCTCGGTGTGCAACAGTGCGTTCGCCAAGTTGTGCTCGCCGAGTTGCGCTCGCCGAGTGCCGTATAATGCACATTTGTAAAGTTACACGGGCTTAACATAGCGGCTAGGTATTTTTCAACTCGGGACCGGGACAGAGTTTCTTAATTGAAACCTTTTGTCGGGGAAATAAAGTGTATCCTTGTTCGCCATTGTAGATTAACAAAAAGAGCGGAAAACAAAAAGCGAGAAGAAGGAACGAAAGAGGAAAAAAGAAAAGAAAGAAAAAGGGAAATATTCGTGAGAGGAGGTACGGGCATGTGGACGAAGGAAGAGTGGGTGTACGGAGGGGGAGAGAAATTACGCCGCAATTTCAGTTCTAACAATACGGAGAAAGAGAAATTACGGTATAAATGGCGGAGTAAGACGTGGTGTTATTAAGAACGACACGTGGGGTAGGGGTTCATTATTCCAGCGGGAATGGCAGCGAAAATTTTGCACGGCTCACTTAGCTTATTACTCGTTATTATCCACCGTCGCGGAAAGGTACACACGAAATAAAAGCCTCCGTTACGATTCGCGGTGTATCGCCTTTGTAATTTTACGGTTTTGCCGTGTTTCATTCTTCAGAGAGAAGAACACAGAAAAAAAAAAAAAAAAAAACGAGAAAGAGAGAATACATTTTAAAACTAATTTCTATCTATGCTAGCAAGTACGATTTCTTTGTAACCTGTATATGTATAGGCACGACCAAAGAAGGAAAGAACTGGAAGAAGAAGAATAAGAAGAAGGATAAAAGAAATAGAAAAAGAAAAAAGGCGACAAGCGTAAAATCCACGGGCGTGCCCGGAAAATTCCTTTCCGAGCGGCTCCCCTTGCGGAAAACACTGCTTTCACACGTCGAACGGAAGTCAAGGTGCTCGGCCGGGAAAACGAATGGGCAGGTCATGGCGTTTATACGCGCGCACTCGAGGAAAAAGGGAAACTGACGTCACGGGCTACGAGACTACGTACAACTTACGGCGAGGACAACGATCACGGGTGCCGACTTTGTGTGCGGAGAGGCACGGCCTCGGCAACGAAGGGAATTTCGTCATGGTCGTCACGGTTAGCGTGAGGAAACGGCTAACAGAATTACACTCGGGGGCCATGGAAGATTTTTAACGGTCGATTTACCACGTAGCCGACTCCACTACTAGTACCCCTCCTATATACTCTTCACTTCTGTGCCCGCGCGTTCTGACACAGCAGTCAGAAGCAGCAACAGCAACATAGAGAAAACGGCGAGCCTCACCCTTCGGCCAGTTAGCGTCCTTAAACCACCCTTGCTGCTTGGCCCTGGTCCTATCTGGTATTCGCTGTTTCGTCACGCCAGGGGGTCAAAACTGGCCGCAGATGTCAGCTATAAACTTCCCGGTACGGGAACGACCCTGATGCTCAACGGCTCTCCTCTCGCCCGCCTTCGCCCCGATGTCGTTTCGCTATTGTATCTCCTGCTGAATACACGCCCTTAAATAAATCCATCTACGGACCCATCTCGGTGAAACCACCCCTAACGCTGTTGCTGTTCCCGCTGCTGCCTTTGCCGCTCCTGTTGCCCAGATTAGGTTCCTGATCTTTGTTCCGAGGGGTTCTCTTCGTGCTCTTCCCCTTTCTCACGTGTATACCCATATGTATACGTACGTACGTTCAACGAGAAGGGGAGAGACGCACGACTATCTTCGTCAACGTGTAGCCTCGGAACAAAGATGACCTACAAAAAGACCGATGAGGAGATAAGGAAGAGTGCGAAACGATATTGGCTGGATGTAACGATGTCAGGGGTAATAATGCGGATTGTGGGCGAGACACCAGCCAGATTTATGCATAACGGGACTTTGGTTAGGTACTGGTTATTTTAATCGCTGTGAAGTCAGCTAATTGTGTAATGTACGGGGACCGTTCTGCTGTTCGTGAACTACGTAGATGTATACCTTGGCGAGTAGTGAATTTGTCAGGGAATAGTAAACACTATGTATTCTCTCAGGAGGCAATACATTAAGTGGTTTAAGTTACGATTACAAATTACAGTGGATATATTTTCTGACAAATAGGTTCAAAATTTGTCAGATGATGATTATAATGGATACATATTTTGACGTAGGTAACGTTGTTTTGACAAATATCCGCTTTCAAGATGTCCCTCGCGAAACGCTTGCTTGTAGCAAAGATTCTTGCATGCGAGCTGTTAACTTCTGTTCGTAAACAGTTTAGTGGGAACTGCACTCGAATAATTCTAACCCGTGTAGACTCGTTACATTTTATATCGCGCATTTTTTATCTTTTCTAATTTATTTCCTCTTTTCATCGGTTTCTTTTCGTTCGATAAATTAGATATCGTGTATACCTCAGGTTTACGATATTTGCCAGCGAAAACGAGGATCGCAGTAAAATCAATAACGCTTATCGCGAAATCGGTGCTCAAAGCTGCACAAGCGGTAGCATCGAGATATTCGGAACGGTATTAAGCGGTCCAATGACGTTGTAAGGTTACTTTAATATTAGATCGAGGCTATTTCTCGCTTTGGCCTCAGCTCTTCCTTCTATATTCGCGTAATTAGGAATGTAATTTCAGTTAATAAGGATACGTTCGTTTGTTAACCGTGAACTAATCCCAATAACCGTTCTCTATCATCGAGTTGCTAATTTTGACACACGGGATTTTCAATGAATTCCTTTGACGGTGCATAAATAGAGCGAAATACGAACGTTATTCATAAATCGGGATTGCCAGGTGTGCAAAAGTTTCTGCAATTATACGATCGAACGCTTGATTGGTCTAGATTCCATGGATTCGTTCAGAGATCATGACGATTTAGGGCAGGTACCTGGCCGTTCGTTTAGGTAGTTGGTGAGCAATTATTAGGCTCTTAACACCGGAGAATTGTAATATCGTAGAATGGAATTTTTACGGGGAATAAAAGGACCGCTAATTGCGAGCTTAGTAGGATAATTAAAATCATATCTAAATTATTTCGGTACTTCAATTTCAAATGGGTACGAGTCGCCGTATTACGAGTTACGAGTGCCGACATCAAGCAATTAATGATTCTGCAATCGTTTAAGATCGTTTAGAAAATTATACAAATTATTAATACAGGAAAAATTGTAGAGTTTCTTTCGGGAAAGACACACACGTTTGGTCGGAAAATCGAATAAAATCGCATTTTTTGTTAATCTTTTTTATATCTTGAACTTCGTAATTGCTTTGTAAAAAACGTTCGACGTATTGCTCGCTGCGTGCGAATAACCTTCAACCGTGCCGTGTCTGCTGTGAAGTACCTTCAAAGAGGAGTGAACATGGTACAAAGTGCATAACGCAACCTTCTAAAACTTACACGTGTCTTGAGTCTTGGGTTCATCCCGCGCCCCTGTTCGCAACGAGCCTAAACAACTTGGCGTTGAACGCCTGACGCAGCCACGGGGGACGAGGAATTTAATCGAGATAGCAGTCGATCTTTTTACAAGCGGCTCGATTACCAGAGCGGTGGACGCGTATCGTCGACGAGAGCGCGAGAGGTCGGCCGCCTGTAAAAACGAAAACACCGACAACCGTCATATTTCAGCGGGTATCGAATCAACGTCGACGCGTCGTCAAACGCTTTATAGCACGTGCGTGCGTGCACGCGTGTACGTGGAAGCATCGTACCTATGTACATACATACACGATATACACACGAGTGTTCGTACAACGCTCGGCACGTCGCTTCTCTTCGTCCCGAAGGCTGTTTCGATCGATCGATCTCGCGAGCGTAACAGCCGTGACACGCTTTGAGATTCCACGATCTTTTACGACGAGGCGCGGCGTATCGTTAACGATCGCTCGTCGACGTTTAATTAGCCGGGGCTCGCGATTACGAGCCCGCTGCATCGCGCAACAGGCCCCGCAGCGCAATTGCGACTGTAACGATCCATGCCCGAGGACCGTAAAAGGCCGGCCAAAGAGAATCGCTTCTTCTTCGTCGTCAGAGGCAGCCGCGCGACTGGTTCTCGCGTTCCTTCCACCATGGAACGGATATCTTTTCCCTTCTCTTCCCTATCTGGTCTTGTTGCTCGTCGATAGTCTCGGATTCAGGGATCGTACCAGTCAACCCTTTTGCTACGCGCTCGTACGCTCGCTCGTTGCCTCGCCGGATCGGCACGCACGAGGCGAATCAGCGAATTACGACGATTGAAATTCAATTCCGCGCGCGGCCGACCGGCTAATTAGACGCAGTCGCTGTACCCGCGACACGGCCACGACCATGCCGCTCTTCGTACACACATGGACCTGTTCTTGCTTACTTTCTCTTTCTTTCTCCGTCTCTCTCTCTCTCTCTCTCTCTCTCTCTAGCTGTCGCTCTCTTTCTTCCTCTCTCTCTACATCGCCACGTGTTGCACCTCGTGCAATTGCGCGTACAGACGTGAATGCTCTTGTCGCTTTGCTCGTTTCTACGCCGCCGCAACGCGCATCCCCGTGATAGGCGATATCCTCTTCCCCTCGTGTGGTAGTTCGTTTGTCTTCGTCTTGCCGCCTACGCGCCTTTCGCTTTATAAGGACCGAGTGCATTAAAGTGAATGAGCGGCGTGTAAAATCTCAGAAACGCGGAGGATCCTCGTTGGTGTTAGATGGCTGTTACATTTCAACCCTCGTAGTTCCCGATTGTTTTATGACTGTCTTAATAGCCCGGCCCTCGGAACCACGCTTCACTATTATCTCTACCTTCAGCGACTTGGTAGGCAACCATGTTGCGATTCGCAGCGGTCCGGTTGCGTGTTTTTGCGAGCCTCCTTGATTCCCTTATGCTCGACTCAAGTACACGTGTGAAATCGGTGAGTTCATCTAAATTTCTTGTCGTACATCGTAGATGAATTCTAAATAGGGGTTAGGTTCGTGTTTACGATGTAGAAATAGACGATACGATCGACTCTGTTCTTTTAGTTTCGCTAATAAAATTATGGACTTGAGAAATAGAACAAACGCCAAGCCTTAGCGGAACGCTGCGTCGGTCAGCTACCTATCTCTAATTTCAAAAACAAATCTTTAAAATACGATTGAATCTAAGATTCTACACGTTCAAAGAATCTCCTTAAATTCGCGTTTCCTTTCAAACCCCAGTACTGTTGTTCGATTCCAACGTCACAACACTTAGCGATCACCGCGTTATATCGCCTATAATATACATGGGACACCTCGGCCAACAGCGTTATAATCGTTGCCCGAACCGTCGATTGATTTTACGAACGCGGTTCACAGCTATTGCACGTTGTGCATCATTATTGCGCGTATCTGAATACCGCGAAGCCGATTTGTTCCAGCTGGCTTGCCGGCTTCGACGTATCTTGCGGATTAGAGTATCTCGGTAAACGAGGCGGACTTCATCGCGAGAGATCGTAATCCGCTTTTCCTTCGATCCGTTCCGGCTCTATCGTGCCATCGTGATAGATACTTGGCGAATGATCAGCGAGGCAGGGTAGCGGCTGCGCGTAGATATAACGTGAGAGCGCGAAAGATTATAAGCCATGAGCCACGAGCCGCGGGCGGTAAGCGGAGCAGCGCGATTAACGCGATCGAGCGTGCGTGCCGAATAATTACTCATTTGCAGCAGGCCGTGGCTCGTTGTACTAACTGTGTACAGAGCCGGCCTGTTCGTATTACGACACGAAAATCTCGAAGCATGCAGACACATCGTGGCTCGACGATCGTTTATCGATCGGCCGGTTTCTCGTTAAATTATGCCATCTCTGTTGCACAAAGACCCTCTCGTTCTCGTCCCGCTTGCGATTCCGTATTATAACGCATGGTTGCGCGCAGACGCGCATGCATGCATAATTAAAAGTTCGTAGCGGACTAGGCACCGATGATTTTTGCATGCGAGCAACGCGGTCGCGAACCGCGACGTCGATCACGGCAGAAGCGATGATACCCGTGTTGAAAGCCGTGTTGGGAATAAATAAAAATAAAAAATAAAAAGAAAAAATGAGAGGAAAAAGAGAGGGGAAATTAACGATGGAATATCACGTCGGGTTGTTTCTTTCTATTTTTTTAATTTTCAGTTTTTACGTTCAACCGATCGACCCATTACACAGAAATACAAAAAACACTGAGCTCTGTCGGCGTTTGCACAGCGCGCCGTAGAACTGTCGCACGTGTATTATGTTAATACGTGCCACCCTGCGTTCCCAACGTGCATACGTTGTCAATGCTTTGAGTTAATTTCGGCGACGCGTAATAATTTGCCTCCGGTTACCTCCGGGCCGAATCGTAATCGACGAGAATTACCAACCACGGCTCCAGTCAAGTTTTCCAAAGGAAATTGTTCGACTCGACGATTTCCTCGCGCATAATATATTCGTTAATCTCTCCAGCTACGTATCCATTTACGACTATTTGAATACCATGGAAAGCATTTCTGGCCAATTACACACGGCGGACAGCTCGCCGTCCCCGACAATACTCTTTGGTATCCAGCGTATCATTAGGCGCGCGCGTAATAAGTTCCACGAGTTACGTTACTCACCATACAAATCGTGTCCCCGTTAGATCCCTCGAATCGTGAGAAGAATACCACGCTTCGCGTTCCTTTTGAATTTAGAGACGGTGCAGACGAGTGGATTTTGTCCCGCGGACATTTCCCGTACGTTACACCGGTGTGCACTGAATTACACGATGAGGTACGCCGGATGACTTGCGAGCTTGCGGCGAAAATTGACCTGCCCAGTGCTATTGTCCCTTGTCGTCATTAGAAGTCTTGCGCGTTGCAACGGCACTCGCCGGAATTATGATATTTGGAGACAGTTACGCTGCCTCTACAAAATATGAAATTTTATCAAGTTTATCTTGTACATTCGATTTTACCTATAGCGAGGTATCGATATTTATCAAATTTTGTTTTTATAGCCAAATGAAATTAATGAAGCTTTATAGATTTTGTTCAGTTTCATACGAGAATATTTTGTATTAGCTTTGAATTTTATTTAATTTATTTTCAATAATCGATTTTATTTATTGGAGAATTTAGTCATCTTTTTATGATCCGATATTCTGTATACATTTATTTATTAATCGTTTGATGACTGATTCTCTTCCGATATTAAGAAGCAACTGTTATTTTATTCACAGGATCACCTATATGACCCCTTATATCATGCGAATCGTCATACTTCAGTCGTATAAAGCAAAAAGCTCATATTTCTCGATAAAATTCTAACGCTGACACACACGGGAAATTCCTACGTGACAAAGTCCGTTGGAGTCATAGTTTAACGATAGTGAGACGAGTACTTAACAAGAATGAGTGGGGAAAACCACCGGAGATTTCTTGACCATCCACACCGAAGTCTAATGGAAATTCGTTTCGCGGCAAGCGAAGGAGTGTGGTAATTAACACTCGTAAGATTGTAATGGCGATTGCGGTGGAACTCGTGAAAAAAAAAGGAAGAAAGCAATGGCTGCTGTGTGAAACGTTTTCGTGGATTTGCGTTCATATATCCTGCATAGACGTTGAAAGAAACATTTTGTAATGAGTTAGTCATGACTTTCAGAATTGAAGATTCGTGTTGTATATGTGTGTAGCAGTGTGTAGTGACAAGCGGTGGGCTGGAGAGTCGGAGAACAGTTTTGTTTATTGGCTCTATTAAGAGCCGACCTCACGCTGGCACTAGCAGGGTGGTCAGGATGACATTCATCATGGTGAAAGTGGCGAGAACAATGTCGCAGTATTTTAAGATCGACCGCATGGTGTTTTATGTCGTTCGAAACGTGCGTTTGGAGAGAAATCGACTTTGAATTATCAATTTTTGCCAAGTGGAAACAATATCATTTCGCTTTTCTCTTGATGCACAATTACAAATAAACGCTAAACATAGTGATGTTTTGGTGTGTAACTTCGCGAATATTATATGGACGCGATATTGCAATATCTTTTTATAATCGAGAATCTGCCGAAGTTATTTAGCATATTACGATTAATATCTTTTCTTTGTAAAAGAAACTGGATATCCTCGAGAGTGTCAAATATTATAAAATTCCACTTAGCATAGAATACATACAGCAAATAATCAAATTATTCTAATCGCATAAAAGAATTACAAATTCTGCTTTACAATTTCAAACAATCTTGTCCAGAGTTTTGAAATCCTTACAGGATACTAAAAACAAAACGATAACTTTTGTTACGTTTTATTTTGACTATTTCCACTTCCACTATTATCGCAAGAAGACTAAACAGGAAACACCCAATAGACCTCATAAAAGATATAACTTAGAAAAAACGAAGCTGGCACCCCGCTGGGGGTAGCCACCCACATACTATATTATTTTTTATTTATATTTTTTTTTTCTTCACCAACAAGATATAACACTTTACCAAATGTCCGCAAAGACAAATTGTAAAATAACCAAAATAAAATAAAAAAAAAAGAAAAAAAAAACTTCCACTATTGTTAAAATTTCAAATGATAACTTCAAAGTGATCGTGATAATTTGATCAGCCGTTGTATACGCGCAACGTCTCAACGCGTATCGATGGAAACCATCAACAGTAAGAAAGTAAAAATAATTAGAAACGCGAGAACAAATCGCAGTTCCGTTAGCACGTCAAAAATATCCCCAAGACCAAGGTCCCCTGTCTTGTCCGATTTTTCAATGGCCTCTGTGTCGTGACGTTTAATTGGCAAACAAGCTCGGTAGAGTCCCGACTTTGTTCCTACCCTCGACTTGTCACGGCTATCATCCCCGTGGGCCTATTCTCCCTGCTTTTTTCCTCGGTTTCCCATCGTACGGTCTATTGTGTTATTATTATCCCGGTGTGCGTCGCAGCCTCGGATCGACAGTGTTATTATTATCCACGAGCGCAGGAGGTCGTCCGTAACTATCGAAGACGGCCGGTGACTTAATAATACTTCGCTACGTTAGCCTAATGGAAGCTGCCGAGCGTGTAAGCCCACTAATTTATCGTCCTTTTTCTCTCGAGCCCTCTCATTCTTCCTCTTATTGTTCAACCTTACCTTTTTACTCATTTCCTTTTTCTCTGTCTCTCTGTCCTTTCGTCGTAACTGATCCCTCTGCACGAATACGATCACCATCTCTTTTTTCACCCTCTTCACACCTTCTCACTCTCACACACATACAAACACACGTGTGCTTTTCCCTCTTTTCATTTCCCCCGTTCATCTCGTTTTTCATTCACAGACCGGTCAAACGAACAGGAAGGACGGCCGCACCAGCCGCTACCGGTTCATAAAAGGCGCGTTAAGCAAATAAATAAATTCTACGATGGCGCGGCTGGCCAATGGCGGCGGTGGTAACGGTGGCGATTCTTCCGTCCATCTTTCAACGAGAGAGCAGGATAACACAGGATGGGAAGGGTCGGTATTTTCCCTAAAGTCGACTTTCATCGGGAATTTATAACGCGGCTGCTGCTTTCCACGTAATCGGATTTACGCGATCCCGGAGAGAATATCCGTCGTCCCCTCGTTCGTTGTCGACGAGGGTGGTTGGATTCTCCTATTCTCACGATTGATCCCGCTTTCGAACCTGTTTACGCCGTGCTGCGTGATAAATTTCGGAGTAATGACGATGAGAATCGGCTCGAGATAGCTAGCGGAAAATTACGCTGAAACGAGGAAAGATCGCGTGAGGTGTATAAATCGTGTGAAAAACAGTCGCGCAACTTATTATCGACAGCTATACGTCGCAAAACGAAAATATGAATATGCATTGAAATAGTTCTTCAAAGAAGTAAACATGCAATTATTACCGATCAAAGTACATACGTTTCAACTTTGTTGATAAGTAATCGGCGTTTAATCTTATCATATGAATATTTGAATAATTTTCTTCTACAATTTTAAATTATTATAGATAATTATTACATATCATGGAGTAGCTAACTACATATAGAATAATCATAGGTAATTTGTTATGTAAATAATAATTGCTTTGCTCGAAGCGATTAATACTTCATCGACAGAACGCTTTTATCGTAAACAATGATTCTGTTGAAATTCTATCTTTTAAATTAATCAAGATATTGACATGAAAATTTAAGGATATATTAAAGGGCTTGTTATTCGAAATATTTGTATCTCGTATTTATGTATCGTAATATGATTATTTCATGTAAAATGCCAATCGACGTGCTCCTTCGTTAAACCGTTAATCCTTTAATTCTTAACCCCCGAATATCATATACCTGTTTCATTTTTTTTTTTTTTTTTAAATTCAATTAAAAAACAGAATTAACATACCTGCGAATAAATATTCCCATGTTATATGAACTCTGTTCACAAACACGGGACTAACCTTAACGTCTACCAGTTAGACGCGTACGTACGTTCAAATTGTTTATCTAAAAAATATCTAACAATAACGTAAACAATAGTAATCTCGTTCCATTTGTAATAAATTTGTGCCCAAGGAGAACGCGCTCGATGATTACCATTCTATACATAACATTCGAAAATTTACATCCTCGTATATAGCGCAGATATGAAAGGAAATTTATGAGTGCAGAAAATTGATGAGCCGGTACCGTCTATCGGTGTCAAGTCTGGAAGGTTAACGTTCAACAACAAGTATGCGCCGAACGAAGCGAAGAAACTGCAAAGAAACGGAGGAATTAACGACGGAAATATACCATGACAAAACGATACCAGTGCAAAGGTAAAGAAGTACGCGTGTCAGAGTCCGCGAAGAGATAAGCGCGTTATAAAAATGCGGCTAGTTACTTCGACTTGTCATCACTGAAATAGATAGAAGGTATCGGTAGAACGATGGCCCGTTGTTTCTCGCTTGCTCGCCAGCTACGGTACGACGCTAACTACTTAACGCTTTATCGAGCACGACGAAACGGTGACTACTCAGTTTCGAAAGTTTCGAGCACGGGAGGATCCGATAACGATCGTAAAATTTCCGTTCTCCTCGCGACAATGGCAACCCCCTCTGGCCACCCCATCGTCCCTCTTTTCGTCTCTCTTCCGTCGTTTTCTTTTTTTCTTGCCGATGACGAAGACCTCACGCGCTATCTTTGTCTTCCGTAGTAAATGGCGGTGGCCGCGACGGTAGAATAATAACGGAGCCGAGTAGATTGTGTGCGGAATGGCATATAGGCATACACACAGTACACGCATACACTGGCGAGGTAGAAGTCTTTCGAGCGGGCATAATGGCCTCAACACACCTACGTTCGATATCTGCATACAGGGTGCGCCCGCAAGAACGATCGTTCGCCTCCTTCAACGAGCAGCAACGTGGCCAGCGATTCTCCTAGTCCGCCGTGCACCGAGACAATACGCCGTTTATCTTCGATCTGGCCGAGGAAGGAAAGAGTGGTCCTGCTCGTACATCACGCGCCGCTATGGGAGCCGATAAATTACTGTTAGGAAACCTGGTAAACCGGCAACGAGTGTACTCGCTTTTCAGATCGCTATTACGCGAGTAATGCCTCTCTGCCTCTCGCGGTGACAGGGATAAGAGGTGCTCCTTTTGCTGGCCGAACGGTGGAACAGCGGAGCGAGAGGACGAAGGAGGGATAAGCGCATTGAAATCTAACCGGGATATGATTATTTCGTTCGACGTGCACGCCGATTGAATCCTAAGAGAACACGGACTACCAAGCTTCCCGCACTTTCCTTCCTTCTGTGATGTTATTCAAGCGGAAACGATTTTACATCCATGTATATCTTTTTAGGAGGGTTCTTCGCTATGCCGCGCTGGGATATGGGAGATGTTTAGTGCGTTGTTTCCGGGCGAAATAGCAAACCAGATGATTTCTCGTAAAAGCTATAAATTAACGCCACGATGTTATTTGCGAAGCTTAAGTCATAAACTGTGTATATTTAAAAAAATTACTTTTCGAATCGGATAATTCGAGTGCCATGGAAATTGTCCAATTTAATATAAATCATCTTGTTTAGCTTCACTAAAGAAAAAAAAAAACTGATTCGTTACTGGGAATTTTGAACTCAGTGCAGAGAAAGTTACGAAAATTGTATATCCTTAATGTTACACCAAAGCAACAACTCGCGTTGAAACAATGAAAACGAAAATCTGCACACAAGATAAGCTTACGAATCAAGCATAAGGGAATGTAAGTGCCTATGTGCATTCGGTTTGTTCCTCGATCTCCGCAAATTCGAGTCTCTTTGTCCGGTCGGGTCTGATTTAATTTTCCATCGACGGGTAGCCTGGACAAGGAGCTTTTCGAGTTTTCCACGGGACGTCCCTGTTTTTCTCTTCCTTGCTTTCTTCTTTCGTCCGACCGTGCTCGAACGATCGCCCTTGCTGCTCGAGAACGGTTCCAGGGAGTAGCCGAATCGGATGACAGTAAATAACGAGAGGTCCTCGAGAAACTCGAACCACCGAGTTCGAGTGCTCGAGCGTATACGCAATCGACCAACGGAATCGAAATTCGATGCCAGATCGTACACACGCCCCCGTGTTTAGAGTTTAGAGGCTGTTTTCAGGTTGAGCTGGAAGAAAGAGCAGGGTTAAACTCGACAATGAGCCAAGAGGATAACGGACTCTTCTCGAGTTTCCAGAGCGAATCACTGGATTCTCCAAACGTTCCTTCGATGCGTACAACTGCGACCGATCGCGGCACCGAACAAACAGTGAGCGCGTATATATTTTATCAACAACCAGATCCTTTCTCCTACGGAGGTCTTTGTGATATAAGAATCGAAATTGCTGGTTCTTAGGTGTCTGTATATATGTATATAAACTCTTCAGAAGCCATTGATCCATTCTATAAATTGAGAAATAGCAGAGCCATTGACGTTAGGGATATTGCGTTTTGAAATTCATTTTGAAATCTCACTGGAAGATGCTATCCCGCTGGCGGTACCCATCCACATGTTATTTAGCAATTTTTTTTTTTTTAATTTTGTTTTGGTTTTTTACAATCTGTCCTTATGGACATTTGGTAAAGTGTTATATCTTATTGGTGAAAAAAAATAAATAAATAAAATAAAAATAAATATAGCACGTGGGTGGCTACCCCCAGTGGGGTGCCAGCTTCGTCTTTTCTAAGTTATATCTTTTATGTTTTAGCAATTAAGCTAGAAAAATTTACCAAATGTCCAGCTGGACAATTCTGAAGTACAGATTAAATAATAAAAAAAAAATAATTTTGAAATCTTGAGATGGGCAAATAAATTTTGAACAATTCGATTTTTGATAATGCAAATTGAGAATATAAATAAATTGAGAAATTGGCGAAAAATAGAGCCAACTTTCGATAGTAAGGTTCCGAACCAGAGTTTTACTTCTTTCTGTGCAATGAGTGATTGAAGTTGTTTGCGATTGTTTAGCCTTAGCTGTTACTAAATTGCTGTTGTTTTTTAGTTGCCGTTAACACGGTTTATTAATGTTAATTTTGCTACTATATTACCTACCATGTTATTTTATTATTTTTTACTATTCTCTATTTTATTACTATATTTTTATTATTGTTATATATATGTGTATTGTCCATATATTAAAATTTGCAATTTCTATTTAAAGAATGTGAAGAAAAGTACCGTTTCGGATGGTCGTCTGATTTTTGTCACAATGGGTTTTAGGAAAAGAAAGCGAAGACACTTGAGGGTATCATAAATTAAGTCCTTTTCTGTACTGTTGTGAACTAGGAGAACCTTCAAAACGTACCACACGCATCAACTAGCTTTCCTAAATACATAAATCTTAGCGATTTGTGCGGACTTCTGGCTTCATACCTTTTGCTTTCTTTACAATCCTACTTCAGGAATTGTGAGAAAGGTTATATTGTATGAAAAAGAAAAAGGAAAAGTGGAATTAAACGGCATTTGTTTGTAATAGCTAGGACCTTGGATGGTTCGAAAGATCTTCAGGTCAAACGCTACAACGATATTTTCAACTCGAAACACAACTGTATATAGGCTGTATATAGTGGTTAAATAGGTTGTACTACAAGCTGGATCAATCGCCACGAACGAATTATATCCCGAATTATAATACAATTTCTTTAATGAATATAATCCCATACTATCATTAACATGACCGCTTATAAACGCAGAAGAAAACGCTGCTAGTCCTTCCGAGAAGCGAATCTAATTTCTCAAGCCCGGCCGATAAGGACTCCCTCTCGTTTCCCAATTATTCGTGCATCGATTACGAGCAGATCGAGGGGTGAGCTTAGCCCACGCCCAGAGCGATCTATTTTCCAGCTCACGGGCCTGCTACTTAAACCAGAATCACTCGAATTACACCTAGTTTATTTCATCGGTAATTATCCTTCCACGAGGCTATCCGTAACAGGCGGAGGTTGAAATCACTCGGCGCCGGTAGCCGGCCGATGCTTGTCCGCTTCGTTGTAATAACGATGTAATCGTCTGTTAAAGGGAGCATTATAATTACGGTTTATCGATGAATTTCAACCGTTGGCGAGAGATTTCGCTTTTAGACGTGATTTAGCAACATCCCACGCTAGGATGACAAAAAAATTACTTTGCATAATGTATCTATTCCATGTGTTCGACAATCGTTCAGAGATTACAAGACTAGACGAGGATAGAACGAAGGGAGCAGAACAGAGGAAGAGGAAGAGAGACGTAATTACCACGCGAGGCATCGATACCTCCGCTTCTGCGGTTATGTAGTACATCCATTAAAGCCATATGCACGTGCGAAGGTACCGATGGCGAGGGCAAGTTTGTACGTACCTGACGTTAATACGTTCCGTTCGCATCTGCATAAGGCAACACGAGTAAGAACGGAAGATGAGAGCTCTATATGAGAGCGCGAGCAAGAGAGAGAGAGAGAGAGAGAGAAAAACGGAAAGGAAGAAATTGACCGACAGAGTGGAAAAGGAAGGGAGATTCGGTTGAAACCGGTACTAATTATTTCACGTTTCTTACACGCTCGTTAGAGTTTCTTATATTAACCGCACACGAGGCACAGAGGGAGATTTTCGTTGGGGATCGATCGGTTTCGTGCCATGGAATCAGAAGCCGCTAGACCGGCCTGCCAACTTTTTATCAGGAACTCGTTAAAACCCGTGCAACACTTCGTCGAGCTATTAATCTTTCGTAATCGATAACGATCTACGATGTACACGGACTACGTTCTGCATAACGTTTCGTCCTATTTGTTTGGAGTTCATCAATCAGCGCGAACATCGGCCACCATCCTTCTTTTCCATCGAGCCTCTCGGATTCCCAGCCAAACCAGCACGAATATTCGCACGCGTATTATGCTTCTTTCATTAGCACTCGCTGGCTTGTCGTACTCGAGCTGTTCGTTTTTCCACTCGAGCTGGCTTCCTGATAACGAGAACGCTCTTGATAAGTTGAATTGAAAGACTAATGTAAGCGATAGAATGAATAGATATACGAGCGTTAGAGGAAATCTCGTTGTACGCGAGAATTTATTAAACTAGATTCGATACGAAATAAAAGCAGATCTATTTGCCTAATAATTCATATTTGGAACTGTAGTATAAGTAGAACTGTCGCCAGATAATTGTAATTAATCTTTAGTGTAAATACGTACTATGACTCGTGGAATGTTTGAATACGTTTATACTATAGTTTTTTGCAGAATAATCTGCAATAAAATGCGATACATAAACGATGTTTAAAGATCGTCGATCCGAAACCTGATTTTCTAAATAGCATACTGCAAGGACATAAAAATTCAAGGAAATCTAAAAGCGCAACATAACCATGAACCATAGCACCTATAAAAGAAATAGCAACTGCAAGATCGCAGGCATCCAAAGGTACAAAGAAAGAGCTGAATATACGAGGAATCGTATCCCAGAGAGTCCCGAAACCGTACGTCCGTGAACAAAACAAATAAAAGACCCTACGTCATCATGTGAACAAACCGCAAGATAGTAACAACACATCGAAATGAACATCGAGATCGTAGAACACGATCCAACAATCTGATCGTACATTCTTGTTCGGTGGTAAGGGTCGCCGATAAAGATGAAATTTTAGGTGCCTTGTTACACGTGTCTTATGTACGAGTTATTTTGAGCCACGCTTATCGGTATTTCTTTATCGATTTTATTCGATCGTTGTTCTTACTATAAATTAAAGTGTTCATTTTCTATTAAATTTTTTTACAGCAAATTCTACGAAATGTTAAAACTGGTTAACCTTACAGCAGCTACAAAAAGTATTTGCTCTCCGTCGTATTTATTACAGCACTTACGTATTAATTAATTATGTCTACGTAGATATATTAAATTTCGTATCAGTTAGTAGTATGTAAGTTTCATACGACTACAAAAATTTGATAACATGTGGGATCTGATAAAAGAACGTTTCATTTGGAAATACAATGTATCTTGAAATACAGTCTATCCATCAATGAGTCGAGAACAGAACATCAATTCAGAAACACAATACACACGCTTCGTACGTAACTGTGAGAAGAAGCACAACCACGATGTTGAAAGCTCATTACGTCTGATTTCACCGGCCCTCTTATCTCCTTTCTTTCGGCCACATTATCGATGAATCGAGTCGGAACGATACGATCGAAAGTTTGCCGGTAATCGTCAGTAGCGTCGATCGGACAATCTAGTCCGGTCTGATTCGCCATGATCGTGAGAAACGCGTTGGAGCACGGGCCGGCTGAGATTCCATGGTTCGTTTTCGCTCGCGTGCGCTCGCGTTACTCCTTTCTCGTGCCGCGGCGGTAATTAAGGGAAGAGAAAGAAGGTTATTAACGAGATCGAGCGATAAGAGTGGACGGTTCGATCGATTTAACGATGTTACACCGACGTGCCATAAACGTGCACGCAAGAGATCAAGCCAACCACTAGAGAACGTAACGCGTAACGAAGAAGGGTAAAGTCCAAGAAGGTAAAACGCGACGAAGAGAGAGAGAGAGTACGTGTATAGTGTTTGTGTACACAGACGAGACCACCTACGTGTTAAACTTTCCTCTCCGTGCAAAAGTCGACACGAATCGGTTTACACGCACGGTATCGCGGCCGAGTATTAATGCTTGCGTATGCTCGCAGCTCACTGCAGCAAGCTCGTTATCTGGCGCATAACGGCGCCAGTTCGCATGCAAATCGCAATGTGTGCAGCGAGAGTTGCGCCAGGATACGGCGCGGTGGCACTCATCGCGCAGGAAAATATAGTAATCCAGCACCACCTGATAAATTGCGGCACGAAGGCAACGCTGTAATCGCCGGAGGGTGACGCGAACCCGCTGATAGGGGATGAATATGAGAGCATGATGAGAGCGGATCACGGGGGCAGGAACGAGGAAATAATTAATACAGCCACTTACGGCTACGGCAAACTCGAGCGGAAAAGTCACAGCCTGGGGAAAAAAAGACAAGATGCGAAATTAATAGGTCTCGCGCGCCCGCACGCGTAAACGCCGCGTGTCCGCGCGGAAAGATGCGGAACGAGATACGAATTAACGCCCCGTGCCGGAATGAGCGTCTTGAAAGCTGTCCCGGATCGTGGAAAAACGATGCAATCAACCGGTGTTTGTTCCGTTTCGTTCTCCGCTTTTCAGCCTTTTTATGGAGGAATAAAGCGGCGGGTAAAAAGGAAAGATCGGTGTTGTTATGTATTCGCGATTTTTTCTTCTAATCGTTTTGTGGGACGAGTGTGCTTTTTTCTGGAGTTATGCTAATCGACGACGCGGCGTGTTAGTCATCACGCTCGTTTGTTTTCGATTCTAGTTAAGAATTGTTGATTTTGTAACAATTTAAGCGATGACTTGGTATCATGCATATATCGTGAAATATATCGGTGGTTCAAAAATAGTTCAAATTTCACATGCTCAAATACTAATGATATTTCGGCAAATAAAGTTTTGTTGGGGAAAAATGGATATTTACAAATACATATCTGGAAAACATGAACCGAAATCCGAAAATACATACCAATAAATTATTCGTTTTGTTTAGTTACGCTTCCTGTTTGTGCTTCGTATTATTTATTTGCATATTTTTTGTTGCTGCAATAATGTAAACACGAGCAACCAACATTTACTCGTTACTATTTCTAATTTTTATATATATACTCAATCTAAATTTCCATTGCAAAGATACCGAAACAATACACATATAGTTCTTTGGTAGGAAAACGTTTAAATCCAGTTCCATTAGTTTCGGTTAATTTTCACTCCACTTAATCCTCGGTAGAATCAAACTGAGTAAACGTGGATTCTCCCACGACTGACTCCTTCGAGCGAGATCCCTCTAATCTAACGAGCGTAATAACACTATCCACATGCGTCGAATGGAATCGACATAAAAAAATAGTACGATTCGCCGTAACAGATTACGGTAGGATCGATTAAGATACCCGAAGGCCTGATAAAGACGAACCGACTCGTCCACCACGTTCCTCTATAAACCTTGTTACAAGAGCATTCTCTCGCATGCGTCATTTCTGTAATCGGATGTGCGGCGTGCAGACATTCTCGTAATGAATTCCACGGGCGGCGGGACGTTAAGAAACGGTTGGAAAAACGGTGGAATGCTGAACAGTAAGCGAAAGAGGGCGAGAAGAAAAAGAAAGAGAAAGAGAGACGAGCGGGAGAAAGTCGTGTCGCCTCGATGGAAATGAATTTTTCATTTCGCGCTAAACTCGCGAAACGGTTGGTGGCTTAAAGCGAAGATTAAAGGGCGGCAGCGTGAGCTTCTCCTTTTTCTACTTCATGAAGTATAAGAGGAAACGACGGGGGTGGTGCCGCCCCATTATTTTTCATTGCTCGCGAGCACGATCCTTTTCCATTTTCTCCTCGTTCTTTCTTTCCTTCCTTCCTTCCTTCCTTCCTTCCTTCCTTCCTACTATTTTCATCCAACGCCATCCAATTTCTCCATTGCGCTTTCCGCAGACTTCTTTGAGAAGTCCTGGCCAAGGCGTTTCCTTAAACTTGTATTACCGGCTGAGTTACGAAGAACTAACCTGCCACAGACGAACACGATCCTCGTGGATTATTCAATCGGACCCCGCAATTTGTTTCGTTGGCTCGCTCGGTTGCCGCTTTCTCTGTATCGCGACCGCTGGGTTCTAAAAGCAGGCGCGAGCGTCTGTTTGCGAGGCATTGTGCTAAGTCCAGTGGAAAACGCGCGGAATCGCTTTTGTGTGTAACCTTTACGGGGCCAGGAAAGTAGCGTGGTTTCGATAAACATCGAGCAATAGAACGAGTTACGATAATATAAACATTAGTCCGTTTCCCCAGCGCCAGTTACTTTTCGTCGATGCCAGCGCTTCAAAGGAAGTTATTCGAGTCGCGCTGAAATGACACGCGGTCTTGTGTACAGTAGTACGAAAAGAAAAAATAACTACAGAAAGAAATACAGGCAGTGAGCATCATCGGGAGAAAAACTGAGATAAACAGTCAGAATGGTGTTTACGGTGAAAGAGGAAATCGTTTCTATCGTACGCGACAGTGTACCTCTTTTTTTTTCTTTTCCTTCTTAATTTACGGTTAAAAGACATTGGTTGGTCGTTTGAAAGAAATACAAGGGTGACACGACGGTTCACTAATTGAAATACCGACCGGGTAATCGGCGGATTCGTCGTTTATATTGGATGGCGCTTCGGCCGCTATCGAGCTGTATCCATAAGCGCGGAATTACGGCGTTGTATTTCTCCGGAAGTGGCTTTGCACACGTCCTTTTGCCAGATGCCGTCTTCCCGATATCGTCTTCCCTTTGCTTTGACCGGAGTTATTACTTATACCACGGGGGTATCGGCGGTTTATTTTGTCGACGTCGTAAGAGACGTCGGCGGCTGAGGTGGGCAAAAGGAACGACGGAAAGGGTGGTAGTAGCGGCGTGTAAAGAGAGTAAAAGAGAGGAAGAACGGGTGAAAGAGTAAGAGGGCGTGAGAGAAACGGATGGAGGGGATGGCGAAGGATCTCTCCGCAGATTAGAGCGCGAATCAATATTGGGCAGCGAGGCGAGGCTTTTATCGGCGCTGAAAGAAATCCCCTCGCTTCCTTCTTCGAGTGGGCACCGACTTGGAATGGAAACCAGTGGTAGAGAACCTGGGCAAGGAAAAACGAAGGAGACGGAACGAGTGCGCCGAGAGAGCACGGATAGAGAGATACGCGTATATAGGAGAGCAACTTGGGGAAAAGGAGATGGTAAGAGAAGACAAAATGGAGAGTGACGGAAAGAGACACGAAAGATGAAGAGGGAAGCGACGATGGAGACGAAGGATAAGCACGAAGGGTATGAGGAGAACTGAAGAGCCCGTAGAAGGAGGAACTCAGCGGGAGGGGAAGGGGAGAAGTAAGAGGACGAGGATTCCGTTCGAGCAACTTACCGGACTTCTACGTTCTCTCCACGGTCGAGGATTTACAGATTACGCGCTGGTAGACCGAGCTCCTGAGTGCGACCGAGAGAGAAATCCGTCGAGAGTGGCGACGCACGAACGAGCAAGTGAGAGAACGCGAGAATCAGCGTGAGTGAGAAGGACGGTATAAAGGAATGACACGGAGAGGGAGTCAAGGACCATTCGGCGCGATGAGTGCGACGAAAACGGAGCTATCGAGTCCGCGCGGACTCGAACGGCTGTCGGTGGCTCAACCAATCACGGGCGAGTGTCCCGGCCAGTCGACCAATCCGGTGTCGCTGTGAGCATTACACGTTTATTATCGCGCGGGAAAAAGAAATGACTGTTTATAAATAATTAGAGAGGTTTTAATTAACCCTCGGGACGCTCTCGGACCGCCGGTATCCATCGCTGTTTTAATCGCTTGGTCGGTTTTACCATGGACGACGACGCCGCCACCGCCACCGCCACCGCCACCGTCGTCTGTTCAATCTATCCCTACTCATAACGAAACCGCGTTATATTTGTAAAACTAAACCATCGATCGGCATCGGTCATTAAAGGCGACCCTTGTTCTCGTTTTCTTCACTGCCAGACGTCTTGCGTCAAGGTAAATACGTATGTCGGATGTATGTATACGTGTATATATACGTATGTGTAGATCTACCACGGTATAAAGTATAGAGTATAGAACATATTTGCCCACACGATTCTACCTCCACCATTTTCTTCTTTTTTCTCCCTCGACGACAAGGGTATTCCCTTTTTTTTTTTTCCTCTTTTCCCGGTATCTTGGTGCGCGGCACACGTCGAAGCGAGACACGGGGGCGCGCGTATTATTAGAAAGCGTCGTGTTCCGTACCCGACCCCCTCTGTGTATACGTCGACTCCGTGAATTCGTATCCACTATTTTCCCGTCAAAAATTCATCTGGCCGCCTTTGACTGCGTCGCAGTGCGCTATCCAACAGGCAATTGCCTTTCAGTGGATAGAACCGCGGCCTCTAAAACCTTTCCAAAGGCCTCCAACGGCGCGGACACGACAAAAGGGAAATCAAAGTGTCGTCGAGGAGTTTTTACGATCGAACGCGCCCCGCTTTCGTCACGAGGGGTCCTTCGGTTTAGCTTCTCCTTGCTACTTTTGACTGCCATGGCTTCGTCTCGAATATTTTATTCCCCCCTCTTACTCACCATATCTTTTCCACGCTGGATAAAAGATGCTTCGCGAGATCCTTCTTCGCTCGGTTGGCCACGTACGCGTGAATTCACACATGCAGTCAAACACTTCATGCTTACACACACACATACACAAACGTGCACATACATACAAGTAAACTTTCGTACCCTCTTCTTCTTCGCAAGGAAGATTTATCGGGAGGAAAGTTGCCGCGACAAAGGGGTAAATGACTTTCGAATATCTCAGCTTTTCGAACGCGTCAGCTGCGAGCCAGCATCTCGAGCATGAGGGCGCTACGAGCGACGCCGCTAGTTCCGATGTCGCGTATAGAGTTCGTCCTATATTTTGAAACGAGTCTACTGAACTCGAACCCGATGGGGAACCGAGAGAGAACTGGGCGAGATTTTCATTCTGAAGGCGTCACGTAATCCACACACGGTCTCGTCGACTCCGCGAAATCGTCCAAGTTCGCCCGGCATTTCCTGACCGAATTCGACGACGACGCATCTGAGAGTTCGTGTATGCGCTACCAACCCGTTCGTGCCACTAAGGAGGTCGCTGCGGAAACTCGATCTTTCCGGAAAGTTCCATCGGTACTCGATGAAAGAATCACGAAATTCTCTCAACTACTCGTGTTGTCGAGAATACGGTTTCCGAGTTCTTCGGTTGCCTGCTATTGTTGTTCGATACCGTTAAACGGATACTGGCTGATTTTGGCAGGATTTTCTAAGAAGTTCCGAGATGCTTTTCTTTATATAGCGAAGGTATGTCATTTGGTTACAGTATAAATGATATTCGATAGAACATGGAGTATGCGATACTCGTTTTTCTATCGAAAGGGATATAAATGTTTTTGATGATCAAAGATCGGTTGTTGAGTCTGTTTATACATTTCATAAAACTTCAAAGAACACATTTTTCTTCATAGTACTGTGGTATTTCAGCAAGAAAAATACAAATTTTATGGTATTTATTTAAAATAATCGTTTGAAACAACGATTTTTGTACGGATATTTATTTTTCTTGTCAATATAAGCGAATATCACTGATTCGTTAAAAGTTTTGAGAATAACCTAACCTCCTTGGTCACGTAACGCGACTGTTTTCCCGCGCGAAGTAAACTTGCAGATTGCATAAACGTTTCGGTATATAGGGACCCATATTTCGTAATTAGCATTGTATTATGAGATAAGTGCATTTTATATACCATTCGGCTACCGATCTTGGAATCACGATTATTATTAACTTTCCTATGGATATTGATGTCGTGACAATGCACTCAAATCGAACATTGTAGAACTTTACTAATCGTCGAACAAAGTATCGTTCGCCATTAATTGCTGCTTAAACACTCAGTCGGTCCTAAGTCAACATTTGGCACGAATCAGTTTTAAAAATTAAATTTTATATAGTCATTCGAAAATGAAGGTATGTCGAGAAATGCATACATATTAATATATGAGTGCGTGTTTGTAAAAGACTATTTTGAATAACAACTCTTGGTATAAGTTATTTTTTCCAAAACAGTAAAAAATACGTTAGTGCTACCTCTTTACTATTATCACGTTAGTTGCCATTTGTGGGAAATTAAATTATGACATTCCAGTTTTTTGGAGTAATTTCCAAGTGATAAGATATCAAATTACGTAAACTATTTTAATTACCAACTACATACATAACATACGTTAATTTGCAATCTTGAGTCTACGTTTAAAAATGATCATTTAGAAGCCAAACCGATCGACTCTTTTTTTCTGCCAACTACTCGACTTCATTACATAAGTACACGAATAATGTCCAATTCTCAAGAAACAAATGTCTTACTTACATAAGTTTATTGATTGCATGAAGATGATACAAACAGTAGCACATGCTAAAGTAAACATAAAAGATAATATTTACGATGTCATAACTTTTTCTTGCTTCTCAGTTCATATAGTTAGTCGATCCTAGTTCTTCACGACTCGAATAATGTGTCACTTTTATAATAAATTTAGACGAATAACTTACGGAAATCTTGAAATATTCAAATTAAAAGTCTCAACACTAGTACAATTCACAATACTGGTACAATCAGATCGATCTATCAAAAAAAAGAGTCGTTCGATCTCTTGGCAAATTTATATATTTACAAATTGCGTAAATCGTAGCATCGGGACGTTGGTTAAATTTGATTTTAACCACGGCGCGAGTCACGCGATCGAACGTGGTCATCGACGATCGACGTCTCCAGCGATCGTTGCCGTCGATGACAGGCACGAACGGAGCGTACAAAATTCGTTTCCGGTTGAGCGGTTCCGCGAAATGATTTATTATGCCGTCGAGCGTGCACAGAGAGTAGAGAGGAACCGAACGGAGCGTGACCTGCGGTGAGCGCATTGTAGACACGGTGAATCGGCACCGAGAAGAATATGAACCGATCCCTCTCTCTGCCCGTGTCCCACAAGGAAAGCCCCCATTGTTTTCTTTATTGGAACACCCTGGCTGAATAGGGCCGGGCATTGGGTACCAGGGGCCAGCCCGATGGAGCATAGAAAAGGGGGTAATTATATGGGCGCCACTCGGCGCACCAGCAATCACGCGATCGTAATCCATCCTTTCAGATAGAGGCGACGCTGATGTGTTGGTATATCGTAGGGGCCAGATGCGCATCGCTCGTGGTCCGCTTTTTATGCGGCCTCGTTCGGGATCGTATTTACACAGCGATCTCGAGAGATCGACCTGATCCGCTTGGCTGGAAGGATAATTGGCCACGATGTTAAATAGATCGGTCGACCAATTGCTTCTCTGCCGCGGCCCTGTCAACAGGCGTCGGGAACAGCCGTACTTGATGGAAAGTACGGGATCTTCAAAAAATCTCGATTAACTGGAATTTTCTTTTTTTACTTGGTCGTATGATTGTTTTATAATCGTTCCTACCGTATTGCGTGGAAAAATGTCTGTAGAATCGTGGAGGTCTTGTTTCAGCATGTCTGATATTTTGTGAATTCTGTTAGTGTTCCGCGAATACGGAGAAGATTATTTGATCGTTATTTACGATGAAAGATTTGCAAATGATAAGTATGCATTACGAATGACGTATAGTATCGATAATTACGACTATACAACCGTGATCACTGTTTTCGACTAAATTATCCAAATTTCTCAAAGATAATACAGACACTTCTCCGGTATAAATCACGTTTAATAATGCATTTCCTGCATCGGATTCCGCGCGCCACGATTTCCACTTTATCCTGTACACATCACGTTTCAATTGGGCGGCTGCACGTGCAACAAGCGCCTGATCGGACGAGCATGGTTTTTAGTCACGCTGTCATCGATCGCCCCCACTTATTCGAACGTTTGTCCATCCTGATGCTGGGGTGAACGAAGTCGTCACATTGAATGATGTTGCTTCCGGTCGGTGCGCCTTTTCCCCGACGGAATCGCGTTAACGAAGCGTCGAAAAACGGTTTAAACCGGTGGCGTCCGCCGGTGGACCAATGCGTCAGCGCGAAGTCCTCGTGATCGTCGTTATTACCAGAGAAGGAAAACGGTGTCGGGGATAGAAGAGAGAAAAAGAGAGAGACAGAGGGAGAGAACAGGAGTGCCTATGAGCGCTTATAAAAGGACGCGCGGAACAAGCCGGTTAAATGGGAAACGAGGGACGTAGAGGGGAAGTTACGTTGACGTTTCGGGGTGGCAACAGCGGCAGCAGCAGCAGCGGCAGACTTCTCAATGAGTTCCTAAATCGAAAGGGCTTTCGCCCCTCGTTCGTTCACCCCCTGTGGCTCGGGATGGCACCCTCATATAGATGGAAGAGAAGCAGCGTGTTTGGAGAGTCAGAGGGGTTGGCGGTGGTAAAGAGGGAAGAAAATAACAGATTTCCCAGACGCGCCTCATTCGAACCCCCTTGCCACGTAGACTCTCTCTGCACCGGCGGTGAGAGCCAGGAAGAGTGGCAAAGAAGAAGAAGAAGAGGACGAGGAATTTTTTCTCCCTCTCTTCTCTATCTGGCTGTCTTTTTTCGTTCATGGCGCTCGTCTTTCCGCCATCTCCTAGGCCGTCTCCACTGTCAGTGGATGCTTCCTAACGAGAGGCAAGAAAGTTCTTACCGACGATACCCTTCCCCTATCTTTACCCGAGAAGAGAGTTCCACCGCCAATGCTCTTCTTCCTTCGAGACTCCTTCTTTTCTGACTCTCTTCTACTTTCCGCTCGCGTCCTCTTCCTTTGTCGTATGTATATAAGGGAACGATGGAAGTTCCTCGTGGGCAGGCCATTGCGTCGGGGAGGACCCTTCAACCCCGGCTCCGCTGCTGATTAAGGCATAAAAGGCATAAAAGGCGGAGGGATATATACAGTGCTGGGCGAGCCCTGGCCAGAAGGAAGGGGAAAAGAAATTTGTTCAGCGACGGGGAGGATGGATCGTGGCGGGGCGATGAAGAGACCCGGAGCAAATATAACGGGACGGGATACCTAATTGTAAGTACATTATACCTTCGGTCCGCACGGGATTATACAGCTGCTTCTTTATTGCTGACAGTGGCGTCTTTTATCCGTAATCCCACTGGTTCGTTCCGATTATAGCTCCGGAATAGCTGCCTGTCCCTCTTCCCATTCCGGCGAGTCTCTGTTCGTATCGCGAAAAAGTGCCTCCTTTGTTTTTCTCGCGAATCATATAAATCGCCAATTTCAAGGGCCGTGGTGCGCGCCCGTTTTCAATGTACGCTCTTGTCGGGACTTTTTTATCTCCGATGCCTCTGTTGGCTGACTTGGTATTCTTGCGGAAAAATCAGACACACACTGCTCCCCTTCTTTTCATCGGTCTCGACGTTTCCTCTTACTACTCGTTTTTATCAGCTCTTCGCTCTCCTTCCTACCTTCAATTTTGTTCATCGGGAGAGGAAGACATCGATTTGCCTGACGTCCGTAGAAATCGAACGGGCGATGATTAATACGAGAAAGAAGTAGGGAAAAGATTGAAAATAATGCGTTCGCGTGTCCCCGCAGAATGGCTGACTCGCTTGAAAACACGAATCGATACATCGACGCGACGAAACCTCCGACGAAACGAATAAAGGAAAATACAGAGTGCACCACTAGAGGGAAGGAAAGGGGTTGGGGCCGCATGGAGGAGGGAATCACGTAGAAACGATCTGGGCGACCCTTTTTATTTCACGATGAAATCCAACCGCAAGGCCAATCTGGCCAAAACCTCGTAATTTATCCGGGAAAGTATAGGGCTCGGGGAAAATGGCAATAGCACGATATCGTGTTTCGTTCGTTTTCAATTGGACGATAATTGACATTTCCCTCGGAGGCGTAGCGCAATATCGGGATCCGCCAATTTACTTAAACCACCTAAATTAAGACTGTTGCTTTCCCGCTCTGGCTCCACGGTAGAACAAATTTCGAGCACCGCTCTTTTTTCATGCGGTCAGCGAATAAAAATGTAATATCCTAAGATATCCTGGCAGAAATGTAAAAACAAGAATAACTCGTTAACCCTGCTTCTGATTCGTACGTCCATGAACAAATCGATATAGATCTTTTATATTATGTGGTGAAATCGATGCTGCGTGAACTTTAATTTTATGCATCGAAACGAACGTGATAAAGCTGTTTATATTCGTTATACGTGTATTGGGCAACCGCCATTATATGTATAAAAGAGTTACAAAGAGGTATGAAATCAAGGAACATTCTTGTGTTCTTTTTAACAATGATCGTTACAAGTAGTCGGCGTTAAATGGATTTCATTTTAAGAATCAAAGTACCAGATACTAAATTTTCTCGCTTGATCGTTAATTTATCGACAAGGAAAGACAAATTATCTCGTTATACTGGCAATCATCAGCGTTATTTATTTATTACATCAGTGTGTCCCGTTATTGTTAATAAATTAGGTATTTATTGAGAAAACATCGTCAGGTACAGATTTGAGAGTTTTAGCTGCAACTAATTCGTTCGTATCGATCTTTCATCCAGAGTATAAAAGAAGTTTCCGACTAACGAGGGATGCGATTCACAAATTAAACAACTGGTAGAACAGCAGCATCGCATGATTAGATATCATCAGTGTAATCTTAACAACATATCTTAATAACTGCAAAAAAAGTATACACAGAAAAGTCATGCGAAGCAAGAAAAACCACATCGAACATAAAGAAACAAAAAATAGAAAGGGAGAAAAATGGGAACTCGTGTCGCAAGGTGCGAGTTTCAAACGTCTTCATCACGGCAGGGTGATCTGAAGTCGTCCGTCATTTCCGGTGCATGAGACCCCCGGCTATCTCTTCGCTCGCCAGTCGATCGTCGAATTCGTTTTGTTATCCTGATGTCGCGTTTATCGTCGGTACACATCGTGTACCGCCGCAGAGATAGAAGGCGTTCCTTGGGGTCCGGGATTTCATGCGATTGGCGAAAGGGAATGCATCGAACGATCGGCTCCCCGGTTCCTTTTTCGCGTTTCCGAACGTATGGTCGCGCACCATATCTGCATGTGTAAGGAGCAGTAAGAACAGCGCGAACAGATAGTGGCACGGCGAGCGTGTCGACCCGTTTATCGAGCCGTGTATTTACGCGCGGCGTGACTCGTAGACGCGCGTTCGCCAGATAACCACGATAATATAGAAACGCCAATAATGAAATACGATAAGCCGACGAGTAGAGAATTTGTAGGACGGTTGGAGCCCGTCGTGGGTTAAAGAGCTGTTAGTGTAATCGGAACGACTCTATACCTATGTCCTGGCGAGCAGCCGCACGGGGGCAATTAGAAACACTCCTCGTTCGTCGTACATCGCTGCGTGTAGCCCACGCGTGCGCGTAGTAATACACCTCGCCTCGATATGTACACCAAAGATCGGCGCGTAGTAATACACCTCGCCTCGATATGTACACCAAAGATCGAGATACGTATTATGCGCGGCTTGTTCGGCCACGGCCACGATAAACCTCTCTCGCGAATAAATTACGCGACGATAGGTTGACACGTTCGAAGAAGAAGCGCACGGTTGCACGCGTTTTGCACACGCGTCCAACGTCCCTTTTCTTTTCTTTTTCGAAATCGAAGATTCCAGTCGCTTTCGTTGGACGTCGCTAATCGTCTCGTTTTACGCTACATCGTGCTTGTCGGCGACTCTCCGGGACCCTTTTCTTCCTTCACCCTCCTAGTCCCGTCTTCAACCTTGTCTCTCATCCTTTTCCATCGTACCTACGTTTATCTCTCTCCGGCGGAGGGGATGGGAACACGCGTCGTCGCGGACCTCAGGTAGGGAGCAAAGTCAATTTCGAGGCGAGATGCCACGGGGTTAATGGGCCTCCTTTGTCGTAAATTCGGGCTTTAGTGTGAAAGCTGCCTAAACCTACCTCCGTTGCTCTTTCCTTCGCCAGGGGAGTCCCCTTCGCTTCGTGCCTCTGGGAGCCTTGTAACAAACAGGATACAGGTACTTCGGACCTTACATCTTTTTTTTCCCCTGCACTCCATCCTACCTTCTCTCGTGCATGATTTTTCTTCCTTTTTTCCATCTTTTTTTCCCGTTCTGACTTACTCCTGTGTCGCTGCTCTTTGTTGCTCCTCGACCGACTGTTCTCTTTCACCTTGCTCGGGCATCCTTTTTTCACTGTCTGTTTCCCTCGGTGGCACCCGTATACATAGGTACGTTCTTCTTTCTTTATCTCTCTGCCTTTACCGTTTTCCCTTCTTCCCTTTTTCAACCTCGCCCCAGACTAGCCAGGTCCTTTCTCTTTGTCACGCTTTAACGTTCTTTTCTTCTGTTTTCTACCTATCTCTCTTCCGCCCCCTCCATCTGTCGGCATCGCCTGCCTCCACATCGTCGAGCGATTTATTATCCGACCGTTCCACCTCGGGCACCGTTCTGCTTAGCCGCTGTTTTTTATTCCCGGTGAATAAGGGGAGCGAGAAAGAGAGAGAGAGAGAGAGTTGGATCAACGGAGCGCGAGACGATGGAACAGGGATGACGATGGGGAGGGGAAACACGGCGGAAACTGGAGAGCCAAGAGCAGAGAGGAACTGCTGGAAAAGAAGATAAATCGCGACAGTTGCCAACCTAAGAAGTTTGATTATGTTGGCTCAGCCGACGCTACGCTCGGTTAGATTTGTATTAAGCTCGAGCCCGCGCGCGCGCCCCGCGTCGCTCCGAATATGCTTTATAAGCGTATCGCGGTGTGCTCGGCTGCTGCGAAATCCTGGATAGTCGAAAATAGGGGAAGAAAACGGGGCTTGAAGTTACACGACGTACCAGCTCGCTGATGGATCGGTAACGCTTAATCTTCTCGCGTTGATGGAGTAATTGGAGTTTCAGTTTATTTTCCTCTATTTTATCTTTTTCTTTTTTTTCTTCTGCCTTTCCATTCGACGGAGTGTTAACAGATTCTTGTTTGATTTTCTGGTTATTAAAAACTGGGGAATATATGAGATAGAGAAGCTTTGAGGTCGTTCTCTTTCTACGAGATCCCTGGGATATCGTTTTTTTTTTCTGTGTGTGATGGTGGGGGAGATACGTTACGAGATAATTCGAAACATTTGTTGTCGGTTACACACGCTTGTCGCGTGGGTGGTGTAGGTGTTTAAATCTCGGAATGTTTAGATCCCTGCCATGGTTTCACTCTGTGAAGTGGAGTTTATGTGTAAACGATACGGGTCTGACAGGTCGCCTATTCCTGGTATACGAAAGTGTGAACACTTGAAAACACTTCCCGTTTCCAGGATGCGTGTTCTTGTGAACACAGAAATAAAAAACTGTTCGCGCTTTGTTTGTTCAGTTCATTACGTGTGTTTGTGCTAAAACATACCGCGCTTCTAAAAACAATTTTTTTAACATACGTTTAAAATACATAACGCTCTTCGCTTTCACCGTATGTCTCAGTTTCCGTATCAATTTCATGAAAATTTCAAGAAGAAATATCATAAGAGTGTTTTTGAAATTATGGTTCTATCCATGTCTCTATAAGTACTATGTGTTTCTACGCGTTATTGAATTTCAATTACTTCTAGAATCAAAATGGTAGAATTTCATGCTCCATCTCCTGCAAGTTTTCCTCCATTTAATTAAAAATATTTTTTTATTATTTCATAATAGTCTGTATAATATAACTTTAATTAAAAACTAAAAGGACGAAGAACTTCAAACATTGTATTTTATTTTGAAAAATGAGAAAATGTTAGATAGCACATTCTGATTTGCAGGACAGAATAGTTTATTAGAAAAAGACTAAAATTACACCAAACTTCACGCGTTTTCCTTATTTCTTACCATCATCTCTGTTTCGCGACAGGATTAAACTAAAGAACGTCCTCGTGAGCGCAATGAAAATCGTTTATCCGATAAACATCTTTGGTCACCGTTGACCCAGCCATCGTGAAACGCGCTAAACAAGGTTACGCTCCAATTCATGCAACACGAGCATGCAGGTATACGCACACACGGCATATACTCGCGTATGCAAATCGGTCTGCTTTTCAGCAAACTGCTGTATATCAGTTTCACAATTACGAAACAGCGAGGGACTGGGAATTACTGGAAGATCAGTTTCCTAAACGAAACAAATTAGCGGCGTAATGGACGGCAAATGCGGCGGGACTCCGTTTTCACGGAGATCGTTTCACAGAAATACTGGTAGCTGCCGAGAACTTCGGAGATTAAGATAATTTTATTATCGCCGGCCTCGCACTGGCTATGCCATTAGCGGGGAATGTTAATGGGCCGTTGTATCGACCGAGCGGAACGAACGATTTCGCTCGACTAGGCGAGGTAAAAATGTTTAATAGATACGAGTTATGTGTGTTTCTCTCGTCTAATGTGGTTTAATCGCTCCGATTAACGGATCTCACCGATCGTGTCGACCTCTTTCACTTCCAAATGCAGTTCTCTGTTCGCTTAGAGGTGGGTCGAAAGTCATCGTACGTTCGTAATTCCAGGTGAAAGATTAAGTCGTATAGATCTTTTTTTCTTCGAGAAGCTCCGTGTCGATCGATCAAAGAAGCGTAACTATGTTTCGAGTCCAAATGGAGTGACTGATCTTTATTTTATAATCTCTTGCCAGTCTAAACAAGTATTACTAATGAAATTGTAGGTGTTACAAGTTATCAATAACAATATACAGCCTTGTACAATAGTTACAAGCTTGGTATTAAAATAAACGAACATTTTCAAGCTAATTTAAAAGTACCCTACTTGACAGAAAAGTATAAAGCTGTAAGGAAGCTTACAATCTGCAACTTGTAACTTGTCAATTTACAAACATTATGAGCTAGTAAATAACCGTGCAAAGGAGTATTTGTTAATTTATCCGACAAACTATAGCCAGAATCGTTATAATTCACGCGAGATATTTGACTTCGCCTCTGGTTTCATCCATCAGATCTTCGAGTTCCCAGCAACTAATGGATTGCCTACAAAAAACTGGAAGAAAATGAAAAGAGTTATTCATCGTCTGTTTGACATATTTTCCATAAACAGCCTTTTCCAGATCACGTGTGCACACGCACGACTTTGGCTGCGTGGCCACACGTGGTACACGCGGTACACGCAGCAGGGGAGAGAGCAAGAGGGAACGTGCGCGTCGTCGACGAGCGAGTGGGCCGCGCAAAAACAAATGATCCGCCGCTTCCAGCCGCGATAAAAACCGGCGTCTGGATTAAACGTGCCTCTTGAATGGAGACGTTTTTCTGTAATGGAAGGTTGGCAGGCCGTAAAGAGAATTCATCCACGACCGATCGAGCACCTGCCCGGGTGAGCGCACCGAGGGGCCCACAAAGAGCTCTGCCCGGAACTTGTGAAAATAATTCCTGCCTCCTCGAGGCCTGTGTGCACGGTTACGCGCCCCATTACAATGACGACGTGTATATACGAGTTCCCCATGCTTTTATGCCCGGCCCTCGTTTTAAACGGGATCGAGGGCAGGTGTCTTTATTCTGAACGATCCTGTATGTCATCCCGGCGAGTAGTTGCCATTTAATGCGCGCAACAAAGGTCAACCAGAAGGGGCCGGTTGCGAACAGACCGGCGCGAGCCATGAACGTAATTGCCCGGTAATTATTTTCGAGCGGCAAACTGAACGTAGAAAGTTCGAGGAATCGACGTCTCGCGGAGAAGTTGTTTGCCTAGTGGAGCGCACTTTTCATGCCGTTTCGAGGCTCTGGCTCTATACCGGTCGGTCCCACAATAAGAGTTCGAGTAACGGATCGTTTTAATCGGTTAGCCGAGGTTCGTTAATGGTGTCTGATTCTTTGGTATGTTAATTGCATTTCATGGCTGGGAAATTCGTGGTGTAGGAAAGGAATTTATTCCCTTCGCTTGTACGTATTATGTACCGGGCTATGTTCGAGGTACGAAACTGTTTTGCAAACGCGAGTTTATTTAAGATAGGCTTCGCTCCGATATATCCTTTGAATTATTTTTGATCCAACGTGTTCTCTTATCGTTAAAGAGTTTCTCTCAAATTGCAGTATCGTTAATACGTATGGTTTCTGGTTTGACGTTTACGTCGAAGTTTTTCTTGAAACATCAGCAGCCTTTTCGTTTATTGAAACCAGAACGAAATTAGAGTCGACCATAAATCAAGTTCTATTTTAATATACGATTACAAACGCATAATGGATTTTGTCCCTGCAAAAGTAAATTAAATGCATTTGTCTGACGATATTTCCTCGATCAAGAACGAGAAACGGTATTCTTCGTTTATCGAAGCATTGCAGATGTAAATAATCATATACCTTTGCCCGAACAACTTCCTATAATAAGAAGGATAGTAAGACAGCGATTTGAACGACTTACAAAACATACGTCGGGGAAAATGTTGCGCACGATCGGTTCGGGTCACCGGTCGAAACGCTCGAGCTCGTCTTCGAATTGATCGTACTCGATTCTGGAGTGGCGTACGAGTGGTTTGGTTCATGGATGGACGAGCACGTTTCATTGTGACCGGGCTATTTGCGAATTATCGCCCCTCGGCCACCGAAACTGCTCTCTTGCACTCTTAACCGTAACGACGGACTCGCAATTCGTTCGTAATGGCGGCTCTCTATTAGACGCAGTTTAAGTTTGTTGCGCCGAGACGGTTCAGTCGTCGAATTACCAGCGCGCTTGTAACGAGCCTGTATACCTATAAAAAATTCCTTAACCACGTACTCGAGATTGTAAACCTCGATTCGTCGAATCCGAGGGATCTTAATTTAGTTCTCGCCGCTAGCCTCTTATTCGTCGTTACGATTTCTTTCCTTGCGAATTGATAAAAAGACCGGTTATCTTAGCTGAAGGACTCGTAATAGGAAGAACCTCGCAATGCAGCCAGATAATGTTTTTGCCGATGTTTAATACGGTGATTCGAATGGAACGGAGAAACTTCCGCAATGCGATTGGACTGCATTCCGGACGATTTCTTCGCTAACAAAGACAAACGTGTTCTACTTCTGCGGTTAATTTGTATATAGAATGCCAGCTTTTAGATAATTCTTTTTGATAAGCAAAGTAGCATTTTAAATTTGTTTATATCGTATCTATAAAATAATGTATGCAACTATACGTATTAATTTATAAACGTCTGATAAGAAATGTTATTTCATATTTTTGCTCGCTTGAGTAATATAGAGTACGATCTATCTGAAGAAACTAGCATATTGGCACATAATTGTAGGTCCATATAAGGCATTCCCATGAAAACTTATATCTCTAAATAGGACATAATGTAACTAAATTGCAGACGTTCAATGTTTATTGTACACAGTTTTATCTAGGAGTTGCAAAGTACATACAAGTTATTCGCATTACGCATTTCCTATTTTACATGAAATAGCTTTTCTAGGACTAATTTTATTATCTATAGTTCTATAATAGCGTGTACGAGCAAACCAAACATACTGCGCATACACAAAATTCTACGAATAAAAAGCTGCGTAATTAGAAACTACGTTACAAAATGTAAATACATAATTAAACAAAAATATTATCCTACAAGATTTGTTTCATAATTTTATTCTAAAAAAATATAGGAATCATATCGGTAGAAATACATCGTATTTTTGAATTTCGCGCGGAAACCACCGTGCGGTTAGGTCAGTCCGCGCGAATTACGATTTGCATGCGCATAAATTCGAGACGACGCGCACTGTCAAGCTGCTTGTCGCGATGTTAGCCGACTTTTATATGTTTATTGCCTGCAGTCGCAGTTACTACGACGCGAACAAAAACGCGGTGGAGAATTTGGTTAATTAAAATCGCGCGGGCAACGCGGCGTCTCACTGAGAGGAAGCACGCTGCACCATACCGGAAACGTGGTCGTCGACGCGTTCTCGCGTTAAACCGTCCGCCGCCTCCCGCCGGCTCAGGAATTCAAATTTTAATTTCGTTCGTCACGGACGTGGCCGCTTTGTAATCTCGCGCCGTTGGAAATTGTGGCGCGAGTTCGCGCCTGTCTAGTCGCTCGACCGAACGCGATTCGCTTCTTGAACGGCATCCACTTCCATTAATGGAAATGCTTTTCGTTGTTAAGAACGCTTTAACGTATGAAAAACAATCGATATTCTATTTAGGAGAAACGAATTCAACGTTATGAAAACGTGACCGAATTGCTAAATATTTATGGTCCAGCTGAATAAATAAAGAATTAAATGTGCAGTAATTTTGGTTCTGATTGAGAGTTTGATGTTGCGAGGAGATGCTTGGAATTGTATTTTTAATGGTTCGAGTAGGTACTGTTAATAGAGGAACTGAATATTTCGTGTTTTTAATTGGATGTTACACACCGAGTTGATGTAGAAATTTAGTAACTCTGAGAATTAATTCAAGGATTCTAAAGTTATATAGCCGTACAATATAAAATATCCTTTGAAAGTTAAATAAATTTATTTGTTCGAAAAAATCTATTTTTCTGTATAATTTGATGTCCAAAGAATGTCGAATGAGATTATATCGTTGATATATTTCAACATATATTTATAAACTTGAAGAACGTATATATAAAAAAAAAAAGTTTGTTTTTAATACAGAGCCACTCTTTCCTATTACAGTTACATAATTAGTATTTGTTATCTTATTTCTCCCTTCCAACATACTCATTGCAGTAAAAGACTATAACAAATGACTATAGCAAGAACAAACTTCTTCTCTACTTACATATTCCTTAAGATTATACAAGTTAAAAATTCTTACTTTACAACATTTCACACGATACATATCGCAACATGCTGTAATTCAGTTTCAACCACGTGTAATCTTGTTGATCACTTAAATACCTCCTCATTTCTCTCGCACTCGAACATACTCAACGACCATACATGTTTTATACCTCTTTGGCTTTATGTTTCCACAGTCTCTTCGCATGTCCACCTACGCGGCTATCCCAGAAACTCGCAATTACACACACGTAACAACACGCAGCGTACAATCGGTAAGTTCATTCCGCAGATATTTCCATTTTGCCTAACAATTCAGAAACTAACGCGCGTTTTCTCGCGTCGGGACTAACGATCTCGTGATCGAACAAAAACCACTTCGAGCCTCTTTACCTCGGTACCTGGCATCGTTCCCTGCATTCGTTTACCAGCTCCGATCTACCGGCGAGAAGTCTGTTCACGGTCGATAAAATACGTCAAAAAGAAAGGGGCATGTGTGCAGCGTGTACGGACGGGAAAAACGAAAACGAGCGTGTTGCGAGGTAAGCCTCTGAAATTTATGCGACACGTTGCCTCGTTATCGCCGCACGAGCAAATGAAAATCGCGTTTGCACTATCCACCGCGGATGTGTAAAGATGGGATTTCCTATAAGAAGCGTCAGTCGCATATGTCTAGATATCGCACGTGTATTTCAGAAGTGACACAACTCAAACACACGTTTCTCAAGTTCTTACCTCTGCATTAAAGTATTTGTACAGTTGTAAACATTTTTTCATCGATATATTATACGTCCGTTGTAAGAACCATTTTGAAATTTCATTATCATCGTAACGATATCCGGTTATCACGAGTATATTGGTAAATTTTGGAACTAGTCTGAAGATGTATACAGAAGTTACAAGATATTCAATGCAGAGACGTCAAAAATATATATGAACAATCGATCATCGATTATATCAATAACTTTAAATATTCAGTGCGACCGTTTCCCACATTTACTATATACTTAAAATGGCTATTTAATAATAAATATCTCGTAACTTTTACATATACTACACTTAGATTTTAAGTTTGCCAATATATTATGCCAATAGTCGTGATAGTTAGACTACCGATGAAATTTAGAAATATTTTATATACAACACACGTAATACCTATACGAAAGTTTTCTATAGTAAATTATTCAAATACTTGTATAAATCGCGATAAGCGTTTATAAAAAGATCTACCGTAAGCACGATGCTCAACGCAAACGCTTATTTCCTCTTTGCCTCTTCGCTATCTAGCGAACGAATCGCGGGTCTCGATAGTCGAAGAAACGCGATCCCGTGAATTTCGCTGACGACATAAATATTTGCCTCGGATAATTCTTCACTCCGCCGTCCCTAATTACCGTTGGCGTAATGCTTACACGTATGCCAGTCACGTAGCAGTTATAAACATGGTGTACGCCTGCAGGTGACTGTAACAGCGCGAGATAATCAATCCGCGCGCTTGCGTTCCACGGGACGGAGCTCCCTCCGGCTGCGTGCAAGTATCTCGCACATTAATGACTCATTATCGCTGTACCGTTATGGTCTTGGTCCGTGTTTGCGGCCAATGCATTACGGGTCACGGAAAATCTTTTCATCGCCGTATCACGACTAGCGAGCCTCGCGTTCGCCGCGCGCATTAATTCAAATCTACCGGAACGCGCACGCTTTGCGTTCTAAGTTATAACCAAAGAACAGACGGTGGTTTTGCGTTCTACATACACGCTACACAGAGAACGCCTTGTCGCGGCGTTTAAGTTAACGTCAGTGTACTGAAATTGTCTGCTGTGGACATTTTCATGGATTATTTTTTATATGGAGGTATGGGGAAAAGAGGGAAAGAAGTTTGGTTAGACGTAAATACTGGATTTTCGAGGGAATAATTACATCCAGTTGATTGAGAATATTGTTACAAAAATTGGATGCATTCGTAGTTATTTGTATTATTGCTATTTGAATATCATTCCTGTGTATTATTATTTAATCGTAAATATTTCAGATATTTAAGCTTAGTGTTAAAGCGTATATCTTCTGGTTTACACTTCAGTTCTGTCCATATCATGGTTTTTTTTTTATCTTCTAATCGTTTGTTTCGAATATCTTATTTATATCTCTTGTATAGTTTAAATACAAATTACGTAAATTATAACTTTTACTTTTACTGAAATTTGTCCGAATGATAATAGTTGTAGTTACTGTTGTTATCTTTACGTGTTTCAGTTACACAAAGACTTTTCGTTCTCTATTTATAGAAGTGAACTAGAGGGATCGTAATTATTCGAATATCAAAATTTTGCGCTCATCAAGATTAACATTCTCACTGACTGCGCATTCAACCAGTCGTAGTAAAGTCAACGAATAAAGCGTTTTAACATCCACTGTGTAAACCTCGCCATTAATACCGTGGATGTTTGCAAATCGTAAATCGAATAAGAACACCTCGAAACTTGGTTGATAGTCAAATATGCGTGAATTCTATAAATCATCGAATCAATTTACCAAACCCGTTTTCCAAAACGACGGACCGTATAAAATAACCTTGGCAAATGTTCTCTTCCATAAAAAAAAAATGTTATTTTTTCATAAAAAATCACCTTATTCGCTATCGTTGCGATTTCGATCGCTACACCCTATATGGCAGCAACACGCAATCAAGTCTGTTTATTAGAATCGCGACAGGCGAAATTCCGTGTAGCCAGGTCGTAAACTGACGCGATCTTTCTTTATTTCTTTTTTTTTTACCACGCTTTTTCGAATGAGAGTCACTGAGCATTCGCCTCTAATCTCGCTACTTAAGACCATAATACGTTTGGTAAACGTTATCGAGTCGGTAGAAGAAAGAAGCAGTAAATGAGCGAACGTGTGCGTGTGTGTACGTGAGAGGGAGAGAGAGAGAGAGAGAGAATGGGAGGAGGAGAGTAAAGAGGTTAATATTTGCGGGAACGATAATGACAAGCGCGCGCGTGAAAGTACAAGGTATTCTCCATCGTTGATCGTTACGTAACGCGGGTGAATTCATTTTCGTACTAGCGTGTCCGCAATTTCGAGCGCGAAACGCGTTTCCCTGGTCGGCCAAGCGAAACGTGTAATTCGCAGGCGTTACATCGTTTACATCGATGATTAAAATGCCCGCCTTGAATTCTCGCTCGCCCCTTATCCGATCGTTTGATCATAAGGCTCGTTATTCGCATGACCTCGCTTGCGCAATGTCCTACCTGCACTCTGTCCAGGCTCGAACAGTTCATTTCAAATCTCGTCAACTCTTTGATAATATATTAAATCGATTTAGAAGGAAATGTTAGCGACATATTAGAGTACGATACAGATAATGATATTTTAAAAACCTCTAGAATTAGGAGTTATCGTTATGAGGAATTGGGTGTATTGGTCACAGATCGACAGTATTACATAATTCAGTTAAGTATTCACATAAGTATTACGTAATGAAAGAATACTCTGTTCACGTTTTACCTTCAACCGTCCTTTATGTCAATTTGATACGCTACGAAGACAATGCGAAAATCTTGTGCCTTTGACGTTAATAACCATGCAATCGATGAAACGTTAATCTTCAAATAGAATGATCTCATGGCTGAATTTATAGGAACTTCATTCGGTTATTCCTAGTAGAAGAATATACAAGCTTAATTATTTATTGCTTGATCGTGCTAATCTCCTTATCGTTACATCAACCGCATATCAAGGAATAAATTAAAGCAAAGAAAATGAGAGGCGGACGGAAATTACGTATTCGAATATCTAACTTCCAACAAACTGTATTTACTTTCTAAAAATAAACCTATTAACAGCGCGTAAGATATTTTCCAAATACTAACTGATCGAAGAAAACGACGTTATAACCTCGCTAATACGTGTACAAACTGCCATATCAATTGCACAAAGCTCGTTGCATAATATATTCCAGGCATACGCGACTTTCGCTAATAAAGCGTTAAGTAACCGTCGAATTATTTACGACGTCATCCAACGCCTTCCAAGCATCTCGCAGAGACCTCAATTTCTCGAAGCGCCCAAAAGCTCGGTATCTCCACATTCGGTCCCGTTCTTGTTAACAGTCTCCCGAGGCAGGGAATCCTGCGGGTTCGGCATCCGCGCAAGCTGTGAGTCCTCGTGAGGACCACACGGGACCCATGGAAATCGCTGCCGTGTCCCGTATTCCCGGATTTCGAAATAACATGCAAATCCAGCCGACGTATAGCCGAGTATATGTGTATATCAAGGGGCTGCATATGCATGTCTTTATCCGTGTTGCGCACACGTGTCTGCGCGTGGTCGACCATATTAGAGGGTGGCACGTGGTGTGCCCTTCGAATCTTTGACGCGATGGTGGTTCGCGAGCTTCCGCCCCCGTATATGAATATTTCAATTCGCCGTGAAATTCAGTGAACTTTGAAACCGTGGTGTAACCTAGCGCAAACAAAGAGAAGATCAGCAGACAAAGAGAACGGAGAGACACACAGGGTGTTAAAGGGAAAGTGGATGTTTATCGTAGCGTTTTATTGTACGTAGTTATCTTATCGCTTTGTCATAAAGTTATCGTCTTAATATAATTTTTATGAATTCAACTAGAGAGACGAAACCTATAAACACAGAGACGTTTTTGTACAGTTTGAATGTTATACTCAGTACTCTGTTTTGGATATATTTTATTTCTTGGAATATCACGCGCGTTCCGTATATTTCTCAATATTTCAATTTCCTATAAAACCATTTATATTAATAAGTTATAATAATCAATATTTTTGAAATATTCCATAATACACAACAGTTTTTGGTACCGTAATATGGAACTGATAATGGAACGTTTGAATCGTAAAATTAATTATTGCGTTCTCTATGATTTTCATTTAATTTCATTGGTTTGCTTCAGCACGAGAAACGTGAATTATGCGAGTGAAACAAAGATTCGTCAAGTGATTTTCAAATTCGATTTACCAGTGTGTCTTAAGAACGTGTCTTTTAATTCTAAATTGTTCACATTTTGAAAAATAAATCTCGACATTCTCCTTATTTTATCTTCCGTCTTTTTTTTTTTTTTTAATGCCCTGTGTAGAGGATGAAAGGCGACGATTCGAGGCAAAGATTCGAGAGACTCGCCGTGAAATCGATCCCAAGGGAGGTCCGGAAGTTTCCAGGCTTTATCGAAAGTGATCTTTTTACGTTTGCAACACTCGATGAAATCGAACGATCGTTTTTGTCGTTCGCCAGGTTTCTGGGCTGCGTCAGAGTATCGTGTACGAGCGAACGATGTTGGGAATCCGAGCACGGGATGGATTTACCGGGGTTAGATTCGACTTGGGGGGTCCGGGATTTTTGCGGTTCGTCGAAACTCGATGGATTCCAAGCGACGGGTAATATGCGAAAATCGCTTCGCTACGCGGCACGCGTTGCGCGCGCCAGAATCCCTGGAATCTGTGGATATCCTGGGACCGCCGAAGACGCGATAACTCTCGCGCACTTCCGATTCGTCGACGTTCTACAGCCTTTTGAGCGAGAGAAGGATGAAGCTCATAGAACTGCGATGTAGGTTATGTATATAGGTTGATATACGGCGAGAGTATTACTGTCGAATAATATAGAAAGATTTAGAGGAAAAGCGCTACACGTGAGTCAATTTTTATATTGAGAGTATGGCCGGGTAAAATAAAATGTTGATATCGATGATATACTTGTGATTATTCGAATATCGATTTTATGTATGTATTGTTCTATGTAATTACGCTTTTGCTTTTTGGAAAAAAGATGTACTAGTATTACTGTCCCATTAAGCCCTTCGATTGTAATTTGGGGATGTTAATGCTGATGTGAGTGGATAACGATATTGTGGTAAAAGTAGATACTTTGGATAATTGATTTGTGCGCGATAGCAAAGGTTGGAAATGGGCTTTATGGATATTGTAGGTACAAAGCGGATTTTTAACGTTTAACACATGCGGTATTTGAGATAATAATAATATTATTATTATTATCATAATACACGTATAAAGTAGTTAAAGAGGAAAGCACTTTCGAACACAGTTACTCGTTTGTAAATATATCGAAGGAAAAGATAAGAAGTAACAAAGTCGAGGCAATATCCGCGCAATAACGAAGCGCAGCTGATTACACATCAGCGAATCATAATTTGAAGAATTTCTTTCACATTTAACGCATACGCGTATAAAATTAAACACTGATAAAGTCCAATCAATTTGCAAAATCGCGAGATCTTGTTTTTTCATCAAACATCGTTCCGTTTTATTTTTCGTTCATTTTTTTTTTTTTTTTGTTTTAATATTTTCGTTTAAATTCGATAATTTGATAAGCGATAAGATCGGAATATTGCAGTGAGCGGCCAACAAAACAGCTGTTATTTATTTCGCGTTGGTTGCAACAGCCCGCGAGAAAAGGATCAAATATCGCGGACACTTCGTGCCTGATGGTTTATTGTTAGTCAAATGATCGAGGGCGGCCAACTGATACGCGTTCGATAGCAATTTGTATCTACCCAGAGAGTTATTGCGCAGCGCGCGGCCGAATCAGCTCGAAATTGATGTGCAAGTACACACAGCCGTGCCTGCGTTGTTTGTTTTTAATTTTCCTTCTCAAATACGTTGCCAAATAGCGTGCCGCGATTTCTACGAGAAATTTCCACGGTGCATTTTCTCGCGTCTTACTAGTTTGTTACATTGAATCAGGTGTCGATTAAAATTGCACGACAAATAAAATGAAATGGTTGAAATTGAAACGTCACAGAACAAGTTTCATGCCGATTGTTAATGTTGAAAAATTCAGAATTAGAGTTAGGTTTCACATCAATCTGTAGTGTGTTTGAAGAATTTTATATAGAAACAACATGTAAATATTCTATTAGCGAGAGATAAATGTCTCGGTAGACACACGATATTGCTCGCAATTATTCATGTTGAAGTAATTACTTCCAGAAAAACTCTACACCTTTTCTTTTGTATATCTGTGACTTGGAGACCGCTGTTACGAAGAGGATAGAATTTAGTGAAAAAAATTCAAAATAAGGAGAGGTCTATATTATTGTGCCGTTGAATATAAATTATGTTTTGGATTACAAGTTCTAGAAACAAAAACTATAAAGAAACAAGAGCTATAAGTAGATTTCTATTGCTGTTTCTTCTAGCTTTCAGCTACAGCCACATAAAAAGGTTAATTTTTTGCTAATGTTCTTTGCTATAAATATATGAACCTGCTCCCTATCATAACTTCTTCCTATTGTATTGTAACACTGAAAGAGTGAGGATCTGGATTAGAATACACTATATCTGTACTTATGCCTACATTTATTTCAATATATTTTTCTATTATAAATTCATCCACTCGTTCCTCTATCAGTCAACCTCAACAATTCAAATCTTCATTTCACTTATATTATTAAAGCTAAGAACAAATTCCTTGCTATTGCTAATACAGTACGTATGATTCATTGTTGGAACAGTGCACACATTTTTCATCCATTATATTATTGATTAGAAATTGTACGCGTCTGAAATTGGAATTATTCAAACAATATCCGTCTACTTTTAATGATGTGTGATTAATTACGTACGGCAGTATATATCATTTGCAAAAGGAATGTAAGAAATGGAAGAAGTATCATCCACTAACTAGATTATCAGCAATAAATAAAGTAGTGAACATTTTTTATCGATGAATCTGTAACATCTGTAGCATTCGTCATAATGTCTGCAAAATTAAATATACGTATGAATTTTGATGAGAATCGTCTCGACAAATCGAATTCGAAAAGATTGGAAATTAAAAAGAAAACGTAAGTTTCGAATGTCTTCACCGTAGAATTGAAAATCTCAAAAAATCAGACACCTTTGTTACATGACGAAATAATAATCACGTTTCACGCAACGAAAAAATAACGGAGCAAAAATAAAAGGAAAAAGAAAGGGAAAAATGTGGAACCGATACGGTTTCGAGCGGATCGCAGCCACTCGATGCGATACACGTTAGGAAGCAATGATTGCCGCTACTGCGAATCACCGCGGCTGCCATTGTCACGTTCTAGAGTCCTTTAACATCCTCTTCAGAACGGAAGGGTGCTTGGCATTATGTGTAGGCAGCCGCGTCGAGTGCACTCGAGGATTCGTTTGCTCGGAAAAAATTCATTTGCGGCCGTGGTGCCCCCCTCGCGTCCGCGCTTCCGCCCTCGACTCCCAACCCTCCACAAGTTTTCAAGCTTCGAACTCGTCAAGTTCGAGCACTCCCGCCTAAATGCGGCTCAGCGACGTCGGCGATGCTTGAAATATTAATAAAAAAAGGAGGGAACCACGAACAACGGCCTCGTCGCGGAAAAGTACGTCTTGCCTGTGGGAATGATTCTTTAATTGTTTCTAGAATACTCTTTCCACCATGGTTCGTCGTTAGTATAGGCCTTTTCTTTTCATTTTTCGTTGAATCGACGAGATTTGCGAAATTCTTTTCGCTTCGCTTCGGCGACAAGGAGCTTTTTCGCGGCTACGGAAAACGTAAAAGACGATAGAATTACGATCTTTATTATTTCTTTCGTCTGTGGAAAAGAGCTTGGTTCAAAGGATGGGTATAAAGCATTTACGCTGCTCCAGTTACTCGAGCAAAAAATATATTAAATTGTAACGTTTTGAAAATACTTTTGGCTTCTTTTAGATGAAATTGTTTGAAGAATAACAACGTGAAATTCAATAAAAAAATAGAACAACGTATTGGAAAGATTCATTGAAAAATAACATCGATCGTAACATCGCCCAAAGGCTTGTAAGCGTTCTGAAAAAGATGTTCTCAAAAGAAGTTCTGAAAGAGATCGTCAAACGTTAATAGTTGCCTTGCCGTCATACATATTTCAGAAGGATAGCGGTAGAATAAATCTCGTCGGTTCCTATAATTGAGAAACTTTTCCTCCTAACGATTAGGTACAAGTTCCTTCATCTGTTATTCAGTTTATACCGGCGCATGGATTACATCGCAGACTGTAGATAGCGGATATACTTCGCAGACATAACACGTAAGCAAAGGCGTGTACAAGAGGAGGGTGAGCAGTTTCTCCAGGAGGGTCGCTTAATTAGAATTTAGTTAGACGAGGGTTGCTCTCGCTTGCTACTCTGCCTTCTCTACGTCTCTCTCCGTCTGCGTTGGCGCCGCGTTAACTGTACAAGATTATTCCCAGATAAACTAATTAGGTATCCGAAATCTGTGTGGATCCTCCGTACAGTCCGGCTAGACAGGGTGTTCTCGTGCTAAAGCGTTCGAAACAAAACATGAACCTAAGTTACCGATCTTTCGTGATACGGGCTGATGATTCAACTCGTCGTTCTTTATCGTTTCTTTACGCTCTTTTGACGCTCTCCAAGTAGATAACACGGGGCAATTAGCACGAAAGCCGGTTCATTATGATTAATTATACCCTGGACGAGCCGCCGTTCGTCATAATTGGAGATCGGAGCTGGGATCGTTATCGAAACGAAGAGGATCAAAAGGGCAAGAAAATAAAGAAAGGAAAAAGAAGACCAAGGGAAAAAACGATGACGAAAAAAGCGAGAAAGAAAGGGGAATAAGGAGAGGAAGAAGCGTAAAGATAAAACGGATAAAAACACGAGAGCGGATCTCCTCGTACATTCCCGGCGCGATTGAATCTTCATCCGATTCGACTCCCTTTCTCGCGGCGCCACTCGTTTCAATTAGGTTAACGGCAATAAAGAAGAGCCGTCTCTCTTTCCGCGGTGTCTCCGGAGCGGGACGTTCGGTCCAGGACGGCAGGGGTTGGCACACAAAAATTTATCTCTCCCTTCCTAATTTCTTTAATTAGTGCGCGGAAGTCATGGCAGCCACCAGGCGCGGTGAGATACGGCGTATCTAACCGAGCGAAACGTTTCCAACCCTCGACGAGAGCAAAGCCACCCTCGAGCCTTTCTTGCGAATCACCTCTAGCCCCACCCTGCTCGCATACCTCCTTCAACCCTCCTTCTCACGTTTCTTCCTCTCTCTCTCTCTCTTTCTTCTCGTCTCTTGCCTCTGACTCTACCTCTTCCTGCCAACAGTCTCCTCCTTCTACTTTGCACCCCTGCGTCGTCGATCCGGTTTCTCGACACCTCACCTCCTCACCGACCGACGTGACTGGAGGTATCAATCTCACCCCCGTTCTCGACCCCTGGAAACGCCGTGTTGCCACTTCATTACCTCGTGCACCATAGTGCCAAAGTGCGGGCTGGAGGACGAGGGAAAGTACAGTCTAGGTGGAAAATAAATCACAGGTAGCGAGGAATCTCGGCGCTCCTTTTTCTTCCACCCTGCACGATTTCTATCTCTTTCTTTCTCCCTCCTTCGTTTCCGCTTTATACTCGTGTTTGGGGATCCAGCCACTGGCTCCATTCGTGCATTTACGAGAAACAATTCGCCGTTAGAGAGTCGGGGCAGCTGGCGCGCAAGCCTGATACGAACGGTGAATTATTCAGAAGAATTTTCGTTCGATATGGTATCGATCGATCGGAATGTCGTGCACGACGGATACTTGTCGCGATAAAACACTCGCTCGCCTGCCAGCTATTGTAAAAGTAAATAGGAAACGGACGAACGAGGCGGCGGAAGTTGCGCGCACCCTGGCAACGGCGAACGCTTGGAATTTCGTGGCAAAATATTGCGCTCGGATCGCGGTTGTTCAGCGATTTACGAGCCGGACACCGATCTTCCCTTTTCGGTGGAAAAACTTCTTCTTCCCGTTTTTTTACTTCTTGTCGCGAATGCTTTTATCTCTTCTTTTAAATCGTACTATCTCCTTCCATCCTTTTTTTTTTTTTATTTTCATTTCTTCCTTTCCCGTCGAATACCCGCGTTTTATTGCGTTCCCGTGAACGTTCATTAACGAGAGCCTTTTACGTTCGACGAGCTCGTTTTTCCGCCGTTATCGACACGACAAGCGTGGAATCCACTCAAACCGATCGAATTAATTCAGTCGGGCGATTTCAATTTAATGCGAAACGCGGACCGCGCGCGATCTCGTAAAATTTAAGGACATGCCTCGAAACGGCTGAATTACTCAATATTGTCGGCGGCAGGTCTGCATCGTTCTATCGGTAGAGGCGTCGCAATAATACACTCCCCACGAGGTATACGGTTCATTCTAGTAAACGCGGATTCGTGTAATAAAAAAAAAAGAATAAAGGGAAAGGAAGCGTTAGGGTAAATACGCGTAGACACGCGTACGTACGCACGAACCAACGGAACCGTGAAATCGTTCCATTGGCCAGATTTATCGAGATTTCTACGATATATTTCATTTTCTACCGTACCATTTTTTCACGGGTCTACGAGTCGATATCGAATTAACGAGGCAAATTATCGTCCGGAAAAGTTTGACTTATTTCATCGAAACAAATAACCCGCTACCTTCTCCCTTCCAACTCTTCTATTCTTGGCGTTTGGATATTCGTTTGCTTTCAAATATCGCGCTATAATTTGCAAATATCATTATTTTTTGATGAACTTGTTCTGTTTAATTCTGGGAACTGAATCTTTCTCTTAGCTATTGTTTCTTCATTTTCTTTTATGGTATTAAAATAAAAGAAATACCTTAATACACGTTCTTACAATCTCACCGTATCTCGCTCGATAATTATACCTACGTTTATAATTACATTTTAGTATGAAAAAATACAAAATGCAACGAAGACGATAAACTTACTTTCGTATAGATATTTTGCAAAAAGTCATTAAAAAAGATCTACAAAATTCCTATAGAAAAAGATTATCAGTTAGTGAAACGATCCTACTATAAAATAATTGACAAACGCATACGAAATTCCTTGCATTTACAGTATACGTATTTTCATATACAAAAATTCTAAAGAATAATTCATCGATCTACCGCGAATATCAGTGGCACGAGCACGGTAATCTCGGCCGATTCGAAGAAATTATCGCGACGGGTCCCTCTCTGCAGGATCGGCAGTTTACTTTTTAATTAAAGTTCGCGGCGCTTATTAGCCGGGCCAGAGGGTGAGCCCGACACCGGCAGGGATCAACAAGGAACCGTTGCTTAATACCCCGTTCAGAAAAGTAATTTACCGTTAATTATCAGTTGCTCGTGCCGGATTCCCATCGAGGGTGTCACCGATTTCGAGGGTAGCTCTCGCCTTTTCCACCCTCGTCCCCTTTCTGCATCACCCAGTACACTCGTTTCCCCGCTGTCCGCCTCCACCTGTTTTTCTTTCGCCTTTGTGGGGGCATATTATGCCTTCGTGGGGTCGATTATGCCTGCCGTGGAAATTAATGAATCGAGACACGGAAAGGCTGGCGAGAACGTGGAAGCTTGCCGGTGTCCGCGCGGACGAACCACCCTCGTGCCAGCAGGGCCAATCGTCGGGCAATTTGTCGCGCGGCGGCCATTTCCGCTTTTCAGGGGCGACGTTCATCGAGCTCCCTCCCTCGCATATAGTGGCGCGTATAGTTGATTGAAATACATATCTGCGGTCGGGTAGAAGGAATGTTCGATCCGGGCGCAATAAAATTCAGCGAGATCGCGGAGGGGCTGGAGAGTACGTGCTCGAGCTTGCACGAGCCGCGAGCGTTGTAATATTTACATTTGATATTAATTTCCCTGATGTTTACCGAATCGGTCGGCCGATTCGTTGCATTACTTTAATTAATTATTTTAATGGATCTCGGCCGTTAATGAGGGCCACGTGAGCGCGCTTATACGAGCGCTCGTCTGTATCCAGCATTCTTCTAATTGATTTTTCCACTCCGCTTCGGGGGATTGATTGCGTACGTATATTCCCCCTGATTCGCGGGCTGATTATTCCTAGTAGATTATGCTCCCTCATGTTTTCCCGCGAGTTTGTAATATTTTATATGGCGAATAAATGGGGTAATAGTCCGGTGAAACGGGAAATAATTTGATTATTATTATTTTCACTGTAATTCGTACGAACATTTGCAAAACAGCACGTCAGAGATAGCCTCTGGAATTGACAAAAAGAAATTTACTTTATTAACCTTAAAGAAAGAATCTTAGTAGAGGATTAAATATTACGTCTTTCTGCCTTTTGTTAGACAAGATCGCCATGCTACTAGTTGTATTCCCAGACGAACGATCTGATTAGTTATTTCTCAGACGTCTCGCAATATCGTCAAGTAGCATTTTGGACAGCTCTGTAATTTTACGAAGTATCGTACTTTTGTCGATCCAACATCCATCGGTTCCCCCTTCGCTTCTCGAGAAACACTTCCGTCCAAATTACACGCGTCATGCAAGTGTAAAGAAAAAAGAAAGAGAAAAAAAAGAGCAAATCCGACGAGGGAACAGTTCGCGCGAGTTACCACCGTCCATATAAAGTAGAAAGTGAATCTCCAGCCGTTTGGAGTCTCCCCTAGCGCTGGGGGAGAAGCCCCTTGAAAATCAAATGTATAGCACGACGAGTTCACGTATCCATTACCTCCTTCAACCCCTAGGCCGCATCCGCAAACACGTGCCCCCGCCTATCTCCTCTCCCTATGATACACACCCTTCGTTCGTACTGTGCCCTTCGGCGAATCCGTCCCTGTTGGCCTGCGAGCAATCGCATTAAATGGAATGAGGGGTCGAGTCATGTTTTCTTAATTCCATAGTGACGCCACGTAAGCCGTAAGGCAGACGCTGCCGTGCACTTTCCGCGATCGAAATCGCGCCGAGCCGTACCGCTCGCGTGTTCCAATGAATTTTTAATTCCGACCTTTATACGTCTTATCGCGGCATCGACTTTATGGCTACCGGTCCGCGAGCCACTGCCTATCGTGGATCATCATCCGCGTTCGCACGAGCCCAGGTAGTTGAAACTTTTTTCCTGGGAGCTGCGGATGCGCCCGCAGGTTCCGTGCACGGATCTTGTTAGGCGTCGGTCGCACGAAACGTACAATGTCGTAAAATGTAGCTCGTTGCGCTTGTATGGAAGGAAGAAGAAACGGTAAACACTGGTTTTCGGGAACGTCGATTATTTAGTAGTTTGGAAAATAGATGGCCAGTGGCTGAGGTTTCGAAGAATTTGGGATGGCAACAAAGATGAAACGTTTAAAGGGTAGTTTAAATTCCTCTCGATGTAAATCTAGCTTCTTATGTGGTCGTTGAATTTTTATTACACGAGCTGGGATCGTGAATTGATAAATTATTATGCCCGTCGTATCAAGCCTTGAATAGAGTCGTTTCACGGTGATTAACTCGAAAGTGCCTGGACCACGATTCACGAGCAGATCCAACAAAATACTCGAGAAAAGAGACGGAAACGAGAGCTCGTAAAGATTTTAAAAGCTTCGACTGTATACGCCGTGACGTCCGAAAAGCACCGGCGTCTTAACGGAGCCCTTGCACTCCGTCCCGTTCTCGTTGGTATCTTGGAAACCAGGCCGAAGTTCATTATCCAACGTGGAGGGTCGTTGGGTCTAGCAACGATCCTTGCCACGAAGGCGGCCAGCTTGACAGTAATTAATAATCGTCGTGCGACGTAGTTGGTTTGCTGGTTGGCTGGTTGGCTGGCTGGCTGACTGTCGGTGTTCACGGAGGTTAAATTCCAGGGTCGAGGGTGGCGGAGAAGTAGGTGGCGGTCGAGAGTCGCGTTAGCTGCGCAGAGACAGAGTAGTAGGTTATAGGTAGGGGTTAGTAGAGAGTGACGGGGTGAGAGGGGTGGATGAGCCTGATGAGGCTGTTGATACAATCACGCGGGCGCGGAGTGGGGTTGCTCTGCTCGCCGTAGCAACGAGAAACCCGTAAGCGTGGAAGCTGGGTAGGGATGGCGGTGGCCTATTACCAACCCTTGCCAACATCCGGCAAGCCGACATTACCCCCGTCCAAGTCCGCCGCTGAGCGCGGCGTTAAATGTGTGTATGTTCAACACGCGATCTCGTGTTACTCCCTTCCATCGGCCCTGACGGGCTTACACGCACGTATCAAGCTAACATACACGTACATACACGTACGCGGCATACGTACACAGGCAGACGTGGAACAGTGGCGTACACGACGAACACACGGGAACAGACGAGCCACACGGAAACGCTGGTTGCACACGGTATACAGTGGCAGGCCGTCGGTTCTCTCTCGCGCGCGAGAGGGCTGCCGTTAGCTGGATCACCCCGCGCACAACTCGAACATGCTGTCACAGAGGCGTCGAGCACCTGTTTCCTCGAAATTGACACGTTGCCATCCCACGGCCGACACGCCCACCATCGACGTCCACGTCAACCGAGTGAATCGCGATCATCCCCTGTCGACGATCCATCCTGCTCGTCGTCGTCCTCGTTGTCCTGCTCGTTGTTGTTGTCGTCGACCTCGTCGTCATTGCCGTCCGTCCTTTGATCATGTCCGTCGGTTACAGCGTGGTTTCCGCTGTCGTGTTATGAGCTTTCCAACGACAAACAAAAATTCCCACCTACGTACGTATATCGTTTGCTGTTTCTCCTTTTCTTTCTTTCTTTTTTTTTTTTTTGTACCCGATTATATACGTATATTGACATTCCGGTCATTTTTATTCTTCTTCTGGTGTATGTCCGCGTATAAAGATATATTCTTTCGTTCGTTTTATCTGACGCTTTGTTCGATGTTTTTCGCGCTCGACGAGCGGAACCGAGGATTTCACAGGTGGAAGGGAAGATAGGATCGTTAACGACACCGCGATACAGCGATAAGTTCCCAGCCTATGCAAATGGTCGTAATTACAAGCGACGACTGGCTCGGTTGGTTATCATTTTAACGTTTAATTGCTCGATGCCGCGCGACAAATAAATACGTGTACTACTACTGGAACTGGTGGAACGCAGGCCGCAGGTAACAGAGGTAGCTGCTGGTGGCGGTAATTATCGTGATCCGAGGTCCTGTTTATCGTACGGCACGGAGCTTCTTCGAAAATGAATTTCCGCACGGTGTGCAACGGCCATTAATTTGACGCAGGACTCAACCGAGTTCCTACGGACGCGCGTAATTATGCAAATAGACCGAACGGGTCGCGCGATTGTTTCGTCGGAGGCGAGAGGGCCCGCGAATAAGCCGGCGGAACTGTTTAATTTACCGTTCGCGCTCTACAACGCGATCTCGTGGTATCTTGCTAGGCGCGCGCGCGCGCACGCCCCGGGCTCCGTTTAATAAGTTCTCGTTAAATAATGCGACTGCCCGATCGCGAGTAATTTAATTTGCTAGATAATATCCGCGCATTAACGAGCTCGCCAAAGCGGAAACAGTTTCAGATCCGGTGGTGGCGTTTCGACGCGACGAACTGGCCCTGTCATGTTTTCCGTCATGGTCGTCTCTTGGTCCTCGTTCGTTCCTCCCTCGTCACGAAACCGATAGAAGTTGGAAAAACGACCGAGCACTCGCCCCGCTTGCTTTCTATGGGAGGGGTTTAACGATCGTGTTGAGGTCAGTCGATAAAAATAAAGCGTGTCGCCCCGCGCTCTCTAAAATTAACGACGTGTGGACGTGGAATATGCCAACGGGGCTATGAAACTTTTATGGGGGAGTAAACCTGGATATTCCAGGCCCGACTGGAGAGTCGTGGATTGCCAGCTAGGAGGACACACAGCGAAGAACACGGTGGGATGGGGAATCGCGAAACCAACGAGCATTACGAGACTTCTCGTTTCGACGTCTTTTTCCATCCCTTCTTTTGTCGTTCTGTCACGATATCTTGGGAATTGATGCGACCCTTGGAAACCGGGAATTGTCTTATCGATCCCCTGTGAAAAAGCTCCGTCGTTTTGTGGATTTTTGTTTTCTTATCAAGCCATTAAGAACCAAGCGAGAGTTTATCATAATGTTACAAATATTTTAATGCCATTAAATTTCATAAACTTATTCTAAGTAGAAGATACGATATCATCCGTTTATAATCACAACGTTGAAAAATAGAATTCATCGAAAGTACACTGAAAATGAAATATTGCGTTAAAACGATTTATCAATACTTGGCTTAAGATCTGTAATGATGGTAGAGTCGTACAAATCTTCAGATCCATCTTCTTATTTTTCGATCTTTTTCTTAACACTTTGCATTTCAATGTACAAAATTCGCAGTTTCGAATATCATATTTGCGAATGATTTGTCATCGTTGCGGATAGCAATCAGGTGGGACAAACGAAGGGGTAGATTCAATAGGGGTTAGGTTATTTGTACTTGCTCCCCTTGTGGCTACTGAACAGATGTAGTTACCGTTGCATGCAGTTATACAGGTTTTCTGCATGGTTTGTCGAAGCTCGGGATTAGCGGCAATGCTAATGAAAAGTTGAATATGTTTAAAGGCAACTACACAACCACGTGCAACTGCATAAAGATACGAATGGATAAACGAGAAGATTGATAGCAATTGTCACTGTGCGTAGACTGCTGAATCGGATTGTCTAGGTATAATTGCGGTTTAAATTAAGCCAATTTTACCACAAACTATTCCGTTTAATCGATATTGCTAAATTCTAATTCTAAATAGATAGTAATTACTATATAAACTGTCATTAATGAAACGGATATAGACCTTTATTTACGATCTGTTTGTTCACGATTTTTTAAAAAGAGAACGCTTGATATATATATATATATATATTTATATATATATATATTTATTATTTATATATATATATATTTATATATTTATTATTTATATATATTTATATATTTATATATATATATATATATATTTCGTTTGTCCCACCTGATTGCGATCCGCAACGATGACAAATCATTCGCAAATATGATATTCGAAACTGCGAATTTCGTACATTGAAATGCAAAGTGTTAAGAAAAAGATCGAAAAATAAGAAGATGGATCTGAAGATTTGTACGACTCTACCATCATTACAGATCTTAAGCCAAGTATTGATAAATCGTTTTAACGCAATATTTTATTTTCAGTGTACTTTCGATGAATTCTATTTTTCAACATTGTGATTATATATATATATATCAAGCGTTATATATATATATATATAATTAGGGCAGAAATAATTTCTATTTTTATGAATCTGTCAGGTAATTTAGCTTTTGTCACGCATGGCTGAAATTTATCTTTCCTACTCCAATTCAGTTCATTTACTTTTTTATTCCGCTTATTCATGAATTTAATTTAGCAATCTATTTTAAATATATGTATAAAAGCTGTTTCTCTCTCGATCGTACAAAATAAAATAATTAGCCCACCGAGCGAAAGTTTAAAGCGCTAAAATTTAAAATACTTCCTGAAAAAACACGCTCGTGTCTTCTCCCAGTAATATATATCGTTTTCCATATAATTACATATTTTTACAAAAAAAAAAAAAAAAAGAGAAAGATGTAAAAACCAAAATTTCACATTGAAGTATTCTGCACTTGTTTCGACCAGTGTATCTTTCTATCACTGGTCTTTGCAATCCCCAGCGGACAGAAAACAAACTTCGAACAGCTACAAAACGTGTCGATATTCTCGACACATATCCAAGAACTATTCTCTCAAATCTTGCAATCGTAGCAATCCGATTTTCCTCCGATATCATCGGTCAGTTGGAAATATCCCAGATTTCATCTTGAATGGGAGAGACACGGGTAACCACGAGCAAACGAAGCAGGCGGGGCTGCGATATCCGAAAATTTCATAGGAGACGTTCGAGTGCTCGAGGGACGACGACCGACCCGAAATACGACGGCCAACTACTGGCTCGTAAATTTCTTCGCTTAAGTTCCTTCGACGTCTGAATTTTCCACGACGTCGGATATTATCCCGACCGTTAGTATTCTTCTGCTATTGGCAGCTTGCCGCGGTAGTACGTCTCCTTTCGCGCGAACTGAATCGTGCCCGTAAAACGCCTATAAAGCTTCCTATAAGATTTTTCGCGGGTATCGTCGTCGCATCGACCATGTTCCACCGGTCGAAATCTTGGAGCGGAAACGAGGGGATGCGATCAGGACGCGGTCTGCTCCGGCAAACGCGATAAATCAATCCGCCAGACCATAATCAACGTCGCCGGTGGGTTTGCTTTAATCGTTGATACACGATTGTCCGATTCTCTCTATATACATACATATAGTTGTGTCTTTGTCGGTTTGTTTCACTGTCTTTGTCTCTTGTTCCTAATCACGTCTCCGTTCGTTATATCGCTTCGTCTCGTTTTATCATTTTCCTGTTCTCTCCCCTGTATAGTTTTGTTTTTCTCGCTCTCCGATGGATGCTGTATACGGCGAATTTGCATGACACGCATGCGAGAATGCGAACCGAGCGGCGCCACTGATTGAGAATTAACATAACTGCAACAATTATTGGCAAATTGGTATAACTCGTTTGCACCCGTGCAACGTATGCGGACGATGGTGCGTCCGCGTGATCTACAACGCGTTTCAGACGTGATGTAAATTACGATCGACGATGGAACTCGGTTTTTCGTTTTCGATTTTGCTTCGTTGCAAGTTTCGTTTCGAGGAAGATCTGGCTTTCGACCGGGAATGAATCATTTGCGGACATTCTTTCCGACAACGCTGTTAATATTTTTCGTTGATATCGACGCGTATATTTTTTAAATGGAACATGATTGCCGGATTTTTAGCGATGATACTTTGTGTAGTTGTGTTGCTTGCGTTTTTATTATATTAAATTATTTAGGAAAACAATCAAAAAGATCGGAAGCAGATTTTGTCATATTTTAACAGCGAATATGTTATTTGTGATTTTATACTTCCTTTGATTTGTTTCGTTGTTTTCGATTGACGAAATATTTTCGCACGAAAGAAACAGTTGATGATATATTAACGTAATGTTATGTCATCATATGGCGTACAATAAAGATACCTTTTAAACGACCATTCAAATGTTTCACGATGATAATTTGAGAAAGAAGAATGTAAAACATCGAATTACCAATTATAAAGCAATATTTTAACGCAATCTCGCCATTGTTCCGCTGTTTTACAATTTCAAAATCGGATTTACGATGTCGATCAAAGTTTTAGTGCTATAATAACGTAAACGATAAAACGGACCTTAAAATTTGACATAAAACCGCTCCAGTCTAATTCTACCGTAAATTTTAGAACTTGTAAAGCTACCATCATCTTGTTCCACATTCACTTATCGCGATATACGAACCATGACTGACACCTCGATACACGGATAACTGTACGGCTGACGATGATGTATGATTATCTGTGCAAGAGTACGTTGATTTGCTACGTGCATCATCGACGGTGACAAGGAATCATGACGCTTGTTAGATGAAAATCTTTGTATCCACTAGCAACTTTATGTGCAGTGGCTGGTAAAATTATTCGAGTACTCGTAGACACCTTTTACGAACATATTACGCGTATTATACGAAACATTGTGAAATTTCATCAGCAATGTAACGAGACTTGGCTATCATAATTATATTGGTAAACTTTGAAAGACATCAGGAAATCTACACGCATACATAGAAATTATAAAATATTTTGTGCAAGTATATATTTCGCAGAGATCACAAGCAAAGCTAACATTCTAAACGTTCGATTATGTATCGAATGAGTAAGCCTGGATATTCAAGACCGTCTTTTAACGTCATATTTTAATATAATCGTTGATATAATCATGACATTCGTGTCTCATTATTCATTACAATCCTAATGAAATATGAAAACCTTTTACATAATACGCATACATAAAAGATTTCTACCATACGTGTACAAAAATATTCTCGCGAGCCGCTGTACATGTTCCTAGTTCGTGATACGTAACCCTCGACTTTTGACACGACCTATAAACGCACGCATAAACGCACGGCCAGCCGCAAATGATTATGCGGACGCACCCAGATCAGGGCGCGCAAACTCACGCGTCACGCAAAGCGGAAATGGAAGATCATTGACGAGTAGTCAGCCGGAAAGTGTTATCGACAGGGCCGTCACGATCTATAACCGTAGCCCCGAGCATGCCGAAAGGCGGCACGGAGAAGACCAAGATGAAGATAAGATATATCCATCCGAATGGTTCGCGCGGTCGGAATAACGTTCCTCCCTTTTCCTCCATCTCGTTCGCAGATTACCATCGGGAAGAATAGTCGCGTGGGCGTCGAACGTGCGAGATTTTTACGTTCTCGCCCGGATTCGACCTATCTGCCTCGGAGGTCGGCACGGTCGGAGGGCGGCAAACAACTTTCGATATCGGCGTAACGAAGTGAAATAAATCGCGACTCGGGAAGCAATAAAAATCCACCGAGAGTCGTTCGATCGAGCACCGTTCATGAACGGCCCATGATTTATCGAGGCGACGAAGACGAGAAAGGAGGCGGTAAAAAGAGAAAAAAAAAAAAGAAAGATCGGGGGTGGACGAAGGGTGGCGCATGGTAGTATCTAAACTGAAGTAGAAACGTCTGGAAGCAGCGACAGGGGTGAGAAACGATCGAGAAAAGAGGATCACAAGTGGCAAGAGGGACGCGACGAGGGTCGAGGGCGGTTCGGTTGGAAAGTAGAAACGGCGCGGGCACGAATAAAGGGCGAGGCGTTCTGAAAACTTAATTACCTGTGTAGGCTCTATCAATTAATTTTCCTCGATTTTCCTGCCCTCCATCCTCGTCGATCCACTAACGCAGCTACCGCCACCAACACACTACCTACTCCCTGCCAGCCGTGTAATTCCGTCGGCATTATTCTCGGCACGTCTGCCGACGGTCGGAGCCACTCCCGTTTCCTTCTTCCCTGTACCTTTACCCTCTCTCTCTCTGCCCTTCTATCCACCGTTATTTCCCTCTTCTTCTCTCGCCCCTATATTTTCCACCCCCCGGTCGCTAAAGGCGGGACCTTTGTTCCTCATTTACTTTTTATCACGACGGCACCGGCAACCTCGGCCATTCCGCAATCCCCTCCAACTGGCGCGTTTGCTCGCTCTTTCGCTCCTCTCCAAACCAACCTTTCCTTTTTCCCCTGTTCTCTCCTTTCTCTCTTTCTCTTTCTTCTTCCTTTCTCTCGCTCCCGGCTTTCTCATCGCACCGCGCTTTCGCTCCTCTTTTTATCCCTTGCTCTTTTCTCTTTTTAATCTCACACCACTTCGTCGCCACTCACCCCCGACTCCGGTACCTTCTGATCTCGCCCCGACAAGTTTCGCCGGCACACATACACTCGCATGCACACACGTCGTGTCGTCTCTCCGCCTCTTCATCCCTCTTCCGCTCTTCTTCCTTCGAACGTGTACCCTTGTACGTATAATCGTGTGGACGCTTCAAACAACGCGGCCACGTATATACGTGTGGCCGCGAACATTCCGTGTGGTATACACGCCCGGTCTCGTTCCTATCCCTCTGTGTGTTACGTCTCGGCTTCATCACCATTCCGCTCGTCCCTTTTGCCGGGCCGACCTTTATTTCGCTGAAATCTCCGGGGATTTCAGAGATCGCGCTCTCCTACGGGAATATTACGAGATTGCGAGCTGGCGTCGTGTGCTCCGACAACATCTTTCCCGGTCGTTTCTTCTCACCCACCCCTCGCTGCTTTTTCCACCCATTTTTCTCTCCACACAAGCCCGCTTGCTCGCTCGCTCGCTCTTGCTCGCTCCTGTTTCCGCCCTCTTGACAGATCCTCCGGAAAAATAACAAGCGTGGCCTCCCGTGTATTACCAGCACAGCAGGGATAGGATTGTTCGGCATCGCGCTCTACAAACGACAGGATATCGAATCGCGCTTATCGAAATTCCGCGAGGATAGACGGCCAGGCTGTGGAGAGGAACCGGCTCCTCCACGCGTATTTTTCGACGCTTCGCTCCGATAGATAGGGTTTGTTTGTACGTCTGCTTTTTCCCTCTGCTTCGCCCTTTGTATCCGGCCGTTTTTGTACGCCGGGGATGCCACGCCAGACTACCGGTTTGATTTAGATCAATGTTATTGTGTTGTAGACGAGCCTGTTACAATATAGGGGCTGCTGCTTGGATTTTTGTAATTTTAGTAGATTTCTTTTGACGAGGCGTGAAACCCTTGGGGATCATCCCCGGCTTTTTCCAGGATATCCCAACAGCAATGGATGAATAGAACTTTCGGCTTGTCAATGAATTGGTCTACTGAAAGATTTTCTATTTCTTTTCCTTCTTAGCTCTCGTTCTTTTTAAATTGTGCCAACATTTTGCTACATCGTAATATCGAATTTTTCATAATTGATATGCGTATGTAGTGGACGATGAGACGTGTTGTTGGTTAAAGTAATAAGGAGACGAGTTAATTCAATTAACTATATTTACATATATTATGAAATGTAGAACACAAAGTTAATCGCAAGCGTTGCTCGCTTGATGATACTCGATGATAGGCTTGCGCGATACTGCGGTACTGATACTAATTGTTATGCTGATACGTTAGACAGATTCGTTATACTTATTCGCTCGACTGTCTGACTAACTGACTGACTCGATACTGATATTGATTCGCGCGACTCACTGACTGACTGACTATGTCTGGAGGACATGGTCGTCTATTTATACTGGTCGAGGGGGCTACCGGAAGGTTTGAACTTGTCGCCGGTTGTAGGTTGCACGTAGCAGCGAAATTCCTTTGTCCAGAGTTTGTTTATTACATTATGTACGTCGTACAGTGCTAATCCTCTGCGCCAAAACAACTACGTGAGGTG